>NC_045963.1:19959067-21302669 GCF_010909765.2 Amblyraja radiata
AGCAGTCCTTACAGTCCAGATCACACCGCGTGCAATTAGTACAAGATAGGGCAGAGGGATCTAGGAGTGCAGGTGTATAGTTCCTTGAAGGTGGCGTCACAGGTAGATAGGGTGGTCAAAAAGGATTTGGCAATATTGGCCTTCATCAGTCAGGGTATTGAGTATAGAAGTTGGGAGGTCATGTTGCAGTTATGTAAGATGTCGGTGAGGCCGCATCTAGAGTATTGCGTTCAGTTCTGGGCACCATGTTATAGGAAAGATACTGTCAAGCTGGAAAGGGTGCTGAACAGATTTACAAAGTTGCTGCAAGGACTCGAGGGCCAGAGCTATAGGGTGAGGATGAGTAGGCTATGACTCTATTCCTTGGAGTGCAGGAGGTTGAGGGGTGATCTTAGAGAGGCGTACAAACTCATGAGTAGAATAGAGCAGGTAGACGCACAGAACCTCTCACCGAGTCCGCTCCAACCAGCGATCACCCATGCACTAGCACTGTCATGCACACCAGGGACAATTTACAATCTTTATCGAAGCCAACCTGAATGTCTTTGGAGTGTGGAAGGAAACCAGAGCACCCGGAGAAAACTCATGCGGTTACAGGGAGAATGTACAAACTCCGTATAGACAGCATCCATATTCAGGATCAAACATAGGTCTCTGGCACTGTAAGGCAGCAGCTCTACCGCTATGCCACTGTGCCGCCCTAGTTCAACGTTATCCCACTTTCACATCCACTCCCTCATCATTGGGGGCAATTTTACAGAGGCCAACTAACCTACAACCTGCACATCGTTGAGATGTGAGGGGACACCGGAGCACCCGGAAGAAACCCATGCAGTCACAGGGAGAATGTGCAGACCATACACAGACAGCGCCCAAGGTCAGGATCAAACTACAGTCTCTAGCACTGTGAGGCAACTGCTCCATCAGCTTCGCCACTGTGCTACGCTAATTTATGCACTGAATTTGTGCTGCTAGATTTGTGCACTGTATCAATTACTTAAATTGTCTTTTGTGTGTCTTGAAGTCTGTGTGCCGATACTCGAAACAGGTTACCATTGTAACTCAAGACAAAGGAACAGACACATTCCATTCTACCGTGTTTCGTTTTCACAGGTACTGCTTGAACTATCAAATGTTTCCAGCACTTTTTGCTTCCAACCTACACAGGGGTTGTCAGAGGAGTGTTTTTGCTTTTCCCGTGATTTCTTCAAGGACTTGTAAGTAAAGAAAAACAAAAATAAATGGAAGTAGCAGTAGACTGTATCGACCATTGTGACTGCTCTGTCATTCAATTAAATCATGGCTGGCCCATTGTCTCAATGACCCATGTTTTCTCCTAGTTCCTTTCTCCTCTTTCTCTTGGTGTCCAAATATCTGTCCTCAGCATTGAATGTTGTCTAACCAATTCTCCTCAACCCCCTGATGTGTAGATTTCTGAAGATTTACAACCCTTGGCAAAAGAAAATTCTCCTGCTCTCAGACCAAAATGCCAGGCACCTTATCCTTAGACGATGATCCCTAAATCTCGATTCTCCAGCTAGAAATACCAGCTTCATAGCATCTACCCTGTCATTCCCCTCCCATTACCTTATTTATGGAAATGACACATAACAGTTTAAATTCCAAAGAGCATAGGCTAGTCCCATTTAATTTGTTCTCATAAGAGAAGCCCCATTGCAGTAATCAATCTAATGACGAAGGGTCTTGACCTGAAACGTCACCCATTCCTTCTCTCCGGAGATGCTGCCTGTCCCACTGAGTTACTCCAGCATTTTGTGTCCAGCATCAATCTAATGAAGCTTTGCTGCACTGACTCCAAGGCAAGTACAGACTTTTACATACGATACTCAGAAAGAACGCTCACCAGAACCTTGTATTTCTGAGCATGTCTTCCTTACTTTTGGACATTAACCTTGTTGTGATAATGGTCAACATACCCTTTGCGTTTCTTATGGGACTTTGAACTTTCGAGTTTACTTTGTGTCTCATGAAACAGCACATGGAAATGCCGATGTGGAACTGACCACATTCTGCCTTGTTCTGCCTAAGGGTCTCAGATCAAGCTGTGTGCAATTGTTCAGAGCAGCTGAGCAGCCACAAACTTCGGAGAGACCACTAGCCCTCTGTAGGTGACATCTTTAATATCTGTTAATCTGTTAAACACTAGACAGCAAGCCATCTCTAATAACAGCCAAACCAACAGCCAGAATTGAATATGGTCCAGCTCTTATCTCACTGAAACCAGAGTATAGTACAGATTTAGTTTCAACACCTATGCCACCAAAACCAACAGTGAGAGCAGATTGTGGAACAGCTCCATGTTAGTTGCATTAGCCTGCAAAGCCGCCTGCCAAATTTACACTACATTACAGATTGAATTCTTGCCAGCAGGAATCTAATATGTCCATGCTTGTTTATTGAGAAGTTTTCAAGTCTTGTTTACTGGTCACATTAAACGGACTTTGATAATAATTATTAAATGGCAACAATACGCAATCAGATATACACAAGCTCAAATATACTCTGTTCAGAATCAACAACATTGGCCATTTTCTTCTGAGACTTAGACCTTTAATCCATATTCTCACTTCCCATTGAACTCTACTGGAATTTCTGCCACTCTTGTAATATTTGTATAAGCAGGCTCACAACCCTGAGCTCATTGAGCAGGTTATTATGTAATCTGAGGGCGGCATGGTGGCACAGCGAGTGTGGCATTGTGGGCAGCGGTTGAGTTGCTTCCTTACAATGCCTGAGACCCAGTTTCGATCCTGTCTATGGGTGTTATCTGTACCAAGGTTGTATATTCTCCCTGTGACCACATGGGTTTTCTCCAGGTGCTCTGGTTTCTCCCAATACTCCAAAGACGTACAGGTTTGCAGGTTAATTGGCTTCAGGGTCGAGACACTTCTTCACATTATAGTCCGAAGAAGGGTCTCAGCCGGAAACATCACACATTCCTTTTCTCCAGAGATGCTGCCTGTCCTGCTGAGTTACTCCAGCATTTTGTGTCTATCTTCGGTTTAAATCAGCATCTGCCTTCCTACAGAGCAGAATGATGACTGGTTGCAGAGAAGTTGACATTTATACAAATTTGGCAGCTGTGTATGTAAATATAGAAACAATGCATACGGGAGCAAGTTTAAGCAACATGTGCATACCATGAAATGGTTGGTCTCCATTGGAAGAGGCTGGAATAGCAAATAATTTGTGTATGTTTACGGAATATGTTTGAAATGAATCTGGTTCAGGTAAGAGGTTTTTCAGATCATTCTATTATGAATCAGAATAAGTTAGTGGAGTATTCAGATCATTGTTAAGGCCGTTCAAGAGTATGATAGGTGGTTTTAACCGTTTTGAGGAATCTATCATTGCTTTGCATTGTAATAATAGAAATTGAGTCACCCAGGTAATCCCAGGTCTCCAGGTCGTCAGGGGCTAAATTATGAAAAGAGACTCATGTGATTAAATTTATTTTCACTAGTAAAAGAGTCAGTTATTAAAGATATTGATACATTTGGATGAGGCAAATAAAGGTAATGTTTCCAGGTTTGCAGATGACACAAAGCTGGAGTGGTGGGTGGGGTATGGGAATGTTGGCCGTGTGGAGAAAGCGAAATAGCTCCAATGTGATTTAACAAGTTGGGTGAGAGGGTACACGCACCTCTACGGCAACTTATGGCCCCATCGTCCCTTCATCCAACCTCCCTTCCATTGACTCCATTTATACCTCACGCTGCCTCAGCAAGGCCTGCAGCGTAATTAAGGATGAGTTACACCCCGGCCATTTCCTCCTCTCCCTTCTCCCATCAGGCAAAAGGTATAGAAGTGTGAAAACACACACCTCCAGATTCAGGGACAGTTTCTTCCCAGCTGTTATCAGGAAACCTGAACCATCCAACTAAAGAGCAGTCCTGAACTATTATCTTTCTCATTGAAGACCCTCAGACTATCTTTGATCAGACTTTACGGGCTTTATCTTGCACTAAACATTATTCCCTTATCATGTATCTGTACACTGGGAATGGTTCAATTGTAGTCATGTATTATCTTTCCGCTGACTGGTTCGCATGCAACAAAAGCTTTTCACTGTACCTCGGTACACGTGACAATAAACTAAACTAAACTGAACTAAACTAAAAATTACTGGGTTTTATTTTCTCCTAAAGTTTACTATATTTATTTATAAATTTACTTACAAAAGAAGCATTCAATCCAACAGACCTTAATCAAAAATACTTATTTTTGTCAATTTTTTGCATCATTCTTTTCCACGATTAGCTCCTCTGACCACTTTAAGAATGGAATCTATTGCAGTGCCTTGGGCTGTAATTATGACCTCCCACCAATGGTGATGCTGTATCGCATTAGCTTTGCAGATCTAAACTACTGGCTATATACAGCAAGTAAATAGTTGTATTCCAACTGTGTCTGTTGAGGCAATACCCTTAATTATTGTAAACTTAAATAGCTTAAATATACAATTAAGAACAGCGTGTAGGGCATAAAGGAATGATTACATTATTTCAAAGTGTTCTTGTCCATTTACTCTCTACCTTCTTTCCATGCTTCTCTTAAAAATAGTATTTGTTTTTGATTTCCTCTGCATAAAGAATATGTGTGTACATTAGCTCATGTGTGGTCATCGGTTATTTGTTTCCTGTGGAATATTTCATTATTTTTATTTTGCCCCAGCAACAGATACATGCTGAATGCATGGCAATGTGTGATCATAATAGGTGGTTGGCCCAAAGGACAATTTTACACTCAAAAACAATCTCCATGCTTAATATATATAGGCATATTGCATTGCCCTGAAGGATGGAATGAGCAGGATTTTCCTGAACCCACTACTCACACTCACGCTTGCATATCGCACATCCCTGGACGTGGGTAACTTGATCCTTGATCCAAAGAGCAAAGATGATATTGATGGACTAGAAACCAACCCTGCCCATTAGAATTTGACAGATGCACAGGTTCACAGTGACTGGGAACAGTATTGTGGGACAGTGGTTGGGAATGGATACCACAATCTTGCATAGGTAGGCGGTAGAGTTGCTGTCTTACAGCGCCAGAGACCTGGGTTCCATCCTGATTACCGGTGCGGTACGGAGTATGTATGTTCTCCCTATGACTGCGTGGGTTTTCTCTGGGTGCTCCATGTTAATTGGCTTGTAGAATTGGTTGTAAAATTGTCCCAGGTGTGTAGGATAGAGTTAGTGTATGGGTCGATCGCTGGTCGGCACGGACTCGGTGGGCCAAAGGGCCTGTTTCCATGCCGATCTCTAAAGTCTAAAAGCTTGGCATCTGCTTTCCATTCTGTCAATGGTCTCAAGTGTTCACAATGCTACTGAATGTGCCAGAAATTCAGAGACATTTAAAAAACTTAAATACAGTAAACAATTAAAATATTTTAATAGCTATTAAAAATTAAAATAAAACAAATTAAAGAAGAAACATCAATATTATTAAAGTAATTCAAATATTAAAGCAAACACGAATTACTACAATTGCTTTCTTCAATCGAGCCTACGCAGCAGCATTCAAGTGAATGGGCTGATGTACTGAGGCAGGGTCTGACAGCAGGACCCGAGCACAAACACTGGGAAGCTCGGTAATCCGTGCATTGCCATAGCATTACAGAGTACAGACAAGATGTTGCCAGCACAATTTCTTGGTTGTACTCAGTTATCCAACAATGCAGCGCCCCCTCTCCCCCCCACCCCTCCCCCCCCACCCCACCCTTCCCCACCCCCCCTCCCCACCCCTCCCCCTTCTCACAGGATATTGCAACTTGCCAGAATTTACTTGGATAGTCTCAGCAGATTTATGTGGCACCACTAGAATGTACCAACATGCCCCTGAGCCAGTATATGTGCATTTTAGTTTAGTTGTAGAGATACAGCGTGGAAACAGGCCCTTCAGCCCACCGAGTCCACACCGACCAGCGACCCCGACACTTTAGCACAATCCTAGGCATCTTTTTTTTTTTTACATTTACACCAATTAACCTACAAACCTGCACGTCTTTGGAGTGTGGGATGAATCTGGATCACCCAGAGAAAACCCATGCAGGTCACGGGGAGAGCGTGCAAACTCTATCCAGACAAGCAACCGTAGTCAGGCTCAAAGCCGGGTCCCTGGCCCTGTAAGGCTCTACCGCCACACCACCGTGCCACTAATACATGCTAAAGTACACTCAAGGAATCAAACTATGTTTGATTGTGATCATGGAAGTGCAATATTTCTTATTTCATCGGAGGAAAGCAGGACATCAGGAGCAGCACAGGACTAAAGTCTAACGGATAATGCAACGTGTTTGCACGCTGAACATGCTGGATGTGAAGTCTGTATGCACAGAGCTGCAGTTATTGCCGCTACAATGAACATGCCTTGCAATAGTCCATCATTAGTCCATCGTGTTTATGCTTGTTAACTTGAGTACTTGTTGTCCAACAGCTGCTCTTTACAAATACATTAACTGTGTTAATGAGACTTGGCTGCATCATCAACTTGACCAGTTTAAAGCGTAGCTTTTGCATTAATCTTATCAGTGGATTTCTTTTTCACTACATTACAACCTTTCTGAACACATGACAGATAAAAATCTTACAGAAATTGTGTTTGATGATTGTATTAACATATCACACAGCTTTTAGCAAAACAATAACAGTTCAGAAAGTTTTGTGTCATTTTACTAATTTAAAATGCACGCTTTCATGCTCTATTTTTTAATGGTGATCGCCTCTAACATTGGTAATCTCCTTGTGGCTATGATTTCACTGGGCAGGTACATATGCGGAGATGCAATAAAATAGCAATTACAATATAATCAGCTTCCCTTCAGCAGACATGAGGGGTTTTGTATTCCATTGAAACTTGTTCCTCATTAAAGTGCTCTAGTGTAAAGGTGTGATGAAAGAAGTCGTCTTAGGAAAAGTTCACATTACCATCCTGAGTAGTACTGGAAATCTACTGTGTCGGCATTTTCATCTTCCACCGAATTATTCTCAGATTAAATATTATTCCGTTTTCAGTACATCTACACAAAATAAAATTGAATATTGTGCTTAAACAAAATCTTATTCCCTGATAATCCTTGATATTGCCCTTCTACAATTGCTTGCTTGTTCACTCATTATTTCCGCAGCGCTGATGAGAACAATGCCTTGTGATCCTGTATGTTTCAATTCCCTTTTAACTAGTGTTTATTTTCCTTTGATTCTCCAGGTACGACATAGAGAAACCAAAGTAGGTCGCCTAGTCTTCCTCTGAGCTTCGATATCTTTTGTTTGATGGTTGTTTTGCATTTGTCAGTCAACCATTGACTTACCCAGAAGAAATAAACAGAAGAATCAGCACATAGATCGCTAACGACAGAAGGAGGCTGTATCCTTTAAAATATTCATAATGATAGGCATCTGAAACGCTTCCACCTTTTGACCTCGTCAACCTGAAAATAGTGTTGGTATGTTTAGAATTTTCTAGTAGGTGTTCGGGGCCATCACCAAACACAATGTAGCAACAAAACGTACTGCCTGAAGAAAATCAGTGCTGAAAATCTAAAGGATTCCATAGAGAAAGTGCTCCTTAGAGAGTGCTCCCTTTGCAAATAACCTCACAATTCCCAACCAGCTGGAGCTGCAGAATGTCCACAGTGACTGTGCTACCCTGAGGTCCATCATAATTAGCACATGTCAAGAGACCTTTAGTTTCTCTATCGGAAAATATCAGAACTGATTTGATGAGAATGTGCAGGAGGTCCAGCCGGTATTTTACTACCAATGCAAGACCTTCTTGGATTGGAAACTCCGGCGTGCCTTAAAGGGAAGAAAAGCGCTCTTTGGACATTTAACGGCTATGGTCCACTAGGAAACCAATAACCTGGAGAACAGATGGTGCAGGTGATGGTGGAAGGGTGGTGGAGATGCAGAAACTGAGACATGTTGGGGGAGTCCAGAACCAGGGTCACAGCTTAAGAATAAAGCGCCTGTCCCACTTGGGCGTCATTTGCGCGTTATTTACGTGACATCATTTACGCGTCACGACGCACGACCCGCGCGTCGTGACACGCACGTGATGTGGCATGGTGCGTATTATGCACGCCATGTGCGTGGTGACGTAGGCAGTGACGCGCGGTTCGCGCGGCGCCCCAGGAGTTTAGGATGTACAAAATCTTCGCGCCCCATCTGCGTGACGCGCAAATGATGCCCAAGTGAGACAGGCCCTTAAGGGGTAGGCAATTTAGGACTGAGATAAGGGAAAATGTTTTCACCCAGAGAGTTGTAATTCTGTGGAATTCTCTGCCACAGAAGGCAGTGGAGGCCAATTCACTGGATGTTTTCAAGAGAGAGTTGGATTTAGCTCTTAGGGCTAACGGAATCAAGCAATATAGGGAAAAAGCAGGAATGGGGTACTGATTTTGGATGATCAGCCATGATCATATTGAATGGTTCGAAGGGTCGAACGGCCTACTCCTGCGCCTGTTTTCGATGTTTCTATGTTTCTATGATTCTTCAGCCATATCTAAAGCATCCACAGCCCAACGGTTCAAGGGTCTAGCACGAGACCCTTGGCGAGATACAAGAATGAAAGCAATGTTATCAGGTTGGTGCCTGTCGGAGGAGGGAGCACCTCAGAGAACTCCACCAATGTGACCTTGCCCTTGATGTGAAAGAATGTCCTTGACTCCATCGCCAGGTTTGCCACTACCCCAGAACAATAAGAAGTTGACTAGTCCAAATATCAACAGAAAAACAAAACTACCCCAAGAAATTAAAAGCAAAGAACACAGATGCTGGAAATAAAAGCAGAACATTTGGGGAAACTTAGTGGATCAAGCAGCATGTGTGGAAATAAACAATTAATTCCCAGAATTGAGAAATAGATAAACACGTTATAGGAGGTATAGGAGAAGGTAGCAAAGGGTAATGTAGGTATGTTATAAAACTTACCTTCAGTGGCGCTGCAGTTCTGCCACTGGCCATGTGCACGACTTTGGCGCCTTTGAGAGGGGGGCGGGATTTAAATGCCATTTTCCCCTGCCTGTCGAAGTTGATCTTTGTCAGGCTGTTTAGTTGCTGAAGAATAATCGATCCGACATGCATTTTATCAAGTTTTTTTAAAACATTGCTGGATAATTTAATTGCTGGAGTAAAATAAAAATCGATTTCTAAAGTCGTCAACGCCGACAACGGGACGGATCTCACGTACGGGACAAAGCAAGGTAAGCCGGTTATTTTACATGTAAACGTGCTTCTTAGGATTACTTTAATCCAAATTTTATGTTGCAAAAAGGTGATTTAGGCCCATACGAACCGGCAGTGTTTTTCCTGCCGATATGGGGTTTTACTTTACCGCAAATGCAACGTTCCAATCGATCACGTTCCACAAAATTCCACTCGCGATGATTTAAATGGCCATTAATTTACGGGAATTTAGCACTAAATTCCTTCCATTTGGCCTATAAATTCATGACAATTAAATTTTAAAATCATGTTATATTGTGAATGTTTGTGTGAATGTTATTTGGACACTTAGGCTATTTAAAAATGTTAACCTTTTCTTAAGAAATGGATAGATGTTTAGATCTAGTAATTGAATTTTGTAATTAGCTATAATTAGGTAACTTACTAATTATATGCTTTAATTTCAGGTCATCCAAGTAAGATTGTTTCATATTTGTTTCAGAATGCTTCAATCTACAATAACTGAAATTTTCATTCAGTTCTCTTAATTTTTAAGAAGGTTATGGGCTTTTGACTGTCCTTGATCACAGCTTTTGAGTTAAGTCAATGGAAAAGCAATAGGGAACAAGATGCTAATTTCCAAGTATGAAAATGGCCATAACCTTTTTAATACTGAAGATATGAAAGTGAATTAGATGTCAAATTAAACTTCTTTTTATGATTTATCTGATGGGATAAATTGCAGACTTGATTTTTTAAATCTCAAAATTTTATAACATTGCTAGATAATGTGTGTGACCACAGAGAATTTCTCTGAAAGGGTGAATTAATGCGACCATTATGTGCAGTTAAGTTTTTTTTTGGAATGTGCAAATGGCCAGATTATAAAAATGAAAGAGAAAGGAAGAAATGTGCGATGGAAGGTTAACAATAAGCTAGTCCTAATACATAGAATATAGAACATAGAACGTAGAACGTAGACCAGTACATCACAGGAACAGGTCCCTTGGCCCACATCGTCGGTGCCGAACATGATGCCAACATCAATTCTTATCTGCCTGCTCAAAATCCATATCCATGCCTTTCCATTGCATATCCAAAAGTCTCTTAAATGCTACAATTGTATTTGCCTCAACGACTTCAGGGAGGCAAAGGGAACCACTTCAGGGAATTCAGTGATTTCCAGGAATTCACCACCCACTGTGTGAAAAACTTGCCCTGCATATCTCCTTCAAACTTTGCTCTTCTCACCTTAACACAATGCCCTCTGGCATGTTATATTTCCATCCTGGGGAAACGGTTCAACTCTATCTATGCCCCTCATCATTTTTTCTACTTCTATTGTGTCTCCCCACCGGAGAAAACAATCCAAATTTCTTCAACCTCTCCTTGTAACTAATACGCCCCAACCCAGGCATCAATCTGTTTAAGATGCTGGAAAATCGAAGGTAGACAAAAATGCTGGAGAAACTCAGCGGGTGAGGCAGCATCTATGGAACGAAGGAAATAGGCAACGTTTCGGGTCGAAACCTGAAAGGTCTGAAGAAGGGTTTTGACCCGAAACATCGCCTATTTCCTTCGCTCTATAGATGCTGCCGCACCCGCTGAGTTTCTCCACAATTTTTGTCTACAAGGCATCAATCTCCTCTGCACCCTTCACATCCTTCACATCCTTCCTGAATTGGTGTAACCGGAACTACACGCAATACTCCAAAATCCGTCTCACCAAAGTCTGATAAAGCTGCATCATGACTTTGTGACTCTTATGCTTAATGCCTTGACCAGCGAAGGCATGCATACCACCTGCCTTCTTTACTAGCCAATATATTTTTGTTGCTACTATCAGAGAGTCACCAACAAATAGAAAGAGCAGGTACCCGAAAGTTGGAAAAATTCAATTTCAAGTCTAGCAGGCTGCAATGTGCCCAGACAAACGAGGATTGATGTTTGTTGGGCCTCATTAGAACAGTGCAAGAAGACTAGCCAGAGAGGTCAGGGTGGGAAATGGATGGTTAATTAAAGTGGCAGGTAGCTGGAAACTCAGGGTCACTTCTACTGACTGAACCTTGGTGAGCTAATTACTGATCTGCATTCATTTTATCCAATGCAGAGAAGACCTTATTTGGAAAGGCTATTTGGGAACCTGGATGGTGCAGAGTGCCAAAAGTGCCAGAAGAGCAGACCAGGAGTTACAAAGGGAATGATCCCTTCAAAATTGTAAAATGGGATGCAAGGGAAATACATCTGGTGATAAAAGTGTATTAAAGCCTCAAGCGCAACAATATCCTTGCTGATTGCCACAAACTCAGGATGGAGGAAAATCAGACATAAAATAAAAGCCTCACTCCCTTAGATGGGGAGAACGGGGCATGTTAAGGAACCTTAGAGATGCAGTAATCATGACCATCATCAAGAAGGGAAATCAACTATGGTAGCTACACTGGTGTCTGTCAGAGGGAATGGTCCTTTTTAATCAATCTCGATGGTATAGTGGTCATTATCCCCGCCAGTCATGTGTGAGACAGGGGTACAATTCCCTGATGGGGAGATGGATTTCTACTTGGGTGGCACAGTTGCGCAACTAGTGGAGCTGCTGCCTCACGACACCAGAAACCCTGGTTCCATCCTGACCTCGGGTCTTCTCTGTGTGGAAACATAGAAACATAGAAACATAGAAAGTAGGTGCGAGAGTAGACCACCAGGTCCGTCGAGCCCGCACCGCCATTCGCTCATGGCTGAACACTAAACAGACACACTTACCCACAAACAGTAGACACAAGACACAGAACACAAGACACTACCCTCCCCTTCATACCGCTATCACCCCTCTCCACCCCAAGAACCGCGTGATCTCCTGGGGGAGGCAAAAAAACGGATAAAAACCCAGGTCCAATTCGGGAAAAAAAATCCGGGAAATTCCTCTCCGACCCCAATCCAGGCGATCGACACTTGTCCAGGAGATCACTCAGGTCTTACTATACTAACCATACCTAGGTCCATATCCCTGCCCTCTCCCCGTAGCCCCTTATCCCCTCGGCAGCTAAAAAACCATCTATTCTAGACTTAAATATATTTAACGTTTCTGCTTCCACTGCTCCCTGGGGCAGTGAATTCCATAAATTAACCACCCTCTTGGTGAAGAAGTTCTTCCTCATCTCAGTTTTAAAAGAGCCCCCCCTTATTCTGCAACTATGTCCCCTAGTTCTAGTTTCCCCGATCATTGGGAACATCCTCGGTGCATCCACCCGATCAAGGCCCCTCACGATCTTATATGTGTGGAGTTTGCATGTTCTTCCTGTGACCACATGCGTTTGCTCCAGGTGCTCCATTTCCAACCCACTACCAAGGAAATGTGGGTTTGCAGAATAATTGGTCTTTGTAAATAGCCCCTAGTGTGTGGGGAGTGGGGAAGTGGGATAACATAGAACTGGTGTGTACGGGTGATCGAGGGTCGGACAGCTGAAGTAATAGTTTCTAAGCTGCATCTTTCAATCTTTCTATCAGTCTTCTCCCAGTGGCCAAAGAGCACCTTCCTAAATTATGAAATGGCCATCTATCTCGTAAAACTATGGACAGGAACTTCACTTGGCATCAACAAATGCAGGTAGCACATCAACCACCACGCATGGATTTGATCTAAACACAAAGTTCTGGAGGAACACAGCAGATCAGGCAGCATCTGTGGAGGGAATTGACAGATGACATCTTGGGTCAACCCAAAATATTTGAGTTTATTAATCGTGGGAATGTGGCCCAACTGTCTCAGCCGCCTGCAAATATTTGTCTCCTTCCTTACACCCACAACCAAAACAAGGACGGGCCTCCTCTACACAGCCACTGACTGGCAGCTGCACGTCGATCTGGGCAAACAGCTGAAATTTCCGCAGCACATCACAGCAACATCACACCAGCCAGACATGATCATCACCTCCAAAGTGACAAAACAGCTGATCATTCTGGAGCTGACAGTGCCCTGGGAAGAGCGTATTGAAGAGGCTAATGAGAAGAAATGCGCAAAGCACCGGGAACTGGTGGAGATGTGCCAGGACAGGGGCTGGAAGACATACTATGAGCCCATAGAGGTGGGCTGTAGAGGCTTTGCAGGACACTCACTCTGCAAAGTCCTCAACCAGTTGGGCATTACGGGGCTGGCAAAGAAGAGGGCCATTCAATCCGCAAGCGAAGCCACAGAGAAAGATGGCTGATCCGTGGGCGGTTGCTGCTGGGACGCAAGTCGGGGCTTGATCAACCCCGGCTGGGTCGCCTGGGCGCGGGTGTCTGATGTTGTGAGACCCGAAACACCCGATGATCCCAAGTCACATCACTGAGGATGCATCCCAGCGCATCTAGAAGATATATATTTCACACTGGAGTCTGGCCCAGTCAGTGGCACCCAGGAATAGACTGGGTGACAGCCAAGAATAGTTTGCTGACTACTGGAGAGGCACTTGATGGCACGGAAAGACGGCACCCGGGACAGCCTGGGTTAGCACCCCAGTGTGTCTTTCGTGAGAAAGACACCCAACAACGCTACAGAAAGGCCTAATGAAAAATAACCCCAGGAGATCCCGAGAGGGGGCGAGGATGAGATCTCCAATAGGACGGACCAAAGGTTATTGACCCACACAAACGACCTGACTACGAGTATAAGATGCATTTGCGGAAAGCTGTGTAAGAACCACCGTGGCCTAAAAGTCCATCAGGCAAGAATGAAATGCTCGGAGAAGGAGAAAGAGGTGAAGTGCACAGGCTTTAAGACGCAGGAGGAGCCCGGCCAGGACTCACCCCACAAAGCCCAGTCCCTCCACGCACTGGAGTCTCCCAACCCCTGCAGAGTAGTTCCACAGCAACGGATTGAGTGGCCCCCAGCCAGCAACCGGAATGAATGGCTGCAGTATGACAAAGACGTGACCAACATCATTCCAGCCACAGCCAAAGGAAATGTAGATCGCCGACTCCAAACAATGACTGCCATCATAGTCACTTATGCCTCTGAAAGATTTGGCCATCACGGGAAAGGTAACACCAAGCCCACCACCTACACCATGAACCGCAGGGCCACCAAAATACATCAACTGCAGCTGGAGCTTCGAACCCTCAAAAAACAGTACAAGACATCTACCGAAGAGGAGAAGCAAGCCTTGGCCGACCTACGAAACATCCTAAGGAAAAGGCTTATGATCCTCCGCAGAGCAGAGTGGCACAGGAGAAGAGGAAGAGAGAGAGAGCTAGGAAGCGAGCTGCATTCATTTCCAATCCCTTTGGCTTTACCAGGCGACTACTTGGGGACAAGCGCAGTGGCCGCCTCATGTGCTCAACAGATGAAGTAAATCTCTTCCTCCATGACACCCTGAGCCATCCAATGAGGGAACAGGGGCTTGAACCAAACAAAGCTCTCATCAGCCCAGCCCCCCCAACAACAGAGTTCAATCTGAGGGAGCAGAGTCTGAAGGAGGTTGAGGAGGTCATCAAGGCGGCTCGCTCAGCCTCTGCTCCAGGCCCTAGTGGCGTACCATACATAGTGTACAATTTCAATTCAATTCAATTCAATTCAATTCAATTTATTGTCATTTGGACCCCTTGAGGTCCAAACGAAATGTCGTTTCTGCAGCCATACATTACAAACAAATAGACCAAAGACACAACATAATTTACATAAACATTCATCACATTGCTGTGATGGAAGGCCAAAAAAACTTATCACTCCACTGCACTCTCCCCCCCGATGTCAGAGTCAAAGTCAAAGTCAAAGCCCCCGGTGGGCGATGGCGATTGTCCCGCGGCCATTAAAGCCACGCCGGGTGATGCAAGGTCGCACACCGGGTTCTTGATGTTAGAGCCCCCGGCGGGCGCTCGCAAAGTCCCGCGGCCATTCCAAGCCGCGCGGGGCGGTGATGTAGGCCCCGCTCCAGGAGCTCTTCAACCCCGCAACTCGGTGGGGAGAAGTCGCCATTGCGGGAGCCCTGAAAAGCGGTCTCCCTCCAGGGACCCGCGGGCTCCCGGTGCCGCCATCCGCCAAACCCGCAGTTGCAGCCACCGAATCTCCGGGGGTCGGGTCGCAGCAGCGTCCACCATAGCTCCACCCGCTCCGGACTCGGCCAGCTCCGCGACGGTGAGGTGAGTAGTCGGCACCACAGCCCCCGGTCTTCCTGTTGGAGGCCGCTCCTCGTTGCAGCCCCAACGACAACGGAGACCCGACAAAGAAAAGGTCGGGTCTCCCGTGCAGGGAGAGATTTAAAAGACACCCCCACCCCCCCCCACACCACCCCCACACACATACCCCAACAAAAAATAACAAAAACTACATAAAAACATAGACATAAAATAATAAAAACGCAGACGGACTGCAGAGGCCGCTGCTGTCGAAAGTCACGCCGCCACCGCCCAAGCGCTGTCCAGAGCTCCTTCGACACCTATTGAAGATCTTGAAGGTGGTGTGGCGAAGGGGGGGTGTTGCTGACCAGTGGAGGTGCGCTGAGGAAGTTTGGATCCTGAATGAGGAAAACTCAAAGAACATCAATCAGTTTCGGTCAATCTCGCTGCTGAGCGTCGAAGGGAAGGTGTTTTTCAGCATTGTCTCCCAAAGATTAACTGAGATTTTCCATCAAAAACAGCTACATCGACCCCTCAGTGCAGAAGGGTGGTATTCCGGGAGTTCCCGGCTGCTTGGAGCACACTGGAGTAGTCACGTGGCTCATTAGAGAAGCCCATGAAAACAGAGGCAACCTAGTTGTTCTGTGGTTGAACCTCGTTGATGCCTATGGGTCCATACTGCACAACCCGGTTGAGCTTGCACTACACCGACACCATGTTCCCAGCAAGACCAAGGTCCTGATCCTGGATTATTATCATCATTTCAGGCTGAGGGTGACTTCTGGGTCAGAAACATCAGACTGGCATTGGCTTGGAAAAGGAATAATATTTCTGTTATTCTTTTTGCTCTTGCCATGAACATGGTGGCCAAGTCAGCCGAGGTGGATTGCAGAGACCCCCTAACCAAGTCTGGTGTACGTCAGCACCCAATAAGAGCTTTTATAGACAACCTTACCATCACCACAACATCGGTCCCAGGAAGTAGGTGGATCCTACAAGGTCTTGAGAAACTTATCATCTGGGCAAGGATGAGTTTCAAGCCAACAAAGTCAAGGTCCATGGTGCTGAAGAAGGGGAAGGTGACTGACAAATTCCACTTCTTACTATCCGGAACTGCCATTCCCTCCATCACTGAGCAACCTGTCAAGAGTTTGGAAAAGCTTTTTGACGCAACTCTGAAAGACTCTGCCGCCATTCAAAAGTCCATCAAAGACCTTGAAACCTGGCTCACCAAAGTCAACAAGTCAGGTTGGGACCTTTCATCGACCTGAAACATCATCTGTCTGGTCCTTCCACAGATGCTGCCTGCCTTGCTGAGCTCTTCCAGAACTTTGTGTATTTTTCAAGATTCCAGTATCTGCAGTTCCCTCTTGTCTCCTGATAATTTTAGAATGATGTGTAGCTGAATTTCCAGTCCAAATAGTTAGGCAGGCAGTTTTTTCCCCATTGTGTACATCATTACAACATGCAAACCAGGGAGAGATCATTTGGAGAATGTGGAAGATTTTCTGGTGAACCTCTTTTTTTTTTTTTATTGGATTTTTAAACAAATGTACAATTTACAAGGGAAGGTAGAAAGCTCAAACAATTAAAAAAACCACTTAAACAAAATTATCAAATTAAAATATTAACATTTTAATCTATAATATATTCAACCTCCTGCGGTGACCAGCGTTCACAGAAGGCCGTAGAGTCCCCGTGGACACCGCGTGTTCCCTCTCCAGGGACACGCGAGCACGGACGTAACCCCGGAAAAGGCCGTCGACTGCCCGCTGCCTGGACCCGCGAATGGCCATCTTGGCTCTGGTGAACCTCTTGGTAGTTGGGGCTTGTCTTTATCCCTTTGGGAGCTTGATTCAGATCTGTAGTGCTATTAGACACAACATTGCCCTTTCTCCACCTCTCATCTGATTTTGGCGTAAGTGCCACAGCTGTCAGGAACACCATGATCCCCAGTGCATGAAACTGTCTGGTAAAAATTCGGCCTTTATATTACGAAAAAATGATGTTGTTAGCTACAGGTCCACCATCGTTTTGCTGGCAAACTGTGATCCGGCACCTCCTTTAATCCAAACATAATTAGGAGAGCGTACTTGAAATGTCCCCGGAAGTCCCCCCAAAAATATGGCCGGGTGAGGAGGCCGATCTCAGCCTCATTGGAACTTCCATGGCCGATCGACGGGCTGCATTTACCCCCTATGGCCGGGGGACTTTGGAACGGAGCCGGCAGATCCATTCCCACAGCCGACTTCCGAGGCCAACTTTGCGGGTCGGTATCTCAGCCCCTGAGGCCCTGACCTCTGTTGGCCCAGTAAAACGGATAATCCAGCAAAGCTCTGGAACCAAGGGTGCCAGAAAAACAGTGGCGGAACTGTAAATACTGAATAATTCCCATTAAATCCCAGTAAGGTTGCGTTTGTTAAAAAGGAAGTTTATGTTTTACTGACAGGATCAACCTGGAATACTGTAAAATTGCAGAATACAGAAAGGACATTGTTGCACTAGATTGGGTACAGCGGAGGTTTATGAGGATGTTATTAAGGCTGGTGAAAGTCAATCTAGCAGAAAGACTTGTTAGGCTGCATTGTTAGAAGAAACTGAAAAAAGATTTAATGATGATATTTAAAGTTATTGACCCCCAGATAGGATGAAGGGGTAGGATTTATGTCCCTTAGCCATTATATGAGGGGATACGTTTCAGCTAACCGCTGGAAGGTTTAGAGTGAGGTTAAAAAAACCCCATACTTTTCGCTGAAATAATGGTCGTGAGAAAGATGGGCAGTTAGGAATTGACTTGACAGGTTTGGGAAAAATACCTGGATGAGCAATTGGTGTGCTGTAACCTATAAAAATGCAGATCAAAGGCTAGGAAGTGGGATTTGTCTAACCAGGTTGATATTTGGCGACTGTGGCACATCATGTCAAATGGCTTCCTCTGTTTACAACATTTCTATAATATGATGAGCATGTTGTTTCTCATTATGTTCAAAGTAATATACACTGGAGAATATGAATTAAGTAGGATAAAGGAAGAAGCTAGTCCCTGAGAGCTTTATAATGTGTCATTCTATTCATCTGTGGGATTCGGTGCGCAGTCGTTCCTGATTATGTTATTACAATGATATATTTTCATTTCATGAAATGAATCGGTAATGTGGTGGCAATATAAACAATAGAAGCTCTATCTGCCCAAACCTCCCACATAGACTTTTATTGTTCTCATTCTCTCTTCAGGAGAGCAACACTTCCAGCCATCTGAAGGCATCATATAATATCAGTGGTCCAGTGAAACTATCCATGTGCTGAATATTGTCGGAAGGACCCATTTCCATCTTATATATTGCTCCTTGTGAGTGATTACACACGAGCATTGCACACGTTGAAGGGACCTGCACCAGGATAAGGCATTGTCTCCAGGAGGAGAAAGCCAAGGATCCTCAAACCAGTCTGCATAGAAACATAGAAACATAGAAATTAGGTGCAGGAGTAGGCCATTCGGCCCTTCGAGCCGGCACCGCCATTCAATATGATCATGGCTGATCATCCAACTCAGTATCCCATACCTGCCTTCTCTCCATACTCCCTGATGCCCTTAGCCACAAGAGCCACATCTAACTCCCTCTTAAATATAGCCAATTAACTGTCCTCAACTACCTTCTGTGGCAGAGAGTTCCAGAGATTCACCACTCTCTGTGTGAAAAATGTTTTTCTCATCTCAGTCCTAAAAGACTTCCCCTTTATCCTTCAACTGTGACCCCTTGTTCTGGACTTCCCCAACATCGGGAACAATCTTCCTGCATCTAGCCTGTCCAACACCTTAAGAGTTTTGTAAGAATTTCATCAATGGTAGCGTGGTGGAGAGAGTCAACAGCTTCAAGTTTCTGGATGTGCCTATCTTTGAAGATCTGTCCTGGGGTCCAGCACATTGATGCAATCACAAAAAAAGAGAATCTCTCATTCTCCTCTCCCCTGACTCTCAGTCTGAAGAAGGGTCTCAACCTGAAACGTCATTTATTCCTTATCTCCAGAGATGCTGAGGTACTCCAGCCTTTTGTGTCTGTCTTTGGTTTAAGCCAGCATCTGCAGTTCCTCCCTAAACAAATCAATGCCTCAACTTCCTTTGAAGACTGAGATGATTCAGTATATCAATGAACCCTTGGTGGAACCGTTTACAGGTGTTCTGTAGAGCACACACTCAACAGTTGCATCTCTACCTGGTTTGGCAACTCAAACACCCAGGAACAAAGGAGATTGCAGAGAATGGAAGAGAGTGCCCAGTGCATCGCAGGTACTGACCTCCCCATTATCAAAGAGATCTATAGAAGGTGCTGCCTCAAAAACAGCAGCCAATATCATCAAAAAGACCCACACCATCTTGGCAATGCTCTCATCTTGCTCCTACCATTGGGAAGAAGGTACAGGAACCTGAAAATAGTGACCACCTGACTCAAGATTTGCTTCTTCCCAATGGCCATCAGAATCTTGAAAACATTACAACACTAACCTCAGCAACTATGAACTTCTATAGTGTCTTTCGTTGCAACAAGGTCTTAATTTTTAATATCAAATAAATATAATAACGCAACTGGTTATTATTTTTTTAATTATTTTTAATTATTACATTTTCCTGTGTGTATTGCATCATTGTTCTATTGTCAGTGAAAATGACAATTAAACATTCTTGAATGATGGATTGAGTCTTGGATCTTCTCATCTGTTGCTGAGCAGGTCCATTCTGTTGCGAGCTGCTTACTGACTCCCATGCAATGAGAATTTACACTGATTACATGGTAGAGTCCAATCTTGAACAGTTTATGCCTCTTCAGGGCAGTCACCTCTGAGTTTGCTACAGAATTGAGACTGTCTCTAAATCATCTAACAATGAAGACCAACACCCAGTCCGATACAGAAAGAAACCTCACACAGTCATAGAGTCATGGAGGAATCCAGGATGAACACAGGCCACTTCAGCCTACCTAGTCAGCACCAAGCATCTACCACCTATTTGCACAAATCCTACTTTATTCCCATTTTTTAATTTTAGTTTAGAGATACAGCATGGAAACAGGCCCTTCAGCCCAATGATTCCATGCCGACCATTGATCAGCCATTCACAGCAGTTCTATATTATCTCATTTTCTCATCCATTCCCTACATATTGGGGTGATTTTTTTTTACAGAGCCCCATTAACCCACAAACCCGCACATCTTTGGGAACTTGCAAACTCCATACAGACAGCACCCAAAGTCAGGATTGAGCCTGGGTCTCCGCCACAATGAGGTGGTGTCTCCACCAGCTGCACCACTGTACATATTTGTTCTTATAGATCATATAGATCAGCCAATCTTCATAAAGTAAGTGATTTGTTTCCTTATTTTATATTAATTAAGATTAACCTTTGGATATTTATATTATTTGAATGTCATTAAATGTATTTAGTTTTGATTGTTTTCATAATTATTGATGTTTTTCAACTATTTCTGAATGTCTCTGATCATAAGAGTCCATTAAAAAAAATGTAGAAAAGGCCTTTGGAAATTGAAGTTATCCGAAATCCTGAGTGAGGTTTATGGAAGAGCCTAAACTTTCATTGCCTTTGTTCTAGTTGCTACTCTCAGCCTTCTTTACCATGCACTGGGAACCACAATAGTGCAGCCATGTGCCATCAAAGAGAAGTCGACATGAGGCAGGGCTAAGGTGGGAGGCTCATTATCAATATCAGCACTTCATGCAATGTACAGCTAGAAACAGACTATATATAACTTGTGTCTGGGGTTATGGGGAGAAGGCAGGAGAATGGGGTTGAGAGGGAAAGATAGATCAGCCATAATTGAATGGCAGAGTAGACTTGATGGGCCGAATTACCTAATGCTGCTCCTATAACTTATCGAAACATAGAAACATAGAAAATAGGTGCAGGAGGAGGCCATTCAGCCCTTCGAGCCAGCACCACCATTCATTGTGATCATGGCTGATCGTCCCCTATCAATAACCGGTGCCTGCCTTCTCCCCATATCCCTTGACTCTACTAGCCCCTAGAGCTCTATCTAACTCTCTCTTAAATCCATCCAGTGACTTGGCCTCCACTGCCCTCTGTGGTAGGGAATTCCATAAATTCACAACTCTCTGGGAGAAAAGGTTTTTCTCACCTCAGTCTTAAATGACCTCCTCTTTATTCTAAGAAAACGTACACACTCTGTACTGACAGCACCTGTAGTCAGGATCGAACCTGGGTCTCTGGCACTGCAATCGGTGTAAGCCAGTAACTCTACCGCTGCGCCACAGTGCCACCCCTATGTACTTATGAACTAAATATTGACATTACTTTTCCTCAGTAATCTGCCGGAACCACATGATTTCCTGCAATAGCCGTCCTACTGATGCCATCCTCATGACAACGGCAATAATGTCAAAGTAGGTCTCTATCAACCTATACACAAAGGATTGGATGGTTCTGCCCAAAATCATTTCACGTCGAATGCTTACCAAGAGCGGATTTAGGAGATTTTAATCTGATCTGGAGCTGAAAGCAAGTTCCCAGATGTGAATACTTCTATCCACCACTCAGTCAATCCTCTTATTGGGGAAGTTTAGTCAACATAAAAATTAGAATTTTGTACTGATATTTCTCAAAGGGGCAGTATAATGGTACAGTGGTTAAGTTGCTGCCTCACAGTGCCAGCGACCCAGGTTCGATCCTGACTACGGGTGCTGCCTGTACGGAGTTTGTATATTCTCCCCGTGACCAGGTTTGTAGTTTAATTGGCTTTGGTAAAATAGTAAATTGTCCCTGGTGTGTGGGAGAGCACTAGTGTACGGTATGATCGCTGGTCGGCACGGACTCAGTGGGCCGAAGGGCCACGCTGTACCTCTAAAGTCTAAAGTCTTAAACATGCATCACATGGAAAGAAAAGTATCTCTTCTGAATAGCGATTTTAAGATTAGGGGAAAGACTGCTACTAATTTCCAATTTCAAAAGTTATTTATGAATTATTTCGGAATGCTTTTATTATTTCACTGGAAATAGAACCCTCTTTCTTGGTCGACTAATGAAATATTCTCTGACTGTTATAACAGCTTGAGATTTATTTCAGGCTGCAACGTGAATATTGATTGTTCTTTACATGCACAACCCATAAAATGGTTTTATTAGTAATTATATTAAATTAAGAACTGATTGAAATCCTTAATAAAATGTGGAATATGTCCAGTTCAATTGAATCCATACTCCAACTGATCATCCAGGAAGATAGTGTTTATTCACTATCCACCGTTACATATTTCTAAAGTCTGCACAGTAAGGTGCAGTACTAGCGGCTGCCCACGTCGCAATAGATCCTACATAATGAGAAGAAAATCATTACCACAAGGTGAAATGCAGAAATATTCTGTTTTGCTGTAATTGAGATATAGGAAGCAACCGTACACATTGCAACTAGCACATTAATAAATATAAAGGTGCTTATTATGATGACAGCTTTGGAAGTGCAAAGGAATAACATTTATCACTTGGCAGATACCGATCTCATCCCATCTGCTGAGACTTTGCATATATTTTCAGCTTACTGAGCAATGATTAGGGCTGTCAGAACCTCTTTAACCTCCTAACTGCTGGTCCCAACTGGCCCTAATTAAGGATTAATGAATTCAGAAGGCGCTAGCTGCAAAGTCAACCGCCTCAGCATTTTGTGTATAATTAAAAGAATGAATTATATCACAAATACTTTGCTGAAACAGTGTGAACAGTGCTGACGGAACAATGCTAATGTACACCTGATCTAATTAGTGATAACAATGGATTATTATTATTATATTATCGGCAGCAAATTATAACAGCAGGAGAATTCATTTATGTAAACAGATGGCAAAAGTGACATAAGATTTTTATGCAACTATTATATTTTAATTGCTGATTTTTTTTATGGGACAAGTGTCTCCAGTGCCTTAAGGAAAACATTCAGCCACTTAATCTATTTGTAATTTCTATTGCAATGTTTTTTCAAGTTATAACAGGTACAGATTATTAGCATAATAGCAATTGATAACATAGGGCGTATGTATATTTCAGCGCATGAATAACTAGGAAGTATTTTAGACCTTGTTAACATGAAAGAACATAAGCCCTTTTAAGGATCAACTACACCAAGTTCAGTAACTAGACAATACAAATTCCATTAGATATTTCAACAGAACTACCCAGGAATCTAAATTAGATTTTTAGTACTGAGGTTATTTTGTACATTGCAGGTGATATTTAGTGTTCATTTTAGTTGCTCTCCAATCTATATACTATTAAAACTCTGTGCCTGCCGCCTGCCGTCTGGCTGGCTGCCTGTCTGCCTTTTGATTCGTTCCCAATACTCGCAGATGTCCAATCGGAATGGCCGATGCTCGCAGATGTCCAATCGGAATGGCCGATGCTCGCAGATGTCCAATCGGAATGGCCGATGCTCGCAGATGTCCAATCGGAATCTGCCGGCTGCATTTCTTCCTTTGATTCATTGCCACGCCGAATCCAGACGCTCAATCTCCGACATCATTTCCATTTCGCAAGAGATTTCGCTTTCCTTTCAAGTATCCGCTCCTCATTACATTTCGTCGTCTTTAAGTACACGTTTTTAATCAAATCCTTCTCGCCCCCCACTCACTCATGTTGTCGCCTCCTGCTGGCCAGCGACCATAAAGGCTGCTGGCGCCCGCATTTCAACCTCAAGAGACGCCATTTAAAAACGGCCTGTCGGGAACGGCTTTACTTCGACGACCACGTCTCCCGTGGGGGCTACGGGTAGGGAACAGCTGCGTTGGGGGATTATACTTTTAAAACTCTGTGTGTGGGGGTGCTTGGTGTGTGTGATGCCGCCCCCCACCCCCACCCCCCCGCAATCACACGTTGGGGAAACGGACCAGACTTCGACGACCACGTCGAACCGTGGGGGCTACAGGTAGGGAACGGCTGCGTTGGGGGAGCAGACCCAACGGGTCTGCCATTGGTCTAGTATAATATTAAAACTCTGTGTGTGTCTGGCTGGCTGGCTGTGTGTGTTTCTGACTTGTGGCTGCCAGCCTTTGATTCGTTGCTACGCTAATACCCGACCCACAAACACCCTCATTTTTTCCATTTCGGTAGAGATTTCACTTTTCATTCCAAGTATCCACTCCTCTTTAAATGTTGTCGTGTTTATGTACACTTTTTAAATAAAATCCTTCTCCCTCCCCCCCCCCCCCCCCCCCCCCCCCCATTTTGTCGCCTCCGGCTGGCCAGCGACCATAACGGCTGCTGCCGTCCGCATCTCACCTCAAAGATGCCATTTAAAGACACCCGCACTGCTGATTCCTGAGCTGCTTGAGTTGGAGGACCATGTCTCCCGTGGGGGCTACGGGTAGGGAACGGCTGCATTGGGGGAGCAGACCCAATGGGTCTGCACTTGCTCTAGTATTATCTAAAATTAAAAATACAAAACAATGATAATGTAGCATATGGAATAATAAAACTATACTGAAATTGCAATTAATTCATTGATTTTCAAATAGAGTTTTCTTTATCCATATTAATTTATCATGTGGCATCTGTAAATTATTTTTGAAAATATAATGTGGTTCAGAAATCTAGAAATCTAAAATTATAGAATTCGTTCTATCAATTCCTTAAAATATTTTATTTCATATTATTAGAAAACAATAATTAGTAGACCTGTATTTTGTTTAAGACATACATAAAAGTGAATCAGAGGCAATAAGTAGAATTATTGACATTTTCATTTTGGTGTTACATTTTGAAGTCCAGACGTACAAAAGAACAATCAAACACAGTGGCGGAGTTGTTGCCTTATGGGGCCAGAGACCCCGTTTCGATCCTGACTACGGGCGCTTGTCTGTGTGGAGTTTGTACGTTCTTCCCGTGACTTGTGTCAGTTTCCTCCGGGATCTCCAGTTTCCTCTCACGTTCCGACGTACAGGTTTGTAGGTTAATTGGCTTGGTATAATTGTAAATTAGGGTGTAGTATAGTGTAGTATAGTGTTAATGTGCGGGGATCGCTTGATGGTGAGGATTCAGTGGGCCGAATGGTCGGTTTCTGCCCTGTATCTCCAAAAAATATATAATTGCATGTTTCAAGATAAACTTGTTAAAATCACTAATCACCTCTTATAACTAAAGAGATGTGTGGAACTGCAAGAAATGGACAAGGTCCTCAATTAATATTTCTCCTATGATTTTACTGCATAGAAAGACATGAAGACAAGAGAACATGGAGATGGAGATGTGTAGGAAAAAACTGCAGATGTTGGTTAAATCGAAGGGAGACACAAAATGCTGGAGTAACTCAGCGGGACAGGCAGCATCTCTGGAGAGAAAGAATGGGTGACGTTTCTTCAGAGATGTCCTCATGGGGATGTCTTGGGGTCAGTCCAGATTGAAATTGAGGACACACAGGATATAATTAGTACGAAAGTTCATACATTTCCTGGGACTGGTCAGATATATCTATATCAGATTCCCATGTCTTCTTGACTTTTTATGCATTAAAAACTGAGAAATATTCTTTGAGGTCCTTGAGGACCTTGCCCATCCCTTGCACTTCCATGGATAGATAACCTCTTTAGTTATAAGAGGGACTGATCAGATATATGAAAGGATACCTTGGATGAGGGTAGGGCTGTAGTAGGCGTAGTCTATGTGGACTTCAGCGATGCCTTTGAAAAGGTTCTGCAAGGTAGGCTGCTCTGGAAGGATGTATCACATGGGATTTTGGTAGAGCTAGCCATCGGGAGACAGAATTGGTTTCATGGTAGAAAGCAGAGGGTGGGGTGGAAAGTTGTTTTTCAGACTGGAGGCTTGTAACTTGTGGTGTGCCTTAGCGATCAGTTCTGAGCCCATGCTGTTTATCATCCATATCAATGATTTGGAGGAGAATGTACACTGTTAACAGTAAAATAGGTGATATCGTAGACAGTGAGGAAGGTTATCAAAAATTACAGTCGGATCTTGATCAGCTGAGCAAATGGGCTGAGGAATGACTCATGGCGTTTCATTGAGATTAGCATGAGATGTTGCATTTTGGAATGTCAAATTAGGGCAGGATCACAGTGAATGGTGGGGCCTGGGGAGGTGTTGTAGATGGATCAAGGAGCACAAGTGCATAGTTCCCTGAAATTGTGGTCACAGGTAGAAGGCTTTTGACATAATGTCCTTCATCAGTCAGGGAATTGAGTAAAGGATGTTATGTTACAGTTGTACAAGATTGTGGTGAGGCCATGATTAGCAATTGGAGTATTGTTCAGTTTAGGATGCATTAAAATAGAAAAGATGCCATGAAGCTGAAAAGGGTTTTGAGAAGATTGATGAGGATGTTGCCAGGATTCAAGGCCCTGGAGGGGGAGATTGGGCAAACTGGACTTTATTCCTTGGAGCGCTTGAGGTTGATGAGTGATCTTATAGAGGTGAATAAAATCATAAAGAGAATAGAGAGAGTGAATGCACAGATTATTTTCCCCAGAGCAGAGGAATCGTGAAATAGAGGGCATGGGTTTATGATGGGAGGAAAGATGTAATAGGAACCTGTGGGGCATTTTTTTCACACAGAGGGCAGTGAGTATATGGAATGAGCTGTCAGAGGAAGTAGTTGAGGAAGGTACAATAACAACATTTAAAAGATATTTGGACAAGCACATGGATAGGAAAAGTTGACCAGGCAAATGGGACTGGCTTAGATGGGGCATCTTGACTGACATGGGCAAGTTGAACCAGAGTATATGATTGTGTGCTCTCCAACTAATTTCTCGACACTGTTTGTGTAGGAAGTAACTGCAGATGCTGGTTTATATCTGGTTAACCATATCATAGACATGCAGAGAATTTATTCCAGTACAAAGTTTGTACTAGTGTGAAAATATCTAAAGAAAAGTATATCTGTGTTTTTGTCTGCATTGGAATAGATTCCTTTGCTAACTGTGAATAAGCAATACCTGCACTGAACCTATTGCACGCAGGCAGAAGTAAATGGGAAAATAAGTATTAGAAACAGCTTCATATTAATGCAAAATTTACCTCAGCAAGGAAATACATTTTGTTGTAGAATTCATTATCAAACCAGAAATTACTTCTGAAATTAATAGAAAACAATTCTATTGTATGGAATTCTTCTTTCGTGTCCATCTTCCATGTTTCAAATATTGACATCGCTGTCATCGCCTGTCCTGAAAAGGACGCAATCTTCCAGCGACAATCAGTGGGAGCCATCACTTGTTGTAATAGATAATGGTGGTAGCAGAATTAGCTCAGGATACTTCCAGTTTCCAGCCCCGTGACATGGATGCTTCTGCTATGGGGCCGGTATGGTATTAACTCAGCCCCATTATCTATATTACTAAAAGTCTGATCTTGACCGCTTTTGGCTCGCTGTGCTGTGATTTCCGAGAGAACGCCGCCACCTACGGCCGTCATTTTTGGCCACCTCGCTCAGAGCCGCCCTCCGCCTTCCTAGACCAGAGGATGTTTCCCATCAATGAAAAATCAGAGGGATATTAATGGGTTTTTTAAAATTGCCATTCTCTCTGCTGCCCCTGCTGGAGGGAGGGGGAGGGACTATAAAACCAGGAAGTGGTGTGCCTCACTCAGTCTCTGCAAGATGGAGGAAGCCAGGATCACGTCTCTCTGAGCTCTGAATAACACTGAACACATGTCTGATCAACTGTGAGTGCCCTTAATGTGGTTTGAAAATAAAAATATGGTTGGTTTGAAGTAGAAATGCACTGCCTGCAAATGGTTGTTTGGGGGGGGGGGGGTTGGGTTGAAGTAAAAAGGCACTGCCTGCAAATGGTTGTTTGGGGGGTTTGGGTTGAAGTGAAAAGGCACTGCCTGCAAATGGTTGTTTGTCTAAACTTGACAACTTCCTGTTTGCACTATATTGATTTTAGATAAAACGCTACCACGTTTTCAAGCAGTGATTTTTGGACTTTTGCTTTATATGGTGTTCATTGAGGAGCAGCTCTCTAAGGATTCCAGCTGCTCAATGTCACTTCCATTCTTTCTCCTCGTCGGGGTCCTCTTCCTGTATGCGTCCTGGCTGTGATTTTTGGCCATCTTACTCAGTTCCCCTCCGCTCATCAGGTGCAGAGGATTCTTCCCATCGATGAAAAACAAAAGTGTTATTAGTGTTTTAAAAATGTTGAGAATCTCTCTCCTGTCAATCACACCATGAAGGCCACAACTTCTCCGGTGGGAGGGGGAGGGATTATAAAACTCGGAAGTTTGGGTGTGGCTCAGTCTCTGCATGATGGGGGAGGGAGAGGTCACGACTGTCTGAGCTGTGAATCAACTGAACACACTGAATGTCTACTGAACTGTGAGTGTGGTGTTTTGTGTGGTTTTATGGTGGTTTTTATGGTGGTTTCACCCTGCTTGAAATAGTATGAAACTGCATTTGAATGTGGTGGCCTTGCACCCTGCATGAAATGGTATGAAACTGCATTTGAATGTGGTGTCGTTGCACCCTGCATGAAATGGTATGAAACTGCATTTGAATTTGGTGGCCTTGCACCCTCCTTGAAAGGTATGAAACTGCATTTGAATTTGATGGCCTTGCACCCTGCTTGAAGTGGTTGGAAACTGTGCTTGAATTCGGTGGCCTTGCACCTTGCTTGAAGTGGTAGGAAACTGAACTTGAATTTGGTGGCCTTGCACCCTGCTCGAAGAGGAAAGAAACTGCACTTGAATTTGGTGGCCTTGCACCCTGCTTGAAATGGTAGGAAAATGGATTTGAATTTGGTGGCCTTGCATTCTGCTTGAAATTGAATTTCAAGGAATAGCCGTGAGTCAACTGCCAGCCCACCAGCCGTGAGTGAGCTGCCAGCACATCAGGCTTGAGGAACTGAGCTGCCACCTCAAGAATCCATTTGGCCCACAATGTCCATACTAGCCCTCTGGAAACCAGTAGTCCCTGCTGCCAACAACACCCATACCAGCGCTCCAGAAAGCCCCCCCCACTGGCCACCAATATTGGAATTGGTGGAGAGGTGGAATATTGTGTCGGGGGACCAGCCCTCCCGTGTGAACATGGGACCCAACGGGTCCCACTTAGTCTAGTCCACCATAAAGTTCTAATGCTACACCTCATGATTTCCACCTGGGTATTCCACAACTCACCCATGATTATACCATGAGACCTTGTTGTATAAACACAACGCAAATGTAACTAAACCTCCAGGCTCATTGCTGTTCCCTCTACAGACCAACTTTATACCCCAAAGGTACAACGCCAACCAAAACTGACTCTTTGCAAATTGCACAAAGGCTGACCCATCAGCACACTGCTGTATCCATTTACTTTAGCAAGCTCACAATACGTTTTCCAGTAAAAAAAGACCCTGTAATTATTGCTTGTAATTTGATTTAAGATGAAAAATAAGAAACAATTCCTCGGTCTCAGGTGTGCTGCGTCTATTAGCTGTGTGAAAATATTATCACATCTGACCTTTCACAATACCCTCACCACTAAAGCACTTTTATTCATCTATCTGTGGATTCTATTTAATATAATATGTTCTATTGCTGAGGATAATGGGGCTGCTTTATATGGTGTTCATTGAGGAGCAGCTCTCTAAGGATTCCAGCTGCTCAATGTCACTTCCATTCTTTCTCCTCGTCGGGGTCCTCTTCCTGTATGCGTCCTGCTCTGCTCTCCAGCTGGTGAAAAGAGCCAGCTCCTTCTGACTGCAAGGTAATGCAGCAAACAGCCACACATCCGAACACTCACACCTTTACTACAAAACTCTTCATAATGATCCAGGCAGCAAAGCATTAGTGTGAGCTCGCAGGCTGCCCATGCAATAATGGCGCTCGGTGTGGGCCAGCTCTGCAGCTACACTCAGGATTTGTCAGGAGTGAAACATAGAAACATAGTAGGTACACAAAATTGCTGGGGAAACTCAGCGGGTGCAGCAGCATCTATGGAGCGAAGGAAATAGGCGACGTTTCGGGCCGAAACCCTTCTTCAGACTGATGGGGGGTGGGGGGGGGAAAGAAAGAAGGAAAAGGGGAGGAGGAGGAGGAGCCCGAGGGCGGGCGGATGGGAGGGTGGGAGGAGACAGCTAGAGGGTTAAGGAAGGGGAGGAGACAGCAAGGGCTAGCCAAATTGGGAGAATTCAATGTTAATGCCATAAGGACGCAAGGTCCCCAGACGGAATATGAGGTGCTGTTCCTCCAATTTCCGCTGTTGCTCACTCTGGCAATGGAGGAGACCCAGGACAGAGAGGTCGGATTGGGAATGGGAGGGGGAGTTGAAGTGCTGAGCCACCGGGAGGTCAGGTAGGTTATTGCGGACTGAGCGGAGGTGTTCGGCGAAACGATCGCCCAACCTACGCTTGGTCTCACCGATGTAAATCAGCTGACATCTAGAGCAGCGGATGCAGTAGATGAGGTTGGAGGAGATACAGGTGAACCTTTGTCGCACCTGGAACAACTGCTTGGGACCTTGAATGGAGTCGAGGGGGGAGGTGAAGGGACAGGTGTTGCATTTCTTGCGGTTGCAACGGAAAGTGCCCGGGGAGGGTGTGGTGCGGGAGGGAAGGGAAGAATTGACGAGGGAGTTGCGGAGGGAGCGGTCTTTGCGGAAGGCAGACATGGGGGGAGATGGGAAGATGTGGCGAGTGGTGGGGTCACGTTGGAGGTGGCGGAAATGGCGGAGGATTATGTGTTGTATTTGCCGGCTGGTGGGGTGAAAGGTGAGGACCAGAGGGACTCTGCCCTTGTTGCGTGTGCGGGGATGGGGAGAGAGAGCAGTGTTACGGGGTATGGATGAGACCCTGGTGTGAGCCTCATCTATGGTGGCGGAGGGGAATCCCCGTTCCCTGAAGAACGAGGACATTTCCGATGCCCTGGTATGAAATGTCTCATCCTGGGAACAGATGCGGCGTAGGCGGAGGAATTGGGAGTAGGGGATGGAGTCTTTACAGGGGGCAGGGTGGGAAGACGTGTAGTCCAGATAGCCATGTGAGTCAGTGGGGTTGTAATGTAATGTAATAGAAACATAGTAAGTAGGTGCAGGAGTAATCCATTTGGCCCTTTGAGCCAGCACCATCATTCAATGGCTGATCGTCCAAAATCAGTACCTCGTTCGGGGTGGAAGATTGAAACCTTCACGTGGTCCGCCCTGTTTCGACGAATGCAATCAACCCGGCGTGCACAATCAAATAAGATCAAATAGAACAAGCTGTCCTACAACTTTAGGCTATGCATGCCATACGCAAGAAGAAGAAGTACCTCGTTCCTGCTTTCTCCCCATATCCCTTGATTCCATTAGCCCTAAGAGCTATATCTAACTTTCTATTGAATACATCAAGCTTAGCTAAGTTTGAAGGGGGATTAGCTCATGAAGCCCAGGTAGGTCGGGTGAGTTGAAATTTTACAGAATATAGAAATCAGGCACAGAAAGGAGTATTGACTACTGCTGCCTGGAAAGCAGGGGCACAGCCACATTAGAAACTGTGCCCACAATCCAGCCATTGATATAGGAATCCCTTTCAAAGGTTTCAAATATTTCAAAGGTCTTTTATTGTCATGTGTACCAATTAAGGTACAGTGATATGCGAATTACCATACAGCCATATGAAAAAAAAGCAACAAGACACACAACTACATAAAAGTTAACATAAACATCCACCACGATGAACACACATCCCAGGAAGTCAATGATAGTATAGTAAAAATTAATCATTTGAACATTCATGAAACAATACTTCAAGTATTACTTCCTGCCCTTTCCTGTAGACATTATCGCCAAGCATTTATTTAAATCACTTCTCAAGGTCTTTATTGGATCTTCCACCTCCCCCACATCCCTCCTTTCAGAGAGAACTTTGCATGGGGCTTTATAAATGTTTTCCCGTTTGTTGACCCTCATTATTTTCCAAATTCCTCATGCGTAGGACACGTGCATCACCAGAGACAGTTTCTCCTTATTTAAACCATCAAAATCTTCCATGATTTGGAACCTCTCTTTCACATCTCTCCTCAGTCCAATGTGAACAACCTCCGTTTCTTCCGGTCGCTCCACATACCCTCTCAAATGAAGTGATTGGATGACTAGCTGATCATGGGAGGAAATTACTATGCTGTTAACTTCCAGACAATGCCCATAAGTTTAGTTTAGTTTAGAGATACAGCATGGAAACAGGCCCTTCGCCGAATCCACGCCGACCAGCAATCCCCGCATATTAACACTATCCTACACACACTAGGGACAATTTACATTATACAAAGCCAATTAACCTGCAATCCTGTATGTCTCTGAAATGTGGGAGGAAACCGAAGATCTCGGAGAAAACCCACGCGGTCATGGGGAGAACGTACAAACTCCGTACAGCCAGCACCCGTAGTCGGGATTGAACCCAGGTATCTGGCGCTGCAAGCTCCGTAAGGCAGCAACTCTACTGCTGCGCCATCGTACCGCCCCAAAACAATTCTAAGAGCTGGAGACCTGGAATCATTTATTTAACTTTATTGGTGAAAAGTTGACTTTGAGAATAAAGGACTGACGACATTGAAGTAATGAAAGATTCTCCATTAGAAATTGGTTATGTAACACCCTCACAGTTGCAGGGGAGAGAGACTCCTGGGCATGGATGTCCAAAATAAACCTGAGGAATGAAAAAAGATTGAGAATTGCAGAGTAATATTTCATAGCTGGAAGGTGTATTACAGAAACAACTGGAAATATTTGAAAGAAGTAAAGTCTTCACTTGGTAATGAGATAGAGAAAGTAACTCAGGTCAACAGCCTCATGAAGATAGAAACTTGATGTTCAGGAGATGATGGAGATATAATTAGCTAAATAGGAAGGCAAGTTAAGGGTTTCATGCAGGTTTAAGTGTGACCTTGATCAAGGGGTTTAGTACAACAGTGCAAGGCTTTAGAGTGGAAAACTAAAATGAAGTTCCTTGTGGTTGGGAGAAACAATGAGGAAGAAACTGCTCCAAAACAAATTCCAAGCTAAACTGCTAACAGAGAGAAATGGTTACCAGTTCTGCCTTGCCTGAATGATGTTACGTGCAACAATATCAAAACAAATTCACTGATGCTGCTAACAGCTTCTCCCTGTTTAAGCTATTAAACCCTCATTAATCTCGTTTCTCTCAAATCTCCTTCAATCTTATTTGCTCCAAGGAGCAATGTTTGCACCCGTCAATTTCCAGGCATGATATGACATAAAGGAGAAAGGTAGCGTATGGCTACGTGTGTTCATCTGCCACTGGAACCAGTCTATTTCACAAGGGTGTGTGCCCTAGATAAATTCTTCACTGTTATATTATAAGGAAGGCTTTACCCAATGATTTGCTTGACTCCTTATCTGAAGGTTTAAACTTTACAATATATCTTCCAAACAAGATGCAAATCTACTAATTATAGCTGTATAGTAATTTTTCATGGATCGACACATGAAGACATAGACATTTATTACAGTGAAGAACAAATGGCCATATGAAAATCAGTTGAAAATCATATTGTTGGATATATATTATATCTTTCTGGATAACTGAAGTGGGCAAATGATCTTCCATATCTTTAACTTCCATATTCAGTGGACAATTTCTTGCAATTTCTTCCGCATTCAAGGAGATGAATTGGGCATCTTGGTCAATATGGACGAGTTGGGCCGAAGAGCCTGTTTCCATGCTGAATGACTCCATGACTCAATGAGAGTCCACCATCAGGTACATCTTTCCCCTTTTAACATTCAGAAGGGACCATTCCCTTTGTGACTTGGCCTTCTGTTCCATCACAACACATCCCCTTTTACCTCTTCCTTCCTGCCATACAAGGGTGTAGATAGTTCTTAAGGTGAAGCAAGAATTTACCTGCATTGTTTCCAATCTCATGTGTTGCATTCAGTGCTCTTGAACTGGTTTCCTTCACATTGGAGTAAACGTTTACCCATCAGCCTAACAATATTCTGGGCAAATGCTAAACTCTCTGGGACAACTCTGACATTCCAATTGCTTTCATTTTTTAATTTTATATTATTTTCTCAATCTGATCAATCTATCAATAGACACATGCACTGTTTTAATAAGACCCAATATACGTTTAAAAAACAGCACCTCATTCGTCCATCAATGCCCATCACAGCCTTTTGGGCTCAAGATTGAACTCAAGATTGGGCTCAAGATTGTACGCAAAGAGTAGGAGTGAACGGGTCCTTTTCAGAATGGCAGGCAGTGGTGAGTGGAGTGCCGCAAGGCTCGGTGTTGGGGCCGCAACTGTTTACCATATATATTACTGATTTGGAAAAGGGAATTAGGAGCAACACTAGCAAGTTTGCGGATGACACAAAGCTGGCTGGCAGTGTGAGCTGTGAAGAGGATGTTGGGAGGTTGCAGGGTGACCTGGACAGGTTGAGTGAGTGGGCAGATGCGTGGCAGATGCAGTATAATATAGATAAATGTGAGGTTATCCACTTTGGCGGCAAAAACAAGGGGGCAGATTATTATCTCAATGGGGTTAGGTTAGGTAAGGGGGAGGTGCAGTGAGACCTGGTCGTCCTTGTACACCGGTCACTGAAAGTTGGCTTACAGGTACAGCAGGCAGTGAAGAAAGCTAACGGAATGTTGGCCTTCATAACAAGAGGATTTCAGTATAGGAGTAGAGAGGTTCTTCTGCAGTTGTATAGGGCTCTGGTGAGACCACATCTGGAGTATTGTGTACAGTTTTGGTCTCCTAATTTGAGGAAGGACATCCTTGTGATTGAGGCAGTGCAGCGTAGATTCATGAGATTGATCCCTGTGATGGCGGGACTGTCATATGAGGAAAGATTGAAAAGACTAGGCTTGTATTCACTGGAGTTTAGAAGGATGAGGGGGAATCTTAGAAAAACATATAAAATTATAAAAGGACTGGACAAGCTAGATTCAGGAATAATGTTCCCAATGTTAGGCGAGTCCAGAACCAGGGGCCACAGTCTTAGAATAAAGGGGAGGTCATTTAAGACTGAGGAGAGAAAACACTTTTTCACCCAGAGAGTTGTGAATTTATGGAATTCCCTGCCACAGAGGGCAGTGGAGGCCAAGTCACTGGATGGATTTAAGAGAGAGTTAGATAGAGCTCCAGGGGCTAGTGGAGTCAAGGGATATGGGGAGAAGGCAGGCACGGGTTATTGATAGGGGACGATCAGCCATGATGACAATGAATGGCGGTGCTGGCTCGAAGGGTCGAATGGCCTCCTCCTGCACCTATTTTCTATGTTTCTATGTTTCTATCCCTCACTGAGCCTCTCTGTGGCATAGAATTTTCTCCTATTCACAGTCTAAAATAAGGTCTACAACCTAAAATATTCGCCCTGTTTCAATATCCACAGATGCTGCCTCACCTGTTTGTAGCATTTTCTGTTGTTATTTCAGAATTACAGTGTCTGCAGTTTTTTTGTTTTCAAATGATTTTCTGTCGTTTTAAGATCAGTTATTTTCATAATTTACGCAATGTATGCATGCGTTTAAGAGTACTTTTCAAATTACTGATATATGGCACCATGTAAACAGAGAGGTGACTTCCTCTTTACTGAGTTAGTGTCTATTGCAAATTGGAAAATCTATTTTATTGTTTACTTGCCAGAGAAAAAAAACTTTCAGAAAGTGTTTGAGAAATATGGGACGTATCCTTACCTGTTTAGTGAGAATCAGAGGGATTATGGTAAACAATGGATGTGTAGGAATGAACTGCGGATACTGGTTGAAACCGAAGATAGACACAAAATGCTGGAGTAACTCAGCGGGACAGGCAGCATCTCTGGAGAGAAGGAATGGGTGACGTTTTGGGTCGAGAGCAATTGATGTTCAGCAAAATGAATCAAAGCTGTTTTTATCACCTAGATATTGCCTGCATTGGCTTTGCCAGATTCTGACCAAATGCATTTAGAACAGAACAGTACAGCACAGAAACAGGTCTTTTGGCCCTCAATGTCCTTCCTGAACATAGTGCCAAGTTAAAATAAGCTCCTCAGTGTGGGGTTATCTGGCTGTCAGGTGGATACAGTTTTGTATCTGGCAGGCGAATGTTTTCAGACGTAGGGAATGATTTGCAGTGCTTGAATAAATAGTTAGCAGGAGGTCAGGAGATATTTGTAGTTGAGGAAAGAGGAAATTAGCCCAGGGTAAACCTGGTCCAACCATTCCACATGGGTTATTTTTTCTGGATCACAAGTAGTCACACATGATGACATTAACCTTTATTTTGGAGTCTTCCAGTCCTCCTTCCAGGTTGGTCTTAGTTCACAGTTTCATAAACAATCTCTACGTTGCCTGGAAGCACTGCCCATATCCTAAAAACACACGAGGGTAGTTGGGGAATTTAAATACAATTAATTGAATAAATCTGGAATAGAAGGCGAAAATGCACAGTCCAAAAATATACCTCAACCTTGAATATATTCAGTGACTCCATGTCAGCTTTTCTGTGAGATAGGGAATTCTTAAGTTTCATAACCGTCTGAAAGAATAAATGAGTGACCTCAATCTGAATTAGTGCTCCCTAGTCCTGAATTCCAAAAATGCTATTATTTTGTCAGTCTTTATCCTGATAATCTCGATCGGAATAAAATCATAGAGTGATACTGTCATAGAGTGATACGGTGTGGAAACAGGCCCTTCGGCCCAACTTGCCCATACTGGCCAACATGTCCCTGCTTCACTAGTTCCACCTGCCTGCATTTGGTCCATATCCCTTCAAACCCGTCCTATCCATGTACCTGTCTAACTGTTTCTTAAATGTTGGGATAGTCCCAGCCTTAACAACCTCCTCTGGCAGCTTGTTCCGTACACCCACCACCCTTTGTGTGAAAAAGTTACCGCTCAGATTCCTATTAAATCTTTTCCCCTTCGCCTTAAACCTATGTCCTCTGGTCCTTGATTCACCTACTCTGGGTAAGAGACTCTTGTGCATCCACCCAATCTATTCCTCTCATGAATCATGAATAGTTCAATATATATTCAATATTCTCATTGCCAATGCACATGCAATTGCATATATGCTAAATATTGTAGTAGAAATGAAAAATATTAATTTTCTCATAATGTTGCATCCTTTCTAAACTCCACTGTGATTGCATACTTCACTCTAAGTCATTACAGATACCAACAATTGGCCTTATCATGGATAGAAATCAGCCTACTGGAGAGAAATATTTTTAGAGGTTATGAATAGAATCTCAGATTAGATTAATCTATGTTTGTATTCTTATTTCTGTGGTGTAAAAAAATCTATCCTGAGCATTTTCTTTATTTTAGCAATGACTTGATGAAATAACATTGTTGAAGAAGAGGAAATGTTTCACTCGAAGGGCTTTTATATTGTCATTGGAGCACTGAAGAACCATGTATCAGATTCGATACTCTATATGCATTTTGGCTATTGAAGAATTAATTTTGAATAATATGCACAATCTGAATACAGGAAATTCACACACAAAGTGTCATTAATGTGATAAAATACTGTTTGAAATCCTCAGTGCTCTGAAGGACACCAGTGGCCATCTGCTACTTCTGGTGGAGTCCTGATTTGCAGCTTCAGCACATTAGAACATAAACAAAAAGACAAGGATGAGTGAACCAGCTGATATTTGATTTGGAATTTACTTCTGGTCTCATTGCAATGAGCCTATTCAACTCAAACAGCAGCACAGGGCCTGAAACATTGTCAACTGCTCACTACATGAAATTCAGATTTGAGCTTAGACATACCCAGAACTAAATACTAAGTAAAAGTTGGAAGAAAAGTCAAGGAAAAATTGCAAAAGGCAAGCCAATTAGTGAACATATCATTATTCCTTCTACATCCTGAAATTCGTAAAATCTGGACAGAAAATATATATTCTTGGAAGATTTCATTATTCTGACATGGCAATGAAATTTTTTGAATTAATATTAACACGAGCTATCAGCCAAAAGCAAAATGTCACTGAAATTACATGAAATGCAAATAGTTACATTTTATGTCCTGTTTTTCCCTCCAAAAGCCTTGGAGGGAAAATGCTCCCTTCCCTGTCACATCAATGGGGATTATGTGACCCTACCTACTGTCTACCTACTCTTGGGCAAATGCAGCAATTACTCTGATTAAAGCTGGAACCTCCAAAATACTAATTGGAGCTTTGTGACATTAATGAGGGGGTTCCCCTCCACAGTGTAGTGGCATACAGCAGTGGGAATGGTGTCAGTGGAAAAAAAGTGTTATTATGCTCCTCTGAGTTCTTGCCTGAGATAATTTTTTGCAATCGAATAAAGGAAGCAAGAGAAGAAGTTAAGGGCTTGTCCCACTTTCACGGCCTCTGACGAGTTTGCCCTTGACTTATACTCACAGCATGGTCGTCACGAGGTTGTAGGAGGTCGTAGGTAGGTCGTAGGAGGTCTTGATGCTAGTCGTAGGTACTCGTGGCATCAAGTAGATCGGGATGTTTTTTCTAGCTTGATGAAAAATGTCCATGGGTAAAAAAGGTTGTGAATTAGGTACTGAATGTGGGACAGGCTCTTTACAGTCCACGGCATCTGCATCTAAAATTGATTCATGTTTTCAGATGTAGACTTGACTTTGGGTCAGATGGAACAGAGGCTAAAAAAGACAGGGTGAGCCAGAGAACGAGAAAACGGTAATTAAAGATGCGATAATAAGACTTAATTTCAAATTCATCCCAAGTTTTGAATGTTTATAGCTTACTAAATAGTTTGGAATCCATTCACTGTTTTTAAGCAATGATAATATTCAGGCTGGGTTTAGATGTGGTTTGTTAAATCATAATACTACATAAAAGAAGGTAATTAAACCCATACTGCTCATGCCACATCTTTGAAAGATGTATCCCATTGGAAGGATTTCCAAAAGACCAGGCAGTCATTAATTGAATGTATCTCACTCCATGTGCTTTCACATAGAAGACTGTGCACCACAGGAAGTTTAAAGACTCTACTCAACCAACTCAGCTTGTCGTTAATCACCTACATATGGTCATGTTGACATCTCCAACAACAGGCTTGATGCCTCTATCTTACATTAAATTCACCATTTCTCCATTAATTTAGTTTGAACCAGAAAGCTAATCCTTGGACTAATGCTAAGAGGCCAGCATAGCTGCCGCAGCTCTGGGTCATATCAATGTGGGCACAGATATGACAAGTTGCACTGCATTCCCAGAGCAGCCATCAAATACATAAAAGACAGACACAAAATGCTGGAGTAACTCAGCAGAGCAGGCAGCATCCCTGGAGAGAAGGAATGGATGATGTTTTAAGTCGAGACCCTTCTTCAGACTTACATACAAACACACAAACAAACAAGCTGTATAATTAAGCAATGGAATACTCTGAAGATCTCACATGCAGTACAAATCTCACATCAAGCTGCAATGCATAACCAATGAAAAGAAAAAACATAAGATGATGTAAGTACTGCGCATGGAAGGAACTGGTCATTGTGATTATGGTTTCAAGTCCTTTTGAAAGAGTATGTAGGTAGAGGAACTTAGACCATTACAAGTCGCCGCACTTCACACTGAGCTCAAATGTGATTCATCACCCTACAACTGGAAAGATCGGTGAACATTTTCTGGCATTGAGACTGACTGTTGCTGTTTGCTGCCATTGACTTGCTATCTCTGGATGACACTCTGGCTTTCTCAAAGATTATTAGGAGAATAAACCGGTGTGCATTTCTGCAAAGTTTCCAGTGTTCAAAGCTGGGTGTTACACTGATATCATAAGCGTTCCCAATCATTTTCTGCAGCCTTAAATACAAAATAATTTTAAATTGCTGATGTATACCTTCTTGGTACCAGTGTATAGGTTTGGGATGACAGATGGCACAATGGGCTAAGTGTTCGGCTGGCAACCGGAAGGTAGCCGGTTCGAATCCCGCTTGGAGTGCATACTGTCGTTGTGTCCTTGGGCAAGACACTTCACCCACCTTTGCCTGTGTGTGAATGTGTGTGAGTGATTGGTGGTGGTCGGAGGGGCCGTAGGCGCAGATTGGCAGCCACGCTTCCGTCAGTCTGCCCCAGGGCAGCTGTGGCTACAGAAGTAGCTTACCACCACCGAGTGTGACTGAGGAATGAATTAATAATGCGATGTAAAGCGCCTTGAGTATTAGAAAGGCGCTATATAAATCCCATCCATTATTATTATTATTATTATAAGCTTCAGCAAGTCTCACACTGTGCACATTCAACCTTCACCCCACCAAGTGGACATAGGGCCAAGTAGGCCAGGATAAAAAAAATCATAGTCCATTCATAATCAGTTACAAAGATTACCCATCTTTCCTTCAAATCAGCTATTTGTTTCTTGAATGAAGTGATACAGTTTTATCGATAGTTGGTCCATCGATGGAAACTGAAAACTGCAATCTACTACGAGCAATGTAACTGTACAAATATTGCAGACAATTCATATAGTTTTGTCCCTCTGCATGTTTAGTGTAAGCATCAGCCCATTTACTCTAAACAGGTGAATGTTACAGATGCATTTTACATTCACTAAACAGGTGAATGTTACAGAGACAATGCATTTCGTTGTCTCTGTACTGTACACTGACAATGACAATTAAAATTGAATCTGAATCTGAATCTGAATCTGATAAAACTGCAGGAAGAATTGTGGAATAATTGGCTCTGACTATTGCCAAATATGGCATTGGTGATTAATTATACCTTGGTAATACTTAATATTTCATTGATTAATATGCAATAAAGATAGAAAGGTAAATTAAAACAAAGTCAAACATGCAGAAGACAATAATAGCAGAAAGCATATGGCAGCCGGAGACTTTGTTGAGCTTAAGACTGAAAAGCAGAGCTTTCAATAAACAGAAAGGATCTATTGCTGAAACTAACAGTCTCGGGCGTCTTTTGGATAAAGTATTACTTCCGTCTGAAAGCCGTACAAAATCATTGAGAATAGTTCACTCCTCTGTTTTTGGTTGAGTGGGTGGCTGCCTTAAATCTGTTGCGGATTCTAATTGACAATGCGGTTATATTACCAGCTGATGTGACACAACTTTAAATTTGGTAACATTTAAATTGAAGACGAAGTTAGTGTAGCAGCCCTGCTACTTTACCAGGGTCACATTAATTAATGTGAAAGGGCTAAGTACACTGCAGCTGTATGTTTCCACTCAGCTGCTGCCTGACCTGTTTTTACAGACAGCACATGGTGAAATGACAGATGTGTTTCCTCCAGAGTACAAGGGTTCATTAAACTCACATTAACTGGGAAAACTCACTTACAATTAACTACTGGCCTCATTCAATTTATTTTGATAAAGATTGTTTGGAGACTTTATCACATATTAAGATTATTTTTGATATGACAATATAAAAGCCTAATCTTATTAATCTTTGTAAAAATAATTTGAAGGGAAGGCATCTGCAATAATCTCAGCACCGTAAACTTCCCATATGATATAGATGGACAAAAGTCGTTTGATCTCACTGTTTTTTGGCAAAACTGTCAAAAAGGTTTCGAATTTCCCTTATTTCTCACTACTTTCCTTTATGCTCAGAAGAGCTCTCTGAAATGACACTGGGCATCCACAGAACAAGAGGCTCAGTAATAACTATTCTAAAACCTTCCAAGATCTGATGATCTGCACATATGAAAAAAAAACCTTTGAAGCAATTCAGCTCAAGGAAACTTCAAAGGAAGAAAGATTTTCTTAGCCCCACTATGAAACACTTACTGTAACTTTCTGGTATGTTGCTGTGTTTGATGCTCACAAATATTTTCCAGACTGATGGCACCATGTGTTTGAACAATGTCCTATGACCTTGGAAACTGGGAGCAAACGCAGCTCAGACTGATAAGAGGTATGTTTCCTTTCTGACATTCTTGTGAATTTTTGACTGACTTGTGAGTCCTTATTGGATCTGCACCAACAAAGTAAAATTGCACGGAATTCAGCAAATTAGCACAATATTTTGGTTGGCACTTCGGTGTGGCATTTAGAGAGTGCTGCACTGCCAGAAATGATACAAAGGCATTAAACTGTGGACCACACTGCCTTGTCAGGTGGACCTAAATCCTGTTTCTATTAGAAGAACAGGTGACTTCTCTTGCAGGAATGCTTGATATTTCTCCTTGGACTAAGCCCCAAAGCTGAGTATCTGGTCCTTACCACAGTGCTGTTTATGAAACCTTGCTATGCGTAAGTTACTTCATAGTCATTGAAATGCAGAAGCAGGACATTCAGCCCATCAATGCATGCTACTCCTGGCAAAGTAATCACACATCCCATTCTTGCCCTCCTTATTTTTCAGTCCCCCTGCAATTTGCTCCATCTTAAAGGAGATGTGCCAGGACGTTTTTTACGCAGAAGGTGGTGGTTGCCTGGTACACACTGCCAATTTAAGTAGTGGAGGCAAATGTGATAGTAGCGTTTAAGAGGCTTTTAGAAGGGCACATGGATTTGCCCGTAATGGAGGGATACTGATCATGTACAGAGAGGTGATTAGTTTATCTTGGCATTATGTTCAGCACAGGCTGGTACAGTAGCACAGTAGTTGAGTTGTTGCCTTACAGCGCCATAGATCCGGGTTTGATCCTGACTATGAGTGCTGTCTGTATGGAGTTTGCATGTCTTTCTTGTGACTGTGTGGATTTTTTACGGTTTCCTCCCACATTCTAAAGACGTGCAGGTTTGTATGTTAATTGGCTTCAGTAAATTGTAAATTGTCCCTAGTGTGTAGGATAGTGTTCGGTTGGAGTGCAGGGTTATCACTGGTCGGACACAGTCTCTGTGAGCCAAAGCGCTTGTTTCCACTCTGTATCTCTAAACACTAAACTCTAAAGGCATTGCAGGCTGAGAGGCCTGTTCCTCTGCTGTATATTTCTATGTTTTACTTCGGTCACGTGAGTGACTACGTGAAGAACCCCGCCAGGACGCATGCGTGTCATATCGCTTTCACGCTTGCGAAACGACAGGCGGGGTGGAGCGTTCCCCCGCAGCGGTAAGTTTGAAACCGCGACCTGCAGGTAAGTGATTTACTCTGCGGTAGTTTTTGTCCCCGCGCTGTTTTTACACAGGGGGGGGGGGGGAAGCTGGACAAAATAGTGTCCACAAGTGCTGCGAGTGAAGCTGGCTGGGGAGGACCGCAAAGTTGCGGGAGCCAGCAGCAGCTGAAGGCACAAGCCCCGTAAGGGATCAGCTGTGCCGACTTTTGGTCCCGCGCCGGCCAGAACACCACGGCCGGGCGGGAGACTATTCAGAATGGGGCCGTCGACTTTGACAAGTCGAAAACGGCAGGAGGCGGTGTGGAACGACGTTCCCCCATAGCGACAATTTAAACCAGGACCTGCAGGTAAGAGCGGCGGTCTTTTTGTGTTTTCCCATGCTGATTACAGGTGGAGAAACCAACGGGCTGCGACAAAGCTGGTGGGCTAGCAGCGGCCAGCAGCACTTGAATCACCTATAATGGGATCAGCTGTGCCCGATGTCGCCTCCGCACCGGCCAGATCCACTCCGCGGCCGGGCGGTAAGGCAAGACAAAAAACCATCAAAGTCGTGGACTCAGGTGAGTCCGACTTTGAGCAGCCGCGGGCGGCCAGCGACCGTGAGCGCTGGAGCCGGATGGAGCGGTGTGTGGAGCATTTGCTCCAACGTGACAGGCTCCGGGAGATGGAGTCGAGTCACTGTGGGCTCTATGTAAAACCCACAGCAGCACCTCTTGTAGGGCTGCACAGTGCTTCTCCCTCGTCAGAGGGGAGTACTGGGGATCAGTTCTGGGCTGATCCTGAAGAGGGGTTTGCAGAACAGAAATCAAGTGTGCAGGGGGTGCAGGAACGTGAAAATCTACTGGACATGGTGTCCAACTTCATACAGCCAGACCAGACTGGCCAAAACCTGGAGGACACCTGACACCGGGTAACTGTATATCCCTGAATGTTCCTGCAGTAAATAATTGTATATGGAAACTCCTAAACAGCGGGGATAACAGCTTTCACCCGCACAGTGGATGAGAAGGACATGTCGCAGGACCAACAGGATGCACTGGCACTGCTTTGAAACACATGGCCATAGATAGCACCCTTACGCACCCACCAGTAGAACAAGACCGACTGGTGAAAGCTCGAAGGTCCGGTACACCAAACATGAGTCTTTCTTAGGCCATGGCCCAGACCGGCCTTCTTGGAAGATACGCAAACCTCCAACATCAACCAAACCACAAACCCAGACACCGACGCCTCAACATCAACGAAGGATTTACAAAAAGAAGTAAACCTGCCACTGGTAACTATGGAGGTAGGTGGGTCTGGTTCCCTACAAATTGCAGGGAGCATGGAGGTTGGGGGGGAGATTACTCTCCTTTCTGGATGCATGGAGTATGTTAACTACCGATACTTATATTTTAAGCAGTATCCAGGGATATACAATAGAATTATACACAAGTACAGCCCTCCAGTTCAACATATACCGAACCGAATGTTCCTACTTTCCGGTAAAGAAAAATCAGAAGCGCATGCTGAACTGGAGCGGCCTTACGCAAAAGGGGTAATTGAAAAATCCCAACACGAACCGCTAGAATTCGTGTCCAATATCTTTACCAAAATCAAAAAAGATGGTGGTTGTCGCATCATCATAGATCTGACCAAATTGAATACATTTGTACAATATATTCATTTTAAAATGGAAACCTTTGTTACTGCTAAACAATTGATTTCCAAAGGTTACTTCATGGCTAGCATCGATTAAAAAATGCTTACTATTCATTGCCTATATGAGGTGACCACAGATGTTACTTAAAATTCAACTGGATGGGTCAGCCATGGCAGTATAGAGCGCTGCCAAATGGTTTAACATCAGCCCCCAGGCTGTTCACTAAAATTTTGACACCAGCCCTAGCGTTTCTACGGAAATGAAAACACATGGTCATGGCATATCTAGATGACATACTTATTGTGGGCAAAACTTTGGAATTGGCCAAACAAACTGTAACAGCCACAAAACAGTTACTTGAAAAACTGGGGTTTATTATCCATCCAGTTAAATCTAAATTAACGCCTTCCACTACTATGGACTATTTGGGGTTCACCATTGACTCAGTTCACATGTCGGTGACTTTGCCAAAGGGAAAGGCTATAGACTTAATAGAGGCTTGCAATAACCTAATTGACATCAGTAACCGTCCATCAGATTGGTAGCAAAAGTAATTGGCAAAATGGTGGCTGCTTTTCCAGCCACACAATTTGGACCTTTACATTACCAAAATTTACAGAGAGCAAAAATACAAGCACTCAAAATCAATGCTGGTCATTTTGACAGACCAATGAAGCTACCAATCAAAGCTATAATGGAATTAAAATGGTGGATACATAACATTTGGCTTTGTTTCAATCCAATCATTATCAGCAACCCATCTATGGTGCTACAAACTGATGCCAGTGCACTTGGTTGGGGTGCCACCAATTCCATCTCCAGCTGTGGAGGTAGATGGACTGCTCAGGAGGCATCCTTATTACTAACACTGGGCATAAATTACCTGGAAATGTTGGGTGCATTCTATGGCCTAAAGTCATATTGTACTGGGCCATATCACCAGCATGTTAGACTACAGATTGACAATACCACCGTGGTAGCATATATCAACCACATGGGTGGAAACAAATCGACATCATGTGACAATCTGGCTAATACAATTTGGCAGTGGTGTATCCAGAGAGATATTTGGATATCAGCTACTTACCTACCAGGTAAACTAAATTTAGTGGCAGACACCAGGTCATGCAAATTTAATGAAAACACCAAATGGATGTTGAATAAAAAGTATTTGCTGATATTACAGCACGATATGGAACACCAGATATCGATCTATTCGCATCCAGGCTTAATCACCAGTTATCAAACTATGTTTCGTGGGAACCAGACCATGGGGCAGCGGCGACAGATGCATTTTCGCTGCATTGGGGGGGGGGGGGGGGAATTGTTTATTTATGCATTCCCTCCTTTCTGCCTCATCAGTCGGGTATTAAGGAAAATACAGCAAGACTCTGCGTCTGGTATTTTGGTACTACCCGATTGGCCTACTCAACCATGGTTCCCAGTGATACTGAAAATGGTATTAGAACCATGTATCACCATCCCGAATAGACCAGACTTATTGGTTCATCCCGTAACAAGGGATAGCCACCCATGCCATAACTATTTGAATTTATTAATTTGTAGAGTTTAAAAATACCACTACTACAGCTGGGACTGATGGACCGAACAGTGAACATGATTTCGGCGGGCCACAGACAGTCCACCAAAAAACAGTATCTGGTCTATATCAGGAAGTGGGAGATGTATTGTCACAAAAACAGCATCACCTACAGAGATATGAACATCCCGTCTGTTCTGGAATACCTGGCAGGCCTCCATTATGATGAGGGGCTGTTATAGTGCCATCAACTGCGCCAGAAGTGCCCTATCAACTTATCTATGGCAAGGAACAGAGCGTCACTCTGCTGGGACTCACCCACTGGTAACAAATCTTATGAGGGGAATTTTAATACCAATCCCCGAAGAACTAGGTACTCCCAAATATGGGATGTGAGTATTGTCCTGAAGATGCTCAGGAATTGGTCTCCAGCAACAGCTCTGTCCCTACATAGACTGACATTAAAAACAGTCACGCTAATGGCATTGGTCACGGCACAAAGGGTACAGTCATTACATAAATTAAGACTGGACACATGACTTCTTCATCTGAAAATATTACGTTTCATATTTATGAATTAGTAAAGCAGAACAGACAGGGATCAGCAGGCCTCAATATAGAATTTAGGTCTTACCCAACAGATGATCGTCTCTGTATAGTAAAACATTTGTCGTTATACATAGAGAACACGAAAATCATCAGAGGCAATGAGAAGGCACTTTTAGTCAGCCATAAGCAACCACACAAAAGAGTGACGGTCCAGACCATCTCAAGAAGGCTGAAACACGTTCTAATACAGGCTGGGATGGATACTAATATTTTTAAATCTCATTCCACCAGGGCTGCAGCTACATCGGCAGCTATGCAGTTGGATGTACCAATGGACCAAATCCTCAAGGCAGCAGGATGGTCAGGGGAAAAACATTCCAACTATTTTATCATAAACCAGTCATTAAACCTGGAACATTCGCAGAAACAATTTAAGTTCTGTAATTTAATTACCCCATAAATAGGGGCTATAATTTGTGTTAATCAATTCATGGATTTCAATGTCGGATTCATGTCTAAAATATGTTGACACAATTCCTCCTACAGTCATTAAGGCAGGTGATGCATGGACTCGTTTCCACGGCATGAAATAACAGAGCTTTGAAATCTTCACGTAGTCACTCACGTGACTCCGAAGTAAAATAGTAAGATTAAACGAGAACTTACCAGTTCGAAGTTTGATCGTTATTTTATGAGGAGTACGTTGAGGGAATACGTGCCCTCCGCTCCCACCCATGATCATATACTCAACTGGTATTTCTTCTCTAATCTTACTATGTTTAAGTCATTACAGTTATCTGTGATTTCACACCGCTGCTTTGAAGAATGACACGCATGCGTCCTGGCGGGGTTCTTCACGTATTCCCTCAACGTACTCCTCATAAAATAACGATCAAACTTCGAACTGGTAAGTTCTCGTTTAATCTTACTATTCTATGTTCTATCTTACATGCTCAAGTTACTTTTATTATTTTATCAATTCCTTACCAAAATAAGTAATTTTCAGTGGCCAAGTAACCGACTAGCATATCATTGGAACAGAACAGCCGGTGGAATCTTTTGTGGTCTTAGGAAGAATACACAATCTCCACAGATAGCATCTTATGCCAGGGTCCCTGAAGCAATGAGGTAGCAGTGGTAACCATTATACTGCCCACTTCCTATCATTATGTAACAACAGCACCTAGGAAAGTGGGCATTACCCACTGAACAGGTGCCTGTAGACCTGTAAAACCTGGTGACACTGACAAAATGAAAGAACTATTACTCCAAGAGGTGCACTTTGTAAGCCACAAAGGAGAAGGTTTGCAAATAAACTGTTTAGCTCTGCATGAGCAGACGAGAATTGAGATGACAGATTTTTGCTATCCTATTATTGATTATGCATAATATCTGTTTATTGGAGTAGTTTAGTTTAGTTGAGTGATACAGCGAATAAACCCTTCGGCCCATCGAGTCCACACAGACCAGCGATGCCCGCACATTAACACAAGCCTACACATACTAGGGACAATTTACACTTCCACCAAGTATACAAACCCAAGCCAATTAACCTACAAAGTTGTACGTCTTTGGAGTGTGGGAGGAAATTAGAAATCTCGGAGAAAACCCATGCGGTCACGGGAAGAATGTACAATCTCCGTATAGACCAGACCCGTGGTCAGGATTGAACCTGGGTCTCTGCCGCTGCAAACGCTGTAAAGCAGCGACTTCACCACCGCGCCACCGTGCCGCCCAAGATAGACACAAAATGCTGCACTAGTTATCCTGAGCCTTGCACTGATGATTTGGAGATATGTGTTCCAATTTTATCATGGCAGCTGTAAACTTATATTCAATTTTGTTTCAACAAATCTGAAATAAAGAAAACTGGAGTTGGTGGTGTTGAACATAGAACTATGGATTGTTAAATAAAGTCATTCACCAAACAAATGTCTTTTAGGAAAATAAATTTGCCATCCTTACCAGGATTGTCCAATGTGGAACCCAGGTTTCACCGTGTTGTAACTTCCTCCTCAGATCCGGGGCAAAAAACAAGATGTGTGACAAATGCTAGCTCCCTTCATCTTCATCTTTTTAATGAACAATAAGGATAGGAATTTAAATATGGCAGTAGTTACAGTTTATGAACAGCAGAGAAGCAATAGAATTTTTGAACTATGTGCAGGTGAACATCTTAATAAGCTTGTGATCGTGCATGTGAATGGAACAGAGGCACATCTAAAGCAACTCAATCTGCGTTTGGTTTCTCCACTGCAAAAAATACCATGTCATGTGCACACATTACGCAAACTAAATCGAAAGAACAACAAGTGACTTATTGCTTCACCTTAAGGTTTGGGTTTCTGGTTAGTACAAAGGGAAGAGATAAATGGTAGATTTTGTATTCCCTGCAAGTTGCGTGGGAAAATTCCATGAATAAAAGTGGAATGTGGCAATGATATGTAAATTGCATAAAAATAAAAGTATTTCTGCATGTGTTTGGAAGAACCTTTTTAAATAGACACAAAAAACTTGAGTAACTCAGCAGGTCAGACAGCATCTCTGGAGAAAAGGAAGACGTGACGTTTTGGGTCGAGTCCCTTCCTCAGACTTCAGGTCTGTCTCACCTGCTGAGTTACTCCAGCTTTTTGTGTCAATCTTCGGTTTAAACCAGCATCTGCAGTTCCTTCCTTCACTAAACCTTTTTAATTAGTTTGCCTCTGTACGATGAGAATACAAACAATATCTCTTCTAGTCAGGAGGTAGATGTAGGCCAAATGAAGAAAATTGCAGTGGGGGAACATCTCGACAATAGTGATCAAAATTAGCTGATGCTCAGAGATAACATTCACAGTTTTCAATATTAGAGCAGGGGAGTATCTTGGGGATAGTTTTCACTGTGAGGTGATAATGCTAATAGTTTTCTCTTCATTACAGCCTCCATCTCCTAGTAATAAGCTTCCATCATCGTTCCCAGCACCAGAACCCCAACACTAGATCCAAATGCTTTCGAAAAGTCCTGCCTCAGCTCCCTTTCCACGCTACAATCCTTGAAAATATTATTGCCTAAATGATCTGTTCTCAGCTCACCTAGAACTCCGTTTCAATTTCTCCCAATGACTAAGATCAAAGATATGAATGTTTGTGGTGGAAGGTAATCCTTTCTTGAATGAATGAAGGAATGAATGAATGAATGAATAAGTTTATTGGCCAAGTAAACATTAAAACATTAAGAATAACATATTATAGTTTAAACATGTGAATGAAATAAAATACCAGAACAAAAGGAGGCTACAGTCTTTTGGTTTTTGAGTTATCTTCTGAAGAAGGCTCCTGACCCAAAATGTTGTCTATCCTTTTACCTCCACATATCCTGCCTGGCTTGCTCAGTTCACCCAGCACTATTGTTTTCTCAAGGTTACAACATCTTCAGTCTCTCGTGTCTCTCATCTATTCCTCCTTGATCTGTCTATTGCTTTTGATATGGTTGGCCACACCTCCTCCTCCAGCATCTTCTGACCAACCTCCAGCTGGAAGGGGTTTACACTCACCTGATTCCATTCTCATCTACCCATTCATAGCCAGAGAATAACCAGCAATGTAATATGTTCCCAAACCTCTAGCAGTTCATTTGGTGTTCCTCAGAGTCCTATACTGGACTACACTTCTTCCCACCCTGCTTCCTGTAAGGACTCCAGCCCCTACTCCCAATTCCTCCGTCTACGCCGCATCTGCACCCAGGATGAGGTGTTCCACACCAGGGCATCGGAGATGACCTCATTCTTCAGGAAACGGGGGTTCCCCTCTTCTACTATAGATGAGGCTCTCACCAGGGTCTCTTCTATACCTCGTAACTCTGCTCTCTCTCCCCATCTCCCCACTCGTAACAAGGACAGAGTCCCCCTTGTCCTCACCTTCCACGCTACCAGCCGTCACATACAACAAATAATCATCCGACATTTTCGCCTCCTCCAACGGGATCCCACCACTTGCCACATCTTCCCATCTCCTCCCCTGTCTACTTTCCGCAGAGACCGCTCCCTCCGTAACTCCCTGGTCAATTTGTCCCTTCCCACCCAAACCACCCCCTCTCCTGGCACTTTCCCTTGCAACCGCAGGAAATACTACACTTGTCGCTTTACCTCCCCCCTTGACTCCATTCATGGACCCAAGCAGTCTTTCCAGGTGCGGCAGAGGTTCACCTGCACCTTCTCCAACCTCATCTATTGCATCCGCTGCTCTACGAAGGTGAGACCAAGCGTAGGCTTGGCGATCGCTTCGCCCAACACCTCCGCTCGGTTCGCAATAACCAACCTGATCTCCCGGTGGCTCAGCACTTCAACTCCCCCTCCCATTCCGATTCAGACCTTTCTGTCCTGGGCCTCCTCCTTGGCCAGGGTGAGGACCACCATAAATTGGAGGAGCAGCACCTCATATTTCGCTTGGGCAGTTTACACCCCAGCGGTATGAACGTTGACTTCTCTAATTTCAGGTAGTCCTTACTTTCTCCTCCCCTTCTCAGCTTTCCCTCAGCCCACTGTCTCCGCCTCTTCCTTTCATCTTCCCGCCCCCTCCTCCCCCCCCCCCCTCCCACCCTCATATCAGTCTGAAGAAGAGTCTCGACCCGAAACATTGCCTATTTCCTTCGCTCCATAGATGCTGCCTCACCCGCTGAGTTTCTCCAGGATTTGTGTCTACCTATACTATTCATAGTCTCTTTTTTCAACCATCTACTATCCCTTGACAACATCATCTGGACACACAACGCCTAGCCTGAGGTGACATTAAATTGCCTCATTGTCATTCCTCCTAGCCTCATTTGCAGAATGTTTGCAAATCTCCAGGTAAAGCACCCAATTTGGGTTTTTTTTAATGGTACGGATCATTTTATTTAAAAGAATATCATAAGTGATCTGAGCAGAATTAGGCCATTCGGCCCATCAAGTCTACTCTGCCATTCAATCATGGCTGCTCTATCTTTCCCTCTTAACCCCATTCTCCTGCCCTCTCCCCATTACCCCTGACACCCATACTAACCAAGAATCTATCTATCTCTGGTTAAATAGAACGATTTTTAAATCAGAGAAAATTGTTAATATTAATATGTATCTAAAATATAATGTGAAGGATGCAAAAATGTATATTTTCTCAAGTTGAAAATTATAAGATAATTATATTTGATATATAGTGTGTTAATTGAGACTTGGAAAGCTTTTTGTACATAACTAGTGATTTTATATTAAGATGGTTTGCTTGGATTAGAATACCTGAATGAATCGTTTATAATGTAATTCATTAAACCTCTATGGTCAGATTTCATTCCCACAGCATTGATTCCATCTATTTTCACATCCTCTGATGTAAGCATAAGATTCTGTAACAAATTAGATGGGTGTCTCCTATATCATAACACGTGGCTTCTGATTTATTAAATTAGGCTTGATACATTTTGTTAGAAGTGGAAGGATATCTCCACTGAAGGCAAACTATATTGGGTATTGCCACAATGACTATGCAACTAAAGATATTTGATGTCTCCAGCAAGGAAGATGCATCACAAAGCTATGATCCACCTCATGGACTCCAGAAGGACATTATGTTTTGCAGAGGTTGTAATTTTTTTTAAACTGCAGTGGTATTTCAAAATGAAATGAATCACGTGCAGGTAACCTGATCGCAAGCTAAACAAATCAAATGAGGAGAAAATCCAGGAAGCTGATTTCTGGATCACGTTCCCAAACATATTAAATGTGCAGTTGCACCCCTGTGAGTGCAACCATCACAGATCAAGTGTGTTTTCCTAAGTCTGACACCCAGTTCTGTGTTTGAGCTCAACAATTAGGATTATGGCATTAATGATCCCTACTGCACACATTCTTTATGGACTTTCATTTAATACTGTAAGCCTGCTGCGGAGTGGAATAAAAGTGAAAGCATACCGTCTGGAGTTAAGCTGCCTGCCGCATGTTTGTGATCCAATTTAAAGGGACCCAAAATTCAAAAATGCTCCATAGAAAGGTTTCGCAAAATTTAATCCTCACCATTTTCATTTCTCTAACTTGGGATTTAGCCGATTGTATTAGCACTGTCAGCTTGAGGGATTGTAAATCAGGCTTTTATTGAGATTATTATTTTTTTTTTAAAAGGAGGGAGATTCTAAGCAGCAGAAAAATTTGTAAATATCTTTAACTCTAAAAGCAGAGACATAATGTAGAGCCCCTTTATCACAGATAGTTCATGTGGACAAGACAGCTCACTGAATGTCCGTTTATTGAATATGGAGTTTCTCAAACAGGTGAAAAATTATGGACATATTTTGTTGCCTTTGAAAACCTAACATAGGCAGCAACTAAAGCTCAAGATATTGTAGGTGATATCTGAATACTATAGATTACGAAACTTTATACAGTATTCCAGAAGTAGGAGTCTGAAGAAGGATCCCAGACCAAATCATCACTATCCATGTTCTCCAGAGATGTTACTTGACCCATTGAGTTACTCCAGCACTTTGTGTCCTTTTGTGTAAACCAGTATCTGCAGTTCCTTGTCTGAAGAAGGATCTCAACCCGAAACATCACCTATTCCTTTTCTCCAGAGATACTGTCTGACCCGCTGTTACTCCAGCATTTTGTGTCTATCTGCAGTTCCTTGTTCCTTCATTCTGCCTTCAGTGAGTAAATACTCTAATCAGTATGATACCCAAACCTAAAGGGTATGAGGCATTTTGACCTCTAAATTTAGCAGCAAGAATTACACATCATGTAAACCAACCTAGATCAAAACAGACGGGCCTACTTGACATATCTGGACACTTTTCCCATTGTCTTCCATGGATCAGAGCTGGCCACAATTATAAATTAAATTTCCTCTTCAATTCACAGAGCAGAAGGGAAGGCAAGAAGACTCAACTCTCAATTACTAAACTTAGTAGAATGTAAATGAAAGGTCCAATACTGTGAATACAGTTTTCAAATGGTAGCTCAGAAGAATTGATCAAGTAAAGCTATCCTAACTCAAGGATCAGTGGTTGCACAGAGACAGTTTACTTTAGTTTAGAGATATGTTAATTGGCTTTGGTAAAATTGTAATTTGTCCCTAGCGTGTAGAATAGTTTTAGTGTACGAGGATCGCTAAGCGGCACAGCCTAAAGTCTAAAGTCCTGGCTACATCGGCATTGTAATCATGAGAAGAATCATTGAATTACATAGATGATATGGCTCAGAAACAAACCATTTAGTACAAACAGACCAGCGTGGCATTCATATGCCAGTAGGGACTCCTCCCACCTTTCCACAGCTATGTTTCGATATTTTTACTTTCTATTTTTTTCTAAAATTCTGTCCAGTCTCAATTCCCCTCTTGTTCATAAGTTTGTCCAGCCTCTCTTTAAAAGTATGTTATACACCTCAATTGCTTTTTTGTTTGTAAATTTGTTAGCAAATTCCACATTTTCACCACTTTATAAGTTCATTTTAAATTCCCTGTTGGATTTCTTATAATGACAGTCTCTGGTTGTGTTCTTCCCCACAAGTTAATTGGTATTTAAATGATAAATGGACAGTATCATGTGTAGACTTTAGACCTTAGACTTAGAGATACAGCATGGAAACAGTCTCTTCAGCCCACTGAGACCACATCGACCAGTGATCACCCCCTACACTACCACTATACTACACACCAAGGACAATTTACAGTTTTACCTAAGCCAATTATCCTGCAAGTTTGTACGTCTTTGGAGTATGGGAGAAAACTGAAGCACCCGGAGAAGACCCACGCAGCCACAGGGAGAACATACAAACTCCATGCAGGCAGCATTGGTAGCCAGGATCAAACCTGGGTCTTCTGCTCTGTCCCTGCAAATGTATATGGTCTGTAGCCAAGCTGACACTTAATGATTTAGTGCTGCTGAGTTATTTTAATTTAGTTTTCCAGGAACGGTGTGACTCTTAACAGAGTCAATTGATGGACTACTACTATTTCTGAGCAACCAGAGATATTTCCACCATGATGGCACCTACTTTATAAAGCCTTGCATCATTTGAAAGTCCTTGCTTATCAAAAATTACAGCAGGATCCTGATCAGTTGGGCAAGTGGGCTGAGGAATGGTTAATGGAGTTTAATGTAGTTAAGAAGTAAAACCAGTTCAGGGGCTACAGTGAATAGCAGGGCCCTGGAGAGTGTTGCAGAGCAGAGGGGTCTTGGAGTTCAGGTACATAGTTTCTTGAAAGTAGCATTACAGATAGATAGAGTGGTCAAGATATGGTGGTTCGGAACATTAGTCATCATCAGTCAATGTATTGAGTATAGAAGTTGGGACGTTATGTTACAGTTATACAATGTGGTTGAACTATGGAAAGACAAGTATGCAGAGACTAAAGGTGTCATATAACGATGCCATGAGAACACTGCTAAGGAAACCTAGATGGTGTAGTGCTAGTAACATGTTTGTTGCTGCAGGAGTCAGCACTTTAGAAGCTATCCTAAGAAATCATATGTATAAATTCATTTGCAGGATAAATGACTCTAAAAATGTAATTATTGTTGCCTTGTCAAACATAAGGTGTAGCACTGCACGCTACGAATCCCAGCTGTGGAGACACTGGTATCGTTGTCTCGTTGTAGGACATTGATCATTCTTTTAATCTGGATTTTTAATTCATGCATTGTGTTTTTTTTAAATATATAATTTATGATGCTTTTATAAGTGATATACTAAGATTTTATATGCACTTTATGATATTTTTTAATATGCAATGCATTTTGATGTAATGTTGCCCCTTGTCTGGACCTCGAGTCCGTAATAAAGTTTATTAATATTATTATTATTATTATTAATACATTGCTGAGAATGCATTTGGAGTATTGTGTTCAGTTTTGGACACCCTGCTATAAGAAGGATGTTGTTAAGTTGGAAACAATGCAGAGAATATTTACGAGGATGTGCTTGGACTTGAGGGACTGGCTACAGGGAGAGGCTGGGCAGGTTGGGACTATATTCCTTTGAGTACTGAAGGATAATGGGTGACCTTAAATAGGTGTATAAGATCATGAGGGGAATTGATGGGTTGAATGCAAAAGAGTTTTTTTACCCAAAGTAGGGGATCAAGAACCAGAAGACAGAAGACATAAGTTCAAGATGAAGGGGAAAAAACTAATATGAACCTGAAGGGCAACTTGTTCACACAGTATACAACACAAAATGCCAGATGAGGTAGTTGAGGCGGGTTAGCAACATTTAAAAGACATGTGAATGGGCACATGGATAGGAAAGGTTTAGATGGATATGGGCTATACACAGACAGGTGGGACTATTGTAGATGGGGCGTAATGGTCGGCATGGGCAAGTTGGGCCGAATGGCCTGCTTCTGTGCTGTATGACTCTATGACCTCTATTAGTCACTCGTCAAAAGTTTGTTCTATCTCAGAAGTAAAAAGAGCAGCCTGTTCATTACTTCTCTATCTTTATACCCACACATTTCTGGCATAATCCTTGTAAATCTTTTCTGTGCCTTCTCCAGTACCACCAAATCCTTGTCATTGTTTGGTGGCCAGAGCAGAGCACAGTACTCTTTGTGTGGTCTAACAAAGGCTTGCTAAAGTTTAGCATAACTTCCCCACTCTGCAGTCTCAATATCATTGTTCATAGATGAGTCATGCACGTGTCAGGAAGCTGTTAACCAGTCACATCAGGTTAAATCCACATCAACATGAGAAATAATTTAGGGAATATTTCAATGCTGATATTTGACAGAAGAGCAAATCAGGCAGAATGGAATGAGGGTTACTAATCAGTGGTCGGTGCAAGTGCATTCTCTTTTCCTTCCCAAATGAATACATCCCATTACATGGAGGCCAACATTGAAGGCCAACATTGAAGGATCTGCATCTTTTTTTTTTGAGATGCAGCGTATAATCAGGCCTTTCAGCCCACCAAGTCTGCGCCGACCAGCGATCCCCGCATATTAACACTACCCTGTACATACTAGGGACAATTTACATTTATACCAAGCTATTTAACCTACAAACCTGTACGTCTTTGGAGTGTTGGAGGAAACAGAAGATCTCTGGGAAAACCCAAGCGGTCACGGGGAGAATGTACAAACTCCATACAGACAGCACCCATGGTTGGGATCGAACCTGGCTCTCAACCGCTGCGCCACCGTGCTGCCCATTTGGTTGGATTTTTATAGATTGTGGATCTATAAAAGATGTTGATTGTAACAGCAGATGAGATACTCTAGATAGACACAAAAAGCTGGAGTAACTCAGCGGGACAGGTAGTATCTCTGGATAGGATGAATTGGTGACATTTCGGGTCGAGACCCTTCTTCAGACAGAGATTCGATTATAGGATGAAGCATCGTAATCTTGTTCCCCACTTTCCTTCTTCTCTTTAGATATATTTTATTTAGCTGTAATGATTTGCCAACTGTATATAATCTCAAAAGGACAGAACAAGTAGATGCCCATAATCACATGAAATTCGAATTCCAAATTTGAATTGTGGAAGTGTTGGCTCACCATTTGCTAGTGCAGGCTGTTAAAGTTCTTTCTTATCACCAGCAATGACTCAGAGCTATTCCCCATTCATTTCAAGGTAGGCAGTTCTGATTGCCAAGGCTTTGGAGAATACAACATGCCAAAATGAAATTGCACTCTTTGCTGGCTCATACTTTGCATGCTTTGCTGGCCTATCTGAGCAATAAGATCCCAATTGCACTTACTTTATAATAAATAGCGACACTTTGTGTGCTTAATTGCTCTTGTAAAATGCTGACATCTGTTGTTTGTGCAATGGGGTTAAGATCCTTGATTGCAAACCTTCGTAATGATTTCTCAAAAGATTAAACCCAACTTATACCTAACCACCCAGGTGCACTAAACTGGGTATGTGAAAGATTCATCGATCAAGACGGTGTCCCCCATAAGGATCCTATTTTGAACATTGCAGATCATCTACATATTGAGGTGATGAAAGCTGCAGAGGGCAAATGTCATTGGGATGGAGGCAAATGTCTCAATAGTTTGATGGCTGATAACCAGCTGATTATCAAAACATTTGATAATACAGCAGAGAGAATAATAACATCAGTAGAATAGTTGCTGTTTCTTAGCACATTTCTGCAAATAGATGGCCCTTCCAAAAGAATGCACGACCTGGTCTGTTTCCCTATCCACCATGAAATGAAAGAAGTAAGGGGAATTAAAATCATTCACAGTAAAAATAAATGAATACATGCCTTTAACTTCACAACCATCAGAAAGACAGGGAAGGTCAAAGTCTTTTCATTATATCTTTGAAAAGGTCTGAACCTGTCTGAACACCCGTTGGGGATATGGGGAGAAGGCAGGAACGGGGTACTGATCAGCCATGATCCCATTGAATGGCGGTGCTGGTTCGAAGGGCCGAATGGCCTACTCCTGCACCTATTGTCTATTGTCTATTGGTACGATATTCTTTTGGTGGAATATATATGACTCTTTGGGGTGGATTTCTGATAGGACTATCCATCACTTTGTAACTGTCCTGACACAGTTTTTCACTCTGGGCATTCTTGAATATGAATATAATAAGACAGAGAATGGCAGTGAACCCCAGCAATGCCATTTTAATGAGCAGGGTGGTGAATGGGAAACTCCCCCATAATACCCTCTCCCATCTATAGTGGAATCTGTCAGCTTCACAGATACTACCAAGAACTATCACCAACATTCCACATGACAATTCCAGGAATGGGTGCCAACTGGGATGAGAAATTCCCCAGAAACACAGTTTTGCCTTTCACTGTTGTTAGTGCATGGACAGATAGCTATCAGTAGTAATTCCAGAAGAGGAAGGTAATCCCAGTCAAGAATCCTGCCCATTTTCATCCTGATTGCAAAGGGAAGTAAACCCTTACAATTTTTTTATTTACCAATTTACCTCTTTTATATTGTCTCCAATCTATTTTTCAATCTCAATCTATATAATTTGAACTTGTCTATCATCCTTTCCTGTAATTCTCTCCATCACTCTCTTTGCCCCCCTTCCCAAATCCTTCCACAGTGGCCAAGCTTGGGTTTATCTACCATAACATCATATCATGCAGCTGAGCATTAATATATATTTGATAAAACTCCTCTATAATGCCTTGGGACGTTCTTTTAACAAGTCATTGTCGGTGCCTTCCTTCCTCCTCAAAAAATATATTAAATTGGTGTGACTGTCATACAACTAACGGAAACCATTGCTTAGATTATAGGCATTAATATGTGACTGAGTGCAGTCAATTGCCTATTCAATTTAATCTCAATTTAATCTCAAAGCATATTTGAGATTCAAAAAAACAGAAAATACTAAAAACACTCTGCAGATCAGGCAGCATCCATTTGCATGAGAATCAATGAAAATCAAAGACCCTTTGCCCTGTTGAGTTGTTTCCAGCATCTTGTGTTTTATTTTAGATTTACATGCTGCTTAAAAGCCCATCACTTTGTCCTCACTGAGATCCGGGACCTCCTATGACCTTACATAAAACCTCACATGTATATTGTGATTGCTTTGCCCTTGAAAGTCAGAGTCATCATCTTAGCCATGGGATCTATTCGGGCTGCTGGTTTCACCAGCATCTATTCGTTGCTGCGTGAGTGAGGTAACCCAAATGCCATACTAAAGGAGAGAAAAATCATCTACTTTTCCTTCAGCTCACAGGAGTATACAGAGTATATCCAGCCGTCTTGTTGCGTTGCAGAAATTCGATGACTGCCTTAATGCCTTTATAAAGTGCTCCCTGTTTAACTCTTGCCATGATTCCAATGCACAAGGAAGATGCCCCCTGTGGGCACTGGTTTTCATGTTAGCTATCATCTGCAGAAAATCTCCATTCAGTCTTAAATTAATGATTTAATCAGACTTTACTTCTCCATCCCATTTCCGTTTTGATGTCTCTGACTTTGGCCTCTTATGAAGCTCGAGGAACAACATCTTATCTTCTAGTGGCGACACAAGAGACTACAGATGCTGGAATCTTGAGCACAACGGTAAGTGCTGGAGGAACTCAGCAGGCCAGGCAGCATCTGGAGAGGAAATAGACAAGCAGAGAAGCAAAAATCTTCAAAACAGCCATACTTTGGGTATTCACTCCCCAGATGCTGCTTGGCTCACTGAGTTCCTCCAACAACTTATGTTTTGATGTTATCTTCCAATACCGAATTCAGTGACTTCTTAGAATCATAGAATGGCATGATGCAGAAGGATGCCATTTGGTCCGCATACCTGTACCAGATCTCTACTCGAACAATTCACCAGTTCCACCCCATTAGTTGACATTCAGCACTGATTGCAAAAGATATCTTCAGCCATTGATAATACACAAGGTGCGCCGAAGATCATGGTAAATGAATTTTGTCGATCTCTTCTTGTCAAATTACTCTCTTAGCGTCCAGCATTCTGGAATTGTATACTCTTCGTTGATTTGGCACAACACCTTCAGTTGCTTCATCGAAAAATGGTTCCTCTCCAGGGCCTTATTCAAATCATCCTCAGCTTGCCTGTCTTATCTTCACACATCAAGCTTGACACCCAAGGGATGGCACAGTGATCGCTGTTCTGTTTCTCTCTGGCAGCTACTAGCACAGGTCCTGGCTGGTGTACCACACCATTTCCTCTTGTGCATATTTTCCCTCTAGTTTTCCATTTCTTTCAGACACATCTGCAAATTCATTAGCAAATGGCCCTGGTTAAATGTGGCACTCACAGTTCTAAACCAAGTTCTCTGTACTGTCTCATTCCTGTACACTGGGGTGCTCCAGTATCAGACCAGCACACATGTTTTCATGCACAGGGCGGCATGGTGGCGCTATGGTACAGCACCAGAGACCCGGGTTCGATCCTAACTGCAGGTGCTGCCTGTAGGGAGTTTGTACTTTCTCCCCATTACCGCGTGTGATTTTCCCGGGTGCTCCGGGTTCCTTCCACATTCCAAAGACGTACAGGTTTGTGGGTTAAATTGGCATCTATAAATTGTAAATTGTCCCTATTGTGAAGGATAGTGTTAGTTTTCTGGGATCCCTGGTCAGCGCTGACTTGGTGGACCGAAGGGCCTGTTTCCGTGCTGTATCTCTAAACTAAACAACAATAAACTCTGCATTGTGCTTCTTTCCAGTCATTAAATTGTTCCCTTTCGGCTTGCATTTGTTCACTGGTCCAGTGGCTGTATAATTATACGTTGTCAACGCTCGTCTTGTGTCTATAACATTTCTTTCCACTTCTTATGGATGATAAATTTTGCACCACTGTTTACCTGGAAATGTTCCTCTCCTTCTTCTATTCCAGTGGAATAAAAGATAGGTGTTGGATACTTGGCCCACTCATTTTTTCACCTTATCCATTTGTTCTACCCCGTTCCATGTCGTGACTCTGATCTAAACAAATTCTCTCTCGGATGGCTCACTGAAACTTTAGTCAGCTTGTGCAACATTGTTTGGCCCTTATTTTTTTACAGGTAGTTCCATTATAATGTGTGTTTCCTCAATGAAAATTGGATATAACATGATCGATGAATGAGGGAACACTATTTATATTATCCTGGCCTAATTATTTAAAATGTAATTTTGATTGAAACTTGAGAACTGGTAGGCAGAAAAAAAGCTGTATTAGGAAAAAAATGTTTCCATGTAGCCTTCCCGCAATAATCGGACACCATGGTTTTTCATCTCTTACTTTCAATTTTTCATCTCTAAACTTCTCTTGACATTTGTGCAATGATGCTCTATTAAATATTATAGCCTTTAATATTTTTAGCTTGCAGTAACAAAAATAAATTAATTGCTATTAAAATACATTTATTTTTGAAAATCCTCTGGGAAAAAATAGTTTTATTGTGAGTCTGAACTTCTCTGGACACTAACCCCCTTTTCCCTATTGCGCAATTGCTTTTATAAAACAATTTTCTTCAACGCAAGATTTTTTCGGAACACAACTAACACATTATAGCAGAACTATCCATATTAATATTTTCTGGTACCATCCATCCTCCTCCCCTTGTATCTGTGAAAAGTGTCCAATTTCTGTACATTTGTGACATTGCTTCCCATAAGAGGAGAATTACTGTATCTGCTTCTTCTGGTCTTGCTGGTGTTTTTTTTTAAATTTCTATTATTTTTGTTTGATTACTTATTCGGAAACACGTTGTCCACCATCAGACTCATCAACTCTGGCTTTGGATAAATCCAAGGCACTTCAGAATTTGATGCACTTTTCCAGGCTTTGCTCTGTTTCTCTCAGCAGTTTTAGGTTTAGAGTGTTTTAGACATACAGCATGGAAATAGGACCTTTGGCCCACTGAGCCCATGCTGACCATCAATCACCAGTACACGAGTTCTATATCATCCCAGTTTCGCATCCTACACACTAGGGTTAATTTACAGAAGCCAATTAACCCGCATATTTGTGCATCTTTTGGAATGTGGGAGGAAACCGGAGTACCCAGAGAAAATCGACATGGTCACAGAGAAACTGTACAAACTCTGCACAGACAGTACCCATAGTCAGGATCGAGCCCTGGTCTCCAGCGCTGTGAGACAACAGCTCTACCACTGTGCCATTCTGCTGCAGTTGCTCCCTCAATCCTATACCCTGAATTATGCAATTAAACCTGTCACTATCAATGTGTCCATCATATTTCCAAAGTTACATTATGTGGCCAGTAACTTTAGGTTAGCCCAGGATATGTCAAGTATCTCACCCATTATAAGATAATCATCATCATCCTTCTTGCCCGTCAAGCCTGCTCTGCCATCCATTAAGATCATGGCTGATCTTCTACCTCACTGACAATTTCTAACCCCATATCCCTCCGTCCCATAGATGTCCAGAAATTGATTGATATTTATTTTAAATGAATGCAGTGATTGAACCTTCATAACACTCCTTGGTAGAGAATTCCTAAGATTTCCCACCCTCTCATTCTCACCCATCTGGGAGATTGCAGGCAACAGATGAAACGGATAAAAAAAGACAGCTACTCCAAGCCTGTCTCTTCATATTTCAACCCACATTAAAGCCGTTTGTGCTTACAAACAAAGTACCTGGAGCTGATCCGCTGATGTGGAGGGCTAGCTGTTGTATCCCCATGTGGAATGGAGTGGCCACATGTTTTGTGAGAGGGACAGGGTGCTTGAGTCATGTGCAACTGATAACATTCTTCCATGGTGGCATAACTCTTTGGCAGGCTTTTGAATCCCTGGCAGAACTGTTTACGTGAGATCCGTATGTCCAGAGCATGCCCTCATCAACAGAGCTGCTCGATGTTGTCATCCTCTAACCTGCTCTTTCTTAGGTTTTCCCAGCTACAACATCCAGTGCCATTGACTAATGCTGGTACTTCACCAAGAGCAGCTCTTATCACCTCAGTCTCCAATCCAGCGGGGCAGCCAGTGTTGCAGCATAGGGATTAAAGAATGCATGACCATGGGGATGGCCTTTTTCCCTAGGTCTTTATGTGTAAAACATCGTCTGAGGCCATGAAGGACCATAAAGAAATAGAAGAATGCTGGTCCACTCTATGTAGGCATCCTGGCACTGAGAGGCTGAGCAGGGTAGACAAGATTCATGCCATAGCTTGATATAGTGTAGGTGCCTGCGCCAGGGCATAGATTTAAGCATTATGTCGGGTTAAGCCAGGTAAGTGCTAGACAGCAACTCTGATCGGAGATGGCTCCACCCTCATAAAGTCCTAAACTAAGTTTGGTGCCCAAGAGAAGTTGGCGATGCTGCCTGACGTCTCCAGTTCTTCACCTGATTCTTGAGTATTATTGCGTGGGAACAGAAGATGAATGTTTATGAACAATGATGTTCTCCTAGCAAGAATAGTTGGGTGCCAGTCAAGAGTAAACTACCATGCGTAACCCACCATGACTACACCCAGCATTGCGGAGACATGTTACTTAAATATTTAACATAACATAAACACTGAGCTTCAGCCTTGTGCCTGCAATAACCCAAGATGGAACATCTACAGGGTTAAATTAGTGTGTATAGTCATATAGCACGGACACAAGCCCTTCGGCTCACTGAGAAGGCACCGATAATCAATTATCCATTTACACTAATCCTATCACTTAATCCTCCTGTACTTGAATGAACTACTCTCCCCCCAGATTCTACACTCACCTGCAGAATGAATGGAATTTACAGCAGCCAAGTAATGTACCAACGTGCACATATTTGGGACATGGGAAGAAGCTTGAGCATTAGGAAGAGGTGCAAACTCTAAACATACAGCTCTGGAGGTCAGGATTGAACCCAGATATTTAACTCAGTGCCACTTTCCTGCATTAATCCCATATTCCTTGATTCCCTCATTACCTAAACATTTATTGGTCTCTACCTTGGATATGTTTAGTAACTGAGACTCCACAGCCACCCAGCATAGAACGCTCCTTAGATTTACCACTAACTGGATGAAGACATTTATCTCATCTCATCCTGACTAGCTTATTCCTTTATTTTAGGAACTGTGATTCCCTTTGTTAGACAATTCAGCCCAGGGAAACGCATCCCTGCATCCGTCCCATCAAGTCTCATAAGAATTTTGTGATACACTGGCGTAGTAAATAGTGCTGATGCTCACAGCTGTGGGAACCTGGGTTTGATCCTTTAGTTGCTGTTGGCGTGGCCTTTGAAGACTCTCCCCACCACCGTGGATTCTCCCTTGTATGCACAGGCTTCCTTGCATAATTGAAAAGATATATGGTATATTAATAGGCACTGTAAATTAACCCTGAGTTTAGCTTAATGCAGAAGTGACCAAACATGGAATGGATGGGCACGTCTGAGGGCTTTAAGTGTACAGAGAATTAAGGAGAGGGTGAATGGGAGTGTAGGAAGGAACTGCAGATGCTGGTTTAAACCAAAGATAGACACAAAATGCTGGAGTAACTCAGTGGGACAAGTGGCATCTCTGGAGAGAAGGAATGGTGACATTTCGGTTCGAGTCTGAAGAAGGGTCTCGACCCGAATCATCTCCCATTCCTTCTCTCCAGAGATGCTGCCTGAGTTACTCCAGCATTTTGTGTCTATCTTCAGGTGAATGGGAGTAATGGATTTGCTCCCCTCAGAGTCCACATGAACCCAATTCAGCTAAATGACCTCTAGTGTTGCTCTAAGTATAAGATAATGTAAGGAATTTACAGCTGCCTTCAAACTATCTATAGCTTTAAGATGTTGTGTGTTTCAATAAAATTCCTCAAGGTTGTGAAATTATAGCTCCAGTTGACTTAATCTTAATGTCAACATAAAAGTGAATATATAATCGCACAAATCAGAAATAGTCTTTGGTGGTTATTTCGCAGACTATTTTCTAAAGAGTAAAGGACCTGCAGCAATATTGCACATTTCAAAGTCACAGGATGTTCCACTGTAGTGTTTAGCCTTTGGAGTTTTATTTTTGATGTAATCACTATTTGTTCAACATTGAAGAAGGGAGAAGAAAAAGTGGCATCCACCTAAGAATCATATCAGACAAAACCTTCATTGGACCTTTGAAATGAAATTGCCAAGTAGAGGAGCGGCATAGTCCCTAATCATTTGTTCAATGGCTGGCTAAGGCATCAGATGGATGTGAAATACTCAGCAGATGTGAGTGCCGATGCATAGCAGTCGCTGTGGAATGCACGGCACAGAAGGAGAACAGTTGTGAAAAATGGTGGATCGTTGCTCCAGCATTTTGTGCCTATCTTTGAAATACTCAGCAGTGTAGGCAAAGCTAGTGGAGAAAGAAACAGTTATGTTTCATACTGAATGTCAAGAGGTTTATGCTGTAATACTTTCTGTGGAAGGATAAGTCTCAGCTCTGTTTCCCAACAGAGGGCTGCTGGACAATGGTCCTCTTTGCTAGATGCAGGAAGATTGTTCCCGATGTCGGGGAAGTCTAGGACAAGGGGTCACAATTTAAAGATAAAGGGGAAATCCTTTAGGACCGAGATGAGAAAAATATTTTTCACACAGAGAGTGGTGAGTCTCTGGAACTCTCTGCCACAGAGGGTAGTTGAGGCCAGTTCATTGGCTATATTTAAGAGGGAGTTAGATGTGGCCCTTGTGGCTAAAGGGATCAGGGGGTATGGAGAGAAGGCAGGTACAGGATACTGAGTTGGATGATCAGCCATGATCATGTTGAATAGCGGTGCAGGCTCGAAGGGCCGAATGGCCTACTCCTGCACCTATTTTCTATGTTTCTATGTTTGTATGTTTCTCAAAATATCACCGACCACTGGAATTTTCTGCATTTTGTTTAGGTTAGTTTATTATTGTCACTTGTACTGAGGTACAGTGAAAAGCTTCTTGTTTTTTGTGCCATCCAGTCAGTGAAAAGACTATCATGGTGGCGCTTGGTAGAGTTGCTGCCTTACAGCGAATGCAGCACAGGAGACCCGGGTTCGATCCTGACTACTGGTGCTGTCTGTACGGAGTTTGCACGTTCTTCCTGTGACCTGCTTGGGTTTTCTCCAAGATCTTCGGTTTCCTCCCACACTCTAAAGATGTACGGGTTTGTAGGTTAATTGGCTTGGTAAATGTAAACAAAAATTGTCCCTAGTGGGTGTAAGATACTGTTAATGTGCGGGGAACACTGGTCGGCGCGGACCAGGTGGGCCAAAGGGCCTGTTTCCGCGCTGTATCTCTAAAACTAAAAACTAAAATACAAGTCAGAGAGGAAAACCGCATCCAAAATCCACTCCATGCCACAAAGGGAAGGGTAAATTGATGAGTATTTTTGGGGTCTGAAAAAAGTTCCATGAGGCATAATACTCAACCCCTTGTTTTTTTGTATAAAATATTTATTTCAGATTTAGACGAGCAAGGTGAGGGTGCATGATAAAGAAATTCGCATTTAGCACAAATATATGGCTGTGTAATTGACAGTAGGAAGACAACTTTTCCGCTTCTAGATAGGGAATGCACAGTAATTGGATGGATTTTGAAAATGATGATGGAACAATAGGTCTCCGGATTGTATTTTCATAAATTTGTAAAAGGTCACAAGACAGGTTAATAAGGCAGGATCCTTTCCTTTTTATACCTGGGGCATAGACAATATGTTTATAGACAGTTGATGTTGGAACTATACACAATGGAGGTCAGGCCACCGCATATGTGCTACATATATTTCTGGTCATCACATCACAGGAAGGCTGTGATTGCAACAGGGAGGTTGAAGAGGACATACTGTATATTTGAGATTGTTGCCAGGACTGGAAAAAATATTGTTGTGAGGAAAGATTAGTAGCTAGAGTTGTTTTTGTTGGCACATTGGAGGCTGGGGAGAGGCCTACTTGAGGTGGGGTAAGCGTGAGGGGCCTGATGGCATCCCCTGCTCCTAATTTCTTATATGTGAATAAAGTTACAAGACAACTACCAAAGAAGTACATAAGATGGGCCATTATCCCTCATCAGATGTAGCAATGTTACAACATTTTGAGATTTTAAAAATCAAGTCTTTAATTTATCCCATCAGATAAAGCATAAAAAGAAGTTTAATTTGACACCCAATTCACTTTCATATCTTCAGTATTAAAAAGGTTATGGCCATTTTCATACTCGGAAACTGGCATCTTGTTCCCTAATGCTTTTTCATTGACTTAACACAAAAGCTGTGATCGAGGACATTTAAAAGCCCATAACTTTCTTAAAATTTAAGAGAACTGAAAGAAATTTTCAGTTATTATAGATTGAAGCATTCTGAAACAAATATGAAACAATCTTACTTAGATGACTTGCAATTAAAGCATATAATTAGTTAGTTACCTAATTGTAGCTAATTACAAATTTCAATTACTAGATCTAAACATCTATCCATTTCTTAAGAATAGATTAACATTTTTAAATAGCCTAAGTGTCCAAATAACATTCACACAAGAATTCAGAATATAACATAATTTTTTTATCTCATTGTCATGGGTTTATAGGCCAAATGGAAGGAATTTAATGTTTAATACCTGTAAATTAATGGCCATTTAAATCAACTTGCCTGTGGGTTTTTTTGGAACGGGACCATTTGGAACTCTGAGGTTGCGGTGATTTTAGTCCCCCATATCGGCAGCAAATACACTGCCGGTTCTTCGGGGGAAAAAAATCACTGTTTCGTCACTTAAAATGTGAATTAAATGCATCTTATGAAACACTTTTATACATAAAAATAAACTACTTTCTTTTACCTGACCCCTACATAAAATCCCGCCCGTTGTCGGCATTGACGGCTTCAGAAGCTGATTTAAAAATGACTCCAGCAATTAACTTGTCGGGCGAATTTTTTTTAAAAACACACAGAACGGCCGTCGGAACGATTCTTTAGCAACATCTTGCACTCCAACAAATATAATCCAGGACCAAGTCGGAAAAAAACCGCGTTTTAACCCCGCCCCCCCCTCAAACGCGCCAAAATCGCGCACACGGCTAGTGGCAGAATTGCAGCGCCGCTGAAGGTAAGTATTGTAACATACCTATCAGAAGAGTAAAAAGTTAAGCAGAGTTGATTTCAGATACTTGATTGAAGCATGAAAGGAGAGACAAATAAACGTGTAATATGGTGACAAGTGCAAAATAGTAGAATGGTGCACGATTGTAGCACAAAATACAAGTGGTGCAAAAGAATACCAAAGCACCATAGAATAACCGAAAAAAATAGAGTTAAGAGTGTGTGGCAACACCACAGGTGTGAAAGAGAAGAAACATAGAAAATAGGTGTAGGAGAAGGACATTCGGCCCTTCGAGCCAGCACTGACATTCCATATGATCATAGGTACACAAAATTGCTGGGGAAACTCAGCGGGTGCAGCAGCATCTATGGAGCGAAGGAAATAGGCGACGTTTCGGGCCGAAACCCTTCTTCAGATATGATCATGTCTGATCATCCAAAATCAGTACCCCGTTCCTGCTTTCTCCCCACATCCCTTGATTCCGTTAGCCCTAAAAGCTATATCTAAAGGGCCTGTCCCACTTAGGCGATTTTTCAGCTGACTGCCGGCGACTGTCAAGTTCCCAGCAGCCGCCTGAAAACCGCCTGAAAAACCGAGAACTGAAACGGGGACACACACACACACACACACACACACACACACACACACACACACACACACACACACACACACACACACACACACACACACACACACACACACACACACACACACACACACACACACCGCAAAGGATGGGGCCAGGGAAAGTGGGGGAGCGCTGTCTGAAATTGACACGGTGCAAAGCCAAGGTTATACAGACGCACACCGCGATGAACAGGAAGGTTAAGACGGCTAGCACAGTGTACGGTAAGTCCTTTAAAAGAGGGGGGATGGAGGGAAGGGGAGAAGGGGGGAGAGGGGGGAAGTGGAGAAGGAGTGGAGACACTTTTAAGAATCCAGACAACTTTTAATAAGCCAGAGATACACAGCTGTGAAGTTTGGCAGGCATTTAACATTATCAGTCGGTTATCCTTGGTTCTGAAAACTCATGCATATGTTTTTTTTCCCCAATGAGCCAATGAAAATGGCCGGAGACAAAAATGCTGGAGAAACTCAGCGGGTGAGGCAGCATCAATGGAGCGAATGAAATAGGCGACGTTTCGGGTCGAGACCCTTCTTCAGACTAATGCGGGGGTGAGGGGGATGGGAAGAAGAAAGGAAGAGGCAGAGACAGTGGGCTGTGGGAAGTGGAGGGGAAAGAAGGAGAATGCAGGGACTACCTGAAATTGGAGAAGTCAATGTTCATACCGCTGGGGTGTAAACTACCCAAGTGAAATATGAGGTGCTGTTCCTCCAATTTACAGTGGGCCTCACTCTGGCCATGGAGGAGGCCCAGGACAGAAAGGTCGGATTCGGAATAGGCGGGGGAGTTGAAGTGCTGAGCCACCGGGAGATCAGGTTGGTTATTGCATACCGAGCGGAGGTGTTGGGCAAAGCGATCTCCAAACCTACACTTGGTCTCACCAATGTAGAGCAGCTGATACCTAGAGCAGCGGATGAAATAGATGAGGTTGGAGGAGGTGCAAGTGAACCTCTGCCGCACCTGGAAAGACTGCTTGGGTCCTTGGATAGAGTCAAGGGAGGAGGTAAAGTGACCTTAAACAATGAAAATGGCCAGTCAGCAAAGGCGATTAACTAAAACTACCTATGACTACCTCAAGTACCCATAACTACATGGCGACCCCACTACAACTGCACCCACGACGACAGGATTATCGATTTTCTCCATGGCGACCAATACTGAGGCCGCGACTAGTTCCCAGAATGCGGGAACTGCTCGCGACCATGAAGGAGACTCACCAGAGACCACCAGCGAACATGTGGTGACCATGTGGCGATCAAGTGGCGAGCGTAGAGTCTCTTGCACTCGCCTAAAAAGTCATCTAAGTGGGACAGGCCCTTAACTCTCTCGAAAACATCCAGTGACTTGGCCTCCACTGCCTTCTGTGGCAGAGAATTCCAATGTGGCAGAGAATTCCAATGTGGCAGAGAATTCCAGAGATGATTGGTTCAGGTGTTAAATAACCGCTGGGAAGAAACTGGTCTGGACAGCTGGGAATTTAATATCTTGTATTTTCTCTGATATGATAGTGGAAAGAAAAGGGAAGGGCCAGGGTGGCAGATATCCTCGATGATACTTCCAGCCTTCCTGATGCAAAGCACAGTGAAGGAAGTGACAAGCCTGTGATGGATTGGGCTGTGTACATCACTTTCTGTAGGTTCATGAGCAGAGTGCTTGCCATATCTGGTTGAGATGCATCCTGTCAGAATACTTACTATAACCTGTCTGTAGAAGTTTGAGAAAATCCTTATATACATGCCAAATCTTCTTAGGCATCTAGGAAAGCAAATACTTTCTTGGTTACTGCATCAGTGTGAAGGGATTTAGTTTTACTGGTGATGTCGATGTGTAGGAACTTGTAGTTGCCGACCATCTCTGCAGCAGCTCCAGTGATGAGGACAGGGTTGTGCTTACCCCCCATGCTTCATTAGGTCAACAATCAACTTTCGTATTGCCTGCATAAGGGCTAGGTTATTATTCTGACACCATGACACAAATTCTCCATCCCTTTCCCGTTCTTTGTCTCATGGTTGTTGTAGAACAGTCCGACAGGGGTGGTATCATGGGCAAATGTAAAGATTGAGTTGGTGTTGCAAATGGCTGCAGAGTCCTGTCCTTGCTGGGAATAGAGCATGGGACTACCTACATAACCCTAAGGACCATCAGTGTTGAGGCTCAAGCTGGGGAAATGTGAGGACCTATTCTAACTGACTGAGGCCTGCCAGTTAAGAAGTCCAGAGCCAGTTGCAGATGGATACCACAAGGCCAAGGTCCAGTAGTTTAGGGATGAGCTTATTTAAAATTATGGTGCTTAAAGCTGAACTGTAGTCAATGAATAGCCTCCTGACGCATGTGTTCTCATTGTTAATGTGATCCAGGGCTGAATGTAGTGTAAGAAAAGTGGACTCCCCCATAGTTCTATATTTTCATGTCGGGGTATTCCAAAGACTGGCTTCCAAAGCTCTTCATTATTAGTTTAGAGATACAGCGCGGAAACAGGCCCTTCGGCCCATCGGGTCCGCACCGACACCGATCCCCGCATATTAACACTGTGCTACACACACTAGGGACAATTTTTACATTTACCAAGCCAATTAACCTACAAACCTGTACGTCTTTGTGTTAATCCTGGCCAGATTGGAGAGGCTTGGATTCTAAAATGGGGTAAAAGCTTCAAGGCTGCTGGCAGATTTGGTCAATTTGAAAGTGCTCTCCGTGGAACTGGGACAAGCTGCAGAGTGGTGCCAGTTTGTCTAGAGCCTAGATCCAAGCTGCAGGAAAAGAATAAGAACATCTGCAGACTCTGTCAATTAGGTGTAAAATGCATAGAATGGATTGGATGACTGCAAACCAGACATACACCTTGTAAATAATTGTAAATAATGTTGCAGAGTTTCACTTTGCCGAGTGTTGATTGGATGAGGCGGAGCAGTTCTTTTCCAACCGGCACGGATGCAATGGGCTGGATGGTCTCCCGATGCATCATAGATTCTCTACGACAGTTTCCATTTGCACTTTCAGTGACTTGGGCCGCAAGATATTACAACCTAAACGTACAAGGGCAAACCTAACCAGAGGCAGATGCAAGAAACGCCTTGCTGCAGAAGGATTTGTTCCAATGCACCAGCAAAGATGCACAGAAAGCGGAAAAAAACCTCCCCCAAAAAATCTACATTTCTGAAAAAGATTAACATGACACACACAGTTTTAGAAAAATTTGCCTGTAGGCTGGTACATCAATATACAGCTGAATATGTTTCAAATGGGACAGCAGCACTGCCATTGTACAACATAGAGAAAGCTGCACGATCCAGCGTGGGACCTATGTCAATGAAATTTGGAAGTATAATGAAGCTTGCAATGCAGCCCTGATAATCCCATTCTTCTCACTGCTAAATATGGTGCACCAGTTTGCTGATGAATGCTTGCTCCCAGTGATGGCGTACATCATCAGGTTTGGAGGGCCAGGGCCACCTAGACAGACACTAAAACATTGTTTGAGAATTCATCTTACTTCTCCTTTACACAACTGCTGCTATTGCAAACGCCATCCTTTTCTTATCGATGTCAGTAAAAATAACTGACAGAATTCTAACTGGCATAGGCGGTTTCATATTTCATCTTCTCTTTCTGTCAGATCTGGCACTGCTTCTCAGTTCAATCATGCCTCTTGTTCTGCTGTCTCTTTGTTAAAAATCTGCCTATTGCATCTGGCATCGCAGACCAGTTTTATCTCTGGTCCTAACCTTCTTAGATCCAATATAATATCTGCCAAGTGCAACTTTACTGAAAAGATGCAATGACTGGTATCTTCCTGAACTACAGAGACTATTCCTGCGGCTTTCTTGCCAAACCATTCTGTCATACCATGTATGAAGCATCCTTTCTATCTCTAGAAACAAAGAACTGCAGATGCTGGTTAATACACAAAAGGACACAAAGTGCTGGAGTAACTCAACGGGTCAGGCAGCATCCCTGAAGAACATGGACAGGTGACATTTCGGGTCTGAAGATGGATCTCAATCCATCTTGGCGATGCCTTTCCTGGGTCGCCGCGCTGGGACTCCAGTATGCTTGGTACCGCCAAGGAAAACATCGTGGAGCCGCGTTTCTGCGGAGCGGCCAGCTGCGACGTTGAACTTACATCTCGCCGAGATCACCAGTGTGCGGAGCTCCATCCGGCGCGGTCTGTTGTCTTGGAAGCCGCGGGCTCCGGTGGGAAGGCGGCCGTTCCTGGCACCCCAAGCCGCTGGGGGTTCTCCCGACGCCGGAGTACCATCACCCGGCGAGAACATCGGGCGCCGTGGCGGTGACTGTGGAGGCCTCAATAGGCCCGACTATGGGTGGACAAGAGGATGGGGACTGGACTTTGTGCCTTCCCCCACAGTGGGAATCACTGTGGGGGGATGTTTTGGTGTTGAATTTCTTTATGAATACTGTGTTGTGTTTTTATTAGTGTGCTGCAAGGACATCAGAATTTCCCCTGAATAAGGGGATTAATAAAGTCTGTCTGTCTGTCTGTCTATCTATCTATCTATCTATCTATCTATCTATCTATCTATCTATCTATCTATCTATCTATCTATCTATCTATCTATCTATCTATCTATCTATCTATCTATCTATCTATCTATCTATCTATCTATCTATCTATCTATCTATCTATGTTCTCCAGAGATGCTGCCTGACCCGCGGAGTTACTCCAGCACTTTGCATCCTTCCTATCTCTCTTGGCAGACAATCTAAAGAAAAGGCTGACCTTATTCAATTGCTTTATAACTCAAATTAATTCCATTGAATTTGGTAAAGAATACTCTTCGCATCCTCCGTTCCACTTAACAATTGCGAGAAACATCAATGTTATCTTCATCATCACATCAGTCAAATCCTGTGCTCCCTGAAGTCGAATATTCTGATAGTATATTCCTCACAGTCTGCAGCTCGAGCAATACTTCTGTCAGCATATGTAGTAAAGAACAGCACCAGCAACACGCACGCACGCAGTTGTATCAGATCTAGGATCTGTCTGTAAGTCTGTCCTCTGGTGATTACAGATGCTCCTCGAGTTACGATGCTTCGACTTACGATATTTTGACTTTACGATGGTGCAAATGTGATACACATTCACCATACTGAACTAGCCTGGCCTCATGGCAACATCGGGCTGCGTTGGTCATTTAAGCAGTAATGCTTTAAGGCCCTGTCCCACGATGCGAGTTTACCCAAGAGCTCTCCCGAGTTTAAAATAAAATCAAACTCTTGGTAAGTATGTAGAATGTACGTAGCGGGTACGTCGGAGCTCGTGGATGTCTCATAGCGGCTCGTAATGCTAACGGCAGATATTCGGGAAACTCGCGAAGTTTTTTCAACAGTGGTGAAAAATCTCCAAGAGTAAAAAAATACTCGTGATGAAGTATCACGAGTTTGATTTTTTTTTTAGAGCTCTTGGGTAAACTCGCATTGTGGGACAGGGGCTTTATTTACTGTTTAATTGAAATTGCTTTCCTGTGGTCTATTTAGATTTACGCCTGCTCTGTTGAGCAGACGCACTCACTCGCCTGAGCTGGCTTGTTAGTATCTAACTGTGCACTTTCCTTCCTATTTATCTTGATGTAAGGTCGATTGAGTCAGCTGCTTTGTACGCGCGGTTTCTGAGCTGAGGCTGGAGAGAGAGAGAGAGAGAGAGAGAGAGAGAGAGAGAGAGAGCATGCAGTGGATACAGAAGAGGTGGACTGAAGAAGAGGCTGGTGTACGGCAAGATTTTACAGGGAGATAAGAGAACCGTGTTAGCCTTTCCGTGGGAGGAAGCGACGAGGGAGGGACTTGTGAGGAATCTTGCAAGAGGCGAGATGGGCATCAAACGGCAACAGATCTGATGAGCCAGTTGATAAAATCTCAGAGCAAGTGTTCGCTCCTGTGGGGGCTGGCACTCGGGAGATTTAAGGGGCGTCAGTGCTCAGGGAATTGGTGAGCACTCCAACCGAACAGGGGCGGTGGTGGGAGTGGGGGTGGAGTGGGCAGTTGAGAGACGCCAAAGAGATTTCATAATTAAAACATGGAAATTAAAAACACTCCCAGAGCTAATGGCAGTCAAATACGGGACAAGGGCGGTCCCGCATTGGACAAACCAATTTAGCCTAATATATGGGATTTCCCGGCTAATAAGGGACAGTTGGCAAAATTATTCTTAGGTCCCTTACCCTAAATCTATGTCCTCTAGTTTTATCCTCCACAAATATGGGAATAACCGTGCATAGTTCCTTGAAGGTGGAATCTCATATAGATAGGGTGGTAAAGAAAGCTTTTGGTACGCTAGCCTTTATAAATCAGAGCATTGAGTATAGAAGCTGGGATGTAATGTTAAAATTGTACAAGGCATTGGTGAGACCAAATCTGGAGTATGGTGTACAATTTTGGTCGCCCAATTATAGGAAGGATGTCAACAAAATAGAGAGAGTACAGAGGAGATTTACTGGAATGTTGCCTGGGTTTCAACAACTAAGTTACAGGGAAAGGTTGAATAAGTTAGGTCTTTATTCTCTGGAGCACAGAAGGTTAAGGCGGGGGACTTGATAGAGGTCTTTAAAATGATGAGAGGGATAGACAGAGTTGATGTGGACAAGCTTTTCCCTTTGAGAATAGGGAAGATTCAAACAAGAGGACATGACTTCAGAATTAAGGGACAGAAGTTTAGGGGTAACATGAGGGGGAACTTCTTTACTCAGAGAGTGGTAGCAGTGTGGAATGAGCTTCCAGTGGAAGTGGTGGAGGCAAGTTCGTTGGTATCATTTAAAAATAAATTGGATAGGCATATGGATGAGAAGGGAATGGAGGGTTATGGTATGAGTGCAGGCAGGTGGAACTAAGGGAAAAAAGTTGTTCGGCATGGACTTGTAGGGCCGAGATGGTCTGTTTCCGTGCTGTAATTGTTATATGGTTATATGGTTATATGGAAATGATTCCTGGAATCTCCCCTACCCATACCACTCATAATTGTTCATACCTCAATGCTATCCCCTCCTATCCTCCTCTGGTCCAGGGTAACAGACTCAATATCTCCAGTCTCTCCTCATAACTGAAATGCTCCATCGCAGGCAATATCCTCATGAATCTCCTCTGCACCCTCTTCAATTACATCTGCCCTACGGTGTGGTGATGAGAATTGCATTCAGTACTCCCGGCTGGTGAGAAGTGCTCCATCACATCTTGATTTGTTCTTCGTAGACAGTGGAAATCAAAAGGGAGTTTACGAGGATGTTGCCAGAACTAGAGGGTGTGAGCTATAGGGAGAGGTTGAGTAGGCTGGGTCTCTATTCCTTGGAGCGCAGGAGGATGAGGGATGATTTTATAGAGATGTATAAATCATGAGAGGAATAGATCGGGTAGATGCATAGTTTCTTGCCAAGAGTGGGTGAATTGACGGCTGGAGAACATGGGTTCAAGGTGAAGGGGGAAACATTTAATAGGGATCTGAGAGGTAACTTTTTCACACAAAGGGTGGTGGATGTATGGAGCAAGCTGTCAGAGGAGGTCGTTGAGCCTGGAACTGTCCCAATGTTTAAGAAACAGTTAGATAGGTACATGGATAGGACATGTTTGGAGGGATATGGACCAAACACAGGCAAGTGGGTCAAGTGTAGCTGGGGCATGTTGGCCAGTGTGAGCAAGTTGGGCCGAAGGGCCTGTTTCCACACTGTATCACTCTGTGACTGTATGACACTACACTGCCACAATGCTAGTCTCTGACCTCTTATAGCCCAGGCACTAATGCAACTGGTGCAATTGAGTTTCTGGTCACAATCCTGGTGAGGAGGAGGACTTGGCAATGTTAATGCTGGCAAGGGTGAATGGTTGGATTTTCTTTCTGTCAGATATGATCATTACCATGTTCGATTGTTTCATGAATGTCATTTGCTATTTATCAGTCCGTGCCTGGATATTGTCTGTGTCCTGTTGCATGCGGGAACAGACAGATTCATTTGCTGATCAGTTGCAAATGGAATTGAAAAATTTGCAGTTTTGGAAAATATTCCTACATCTGACTATATGATGCAATAAAGCAGCTGATTGAGCCTAGGACACTGCTCTGCGGGACTCCTGCATGGACTGGGATGATAGACCTCCAATAATCACAACCATATTCCTCTGTCCAAGATATGACTCCATCAGTTGGATTATTAAGATGCTGTTGACTTATCTGAGTTCCTTAACATCATATTTAGTCAAGAATACCTTAATCTCTCTCATTACCTCTGGAATTTAGTTTGTCAGTCAATGTTTGAGCCAACGCTGTGATGAAGTCTGGAGTTGAGGAGTCCAGGCAACATCCAAATTGAACACCAGTGAGCCGGACATTGGCGAGCAAGCACTGTCAATGACACCTTCCATGACTTTGCTGATGATTGAGAAAGAACCGTGAGATGGTAATTAGTTGGATTGGACTTGTCCTGCTTTCTGTGAACAGCACAAACATGAGCAATTTCCCCCATTGTCCAATTGATTCTAGTTCTGTTACTCACCAGAACAGCTTGACAAGGGGTGCAGCTAGTTCTGGACCACACGTCATTGGTGCTACAGCTGGGACGTTGATTGGTCCCATAGTACTGGGTAAACCCATTACACTCAGCTCTTTCTTGATATGGCATGGAGTGAATTGATTTAGCATCTATGATGATGAAGATCTCAGGGGAATTGAAGACAGATCATCTATTTGGCATTTATGGCTGCAGATATTAACAATTTACTTCAATGCCGAGATTCACGTTTTGCCAGCAACGTTACAATGACTTGTTGTTGGAAGCTTCCATGTCTTTTAATTCACTTAAACATTCCTGACACCAATTTGAAGATCCGTGAATACCCTTCACCAGACTTGATTCAAATGAGACATTGAGGAGAACTTTGGCCCCTTCACTAACTTCCCGACACCCCAACCTCACACTCACAATGGGCAGGAAGGAATCGGGATAAAGTGGGGAATGGGCATTGTGACTTAAAGTGGTAAAAAAAAAAAATCGAAACCCAATTCTGACCTCTCACTTAATGCCATATTTTCAGTCGTCCAAAAGAATATTAAAGCACCATGACAGAATAACCAAATGAGGTAGAGTTAAGAATATGGGGTGTGTAGCAGCAACTGGGGAATAGTGTGTGAAAGAGGTGATTCAGGAGTTAAATAACAATGAGGAAAAAGCTGATCTGGACAGCTAAGCTTTTAACCTGTATTTTCTGTGAATAGATAGCGGAGAAAAAAGAATGGCCAGGGAGGCAGTGTGGAGGCATTGGATGATGCTCTGCAGAGGAAGGTCAGTGATTTTTAATATGTTAATAATGCTGCTTTCCTCTGATTATTGCTGCAATTTAATTGTAATCATCCAGATTTCATTGGCCTCAGGAAACTCAACAGCTTAAGGAAGGAGGAAGCTTAGTGACACAACACATTGTCCAACGCAAATCTTCTGCCAATTATAACTAAAACTATTGTAATTTCTCTTCTCTCTGCAGGTACCCCTCTCTCTTTCCTCACAATCATGATCCACGTTCCTCCTCCCACGAACCCATTATATTTTACTGGAAGGGTTTAAATATCCACAGATGATAGAGAATGCGATTGGAGGTAATACAGTTAAGGTTGAAAAAAGATAACTGTAAGACTTTAAACAGTTAGAGCACAATAGCCCATTTCTGTTCTATGAACTCAGTGGGAATGGTATATGCCTTTGATCACTAAAGTATGTGAGAGAATTGGCCACAAATTGAATTCATTTCAGATTTGGTTCTATTTAGTTAACAGCCAGTAACCAAAGAGGTTATCTTTCAATGTAATTAATTGTAAGATTCTATATTAGAATTACCTTGATATTTGAATCATTAGAATTCAAGTGTACAATTTTAACTGTGTCTATTCTAACTATGCTTCTTCATCTTATCGAGTCCACACACTAGATTAGTTGTTCAGCCAGAGCTGAACACACTTCTCAGCATCTGCATACAATGGTGTCTGTCTTGTCGCTTCTTGTGCTTCTTGTGCATGGTGGTGGAAAGATTGTTGGAAACAGGGCTGCGACGTGAACATTCTTTCCTTGACCCCTTCTAACTATGCTAAACTTATTGGAACTTAGCTCTGTGTACTTTAGTTGTTTTATTGAGAGGAGTTGTTACTGGGATCACATGTAGAGAGGATGTTTTACTATTTTATTACATTATGCATTATTTTATCTGACTATAAGTAAGCATATTAGTTCTATTTTGTTTGAATAAAATGCACAGGGGCTATTGATTCTTCATGCTTATACGTTTACGCTACTTAAGATTCTGCCTTTTTTTTTAACAAAATGTGGTAAAATGCAAAAGCTTTTTAAAAATATATTTTTATTATGAGATTCCTAAACTCTGGTTTTATTAAGAATATCATTTTGTAATGTGTTAAGGTACAACATTTGGCAACAAATCATTAAAATTATCTCTAATTGTTTAGATGGAATGCATTAATCATTTTCAAACAGTGATTCACATTCTGTAAAAGTTGTCAAAAACAACTCAAGTTACTCACTTCCAGCTCTTGAACCCAGGCAGCCACATTACCAAATCATTCATTGACACCTTTCCTTCTCTCTGGCTAAACAAGATGGCATAAAACTGGAAGCAGAAGCAGCTAACTAGAGGAGAACTAGTAGAATTGCAATTCTTAAAGGGCCTGTCCCACGAGCATGCGACTGCATGCGGCGAGCGCGACCTAATGTGGTAGCTTGAGCCATACGGCCTCGCGGGGCCGGTCCCACTTCGATCGCCGGAGCCGTATGGAGTTGTGCAGGGCTGGTCCGGACATCGCGCGGGGCTCCGAAAAACTGACACTGTCCAAAAATCCCATGCGGCAACGGCCTGTCGGCCCGCAGCCGCATTTGGGGCCATACACAGCACCTCACCGGGCATACGCAGCGTTTCGACGCCGTACGCAGCGTCTCGACGCCGTACGCAGCGTCTGGACGGCATACGCCTAGCGCGTGGCGTTGTGCGATGACGTCACCGCCCAGCGTGCCGTTGCGTGATGATGTAACCGCCCGACGCCGTGCGACGTCCAAATTCAGTCGGCCCGCCTCCAGCCCAGCTGATTGGTGAGTATGATGTCGGGACCAGCTCCATACGGCTCCGCGGTTGGAAGTGGGACCGGCCCCGTGAGGCCGTACGCCTCAAGCCACCACATTTGGTCGCGCTCGCCGCATGCAGTCGCATGCTGGTGGGACAGGCCCTTAACCCTCATAAAGGAAACAGTAATCAACATTGTTGGAACAGTCAAAACTGGTGTCATAGCCATATTATGCTACTCCTCCTGTCGACTCTGCATCTTCCCCTCAACCCAAACCATCTTCTGTTCATCAAGCTGTAACCCTCCCAATCTCATCATTCTTCATCCTTCACGTATTGGATATAGATGTGGTGGGAAATGTAGACTACAGCTCGGGCAATGAGCACGGAAAGGGTAAAACAACAAATGGACCCGCTTTAATGAGTGATGATAACTCAAAGGGGGTGGGTTCCAGAAGGAAATTGATGAGTTTGTACACCACAATACTTGGTTCGCATAGATCTGTAGCAGCAAGTCTGGCTTTCTATTTGTCAGTATCTATTTGCCCTGCATGCTTCCTGCATATATTCACTGGTTGTGTGGGACTTGCTCACTAATATAGAAAATTGTAGTTGGTGTAATGTATCCCACCACTGTGTGGATACGCCTCAGAAACCATTTTATGGAGATCTTATGGGCCTGTCCCACTTAGACAATTTTTCAGGTGACTGCCGGCGACTGTCAAGTCGTAGCAGGTCGTTGAAATACCGGCGACTGGAACGGCGACTGTCATAGTGGAACACACACACACATTCACACACACACACACACACACACACACACATACACACATCGCTTCCTTCACCAGCCAGTTATACAGGCAGGGGACAGGGCAAGCGAGGATAGCGCTGTCTGAGTGAAATTCACACGGAGCAAAGCCAATGTGATACAGTCATAGAAACATAGAAACATAGAAAATAGGTGCAGGGGTAGGCCATTCGGCCCTTCGAGCCTGCACCGCCATTCAATATGATCATGGCTGATCATCTAACTCAGTATCCTGTACCTGCCTTCTCTCCATACCCTCTGATACCTTTAGCCACAAGGGCCACATCTAATTCCCTCTTAAATATAGCCAATGAACTGGCCTCAACTACCTTCTGTGGCAGAGAATTCCACAGATTCACCACTCTCTGTGTGAAAAAAGCTTTTCTCGTCTCGGTCCTAAAAGACTTTCCCCTTATCCTTAAACTGTGACCCCTTGTTCTGGACTTCCCCAACATCGGGAACAATCTTCCTGCATCTAGCCTGTCCAACCCCTTCAGAATTTTGTACGTTTCTATAAGATCCCCCCTCAATCTTCTAAATTCTAGCGAGTACAAGCCGAGTCTATCCAGTCCAAACATGTTGAAAAATTAGCGGCGACCAGAATGAAGCCGCGACTAGTTCCGAGAAGGCGGGAATTGCTCACCACCATGAAGACAGCTCCCCGGCAACCACCCGCGAACATGTGGCAACCATGTGCCGACTGCGTAGTCTCCTGTAGTCGCCTAAAAAGTCGCCTAAGTGGGACAGGCCCATAAGGGATCTAGTAATTCCCACAAAATAGACGCTAACAATCCTCTCTACTTGCTGACTAGCTTCAGTGAGTCATCCATCTTTGAGAATAATGATAATATTTCTATTGTACCATAGACATATATTAGGTAACGTATTATATAAGTTGTCATTGGTAACAACTGATTTGCAAAATTATTTTTAGTTAGTTATTGTAATTTACAAAAGCAGACATTTCCATCTCAAAGAGTTCATATGTCATTGAAAAATAGGAATAGAGCATAATGATTTTCTGGAGACACAAGAGACTACAGATTCTGGAATCTGGAACAAAAATCAAAGTGCTAGTCAAACTCCTGCATTAGAGTTCCAGGATAACAGCAATAAAGATGTTCTCCTTTATAGAGTCATAGAGCCATGCAGCATGGAAACAGGCCCCTTCGGCCCAACTAGCCCATGCCAACCAAGATGCCCCATCCATGCTAGTCCCATCTGTCTGTGTTTGGCACATACGATAGCTTATTGCACAGAAACTCCTATGAATCGTAATTTTCATAAATTATTTATCGAAATATTAAGCATAAATTGGCTTTATTCAGTATTAATGCTTTAGTGATAATCAAAATAATAGGTCGCATTTGTTGAAAACCAAAACAGTTCAATAACCAATAACTACTTCAAATGAAATAATGTGATATCTGCAAACAGCACCAGATGCAAGCCCTGTTTACCGCCCTTATGGTGCATTTTTACAGTAGATAGAATGCTTTTGCCTGCCAATTACACCAAACAGTTCAGTATAATATTCATTGCATGTAACAGCTGATTTGGTCAGATGCTTCATTGACTGTGCTAATGGAAACATTATCACAAAAATTACTGAAAATAGCAGTTTTGTTTAATTGTGCAAATAATTAGCTGTTTGAAATATGCTGGGGGCATTTTTGGTGTGTGGTTTAAAGTGTGTGCTTTTCAACATTGTTTTTTATAAAATATATTATACTGAGCTCAGAAAAAAATACCAAGAGTGCCCACTTTAGAACTACAGGTAAAATATAGAAAATAACAATGTGGCCTATGCCTCACAGCATCCCAACATAAATAACGACAGCATGTAAAACCTATACGCAGAGTTGAAACTAATTGAGCCTTCGGATATGACTACATTTCCTGACAGATGAAATAATTTTCTCTTCTTCTGCAGGTAACATTAAATACATTGAAAAAAAAAACATATAACTGTGCTATATTTAAATAGGATATGAATGAATAGGCAAAAAAAAATCAAACATTTTTTTCACACAACTTTTTCACACAAAGGATGGTGGGTGTATGAAACGAGCTGCCAGATGAGGCAGTTGAGGCAGTACATGGATAGGGCAGGTTTGGAGTGATATGGGCCCAATGCAGCAGGTGGGACTAGTGTAGATGGGACATGTTGGCGGGTGTGGGCAAGTTGGATCTATTTCCGCTCTGTAAAACTATGACTGGAGAAAAGGAACAGGGGATGTTTCGGGTCGAGAACAGTCTGAAGAAGGGTCTCGAACCAAAACATCACATGTTCCTTTTCTACAGAGATCCTGTCTGACCCGCTGAGTTACTCCAGCCATTTGTGTCTATCTTTGGTTTATCTGCAGTTCTTTCCTCTACATTTGAGGAGTTGATGTTGCAATCATCATACCTGAGTTTAAGATGTAAGGAAGGTCAATGATGAAGCAGCTGCAGGTGTTTGACCCAAGAAAGTACCTGATGTCCTGGGCAACCATAGCCACCTTCTATTGTTCAACGTGTGACCATATCTAATGGAATTTTTTTCTATGGTTCTGTGGACTTTGTTTTGGTATAGCTCCAAGGTGCCACGTTTAGTCAAACACTAGCTTGGCTTGAAGGCAATTTAGCAACCTCAATTAACCTCTGAAATGCAACATGTCTGGACTAAGACAGTTATGGAGCCAAGTAGAATAAAAACTGAGCCTAGGTAAATAGCTACTTGGTAAATATCCCCAGACAACACCAACAACCATAGCTTCCATCAGTTTTCTGATGATTAAGACTAGCATGGTAATTAAGTGCATTGGATCTATTCTGCTTTTTGTAAAAAGGATATGCCTGAGCAATCTTCCATATGATGTTTGACAGCCTATAGTACAGCTGTGCTTGAATAGCTTGGCTATGACAGGACTGAATTTAAAGCACTCCCTTTGGATGTTGTCAGGCTTCTAGCCTTGGGTGTATCCATTGCTCAGTCATTTCTTGATATCATTCAGTGTGTTTCAAATTGGCTAAAAAGTAGCTTTAGTGATCATGGATGCTTATGTGAAGGTCAAGATTGATCTACCAGTCAACAATGGTTACATATTTTACCCTTGTTTGTTTAAAGGAATTGGAAGAATGAGGGGTGACCTTATTCAACCATATATGTAAGTGCTCCTTAAGAATTGACAGGGTTGATATTGGAATGTTTTTACTAATGAGAGTCTCAAATGAGGGGATATAACTACATGGACAGAGGCCGGTCATTTAGCACTTAGGTATGGTGACATTTCTTCTTGCAGAGGGTGGTGAATCTCTGGAATTTTGAACATCACTGGAATCTGATAAGTTTTAATTTACAATTTGAGAGGGAGAAGGGAAAATCTCTGGAGCCATGAGGGAGGAGCTGGCTAAAGTTGACTGGAAAGATACCAGGGATGACAGTGGAACAACAATGGCAGGTATTTCTGGGAATAATACAGAAGGCGCAGGATTAGTTCATTCCAAAGAAGAAGAAAGATTCCAAGGGGATTAAGGGGCGACCGTGGCTGACAAGGGAAGTCAGGGACAGTATAAAAATAAAAGAGAAGTATAACATGATGACAAAGATGAGCGGGAAGCAAGAGGATTGGGAAACTTTTAAAGAGCAACAGAAGATAATACGGGCAATACGGGGAGAAAAGATGAAGTATGAAGGTAAGCTAGCAAAGAATATAAAGGAGGATAGTAAAAGCTTCTTTAGGTTTGTGAAGAGGAAAAAAATAGTTAAGACCAAAGTTGAACCCTTGGAGACTGAAACAGGTGAATTTATTATGGGGAACAAGGAAATGGCAGATGAGTTGAACAGATACTTTGGATGCGTCTTCACTAAGGAAGACACAAAGAATCCCCCTGATGTACTAGTGGCCAGAGGATCTAGGGTGACTGAGGAACTGAAGGAGATTCACATTAGGCAGGAAATGGTGTTGGGTAGACTGATGTGGCTGAAGGATGATTAATCCCCAGGGCCTGATGGTCTGCATCCCAGGGTACTTAAGGAAATGGCTCCCACATAGGAGATTAGTGAGCAAAATTAGAGCGCATGGTATTGGGGGTAGTGTGCTGACAATAGACAATAGACAATAGACAGTAGACAATAGGTGCAGGAGTAGACCATTTGGCCCTTCGAGCCAGCATCGCCATTCAATGTGATCATGGCTGATCATCCCCATTCAGTACAATTCTCTGGATGCTTTCAAGAGAAAGTTAGATAGAGCTCTTAAAGTCAGGGGATATGGGGAGAAGGCAGGAACGAGGTACTGTAGTGGCCATTTGGCCTGTTTTGCATGTCATTGAGGATGGCATGTGCCTTTAAATTTTTGACTGCCTGTTATATTGTGGGTGGGATTTATGACGTGTTTTGGCCGTGTTTGGAGCTTAGATGCTTGCGCAGAAGTTTAGTTTTTAGATTAGTTTGGAGAGACGATGGGGAGGGTTAACCCTTCAACCATGCGGGCCATGCGGGCCATGCAGGGTCCATTCGAGATATAAAGGAGATAATGCCTGTGTAACGGAGACACGAGGAGTTTTCTAATGTTTAAAGTAATAAGCTGGAGTTCGATGAAGATTGCAGTAACGTCGGAAGAAGTTTGGATGTATTTTACAGTTTTTTTTTATCAGCAATAAAGCACTTATTCATCAAAAGTGTGTTTTTAAGCCATATCTGTGAAAAGGCTCTGAAGGTCTCTGTGAGTGAGCTCGCATGCGTTTCGAAGACACCCCCTTCAACCATGCTCATCCATTTAGAGGCTAGGGTGCTAATTTCCCGAAAGATATGAAAATCTGCCGCTACTGATTGGGGATGATCAGCCATGATCACAGTGAATGGCAGTGCTGGCTCGAAGGGCCGAATGGCCTACTCCTGCACCTATTGTCTATTGTCTATTGTCTAATCTCTGAATCTCTGGAACATCTAAAGAAGGGTCTCGACCCAAAACGTAATCTATTCCTTTTCTCCAGAGATGCTGTCTGACCCGCTGAGTTATGCCAGCTTTTAATGTCTATCTTCTGGAATTTTCTGCCTTGGAGGCTGGTGGGAGCTGGATCATATGAAGTATTTTAAATTGAGGTCGATAAATATTTGACAGTTGGAGGAATAGAAGGGTATGGAGAAATGGCACAGAAGAGGAGCTGAAGCCAGCCCAGCTCAAGCATGATCATATTAAAGGGTGGGACATGCCAGATGGTCTACAACTGCTCCAATTTCTTTGTGTTCTTTCCTCATGTTCTTGTTCTTGTGTAGATGGACTTTGCTATCATTTAGGATCAGCGTGCTCCTTTACCCACTCATTGTTTAATTGTCCACCATCATTCACGACCGGATATGTCATGATTAGAGGGCTTTGATCTGATTGATTGCTGAGCTCCATCTCCAGCAAGCTGCCTCTGCTATTTATCACTCCTGTAGCCTTGTTTTGTAGCTTCACTAGTTTAGCGCCTCATTTTCAGGCCTGCTTGGTACTACCGTACAAGGAATTATATTGGGTTGTTAATTCAGAAAGAAAAGGGAAACAAAATACTTAACAGATAAGAATATGTGAAAATAATGTTTAAACGAATCAAGTATTTGCTGATGTCTGAAGATAAATTCAAGCAGCCTATAGTTAGAATTGTGAAATAAAAAATGAATAAAGCCACTTGACATACGCAATAAGATATGTAAGTTAGTCATTTTACCTGTAGAGGATTGTAACAAATGTTACTGTTCATCAGTATAATTATAAACACTGGGGTAGAACATTTTATAAAGAGTGTGTACATGGCTATGAGAAAATCTAAAACTGTACTGACAGCTCAGTAAGGAAAAAGAGGAAGATATTTCCAAATAAAAAGCCAGTACTTTGGTCAGGATTTACTTTGTGTTCATTTTGGTCACTGACACACAAAGCAATCAGTTAAGGACCTGGCACCAGTTCAAAGATGTCACAAGACTGATCTCTGGTATCAAAGGTTTAAGTTCTGTTGAATGACTGGGGGAAATTTGAGCTCTTTGGCTTTGAAACAAGGTAACTTAGTGAGGCCTTATAGAATTTGGAAGATGTTAAACAGTATGGATAAAGTTGATGCAAAGAACTGCTTCAAGGTGCTCAGGAAGAAACAAGAGGGCATTGTTCAAAACTGGATATATGACAGATGTCAGGAAGAGGTTTGTCATGTTCTTTATCATCAACATTTGGAATGGTTTTACAAAAGGAGTATTGGAGGTGCAAACCTTAGATTCATTCACAGGACGTAGGAACATACAAAGAAGAGAACGCCATTAAGCCCTTCAAACTTGTTAAACCAACAGATGAATGATGTGGTAAAATAAGTTGCTTTCATCTGTACATTTCCAATGATCACCATCAAATTTAAGTCATATGGAAGACAATTTACAAATTGATACACAAGCTTATTTTTGGAGTTCAAAAGTTGTTTATTGCTAACAACTAGAAATGATACCTTAAGTAATGTAGGGGCCCTTACCATTAATTTAGTATCATTAAAAAAAATCAGAAAATATCAAGTAAAAGCATTTGAACACAATTCAGGACAATGGTTCACCTTTTAAAATATATTTAATGTATGCTCTACTGAGACTTTAGTAAATATTTTTCATCTGGTACTGTATGTGCATCAGACCTACACAATAATTTAGAGTGTGTGCTTTAAACAATAGCAGATAGAGTTGACATTGTTGTTTTGTTCTGCCAGACAAGTTTAGATAAAATTTACCTCAGAATTATTGAAAACTGGCCAGAAACACCAATCAAAACAGAACAGCTTAGGAACAATTAGTTACATAAAACACTTACTCCAGTGTTTGAGGAGAGAAACAGTAACACTAAGCAACTCCTCCAAGAATATGAATCATGAGAAACAAAGAAGAAATGATTCTGCTCCCAGCAATTTTCATCCCCTTTGTGTGACACAATCTTCTAGAATATCCAACCAAATTGGTTTGGGATGATGCAAATCTACCTTTACAGTTTTATTTCACATTTAATGTTATTTTAAATTATTGATATTTTATGGTATTTCAACAATTACAATCTAGTAGCATATGTTTCAATACTGGTGTGGTGCTTTGTTTATTTCTTAATGTTCTACTGTTGCAAATCCTTCATTATTAAAAATGTATTTATGTGAATATTCAGTATATTTGCACGTTTCTTGTTGGAGGCAGCATACCAATTCTCATAACTCATGCTTTGGAACAAGTCCCTTTATGCCCTTATGTTTTTTTACAAATATCCATTGAATGTGTGGATACATTTTATTCAGAACCCCGTACACACAGATGAGAATTCATCATAAGGCAGCACAGGCTTTGTGAGATGACACTGGGACGGCGGTAGAAAAGGAATGAGGAAGGCCCTGAATGCTTATCATTAAGAATAAAACTCATACTTCTAGATCCACAGTAATCGCTTGCATACTGATGCGCTCTGAGAACCATTGCTTTGCAAGAATATAAATAAAACATAACTTTACAAACCACTGAGCGCGCCTATAAGTGTTGATAAAGCAGAAAAACAGTCCAAGGTCAAGCTGAAAAAAATTACTTCAAGCAGCAAAAAAAGATTGATAATAGAAAGGAGAGGATAAACAGTGCAGAGGATTTTATTAATGCTGTTTGTGTAGAGCACAAGCTGTGTAGTGTTTGTAGATTTTTACAGTGAGATCAGAAGAAGGCAATGGATGGTACTTAAAATGTCTGAAGGACTCCTCTTCTAATCTCTTCATTCTTCATGACTCGATGTTGTCCTTGACCCATCCCTGGACTCATGTGCCTGTAACTCCTACTCAAAGCCATTGCATTCCTGTGGCCACTTGCTGAGGACTGGGCCAGCTGACACCTCATCCTTCAACACCTAACAGGGCCCTGATTGAAATGGAGCAGGGACCCAGCGGCAATTCAGCCGCTTGAAGCACACCCTGAGTTCCTCCCAAACTACATGACTACCCACACTTGCAAGCATTTCCGCAGCCAACTCTGGGAAAGTCTGTGAATCAAAACCCACTCAAATGAAATGAAAAGGAATATTGGAGGACCCTGGTGAGCCTTGATCAGTGTAAAAAACTCTGAAATTTCCCAAAATGTCTCTGACTCGCTTAAAAACTAATCAAAAAGATTTAAATGATGTGAAAGTTAAATAAATAAGTGTAACACATTTAATTTGAAACAAATAATTACAATGTAAAATAAATTAAAATAATCACAGGCTTATCTGCGTGCCCCATTCTTTCTGACAAGTTTGTCAACTTCATGAAGTTACTTTAACACCAACTCTTTCTAGCCTAAAGCTAAAGAGTTAGATTAAAGGCGATGTGGTGGCACAGCAGTAGAGTTGCTGCCTTACAGCTCCCTTACAGGTGTGTGTAAGATAGTGTTAACATGCTGGGATCACTGGTCGGCACAGACTCAGTGGGCCGAAGGGCCTGCTTCCACACTGTACCTCTGAACTAAACTGAACTAAACTAAAACTAAAAATATGAAATCCGCTCACACACTTACTTTTTAGCATATCACTGCTCTGCCGTTAAGATGAATAGTTTACCCAGTGCAGGAGCAGCTGTGCTGGCAGCAGACCTCCAGCTTGTCATGGATGTTCACCTTTCACTGTGCATGCACAGGTCACTTTGTTAATCTGAGCTACCTGTGGCTAATCACCTTCAGGAAACATAGATACATAGATACATACACAATAGGTGCAGGAGTAGGCCACAGACACAGATAAATAGGTGCAGGAGTAGGCCATTCGGCTCATCAAGCCAGCACTGCCATTCAATATGATCATGGCTGATCATCCACAATCCTGAAGAAGGGTTTCGGCCTGAAACGTTGCCTATTTCCTTCGCTCCATAGATGCTGCTGCACCCGCTGAGTTTCTCCAGCTTTTTTGAGTACCGTCCACAATCAGTACCCCGTTCCTGCCTTCTCCCTATATCCTTTGATTATAGAAAATAGGTGCAGGAGGAGGCCATTCGGCCCTTCGAGCCAGCCCTGAGCTAGCCCTTCTGCTAGCCCTGAGCTCTATCTAATTCTCTTTTGAATGCATCGTGTGAATCGGCCTCCATTGCCTTCTGAGGCAGATAATTCCACAAATTCACAACTCTCCGTGTGAAAAGGTTTTTTTATCATCTCAGTTCTAAATAGCCTAAAAAAACTGTGGCCCCTGGTTCTGGACTCCCCCAACATCGGGAACATGTTTCATGCATCTAGTGTGTTCAATCCCTTAATAATTTTCTATTTTTCTATATGATACCCAATCATCCTTCTAAATTCCAGTGATACAAGCCTAGTCTCTTTCATCATATGACAGTCCCACCAACCAGGGAATTAACCTCGTGAACCTACGCTGCACAGCAGCTATCAGCAACGTTTCATCCAAAAAATGAAAACAGATTGATGCCTGGTTGTTTTGGGCTATTAAAATACAAAACAATGTATATTTTGCCACCCAGAGTTTAATCTAAAACGTACAATTACTGGGGTTTTACGCCATTGATCTTATACTACAGCAGGCGTCATGGTCCATTCTATGTTTATATGTGCATTTTAAAACTGATAGTTTAAAAAATTATGCTGTCTCCTGTTCTGTGTTGCTTTTGAAACATACAGTGAGAAATGACCAGCAAATAATTCAAGGATGTTCTGAGATTTGCAATGGGATTAAGAACCTTCATTCATTCATCAGGCAGATGGATGCTGAACAAAAATGGCGAAACAAACATATGACCTCCCAAACTACATGCCTACCCGCACTACAAGCATCTCTGTACCCGACTCTGGGAAAGTCTGTCAATCAAAACCCACTAAAATGAGGTGGAAGCAACACTCTCAATTCTAAGAGGCTGCTGAAGAGGGAGAGAGAGAAACTGAAAGATAGAAAGAGAAAGAGAGTGTTTAGTTTAGGGATATAGCGTGGAAGCAAACCTACAAGCCCAACGAATCCAAGGCAACAAGTGCTTACATTATCCTTACACTAGTTCTATCCTACACACCACGGTCAACTTACAGTAACTAATTAACCTACAAATCTGCATGTCTTTCAAATGTGGGAGGAAGCCGGAACACCTGGAGAAAACCCATGTGGTCACAGGGAGAACATCCAAACTCCGTACAAATAGCACCCGTAGTCAGGATCAAATCCGGGTTTCTGGAGTTGTAAGGCAGCAACTCTACGACTGCGACACTGTGCTGAGGTGGGGGTTAGGATAGTTTCTGCAGATTAGAAGTTAACAAATGCACCCCCACTGTTCTAGAGAGAAAAAAACAGGATAATAATCCACCCGGGCTGGTTATTAGCTGCAAGAAAAATGCTGGAATCTATAAGTAGGGACATGGTAACTGGGCACTTAGTAAATCATAGTATGATTAGACAGAATCGATGCCAGTTCATGAAAGGGAAATCATATTTCACAAGGGGTTGCAAATATTTGGAATTCTGTATCCCTGAGGATTCATCTGAGAAATATATAGTGTACAGGATGTGAATATGAATAGACTGGAAGGTAGCTAATGTTGTGTCCTTATTTAAGAAGAGCTTCAAAAAAAAAAACTGGGAACTCCAGATCAGTAAGCCTCTCATCTGTGGTAAGAAACACAAGAAATTGCGCATTATGAATTCTTGAGGAAAAAATAAAGTGCTGGGGGCACTCAGAAGGCCAGTTCGCATTTGTAGATGGAATGGACAGACAACATTTTGGGTAGAGACCTTTCTTAAGACTAATGGAGTAGGGGGGAGAAAATTGGAAAACAGAGGTGTCACCTATACCTTCGCAAAGCCTGGCAAATGAGAGGTGGATACATGAGGGGTGGTGATTAATAGATGGGTTGAATAAATAACAAGGGCTAGAGGCGAAAAGTGATAAAAGGATGTCAGATCAGGAAAGATGTGGAGGAGTGAATTAAGTATAGAAATTAGGATGTTACGTTGCAGCTGTCTAGGATGCTGGTGAGGCTGCATGTGGAGTATTGTGTTCAGTTTTGATCAACCTGCTATAGGGAAAATAGCATCAACCTGGAAAGAGTGCCAAAAGACTTTGAGTGCCAATTATGTTGCCAGGACTTGAGGGACTGAGTTACAGGAATTGTGCGGGAAGGAACTGCAGATTCGGGTTTAAACCAAAGATAGACACTAAGTGCTGGAGTAACTCAGTTGGACAGGCAGCATCTTTGGCGAGAAGGAATGGGTGGCGTTTCAGGCCGAGATCCTTTTTCAGTCTCATTCCAAAACGTCACCCATTCCTTCTCTCCAGAGATGCTGCCTGTGCCACTATGACTCCAGCATTTTGTGTCTGTCTTCGAGTTATAGGAAGTGGTTGGACAGGCTAGGTCTTGAGGGGAGACTGAGGGGTAATCTTACATACTTCAGTAAATTTGATGCATTATAAGGCTCGATGTGAGCACATCTATTTTCAATTCATTCAATTGGCTGTGATCATTGAAGATATTTTGGAGGAACCTGATGCAAAACTATCAGATGGCTCTGCTAGATCAGCAGTTACCACCACAAATGTCTCAACATCACAATTTCACTTATTTCAAGAGTTAATGTTCAAGATATTATATAAAAAGCAGTGGGTAGTCAAAAAAGCTGGAGAAACGCAGCGGGTGAGGCAGCATCTATGGAGCGAAGGAATAGGAGACATTTCGGGTCGAGACCCTTCTTCAGACTGAGTGGTCGCGACCCGAAACGTCACCTATACCTTCGCTCCATAGATGCTGCCTCACCCGCTGAGTTACTCCAGCTTTTTTGCCTACCTTCGATTTTTCCAGCATCTGCAGTTCCTTCTTAAACATATAAAAAGCAGTTGTTGCTGCTCCATCTCAGAAATGATTGCCAGAATGGTGGTTTCTCCATCCAGTCTACACCATATCCTGAGGTTGTTTGAATTTTCCTTCTATCAGAGGTCGCACGCTGCCCTAGACAGGAGCTTGAACATGCCTGGGGTATCTGCATGTACTCAGCTTGTGTGCTAAAATAGACTGGACTCAAGCAGAATGGGAAGGAAGGTGTTCCATGGAAAACAAGTGAGTGAATTATGGAACGAGGAAGTAATTGTGGGAGAAACTAATGTTTCTTAAGAGGCTACCGAAGAAAATGGAAAATACGTTTGATTGCTAATGAGAAAAAAGCATTGTAAAGGAAACTATGGTGATTATAATGATTGACAGGTGGTGTAGCATGCCTGGGAGATGGGCTTTGAAGGTGGGAAAAGAGGGGAGGGATGTTCTTGAGGGAACTGTATGCGAGCAAGGAATTGGCTAGTGGTGGGCCCAGGACAAATGTTATACCAACACAATTTGAAAGTACCATTAAATTCTCAATGCCCAAAACGTTCATTAATTTTTGTTGAAAATAACACAAATTCCCAAACTGCAGGAGAGGTAATGAGGTAAATAGGTTATCGGCAAAGCAATCTGCTAAACTCCATCAGTATCCCATAGTTGGCTAGCTGTACAACACACTTAAACAAGAGCGTCTCAATGACTCTGAAATTGCAGCCTGCTGCAAATATGCATAAGTTCATCTGATGAAATTATCTATCCTGAATGGCTCCAGCATCATTAACCACTCTAATATGATTCCAAGGAAAACGTTTGCTCAAATCCTGACCTAGTTTGGGGACCCGATGTATTCATCTCATTTCTGCTTGGAAGAGATATTGACGGCCTCCAGTCTATGCAGGTTGGTACACAATTCTGACCGACTCGTCCTTTTAAAGATGAAGATTGAAAAATCATGAAAGCACCAGAATTAGAGCTGAGACAATAAAGGCACAGGAGGCTTAATACAAATAAACGATGCTACAAGATGTGATCCAATCCTTTGGCTGCAATGAAACATAAATAATGGGAATGACACATCATTCATTCAAAGTAATGAGTTGATCAAAAGAAATATCTGTGGCAAAAGATTAAAGATTAAATATCCATCTCCTGATGAATATCAATAGTAAACTGTAACCTTTATTTTCCTTCTCAAAGGCTTACTTCTTAGAATAATTGTTTCAGCAAATAAACATTAGGCAAATGAGTGAAATGGAATGTCTTCCAATTATTCTTGAGAAATCATGCTGAATAAAAAAGGGGATGGACTGGGAGACTATTGATTTATACAGTGGACAAAGGATCCCTTAAGTTTTACAACATTAATAAATCAATGTTAGCATTTCATTATTCATTCATCAACAACATTCAGCACAACATTTCCATTAAACTTGATGGAAAAAGTCGCAAAATCTGTCATTTGAGGACAAAGCATTAGCCTTTTAATCTTTAGACTCTTAAAATAATGGAATTACTTGAACAAATTTTAGTTTGCATAAAGGAAATTGTAATGTCCCTACATTTAATCAATTTGCAGTAGGATTTTCTGAACATTGCTAAGATGCCACTTCCCTTCTTAATATATTGTATTTCTAGGTTATTTTAAAGTAGCAATACATTGTTGACAGTGTTTGCAATTGTGAAATTATTGGGAATTTTCAACATGTTTTAAATATTCTAATCATGTTAAAGATTGGATATCATTATTGTTAGCTTCCAATTAAAGCAATGTTTTTACCAGAAACTAGAAGAAAGATCATTATTCGGATTAATTTATATCTTAAGTTTTATTATAGGCAGAAAATTGTGGTGGTTTATAATGGTAATAAACATTTTGTAAAGTTAGGCAACAAGGAAGCCATTAGTCTAACAAGCCCCACGGCAGAATCACTAAACAACATAAAGACTTGCCATAATAGATCTCTCTGTCATTTTCCTCTGCTTTGTGCCAGGAATAGACATTCACCATCAGAGGTAGTTTCCATTTGTTAACGATGTTTTGACATTGTACGTCAAGTAATCTGTCCTGGAACTTGTTTAACCCTTTTCACCTTGTGATATCAGAGATTATTTAGAAAACCTAGCTTTAAAATAGTCATTTACCTTTCAGTGACAGGATAAGCAATAAATTTTAAGAGAGACACAGGACTCCTAGTAGAAAATCTTACGCATGGGAGCTTGTATGTTCAACCAGAATATCATTCTGGTGATGAGTCAAGAACAATCTCTAGAGCGATCAAGACTCTAAAGACATATTAAATGGTGCATTTTTGATCACAGCTGTATTATCTGCATTAAAACCCACTGTTTTACTAGAAAGTAACTAAACAATCATATTAAGTCAAAGATTGCAGATCTGCTACATCTAATTGTGAATGTTGGGGCCAGATGAAATACACAAAGGCAAAGAGCAAAGCATCCAGATGAGGAAAACAAGAGGAAGGGATTACTGGAGAGAATTCTGCAGGGACAATGGACGTGCATTTGGAACTACAGGGGTTGATTAGAAATAGTTAGAAAGGGTTTTTGAATGGGAAATCATGTCATAAATTTTATTGAGTTTATTGAAGGATTAACCAAGAAGGTTGATGGGGGCAGGTTTGTAGACGTAGTCTATGTGAACTTCAGCAAACCCTTTGGTAGGCTGCTCTGGATGGTTAAATTGCATGGGTCCCAAGGAGAATTAGCTACCTGGGTAAATAATTGGCTTCATGGTAGGAAATAAAGTGTAGTGGTGGAAGGCCCGGAGACCATTCACTAATGGTGTGCCACAGGGATCAGTGCTGTGCCCATTGATGTTTGTCGCCCATATCAATGATTAGATGACAATGTACAAAGCATGATAACTAACTTTGCAGATAATGTTAAAATAGGTGCTACCATAGACAGTGAAGATGGTCATCCAGGATTACAGCAGGACCTTGATCAACTGGGCTAGTAGGCAGAGGAATGACAAATGGAGTTAATTTAGACAACTGTGAGGTGTCATATTTTCGGAAATTAAAGTAGGGTAGGGCCCCGGTGGAGTGTCGTAGAATGGACGGGCTTAGGAGTGCAAGTACCAAGTACACTGAAAGTAATGTCGCAGGTAGATAGGGTGGTGAAGAAGACTTTTGGCACGCTGTACTTCATCTATCAGGGAATTGAATATGGAAGTTGGGACATTATGTTACAGTTTCATATGACAGTGGTAAAGCTACACTGGATTATTGTCTTCAGCTTTGGGCAGCCTGCTATTGCAAAAATGCCACCAAGCTTAAAGAGTGCAAAGATTTACAAGGATGTTGCCAGGACATGAGGGTCTGAGCTATAGGGGGTGATTGGGCAGGCTAGGATTTATTCCTTGGAGCACAGGAGTCTGATGAGTTGTATACTATCATGAGGGGAATAAATGAACACAAAGATTCTTTTCCAGGGTAGGTGAATCAAGAACAAGAGAGAATAGGTTTAAAGTTAGAGGGGAAACATTTAGGAACTGGAGGGGCAACTTTTTTACATGGAGAGTGGTGGGTATTGGATTGGATTGGATTGTATTCAATTTATTGTCATTGCACTTTTCAGTGCAACAAAATGGTTTAGCCTGCAGTCATAACATAGAATAAATAACAAACACTCAACACAGTTTAAAGTCCCAAAGTCATTGTCCCTTCCCTCCTTGCTCTCCCTCTGCGCTGAGGCAATCCAAGCATCCGATGTTGTGACCCCGCCGGGTGATGGTGTGCAAGTCCCGCGGCTGAATACGTGCTCCGCAAACGGGCCGGTTCAAACTCCGCGGCCCGGGGCGGTCGAAGCTGCCGAAGCTGCCGCCCACCAGTCCAGCGGACACAGCTGTAGTTGAGGGAGCTCCGGAAAAACAGGTCACCACCTGTGACCTGCGAGCTCCCGATGATGTCGTCCACTGGCCGCGGCCGAGCCTCCGAGGCTCCAAAGTCGGGTCCGAAGTTGGGTCGCCCCGCAACCACAGCCCCGAAGTCGGCCAGCCTTGCGTTGGTAAGTCCTGGCTCTGCCTCCGCAGCCTCGAGGTCCGTCGCAGTTGGAGGCCGCCAGCTCCACGATAGGCCTCAGCGCAGACGGACACGGAGACGGGGGATACGGCAAGGAAGGTCGCATCCCCCCCGAAGGAAGAGTCAAAAAACATGTTACACCCACCCCACCCCCCCACACATACACAACTAAATAAACCGAAATAAACTGCAACAACGGGACAAAAGAAAACAAAAAACAGAAAAGACAAACGGACTGCAGGCGAGCCGCAGCTGCAAGGCAGCGCCGCCACTTCCGTATATGGAACAAGCTGCCATTACTACCACTATTTTAAATAGTTGAAGCAGGTACAATAACTACATTTAAGACATTTGGACAGGTACAAGGATAGAAAAGATTTAGCCATTGGGTGAGGCAACCTGTCAGCAGAGATGAGTTGGGCCAGTGGGCTTGTTTCCATGGTGTATTACTGTAACTCTGACAAGGCTGAATTGTTGGCAATATCATGTCATTGGAACATCGGAACAGAATAGGCTGCTCAGATATTTGAGCCTCTTTCACTGTTCAATTAGATCAGGGGTGGGGAATCTGCGGCCTTCTAGGCCATTAACTGCTGCCTTTTAAATGAATCCATATTTTGTAGAACAAATCCTTTTATTTTTATTAATATGTTTTTGTTTGTCTTTTATTAGTTTTATTTTAATCTTAAAATGAATGTATTTAAAATACCAAAGAGTAAAAGAAGATTCAACTAAATAATTCTCCCCGGCTGACAGCCACAATTAAAACATTAGTAAGTCATGAGGGCTATTTTAACAAAATAATGTACATTTTGAAGTATATCTAATTGAAGTTTCTTGGATGCGGCCTTATTAGATTACAGCTAACTTAATGCGGCATTCCAACATGAAAAGTTTCCCCACCCCTGAATTAGATCATTACAGTCTCTGCACTAAACCTATGTATGTGCTTTCCCTTCAATCCCTAAAAACATTTAGTCATAAAAAAGCTTCCTTAGAATTAAAATGATCAAGTCATCTGGCATAAATGGCCATTTGTACAAGATACTAGACCAAGTGCAGACCCGTTGGGTCTGTTCCCCCAACGTGCGGTTGTGGGGGGGGGGGGGGGGAGACGGCATGCAGCGTCACACACACTAACTACCCCCCCCCGCACTCACGCTAATTATCCCCCTTGATATTATATTAATATTATTAATTTGCTCCTTTTACCCCATAACCACCCTATCTACTGACGCATAGCCCCCAACTTGCAGTCACATCTAGAGAGAGGGGGGGAGGGGGCGGGGTTAGAGAGTGAGGGCAGAGAGAGAAGGGGCAGAGACAGAGAGAGAGACAGAGACACAGAGAGAGGAGCAAGAGGGATAGGGGGGCGGAGAGGAGGAGAAGAGGGAGGGTGGGTGAGGGGGGAAAGGTGGGGGAGGAGGGGAGGAGAGAGAGAGGGTGAGAGTGAGGGGCAGAGAGAGGGGGTGCTGAGAGGGGGGTGAGGGGGAGAGGTGGCCAAAAATGACGGCCGTAGGTGGCGGCGTTCTCTCGGAAATCGCAGCACAGATCGCCAAAACCAGTCAAGAACAGACTTTTAGTAATATAGATATGTTTTGCACCTTCTCTATGCAGATGTCATTATTATAGATTGTGAATGGTTATGACAACAGCAGTTTTCCTTGTAACTTACTGTCAGCCATCCTTCTATATCAATTACATACCCATTATCTTATATGGATATTTTTTTTTCAATTGCATGAGCATGAACTTAAACTATCATGTGACACAGTGGCACAGCTGGTATAGGTGCTGCCTCAGCGCCAGAGACCCGGCTTTGACCCTGACCTTGGGTACAGTCTGCGTGGGTTTTAGACGTACTCCCCGTGACCATGGGAATTTTCTCCGGGTGCTCCAGCTTCCTTTCACATCCCAAAGACGTGCGGGTTTGTAGGTTAATTAGCCAGTGTAAATTGCCCTGAGTGTGCGAGGACTGCTTGCGGAAGTGAGATAGCATAAAACTTGTGTGTATGGTTGATCGATGGTTGGCATGGACTTGATGGGCCGAAGTGCCTCATTTCATGCTGTATCTTTCAATTCAATTCAATCTCTTGTGTGGAACTTTATCAAATGAAGTTCATTTAAGCTACATCCACAGATATACTTCCCAATTAATTCAGTTATATCCCCCCCCCAAAGATCCATTAGGCTAGACTGTAAATCAATTAGGCTATAATGTTCCCTTAACAAATCTATGTTAACTTTCCCTTCTCAGCTCAATTTCATCACCACATTTTGATAATTCTTAGTTTAGTTTTAGTTTAAAGATACAAAGCGTAAACAGGCCCTTCAGCTCACCGAGTCCACGCTGACCAGAGATCCCCGCTCATTAACACTACCCTACACACATTAGGGACAATTTGTACATTTACACCAAGCCAATTAATCTGCAAACCTGTACGTCTTTGGAATGTGGGACGAAACCAAAGATCTCGGAGAAAACCAATGCAGGTCATGGGGAGAACTCCGCGCAGACAGCACCCGTAGTCAGGATCAAACCCGGGCCTGTGGTGCTGTAAGGCAGCAGATACCATGTCGCCCTAGTTCATAGTTACATATTCCACTCTTGTTCCCATAGTAGGTGTAGGATATAATTCCTCCATTCAGTCTACCTACATTATTACGGACCTCTTTATAAGGGATTTTGGTTATAGCGAACGCAATCTGTGTATCCGAGGCATCCACATGTATCGGGAACAAAGTAGTGAGTATGTTGTTACACAGAGTGGTTGGAATGAACCTTGTCTCAATCTGTGTTTACTCACTTTTTAATGTTTATTGTTTTTCCATCACTGTACATATTTACAGTACCTCCCCTTATTCGGTTATAACGAACAATTGGCAATTACGGATACTATTCCCCCCCCCCCCCCCCCCCCCACCCTCTAATGGTCCATTATAACAAAGTTCATTTGTAGTCGATGTTAGATAGCTTTATAATTTCACAGTTGCTTTCTCAAATGCCTTTTTTATGTAATGAAGATCCATTTGCAAGTGTCTAAACTATTAGTACATCAAGGGAATGTTGCATACATATGGTTAAAGTGACTGCAATTTCCTCACCTCCTTCCTTTAAAACGATGGGTGGAACCCATCAATGCCTGGGGATTTGTCAATCTTCAGTGCCATTAGTATGGCCAATGTTGATTTCTTGCTTACGTTAACTCGAGTCAGTCTCAGCCCTGGAATTTCAAGCATATTATCCTCTTCCTCTCTTGTGATGACTGACACAATGTCATTATTCAACAAGTCTTCCATTTCCTTATTTTCATTGGCGGCATGATCCACAATATTCCTACATTTAAAGAGCCCTCATTACCCTTAACCAGTTTTTCACTTCTAAAACAAATATAAAATATTTCATGTTATTTCTGATATCCTTGCAAATTCCCTTTAATTTGTTACTTTTGCAACATTTGGCCGATGTTTGCCTTTCATTCTTTTTCTGTCCTTGTATCTGTTCCAGATTCTTGGACCTACACAATTCTTTGGACTTTAGATACTCTTGTCTTTGTTTAACTCTCGCAACTTTATTGACCATGGCTGTTTAAAGCCACTCTTGCCTCTTTGCCTTTTTTTTGCCTCATGTTATAGTCAGCTAAATTCAGTTTTAAACACCTCCCTCTGATCCCAATAATTATTTTGATGAGATTGATGTGAACAGTTTAACCCCATCTTTTTAATGTTAGCCATAAGAACATTTAGAATGTTAGTAACTATGTTTAAGATTTTTTTTTCTTTTCAAGGAATTTTGCCTTCCTGTTAGATTATTAACCAAATCTGCTTCATTACTTATTACTAAATCTACTATGACCTGGCATGTTAGCATTTCGTGTTTGCTCCTGACATTTGACTGCAAGGCCATTTTATGCAGATTTGGACTCTGGCTTCTGATCCTGCTTTACATTCCATAGAAATTAGCAGACCAGAGATACAGCCAGGCACACAAGATAAAATGCTTTATTTTAGCAAGTGATCAGTGTCCGAAGGAATGACTCCTGATCTCACAACCCATGACAGCTAGAGGGGAGAATTCTCAGCATGGTCTATATAAAGAATACTTAAGGTTTGGGATCTCTTGCACGCTATACAGCCTCGGTACTGAGATTGTTTTTAACTTTCAATGGGATGAAACAGAGCCACATAAGTCAACAGAGAACTAATTCAACCATTTGCCCCAACAGATGATAGGATGCCAGGCACAATCCAATTATTATCCATCAGTTTGAGGGAAATCAGTAATAAGGATATTGATATCATAAACTTATCAGACCACATGCAATCTTCCATCCAAGACACAAATGAATACATATGAACAATGAAGCATCTGGTACAGCGATGAAGGATTTCTTCCTCATCATTCTTAAAGGCTCATGTTTCTGGACTTGATCCTTTTGGGTGACTCATCAGATGTGATACAATTGCAACAGCAAAGATGTCAATTTGAATTTGTCAGTTATTGCCCATTTGGAATGACAAAGTTTACTTGAATGTACTACACCTCTAAAATATGGACAGGCACCTTGATAAGAAAGGCTGAGAGGGATATATGCCAAAAATGGGCAGGTGGGACTAGTATACAGTATACGGAGCATCATGGTCGGCATGGGCATGTTGGGTCAAAGGCCGGTTTATGTGCTGTATAACTCTGATCTTATGACTTTGAGTAGTACATTCATCACATAAAAAAACCCTATTTCTTTGTGTTACCTTCTCCCTCACAACATGAAACGTTTCTCTTAAATTTTGCCAAGATCTAGGATTGAATGACTGTAATGGTGATCTGTTTGAAATAAAATTTGCACCAAAATTATTATAAGACTAAAGGATTTAACCAGGAAATTATAGTTGTTATTCACATACCAATGTTAAGAAAGCCATTGTGGAGGATAATGAAGGATAATTCCACCAAACCTTTTCTTCTTCTAAACCAGTCCTTCAGAATGATGGATGACTTGCTTTTGCTCCAGTTTTGTGAACACTAGAGAGGTGGCTAATGAGGCCAAATGTGGGATCCTGTGACTCTTCCATAGATGGGGCAGGAGGTCGCTGACGGGGTGGGCGTGTGGGTGGTTTGGGAGATATAGAGGGTTTTTTTGTCGCTTACTGCATGCTCCTAATACTGCATTTTGTCCTTACTGCATGGTCTCAAAGTTCTCAATACCATCTCAAACGCTCCTGCTCTTTCAGTGATCACTATCCAGAGATTCCCAGAAAACAGTGAGCATGTTATATTTTCCCAAGAAGGCTTTGAGCATGAATTATTTCCTTTGTCTATCTGGTCATCACTCCCTGTGACAGGGCTTGGAATATTTAGAAAGGATTAGACTAATGAGAGAGGAGCAGCATCATTTTGTTAAAGGCGTCCCTTACCTAATTAGATTCTGAGTTTTCAAAACATGCTATAGCGCCGCTGTCTGAAGAAAGGTCTCGATCCGAAACATCGCTTATCCATGTTCTTCAGAGTTTCTGCCTGACCTGCTTAGTTACCCCCACACTTTGCCCTTTATGTATTAACCAGCAGCTACAGTTCCCTGTTTCTACAGAGTAACACATAGTTAGAGTACTCCATGACCATAGTTAGAGTACTGCATGTCATTTCAGACAACCAAACCTGCTAAGGAAATTAGAGCCTTGGAAAAGTTGCAAAATAATATTAATAGGGTGAAACCCATGTAAGAAAGCATTATTATGATGTTTGAGTTTAAAAGCTAGGACTGCAATTACTAGAGCAGGAAAGGTTATTGGTATTGCTATTTGTTATAGGTTTATTAATGTCACATATAACATTATATAATAACAAATGTTGTTTACATGCTTTGCATTTGAATTATGCTATATATGAGTGCAATCAAGTCATTAACCAAGTATAACAGGTAATGCAAAGAGAAAATAGGAGTATGCAGAATATAGTGTGAAGGCATTACAGAAAAGATGTAGATAAAGAAAAATGAATGAATGAATGAATGAATGAAAACTTTATGAAAACTTTATTGTCATTCAGATATACACCTAGACACAGTGCACCTTGAACGAAATTTCGTTGCATTTGACTCTCCAATCAGGTAAATAGTAAAAGTAAAAGTGCTAGGTGCGTCCATAAAAATGTCTCATGTGCATGGTTCTGTAAAATAAATATATATAAAAAGCTTTTTTAAAGTGTCGATATTTAAAAAGTTCTAGCCTCGGTTTTGTTGATTGTTCAGTAATCTTATGGCCTGGGAGATGAAGTTGTTGCAGAACCTGGTTGTCCCGCTCTTCATGCTGCGGTACCTCCTCCCAGAGTTAAGCAGTATAAACAGTCCAAATTGTGGGTGTGTGGGGGCTCTGGTAATGCCCTTAGCTCTAATCAGACAGCGCTTGTACCCCATGCAATGGCCGCAATGAGTTAGGTTGGAAAATCAGGACCACACCCTTATCTTATGTGAGAAACGTTCAATAGAATGATAACAGTTGGGAAGAAGCTGTTCCTGAATCTGGTGGTACATGCTTTAACTTTTCTAACTTCTGGATGGAAGAGGGGAGAAATATAATGTAATGGGATATAATTGGTTCTTGGTTATGTTGGCTATTTTCCCAAGGCAGCATGAATTGTAGATGGATTCAATGAGGTAGGGAGGAAACTCGTTTGTGTGGTGGACTGGGATGCGTCCACAACTCTCTGCAATTTCTTGCAGTCTAGAGCAGAGCTGTAGCCAAGCCATGTTCTGATGCATCCCGATAGGTTGTTGTCTAAGTTGGTAGGTGTCATTGGATGCAAGGCAAACATCTGTAGTTTTCTAAGGAAGTCGAGATGTTGGTATGCGTTCCTGGCATTTCTTCAATGTGGTTGGTCCAGGGCAAATTGATATTTATTCTAGAAATCTGAAGCTCTCGACCATTTCCACTTCACCACCATTGATGCAGATTGGACCATGTACACCACCTCACTTCTAATGTTAATGTCCAGCTCCATGGTCTTGCTGATATACATTAAGGATATACATTATGCATTTATACCCGAGAAAAACTTAAAAGTATGAAATATTTGAGAGATTGATTTTGCTTACTTTATACTGCATTAATATTCCTACTCAATTCTCTCATAAAGTTCACTATGAAAAGATGGGGAACGGCACCACAGGCATTAAATGTTTTTATCCAAGTGGTTGTTCTTCCTGAGTCAACCCTGATTTTAACTCTGAATCCCTGAATGTCCCAACATGAGCGCTTCCACAATGGCTTGTAGATCATCAATGAAAAGGCCTTGCCAATTTTCCCCTTGATAATCCAGGGCATTTATAGCACCCCTGCTGATGCCCAGCTGACATTAACACCGTTACAAACCTGGGACTTTATTAGCAACCTAGGTGAATGAGGAGAATTAAATAGTTTATTACATTTGTTTCTTTTCTTTCTCCATATAAACTGAAAAGGAAGTACTTAGAATAAAATGACTGGTTCTAGTAACACCTTCGTTTATACCTAATTAAATATACCAATTACAGAGCCGAATGTTTGTGAAGCTCGCTTTAAATTGCTTGTATGGTTCTTAAATGGAGTAATCCAAAACTGAGTATTTTAGCAGTGGGGCTTCATGCTGTGAAGAAAACACGCCTATGCTGACTCTATCAAACAAGATTTAGCACATTTACACTAAATTAATTGCTTGTAATTACAAAATTAATTAAAAAGAGAATATTGTCTGTAACTTACACAGCAGGCATTCTGATACTTCACAGATTCTGGTATCATCCATTGCACACCACAGATGTCTCCAGGGGCCTGTGATACATCTGAAAATTAGGGCATTTGGGTAGGGATGCAGGTGAGGCAACGTAAAATAAATGGATAATTTATGATGACTTGTAATTTTATGAGTCATAAAATAGAAACACGGTTGCTTTTGATTTACTAGTGAATGTGCATTTTACGTAGGCTACGAAATGGGCATCTACATGTGCATTAATGTCCTCCCGTCATGTGGTGACAGATTATTTCTATTGAATCACTCAAGAAGTATGGACCAGTTTTCATTTTAAAGTCAAGCTTTTCCTCTATATTTTCAGATGTTTGTAAAGAAACCAAAGCAATAGTGATGGTTCTGATTGGTGATGCTAGTTTCTGGGCGTAAATTCCAGAGGTAATGAACTGGAAGTTTAAGATGCACTGCTCTAACTTTATTTTTATATATTTACTAGACCAAGTGCAGACCTGTTGGGTCTGTTCCCCCAACGTGCGGTTGCGGGGGTGGGGGGGGGGCAGGGGGGGGGGGGGCGGGGGGGGGGCAGGGGGGGGGGGGGCAGGGGGGGGGGGCAGGGGGGGTGGCATGTGGTGTCACACACACTAACTACCACCCCGCACACACGCTAACTACCTCCCTTGATATTATATTAATATTATTAATTTGCTCCTTTTACCCCATAACCGCCCTATCCACTGACGCAGGCGCGAGTTGAGGGGAGAGGTGGAGAGAGTGGAGGGGGAGAGAGAGGAGAGGGAGAGAATTGAGGGGGAGAGAGAGGAGGGGGAGAGAGAGGAGGGGGAGAGAGAGAGAAGGGGGAGAGAGAGAGAAAGGGGAGGGAGAGACGAAGGAGGGGAGAGAGAGAAGGGGGCAGTGGGGGAAAGGCACGGGGGTGGAAGGGAGGGGGAGAGATCTCCCACCCCTGTCCCATTGTGATATCTGTGAGATGGCACTGTGACTCATGCAGCAGTTTGGTTTGAGTGGGACCACGTAAAGGTTCCAATCTCCCACACCTGTCCCATTGTGATGTCATATACGTAAATGAGATCCATTGTGATTGGACATCTGTGAGGTGGCACTGACTCATGCAGCAGTTTGATTTTAAAATGTTTTGATGTTTTGTGAAAAATGTTATTCAAAATCTGGGGAAATAATTGACGAAATCTAGAGAGGAGTGGATTTCTGAAATCATGTTAAAACCCTACCGAAATTGTAAAAATCTCTGCGTTTTTGTGTCTGGTTTTCGAGGAGATACGTTTCACATGCAAAATAACACACACACACACACACACACACACACACACACACACAATCTGCATTAATGATTTAGATAAAGGGATTCAAAGAAACATTAACAAATTTGCAGATGGCACAAAGCTGGGTGGCAGTGTGAACTGTGAGGAGGATGCTATGAGAATGCAGGGTGACTTGGACAGGTTGGGGAGTGGGCAGATGCATGGCAGGTGCAGTTTAATGTGGATAAATGTGAGGTTATCCACTTTGGTGGCAAAAACAGGAAGGCAGATTATTACCTAAATGGTGTCAAGTTGGGAAAAGGGGAAGTACAACGGGATCTGGCGGTTCTTGTTCGTCAGTCAACAAAAGTAAGCATGCAGGTACAGCAGGCAGTGAAGAAAGCGAATGGCATGTTGGCCTTCATAACAAGAGGAGTTGAGTATAGTTGTACAGGGCCCAGGTGAGACCACACCTGGAGTATTCTGTGCAGTTTTGGTCTCCAAATTTGAGGAAGGACATTCTTGCTATTGAGGGAGTGCAGCGTAGGTTCTTCAGGTTAATTCCCGGGATGGCGGGATGTCATATGTTGATAGAATGGAGCGGCTGGGCTTGTACACTCTGGAAATTAGAGGGGATCTTATTGAAACATATAAGATTATTAAGGGTTTGGACATGCTAGAGGCAGGAAACATGTACCCGATGTTGGGGGAGTCCAGAACCGGGGGCTACAGTTTAAGAATAAGAGGTAAGCCATTTAGAATGGAGATGAGGAAACACTTTTTCAAACGCAGGTAAAGCATACCAATTCCAAAAGACGTGGTCTACGTTTATGGACCTATTACAAGCATGAGGTGCAATAGTAATTTTAAAAATAAATAAATAAATAAATGGTATCAGGACCTGGCAATGGGAGGTAAAACAACAAAAACAGACTTGGTTGGTAGTCCCCTTTCTGCGGAGTTTAATGTTATAATAGAGCGATTGTCCCTACTTTCTTTTTCTTTCTTTTCTAGGGTCTACTTTCTTACTTTACTTCCTTCTCTAACTTCTTTTCTAAGGGGCTTTCTTTTCCCAACATTCTCTTGCACTTCACGACTCTTGCGCACTTTCTTTACTTTCCTTACTTCTATCTTTTTCTTAAAGCTCAAAAAAATGAAGCGGTACAAAAAATGTATTAAGATATATGTGTTGTGTATTATTGTAATTTACCGTACTTCTAATAAAAATAATTAAAAAAAAAAAAGACAATAAAACTAAACTGAAAAAAAAAAAGAATGGAGATGAGGAAACACTTTTTCAAACAGAATTCTCTGCCTCAGAGGGCGGTGGAGGCTGGTTCTCTGAATGCTTTCAAGAGAGAGCTAGACAGAGCTCTTAAAGATAGCGGAGTCAGGGGATATGGGGAGAAGGCAGGAACGGGATACTGATTGTGGATGATCCCCCATGATCACATTGAATGGCGGTGCTGGCTCGAAGGACTAAATGGCCTACTCCTGCACCTATTGTCTATTGTCTTTGTGGATAATGGTTCGATGAAACACGCAGTGTATAAAGGTGCTTTACAAATTGCTGCACACTGCACATTGTGCAATGTTTGGTTGGATTCACCTTAAGGTGTGCATTCTGCATTTATTTTTGAAAGCATTAGCCTACACTTGACAATAATAGATTGCAGAATCCGTCTGCTTTCACACAAATAGAAGAAAGGAAGTTAAAAACGACAATGATATTTCTATGCATTTCCTCAACAAAATTTATTTTGCCAACAATAATTTCACCTGATCAAAAAGTATTCTGTACAGAATGGCAGTCAAATTTATTCAAAATAAAAATTACGAGCATGTACATATGGTTTAATGAAACACGAAAGAGGTTGAATGGTTCAAACAGTTGAGTGTCATATCCATCCCATTCATTTGTTCATTTCCTATTCCTCTGCCCTTTCCACATTATCAGGGAGTAGTCAGAATGGAAAACGTTATCCTTAAAGACCTCATTTATCAAAAGTCTAGAGTTGTTACTTGTTATAAACAAAAAACTTGGAAGCAAGACACACTTGCAATTTGGCTAGCATTTGCAATTACTTATTCATCCTTACCATTATTACTATTAACAGGATGTTATGATTTATTTAACAGCTAAAGCGGGTGGGAAGACAAGGTGGATGGTGCCCTAACAGTGGTCCTCCCCTGATTTATTACAGCAGTGCTTTAATTTTCCCCCAGGGATATGTGTAACAAAAAAAATCTACTATGAACAGCATTCAAAATATAACGTGGAATGCCACAACATTTTAAAAGCCCTTCAGCTATTTCCAAAACATAGGACTGTCGCTGGAAATTTTGTTATTGGTATTGGTCTATTATTGTCATGTGCATGAATATACAGTGAAAAATGTTGTTTTATATGTTATCCAGGCAATTCATACCAGACATGAGTACATCAGGTAGTGCAAGAGGGAAAATAAATGAAGGGCAGCCTACATCAGTAAGTATGTAGGCTGAGGATGGGAACAGTCAGAGGATGGGAACTTACTTGTTGCCATGAATCTTATTGAGTCTCTGAAAACCTATCTTCAGGAAATTAGAGACAAATTTAGTGAATACGAATTGAAAGCCAGGAGTAGGTGTCCAGATTCAGATTGTAGCGATGTGAAAAAACGGGAATGAAAACAAAATGTGTCGGTAGGGGCCCCAGTGTACCGCTTTGCCCGGGGGCCTATGATGCTGTTAAGACGGCCCTGGGTTGATGACCAGTTCCGTTGTTTTGCTGGCATTGATCTGCTGTGTGCGGCATTGACCTTGGGTGCAGGTACACTCGAGCCTGTCAACGCAGGTCACATAATTCCCCTGACATTCTGTTCAAAATGAGCATAAAATGTATGAGCTCATCAGAGAGGTACACCTTGATGTGTTTGGGGAACACTAGGCACATCTTTGGAATGCAGTTCCTCTGCATACTTACTGATGTAGGCTGTGACGGCAGAGGTGTACTCCTTAATGGGCCTGTCCCACTTAGGTGATTTTTTAGGCAACTGCAGGCGACTAGGCTGTCGCCACATGGTCGCCGGGGTGTCGCCTGTATGGTCGTGAGTAGTCTCCTCAATCGCCCAAAGAGTCGTAGCGTCTTTCTGGTCCCCGCTGGAATTTCAACATGTTGAAAATTTTTCGGCGACAGTGGCAACCCGTGGGTTTGACGCCAATGAGCGTAACGACGTAGGTGCTATCGTAGGTGTCGCCAGGTTAACGTAAATTGTCGCCAGGAAGTTGTAGGTTGTCGCCAGGTGACGTAGGTTGTCGCCGGTGCTGACTTCGGTGAATTCCATTGTCGTATTCGCCGGCAGACGCCTAAAAAATCGCCTAACGTTGCAGGTTTTTCGGCGATCTGCTACGACTATGACAGTCACTGGCAGTCGCCTAAAAATTGCCTAAGTGGAACAGGCCCATTAGGTTGGCTGCTGAGTCCTTGAACACAAAGCAGTCATGGAGCAGTCAAAGAGCTCTTCTGTTTCCTGAGACCAGTACAATATGACTTATTGGACTGGATCCCCGTGCCTCGTGCCTTAGTTTTCTGCTTTTAAGCAAGGAGGAGGAACACAGCCTAATGGTCAGACTTTCCGAAATGTGGGTGGGGCGATGGGTATCTTTGTAGGTATAGGGTGTCTGGACTTCTGGCGGGACAGGAGATATGTTGATAGTACAGGTGCACAACCTTTTATCCGAAAGCCTTGGGACCAGACACTTCTCGGGTTTCGGAATTTTTCGGATTTCGAAATGGAAGATTTTTAGCGTAGATTAGGTAGGTAGCGCGGGCGGCTTGAAAAGTCTGGAGCGGCTGCCTCCTCCCCGGAGACCGGGGAATCATTGTAAATCATTGCTTAAATGTTAGTCAGTTAGTTTGGAGGAATTTTATGTGGTGGGGGGGTGAAGGGGGAAACTTTAATTCTTAGTCCCCTACCTGGTCAGAGAGGCGGGGAGCGGGCAATGCCTTACCGGGTCGCCGTGCAGTAAGCTCCAGAGCGCTGTGGCCGCCGACTCCCAACATCGCGGAGCTGGGGCTGCGGGCGTCCGGCCGCGGGCGGCGCCGGTTGGAGCTCCGACCCCGGCAACTCTACCCCTGGCTGCGCGGCGCTCCAAATCCAGCGCCGCCCGCAGCCCCAGCTCCGCGATGTTGGGAGTCGGCTGCCACAGCGCTGGGATACCAGCGGGGAGCGGGCAATGCCTTACCGGGTCGCCGTGTGGTAAGTTCCGGAGCTGTGGCCGCCGACTCCCAACATCGCGGAGCTGGGGCTGCGGGCGTCCGGCTGCGGGCCGCGCTGGATATGGAGTGCTGCGCAGCCAGGGGTAGAGTTGCCGGGGTCCGAGCTACAACCGGCGCCACCCGCGGCAGGACGCCCGCAGCCCCAGCTCTGCGATGTTGGGAGTCGGCGGCCACAGCGCTCCGGACCTTACCGCACGGCGACCCGGTAAGGCATTGCCCGCTCCCCGCTGGTATCCCTGCGCTGTGGCCGCCGACTCCCAACATCGCGGAGCTGGGGCGTCCGGCCGCGGGCGGCGCTGGATTTGGAGCGCCGCGCAGCCAGGGGTAGAGTTGCCGGGGTCGGAGCTCCAACCGGCGCCGCTCGCGGCCGGACGCCCGCAGCCCCAGCTCCACGATGTTGGGAGTCGGCGGCAACAGCGCTCCGGACCTTACCGCACGGCGACCCGGTAAGGCATTGCCCGCTCCCCGCTGGTATCCCTGCGCTGTGGCCGCCGACTCCCAACATCGCGGAGCTGGGGCGTCCGGCCGCGGGCGGCGCTGGATTTGGAGCGCCGCGCAGCCAGGGGTAGAGTTGCCGGGGTCGGAGCTCCAACCGGCGCCGCTCGCGGCCGGACGCCCGCAGCCCCAGCTCCACGATGTTGGGAGTCGGCGGCAACAGCGCTCCGGAGCTTACTGCACGGCGACCCGGTAAGGCATTGCCCGCTCCCCGCCTCTCCGACCAGGTAGGGGACTAAGAATTAAAGTCCCCCCCCTTCACATAAAAGCCCTCCAAACTAACTGATTTAAGCAATGATTTACAGATGTTTAAGTGTCTCCCCGGTCTCCGGGGTGGAGGCAGCTGCTACAGTAGTACAGACCTGGGTTGACCGTGGGTCGTTTCGGGTCAGGTTTGGCGCCAAACGCGAGCTTTGGTGTGCAGACGACATCCTGGAAAAAATGTCCGGTTTTCGGAGCTTTTCGGTTTCCGGAACTCCGGATAAAAGGTTGTGCACCTGTACTTTGGTAGCACACATAACATTTGCCTAGGATGGGTGACATTTCAGATTGGAACCCTTCTTCGGACTGTGATAGGATAATGATAAAATAATGCACCAAAACAGACATTTCAAGCAGGCTTTCTTCAAGCAAAATTAATCACATCATTATCTTCTGCCAGAATTAATTTAAAAAAAATGTATCATGAACTAAAGGCATGAGACCGTTTATTTGGCTTTACAAATCAAACTCTGTGCAGATGTACATGTAAAGGTTTGCAGATGACACCACTGCAATGGGTCGGATTTCAAACAGTGATAAGACGGTGTACCGGATGGAGATAGAGAGCTCAGTAACAATACCAAAATCTCTTCCTCAATGTCAGCAAGACATAGAAGCAAGTTATTGCCTTCAGGAAGGAAGGTAGTGTAGACATCTCAATCAGCATCAATGATGCTGAAGTGAAGATAGTTGAGAGCTTCAAGTTTCTTGGTGTGAATATCACCAACAATTTGTCCTGGACCAACCACAGTGAAGCTAAAGGAAGTGTGTACTTCCTCAGAATACGAAGGGGTTTGCATGTATCTTGCCAACTTATTGGGACCCATTGGGATGCTTCGTTTGGCAATAGCTCTGTGGAAGATGGCAAAAAAGTTGCAGATGTAGCCCCGTCCATCACACAGATGGGCCTCCCTCACCGTCTACACTTCACGCTGTCTCGAGAAAACAGCCAACGCAATCGTACCATTTTCCCGATCATTCCGTCTTCATCCCTCCCCCATTGAGCAGAAGGTATAAAAGCTTGAAAGCCCTTACCACCAGATTCAGGATCAACTTCTACCCCTCTGTTATAAAACTACTGAACAGTCATCTCACAACCCAGACCATAGTCTAGATCTTCCAAACCACCTCCTTTTGGGCCTTGCACTTTTCTTTCCATAACTGTAAAGGTATAATGCTATTACAAAATCTACTTCCCCCTGGAAGTTTTCACTTTGGAATACCTGTTGTACTTGTATATGACCTAGTTGGCTTGATTATACTCATGTGCCGTATGATTTGACTGGATAACATGTAAACAAAGGTTTTCACTGTATCTCAATCCATGTAATAATAATAAACTCATATCAAAGGTGCCAGTTCACTACTAGGGAAGATGACATTGTCTGCAACATAGGGTCAAACCTTCCCTCGCCAAACATTTACCCCCACTACCAACACCAGTTCCAACAAACGCACACACATATTAAATTCAGCTGTCATTGATAATGTAACATTCACTATAAATATTCTCATTCATAAAGCATGAAGGAAAACATAGCATTGTGCTGACTTGTAGTATTATGAGTAGGTCTAATTACCTAGCTATAGGAAGGATGTTATTAAGCTGGGAAAAGGTGCAGAAAAGATTATCAATTATGTTGCTGGGACTGTATGGGTTGAGTTATGAGAACTACGTTGGGGTATGTGTGTGGGGGGGTAGGGGTGGTGTGGGGGGGTTGGGGGTAACTTTTAAATCTCTCCCTGCACGGGAGACCCGACCTTTTCTTTGTCGGGTCTCCGTTGTCGTTGGGGCTGCAACGAGGAGCGGCCTCCAACAGGAAGACCGGGGGCTCTGGTGCTGACTACCCACCTCACCGTCGCGGAGCTGGCCGAGTCCAGAGCGGGTGGAGCTGTGGTGGACGCTGCTGCGACCCGACCCCCGGAGATTCGGAGGCTGCAACTGCGGGTTTGGCGGACGGCACCGGGAGCCCGCGGGTCCCTGGAGGGAGACCGCTTTTCGGGGCTTCCGCAGCGGCGACTTCTCCCGCCCGAGTTGCGGGGTTGAAGAGCACCTGGAGCGGGGCCTTACACCATCGCCCCGCGCGGCTTGGAATGGCCGCGGGAGTTTGCGAGCGCACGCCGGGGGCTCTAACATCAAGACCCGGTGTGCGACCTTGCATCACCCGGCGTGGTTAGGTTGGATGCAGCTGTTTTCCCTTGAATGTAGGTGGATGAGCGGTTACCTTACAGAGGTATGTACAATCATAAGATGCATTGATAGGGTGAATGGTCTCAATGCCTTTTCCAGAGTAGGGGAGTCTAAAACCAGAGAGTCTGGTTTAAGGTGAGAGTTGAAAGATTAGAGAGAACCTGAGGGACAATTAATTCATACAGAGGGTGGTGGATACATAGAACAAGCTGCCAGAAGAAATAGTAGAATCATGTGAACTTATAATCTTTCAAAAAATATTTATACTGATACATAGATAGGACAGGTTTAGAGGGATATGAGCCAAATGTAGACAAATGAGACCAGTTAGGAAAGGCACCTTGCTCAACATGTGTGAATTGGGTTGAAGGGCCTGTGTCTGAACTAGATAACTCTATGGCTCCATCATATTTTTCATATTTTTTGCGAATCCCAAAGTAACCATAACAATGAAGTAGTTTTGAAGTGTAGTAAATAAAGTGATGTAAGAAAGAGAGCAGACAATCTTAGCTCAGCAAGCTCCCATTACCTATTTTTATATTTGATTGGGGGCATTTGATTTTGCTTTGGGCAAATGGAATAAACCTTTATTCTTCTTTGAAAAACAGTGATATGATCTTTTGCATGCACCTGAGTGGCCCTCAGTTTGTCTCATCTGAAATACAGTATGTTCAACAGTACAGCACTGCCTCAGTTTTGTATTGGTGGATTAGTTTTGCGCTGAAGTCTTTGGAGTGGATAGGGTCATGGAGCAGGGATCATGGGCTGACAGCACGGAAACAGGCCCTTCAGCCCAACTTGTCCATACAGACCAAGTTGGCATTCTGGGCAAGTCCCATTCACCTGCATTTGGCTAATATTCTTCTAAACCCACCATGTGTCTATCCAGATGAAACTTGAACACACCGGGCAGCACGGTGGCATAGCGGTAGAGTTGCTGCCTTACAATGCTTGCAGCACCAGAGACCAGGGTTCGATCCTGACTACAGGTGCTGTCTGTATGGGGTTTGTACGTTCTCCCCGTGACCACGTGGGTTTTCTCCGAGATCTTCAGTTTCCTCCCACATTCCAAAGACGTACAGGATTGTAGGTTAATTGACTTGGGTTTGTATACTTGGTATGTATAAATTAGTGGGCATAACTGGGCAAAATTAGGGCACATGGTATAGGGGGTAGGGTACTGACATGGATAGAAAATTGGTTGGCAGACAGGAAACAAAGAGTTGGGATTAACGCGTCCCTTTCAGAATGGCAGGCAGTGACTAGTGGGGTGCGGTAAGGTTCGGTGCTGGGACCTGCAAATTGAGAGGGAGTAGGTTAAATCAGAAGTGTAACTGTTGCAGTTGAACAAAGGGGACTACAAAGGCATGAGAAAAGAGCTGGCCAAGGTCGACTGGAAAAGGATCCTTGCAGGAATAACGGTGGAACAGCAATGGCGGGAATTTCTGGGAATAATCCAGAAGATGCAGGATCATTTCATTCCAAAGAGGAAGAAAGATTCTAAGGGAAGTAAGAGGCACCATGGCTGACAAAGGAAGTTAGGGATGAAATAAAACTAAAAGAAAAGATGTATAACATAGCAAAGGGTAGTGGGAAGCCAGAGGATTGGGAAACGTTCAAAGGACAACTGAAGGTAACAATACGGGGTGAAAAGATGAAGTACCAGGTGAAGTTGGCCAAGAATATAAAGAAGGATAGTAAAAACTTCTTTAGATATGTTAAGAGAAAAAAATTAGTAAAGAAAAATATGGGTCCCTTGAAGGCAGAAAGGTGAAATTATTATGGGTAACAAGGAAATGGCAGAAGAACAGGTACTTTGGTTCTGTCTTCACTAAGGAAGACACAACAATCTCCCAGATGTACTAGAGGACAGAGGATCTAGGGAGACAGAGGAACTGAAAGAAATTTGCATTAGACGAGAAAGAGTAGGAATAACGTATTGGAAAAAGGGAAGTGCAACGAGACCTGGGTGTCCTTGTACACCAGTCACTGAAACTAAACATGCAGGTACAGCAGGCAGTGAAGAAAGCTAATGGCATGTTGGCCTTCATAATGAGAGGATTTGAGTATAGGAGTAAAGAGGTCCTTCTGCAGTTGTAGAGGGCTGTTGTGAGACCACATCTGAAGTTTTGGTCTCCTAAAGGGCATCCTTGCTATTGAGGCAGTGCAGCATAGGTTCACGAGGTTAATCCCCGGGATGGCGGGACTATCATATGAGGAAAGATTGGAAAGACTGGGCTTGTATTCACTGTAATTTAGAAGGATGAGCAGTTCTTATAGAAACATTTTAAATTATAAAAGGACTTGACAAGCTAGATGCAGGAAAAATATTCCCAATATTGGGGGAATCTAGCACCAGAGGTCACAATCTAAGAATAAAGGGGAGGCCATTTAAAACTGAGATGAGAAAAAACGTTTCCACCCAGGGAGTTGTGAATCTGTGGTATTCTCTGCCTCAGTGGAGGCCGATTCTCTGGATGCTTTCAAAAAAGAGTTATAGGTAGATAGAGTTAAAGATAGCAGAGTCAAGGGATATGGGGAGAAGGCAGTGACGGGGTACTGATTGGGGATGATCAGCCATGATCACATTGAATGGCGGTGCTGGCTCAAAGGGTCGAATGGCTAATCCTGCACATATTGTCTATAGTCTAAATTGTCCCTTGTTTGTGTAGGGTAGTGTTAATGTGCAGAGATCGCTGGTCGGTGCGGACTCAGTGGGCCTATTTCCACATTGTATCTCTTAAAAAATACAAGCACAGGATGATCTTGAATCCACACCCACAAACACACTTTGGTTGCTTGAATGTACAGTGCATATTTGTCACTTCAGGCATTCTACCTAGAAGGACATACTGTACCTAGAAGGAAACCGAACACATTTTCATTCATAAAATTTCATTCACTGAATTTGTGCAAATCCAGAACAGCCACTGTTTGGAGATAGAGTGTAACGTTTAATTTTGACTGACAGCAAAATACATGAATTAATGTGCAACGTTAAAAACTGACCTTAAAAATACGCAAATGATAAGTTCCAGCTAGTAGATTTTAAATTTACCGCGTTATTATACTAATTTAATATCATTTTTACCAATATTGCTAAGGATTCCTTTCTTTCGATGTACCAAATACACTAAAGCCCATGATAATATGTGTTGTGTAAAAAAATATCTAAATATATCTGTGGATCATTGTGGGTGTGAATGGAAAACAAAGAAGTTATGAGCTATGCTCCTGTTACTGCGTCATTTTATTGCCATAATTATGTTGTTATGCATGCTGCCCACTTAAGCTATATGTGGAAACCCCTCAAAAAGACAGTGGATGATTGATGGCATGTCATCTTTAATTTGCACAAAATGATGAAAACAAGTAAGTGCTTTGAGAATCTAAAAAGTGTATATTTACCAAAAAAATTATAAGAGACTATAAAGAAAACAAAGATGAAAGGCACATCCATTTACAGATGTAAATACTGGGCCACTTAAAGCAAATTGTAATACTAAACCTTTCATATTTCAATGTAATGAATAATGAAATCAAAATATTTCTTCAGTTGGATTCCTGAGTCGTCCACACAGATAACAACAGGAAGCCCTCGTAATAGAGGACCTCTATGAAAAGGATTTTGAGGCTCCTGTTGCAACAAACCCCCACTTCCGCCAGTTACGCATTGAGCTGGCACCACGTGAGTGTTGCTGGGTGTGGGGAGAGCGAGCAGCATGAAGGTGGCGTGAGTACCGGATCGTCCCTAACGCATCGCGCGTGGGGCCGGGGTTCTGCGACTCTCTGTCTGTGAATTACTTACTTACTTACTTACTTACTGCCTATTATTCCTCCTGGCATGTAGGGCAGCAATGAAGGTCCTCCACTCCTGTCTGTTCTGGGCTAGCTTCTGGACACTACCCAAGGTCAGGTCCATTGTTTTCATTACCTCCTCTACAGTACGACGCCAGGTGGTTTTGGGTCTCCCTCTTTTCCTTTTCCCTTCCGGTGTCCAGTGCAGGGCTATTCTTGGGATGCTGTCTGGTTCTCCTCTCAGTATATGGTCATCATTGACATTTATCCTAGCATCTGTCGATAGCCCTGGAAGTCCATCACGCCCAGTAGTGTTGATTCCTTCAGTTGCTGTTTCCGTAACATATTTGTTATATGAGACAGGGTGTTCAACCTCCAACCTGGAGGACCAGCGGATCGCTCTTCATCTCGCCTCTACGCTTCGACCTGTCCAGCATGGGAGACCCTAACAGGAGACGAATCTCCCGCTGGCGTAACTCTAGGGGTCACTGAGACACACAAGCTCCCCGACCATGACAAGATTGCAATCCAACAGGGAGGTCTGTGAATTTCCTCTAGTTTAATCTCTCCAACCCAATGCAATGGTACTTCCCTCCTGGCCTTGACAAACTTTACCCCCCCCCCCCCACTTGGTTATAGCGGACAGTCGACAATAACAGACACCACCCTCCCCTCCCCCCCAACCCCCCCCCCCCCCCCCCCCCCCCATGGTCTGTTATTGCGAGGGTTTACTATAACACCAAGAATAACATTTAATTTCGTAACTATATCCATTTTCCAGTATGTTTCCATCCCTCGGCTATGCTTAGTCAATCTGATCTCTCATAGGAGTAAAATGAAAAATATCAACTACATGAAAAGTTATTCTACAATGTGTAGGAAGAAACTGCAGATGCTGGCTTAAACCGAAGATAGACTGAAGAAAGGTCTTGACTCGAAACGTCACCCATTCCTTCTCTCTGGAGATGCTGCCTGTCCTACTGAGTTACTCCAACTTTTTGTGTCTTGCAATTCTACAATTGTGGACAAGGCTAATGCCATCACCTCTGCATCTGACTTTAAATACAACATCAAACTGATGTGCTGTAATGGCAAATAATGATCTTAAATGAAGTGAGTGACAGTAAACTTAACTGTGTTTCTAAACGATGTTAATTCACACAACAAAGCCACTTATTTAGACATCATAATTGGGAAATGTAATTTTATGCAATTTGTTAGTAGTGCAACTGAGGAAGATCAAGATTTACTACTCTTATTATACGTTAAGTGTTTGACTGCACTTCTGCATACAAATAATATATGCACAAGTAATGATTTGAATGCTGATTATATTTTTGTTATTAATATAGGGTGAATCATCCTATTCCATCTTAACGAAGTGCTTCTGCAGTACGGTTCACAGATGAGTGTAATCCATGTGCCAACTCCCTTTACTTGCACTATAAAAACTGCTTCCTATATTACAACTGCCAAAGTGTAGATCCTCACTTTTATCGGTCTGTAAGGATGCAATCAGGATAAGGGAGCCAGTTTTAGCAATGTAAATTCGACCAGCTGGTGCACTGATACTGCTCTTTTGTGAGCCAATCTACAGAAACACCAAATGCATAAGGGCTGAATCAAATTCTGAGTGCTGTACTTCAGGGATGTTTGTTTGGGTCCCTAATATTTCTAGTTTTTATTAATAACTGGGTATGTTCACATGAGACACCAAGATAACAGGTAGCCGGGTCTGAATGACTACCAAATATCTTCAAAAGGAGGTGAGTCTCTTCTTCTTGCGTATGGCCTGCACAGCCTAAAGTTGTAGGACGAGGGCACGTTGGGCGAAGGGCCTGTTTCCACACTGTATCACTCTCAGACTCGATGACAATCAGGCCTATACCAAAGTGAGAAGTATAAAACTTTGTAAAAAAGTAACACGTGGACAACATACAAAGAGTTTTTAATAAATGGGAGGCCAGCCATTTGCTTGACCATAAGTGAGTACTCTGCTGTCATTTAGACCTCCAGGCTTCAATGAAGTACAGATACTGAACTTCCTTCTGCTACAGCAGGGTGGAAATGAAATGTTCCAATATTGGGGCAAGCTGAAGCAAGAAGGTATTCTGACAGGATGCATCATGGCCTGGCATGCAATTCCAATGCGCAGGAACACAAACGGCTGCAGAGAATGGTGATCTCACCCCAGTCCAGCACGGTCACAACCTTCACATCCATCAAAAGCATCCACATGAGGTGCTGCCTCAAGAAGGCAGCATCTATCCTCAACGATCCCCATCATCCAGCCATGCCTTCTTCTCGCTGCACCCATCAGGCAGGAGGTACAGAAGCCTGAAGTCTTACACCACCTGGTTCAGGAGCAGCTACTTTCCTACAGCTATCAGATTCCTGAACAAACCTGCGCAACCCTAACCCTGCCTAGACAATGGAACAAAATGGCCCACCTCTTGTACCACTTTGAACTTTTTTTACTTTTCTAATTATGTTTTTGCAATAATGTCTAGTTTTGTTTTGCACAGCTTTCTTTCTTTAAGAATTTCCTGAGTAATTTACGTATATATTTTTTTGTGCGTTTGTCCGAATCTATGCATTTGTGATGCTGCTGCATGTGATAGTGCATGTGCACATGACAATAAACTTGAACTTGAACTTACTGGCACAGGTGACTCTATCCCACTTCTGCGCCCTCTTCTCTCCAACTGTGTTGAGGGAGAGTCACAATTCCATGGCTGATTGCCCATGCTAATTTAATGAGGGCAGGGGAACCTTCTTTGACCTGAAATTTAGAACATAGAACAATAGAGCCCATGAGCAGATTATGTAAGGAAGAACTGCAGATGCTGGTTAGTCTGAAGAAGGGTCTCGACCCGAAACGTCGCCCATTCCTTCTCTCCAGAGATGTTGCCTGTCCCGCTGAGTTACTCCGGCATTTTATGTCTACCAGGAGCAGATTATCTGTCTGCCATGCCTGTGCCACCCAGTCTAATAGGTTTGCCTGCTCATGGTCTGTGGTCCACTATTCCCTATCAATTCATATTCCTGTCTAAATCCATCTTAAGCATTGCTATCTGTTTCTACCACCTCTCCTGACAGCGCCCACCAATCTAATTTTTAAAAATTGCCCCACTCCTTTAAATTACCCCCCACCCCCATAAACCTATGCTCCCTAATAATTGCCATTTTCATCCCAGGAAAGGACTCTAACTGTATCAATGCTTCTCATAAATGTATATACTTCCATCAGATGCTACAGAAAAAAACAATCTCTCTTTTGTCCAACCTCTCTTTATAGCTAATACTAGACTAAGTGGGACCCGTTGGGTCCCAGCATCACATCGGAGGGCTGGTCTCCCAACGCAATATTCCACCTCTCCACCAATTCCAATATTGCTCGCCAGTGGGGGGGGGGGGGGGGGGGTCTTTCTGTTGCGCTAGTATGGGTGTAGTGGGTCGAAGATACTGGTTTCCAGAGGGCTAGTATAGACATTGTGGGTTGAATGGATTCTTGGGCTGGCAGCTCAGTCACTGAGGCCTGGCAGTACAGTCACTCACGCCTGGTACGCTGGCAGTTCACTCAATCACCCCTCCTCCCTTCACCCCCCCACTCTGCTTCTTGCCATTCCCCTCCCACCCACCCACGCATTCAGTGCATCTCCCCACAACCTCCCCCCATTCACTCTTAGTGGCTCTCCCACAGAGCAGCCATTCCTGCCTATTAGATTCCCAATGTGATGAAGAACACACAGGCATCAAAAGTGCAGAAAGGATTTATTAAAGTTTAAAATGTGAATGAATCTTAAAAGATAAGAACAATTTTAAAGATTAATGTTAAAGATGAGAATTATTAAGTTCTTTCTTGTTGTGTTCTGCTGCTCACTGCCTTGATGACTATTTCCTGTTGATACAAAGAGACAATTTTAATATAGAGAAATTCAGCGGTCAAATTTTAAGAAAGAAAATCTGAGAATTTATCTCAGAAGTCATCATTCAACGAAGCACGCTTTTAATGACAACATTCTTGGTCGATGTTCCATCTTTCAGGAAAACTTTGACATTTCCCTTCATCTTTCCTCGGCTAAGAGCCACATATAGTTGTCCATGCTGAAATACCGGTTTGTCGAGGTAGATCAACACCTTCTGCATTGTTTGTCCTTGTGCTTCATGGATCGTCATAGCAAAACTTGATTGAATGGGGAATTGGGTCCGCTGAAGGGGAATGTCTTCACCTTCTGTCAAAATGAGTGCTATCCTAGGAATGAGAACAATGTCATCTTTGAAGGCTCCCATGTTGATTCCTGTAACAATCAGATTATTGTGTAGCTCTTCCACAATCATCCTCGTTCCATTGCATAGCTTAGGCGGCTCCAAATTTCTCATTAATATGATTGGAGACCCTTTTTTCAACTCCAATTTGTGTGGTGGTAATCCAGAGAGCAATTCTGGATCGAGGAATTCTGTTGGGAAGTGAGTATCTTGAGTTCCCTCAGTGACAGCTTTGAAAGAAAAGTACTCCTTAACGATTCCAGGGAAGCGTTTGATGCATGTAGAAATGATGCTTCTCATGGTATCATTGTGAGGAACCAAGATACAATTGTTGGAGAATAATTCTGCATGATTGTCAAATGTGGGATAGATGAAATCAATACAATCCTCCAGTGTTTCTGCTGATAGAAAGAAGCATGTCTTGTGGGATTTCAATTTCATCGTCTTCATTCTTTAATATCTTGTCTTCTCCAACTTTCAACAAAAATTGAGAATAGTCGCCTTCTCCCTCTGTCAAACGCATATTTGTGTGCAATTGAAACTTGGTGAAAAGTCTCCACAAGTAGGATTTCTTGATGCAGGTATTTTCAACATCAGCATCATTTCCCCTTTTCACCACAGCAAGTAGTTGTCGAAAATCGCCACAACAAACGATAAGAATTCCGCCAAAAGGCTTAGTGTTTCTGCAGACATCTTGAAGTTCTGTCCACCGCTTCAAAGCTGTCTCGCCTAATCATTGGACATTCATCCCAAACAAAGACTTTCACTTGCCTCATGAAATGTGCCATCTTAGAGCTCTTCTCGATGTTGCAGAATGTATCCTCGGCCACTTGGATGGGTATCTTGAATCGAGAATGTGCAGTTCTTCCACCAGGCATTAATGTAGCTGCTATCCCAGAGGATGCTACAGCAATAGCCACATCACCTTGACCTCTAACTTTGGAGAGGATCAAATTGGTGCTAATTTTTTTTCCTGGCCCTCCTGGTGCATCAATGAAAAACATTGATGGGAGATTCCTTTTCAAGCAGTTGCACACCTGGTCATACACTGTTCTCCGCTCATCATTCAGCAGAGGCTCATTCTCCTCAACAAATTGCTGTTGTTCATTTCTATTGTATTGCAATTCCTGCAGCAATTCTGGGTTGTCACCCACAAGGTGCTTCCATTTCTTGGTTGTGGCAAATTAAAGAATTCCATTGTTTTGTTGCAATTCTCAAGCTTGTCTTTAATATACAACAGAGCCTGATCATGATGCTTCTCTTCAATCACGATATTAGGATCATTCATTGTTCTCCGGTCTTTTTCAAGGTAATCTTCAGACATTGAATTCTTGGAGTGAACCCATAATTGTCGAGGATCGTTGATCTCAGTATTCGTCAACAAAACAACAAACAAATCTCTCATTGCACTGGGGAGTCTTGTGTTCTCAGCATCTTCCATTGTTTGTTGCCAATGGTCATCAGTCTGCAACAAACCTCTTTGTCTGCAGACGTCTTTGAAGAAATGATAAATTTGTCCATCATGTGTCTTCAATTTTTCAAAGAATACTGGCCCTTTTATGTGATGGAGAAGCAGTCTCAAGTAGTAGAGGTCACCACATTTTGGAGATACGGTATACACTCGTCCCAGAACGTTAGATTAAAAAATACCTGGATGATCTTGCACTCTCTTGCCGGCCTTCCTTCTTTGCCATATCTTTTTGTTCCATGTGTAAAATCGGGGAACATCAGCGTAGTCGAGTGTTCTTGGAAATGGCTCTTGGGAAAACAATGCCATGAATTCAGTTAAAGTCATTCTCGGCATACAACCATTGGTCACGTGTTCAGCAGCATCGAGTCTGAGAAAAACTCGCTGTCGTCCTGGTAGATGTACCTGGAGTCGAAAGACAGCGGGGTGTCTCTCATGAGTCGGAAATCCAAGGATTAATGCCACTGCTTCTGATAGACCAATGTATCTGTCAGTCAAATGCTGTGAAATTTTTGTCATCCCTGTTAACTTTAAAAGATGCTTGATCACTTCCCTTCAAGGTGTACTTGATGACGTATTTGACTGACTTTATAGAGCAGCATATCTCAACGTTGATGTGACATTTGAACAACTTCAATAGTTCAGCATTATAGGGCACCACCCAATCAGAAGTGATAGGTCGATACTGGCATCCTTCTTGATGTCCCTGATATCCTCCCATGTCTGGAGATCTTCTCCTGAATTATGTACACACCTTGTGCTCGCGATAAATGGCTTTGGGAATCTCTTACTGCATGTTCCTTTCTTCCAACATGGAGAGGCGTGCTTGCAGAACGGTCCATGAATCATGTGCTTGAGTACCAGTTCATGCAGCTCAGGATCCACTTGCGGGTCTGGTATTTCAGCTTGCACAAATGTGTCAAAATCATTTGGTCTTGGCTTAGTTGCTTCGTCAAGCCACAGCAGACAGTGCAGATGAGGCAGGCCTCTCTTCTGATATTCCACAGTGGAGACAAAAGCTATACAGTTGCCAAAGAGGCCATTTGGTCCAGTGACGTACTTGATGAATATCTTCCTTTTCAGATCAAATACTCTTGCAATCAAGTCTGGTCTATCACATGGCTCCTGACTGTGAAAGAGGGACTGACGGATCTCGCTCCAGTTCGGATTGCAAGTCATCGGAATAAAGAATGAAGCATTGCCATACTTCTGAACGTACATCATGGCGTCCTGGCATCGTTCCATCATGTATCTTGGTCCACCGACAAATGTCGAAGAGAGGATGATGCGCCTTCCGATGTTTTCCAAATCATCATTATCGTTTAATGCATTCATAAGGCCTTTGTAAGTTGTTGATCTCAACGATGCTTGATTCATGCAAAAGTAATTCTGCCTGTCTGCCTCAATCTTCGCTGCCATATCGACGACATATTGTTGAAAGGGTCGTCCTCCTCTCAAAGGGTGATTGAATTCATTATCACGATTCATGACCCTATAGGCATAATATCGCATTGCTGACAATTTCCTGCGGTTTCTCATTTGGAGTTGGTAATGCCATCCATCATCTCCATGTAGAAAGAAAAGGATGTATTGTAAACTATCAGACGACCTATGAGACTCTGAAATGGTTTGCAGGCCTCCTCCTCTTTCTTTCAAGACAATGGGCCGTGATGTTGCCTGAGGGTCATTATCTTTTAGTATTATGACAGCAACTTAGTTGGCAATTTATGTATTAAACCGCCTTTCATGTTCCAAAGCTGGCCGGTGATTTGGATCTATGACGATTGATGCCTCTGGTAAACCTTGAATTCTTTCCTTTGCCATTTTAAGTGTTTCAATGTAAGGGTTGTTTTGTCTTATCAAGCGTTCAAGCATTGCAAAAATTTCCATTTGAATACCAGCATTTTGCAGTATAGCCATTCGCAATTCAATGCTATCTTAGGGGTCCATAAAATAGATCTGCAAGAATCGACTTTGTTGGTCTGGGTCAGGCATCAACGAACCAATGTAATGATGAACCTGGCCTTGAATGATCACCGAAGGATTCCATCTGGGTGGCACCACTTCCTTGGCACCAAATTATGTTAGTTGAAATAAACAGTTGTATTGTCTAATATTCCTTCTGAACTCCTTTGCTTGTGGAGTGTCAACAGTATACAATCTCATGAGTTCATCAGGCAGTGCCTGCACAGGAGCAATGTTCACTTGACCATTCATGCAGCAAAAGTTAGTGGTTTCTCCAGGGAAACGGTCTGCTCGACAGTGAGGGCAAACCTTTGTCATTTGACCAACATCAGGAGAAAGATTCCTCCTTCCCAGTTGTGCATTTCATCTTGTTGTATCTCTGGCCTGCTGTTCAGCCAGTCTTTTAGTTTTTCTATCTCATGTCTCTTGAAGCCTTCTTCTTTGCGATCGTTCTCGTTCATCCACGCGACAGTGAGAGTAGGAATGGAGTGAGGTGGAGGATAAAAGCGTGGCTGAGGGACTGGTGCAGACGGCAGGGATTCAAGTTTCTGGATCATTGGGACCTCTTTTGGGGAAGTTGTGACCTGTACAAAAAGGACGGGTTGCTCTTGAACCCGAGGGGGACCAATATCCTGGCGGGGAGATTTGCAAAGGCTACTGGGGAGACTTTAAACTAGAATGGTTGGGGGGATGGACTCAAATAGAGAAAGCTAGTAGACAGTGTGTGAGGCAGGAGGCAGAGAAGGGAAGCAATCAGACCCAACATGTAGGGGAGAAAGAAGAAAAAGATAATAAACAGAGAATAAGAGGTGGTGGGTTTCTTAAATGTGTATATTTTAATGCTAGGAGCATTGTAAGAAAGGTGGATGAGCTTAGAGCCTGGATTGGCACCTGGAAGTATGATGTTGTGGCGATTAGTGAAACATGGTTGCAGGAGGGCTGTGATTGGAAATTAAATATTCCAGGATTTTGTTGCTTCAGGTGTGATAGAATTGGAGGGGCAAGAGGTGGAGGTGTTGCATTGCTTATCAGGGAAGATATTACAGCAGTGCTTTGGCAGGATAGATTAGAGGGCTCGTCTAGCGAGGCTATTTGGGTGGACCTGAGAAACGGGAAAGGTGTAGCAACACATAGGGGTGTATTATAGACCGCCTAATGGGGAGCGAGAATTGGAAGAGCAAATATGTAAGGAGATAGCAGATATTAGTAGTAAGCACAAGGTAGTGATTGTGTGAGACTTCAATTTTCGACACATAGGCTGGGAAACACATTCTGTTAAAGGGCTGGATGGTTTGGAGTTTGTAAAATGTGTGCAGGATAATTTTTTGCAGCAATACATAGAGGTACCTACTAGAGAAGGGGCAGTGCTGGACCTCCTGGTAGGAAATGAGACAGGTCTACTGGCGGAGGTATGTGTTCGGGAGCACTTCGGGTCCAGTGATCACAATACCATTAGTTTCAATATAATTATGGAGAAGGTCAGAACTGGACCAAGGGTTGAGATTTTTGTTTGGAGAAAGGCTAACTTTGAGGAAATGCGAAATGATTTAAAAGGAGTGAATTGGGACTTTTTGTTTCATGGGAAGGATGTAGTAAAGAAATGGATGACATTTAACGGTGAACATTTAAGAGTACAAAATCTTTATTGATATTGAGCAATTTATTTTCTTCGGTATTCACCAAGGAGAAGGATATTGAATTATGTGAGGTAAGGGAAACAAGTAGAGTAGCTATGGAACCTATGAGGATCAAAGAAGAGGAAGTACTGACAAGTAACTTCAGAATGTGTTGAATGTACAGTGTGTAAAACGAATCTTTAAAGCCTCCTATAGAGGCTGCTGCTGAAGCAAAAACGTGTTTTAAATAACGTCCAACAAACACACTCACCATAGACAGAGCAGTAAGCTCTTGAATTATTCAACGTCGCCTGCACTCGACACCATCTTAACGTCACCCTCTCGCTGCTTTCCACGAACCGGATATGATGCACTCAGCACCAGCATACCACTAACCGGAAATGACGTAATTGGCGCCATCTTGCAACTAAGCGAAAATCACAGAATGAGCGCCAATTCTGATCTAATAAAATGTTTATTCACTTTATCCATCCGAAAACTGTTGCAAGCAAGCCCTTTAAAAAGCCAGCCAATTGGGCAAAAACACTTAGCAAGCCAACAAAGTACATTCGTTTGCTGAAAGCACTTTAAAAAGCCAGCCAATTGGGCAAAAACACTTAGCAAGCCAACAAAACACATTTGTTTGCTGAAAGCACTTTAAAAAGCCAGCCAATTGGGCAAAAACACTTAGCAAGCCAACAAAACAGATTTGTTTGCTGAAAACCACTTCCCGGGGACTCACCGTGGAGTAGACGTGCGTTCAGTGTTATTCGCAGCTCAGAGAGCCGTGACCCTCTCGCTTCCTCCGTCTGGCAGAGACTGAGTGAGGCACGACACTTCCGGGTTTTATACTCCCTCCCCCCTGCCGCCAGCGGGGGCAGCAGAGAGAATGGCGATTTTAAAAAAAACATTAATATCTCTCTGATTTTTCATCAATGGGAAATATCATCCAGTCCAATCCGGCGGAGGGGGGCTTTGAGCGAGGTGGTCAAAAATGTCGGCCATAGGTGGTGGCGTTCTCTCGGAAATCACAGCACAGCAAGTCAAAAGCGGTCAAGATCTTACTTTTAGTAATATAGATACCACAATCCAGCCAATATCCTGGTAAATAAAAAAAAATTTTGCTGGGGATGCTTTGCAGATCAAGCAGCTTCTGTGGAGGGAAATAGGAAGATGTTGTTTTGGGCCGTGGTCCTTCTCCAGCCCTTATAACCCCTCTCAGATTTCTGTGCTTCTGTTACATTGGCCTCTTGCCATAGTCATGGAGCTGTACAACATGGAAACAAGCACACCAGACTACTATATCTGTTGTGACCTTCATGCCCATCGGTATTAATTCCACTTGTCTACAATAATTCCAGATTCCTCTCTTCCTCCACTCTGCCTTGGTCATTTGGGTATATGTCCAGATTCCTCTCAAATGTTCCAACTGTTCCTGCTTCCTCCACTTCCTCTGGAGCTCAATGCAGATACCAACTACTCTTTGTGTGAAAAGGTTACTCTTCTGATCCCCTTTGAACTCCCTCCTCCCTCCTCCAATCTCACCTTAAACATATGTCCTCCAATTTTTCGTGACTTGGGGGAAAGTCACTGATTTTTACCATACCTATGTCTCACATAATCTTACATACCTCTATCATATCACCATTCAGCTTCCTTGGCTCATGTAAAACAGACTCAGCTTATCCAACCTCTCCATATACTGTAACAAGTCATTCAATCCAAGCTACATCTTTGTGAATTTTTTCCTGTTCTCTCTCTCTAGATTAGTCACATATTTCTTGTAGTTTGACAACTTGAACTGCACCCAGTATTCCAAATGCAGCCTAACCAATTATTTGTACAACTGTAACAGTAAGTCCCAACTTTTGTACTCAGTGCCTTGGCCAAAGAAGCCAAACCTACCACCTTCCTTCTTCACGACCTTTTCTACCTGTTGCCATTTTCAGGGAACTATGTACTTGTAACCCTCGACTGTTCAATAACACCCTGCCCTGGTTTATCTTTGCAAAAATGCATCACCTCGTATTTGTCTGAATAAGATTCCATCTACCATTCTCTTTCACACCATCTGTCTCCTACCACCTACCCAGTTGATTAATATCCTGTTGAAACCTTAAACAATCTTCTTCACTTTTCACTACCAATCTTAGTGTCATTTGCAAACTTACAAATCATGCAAACCTGCATTCTCATCCAAATATGTGTGACAAATAATGAGGACCTGGCACATATACTTGCAGCACTTTGCTGGTCACATGCCTCTAATCTGAAAAACAACCCCCCATTCTCACCATCTGCCTCCTACTACCAAGCCAGTTTTGTATCCAGTTGGCTAGATCACCCTGGATCCCATATGTTCGAACCTTCTGGATCATCCTACCATGTGGGACCTTGTTAAAAGCCTTACTAAATTCTACGTAGACAACATCTACCACCCTGACCTTATCAGTCCTTTTGGTCACATCTTCAAAATAATCAGTCAGATTCGTAAGACATAATTTCCCATGTACAAAATCTCGCTGACCATTCCTAAGCAGTCCTGGCCTTTCCAAATGGAAATAAAACCTATCTCACAGAATCCCTTCCAATAATTTTCCCCATCCACTGAGGAAGGCTCCCAAGCTCCTGATCCCACTCCTAAATAAAGACACAACATTAGCTATCCCCTTGTTTTCCAAAACCTTATCCATAGCTACTTGGACTTGGACAGGTTGGGAGAGTGGGCAGGGAAGTGGCAGATGGAATATAGTGTAGCAAAGCGTGGAGTCATGCATTTTGGTAGTAGGAATAAAGACATAGACTATTTTCTAAATGGGGAGAGAATCCAAAAATCAGAGGATGCAAAGGGATTTGGGAGTGCTGGTGCAGGATTCCCACAAAGTGAATCTGCAAGTCGAATCAGTAGTAAAGAGAACAAACTCAATGGTAGTATTTATTTCAAGAGGGCTTGCATACAAAAACAGGGATGTAATGTTGAGGCTCTATATGGCACTGGTAAGACCACACTTGGAAGTCAGTGGATATTTTTAAGGCAGAGATAGATAGATTCTTGATTACTACAGGTGTCGGTGGTTATGGGGAAAAGACAGGAGAATGGAATTAGAAGAGAGAGGTAGATCAGCCATGGTTGAATGGTGGAGTAGACTTGATGGGCTGAATGGCCTAATTCTACTCCTATCGCTTATGACCTTGTGACCTTATGATAGGTTACAAAGTTACAGAGATCTCTAACAGGGCCCCAGCGGTGATCTCTTCTGCTGCCAATAACATCCTAAAATGCACTTGGTTTGGACCTGGGGATTTATATGCCTTTGTGTTTCAGGCCCTCTAATACCTCTTCCTTTTAAATGTTGATATGCTCCAGAATATCACGATTAATTCACCAAAACTAGCTTCCGTATCCTTCTTCATGATAAACACAGACAAGAAGTATTCTTTAAGACATCACCCATTCCCCATGACTTCATGTTGATCTTTAAGGGGACCTAACATACTTATAGAATTTTCTAGGATTCTCCTTTATCTTACCTCCAGAAATATTTCATGGCCCTGTTTTGCTGTCCTAATTAACATCTTATGTGTACTCCCCACATCCCTTATATTCTTCAAGGGACTGGCTTGATCCCAGCCACATGTAGCTAAAATATGTCTCATTATTTTTCCTGACCAAACACTCAATATCCTTCGTCAACCAAAGTTCACTAATCTTACCACATTTACCCTTCACACTAAGAAGAACATGCTGCCCTTAACTCTTATTGTCTCAGTTTTAAAACCTTCAACCTGCCAAACTTCCTTTACCTGTTAACAGCCTCTCGCAATCAAGTTTTGAGAGTTCCTGCCTGATGCTACCACTTCCCGGGGACTCACCATGGAGTAGACGTGCGTTCAGTGTTATTCGCAGCTGAAGTTGACCTTGCTCAACTGAGGGCATTAATTTGAGGGCCAGTCTTGTATTTTCCATAACTATTTTGAAACTAATAGAATTATGGTATTTGGTGCCAAAATGCAAAAATCTGATCCAATTGAAATTCATCATCAATATTTTTGCTGGATCTTTATATTGCCTCCTTTGATGACAAAAAAAAAGGATCCTAATGAAAACTTAAAAAAGGGAATGCAAACATATTTTCACAATAATACTTGGAAATTGGAACAGTACTTTTACAGTTCAGTCAGAAGATTGTGATTTACAGTGGCTGTCTAGATCTACATTATGCTTCATTTCTGCAAATTGAGGGTTTGCAGTGACCAGATATGAATTAAAACAAGCCCATGAACACATATTGAGGCCAATCACATTTAAACAGAACTTGTTTGTTTACTTAAAGTGTCGTGACCTGCAGGACATAACAACCTAGTGGTGGAATGTGGGATTAGGTTAGAGAGCTCTTTTACGACCAATACAAACACAAGTGGCCAAGTGGTTTTCTATATTATGTATTTTCTATGTTTCTATGATCGGTACCTTGACTGAACACAAGGGACATTGTAAGTTGCCATAATTGATCAACTTGTTTTGATATTAAATGCAGTTATTGTCTATACATCTCCGATTTCATCTCTGTTGCACATGTTCAACCAAGGCTGTAATGAATTCCAGAGCCCATTTACACTTCCTCCAGAGCGACCCCTTGTTATTCACTAATACCTTTATCACTCTCCTCCACTCAGCTCCATCATCCTCTTAGATAGACACAAAATGCTGTAACTCAGTAAGTCACGCAACATCCTTGGAGGAAAGGAATAGGTGATGCATCGGGTCGAGACCCTTCTCCAGACTGAGAGAGCTCCATCACCTTCTTGTTAATTTAATTTCCTTTACCTTCCACCCTCTTACAGATCTGTTCTGACAAGGTGTCTTTGACCTGAGATGTTAACTCTGTTTCTCTTGCTGATCTGCTGAATGCTTTCAGTTTTTCCATTTTTGCTTTCTCTTTGCCAACATCTTCCCTGTCCCCACTGCCCTTCCCCATATGTCCACCCTTCATTTACATTTTAAAACGGCATTTAACTTTACTGAGTTCTGTCGAGGTGCTATCAAACATTACATCTGTTTCTCTATCCATGGATGTTGCTTGAAGGCTGGCTATTTCCAGCTTTTTCTGTTTTTATTCCAAAGACAAATGGTCTTAGTAGAACCATTCTGCACTTAATTGCGCAAGTTTGCATAATGTGCCTTTCACAAAACTGACAAATTAAAGTAATTGATGAGAAATAATAACTTATTCATGAAGGTGATATGCATCCGATCAAAGTATTGGGCATATGTGCAGATGGATGACATGCATAGCCTGTTTCACAATGTTCTTCCTATTTCAGCTTTTTGGGCAATGATTGCTGAGTGACTGAGTTGCTTTGCTACAAAAAACTTTGAATACTGTTTATTGCTCCCAGTTTTCACCTGCTGGTAAATACCCAGACGTTCTTTCAGTGTAACACATAGAAAACAACAATAATTTGGATATCCTGCTATTATAGATACCTTATTATTTTCCTCAACTTGGCAATAATCTTTCCCATGAAAAGCCCCTTTAAAAGTGGGCATGTCATTGTATCAATTTTCTGTTCTCGTCCTTGTGTGTCTCTCTGGATAGGTTTCTATAGCTGCATAACTTTGACATTCTTGAATTCATGACATACAATCTTTCAGGCTGTTAAATAATAATGCTGTGGATTACTATAAAAATAATGTATTCTAGTAACTGCAAGGATAGTAATCTCATAGCATAAGGTCATAGCCTAACTGCATGTTCACTGATTGGAACTTCCACCTATTCAATGAGAAGGTGGGGAAATCTGTGGCTATTTTGGTGCACTACATGAGATTTTCACCCATACAATGTAATTCCCGGACTCTTGCTATGACTTTTCATCCAATATAGATTGTTCCATCCAATAAGAGTGTGCTGCACATTCCTTGAAATGATTTCAAAGTCTAGTACCAGTGTGCATCCACTTCTGTGATATTGTCCCACTGGAATCATTGTGTAGCATTCCCCAGTTCTATTTTCCCACGCTTGTCTGCTTCAATGAATAAGAATCAAAGTGTACAACAAATCATAATAGCTTGTTCAAAGAGCAAAGGCAACTCCTATAGCTTAACTTTCAAAGGCAAAACAATGTTCAAATGGACTGAACAACTTATCTGCCACATTATCAAAGATGTGAAATAAGCTTCAATTATATTGTTATAAGACCATTCTGATGGTATTTGGTGTTCAGGTCAGAAACATCACAGGGCCATTTTGGTCAAGAATATCTGTTCCGAAATGTGTAATCCCATTTTTAACGAGATCCCTTTCCTTTATGAAAATCATTTCAAAGTAAGAATTGTTTAGTCAGTAACTGTTAAAACCACTTCTTTAGATCAATGTACCTTATCAAGAACTATTGGGGGATGGATTGTCACATATAGGAGACTGTAAGGATGTTTTTTTAAGATCAAGGATGCCCTTCCAGATTTCATGGGTATGGGGGCTAATGTGAGAACTGCAGACTATTGGTAGAGTATGCACTGGCACGTCATTTCCACTGTTTTTGCAGAGCTTCTGTGTCTCCCAATGCATGGCCACAAGATTCTTCAAGACAAGTTGAGTTCATTGACGTATGCCCAAGCATAATGAGTGCGGGTACAATGAAACCTTGCTGCAGCTTCACAAGAGGCAAGAGTGTTTTATTGTCATATGTCCCAGATAGGACTATGAAATTCTTACTTGCTGCAGCACAACAGAACATGTAAACATAGTACACAATGGGAGAAAAAAAAAGTTTGTATATATACAAATTCACACATACCCAATAAATAAACAAATATAGTGTAATATTAATAATTATCTGTTATAGCTCAGAGCTTATTTGCTGTTGTGTTCAATAGCCTGATGGCTGTAGGGAAGAAGTTGTTCCTGAACCTGGTCGTTCAGGAACATATGGTACATAGACTTAGACATCACACAAAAATAAAAATGATATGTAGATTACATGTAAATCACACATACATTCTACGTCAGTGAAAAAACAGCAACAAAAAAGAGGACATTGGTACAAAACACAATTAGAAAACAGGTTCCTGATAGTACAAGGGGTGGTCAGTAGTGTTCAGTTGGGATTGTGCGGATCAGTTGGAGAGCCAGCTGGTTGTTGTAATGTGGCTGGCTGTTCCTGAACCTGCTGGTGTAGGACCTCAGACTTCTGTACCTCAGCACGATGACAGCAGAGAGAAGAGGGCTTGGCCCAAATAGTGAGGATCCACCATGAAAGATTGAAAGAAGCCGCTTGAGGCAGCGCCTCATGTAGATGCTTTCTTTAACATGGCACAACACATTATACTCATAACAATTATTTTCACAGACCATTATGTTTATTGAAGCCTAATAGAGCAATCTCATTTACAGCAGCAATCTCTACACAGATTCATAACGTGGCAATTGTACTGAAAGGTCCAGATATTCATCAGATTGATGGTACAATCAGCAAAGTGAAAATATTTCCAATAATTTCATTACACTGAAAGAAAATGAGATCACATGGTCATGCTTATCTGCTTTATCTCAAAAATTAGGTTAGTTCATTAAATTTAGATATATAAGCTGAGGTATTTAATTATGTGAAATAAAATGTAATCACATTCACTCATTCTCATTCCCACCTCTATTTTTGATTTAGAGTCAAAGACTAAATGGAGTTAGTCTTATAAACAGCATAAATTATTGCAGGGATTATGTGCAGGAACAAATTGAGAATAATGCGAGGATACTCTTTAAGAGATAGTTAACTGAGTTTCAATTAAATGAATCTGTATTTAAGTGCATTATGTGAACAATACCACAATTAATTATTGGATTGCATGGTAGATTGTGGTGCACACAAGGCTATTCGATGAAGTATGTACAAACAAAGAACTGCAATGCTGGTTAATACACAAAAGGACACAAAGTGCTGGAGCAATTCAGCAGGTCATGCAACATATCTGGAGAACGTGGATAGGTGATGTTTCAGGTCAAGACCCTTCTTCAGACTGATTGTAGGGTGTTGGGGGAAGAAGAAAGCTGGGAAAGGTGAAAGGCAGGAAAGGGGAGAACGTTTTATATCACTGATGATATAGCACCCCTCCATCATTTTTTGATGTTTTGTGACGTACTCTTGGAGTTTGCTTCTACAAGGTGACAACCAGGGTCACTGATGCCTCAGCCATTAGTTTATTTCAAGATCTAGCATTTATTTCACGAGGGCTTGAATACAAAAACAGGGATGTAATGCTGAGGCTCTATAAGATGCTGTAACTCGGTAAGTCAGGCAGCATCTCAACTTTGTGACATTTAGACCGGGAGCGGGGCCGTACATCGCCCGGCGCGGCCTAAAATGGCCGTGGGACTCACCATCGCCCGCCTGGGGCTTCGACATCGGGAGAGAAATGAAGAACAGGGGAGAGAAAAGACTTTGCCTTCCATCACAGTGGGTTCACTGTGATGGATGTTTCTGTAAATTGAATTGTGTGTATGTCTGTAGGAAATTGTCTTTGTTTGTATGGCTGTGGAAACGGAGTTTCGTTTGAGCCTCACTGAGGTTCAAATGACATGTAATAAATATTGAATTGAATTGTATTGAATATATTGACTCTGGAGAGGGTCCAGAAGTTTACAAGAATGATCTGAGGAATGAGTGGATTAATTTATGATGAGCGTTTTATGGCACTGGCCCTATACTCGCTGGAGTTTAGAAGAATGAGGGGGGACCTCATTGAAACGTACCAAATGGTGAAAGGCTTGGATAGAGTGGATATGTGGAGAGGATGTTTCCACCAGTGGGAGAGTCTAGGATTAGAGGTCATAGTCTCAGAATGAAAGGACGTTCCTTTAGGAGGGAGAAGAGAAGGAATTTATTTAGTCGAATGACCTAATTCTGCTCCTATTACTTATGACCTTATGATCTTCAGTTTACTCCACATTGAGTTTCCTGTTTAGCTGGACTTGAATCTGCTGCAGTTTCAAAAAAGTTGAGGGGCTTTATTGAAACTTATAATTCCTGTTTGGCCTTCAGAGGATGTTTCCCATCTGGTAGAATCCAGAACTTGAAGTCACTGTTTTAAAATATGGGTGTCAACATTTAAGAGAGAGATGAGGCAAATATTGTTCTCTCAGTAGGTTGTGAGTCTTTGGAATTATTTTCCTCAAAGGGTGATGGAAGCTTAGTCTTTGCATATTGGTACAGGCAAAGGTGGATAAATGCTTGATGGGAAAGTGGGCGAAAGGTTTCTAGGGGCATAGGAATGCAGAGCTGAAGTTACAATCAGACCTGTCTAGATTTTACTGAATAGCAGATCAAGCTGAAGGGACCGAGTGACATACTTCTGCTCCTTATATGTACGTTCATATGTCCATTGCTGATAGTATGACAGTTTAGTTTATTGTCATGTGTGCAGAGGTACAGTGAAAAGCTTTTGATGCGTGATATCCAGTCAGCAGAAGGACAATACATGATTACAATCGAGCTATTAACAATGTATAGATATATGATAAGGGAATAACCTTTGGTGCAAGGTAAAGACAGCAAAGTCTGAACAAGGATAGTCCGAGGGTCACAAAAGAGCTAGATAGTAGTTCAGCACTGCTCTCTGGTTGTGGTGGCATGATTCAGTTGCCTGATAACAGCTGGAAATAAACTGTCCCTGAATCTGGAGCTGTGCTCTGCTCCATAAGCATAGTTTGTGCTGAGCTCTGTGGATGCCTTCTTCCTGGCTAGTCTTGACAATAATACACATCACTTTCAGAAAATGGAAGTGACATAAGAAGATAATTAAAGGTGAAATGAACAATGAATGAATGCATCAGGGAGAAAACATCACTGTTTGCAAAAACAGGAGAAGAAAGTCTTTGTGATTGGGAAGGAAGGAGGAAGTGTGCATGAGCGTGCATAGTCTTTTTCTGAAAGACAGAAATAAGAAGAATGCAGAGGAGAGGAAAGAATATTTTCACGAAGGCTTGGATTTATATTGGTTGTAAATTGCATTGTTTCGTGCTTGAGAAGGAACAATTGATACAGAAAATGTCACAATCAGTTAGTTACAAGAAGTTGGCAGGAGCAAAGAAAATGTTATGGAACATATTTAATGCTTTGAAGAATTTTGGAAGAGGAGTGTTCTTAAGGTTTGTCTACTAATATTAATCTTAGAGGGCAGCTTCTGTGTTAAAAATGCTGATAAACTCCATATTTTATTAGAAATATTAACCTGTAATTAAAAAATATATAAAAACATAAAAACTCCATATTTTATTAGAAATATTAACATGTAATTAAAAAATATATACATTTATTGGCCATTTATTTGGAAAACCCCTCCCTTCAAAGTAGTTGCTCAGTCAAAACTTTGAGCATTATTGCAGAAAATACTTTGACAAACTTTATAAACCAGTAATTATTTGGGTTGGCTCACACTAACTATTACAATAGCACACTACTGATTACTATTGATCAGCCAAAACAGCTTTGGAGAATTTGATGGTATGCATTTTATTCACCAGCTGCATTCAAGACAAATGCTTTAAATATTGATTGTCACACTTTTTGAGAGAGGTATCACTGGAAACATTATCTGTGATCACTGCCAACTCCAGGCTAGTTTTGATGATAGAAATGGCAGCCAGAGAATGTATTTAAGAGAGAGTTAGATTTAGCTCTTAGGGCTAACGGAATCAAGGGATATGGGGAGAAAGCAGGAACAGGGTACTGATTCCGGGTGATCACCCATGATCATATTGAATGGCGGTGCTGGCTCGAAGGGCCGAATGGCCTACTCCTGCACTTATATCCTATGTTTCTATGTTTCTAACTGAATCTCGGTGAGGTGTCCTTCTGCAGTTTGAGGAAAGGTTGGCAGTTATAGATGATTTGCAGATAATGGAGGCAATATAGATTGGCATATAATGAAGGCGTCAGCACTTGTTCCTGAAAAATAGCCATTAATGTGCTGTGGACAGCTATCACTTGAATGGGTAATTGAAAGAAAATCTTCCCTCCTATAAGTTCCATGATCAGATTTGTTTGGTCTGCAGAGTAGTGATATTGCTCACCTTGAATAAAGCTGCCCACAAATATCTAGCAATATTTAGCATGGACTTTCCCTTTTCAGATTGCAATCAGATATCACGTTCTTGAGGTATCATCATATTGGCCGAGTGGGCAACTATTAATATTTGATTTATCCATTATAAAGTGAGATATCTGATGGCAGAATAATCTGTAGCAGTTCAGGGCCAGCTAAATTACTAATTGTTCATTATGGTTACACATTTAAAAACTAATTTACACCTCTTGCAACAAACATATATACACTTACAAGATAACAGAATGTGAGAATAATTTGCAAATGCCCAAAGTATTTATATACTGAAATTTAGCTCAGTACATAAACATCTCATGAATATGCTGGAGATGACTATAAAACTGCCTATACCTGACCTATGCCTCCATCTTTTTCTTGGCCAGAGCCTCAATATCTCATGTTGTCCATGGTTCCTGTCACGTGGCAGTCTTGCCTTTCACTCTAACAGGACCATGCTGGCCCTGAACTCCCCCTACCACATTTTTAAATGCCTCCCACTTGCCACTCCTGATCTTACTGAATGAGGCTGAATGGCATACTCATGCTTCCTTTGGTATATTTTTTTGACACCACCCTGCCTTTTGACATTGCTTGTATCCGAGCATTTTCTTGTGCATGATCGTCATGGTCTTCCAATGGCAGCCTCAACGGAGACTTCTGTAGCAGAATTTACGTGCAACATCACCATTTAGGGAACGGTGGTAGAGCTGCTGCCTTACACCACCAGAGACTCAGATTCGATCCTGACTTTGGGTGCTGTCTGTATGGCATTTATACGTTCTCCCCGTGACTGTGTGGATTTTTTCCAGATGCTCCTCTCACAATCCAAGGCGTACAGGTTTGTAGGTTAATTGGCTTTGGTAAAATTGTAAATTGTCCCTTGTGTGCAGGATAGAGCTAGTGTATGGGCTGATCGCTGGTCGGTGTGGACTCGGTGGGTCGAACGATCTTTTTCCATATCTACGAAACTATAAACAAAACTAAACTAGCACTTGAATTGTCCTTTATCCCAACACTGGTGGTAGGACACTCATACCACTGAGATCTCACCACTTGGCTCACACCTACAGTGTCATATCTTATGACTTAGAAGGGGGTCATTAACCCAATGGGTCTGTCAGTTTGCAAAGCAATTCCATCAATCCCATACGCCGACTTACTTCCCTTTAATCTATTCTCTTCCACCAAGTCTCAGTATTTGAGTTGCTCTCTGGAAGTGTCCTAGTCAGGTAGTCTCTTGAATACCTGAAAGGCACAAAGCTGACCTGTGGGTGAGAGAGGCATAGCTTAACACCATCTGCAGCTTGCAATTCAAAGTAGGCAGTGGGATGAGCAGGAGCTGGGAAGCAAGAAGGAAAATTAGGTCGGAACTTACCATAGCCTTCAATAGTTTTCATCCTCTGCACACCAATGTCTTTGATTGTTCCATTTACATCCAGTATTATTTCTGCTCGAGTGGGATGGATGAGAGGTGAGGGGTGATGACATCATAGCCGTGTATGACCAGCAGCAGTTTGCGGTTGTTTTTCCAGCAAGAGGGAAGAGTATTGACTCAATGTACCTGGCTGAAGTGTTTGAAGAACAGTCTCGACCCATAACGTCATCTATTCCTTTTCTCCAGGGATGCTGCCTGACCCGTTGAATTACTCCAGATTTTTGTGTCTATCTTTGGATATTGTGCATATCCTGGTTGAGTTGCTGGAAATGCATGGAATCTATGAAATGTGGGTGTGAGATTTGGTGTAATGGTAATTGTTTTAAAGTGGAACACGTTAAATGTGAGAAATTGTCACCAGTTGAGTTATGGGAACATGGTGCATTGGTCAGAGTGCAAGACTAGTGGGACGTGGCAATTAACCATCTACTCACTGATTGTGACCACTTGCATAAGGTCATTGTCTTTTAGTTTTTCTTCAGTTCAGAGATATAGCGCAGAATCAGTCCCTTTTGCCCACCGAGTCCACGCCGACCTGCAATCCATGCACTATCCTACACACCTGGGACAAATTACAATTTTTACCGAACCTGTACGTCTTTGGAGTGTGGGTGGAAATCGGAGCACCCAGAAAAAACCCACGCAGGCATGGGGAGAATGTAAAAGCTCCATACAGACAGCACCAGTAGTCAGGATCGAACCCGGGTTACTGGTGTTGTAAGGCAGCAACTCCACCGCTGCAACACTGTGCCGCCCAGTCCAATTATCATTGTACATAGGTCCTTGGGGATAGATTTGTGGCATAGATGTCAATGTTTTTCTAGTCTGGGTCTGCAGGACTTCCACGCCCCCTATAATTATAGGACACCTTTCTTCCTCTCCAGCGAAAACAACAGATCGAGTGCCTCAAGTGCGAAAACAAATCATAGCAGACGATGATAAGGAAATGTAGAATGGTACATTGTTAGCTGAGGGGAAGGTGAAAAGGAGGCATACAGAGAGAGAGAGAGGGAGAGAGAGTAACCTCTTGCTTCCCCTCTCTCTCCGTCCCTACCCCACCCTACTTCTCCGACCAGTTTCACTGTCCTCCTGATTAATTTTACTGATTGTATACCTCCTTGTCACCTTTCCCTCAGCTGACAATGTATCATTGTACATTTCCTTATCATCATCTGCTTTGATCTGTTTTTTTCACAGCTCACCCGTCCATATCTCTAGACTCCTTCACCCCTGACTCTCAGTCTGAAGAAGGGTCTCAACCTGAAACATCACCCATTCCTTCTCTCCAGAGATGTTGCCTGACCCGCTGAGTTACTCCAGCATTTTGTGTCTATCAAATTGTATTTGTTTGGGTCATTTTCAGGGCCTTATGCTGTAATAATCTCTTCCTGTAACAATCAACGGGATTGATGCCACCATGCAGAGAGCCCACTTAATGTGCACATGTAAAAGATTCAAAATAATCATTAATTTTGTTCCCTCTGTATGTCTTCCGTTTAGAAGATGTGAATGTCATTATTATATATTCTGTAAAGCTATTGGTATTGGTTAAAAGGCTAAAGTGAAAATATTTTAAAATATTTTTAATACACTTGACACATTAAATAGATCAGGCTACAGATCATGACATGATTTCAGACAGTAATTATATGTTTGTTAACATTATATTGAAGAACAATAAAATTGTAAGAGCCGTAATTCACAATAAAACAACCGGTTTACAATTTAGCACATAAATGCAGAAAAGATTCTTAATCCAATAATATGTACATGGAATTATTTTGCAAGATTTATGACTTAAATATTAGAGGTTTTCAAAGATACTGAATAATAATTTGACAAAAACATTTGATCGAACGGCAATTATGGAAAAAAATATGCAACTTTTCTGCATAAACAGATTCGGCCACTGATATTAATTTGTGATGAGATTTTGTTTTACTACTTAGATGCTTTAACTTTGAAATTGCTTTTCATGCTACCCATTTAATGTCTGCAAAGCAGGTGGCAACACATTAAATCTGGCGGGAAGCAGGCAGACTGTGCATTTCATGCCAGAGATGTGCTGTTTGCTGATGGCGAAAGGAAAATGTAACCAGGCCTATGGCAAGATCAGGTCCTTTATGTTTGGAGAGAAAAGAACTGAGAAGCTCAGTACCTCTCCTTACAGAAAATAAATGAGCCACTGTTTTTAATGTGGTTTACATGCAGCCACCATTAAAATGAATGGAGAGACGTTACCTATCTGTGAGCTCCCACTTGGTACCCTCTCTATCATACATAGCTTTCCACACCCAATGACAATTAATTGTTGAGCTGAGCAAGACACACAGTTTCTACTGATTACTGGTTTTATTTCAATAAAGGTTGAAATTGAAAACTAATATTGCATGAACATTAGGCCTACGCATTTCAATGAGGTAACCCAAGCCTTTGCCCGGTTTACACCAACCAATCTCTGGACCATTGCTTCTGTCCATCCTCGAATCTGTGCCATGGTGACCAATCAGGCCAGATCGCGTTGGGCCTGGTCTACAACACTGGCACACTCACACTTTCCCTGCTTTCTCTGCACCTTGGAACCTGACGGCAAGGCCCGGATGATGGCTAAGCCAGGAGAGGCATGAGGCAGACGTCGCACTTTCAAAATTATGGCCTGGTTCAGCAACTCGAATGCTCAGGCTTGAATGGGATAACAAAAAGAGGTGGACACCGCCCAGTCCATCGCAGGTACTGACTTCCCCACCCTCAAGGCTCAAAAAGGCAGCAAGCATTATGAAGGACCCACACCATCCCATACTCTCACTTGCGATTACCATCGGAAAGCAGGTCTGAAAACCGTGATCGCCAGATTCAAGAATAGCTTCTTCAACAACTATCAGGCCCTTACACACTACACAAACCATTTAACTATGGACTGTCTCTAGTTGCACTGAGGACTTTGTGCTTTTTTTGCATTCGTGTTGGGGTTATTAATGTATTGATTTATTTTGTTTATTATTTATCGTCTATACTGTTTTGTGTTAGAATTTCAATGTTCTGTGTCACTATATTTGACAATTAAACACTTTTGACTATTGAAATTCCCCTGACATGCTTTGATGGTAGGCAGTGTGGAGGGCAGTTTTGAACAGTTCTCAAAAGACTTAGAAGCTAGCCATATCAAAAGGTAAATTTAAAAAAACTAAGAAATGATAATAAACTTTACATTTATTTTTTTAATCTCCTAACCTGCAGAACTATGATCATCATTCAAAACAAAGGGCTCTCAGATTCTAGGCAGGTTGGTCCAATGTCGGATACAAGTGGTGAATCCATGGTGTTATGCTAGACAAGCGAAGGAAACTGGATTCCACGTGGCATCCACCAACTAAACAACATGACAGAGGTGTCACGTCTGTCACTCAGTAAATCCTGCATTCACTGTGTAAGCATGCAAATCCGGGACTGACTTCCACAAGAATGGTGAACATCAGTGGTTCTCGTCAGTACCATCACCCTCTGTCAGCAAAATACTGCCTTTTGTCTGTCATTTAGATCGGTTTATCAAGCCAACATTTTGTTTATCTGGAATCAAAGGCCTAGATTGCGCTGACCATCAGACTTCACCAACGTTACCTCAAACAACTGACTGCAGTGGTGTGCATGGATTTTGGGAATTTGGAAGCGCTTGGGTTCCATTGTTAGATTGTTCGACAAGTGAAGATCTGAAAGAGAAGCTCAGACAAAATGCCCACACTTATGTCATGTTATCCGGAAAATTCTGTGCCAAAACTGAGGAGGAACAAAAGTATTGTCCTCTTTGAGAAAATAGAATGACTTTGAGGACCTGAGATATCTTTGGGCAATTCGAAAGGACTTTGGAAAGGTAATCAGTTTAATCTTTCAAATCTTTCCATGAATGGTTTATAAACCACGAATGGCTAGTTGATACTGCATTTTTAAAGTATTTTTAAGTATTTTAGACTTCTTTATTTAAAACGTTTTAAGAGGTATGTCAGAAGCAGAGTTGCAGTTAAGTCTGGAGACATGTTTAGTCAGTTGTCAACTCTTTTCTTGCAGGCAGTGCTTGATTTATTTGTGCTGTATGAGGTACTTTAGTGCAGAGCTGAGAAAGTGTGGCGTTGTTAGGAGATGCTGTTTTATGAATTAAATTTTAAACTGGGCTGTTAGGTCACATAAAGGATCCAATGACATACTTTAGAAGGGCATTGCTGATAGCTTAGCCAATATTTATTCCATACCAGCACTAAAATACAAGGAATAATTATCTGATCATTAATATACAATTGTTTTGAGGGACTCGCTGTGCACAAATTGGATGCTATGTTTCAGAAGTATTTAGAGTCATAGTCATGGAGCAAAAAGCAGGCCATTCAGCTCAATGTCCATGCCGAATGAATGCAATGAATGAATGAATTAATTAATGAAGGAATGAAGGAATGAATAAGTTTATTGGCCAAGTATGGACACATACAAGGAATTTGCCTTGGTGCTCCGCTCGCAAGTAACAACACGACATACAGTAAACGATTAAGAATAAAACATAAAACATTAAAACATTAATAATAAAAATTATAGTTTAAACATGTGAATAAAATAAAATACCAGAGCAAGAGGAGGCTACAGATTTTTGGTTATTGAGTAGAGCTACTGCTTGTGGAAAAAAGTTGTTTTTATGTCTGGCTGTGGCAGCTTTGACAGTCCGGAGTCGCCTTCCAGAGGGAAGCGATTCAAAGAGTTTGTGGCCAGGGTTAGAGGGGTCAGAGATGATCTTACCCGCTCACTTCCTGACCCAGTGCACAGTTCATCAATGGAGGGAAGGTTGCAGCCAATAACCTTCTCAGCTGATGGAACGATTCGCTGCAGCCTCCGAATGTCGTGCTTGGTGGCTGAGCCAAACCAGACCATGATGGAGATGGTGAGGACAGACTCTACGATGGCCATGTAGAATTGGACCATCATTGCCTGTGGCAGATTGTGTTTCCTCAGCTGCCGCAGGAAGTACATCTTCTGTTGGGTATTTTTGACTGTGGAGTCGATGGTGGCCCCCCATTTCAGGTCTTTGGAGATGATGGTTCCAAGGAACTTAAAAGACTCCACATATGTGACTGGTGTTGTTGATGGTGATTGGGGGGAGGGGAGGGTGAGCTCTCCTAAAGTCTACTATCAATTCCACTGTCTTAAGAGCATTGAGCTCCAGGTTGTTGCGATGGCACCAGGACGCCAGCTACATTAGTCCCATACACTCGTATTTGAAGCATATCCCTCTAAATTTCTCCTATCCATGTAGCTGTCTAAATGTATTTTACATCTCATTATTGTACCAGCTGCAACCACTTCCCCAGGCAGCTCATGAGGAAGGGTCTCGACTCGAAACATCACCCATTCCTTCTCTCCAGAGATGCTGGCTGTTCCGCTGAGTTAATCCAGCATTTTGTGTCTACCTTCGATTTAAACCAGCATCTGCAGTTCAGACTTCAATACCTCTAAAGAATCTGGAAGAGATCTGAAATATAAATATATCATTTTATTCTTCACCGAGAAAGTTAGGTAAATAGTCTTGGTGAAATAGAAACATAGAAACATAGAAAATAGGTGCAGGAGTAGGCCATTCGGCCCTTCGAGCCTGCACCGCCATTCAATATTATCATGGCTGATCATCCAACTCAGTATCCTGTACCTGCTTTCTCTCCATACCCCCTGATCCCTTTAGCCACAAGGGCCACATCTAACTCCCTCTTAAATATAGCCAATGAACTGGCCTCAACTACATTCTGTGGCAGAGAATTCCAGAGATTCACCACTCTCTGTGTAAAAAATGTTTTTCTCATCTCAGGCCTATAAGATTTCCCCTTTATCCTTAAACTGTGACCCTTGTTCTGGACTTCCCCAACATCGGGAACAATCTTCCTGCATCAAGCCTGTCCAAGCGAGTACAAGCCGAGTCTGTCCAGCCTTTCTTCATATGAAAGTCCTGACATCCCAGGAATCAGTCTGGTGAACCTAATGATAAAAATGAAACAATGAGCACAAGGTTACTTATCCTATCAATGCTATTTATGCTACGTACAAATGCTTGACATACCTTAGAATGTGAAATAAAGAATACTGGTAAAGAAAATATCCTTTTCAAAACTCTTTCTCAGTTTCCTTGTTTCTGTTCATTATTCTCAACAATAATCAATAACCAAAATGCCAACATTTGTTGGCAAGACTCTGTAAATAAAATTTGATAAAGACAAACAAAAGTGTACTGTAGTAACCTGAAAGAGCTGAAAAAACATTATTGGCAAAGTTTAGAAGGACAAACACTGGAAGGACCATTAGGTAAACATTAAGCTCCCTCCTATCGAGTTTATGTTAAAAACAATTCTTAGTTGGCAGATTGCGATTATCTTTTACTGCAGTTGTATAATAACACCAGATTATTAAATTTACTTCTAATCTCAGTTTCCCACACTTTTTCTTTCTCAGTGTGATCGTGAATATTGCTGAAGGTGCCAAGCAAATTCTACAGAGTGGGGTAGGAAATACAGAGACAAGAAACCCTCTGTGCTTTCAAACACTTATTAACAACTGGTTCAAGAATGGCTGAGCCACTGACCTGAAATGTGTTTGTTTACATAGCTGGCAGGTCTGAGAATAGTAAATGCTTTAAAAAAAAAAATAGAAGTATAAAATGAAGAAAGGAAAGAAAGACACTCACTTGCTGGGAACTTTTGTCCAGTAATGAGAATTTTCTAGTTCTGATCTTTTGATGAAACATGTCTCTCTATCGCTGGAAAAAAGTCCACGATACGATATGATATAACTTTATCTATCCCAGGAGGGAAATTGATCTATGTAATATCTTTACCACCACTAAATAATATTTGGCTTTTCATAACACAAACTATCAAGAAAGAGTCTCCAAAGATATATCATAAAACTTCTAATTTTTCATGGCAATATTTTCTAAGGATTTAAATCAGGGGTTCCCAACCTTTTTCATCCCGTTTACCCCTGGCAACTTTAATAGCGCATAGCAATGTTATTTCACTTATTTATGAACAACTAATGATGAACATATACCAGTATACCAGAACCAAACACAGTCAGTCAATGAGAAAAAATATGGACAATTCCAGAATCAACAAATTTACACCCTGGGTAGGTGAAATTTACCCCCAGGTTGGGAACCCTTGATTTAAATGAACACACTGGAGCTCCTCTAATGAACTGCCTGAAAACTGGTGTGTGCTGGTGTACTATAGTGTCACATAAATTCACACAATCTCAGGGTGAATATTTGGCTCTATTCTCAACTGATTTCAGCAGAGAGAATAAAAGAGCATTAATATATGCATATATTTCTATCCTTCATCATCCATTGAATAAATAGAGGAATGTAAAAAAAAATCAATATTTGGTTCTTGATCTCTTCTTTCGTTGAATACAACATATGAACTCAAAAGAGGACAAGGTGATACTCTTCCTCCAGAGTACTTAAGAGAGAATTAGCCCTTTTTTTTGTTTGATCGCCTATATCCTTTGATTCCCTGCTCTTCTGTACCTTATCAAAGTAATTAATCTTACATTTTCTGACGTTATACTCAACCTGTTATCATCTTGCCATGAAAAATATCTGGATGTAGATAGAAGAGGGAGATAGGATGTACCACCGCCCAGGCCTGAATATACATTGATGTTAGTCATAGTGTTGAGGTAGTCAACTCTGAAATGAGCACTCTGAAATTTTAACACATCATGTTGTGACCACATGGCAGCTGACCATATGATACTAGATCCATTAACATCTGATCACGTAACCTCCACGTATCACATCCGCTTTACATAATGAAGATGTAGTCCCCTGCAACTAAGTATCTTTATTATAGTTTGTACTACCTGGTGATTTGTGTGAGAAATTCCTACCATAAAGGTATAAGATTTTAATTAAGGGAGGAGTAAATGGGGAAATGCTCTGTATATTTTAGCCCCAGTTCACTTCTTGAAATTTGTTTCCGTTTCTGTTCTCAGAACTAGCATCATTGTTTACAATATTGCTCATAATGATCTTTGCTTATTTAAACTTCTCTTTTCAAAGAATTCACCTCTCTGGCTGATTGGAGGCTCTGCTCACAGACAGAAACCCCAGTTCCTTGTCATAGAGTCATACAGCATGGATATCTGGCCCACACAGACCATCTACACTAGTCCCACCTGCCCTGCATTTGGCCCATATCCCACTAAACCTATCATATCCATGTACCTACCTAAATGTATCTTAAATGTTGCAATAGTGCCTGCCTCAACTACCTCCTCTGGCAGCTCGTTCCATACATCCATCACCCTTTGCGTAAAATTCTGGGAAGATTCAAGGCCTTATTCTATGCTTATACATCACAAACAGTCCAACGTTCAAGATATTTGGTAACTCCCATATATTTTTGCATTTGTTACAACTCCGCTGTAAGAACCACAATAGATGAGAAGACATCACAGTCAAAAGTATCCCGGGCCATCATTCCTGCTACATCTGGTTCACTTGGCACAGTAGTGGCATGCAACTCATAACATTGCACATGTACACTCAACAATCCGTTTAAAAAAAATATATTGGGCTGTTTACTTCAAATGTTTCATTAGACGGAAATTGCAAAGTAATTGGTTGGATGTAATTTTATCTTTGCTTGTTATTTTCATTGCTGGCTGTCAAAATCTTTCCCTGGGGAATAGTGTGAAGTATTGGAAGGATTCACAGATTGATTAACAGCCTAACAGGCTGCAATGTAAATGCTCCTTCCATAGCTGACTTCTGCTGGTGAGACTGACCTTTCAACTGACTCAACAGCTGTCACTTGTGAGTTAAGTAATCAGATTTGTTTGCAGAAAAGAACAGTTTCATTAATTTACAATGCACAGTCTACTACCTCTCACAGTCCAAATTGTGAAATTCTCCCATCTTCTTCCTTCGAATCTTCCACGTGCAACTGGAACGAGCCTGTTCATTGATATTAAGACACTGCCAGTTCTGTTCATTCATTAATCAGAAGTCCCAATTAAACTCTGAGCAAAAATTGCATGCATGTACCAGCAAATCTTCATGAACAAGAAAACTGTAAGGTAGAAACAAAATATCAAGGATATTCACAATATTATATCCTGTGATGTCATTCCGGTTAGATATTAGGTATTGTTAACCACTAGGTTATATCTACAAATAAATAATTAAGATTTGAATATGAACCTTATTTTGTTGTGATTTCACATCAATGTAACAGCATCCTGACCTGATGCAGTATAATACATAGAAACATAGAAACATAGAAAATAGGTGCAGGAGGAGGCCATTCGACCCTTCGAGCCAGCACCGCCATTCATTGTGATCATGGCTGATCGTTCCCTATCAATAACCCGTGCCTGCCTTCTCCCCATATCCCTTGACTCCACTAGCCCCTAGAGTTCTATCTAACTCTCTCTTAAATCCATCCAGTGACTTGGACTCCACTGCCCTCTGTGGCAGGGAATTCCATAAATTCACAACTCTCTGGGTGAAAAAGTTTTTTCTCACCTCAGTCTTAAATGACCTCCCCTTTATTCTAAGACTGTGGCCCCTGGTTCTGGACTCGCCCAACATTGGGAACATTTTTCCTGCATCTAGCTTGTCCAGTCCTTTTATAATTTTATATCTTTCTATAAGATTCCCCCTCATCCTTCTAAACTCCAGTGAATACAAGCCTATTCAAGCCTATCAAGTGAATTCAATCTTTCCTCATATGACAGTCCCGCCATCCCAGTGATCAATCTCGTGAACCTACGCTGCACTGCCTCAATCACAAGGATGTTCTTCCTCAAATTAGGAGACCAAAACTGTACACAATACTCCAGATGTGGTCTCACCAGAGCCCTATACAACTGCAGAAGAACCTATACTGAAATCCTCTTGTTATGAAGGCCAACATTCCAATAGCTTTCTTCATTGCCTGCTGTACCTGTAAGCCAACTTTCAGTGACCGGTGTACAAGGACGCCCAGGTCTCGCTGCACCGCCCCCTTACCTAACCTAACCCCATTGAGATAATAATCTGCCCCTTGTTTTTGCCGCCAAAGTGGATAACCTCACATTTATCTATATTATACTGCATCTGCCACACATCTGCCCACTCACTCAACCTGTCCAGGTCACCCTGCAACCTCCTAACATCCTCTTCACAGTTCACACTGCCACCCAACTTTGTGTCATCCACAAACTTGCTAGTGTTGCTCCTAATTCCCTCTTCCAAATCATTAATATATATGGTAAACAGTTGCGGCCCCAACACCGAGCCTTGCGGCACTCCACTCACCAATGCCTGCCATTCTGAAAAGGGCCCGTTCACTCCTACTCTTTTCTTCCGGTCTACCAACCAATTTTCTATCCATGTCAACGCCCTACCCCCAATACCATGTGCTCTAATTTTAGTCACCAGTCTCCCGTGCGGAACCTTATCAAAGGCTTTCTGAAAGTCTAGATATAATACATCCACTGGCACCCCTTCATACATTATTACCTGAATGCCCCATTAATACTGAACCTGAAGATGAAGGAAATAGATGTTTAACTTTAAAATATTTTTAAAATACTTCTTACTTTCCATTGACCAGTACACCTCTGTTGATCACCATTTTAAATGTAGAGACAATGTTTTTCTAAATATAAGATTGGTTTTATTAGAATCGTGGAATCATACGGCACAGAAACAAATTCTTCGTCCATGCCAACCAAGATGCCCCATCTATGTTAGTCCCATTTGCCCAAGTTTAGCCCATATCCCTGCAAACCTTTCTTATCCAAGTACCTGTCCAATTTTATTTTAAATGCTGTTATATTTCCTCTGGTTGCTCATTCATAAACCCTCTGTGTGAAAAAATGTGCCCATCAAATTCCTGGTAATGCTTCCCTCTCTCATCTAAAATCTATGCCCTCAGGTTCTTGATTACCCTAGCCTGGGTAAAAGACTCTCTGCATCCACCCTATGGTTTTGTACACCTCCATTGTAGCGCATCATTCGTGAAAGCACACTATGCATGAAACACACGTTGTAGATCCCTGCATAATGTTAGTCATAGATTTGAGTCCTAAGGTAGAATTACAAATATTTCTAATAATCACAATAATCAAGCTACTCTTACTAATGGTAGAAGGATTGCCCAGTAATAGAATAATATGAAAGGATGTGCTTTTCCTTATTTAGCAAAATATTATTATAAACTTGAAATGTAATGAAAAGAAGAATGCAAACTCTAATAAAATGATTCTAAAATGAATTTAATATTAGAATCTCATTTTCCTCCAGTTTCCTTCTATGCATTAAAGAAATCACTAAAAGTAAGGGGGTAATTTATGTGCAAAAACTGTTATCTATTCTTTTGCAATTGAATTATCTGTAAGCAAATCAAAAGCACCTTTATGCCATCTCTGGGAATTCTACATATTGGTTGAAAATCCTCCTTCAGAACCATTGGTGAATCTTCCACCAATGTATAGAATTATATGTGTAGGAAGGAACTGCAGATGCTGGTTTACACCGAAGATAGACACAAAATGCTGGAAAAAGTCAGCTGGACAGACTTCTTCCAGTCTGAAGAAGGGTCTCAACCCAAAACATCATCCATTCCTTCTCTCCAGAGATGCTGCCTGTCCTGCTGAGTTACTCCAGGTTTTTGTGTCCGTCTATAGAATTACATATTGTGTGGTTAAGATTCATTTCTATAGATGGAACAATTCTATGAGATTAGTGACTTGAGACATAACTGTAATTTATTTATTCCCTTGCAGTCCCTGGAATGAAACAGAATAACATTTTTGGTTGTTTCATGTCAGAAAACTCATGTAGGCATTCCAGATGTAAACCACTGCAGCACCCTCATACAATTTCTGGGTCTGTAGAGCAAGAGGCGACATTTGTATCTGTGCCACACCACACATCCTTTGGAGTTCTGTGGAGCAACTATTGAGCATTCCCAAGACAGCCAGTCTCTCCAGCATAATCAGGTGAGCCGATTACTTGCCTTTCCTCTGTGGCCTCCCTCTTCTCCCACCCTGATCCTCTAATCTCTGTGAAAACCACACAATGCCCCGAGACCCAGGGACTGATTTATTGGAGATTCAGCATGGAAGCATGCCCCTCGACCCACCAAGTCCAGCAACTATCACTCGTACACATTCTATCCTACACACTAGGGTGAATATCCAGAAGCCAATTAACCTACAAACCTGCATGACTTTGGAATATGGGCGGAAACTGGAGCTCCCGAAGAAACCCCACGCGATCACGGGGAGAACGTACAAACTCTGCACAGGATCGAGCCTGTGGTCAGGATCGAACCCAGCACTCTGGCGCTGTAAGGCAGCAACTCTACTGTTGCGCCAGTGTGCCGCCCAATCTGCCAATTCCCTGATTGTCCTACATATCCCACCCCTTCTGCTCGATCTACATGGTAGTTCCTGGCTTTCACTCATTTTGCTCTTCTTCCCATAACTAGAATCTGATGATTCCTCTCTCCAACACTGGCCACAATAAAGGCCCACCAGAGACAGTAGCCACCACGTGACAACCCCACTATCCCCAACTACCTCCGCCTCCCAATCCCACACCCCAATCCTGATCCTGGTCTTGGAACAGAGTACAAGACTGTGTAATGCCTAGCCCACTGTCCCGGAGCTTTGCACCTCCAATCAGCTGAACATTGAGGCGGCACCATTTTAAACTACAGATACGTCTTTTGGGATGCCATAACATTTCTATGCTTCTTCTTCTTTTCGTGTCCATCTTGTTACAAATGTTGGCCTCGCTGTCATCGTCCATCCTGAAAAGGTTGCAAGCTTCCGGCGACAATCAGTGGATGCCATCACAATAGATGATGGTGGTAGCAGAATTAGCTCTGGATACTTCCAGTTTGCAGTCCCGCGACATGGGCGCTTCTGCTATGGGGCATATTCCTATGCTAAAAACCTAACGAGCATAGATAAATATAAATGGAGGGGAACTTTCTCTAACATGGCCAAAATTCAATATCAATATTCTATCGACATTCCAAATCCCGATGGAATCATCTATCTCTCACATCGTTGTTTTGTATTTTATATTTGTATAAAGTACTGTACCAATGCATAAAAAATCAAATCGACTTTGAACTTCAAATGCAATTTCATGGCTATGAAACGCATCTGGCATTTTGGGACTATTGGGAGGCAGAGTTCAATTGCAAGTCTTTATTTTAGTGTTAATTTCTATTGAGCTATTTTTAATTGAATGTAAAAGTTATTTGTAACGTGCTGAAGCTGCAATCATTATTTGTTCACGTATAATCAATGAAATTATCACTAACAGTTAATAACATGGAAGAAAATAGATTTTATGTTGTTGAGGAAGACCAGGGAAAATTTGCAGATCAGATTAAAGGCATTAAAGAAAATGTTAATCAAGACCTTGGAATATGCATCATTTCAACATTGATTCCAATTCAAGACTACTTCATTAGTGACTTTCATAAATAATATTTGTGTAACCCACAATGCTGTCTCAATAGACAATAGACAATAGTCAATAGGTGCAGGAGTAGGCCATTAGGCCCTTCGAGCCAGGACCGCCATTCAATGTGATCATGGCTGATGATCCCCAATCGGTACCCCATTCCTGCCTTCTCTCCATATCCCCTGACTCCGCTATCTTTAAGAGCCCTATCTAGCTCTCTCTTGAAAGTATCCAGAGAACCAGCGTCCACCACCCTCTGAGACAGAGAATTCCACAGACTCACAACTCTCTGTGAGAAAAAGTGCTTCCTCGTCTCCGTTCTAAATGGCTTACCCCTTATTCTTAAACTGTGGCCCCTGGTTCTGGACTCCCCCAACATCAGGAACATGTTTCTTGCCTCTAGCGTGTCCAAACCCTTAACAATCTTATATGTTTCAATAAGATACCCTCTCATCCTTCTAAACTCAGATGTGTACAAGCCCAGCCGCTCCATACTCCCAGTATATTACAGTCCCGCCATCCCGGGAGGTAACCTTGTAAACCTACGCTGCACTCACTCAATAGCAAGAAAGTCCTTCCTCAAATTAGGGGACCAAAACTGCACACAATACCCAGGTGTCGTCTCATTAGGGCTCTGTACAACTGCAGAAGTACCTCTTTGCTCCTATACTTGACTCCTCGTGTTATAAAGGCCAATCACTTTCTTCACTGCCTGCTGCACCTGCATGCTTACTTTCATAGACTGATGAACAATGACCACCAGATTCCATTGTACTTCCCCTTTTCCCAACTGGAGAGTTTTCAAGTGATCAAAGGGTATTCCTGCAATACTGTTCTAAGACCCCAATCTGAAGACCCCAATCTTTAAGTGCCCTTCATAAATAACATTTGGGTACCCCACCACGCTGTCTCAATGCCATTTGAAGTTAGTAAAGCAATTTTTAAACCATGATATCCCAAAGTACCCAGGCTTTGGGATATCCTGGTTTAGAAATTGAGACAGCGTTGTTAGAACCTGTTATGAGGAAATATTTTCCCCAATCTACCCCACCATCTATGCCCCTCATAATTTTGTGCATCTCTGTCATGTGCTCCATCAGCCTCCTCTACTCCAAGGAACTGAAATGCTCCCTTCCCGGTCAACATCTCAGTGAATCTCTTCTCACGCCCACTAGTGCAATGATATCCTTCCTGTACTGTGGCAGTAATAGTGTGCCAGCGCACCGTGCTCTCTGGAGACCTCCGTCGGATCAGCGTGTTGACTTCCAGACAAGCAGAAGCTCAATCCTGCCCAGTTGCCTAAGTCAGAGCATCAAGCTTCTGAAGGGAAAAGTTGGAAATTGACTCCAGTTGCTGTTGTATCGGATCACCTGGCTCTAGAAGATCCAATCTGAAAAGGCAAGGAAATTCTACTTCTAGGTAGAATAGGAATAATTGAATAATTCTGCAGTTAAGCCTATTGACCACATCGATGACTGAGAATGATTTTATATGCATAATTTATTTACACCTATCTTCCATTCACAACAGCTTTCTGGTGAAACCACCCTGCTGTAATCAGCACATGTTGATGTTTCAGTCACCTGTTTTGTCTGTCCACCTCCCACCCCCCACCACCGCCTCCCCCCCCCCCCCCCCCCTCTCTCTCTCTCTCTCACACACACACAATCTCTTTCGTTCACACAAAGACACACGCATGGGGCAAAATCAAGTGAAAAAGAGAGAGAAAGCGAGAGAGAAAACTGCTCTCCTTGCATACACAGACATATGTGGACAGTCTGATGTAGGAAAAGAGAACACTAGGACACTGACCATACTCTAACACACATGTGTGCGCGCACACACACACACACACACACACACACACAGACACACACACACACACACACACACACACACACACACACACACACACACACACACACACACAGAAAGCAAAGGGTTTTTTTGTGTTTCAATTGTAAGTTCAAGGTTACAGTATAATAAACGACTGCTAATGGACTATGGAACTACCTTTTGGAATTCTGTTGCAGAAATGACCTTGAGAGTGCAATAATGTCCTCATTGTTTGGGAAATAAAAGCATTTCTGGAATCTCCAATTTAAAATTTATCAATGTAGGGGAAAATACTATTTATTGTAAAATATTTATACACTGAGAAGGCACATTTACATTTATTTTAACAGAGTGCAAACAGTGTTTTAGAGTGACTGAATCAACAGCTGTAAATCAAAATGAATTGATTATGATTAATATGTAGATAAAATAGCTCTGATATTTCTCTGAAGATCTGTCCTGGACTTCACATATTGATGCAATAGTGAAGAAAGCCCATCAACACCACTACTTCCTCAGAGGATTAAGGAGATTCAGTTTGTAATTGAATACTCTCTTGAACTTTTTCAGGTGCACATTAGAGAGCATATGGAGTGGTTGCGTCACAGTCTGGTTTGGCAACTCGAATGCTCAGGAACGAAGAATATTGCAAAAAGTGGTGAATATTTTCCAGTCCATCGCGGGTACTGATCTCCCCACCATCGAAGGGCTCTACAGGAGTCGCTGCCTCAAAAAGGCAGCCATCATAATCAGAGACCCACGCCACCCTGGCTACACACTCATTTCACTTTTCTCATTGGGAAGAAGGTATAGGATCCTGAAAATTGTAATGTCCAGGTTTAAGAGCAGATTCTGTTAATTCTGGCCAAATTGGAGAGGCCAGGACACTAAAATTGAGTAAAGGCTTCTGGGCTGCCAGGCCATTTGGTCCATTTAAATGTGCCTTCTGCAGAAATAGGACAAGCTGCAGAATGGTGCCAGTTTGTCTAGAGCCTAGATAAAAGCTGCAGGAAGAGAATGGGAACATCTGCAGACTCTGACAATTAGGTGCAAATTGCATGGAATGGATTGGATGAATGCAAACCAGACATACACATTGTATATAATGTTGCAAAGCTTTACTTTGCTGGATGTTGATTGGATTAAGTATTGAGTCTTGTCTGGTTTTCTTGCATATCAAGGCACATGTTGGGATGGTCGTTTCCTTTGTGAAGCACCTTGAATACATTGTATTAGTCACTGTATTATTGGGTTAGGGAAATGTCTGTCATATACCGTGTTAATCGATATCAGTTATTGGAGGATATGGAGACCATCCCTATGTGGTTCAGCCCCTCAAGGTTCGGGGACCTATAAAAGGCCGTTCCCATGAAGTCCTGTGTCGATCTTCTGGGAGAACGCTTAGGACTGCGTGACCTTCTGGAGTGTCTCTGCTTGAGCGAGGCTAAGAGGGCTTGATCAGGCAAATACGAGGATCGAATCCCGGGTGGTTAGGTACAGTAGTTGAACTGTAATTGTGTTTCGTTAAAATAAAGTTTAGATGTGCAAGTGCTTGAGTCAGTGATTTTTGATTGAAACTAGACTGGGGGAAGCTTAGAACAAGCTATTTACAATTCTTCACTACAAACATCGGGCTATTAAACGGTACAACCTCCAAATAAGCTCTAAACTACAGAGACGGGGGCATTGTTTTTGTCTTTGCACTAATATTGTTTGTTTATATATCAGATACTTATTAAAAGTCTGATCTTGTACGTTTGTATATGTGTATATGTGTGTGTGTGTGTGTGTGTGTGTGTGTGTGTGTGTGTGTGTGTGTGTGTGTGTGTGTGTGTGTGTGTGTGTGTGTGTATATATGTGGCTGTCTTTACATCTTCGCAAAAACATTATGCTGTAATGATTACATTTTCACATATTCTAATTGACATTTTTCCCCTCAAGGCCGAGACAACCCTCACTGACCATTTTACACTTTATTTCTCGACATTACTGAATAAAAGTAAGAAGTTTAAAAACATCAAAAGACTTTGAATTTAAAACGACCTGCTTTCACTGATGACATCACAATGGCTCGGCTAGCAGTGATCTTCACTGAAGAGTTCATCCTATATTTCGCGTTATTCGCTATTAAAGCTTTAAAAATGCAAACTTTCACAAGATTTTTACATTTTCTGATTCATATGGTCTAGTATATACATTTTTATTTATTTATTTATTTTTTTGAATAATGTACAACAGCCTTAGATAACAACCATGCAAAGGATGGTGGGCAACTTGCTCCATGCTTTGCTATGGACAAAAGACAATAGGTGTAGGAGTAGGCCATTTGGCCCTTCGAGCCAGCACCGCCATTCACTGTGATCATGGCTGATCATCCACAATCAGTACCCCTTTCCTGCCTTCTCCCCATATCCTCTGACTCTGCTATCTTTAAGAGCTCTATCTAACTTTCTCTTGAAAGCATCCAGAGAATTGGTCTCCACTGCCTTTTGAGACAAAGAATTCCACAGCTTCACAGCCCCCTGTGTGAAAAAGTTTTTCCTCATCTCCATTCTAAATGGCTTACCCCTAATTCTTAAACTGTGGTCCCTAGTTCTGGACTCTCTCACCATTCTGGACTCCCCCAAAATAGTACCAGAAAGTGAGCATATCTAACAGGAGGAAACCAAATTACTTATTTCTGACTTTCAACAGCATTTTGAGTCCACCACTATGGAAGTCTTAGAAGTGATGATAGACTAGAACAGGGGTGGGGAAACTTTTCATGTTGGAATGCTGCATTAAGTTAGCTGTAATCTAATAAGGCCGCATCCAAGAAACTTCAATTAGATACACTTCAAAATGTACATTATTTTGTTAAAATAGTCCTCATGACTTACTAATGTTTTAATTGTGGCTGTCAGTCGGGGAGAATTATTTAGTTGAATCTTCTTCTACTCTTTGGCATTTTAAATACGTTCATTTTAAGATTAAAATAAAAATAATAAAAGACGAACAAAAACATATTAATAAAAATAAAAGATTTGTTCTACAAAATTTGTATTCATTCAAAAGGCCGCACTTAATGGCCTAGAAGGCCGCAGGTTCCCCACCCCTGGACTAGAATCTGAACTGTATAAGGGATTATAAAAGCTGTGTACAAAAGAAACATGCTTCTTCTACTGAAAATCTGAATTTATCCACCATCAAATTCCTACCCCTTTGAAGGCAACCTTGCTGCATGAGGGGAGATTAATGGGCCTGTCCCACTCAGGCGATTTTCCAGGCGAATGCCGGTGACTGTCAAGTTGCAGGCAGTTGCCTGAAAAACCGGCAACTGGAACGGCGACTGTCAGAGTGGAACACACACACAGGGCCGGATTTACGTATAAGTTTCATAAGCTTAAGCTTAGGGCCTCGAGGTCTAGGGGGGCCACGGCAGGGCCGGATTTACCTATAGCCTTCATAGGCTGAAGCCTAGGGCCTCAAAATCTAGGGGGCCTCCGGCCAAGGTGTTTTTTTCTCAGAGTAAATTAAACCAGAGGAAAAAAAATTGGAGCGCTATCAGCGTTTCCACTTTGACGGAAATTACCTGAAATTCTGGTTCCGGCACGCTGGAAGTTTTGGGGAAAAAAATTGCGACCATCCACGCCTGTGCAGTTGGGGGAAGCCGGTGACGCAGTAGCGACGCAAAATGACGCTGTCTCTCCGCGCGTGCGCAGTGGGCCCGGGCGGGTTCCATTTGCTCTCCACTCAACACCTCGATGCCTTGTGTCTACCAAAGATCCAAGGTGTCTACTCCAGATAAGTAGTGGAATATTGCGTTGGGGGAGTGCCCGTTTCTCCGGGCCGGGTGGGGGGTGGGTGGGCTGCGGTGTCTGCGGCGCCGGGTCAGAGCCGCGCTGCGTGGGAGAGAGAGAGAGAGGGAGGGAGTGAGAGAGAGGGGATGTGAGAGGGGGAGAGGGGGGGGTTGAGACAGAGGGGGGCAAGAGAGAGAGAGGGGAGGGGGAGAGAGAGAGATGGGGGAAGGGTGGTTGATCTCAGCATATGTGGTGGGGATCGGAGGTGGGATGGAGAGGGAGGGCGGTGGTGGAGGGAAAGGGGGATTATCTTTAGTGGGATTGCAAAATTAAAGTAGGTTTTAGAGCAATTATATTTTCTCCTCCATATTATCAAACATTTGAGGGAGAAAGAGGGAGAAGGAGAGGAGAAGACAGAGATACAGGGCTGTGAAGCTCGGCGGACATTTAACATTACCGGTCGGTTATCCTTGATTCTGATAACTACTGCTTATGATTTTTTGCCCCCAATGAGCCAATGAAATTCATCGATCAGCACTGGCTACAACCTATGAGATCCTAAGAGAAACCTCAACCTCCTGGCAACCCACTAGGACCTAGGTCCCAGAATGCGGGAACTCCTCATGACCATGAAGGCGACTCCCCAGCAAACACCCACGAACATGTGGCGACCATGTGGTGACAGCATAGTCCTGCAGTCGCCTAAAAGGTCGCATATGTGGTACAGTCCCATAAGCAGACTATGCCTGTCCTCATTGGATGAATGAGAGATGATTCAGAAGGAGCTTGACAGAGTGGGTATAGAGTTGCTGTTTAGCTGGGGATCTAGAACCAAGAGTCACAAACTCGCAGATTCTGAGTCACAGACTCGGTAACTCAGTGTAAGGGGTTAGCTAAAGATAAGCACAAAATGCTAGAGTAACTCAGCGGGATAGGCAGCATCTCCAGAGATGCTTTCCCCAACTTCTATGTTTTCCTCAGTGTCTATCTTTAGCATAAACCAACATCTGCAGTTCCTTCCTGCACGTAAGGGGTTAGCTATTCAGAAGAGGGACCAGAAGTGATTTCTTAACCAAGAGATTATGAATGTTGGAATTCATTGCCCAAGAGGGCTCCAAAAGCTCAGTCAGTGAGACTGTTAGAGAGATCAATCTATTTTTATATCTCATGGCAATCAAAGGATCTAAGGTTCATGCAGAGAAATGGCACTAATTTGTATTTTAGAAAATACTATACTAAGTGCATCACACGGGAGGGCTGGTCACCCAAAGCAATATTCCACCCCTCCACCAATTCCAATGTTGCTGGCCAGTGGGGGAGGGGGGGGGGGAGGCTTTATGTTGCACTAGTTCGTACTATTTGTTATTTGTTGATCACACACACCCTCCACCTCACATGCAGACTCTCACACACACAAAGACTCATTCACGCACACATACACAGTCACCCACACACAGACTCATTCACACACACACACACATAGATTCATTCACACACAGACTCATTCACACACACACACACACACACACACTCACACACACACACACACACACACACACACACACACACACACACACACACACACACACACACACACACACATACACACATACACACACACATACACACACACACACACACAAACACGCACACACACAAACACACACACTCATTCACACACACACAGACTCATTCACTCACACACAGTCACCCAATACTAAAATGCCAAGTAACTTCAGAACATGTTGAATATACAGTGTGTTAAACGAATGTTTAAAGCCTCCTGTAGAGGCTGCTGCTGCTGAAGCAAAAACGTGCTTTGAATAACATCCAACAAACACACTCACCATCGACAGAGCAGTCAGCTCTCTTGAATTATTCAACGGCGCCTGCACTCAGCACCATCTTGACGTCACCCTCTCGCTTCTTGCCACGAACCGGAAATGATGCACTCAGCGCCAGCATGCCGCTAACCGGAAATTACGTTATCGGCACCATCTTGCAACTAAGCGAAAATTACAGAATGAGCGCCAATTGTGAAATTAAACACAGTCCTGATCTAATAAAATGTTTATTCACTCTTTATCCATCCGAGAACTGTTGCAAGCAAGCCCTTTAATAGCCAAGCCAATTGGACAAAAGCACTTTGCAAGCCAACAAAACACATTTGCTGAAAGCCCTTTAAAAAGCCAACCTAATTGGGCAAACACTTTGCAAACAACAAACACATTTGCTGAAAACCACATCCCGGGGACTCACGGTGGAGTAGACGTGCGTTCAGTGTTATTCGCAGTGCAGAGAGCCGTGACCCTCTCACTTCCTCCGCCAGGCAGAGACTGAGTGAGCCATGACACTTCCGGGTTTTATAGTTCCTCCCCACTGCCGCCAGCGGGGGTAGCAGAGAGAATGGCGAAATTTTTTAAAACATTAATATCTCTCTGATTTTTCATCGATGGGAAAAATCCTCCAGTCCAGTCCGGCGGAGGGGGGCTCTGGGCGAGGTGGCCAAAAATGACGGCCACAAGTCGCGGTGTTCTCTCAGAAATCACATCGCAGTGAGTCAAAAGCGGTCAAGATCTTACTTTTAGTAATTAAGATTTTGAAGGGGTACTAGCGGCCAAATTGGTTTGGTTTATTTGTCACGTGTACTGAGATACAGTGAAAAACATGTTTTTTGTGAGTTATCAAGATAAATCATCCAAACTGTACAGAATATAACGTTACTGTGCAGAATGGCCTTTTGCTTCTTTTTTTATGTTGCTGCTGTAGTTAATGGACATTACAGCATGAGATCTCTGAGGCAATGTCCTAGGCCTGACCATTTTTAACGGCTTCATCAACGAGTTTTATTCTACCCTGAGGTCAGAAGCAGGACTGTTCACCAGTGATTACACAATGTACAATTCCAATCGCAAGACCTCAACAGAAGAAGCTTGCAGTAAGACCTAGTCAACATTCAAGCATAGACAGATAAGTGGCAAATACCATTTGCACCATGAAGGCACTAAACAATGATCCTCTCCAACAACAGAAAATCCAACTACCTGCCCTTAGCATTCAGTAGCATAACCCATCCCTGAAGATAGTTTAGTTTAGTTTACTTTTGAGATACAGTATGGAGACAGGCCCTCCAGCCCACTGGGTCCATGCCGCCCATCAATCACCTGTTCACACTAGTTCTATGTTATGCCACTTTCCCACTCCCTGCACTTGGGGCAATTTAGAGGCCAATTGGCCTACAAACGTGCATGTCTTTTGAACCAGAGCACCTGCTGGAAACCCAAGCCATCACAGAGAGAACATGTAAACTCCACACGGATTGAACCCGAGGTCAGCTTCGAACCCGAGTCTCCGGGGGATGAGGTTCCAGCTCTAGAAGCTGTGCATTGTATCAAGGACCGGAAATTCATCTGTGGATACAAAAGCAGGTCAGGGGCTGGGAATGTTGTGAGGTATGCTGACCCACTAAAGCTTTTCCACCACCTAAAAGGAAAAGGTCAAGAGCATGATGCAATATTCTCCATTTACCTGGGTGAGCAGAGTTCCAATAACTTAAGAAGCTGACCACTATCTAGGAAAAAATGGCCTGCTTAACTGGCGTCCATCCACCACTGGTGTACAGTTGCTGCAATGTATACCATCTACAATGAGCGCAACAATTACTCTCTCAGGCTACTCTAGCAGGACTTCCTCAACCACTCTCTACCACTCACAAGGTTAGAGCAGCACATCCTTGGGAACACAAGTGCCTGCGATTCTTCTCGATGGTGCATACTGTCCTGACTTGGAAATATATTGCCAATCCTTCCTAGTTACGGGGGCAAAATTCTGGAACTCTCTGGCCAAAAACATTGTGGGAGTAACTTCACCAGAAATAATGCACTGTTCAAGACTCACCACCTCCTATTCAAGGGAAATTTGAGACAGGCAATGAATGTTATCCTTGCCAGCGTTGAAAAGGTTAAATGCTTTAAAATATATAAAAGATACATGGTGGAATACTTGACTCTAGGTTGTAGCTTGTATTTCGTCTCAAGCAGGCTTTCTCTAGTGGAAAAGTACCAATTGATAAGAAAGAGAGAGAGAGACAAGCCCAGGCTTGTCTCAGGTTGATGTATTAAGACAATGACTAAATGTCTTTGGAATGTCTTGTCCTGAAAGTACCATCTGATAAGAGACCGATGCCTTTGAAATGTCTTGTCTTAGAAGTACCAACTGATAAGATGCCTTTGAACTGTCTGGTCCTGAAGGTGCTGTAGTGATGTATATTGGTATAGCTTTATCCAGATCCCAAAACAGATTTTTTTGTAATGGATGCTATGTATTTATTGCTAAATTTATCATTACTGAATGCATACTGTTTACTCTGTGAATGCAGATGAACATGACATGTAATTGCACTCTGGTGTATATGACAATAAACTCATCTGTATTGGTATTTACAATAGAAAATAGACAATAGGTGCAGGAGTAGGCCATTCGGTCCTTCAAGACAGCACCGCCATTCAATGTGATCATGGCTGATCATCCCCAATCAGTACCCTGTACCTGCCTTCTCCCCATATCCCCTGACTCCGCTATCTTTAAGAGCCCTTTCTAGCTCTCTCTTGAAAGTATCCAGAGAACCGGCCACCACCGCACTCTGAGGCAGAGAATTCCACAGATTCACAACTCTCTGTGTGAAAAAGTGTTTCCTCATCTCCGTTCTAAATACCCCTTATTCTTAAACTGTGGCCCCTGGTTCTGGACTCCCCCAACATCGGGAACATGTTTCCTGCCTCTAGCGTGTCCAAACCCTTAATAATCTTACAATTTGTGAAATATATTTGTGAGAGTTACTTGCAGTGTAGCTGCTGCTGCTGCTGCTGCTGCTGGCGCTGACGATGGCGGCCACGGTGTACTGCTCCTTGCTGTTTTGAATGTGTTTGTTCATTTGTGTCATCTGTGAAAACCCTACACAGATTACTTTCATGAGAGAGGTACTCATAAACATCGGACATACGGTACCTCCAAACATCGTTCCGGATTTCTCTCACTCGCTGGGTTATTTACAAGGCATTGGTGAGGCCAATTCTGGAGTATGGTGTACAATTTTGGTCGCCTAATTATAGGAAGGATGTCAACAAAATAGAGAGAGTACAGAGGAGATTTACTAGAATGTTGCCTGGGTTTCAGCAACTAAGTTACAGAGAAAGGTTGAACAAGTTAGGGCTTTATTCTTTGGAGCGCAGAAGGTTAAGGGAGAACTTGATAGAGGTCTTTAAAATGATGAGAGGGATAGACAGAGTTGACGTGGATAAGCTTTTCCCACTGAGAGTAGGGAAGATTCAAACAAGGGGACATGACTTGAGAATTAAGGGACAGAAGTTTAGGGGTAACATGAGGGGGAACATCTTTACTCAGAGAGCAGTGGCTGTGTGGAATGAGCTTCCAGTGAAGGTGGTGGAGGCAGGTTCGTTTTTATCATTTAAAAATAAATTGGATAGTTATATGGACGGGAAAGGAATGGAGGGTTATGGTGTGAGCGCAGGTTTATGGGACTAGGGGAGAATACGTGTTCGGCACGGACTAGAAGGGTCGAGATGGCCTGTTTCTGTGTTGTAATTGTTATACGGTTATATATGGTTATATGGTTATTTGGACATACCCGTCGGCGGGGCTGTGGCTGTGTTCAAGGTCTTGAGACGGAGGAGGACCCGTGGGAAGCGCTCTGGAGCACTCACCGACTCCGGCGACGAGGATCACGCATGCCACTCCCGAGCATATTCTTGGTAAACGTACGTTCTCTCAAGAACAATGTGGACGAACTGCAACTCCTGCATCGGACAAACAAGGACATCTCTCGAGCTGCTGCCCTGTGTTTCACTGAGACCTGGCTTTGTGAGTCGACCCCGGACAGCGCACTGCAACTGGCTGGCTTCCAACTTCACAGAGCGCATCGCGAAGTGGAGGCAGCGGAGAAATCAAGAGGCGGTGGAATATACTTCTATACCAACCAGGACTGGTGCAGCGACATCACGGTACTGTCAAATTTCTGCTCTCCCAACCTAGAATCCCTCTTTATAAACTGCAAACCCTTCTACTCTCCGAGGGAATTTAACTCCTTTATTCTCGCTGGAGTTCACATTCCCCCCCAAGCCTGCGTACGTGAGGCGCAAATGTAACTCGCTGACCATGTAATGAGGGTAGAGGGTGACTCCATGGTCATTGTTTTGGGAGACTTTAACAAAGATAACCTCAGCCGTAAACCTTCCAAAATACAGACATCACGTTACCTGCCCCACCAGAGGGGAGAGAACACTCGATCACTGTTATACGGCAATCAAGAACGCATATCGCTCTGTTCCCCGGGCGGGTCTGGGTCTCTCTGATCATTGCATAATTCACCTTATTCCAACCTACAGGCAGAAACTAAAAGCTGCTGGACAGAAGAATATATGGTCAGAACAACGAAAAGGTGGACAAGCGAGGGCATTGAGAACCTACAATCCTGCTTTGACTGCACTGATTGGAATGTGTTCAGGGAAGCAACCACAAGCCTCGATGAGTATACAGACAGTGTATCATCATATGTCAGCTTTTGCGAGGACAGTTGCATTCCAACTAAGACCCGGACATGGTTCAACAACAACAAGCCCTGGTTCACTGCAGAACTCAGACTGCTCCGACGGTCTAAAGATGAGGCCTACAGGAGCGGGGATGCAGACCTCTACAGGCAGGCCAAGTACAAGCTGAGAAGAGGTACTCTGAGAAGTTAAGGAGCAAGTTCTCAGGTAGTGACTCTTCTTCAGTTTGGAAGGGCTTGCAAGAAATTACCAGCTACAAGAGGAAAGCACCCCGCTCTTTGGACAATCATCAGCTGACCAACGACCTGCAGGTTTGAAAATCAGAAACGTAACCCTGGTACCCCCTCCACAACCAACACAGCCAGACCCCAGTCTACAAAGAATGGACCCTGCACCCTCTCCTTCCCATTCACCACTTCACTCCTACTTAAGGCAAGACTCCAGTATGAAAAGACGGGACCATTTCCCACCCCAACCAACACTTCACACCCACTCACAGCCTGACATCAGTCTGCAAAGACTGGGCCTTTGTACACCCACCCCACTCCAATCACCCACACCCTCTGTGCTGCACAACATCACTTATCCGATGTCAACAATAAAAATAAAGGAGGCGAAGAGGCATTTCAGAGGACAAAAGAGCCGGAAATCTCCAGAACCTGACAATGTTTTCCCCACTACTCTTAAGCTCTGTGCCAAACAGCTGACACTGGTCTATACAGACATTTTTAACCAGTCCCTGCAAACATGTACTGTCCCTGCCTGCTTCAAAGTCTCCATTATTGTCCCTGTACCCAAAAAGGCAAGGATTACTTGTCTTAATGACTACAGGCCTGTCGCACTGACCTCTGTAGTCATTAAGACACTCGAAAGGCTTGTGCAAGCCAAGCTGAAAAATATCACAAACTCCCTGCTGGACCCTCTGCAGTTTGCATATCGGGCCGATAGATCTGTGGATGATGCAGTCAACGTGGGCCTGCACTTCATCCTACAGCACCTAGACGGCCAAGGGACCTATGCGAGGATCCTGTTTGTTGATTTTAGCTCTGGATTCAACACCATTGTGCCAGAGCTACTACACTCCAAACTTTCTGAGTTGACTGTGCCTGAACCCCTCTGTCAGTGGATCACCAACTTCCTGACAGACAGGAAGCAGCATGTGAGGCTGGGAAAGCACATCTCGGACCCGCAAACACCCAGCATAGGAGCACCGCAAGGCTGCATACTCTCTCCTCTCCTCTACTCTCTCTACATCGATGACTGCACCTCCACAGACACCTCTGTCAAGCTTCTCAAGTTTGTGGACGACACAACCCTGATTGGACTGATCCAGGACGGGGTGGAATCTGCCTACAGACAGGAAGTGTCACAGCTGGCGTCCTGGTGCCGTAGCAACAACCTAGAGCTCAATGCTCTTAAGACAGTGGAATTGATTGTAGACCTTAGGAGAGCTCCCCCTCCCCTCACCCCACCCACCATCAACAACACCACAGTCACATCTGTGGAGTCTTTTAAGTTCCTGGGAACCATCATCTCCAAGGACCTTAAGTGGGGGGCTACCATCGACTCCACAGTCAAAAAGGCACAACAGAGGATGTACTTCCTGCAGCAGCTGAGGAAGCACAATCTGCCACAGGCAATGATGGTCCAATTCTACACGACCATCATAGAGTCTGTTTTGACCTTCTCCATCATGGTCTGGTTTGGCTCAGCCACCAAGCACGACACCTGGAGGCTGCAGCGAATCATCCAATCAGCAGAGAAGATTACTGGCTGCAACCTTCCTTCCATTGATGAACTGTGCACTGCAAGGGCCAGGAAGCGAGTGGGTAAGGTCATCTCTGACCCCTCTGACCCTGGTCACAAACTCTTTGAATCACTTCCCTCTGGAAGGCGACTCCGGACTGTCAAAGCTGCCACAGCCAGACATAAAAACAGTTTTTATCCACGAGTAGTTGCTCTACTCAACATCCAAAAATCTGTGGCCTCCCTTTGATCTGGTATTTTGTTGGTTCACATGCTTGATCAATGGTGGTTTATCATTAAGGTCTTATTATTATTAATGTTTAGTGTTTTCTGAGTCATTCATAACTGTCACTGCATGTCATGTTGTTATTTGTGGGCGGAGCACCAAGGCAAATTCCTTGTATGTGAATACTTGGCCAATAAACTCACTTACTTACTTACTCACTCCAAGGCAGTGGCGGACTGGCCAGGATGTCAGCTTGCCCGATTGGCAAGTGGGCCCCTGATGAAGTTGGCCCCCTATATCAAGTGGGCCCCTGATGAAGGGGGCCCCCTTTGTCTCCTGGCAACCAATATTTTTAGACCCAGTCCGCTACTGATCCAAGGTATGTGGCTGTGATAATGCATGTGGATGAACCATGTGATTATTAGAAAGATTTCTATTGTTAGATATTGCTGATAACATATTGGGTGGGTGTAGCTTGAACAATGCCTTAACTAGAGATGTAGCTTTTAGATGATGTATTTATTGACATTGACACATACAAGGTCATGATATTATGTGCAGCAGATCTAGATTGTGAGGGCTTAATTCATGACATTGACAACCATAACTATTTCCACCCATTCATTTTACAATGTGATTCTAGGGGGCTTCCTGCCACCTAGGTAGACAGGCCATCTTTCCAATCAGGTGCAGATTCAGAATATAATGACGTCCACTTTCTCCTAAATTATGTCACTGTTCCGAGGCCGAATAAGTTCTTGAATGCTGGGCTGCATGTGCTGCCACCACAATGTATCTTCCTTTAAAGAGGTGCTTGGAGGAAGGCTACCTTTAATTGGGGTTAGCCCATATTTAAATTGGGATCCCTGCAGAGGCAATGAGTCAGTGAACAAGAGTCATTTGTTGGTGCTGGCCAAGTACAATAATCATTTAAATGACCAGCCAGTACAAAGAACCAAAGCAGTGTACTTTAATTACTCAAATTTGCCCCCCTCTGAAAATTTCAGGTAAATACTTTTTTTTTAATCTAAAGTTGAAAGGTCAACAAGTTATAATCAATTTAGAAGAGGAGAAAAGAACAATAAAAGGTAGTCGCTCTGGGTTGCAAGGGACAAAGGGAACTAAATTACATAACATCATTGATGGTGCAGAATAAAAAGAGTTTGCAATGTGGTAGATGAGTAAAAGGTCACATGATAAGTCAAGGGAAGTTTTAAATAAATTATCAAAACTATTATTTTAAATTGTTTAACTCAAATTTGTAGCTGGTAGCTCTGCATCTCATTAACAGTGAGATACTGTACCTCACACTGCATTGATTTCATTGAAGCAATTTAGGAGGTGAAGAGTACTGAGGGAAATTTGAGAATGAGTCAGAGAATTAAATGACAGATTATTGAAAATCCACGGTGATGTTTAGAGGATTAGCGAAGCAGTTTGCAAAGCAATCATCTTATTTATCTGTGTAGCCTTTATTTTTATATGAATGTAATAACTGGGAGTCATTTGGCCCCTTGAGTCGTTCAAAATATCTTGGCTTATCTCCAATAGCATTTCCTGCCCTATCCCATACCCCTTGGTTCCTCTAAAATGTAGAAATGTATTAACTCTGTTTTTGAATAAAATCAATGATTTGGTTTTCCACGACTCTTTGGAGTAAATAATTACAGAGATTTACCACCACATTAGTGAAGAAATCTTACCTCATTTTTGGTTCAAATGGCCTGCTTCTTATTCTCAACAGTGAATGATTTATAATTGACATTGATGTTGCCAGGCCTCGAGTGCCTGAGCTATAGGAGGAGGTTGAACAGGCTAGGAGCTCAGGAGGATGAGGAATTATCTTATAGAGGTGTACAAGATCATGAGAGGAATAGATCGGGTCTTTTGCACGGAGTCTTTTGCCCAGAGTAGGGGAATTGCAAACCAGAGGACATAGAGTTAAGGTGGGGAGGGGGGGGAGATTTAATAGGCACCTAAGGAGTGACTTATGTATATAAAGGGTGGTGGGTATATGGAATGAGCTGCCGGAGCAGGTTGTTGAGGCAGCTACTACCATAACATTTAAGAGACATTTGGACAGGTACATGGATAGGATAGGTTTAGTGGGATTATGGGCCAAGCGCGGGCAGGTGGACCAAAGATGGGCATGTTGGTCGGCATGGGCAAGTTGGGCCAAAGGGCCTCTTTCCACGCTCTGTGACTCTATTACTCTATTTTATACTAAATTAAAGGAATTGCAAGGACATGACTGTTTCACATTAACTCCAGGAATGGTAGTGTGATGGAAAAGGCCATGTAATGCATCTCCTTGACTTGCACTGCAGGCTGACATGGTAGAGAAGGGGAATGGTGGGGCTAATTAAACAGCAGACATTGGACCAATGCAAGGAATACTGTAAAGGAAGAGGCAGGAAGGGTGTGCCTAGCAGTGGAGGTGATGCAAGTGATCCATTTTACGGGGAGGTTAGTGAGGGAGGAGAACTGTAGCAAAGGAAGGGATGAGAACAGGAAATGGAACAAACACCTACAGCCACAGTGGAGGCAAATATGCAACTGAGGAGGGGGGGGGGGGGGAAAGTAAATGCATCAGAAGCACTAGAGCAAAGGTACTGGCAGAGAGAAACTGGGAGAATTGAATAGATGCCTTACACGATACATAACAAGTGGGAGGCTATGGTTAAGCCCAGTATTTCCAGTTTTTATACAAACATTGTGACTACAAGAACAGGGCTGTTGCTGGGTACTGATTTTCACTTCCTGACCTTTCAGTGACTTTTCATCAACAAAGAGACTGATGGAATACTTATTATTCACCTGGATAGTGCAGACTTGTCCAAACCCAACGTCTGAGTACTGTGATACACTTGGTTGCTCTACATCCCATTTAGACTTGAGATTTATCCTTTTAGCCCCCTCACATTATGACTGTAGTTAAAATCTATGGGTAACTTTAAGGTCATTTCTGGGCAGTGGGCAGGTGCTATGGACCTGCACGGGAAGGTAGATGCTCCCACCCCCACGAGTCTCGGGCAGATGGGGCTCGTCAGCCTGGGAAGGCAGTCCATCTAGGAGAGGGGAAATGCTGATTTAAACCCTCCACTGCCTTGTGGCCATATCCAGTCATGGAAAAGGCTCCAGGAATAAACCTCAAGAAAACTGCCCCTAAGGCAGTTCGTCGTTGTCTACAGCCTCGCTCTGGCAGCTCCTGCCACAGCGCTGGTGCTAAACTGTAGTGGCCCTGCTGTTCCTTTGGATTTACTAGCGACGTGGAGAGGGGGGACGTGCTGCATGGGCAACAGCCTGTCCTCAATATGACATCGCCCAGGCTTGCATCCGACCAGGATAGTCAAGTCAAGTCAAGTCAAGTCAAGTCAAGTCACTTTTATTTCTATAGCACATTTAAAAAACAACTCTCGTTGACCAAAGTGCTTTACATTGGTGGAGGTACTAACGTTATACAACATTGGTTCATAGATTAAGTACATACATAAATACATACATATAGCCCTCCCTCAGAGGACGTCAAGAAAGGCTTGAGAGTAAAGATGAGTTTTAAGTCTCGACTTAAAGGAGTCAATGGAAGGGGCAGTTCTGATGGGAAGAGGGATGCTGTTCCACAGTCCAGAAGCTGCAACCGCAAAGTAGCCCCCGAGCATATGCCTAGATCACGGGATGTTCAGTAACCAGCCCCAAGTCGGCCGATCTGAGGGACCTGGAGGTGGTGTGGTGGGTGAGCAGACTTTTGATGTAGGTGGGGGCAAGCCCGTTAAGGGCTTTGTCGACATAAAGAAGGATCTTGAAATGTATTCGGAACCGCACAGGGAGCCAGTGGAGAGAGGCCAGAATCGGGGTGATGTGGGCCCTGTTTCGGGTGCCCGTCAAATGTCTCGCTGCGGCGTTTTGGACCAGTTGCAGGCCGGACAGGGATGATTGGCTGATGCCAGTGTAAAGGGAGTTGCAGTAATCGAGGCGGGAGGACATAAATGTGTGGATGATCTTTTCGAGGTCATCAAACTGGAGGAATTGTTTTATTTTAACTATCGTCCGAAGCTGGAAGTTAGCTTTTACCACGACATTGACTTGTTTGTCAAATTTCAACACGGAGTCAAATATCACGCCAAGGTTTTTGACGTGAGGTTTGAGTAATGGGGCTTCCAAGACTGCCTGCTATCGTTTTGATTAAGTCCAAGGGGGCGAGAAGGATGACTACAGACTTACTCTTGTTTAGTTGGAGGAAGTTCTGAGCTATCCTACACTTTATATCCTCGAGGCAGCGGGTAAGGTTAAGTAGATTTGATCGTTTTTTGGGCTTATACATACAATTCAATTTATTGTCATTTGGACCCCTTGAGGTCCAAACGAAATGTCGTTTCTGCAGCCATACATTACAAAACAAAAAGACCCGAGACACAACACAGTTTACACAAACATCCATCACATCGTTGTGATGGAAGGCAAAAAAACTAATTCTCCACTGCACTCTCCCCCCCGATGTCAGAGTCAAAGTCAAAGCCCCCGGCTGACGATGGCGATTGTCCCGCAGCCATTAAAGCCACGCCGGGTGATGCAAGGTCGCACACCGGGTCTTGTTGTTAGAGCCCCCGGTGTGCGCTCGCAAAGTCCCGCGGCCATTCCAAGCCGCGCGGGGCGATGGTGTAAGGCCCCGCTCAGGTGCTCTTCAACCCCGCAACTCGGGCGGGAGAAGTCGCCATTGCGGAAGCCCCGAAAAGCGGTCTCCCAGCAGGGACCCGCGGGCTCCCGGTGCCGCCGTCCGCCAAACCCGCAGTTGCAGCCTCCGAATCTCCGGAGGTCGGGTGGCAGCAGCGTCCACCACAGCTCCACCCGCTCTGGACTCGGCCAGCCCCGTGACGGTGAGTAGTCGGCAGCTCCGCAGCTGGAACCCCAGGTCGTTCCTGTTGGAGGCCGCTCCACGTTGCAGCCCCAACGACAACGGAGACCTGACAAAGAAAAGGTCGGGTCTCCCGTGCAGGGGAAAGATTTTAAAGTTACCCCCTTCCCCCCACCCCCCCACACACATACCCCAACAAAAAAAATAACAAAAACTACATAAAAACGAGACAAAAAAAAATAAAACACAGACGGACTGCAGAGGCCGCTGCTGACGAAAGTCGCGCCGCCCACCGAAGGGGGAGATAGAGTTGTGTATCGTCTGCATAGCAGTGGAACAAAATGCCATGCCTTTGAATGACTTGGCCTAAGGGGAGCATATACAGGGAGAAGAGAATGGGGCCAAGGATGGAACCTTGTGGAACCCCACAGCAGAGGCTAGCTGGGGAGGAGAAAGAGTTGCCTATGTTAGTAGAGAAACTCCTACCTTTGAGGTAGGAGGTGAACCAGCTCAGGGCAGTGCCATCAATACCAACCCCGTACCGAAGACGGTCAATTCGGATGGTGTGGTGGACAGTATCAAATGCATCATCCATGATACATTACCTCAGTCAGTCGTGACTGTGGGGGGCCTACAACAACAAAAAATTACAACAATGTCCTCTGTAACTTCTGCAACTTACAGGATAGGACTAGTAATACCACAAGAATACTATTCTTACGTGAACATATATTACTTTTCCTTCCATATTATCTTAAATTTTTAGGACATCCCTAAGTCAAACCATGATAAGAAGCAGTTCAGCACCACATTCTAAAGACAATTAAATATTAATGTACATCTTTGCATTCCAAGTAAAGGCCCTCCATATCATAGTCATAGTCATAGAGTGATACAGCGTGGAAACAGGTCCTTTGGCCCAATTTGCCCATACACTGGCCAACATGTCCCAGCTACACTAGTCCCACTTACCCGTGTTTGGCCCATATCCCTCCAAACCTGTCGTATCCATGTACCTGTCTAAATATTGGGATAGTCCCTGCCTCAACTACCCTTGGCAGCTTGTTCCATACACCACTGTGTGAAAAAAGGTTACCCCTCAGATTCCTATTAAATCTTTTCCCCTTCACCATAAGCTTATGTCCTCTGGTGCTCAATTCACCCAGTTTGGGCAAAAGACTCTATGCATCTACCCGATCTATCCCTCTCATGATTTTATACATCTCTATAAGATCACCCCGCATCCTCCTGTGCTCAAAGGAATAGAGTCTCAGCCTACACAACATCTCCCTATAGCTCGGATCCTCTAGCCCTGGCAACATCCTCATAATTCTTTTCTGTACCCTTTCCAGCTTTCCTATAACATGGTGCCCAGAGTTGAACGCAATACTCTAAATGCGGGCTCACCAACATCTTATACAACTGCAACAATTTAAATTGTAGATTTCTTTGGAAATGTATACGAAGTAACTAATACATATTTAAACTGCCAGTTGTTAATTAATTGTCAATGGCAAATACATTCAGCAGTTGAATCCATAGAACGGCAGTAACTATGTAACTAGTTTCAGTGCAGTAATGCTAAAAGCACATTGGAAATTGCATTGCACCCTTCTCTGCTAAATCCAACAGAATAGGACGGTTCTAGTTTTGACGCAAAGTTGAACGGTTTCAGCCAGGATATTTCAATCAGCTTCAGTTATCCCAAATTAAGAGAATGAAAGAGTAAGTAGATATTGTGGGTTAGATAAATGGTCATCATTGGAATAAAACACCATTCTCAGCGGGGTGGTGAGGCTGGAAAAGGAGGAGGAAGCTTGAGGAGTTGGAAGAAGAAAGGGATTTAAACTCAAAGCATTGATGAATAAATTGTCAGTGTAGGTCACAAAAAAGCACTGCACTAATGGGTTTAAAGCGTAAGTTAGGATTTGTAGAAGAGTTTTGGTAGACTTTAACTTTAGGAAGCATGGAAGGTGAAAGGCATGCTAAAAACTGGAATAATCGAGTTTAGACATAGCAAGATTCAAGATTCAAGATTCAAGATTCAAGAGAGTTTATTGTCATGTGTCCCAGATAGGACAATGAAATTCTTGCTTTGCTTCAGCACAACAGAATATTGTAGGCATAAATGAATACAGAACAGATAAAAGCATGAATAAGGATATACAAAAAGAGAAGAGATTGATAACATTAAATAAATTAATAGTCGATCTATAAGATGAAAAATTTGATGATGCGTTGATTTTGTATTCATATGAATTGTTTCTTTTTTAATGTTATGCTGTGGATTCCCATGGCAATGAAGTAGAGAGAGGCACAGATGTTACACATTCAGTGTGGCCCATGTTGACTGTTGAGCTGTAGAATTGGTGGTACCTTTTACATGTGTTGGTTGAATTTGGTGGCATGTTTAAAATGTTCAAAAGGTTTTGTTGGGCATTAATTATTTAATAAAAGCTGAGCAATTGTTTTTGTTTCTTCCCTCTCTCTTTACAAAGACATTGGGACACATTTGAGGAAAATGTTCAGAGCACATGCTGAGAAACAGGGAGGAAGTTACAAAGCTAGTCTGCCCAGTTACTGGGAAGCATACAATATAGAATGAGGCAGGAAAGACATTTAGATCAGTAGCCAGAGGGACTGGCATAAAAATAGTGCTGGGTTAATTTACAAAAGTAAAATAGGAAGCTGAAGAGGATTGCATGAAAAGGTTAAGGCTATTTTCTGGCAATATCAAGGAGAACTTATTGCTTAATATATGTGTAAAGGGAATGTGGATAACAAAGGCCACTGTGGGACCAATATGATATCAAAACTGTATCCAGAATATGGAGGTGAAAGACATGGGAATGGTACTAAGTGAATATTATGTACATATATACACAAATTGAAGAAGTATACAGACATTAAAGTTAACGAAGATTGACTGAGGCTATTGAGTATGATAAACAAGGAGAAATATTAAGTGGCTTAATATCTTCAAAAATGAGCACATCTTCAGGTCCAGGTAAAATATATCCTTGATGTTAAGAGAACCAACTGAGGAAATAATGGAGGCCATGACCATTATTTTCAAACTCTCTTTGCTAACAAGCATGGTGTTTAAGGAAAGAAATAGTGCCAACATGATAATATGGCTAAAAAATAAAGAACATAAGAGTATCGAGTAATGAAAGGCCTGGATGGAGTGTATATGGAGAAGATGTTTCCAGGAGTGGGAGAGTCTAGGACCAGGGAGCAGAACCTCACAATAATAGACAATAGATAATAGACAATAGGTGCAGGAGTAGGCCATTCGGCACTTTAAGCCAGCACCGTCATTCAGTGTTATCATGGCTGATCATCCCCAATCAGTTTCCCGTTCCTGCCTTCTCCCCATATCCCCTGACTCCGCTATTTTTCAGAGCCCTATCTAGCTCTCTCTTGAAAGCATCCAGAGAACCTGCCTCCACCGCCCTCTGAGGCAGAGAATTCCACAGACTCACCACTCTGTGAGAAAAAGTGTTGCCTCGTCTCCGTTCTAAATGGCTTACTCCTTATTCTTAAACTGGGGCCCCTGGTTCGGGACTCCCCCAACATCGGGAACATGTTTCCTGCCTCTAGCGTGTCCAAGTCCTTAACAATCTTATATGTTTCAATGAGATCCCCTCACCATCCTTCTAAACTCCAGAGTGTACAAGCCCAGCTGCTCCATTCTCTCAGCATATGACAGTCCCGCCATCCCGGGAATTAACCTTGTAAACCTACGCTGCACTCCCTCAATAGCAAGAATAAAAGAGGTCCATTTAGACTAGAGATGAGGATCAATTTCTTTAGCCAAAGGGTGGTGAATCTGTGGAATTTATTGCCACAAATGGCTGTGGGGGGCATGCCATTGGATGTTTTTAATGCAGAGATTGATAACTTCTTGATTAATAAGGGTGTCAAAGGTTACAAGGAAAAGACAAGAGAATGCAGTTGAGAGGGGAACATAGATAAGCCAAGTATGAATGGCGGAGCAGACTCGACAGGCTGAATGCCTTAATTATGCACCTTTGTCGTGATATTAGGATCTTATGATATCTCCTCCACATTCCATACTTTAGTCAGATGTGGTGAATCTATGGAATTCATTGCCATGGATGGCTGTGAAGGCCAGGTCAATGGAGAATTTTAAGGCGGAGATTGACATTATTGATTAGTAAGGGTGTCGGGAGGAGGGGAGAAGGCAGGAGAATGGGGTTGAGAGGGAATGATAGATCAGCTATGATTGAATGGCAGAGTAGACTTGAGGGGCTAGATGGCCTAATTCTGCTCCTATAGCATGAACTTATGAACATATGCAGGAAATTAGATTGTGAACGTGACTTAAGTGACTTGAGATTGACAAGATAGTTTGCTGTGGGAGAAGGTCAAGGAGGCTCAATCAAGGCCAGAGGCATGGATGAGGAGTAGATTCCAGTGGACACTGATTATCTTGCCACTGGCTTCTTGCCTCTCTGTCCTGAAGACATTTCAACCTACTCTTGGCTATCAAAGGGTACATGATTGTTTGAGCCACAAATTACCCTGTGATTGTCCCACCAACATTTATTCTTCAGGTCATTGTCTTTCTGTTAGACCTCAGCCTCCAAGTGCCTGCAGAACTGTTTCAGGAGGCAGCAGAGCTTCCAATCCAAGTAGACCTTGCATTTGTAGTTAATTAACTCTGAGATCTCTTGCTTATTTCAAGAAGCAAAGGGCAGCACAGTGACGTTGCTGCCATACAGTGCCAGAGATCTAGGTTCGATCCTGACTACGGATGCTGTCTGTACAGAGTTTGTACATTCTCCCTGTGAGCATGTGGGTTTTCTCCAGGTCCTCCGGTTTCCTCCCACACTCCAAAAGATGTGCGGGTTGTAGGTTAATTGGCTTCTATATATATGTGTAGGATAGAACAAGTGTACAGGTGATTGTTGGTTGACGCAGACACAGTAGGCCGGTGGAGCATGTTTCCACGCTGTATCTCTAAAACTAAAATAAACTAAAACTAACCAGAAAAGTCACAGCAGTAGAGTTGCTGCCTTGCAGCGCCAGAGACCTTGGTTTAATCCTGACTATGGGTGCTGTCTGTATAAAATTTGCACGTTCTCCCTGTGACCATGTGGGTTTTCCCCAGGTGCTCCGGTTTCACATTCCGAAGACGTGCAGGTTTGTAGGTCAATTGGCTTCTGTAAATTGTTCCTAGTATGTAGTATAGAATTAGTGTATGGAGTGAGTTGAGTTTAGTTGAGATTAGCTAATGTTCACGTGTATGGAGGTACAGTAAGAAAGCTTCTGTTGCATGCCAACCAGTCAGAGGAAAGACAACACATGATTACAATTGGGTGGTTGCTGGTTGGCACGGACCCGGTGGGTCGAAGGGCCAGTTCCCTCGCTGCATCTCTAAACTAAACTAAACTAAACAGAATCAACCACCATACAAAGAGTTTGACATCACAAATACTTTGACCTCCAACTCTTGAGATGGTCTGTGGAATATCTTACTCAAATTTGGAGGTGTGAAAAAAAATTGCCTTAATTCTATGTCTCCTAAAACAGTCATACGTTTCCACATTCCATTGAGACAAGCTGGATAGGGGAAATGTTTCCAGGATGTCCTCCAAGCCTCCTTGAAAAAGTGTAACATCTTCACAGTCAAATGGGATCACTGGCCTACGACCTCTCAAGTTGGTGAAAGGGCGTACAGAATATCTCTCGTTTCCCTTCTCGCTAACCTGTCTGAAGAAGGGTCTCGAGCCGAAATGTCACCCATTCATCTCCAGAGATGCTACTGCCTATCCGGCTGAGTTACTCCAGCATTTTGTGTCTATCTTTGGTCTATTCGTTTGTTCTCAGATGTCAACAGAGGTGGAGAGCCGCATATTTCAATCCCCCTCAGCATTTAAAGCAATTCCTTCGCTCATACCAGCCTCACCAATCTCCCCAGATCCCACAGCACTAGATTAGAAACAAGACATCATACATCTCAAGGGTAGACAAAAATGCTGGAGAAACTCAGCGGGTGAGGCAGCATCTATCGAGCGAAGGGATAGGTGACGTTTCGGGTCGAGACCCTTCCTGAGACTTAAACATACATCTCAAGGGAAGAAATCCCTTAGGGATTCCCTAAGAGAAGAAAGAAAATAGTCTAAATACCGTTGTGTTACTTCTGATGCAGGATATTTTCTAGAGTAAATGGATTTATAAAATCAAATTCATTAAAAAAAACCAGATCAATTATATTCCAATTATAACTTTTTTCAATCACTACCAGAAGAGGAAGATTTAGACTCAAAGTTCAAGGTATCAAGCACAAAATCCGAATATTTCACAGAATGGTTTATGAACCTGGGCGAATAAAGCAAGTCGTGGTATTAAGTTAGGAGTCCAAATTCAAGAAATAACTAATTGTTCGAGCAATATGCAACCACAGAGAAAAAAATGTCTGGACACCTAAAAACAGATGTACCTATTTCTCCGATTCACATTTTGGCATAAAAAGTGGCCCGGCTTTGGACCTGCGGAACGTCGGAGTCCAAATTGTTTTGATGACTCGCTCCAACAAAAAGCAGCACGTGTTTTCTAACTCCCTCCGGACTTTCAAATAAAGTCGCGAAGTCTTTCAGACTGCAGGACTGGGAAACAACAAGCGTAATCTGTAACCTCAGAATCTGCTGCCAGTAATCTGGAATCCACATGAACGGGTGGCACTACACAATATTGTTATAAAAATATGAATTATTGTACGAGCGATCCATCTGGTATGTCCTGTGTGCAGTCTGTGATAAGAGGTGTCCAATGTTAATAAACAGGTTTCCTCTACAGCTCGTCAGCGCCTTCCTTTTCTGAGCAATTGTTCCTTTAATGTTATGCCGTGTTTTTCCATTTATTCAGAATTGCGCCTCTAGGGTAGATGCGAGATTATTCGTCGCGTTTCAAAAATAAGTGCCAAGAATGGAGACACCTGTTTTTGGAAAGAGGATAGCGCTAAAAATGATTATAAAATAATACTTATAGGCCGCAGTGACCTCAAAGAGAGTTGATATTTACTCCCATGTTGGCAACGCCTTCCAATCAACATTGGATTTTCTTTGGCAATTTAATTCTACCTCAATAGGAAAATCCAACTCGAGAGGTTGTGCACAAAAAAGACACAGTCGGAACAATAAAACACTAAAAATGATACTTTATTCCAAGAAGTGAAGGAGAGTTTATGGAATGAAAATGGGGAAGGAACGAAATCAACCTGTTAGAGCAGAAAATGAATAACCTCTTCAATAATCTACGAATTGAAACGTCAATCGATTTTTTTTTTTTTTGTCATTCGCTTACATTTTCCAGGTAACGTTTTCTTGTTCAAACCGCCAACACGTTAACTGGATTCCATTATTCAATGTATTTGCCCCGTGACACATTTCTTGGGCGCAAAACTGAGATGTGTAATTGAAATCCCCCGAAGTAACATTTCCTACGATCTATTAACTAGTCATGTATCAAATACTTTTGATTTGAAATAAGAGACAAAGCGATCATTTGTTTTATCATAGGTACACAAAAATGCTGGAGAAACTCAGCGGGTGCAGCAGCATCTATGGAGCGAAGGAAATAGGCAACGTTTCGGGCCGAAACCCTTCTTCAGACTGATCATTTGTTTTATTATGATCCACTCTCTAATTATGTTCGATAGCCCACCACTCCTATACGTATACTATTTATGATGAGCTCGACCATATCTAAACCACCTACAGAGCATGGTTGCTTTATAACAGGAACTTAATAATATTCATAAAGCAGTCTTTGTGGCTATTTCACTAAGTTTCCATTGATCCAGTTGTGTTCAAAACATGTCTTGTTTAATTCTTTCTTCAAACAGTCAAGTTAACTGCAGTCATTGTTAACTGAAAATACTATATACGTGTTTTGTATTTTTTTAAAGAATCTTTACATTTCAGGACACATTCAATCACTTCATAATTGCATCAATTGAAACTTATTTTTATTATAATCAACATATATGTTTTATAAACTATAAATGGGCCAAACAGCCACAAATTATACAGAATCCCACCCAGAGAAAGTACATAGCTTTATTACTTAAAACCAAATCTGTTCAGATATGAGTAATGCCTGCTCTGCAACTGCTTGGCGTGTTAATGAAATAAACCCTCAGTGCTTCAACCCTGATCTAGTTTTTTTTTAAATATAAGATAGGAATATTTAAGTAAGTATTAAAACCAAATCATTAAGATGTGATTTTAGGAAGCATTTCTGCAGTAAAAATAGGTCATGGAAATCTGAAACTCTATTAACAGAAACAAAATTGTTGAGTCTAGATGAATTGAGAAATTAGAATTGGGAAAACAATAGATTTTGATGTGAGAATATAAAGATTACATAAAAGAATATGAGTAACTGGAGTTAAAATACAGGTCTGAAATGTTATAAATAAGTGATGGAAGTAGCTGATCTAGCTACTCCAGATACGTTTTGGAGTTTTTGAGCTTACTGAATTGGGTTTGACCATAAACAGAGACGCTCAGAGTTTATTTACACTCATTGCTTTAATATTGGATGGGATATAAAGCATTGCTTTGCAAATTGTCCAGGGGGTTGTGGACACAAGGAACTGCAAATGCTGGTTAACCAAAAAAAGACACAAAGTGCTGGAGTAACTCAGCAGGTCAGACAGCATCTCTGGAGAATACTACCTGACCTGCTGAGTTACTCCAGCACTTTGTGACTTGTCCTATGGGTTTACTGGATGTTCTCTAATCATTTAGATTAATTGATCTAATAGAAATGATAGCAATTTAAGGATTGCCTGTTATCTTCAAGTATTTATATTTTGATTGCTGGCTGAAGTCCTAACTCTGATTTCCTAACTGCTGTTTCCTGGGCAGCAGAAATGAAAAACATGTAAGACTGTGTTAGAAAAGTGTTTCCCAACTTGAACTTCTTGTCAAACACCAGTCCAAGCTTTAGAAACTTCTGCAGTACAAAGGAAATTGACCATGTAATAGAAAATACAATTGAAATGTAGAATAGTACAAACCAGAAGAGGCCATTCATCCCAGCATGTCTACATCAGCTCTTTCAAAGAGCATCCAGTTGTTTCCAGTTACCTTTTACCATCCAATATTCCTTTCTGGTTCAAGTGTTCATCTAGTTCACTTTTGTAAACTCTTATTGAATCTGTTTCCACAGCCCTTTGGGCAATGCATTCTAAATCCTATCCACTTCTTTTAAATGGTCTGGCAATAATTTTATGGTGCAGCCACTGATCAGTAAAAAATCTATCTCCATATCAACCGTTACAGATTATTTCAAATATTATAAACATATTACCTTGTTATAAAGAAAGGCTCTCACAACATTACGATCCTCAGATCATTTTGTAATCAATGAACGGCCTTCTTTCTGAAATATTAATGCTGTTCTCCTTAATCTTGTTTGAAATGGTGAATTTTATGTCCAATAAGGGACCTAAAAGGTTCAGGTCTTATGTGTCAGTGTAAAAACAGCACCTCCAGTTTCACGGTTCTACAGTAACTGTCGAGCTCAAGCGGATGAAACTAACACTAAGCCAAGTCTTGATCTGGCGAATCAGTGCAGCCTCCTCCAAAAAGTCCAATATATCCACCCTAAGCGCCAAACCTGGCACCAATATCACTCGGAGTGCAAAGTAACAAATAAAACACGCATAATTTTTAAATCAATTGTAAATGGAACATAACTTTGTCACAATTATAAATTTCAAGTTGATGAAGCACAAAACATGGAACTGCTACGTTCAGCACTTCAACATGGACTTGTACAAGATCAAACATCGCTAAGATCCAAGTTATAGTGCAAAGGACGTGCATTAGTTAGGCAGAAGAATCATTTGTGAAACGGTCTTTAACACAAAGCACGACAACTGACGTTGATGAATAAAATGGTGTTGCACAAACATGTGATAAGGACTGCTTGTCTTGATGCCTCGTCAACTTGGATTCAACTCAACATTTGCAGAACAACCCCCCGCTGCAGTGGATCACGTGACGATGGGAACAGCAAGCCACTGAACCGGATGGGTAGGAGTCAGTGAGTCAATGATTCCACATCATCCTTGCTGTAGGGATGCTGGTAAGAATCCCTTTGCACGGAATATGTGGGGACCAATAATTTAATCTCGTATTAATAAAGTAACTGCCGAGAGTCGGTAGAACTGTCCTTTGTTTAAAAAACACTGACCTAATATTGTTGATACATTCAAAAGTGCACCGCCCTTCTACGTCGACTTAGAAAATGCATTAGAATTTACTGCACCGTATTTATTAGTTGAAACAAACAAAAAAAAATATTAGTTTTACTGACATCGTTAGATACCAGACATACTGACATCCCCATTATCCTTTCTATCCATTGCCAAATGGTGATGGTTGAGTGTCGAAGGGGAATTCTGGTTCTCGTTCGTCTTCGGGTGTAATTCTTGTTCAACATCTTCCTTGTAACAAAAGAATAAAGCCATTTCCCAATTTCAGCAAAGTCGTCCCTGTTTCACCAACGACACTGCCGCGACACTACCAGCTATCTTAGTCGCCTTAAGCTGTGAGAAATGCGCCAACTCTTGACAAGAAACCGTGCTAGGTAATAATGATGCGAGTGGGATATTTACTGAGAAACAGTCAAAAAATAGAATATTATTTGAATTGAGTTAAGGATATTTTAATGGAATATGCCATATCTCAAACCCGCATCGATTAAGATTAGAAGCCTTCATTGAATGAGAGCCTGGCAATTACAATAAGTATCATTCCGGTTTGACGAAGTTGCTGTATAATTGAAGAAACACGCGGGAGCACTCATGTAACTTGGTATGAATCGGATGTGTAATGAAGGGCGAGTTTACTGTTAGTCAGAGGTTACCATCCAACACGGGGCCTGCAAAACAAGAGCACGCCAGGCATAATTGTAAAATACCCACACCCCCAAGTCCCCTTCGCCCCTTGCAATGTGTGTTTTCTGTCGGGGTGAAACGCGTTGATAATATTCTATGAGGTAACCTTGAGTTTGGCCAGCCTAACTCGTGGAAATGCACAGCGTGGGGAGTCTGGGGACCGCTGGACATCCGAACTCAACTCGCCATTCAGAAATGATGAGGTGAGCTGCACTATGAAACTTCGAAAACGCAAAGCTGCTTACGTTTAAATCAACTACCGAGAGGAAATATGCTAAAAGCAAATGTTGCGAAACGCAGGGGGCGGCTTTTAAATGCCACCCCAAGGGTATTAATTAAAATCCCGGGTGGAAATAAAAACGAAGACATTGTTCATTAAAATCATAAAGGAATACAGATGGGTTTGCAGAAACACAGAAACTGAGAGTAGGCGACTGTGAAAATATCTGGACATATACTTTATCGCTGATGGCTAACTGCGAAACTATTTCACCAGTATGTAACTCTTATCACAGCTAAAGTTTTCAGTTAACCATCAATGATAGAACATATTCCATATGTCCAAACATTTTGGACTAATTTGTTAAGTATGCGTTAACAACGCATCCTTTAAGATGGCCCAAGTTGACTAAGGAAGGTTGAGTGATCTACTTAAAACGCGCTCGTCTTCGATTTAAATATACGCTTACAAAACGCTACTGTAAAGATTATTACGATTAGAGCTGGTCTTATTCAACAAATCCATGGACAAACGATGCCCGCGTTCCTGGGTTTTTCAGCGTTAGTAAGCAACTGGTGTACCTACTTTACCTTAAAGCCGTTCCCCTCGAAATCTTCCGCTTGAAATTGAACCACGGAGAGGGTGGAGCTCCTGCTCCAGATTTCAATGTATCGTTTGCCATATCATCTCAGTTTATCCCGTCGCTTATGCTGTATTTTACAGTTAAAAGGTGTAACCGTAACCTAGATTTTAAAACTGCAATTGAAATCAAATCCTGTTCCTTCTTAATTTTGAGTTATACGTGTATTTTTATGCATAGCTAATCCTGAAAGGTATTAATCGCTGATATTTTTGCCTGACAGACAAAATTGCAATGGCGTGATCTCTGCGGTGACATAACACAGTAAGATAAATAACTTTCAATCTAATATGACGAGGCACACCAATATTATATGTGATGAATGCTTTTTACAAATCAACACTTAAAGCAATACCAGCTGCCGTAATCTTAACGTATAACATCAAAACGATTATTTTACAGCAAGAAGTTGTTATTTATTTAGACGACCTTTATTTCATGTTTTCTCTCATTGATTATTTCAATTGTGAAAATAGTTATTCGATCACATTAGCTGGTGTTTTTGGATGGCATGCCACAAAAGATGGGACTATCTCGATTTGAAGAAGCATCACTTCTGTAGCAACCAAATGTTAGGACGAGATCTACAAATGACACCTGTTTGCTTCTGTTTATTGCACATTAAATTATGAACTTAGGTTTGTCAGGCCAACCTAAGAAACAAGAAATCTACAGTCACCAGATGCGTCTGATAAAGTTACTTCCCATCACTTCGTTATGAATTTTTAATTTGCAGGTGTTCAAATAAGGATTCTGAATTTTAGTAATTCGGAATTCTAGTCATTTTCAGTTATAATTTTATTTTTCCGAATAGGAGCATTTGGGTGATCGGTGAAAGAATAAAGCTTTCTGTGCTGCTCAGAAAAGTGAATCATTAGCTATGGACAGATATAGCTGCGTCGTTACAGTTGAGCTATGATATGTATTCGCAACACGAGGACAATACGATTGGCGCGCATCGAAAACTGTTCGAATGCATAAGCTCCGTTCCTTTTAACAGCGGCGTATGTCAGAAAAGACTAACTATTGTTTGTCCTAAAGTTTGAGATTTGACTAATCCGATTGAGAAGTGACAGCAGATTTCATCCCATTTAGCTCTTAGGGCTAAAGGAATTAAGGGATATGGGGGGAAAGCAGGAACGGGGTACTGATTTTAGATAATCAGCCATGATCCCATGGAATGGCGGTGCTGGCTCGAATGGTCGAATGGCCTACTCCTGCACCTATTTTTCTATGTTTTTATGTGATTGAATATCACGTTAAGGCGTCAAGAAGTGATGTTGGCTGTTTTCTCAACCTAGAGTGTCATTAAACAAAATAAGCATGAGGTACCTCGGCAATTTTAGGACAATATCTTAGTGGCGAAACACATAACTCCGAGTATTTCACTGGAAGTTCAAAGAAGGTAATATAACATTTTCCAGGCTTAACTTCATTAAATATTGAATCATTTTCAATTCCTCTCTCCATCACTGAACTGCATTGAATTCGTGCGCCGGATAGGTATGGTGCGGTCGAAACTGTGAAGTCCCTGATTGTTTTCAGAAGATACATCGCAGTTTACAGTCGCAACGGTTAATGTTATCAAATTACACTTGGAATAACAATCCGTGACTTCAACACAGCATTAACAAACATATAACAGAGATAAAAAGTAACATGGATCACTAAGCTTAACTTTGACAGTCACTCAGCATCATAAAAGAATCAAGAATACACGATTAGGAAATTGCCATGGCGTTTTGATAAATAACATAATAATAACATTTATGTATGCTCAGTGTATTAAAAACAAATAACATATTAACATTGGTTGAACTGGGATTTATCACCACAACTATTTGCAAGTACTGATTTCATTAAGTATTCCGCAAAAAAGTTCCTCATTCTGTAATTTCCACTGCATTCCTCCACTTTCGATGCAACCATCCTACTAAACTCACTAGTAGTTTTAACCACCTAATTTAGATGTCATGGATTGGAAAAAGTGACACATCCTATCCATACACCGTTAACCCCTTGCAGCACTTTGTTTATCTTCACTTTCAGTTTTCCCTACCAGAGATTAGGGTTCCCCCAGAGTCCGGATGCGATCCGAATATTGATTGCGCATCGGGTTTTTTTTCCCCCATCGCTACACTGGCTTGTCCGACATCAGTCCTCCCTAATGTCTATTGTCGACAATAACACATGGATGTTTGTTTTGTTATTCGGCTTTAATATTAGTGAGCAGATCTTTCTTTCAAAACATTAACTACACATTTGATGGAGGTACAAAACAAAAGAAAAAAACCCAGCTCCTGTGCTCTTTGCTTCTGAAATCAGATTGCACGAGTCCAATCCCGGAAAAAAATAAGAATAGAAATTAATATATAGAGAGGGAGAGAGAGAGATAAATGAGTTAATTGCAATGTGCGGCTCGGCGGCTGCAGCCAAAGTTGCCATTTGCTGGCCACAGGCATTGGTGCGGGGAGGACCTCAACCCCGGAGCACGTGACGCGCCTGCCTCGCTCCGCCTTCCCATTGGCTGAAGGCGGCGGTTTGAAGGCGACCGCCAAGCCTTGCCTCATTGGACGGCGGCGATCGCGCTCGCCATTGGCCCGGGGCCTGGAGGGGCGACGTCACAAAGACTATGACGCGCGTTCTTCCTGTTTCCTTCCCCGCGTCTTGAAGTGCATCTTCAGCGGCTCGCGCTGAATTAACAATCAGGGGCAGAGAGAGAGGAAGGCGGCGCGAAGCCCTGCCTCCTGGAGGTATACAAACCCTCACCATCTCTGCCCCCCTCTCTCTGTCTCTCTCTCCCTCCTTCCTGCAAGCAGCAAGCTCTTCTCCTCGCAGCCCACTCACACTACAAGCACAGTAAGTAACCTTGCTCCTTGCTTACCTTTTTTTCCCCTCCCTACTCCGTCCTTCAGAAACTTTAAAGGCTGCTTGCAGCTGGCTCCCATACCTGCCTGCAGAGAGGTTTCTTTTTTTTTTTAACTTACATTTCCATGTGTGTTTTGGAAAGAGAGAAAGTAGAGAAGTATTTCTAACCCTTTTTGTTTTGTACACAATACGCTGCTTGTTTTCCAAATATTGCATTGTACTCTTTTGTCCCATCATCTGCTGCCTCTTTGTCTTTAGTCAAGTGTAGTATCCTAGGTATTTCGTGTCTCATCATGCAACGGATTTGTTTTTCATTTGTGTGGATACTTTCTTTTCTCCCCCAGATCTAGTGCAGATGTGTTAGTTTCGGTTTGCCTTCTTTTGGGATATAATTTAGTTAATAAACGTGCTATTGTGCAGTTGGGTTCGTCTTGCATTGTGCTCACGCTTGTCTCTTCTTGAAACTTTAATATAAATAATGATTCAATTAAAGGTATTTTAAAGTGCACGGTCATGTTGGTTGTAGTATTTGATCCTATCTCTTCCCCAGCCCCCTCATCCCTCCCCCCTCCCCCCCACAAACACATACATGGTCACAAGGCGGCTGTAACGATGGTCAGATATGGACAAAGAAGTTGTCGTCACAAGGTGTCCTTTGTCAACAATCCCCCCCTTGTTCTGTTCTGTTCTAAAATCTCAGGGAATTAACCTTGTGTTCATAGTAATAACGCACGAAACTCCGACCTCGCTCTTGATTGTACTTAACGTGGAGGTGCGCTGTCAGATCGAATGGTCGGTCGGCTTTGCATTGGCAAGGATTGATTAACAGTAAACAACATATAATTGGAAGCTACGTTTGGAATGATGATGTGTGCGGGGAAAAAAGGTGCATTTTGTGTTAATGCGAGCAGGTTGTAGATTACTTGGAGAGGAGGGAGAGAAATGCATTGGCTTTACCGGGAAAGTGAAATCAACTTTCTGAAAGTGGATTTTGCAGCATCGCGGATCTTGGAAACGTAGTTTTGTGGTTTCATTAAAACAACCCCAAAACGGTTGTTGTCGGTGCTGCCCTTCTTTATTTGCGCACTGCTTTCTTTACTTTGAGCTTGGTTGAGATCTGACTCTGTTCTCCCGTGACTCTGGCCTTTTTAGAATTTGCCTTTAATTGTTTACAGACAATTCAAAGTCGCTGGCATCCCCGCGTGTCTTGTACATTGTTCCCGAAATTGATGTTTACCCAGCCAGCTGCTGGATGCCTGAAACACAGGCGCAGCAACGGAAGGATCGCCTTGCTAATGTTTTCCTGAAGGTTCACCCTCCCCCCCCCCCCCCCCCCCCCTCCCCCCTCTTCAAACGCCAGACCCCGGCTGAAAGTGAACTGGTAAGCACTTCAAGGCAGATTGTTTTCTTTCAAAAAGGCGAAGTTTCAGGATAGTGAGGGGTGTTGAATGGTGTTGGCAGTGATCAGACAGTGCGCATGGGCACCGGCAGACAGGTGTGCTGTGTCTAGGGCAGGTGCAGCGTCTTATAAGGGCTCAGCCGCGTCTCGCCTTATGAAGAGAGCCTGCCATCAGATCCCAATGAAAATCACGATATATCAAATTGAACGCCCTCCAGAGACTAAACAGTTTATTCTCTCCAAACAAAAGGTATTGTCCATTGCTGGTACGCGTATTTTTTTTTTTGTTTACAAAATTATAATATGAAGTATTATAGAATCTGCAAAAGCTTGTTTTCTGATCACGATAAAGGCTCCGTTTAAAAGGAATGAATTAATCTGGGAATCGTGCTGTCCACAGCAATCCGGTCTAACCGCAGCGCGGCCAGGATCACACTTCGCTTAAAATCCCCATTAAAACTTTAGAAAGATTGATGCTTGGAAGTCGGTTGAAGTATCAATTTGTATCTGTAGAAATAATTCAGATTAATAACTGAGCTGCAACGGCGTTTTCCTCGATAACATCTTTCCAGTCCCTTAGTGTCCATAAAGTTTAATTTCCCGAAGTACTTCCCCTGTACCAATTATTGGTAAATAAAGTTTATTTAAAATTTCCATAATATACTAACCCTGCATATATAGGAAAACACAAAACTGAATATACCTAATATACCTAGGAAACCTACATATAGTGAGGTTATAAAGTCAGTCATCTGTGATTATTCAAGCTATATTTTCCTCTCCAGCAGATTATTCAAGTTGTTTTGCTCTAGCCTATATACTTGATTAGATACCTTGTGGCAATGCAGGTGTGCAGACTGTTATGCACTGGATTCAGCTTTCTAGAAGAAAACTAGGCAGATAACTCTCCTTGAAAGATTCGGCTTCGCTATGTTTTAATTAACGTTACATGAGAGTGACAGAAATTGCTTGAGAATTGTTGGATGGATTAAAGATAAAGTTATTAATTGTGCATTTCATTCTGGTATAGAATGGGAACCTTTTAACAATTAGGTGTGCTTCAATATTTTTATGCATGGCTGTATTGTGAGAAATTAAAAAGGAGTTATCTTAGAATTATAAAATTGTTCTTTAAAGAGTGCTGTCTATCCATGCATAGTCCTGTTAATCAACTCGGAGGCATCAACATCCACTTAAACCAATGTCTCCGTTTTCCCTTTTTCCATTCTTTCCACACCCCCGACAGCTAAACAGCAACTGTTGTCTTGATTGTAAATGCAGCTTAATAAACAGTTGCATTAACGCAGACATTTCCTGAAACCGCAGGTGAATTAGCATGTAGAGGAAGATGGCTCTTGCTTTGGGTAACCAACTCCCAAAGAAAATAACTCTTGAGAATGTGTTCATCCAATTGATTATGAGCTGAACATCTATTTTTGTTTACCTAAGAGAATAATTTATGTTTAAATGCATCTCATACAGTCAGTCGTATCCCTCTTCACAATATTCCACATATGCAACACCAACACTTAAAAAATAATAATATATTGATGACATCTGTTAACTCTCTTAATTTATGAACCATATTTATTGGTGAGATTTAAAATTACCTTTAACTAGTAAAGACATGGATGGAATTTAAAAATACTTTGGCTTTTTACTGTTGAGGTCTTTAAAGATAAATATAGAAATTTGCTCTTGGAAGAGTAAGAAATGAACACATTTGATTTTGCATGTTTGAATGCCTGCCTAGCTGCCCTAAATGCTTAAACTTATCGCAGGCAACAGCTTGATTAACCAGGAGGACTAAATTCTCACAACTGTGTTACCCTAAGTATTACATTTTGCTCCGGTCTCATATTAATTATGAATTATGATGAACACATTGCAAGCCTAAATATCAAATCTTTCTGGAGGGAAGCAGGCTGTTTTTATTTAAAATCATGACAATCCATTTCCAAATATCTGCAGGTTGAAAGTTGCTTAGTCGAAGCTTGTTTCTGTAGAGATAATCACTCACTGGTGCTGTGGAATATGTGGATGTTTTACAGGTGAGTTGAAAGGGACGGAGCAAATCCAAAATGTCTGCATGCTGCCTTTGGCAAGCAGCCGTGCTATTGTGGAGATGAGTGCTGTTGAGCTGATGCAAAAGTTTCACATAGAGTAAATCTAGCATGAAAAATATTTTGTGATTTTCTGTTTATGTAGGTTAAAAACTTAAACCCTTGTTTCAGCACATGTAACATCCATGGGATTACATCTATGTGAGTTAACCAGGCATGGAGCACTTCTAAGTTCATTAGTGTATTTTTGATCTTGGGAAATTGGGAGTTCTGACATAAAAGAAAATACATTCCCTTTCTTTCCCACGCTTGTGCTTCATGTTTTCTTGCTTTGTCTAATTAATTTCTAATGTGATTTTTGAGGCTATAAAGGAATTCTCACATACATTGCAGCTGAACCTCTCGGTAGATATTATATAACAACATTTCCTTTGATTAGTACGCTCATTGTTGTATACAAAGTTTTTAACTGATGACCTTTGATTAGTTAAATATTACCATAACATTTGAAAAGTGATGTAAATATTTAGTAATGTCATTGTCAATGGTGTTTTTTTTATGTACAGTATGAATCTGGAAGCAATTTCTTATCACTATAGCATTCGAAAACCTCTTGCCAACAATTAACTATATATAGGTTTAAAAAGAAAAACCTTTTGCCAACAATTAACTATATATAGGTTTAAAAAGAATAAGTGGACAGCGTAAATCTATATTTAGGTTTACTCTGCTGTCTTTCATTTTGTGCAGATGGGAATGTCATATCTCGTGGCATTCTTTGAATGAAGTGCAGAAGAAATGAATACAATTTAGAAAGTCCATGTGCATAGAACTAAATTAGCAAAGCTAGATCTGAACAGATTACACAAATTGGTCGGCATGGCTTTTTCAGTAAATGACTTTTGCATCAAACTGTAATGATGCCAAATAGAAATGCTTAAAACACGAGTGTTTTATAACTATATTGATTTGTTCTTGAATTATTTTCAGATTTATCTATGACTTAATCAAAATATTTGTCTGCATGGTTTTTTTTTACACTTTTCCCCTTAAGGTAAATGATAACATTTAACATCTTTGTACATTAGTTATATTATTGATGCTCAAGGAGCTTTGCTTTGTAAAAAAAAATGCTTAATCTATCCCAAACCATGTGAAAAGGAATATTTGTAAAAATCATTTTGCATCAAATGCATAATGAACTGTGATAAATGTAATGTCCCATAACCCCCTTTACCAGCACTTGCCTATTTTATGCAGATTTGAGGTCAGGAAATTTAGACAAAATTAAAGAAAATGATTCATCGGTCCTTTTGTTCTATTGGCTAGGGTCCCGGGATTCTCGAGCAGTGCCCAGCTGACAAGCCTTTGAAGATGGCACAATAACAAACCAGTGATGCCTGACCATGACAGCATAGCCCTCCTAACCAGACATACTAAGAGAAGAAGAGTCGACATTGGAGTGAAGAGAACTGTAGGGACAACTACGGTGTTTACTAAAGCAAAAGGGAAGCTATATAGTGTCATGAATTCCCAAAGTTCAGATCAGGACATTGAGTGCTCAGTGGTTCAGCATACAGATGTGGACAAATCAAACGTGCTCCGCAAGCTGCTGAAGAGGGCAAACTCTTATGAAGATGCCATGATGCCTTTTCCTGGAGCTACCATAATTTCCCAGCTACTGAAAAACAATGCAACTAAGAACGGAAGCACAGAGCTCAATTTGCAAACCAGTGGTTTCTCCAGCACGGGGTCAGAGGCAAATCAGGAGGATGCTTGCAGCAACTCTTCAAGGGAAAGTGGCCAGGAATGCCTGTCACCATTTAGCAGGCCTAACATGAGTCAGTTCGACGTGGATCGGCTTTGTGATGAACATTTGCGGGCCAAACGTGCACGAGTTGAAAACATAATTCGAGGTATGAGTCATTCGCCGAACGTGGCACTGCGGGGTGGAGAGAATGATCGAGATGGGGTACAGCAGCCTGTGAGTCCCCGAGAAAGTTACAGGGAAAACAAACGCAAGCAGAAGCTCCCCCAGCAGCAGCAACAGAGTTTTCAGCAACTGGTTACAGCACGGAAAGAGCAAAAGCGAGAAGAACGACGGCAATTGAAGCAACAACTGGAAGACATGCAGAAGCAACTGCGTCAGCTCCAGGAAAAGTTCTACCAAATATATGACAGTACGGACTCTGAGAACGATGAGGATGGCAATCTTTCTGAAGATAGCTTGCAGTCTGAAACCACTGATACCAGAGCACGAGCCCGTTCCGACCATGAGATATCAGAGTTGGATCCAGGACACTTCCTTGATCGTGCTCGAGCTCTTATTAGGGAGCAGGAAATGGCGGCAGAAAATGAGAAACTGAAGAGAGATGGTCGCTCCAGGAAAAGCCAAGGCCTAACCACCTTGCATGCTGAAGGAAAACAGCTAGCTGAGACGCTCAAACAGGAACTCAATTCCACCATGTCACAAGTAGTGGACTCTGTCGTCAAAATGTTCTCTAAATCCTCCCACCAGCTTCCTCAGGTCTTCCCCCCTATCCAGATTCCACAGGCGAGATTTGCCATGAATGGAGAAAACCACAACTTCCACACAACAAATCAACGACTTCAATGCTTTGGCGACGTTATCATTTCGAACCCGTTGAATACTTTTGCCAACATGCACGTGTCTAATTCCTCGGACCAGACGGAAGCACTGCCTCTCGTAGTACGCAAAAACTCCTCCGAGCCATCTGCGTCCACCCCGTCCATGGGAGGCCACCACGTTTCTCATCATCAGTCCCCGCTCTCAGCCGCAGTAGGGTTTTCATCCCCTGCCTTTCGCCATCCGCTGCCTCTTCCTCTCATGGCCTATTCCTTTCAGAGTTCGCTAGGCAACGCCTCCAGTGCAGTATCTGGGAAAGACAGGTCATCTCCCGAGTCCTTGGACCTGACCAGGGAAACTGCCTGTCTGCGGACCAAAGTATCATCACACCACATGAACCATCGTCCCTGCTCACCAATCCATCCATCCAGCACAGCGGAAGGTCTCTCGTTATCTCTCATTAAATCTGAGTGTAGTGACTTGCAAGACATGGCGGACATTTCACCATACTCTGGAAATACAATATCCTTTACTGATTATTCTTTTGTGTCTTAAATAGGTATATGCAACTAAAAAGTGTTCCAAGTTTTCACCCATATTGTCCCCGTGGCATCTCATTAGAATTGAGTTGAACTTTAAGCAAGGGGTCCAGTCATTGATTTTTTTTTTAACCGTTATTACCTGTTTTTGGATAACCCAGACACTGAAGATGCAACAAGTGCATCACCCCCACCCTTTACTGTTCTGCAAGTTCAGTGCAGCTGCCTGCTATGCATGATTAACCTCTGTTCAGCTGTACACAGAAATCTTTTGTCCTTGTATATACAAAGCAAATGATTTTAAAAGCTTGTGAGCACAATCAGAGTGGGCTCAGCTAAACTGAACTTCTTTCACAAGGTTTACTGTACTTTTTTTTCCTTTTTTCAAACAGATAACTCTCAAAAATATTTCATGCAGTATCAAAATGGTGCATCAACAGCAATTTTTCCTATTTCAGTGCCAGTTCTCAAAACAGCTTTTCCTTTTGTTTTATCCTATCACTTTGTTGAAGTAATAGAGCTTCTATTTTTACTATAAAGATTTGTTGACAGGAGTCAGTAACATACGGCACCATTTATTGTTGCTTAGCAGCAGTCTGCGGTGTTTCGTGAATTAAATGGCCAGTTACATATTTCATAGGTGACGAAAATGCACTTTTTAAATTGCAACTATAAATTTATTACCTTACCTTGAAAGTTGTGTTAAGATACATATTGCTTGCCCTTTAATTTGGCCTACTCTATACACAAATTTTGGACTGGAGTATGTTGTAGGAATTTTCAGGTATTTGGCTAAACTAATAGAGGATGCTCAGCCATTTCACTCCCATAGTAACAATTTATTGTCCTCAAAAAGATAAATTACTTTTACTGTGTACTATTATGTACTTATTGAACTAGAAAGATTATGATTGTATTAAAACTCATTACGTCCAGCTGCACACAGTTGCATCTCAGTTACTTTAACTTAATGGTGAAATATTCTGCAAGCTCGTGAATAGAACCATAGTAATTGGACCGGGGTTCTTTACTGCAACCCCTCCCCTAATTATCCCACCCCATCCCACCACCATCCCAACCCCTAATGTTAAAGGAAACAGTTGAATGGCTATCTCAACATTTCAGCCTTGATCCTCCATGACACAACCCTCCATTTGCATCTCAAGAAAATAACCTTGTAGAATACACAGCACATTGGAGCTGAGTTACTGCTTGGGGCAAGGCTAATGGGCGAGTACATTCAATCTCCATGGAGCTAACAAAAAAATAAGATGACACCTAGAGTTATAAACTAAAATATAATAAATAGGAACCAGGTGGAGTGAAACTACAATCAAGTTCTAATGCTTTCAAACATTGGTCCCGTGCCAAAATATTTAATTGCGAGTAATCTGGTAACTAAGATTACGTTACATATGATATGGAATAATGCAGAAGATGATAACTTGAACAAGATGGAATTTAGAAATTGTACTTAAAATTCTGCAATTATCTACTCGATCACAAATTTTGTAATAATTATTTTCTGGCAGCAATAGGCATACAGTGATACATAAAGCAAATGCTGCTTTGATTATTATTTTTTAAACAAAACTTTATTGTCCATGTCAAGGATGGATTTAAAAAGTCTTCTCGGGCTGAATTGAAACATGGCAATGTTCCAGTTACACTGCTGCTGTCTTTAATCCAATTGTACAATTTTACATTGTCCTGCACTGACATAACTCATCTGCCTCTCAGGTAATTCTACATATTTGCCTTGTAAAAACTCTGTATGCAGCCTACACACAAACTCGTGTGGTGTTTGAATACTGCTTTAGGTTCAGCTGCAGTGCAGTATTTCTCTGATCTTTTATTTTCCTGAGCAGATGTCTTTCATTAATTTATGGATTTATCATCTTTTCTTTTTTTTACACCTGGCAGCTGGCTCAAGTTTCAGCAGTTATTGTCTATTTTGCATGACATGTAGAATTGAATGTCATCTGTCTTAACAAAGCTGAAGCTAAAAGAATGAGGTGAGCCACATGAGCTGCTGGGACAGAGCTGTACGTTTTCTTACCTCCTTAATATTTATTTGTGCTCATTTCTTCTGGCCTTGAATGGGCTGTGCTAACATTCTGTGCAGCTGTATGTTTACAAAATCTATTCCAACATGAGTCATTGTGCGTGTGTAAGTATCCTAGAAACAGCCAGAGCTTTCTTGAGAGAACAGTTGCTTTTAGCGTAAGCACTTAAAAGGGAAAATGGTCAGTTCTGCTTTACATTATTGTGAGAAGCAGTGACATCAATTTTGGTGTAGCATGATTTTAAGCTGCTTTTTGTAGTTCATATTAGAAGCAAGTTAGGCAAAGTAGCAGTTACACAACATTGTTAAAAAAAATGAAGTATTTCATTTATACGATGTATTTATTAATTATTAAGGTTGTTTTAAGAACTCTCAAAAATGCCGTGATTTAATTTTCTTTTCCGTTTGCATTTAATATGATTTGATAATCATATGTCCTAGCATTTAAAGAACGAACATATAAATTTGCAATTTTGTCAAATGTAATTTTTACAAATGTACTACGCTGATTCCAAATCCTATAAAATGACTGAGGAAATCAAAATGAAATAACATGTCAGCAGCTGTTCATATCCTCAATCTTTACGTTGCTTTGTGTCGTTTACCATTTTTTTCCCCTTCTCTGTCATCTCTAAAAATAATTATTCATCTTGAGGTATAGTACCTAGGACAATAATGGTGCTATGGAAACTAACCATTCTTCTTGAACCAGCTTGAGTAATATGTGCAGGCATGTTATTTCATGATCATTGCAGAACCCTATGCCGTCTTCATTTAACAATCATGCATATTTTTTTTGCTGCAGGCGGCAAATTTGCTTGATTTGTTTTCTCCCTTGGCTTGGAGCACTGAGACCAATGGTGGTATTTCAACTGCCAACATAACTCTAACCAGATAATTTCAAGAGGGACCTGGGATTAAATTTGGAGTCCAGCTGGGATGACTCAATAACAATGGTGTACATTTGGTAGCTCAAGCATTGGGCGCTCCCTCTTTGACATTTCTTTTCCACAAAGTGAGATTGGGCAGGTGATTCACTTTAAAAATAACACACATGCGGTCCTAAATGTTCTTTCATGTTTAATTAATAAAATTAATGTTTAATGTAGCTCTTTAATGTCAGAGTTGATGTTCTGTATTGTGGTGCAGTCATGCCAGTTATTGCTGTGATATTTTGCAGAATATAAAATATAAAATACAGTTTATTCTAACTTTCTTTTAAGATAAGAGGAAAGTATGTCTAGAATGAAATAAGATAGAAATAAACAATTTATTTCTACACCAGATATAATTAGAATATATATATATTTTAAACAATTGTGCAAGGATATTAAACTATGGAATGTTAATCTTATTAAAGGGTGGTTATAATTAGTTATGTGAATTATTAGTGCAAGGTTGAACAAATATTTTTTTTACCACCTCTGTCCACAAATTGGAAATAAATGTTTTAAGTAATTGCAAACGCTCTGTGTACTACATGGTGATTGGGCACATCCACCATGGATCAGCACTACCAAGAACTGCAGATATTAAATTGAGCTGTCCTGGCTCTTTAAATGCCTTTTCAGCAAGCACAGCTCCCCACATAGAATGATCTCTGAAATGCTGGTTAGGCACAAATAATGAAAGCACAGCACTTGATACCATTTACTTTCAAACGATGCTCCTCATCTGTTTTTGTTGTCTTTTAAACAAGGGGGTCCAATGATAATATTAAGAGATTAGAATTTAAGCAGTGAATGCATTGTAGCAGGAGGATGTTGACAGGCTGCAAAGATGCATCCCTTTGCTGAACAGCTTTGAAATAAGTCGTAGGCAGTCTGTTTAGAAATAGTAAAGTGGGTGCACTTCTTTTTGAAATTCCTGAGAAGACAGATTAACATTTTCCTTATCCATTGCAGGCAATATAAAAACATATGTTCCTGTTGACACCACAATGACGTAAATATATAGAGAATAACTTTTGTTACCGTAAAAATTTACATCATGGTCCATTTGTCTGAAGTGGATAAGAAGGATAAAACGTACAGGATCAAATTAAGTTTGAATGTTTTATATTTTAAATGTAGACAAAAGGGGCTATAGATAATGAAATCTGGAAAACACAAATTAAATAAATGTACTATAATGGATAATATTTGAATAAACATTTAACTTCGTGTCAATGTTTTAATTAAAATCATTCCTTGAATGAATAACAGAGCAGATATGTTTCTGCTATAGAATTCTTGGAAGAACACAGTAAACATATCAGCTGATCTAACAAATAACACATGACAAATTAAAGTGAGTCATTTTTCTCCATTAGCTTTAAATTTTCTTATAAATTCCCAAAACATTAAACAGATTAACGGAGTTCATATAATCCAATAAATCTTTAAAGTTCATTTAGTTATTTTGATTAAATGCTAATAAATTAATCATTCTTTAGGTAGTGAAATTCTTCTTCTGGAGGTGTGCACTGTTAATTGTCATAAACCAACCCCATCCAACCCACTGAACCCTAAAGAAGAAGGGATCCGCAATAAACAATATTTTCTGTTGTTGGTCAGACTGATTTTCAATCATTTTTAATACATCCAGGAATTGAAGATGCAGAAACACATTATTTGTGTGCTCCCTTGTTTCATTCCTTTTGAAAATGAAAGTGTTCTTAGCCCAAGAACACAATTCATATCCTTGTGCAGGTATTTGGCATAGAGATATAACTTGCTGGGGCATAGATAAATTAATTACATTCTTGTGAGGTTTTGTATTGATGTAAAAACCTGGGGGGTGGTTTTCACAGGAATCTGAGATGTATGGCATTAGAACCAGTAAGTGGGAGCAAAAATGACATTGAAAGTTGATAAATATGGGAATGATCTCTACCATATCAGGGCTGGTGGCCAAAAATTCCTCGTGAAGTTTGCGAGAAAACATTTTCTCCACCTTTCCCAGAGGATTCCACAGTAGTTACTTTTTCTACACTTATTTTGGTCTCTAGTGGCAAGTCCACGACCCCACCTATTGTTCTGTTGTCAAGGTTAACTGTGCGGGGTCATTAATAGAAATATGGCTGCCACGTTAGAGGCATGCTGCCTGAATTAAGGTAAATAAAGATAATGTGGTGGGGGAGGGGTTAGAGGCATGCTACCCTTCCTCGTGCATCCTATTACTAGCCAAAGGTGAGTGGAGGCCAGGGATAACCTGCATCATTGTTTCCCATCTAACTGAGAATGTAAACAGTTAATGCAAAACATTCTCAAAAAGTATCTGGAGCAAATTCATCTGCCTTACACATTGCTCTTGTGGCTACCTGAGCAGTGCTTGTTAGGTGATGAAAAGATTGGAGGCAGCTGATTTCTTCACCTGCGGTTGCTCTCAACAGATGTGGTCATTTAACAAATTGAAATAGACTAAGTGTTTTTGTAATAAACTTTTCTAAAATTGGACCTTGAACCGCTCGCTAGTTGTAGGTTTGCACAATATATCCGTGTAAAATTGAGTTAATGCCACTTTCAACTCCATGGCGAGCAGTTTTACTTGGCTTTGCTACAGCATGCGGCCTCAAATTACATCTGCCCTTCCTAGAAACACCCACAGAGCAAGTTGCTGACATGGAATCTGCCCACCAAGTTAGTTAATACATATCCCTTCAAAACTTTTAATTTTGATATTAACTTTAGTAATTTAATCAATAACATATTTGTGACTAAATGAAGTTTAGCTTGCATGAAGTTGCTATTTATGAAAGAACATTTCCTCATCTCGATATTTAATAAGGGTTAAATCTGAATAAAGCATGCTTTCTGAGCAATTAAGGATGAACAATAAATATCACATCACTGCATCCCAAGAACAAATTCGAGTAAAATTGTGGACAAATATTGTAATAATCCAAGGTTTTTTGGAAAATAAAAGCAAGATCAAGTCTGCAAACGCACTACTTTCTTAACAGCCATATTTTTATGTGGGCTGCTGTAATCTTCATGATAATAACGAATGTAGGAAAAACTGTTGTACTGAAGTACCTGAAGCAGTCGTAGAGCAGGCCCTCAGCTCACCATGTCCATGTGACCATCAAGTGCCTACAGTTTGTATCTATACTAATCTCATTTATCAACACTTAGCTTGTAGCCTTCCATGCCTTGGTGATTCAGGTGCTTGTCCAGATACTTCATAAATGTTGCACAAATCTCCACCCCTACCACCCCTTCAGGCAGTGGGTTCCAGCTTCCAACCTCCCTTTAGTAGGTTGCTCAGTAAACTTCTTATACCCTGCCTTGAAACTTGTCCCTCTGGTGTTATCCACCTCCATTTTCTTTTTATTTGATAGTCATTTTATTAATTAGCTGGCCATCACATTTTATAAATTTCAATGGTAGATCAATTAAACCACATCATTTAGATGCAACGAGATACAATTTATATTAATTTTATCTTCCAGGAGATTTTAGCCTGGTAAATGCAATATAATCTTCTGTTTGCCAAAGTGCCACTGGCGTAACAGATGTAACCCTGTAAAATTGCTTTGTGCAACTCATTATCTTATGGGATTTTAGCCTTGTGGCAAATCTGTAATAATAATTTAGGCATTAATGATCATTGTTATTTTCCACCAGAAAATTTTGTTTTAGATGTGGGTTTTTTTTCCTTCTGATGCATCATGCTTGATTTAAAAATAATGTAGTAAGGAACGCTGGATAACAAAGTTTACCAGTTTTTAAAGTAGTTGAAAGAGAAGGCCCATGCCCGCAACATAGAGAGCTGGTTGGGAATATAATTGAGAGGTTGAGATGCCATGATTAGAATGGTCTTGTATTTCCAAACCAGAGAGAGGGAGAGAGTGACAAATTATAGTTTAGTTAATTGTATGTTTTAACTAAGTGGATTCAACATAAACCATTATTACTTTATCAATTTAACTCTGTGCTAAATATACATTAGAGGGCATATTGTGAACTGTTCTTGATCTTAATTTTCTTTTAATGTAAAATTTAAACATTGATTCATGTTGGCGTGGACCTGCATATTCCATTTATAATGAACAGGAAGATGCTATATATATATATATATATATATATATATATATATATATAATATCAACTGTTTAGTGTTCCTGTATTAATATTCTAATATTGTCAATTCATTCAACCCTAATCTCTCTTTCCCAGTAGTCTTCCTTCAGTAATCTGGATTGGGTACGTCAGAATTCACCAGTTGGTTTTTAAATGTTTGTATTTGAACTGAAACTGATAAATGGATTCTAAAGGAGTGCATTCCTGAATAGGAATTTAAATTGGGATATAGTTCAAAAGATGATATCCTTGCAAGTCAGCAGTTTTCCATATGGTAATGTCTACCTTGCAATATTTTGTTTGCATCTTTAAAGCATTTTGAAGATTCTGTCTGTTTCTCCTCCTTCCATTATTTCCTTCAGCGCAGGCAGGCATTGATTCTTTTAGTTCTCGTCACTTCATGTGCTGCTGCAGAACAGCTTGCTATACTTCCTTTCATTTGCCATCGTCATTTCACTTATGCATTATGACAGATGGCAGTGGAGAGTGTAATGCTCTTTTAGTCTTCCCTATCAGTCTAATGGAGGTCACAGAAGGTTTTTCAACTCTTCCCTCTTGGTACAAGAAGCATGTCAATCATGAGTTATCATCTTAGCCATCATTAAGCTTTCGAAATACAAAGCATCAGCTTGATCGAGTTGCTTAAGAGTTTGTTCACTTAGATAGGATCTCCATTTACAATGATTTCACCTCAAATAAATTAGTAGATCTTTTCAAAATGACTTGTGTAGCCATGGAAGTTAACAGCATTTTTGCTCTTAAATGTAATCTTCAATATAATACCCTTTGGAATAACTTCTGGAAAGCACCCCTTAATTGACCTTCCGGGGCCCACATTGATTTTCTCCACATGCATCTTCATTTCTGATAAATTATAAAGCCATTAATTTGTGGAGGAAATGGTGGGCGAACTGCAGCGCAGATGTGCCAAAACCCCACTAATGCACAAAGCACAAAAGAGTGCCAAGGAAGCTATTTGAAAAACAGAATTGCTAGATTGTTACGGTTAGCCTCGCATTAAACTTTCTCCTGGGAACTATTTTAGGAAGCTTCTGTCTACTGAGCTGAAGGGTAGTAATATTTGCAGATAAATAGGGTTCTTTATCAATGTAAGAAAAAAAATATTGATCAGCTGGCCCTTGGGGGCTCTTTGTCTGTCAGAAAACTAACCTTTCATACATCTTGGTTCAGTACCCCTGCGTAGGTCAGATATCTCTAGATCTATTCGCTAACCTCTCTGTGCAAGGTTTCCAGGCATACTGTGTTCTCTGCTATGAGCAAAGATGTTTAATTTTTAACTTTATAATAATGCCCTTATTTGTTTTGTGAGTTTCCTTTGCATCTCCAGCTAACTTGTTAAATTGTAATGTCAGTTGTGACTTATTCTGACACAATATAATAGCCTTTTTCATTTCTTCTCGAATACTGCAGCTTTTATCAGTGAAGTAACAACACTGTAAGACTTGTGATGATTGTAAGTGTTGTATCCATTATTATTAATCTATAGACAGTGCAATATTTCTGTTCTCTCCTGATTAATGTCTGGGGGTAATAGTAGTGCACATCGAAATAATTAAAATTTTGTTTTTTACTTTGAACGTGGGAATATTGGTTAGCTTTTTAAATTTATTTAGTCTTTTCAGAGGGTCACCAAGACATTGCTCAGCAGAAGTGTTCTCTTCAAACAGTGTTGTTTCCCATAAATGCTCCGTAGATTTTCCTTGACGCTCAGCATCATACATACAGGAGGGACTGTCACCCAACCACCTCAAAAAGGCGAAGCTGATGTTCTTCTACACGCGGTACCCCAGTTCAAACATGCTGAAGATGTTCTTCTCTGACGTGAAGGTAAGTCTGAGGAGATTATTGCATTTTCTGTGGTCATGCCTATTGCAACAAGAAAAAACAAAACAATGATGGTTCTTGTCTTCTATGTACTTTTTAAATAGTTCTTGATGTAGTTATAGATTGAGCACAGGGATGGTGAGTAAACTGACAGATTCAGGCCGCATTATTCATATGAGAATATGAAGGCTGTCCAATAGCAGCAGCACCCTCCCTCTGCTCCTCGTATATTTACCCCTAATCTCCAGTTTCGTTTTTCTGATTTGAACTAGTTGTTCTTCAACCAACTCCCAGTGTCACCTGCAAAATGGCTATTACATTTGTCATAAACGCTTGGAATATTAAGATTTAGTTTGTTCTAAATTATCTTAATAAAAACAGTCTGAGACCATTGTGGAATTACAACATCAGATAATTTTTCATCAAACTTGGAATATTGGTTAGTTTTTTTCATTTAGTCATTTCGGAGAATCAGTAAAACATTACTCAGCAGAAATGTCTTCTTCACACAGCGTCTGAGTGGATAGATCCTCATTTCCCTCCCTCGGGTTGGAAATAATTTTCACTACTTAATGATTGTTACACATTCAACGAGACACACATTCCTGCAGAGTATCCTTTCATCAAAAGAATGAACAAAATCACAGTTGTGATAAACTGTAGTTTGGATATCGGTCAATATAAAGTAAAATTCCACGTTTTATAATTTTAAGAATATTATGTAGCAACTAGGCAAATTTTAAAGAATTATTGCACACATTTATATTATCCTGCTGAGCTTTTAAGCCTTTTGCAGCTGACATTTTCCCATGGTTTGCTGTAAGTGGCATATTAATATCCATGTTCAGTATCATTGATGTAGTTTATTTTAATGTTGAAAAAAATCTAATCGTGAGAGTGGTTTCCATTTTTACTGATGTTCCAATTTATTAGAAGTGCATGTTGAATAAGCGATTTCGGTATTCTGAAAAACGCATGGAATCATGGGATTTGTCAAAGGTCACTCGCTATAAAGAAAAAGCGAACAAAGCGCTGGCTATATAAACTGTGTATAAATTCTTATCTTTATTCATGATTTATGTGTAAAAATACATTTAATCTTAGGAACAGGGGTGCCAGGTAGTCAGAGAGCGGGTTGTAACAGCGAGAGAGAAGGGGCAGATGCAAATGGGAGACGGGGAGAGACTGGACCGGCGGAGAGACATTCTCGGCAGTTGCGCGCGCACAGATCCGCACCTCATCCGCAGCCAGGATCGAACCCAGGTCCCCGTCGCCGCAAACGTTGCTTACCGCCACTGAACCGTCCCCATCCCCCCAGAGCAAAGCCGAGCCGGAGCCATCGCCCCCGCGATGGCTGAAAGTCCAGGGCCGCCACTCCAGGCTGGCCCGACTGCTGGCCAACCCGGCGGGACAGTCCTGGGCTGCCTGCCATCCCGGCGGGACAGGCAGAGCCGAGCTGGAGACAGCCCCTCCCCACCCCGTGCTGGCTGCAAGTCCGGGGCCACCAGGGCCACCCTGGACAGGGACTGGACACCCGGGAGGGGACGGGGGCGGCCCAGCAGCAACTCAACAGCACCCGACCCCGCCCACGGACGAAACGCAAGCCTGCAAACAACGCAGCACCACAGTTGCCGAGAATGTTTATAGCGAGTGACTTATGACCTGGGCATGCGCAGTCGGAATACCAAACTCGTCTATTATGTACAGACTTTGGACTGTACATAACTAAGCTACTTTAACCAATCTGAAAACTGCAAAAGCAGTCCTTCATCAAGATACAAAGTGTGAAGATTATTAATGCTTCGTTAAGAATAATTACAATTTGTGGATCATTCATTGTATCCCCTTACCTTAATTATGAGAAGTCTCATTTAGGGTTGGACATTGCAACTGTTTTTGTATGTGATACAATATCAAATAAGTGATGTTTTATTTAAATCAAAGGTTAAACTTCCAGGTTATTCACCATGAAGACTAATGTGGTTGAGGTTTTTGACAGGGCAGTTAATGGGCATTCATAATATCATGTACCTTTTTTATCAATCTTTCTCCAAAACAAAATATATGTTAAGACCAATTTCATGTTTAAGCATTGTATATTTCTAAATATATCTTCAGAATATCTCTACTTAGACAATTTATACTTTGGGAGATGTTAGGGCTAAATCCCGTCCCATTGTAGATAACTACCGCAAATGCACCCTGGAAGCCAGATTATCAACAGACACCTGGAATAAAGAGAGAATTTATAATTATGGAGTGAAATAATGAAATGACAAACAATTGACAAGTGCCTTTCACATCCTCTGAATATCCCAATTTTTTTTAGTCAATCAGATAATTGCACCAGTGACAACTGTAACAGCATTATTGCTTACTGAACAAGTATCAGACAAGAATGTGTGTTTAAATTCTGGAAAAAGGGCTTGAATCCACAACTGTCTAAAGTAACAGTGCTATAGGGTGATTTCACGAAAGGTCACTGGATCATAGATCCTCACCCACGTGACCGCAAAATCCAACTGGGGTACAAACGTCACTTCCAGTACATGTTATTGATGCTGAAAACGCGAACTTTCAAACCTGTTAAAAACCGCGAAAACGGCCCGTTTTTGAGCTGTAAATAACTGTGCCAGTCGGGGTGACCGCGAGGCACAGCTACCTTACTTTAGAGTCCAGAAGATAAAGAAAAATGAAGGTAAAGACAAGAGAGCACTGAAGGGAAAACAACAGCGGAAGTTGTTAGCGGACATTCGCCGTGCAGATATAAAGATCGAAAATATCGGGAATTATCGCGTTTGCTCACTGCATTTCATCAAAACTAAGGCATTATTGATGTTTTGATGAAATGCAGTGAGCAAACGCGATAATTCCCGATATTTTCGATCTTTATATCTGCACGGCCAACAACTTCCGCTGTTGTTTTCCCTTCAGCGCTCACTTTGTCTTTACCTTCGTTTTTCTTTATCTTCTGGACTCTAAAGTAAGGTAGCTGTGCCTCGCGGTCACCCCGACTGGCACAGTTATTTACAGCTCATAAACGGGCCGTTTTCGCGGTTTTTAACAGGTTTGAAAGTGCGCATTTTCAGCATCAATAACATGTACTGGAAGTGACGTTTGTACCCCAGTTGGATTTTGCGGTCACGTGGGTGAGGATCTATGATCCAGTGACCTTTCGTGAAATCACCCTATTAATGCTTCAATTTAACATTCTATCCACATTTAATTTTTCCTACAGTCTTTCTTGGTTATGGCTGTTTTTTCCCCTTGTTCACCCACACCCCTCCAAGAAAGTAGCGTGTTCCATTAAAATATTTCCACTGGATTTCCACAGACTAACAGGTTATAAATGTTTATACTGCTAATAGTTATCATCAGTTGTAGATATTTCCCTAAATTTTTTCATGCAGATGGCTGGATTATCAGCCTATTTGAAGACAATTAGTAATTAAGGTGATAGAGTAACTGTTCTGAATTTATTTGGGGAAATTAATGATTTTTTTGCTTTCTTACATTGAGTATTAGAATAGTGGACCTGACAAGGAAAGTCTCTGTATGGTCCTTCCTCAACTGCGTGCTTTGCTTTCCATCTTTTTAATGGCGGGGTATCACCAATTAAGACCAGGTGTTCATATGTAAATGTGAAAACTTTACATATTTGAAATTACCATCACTGGAAGTGATAAACAGCATTGTTGGCCTAGTAGACCTTTTAATCTAAGCGTGAAAATCACAAGATACAAGTGGATGTGGTTCCGTGCTAGTAACAGTATTTATCAACTGAAAGGCCAGTGTAGGGGTTCCCAACCTTTTTCGTCCTGTTTACCCCTGGCAACTTTAATAAAACATAACAATGTTATTTCATTAGTTAATGTTGACAATGAGAACAAATAGTTAACATTAACAATGAGAATAAATATGTACAAATACAGAACCAACAAATTTATCTCCCCCCCCCCCCCCCCCCCCCCCCGGTAGGCGAGATTTACCCCCTGGGGGTAAATTTACCCCAGGTTGGGAACCCTTTAGCTAGGGGTAGTTCAGAAGAGCACTGCCAATTCCAAAAATTGCCCTCCCTCCCAATTTTGCTGCACATGCATTGCTTCTCCCTCTTAGAGGGCAAAAAGAACATCTGTTTGTTTTCTATCCTTCCGACAGCTACACTTGAGACGTATGGAAGTGTGACATTCAAAGTTCATTTATATTCTGATGCACCATCAGTGTTGACAGGCACACAGGACGACCCGCAATGGCAGATTGTTAATATAAAACTACCTTGTGATTGCATGGTTTAAGATCCATTAAATGTGCCTGGGGTCATTTTTTGAAAACTGAAAACCAGTTTGTAGATTGAAGTATACGAGGAAGATCTATTTATGGAAGCTTTTAATGGCATTTTTTTCCTTCAAAAATTGAAGGAACATGTGCCCTAAGATTCAAAGGAATACTTACAGTTTTTATCATTTTAATATGGCTCGATCACTAAAGATTAGCTAATTGTAAAAGTAAACTTTTGACACAATAATTAAAAAGGGTGGCCAAAGAGATTTCATAAAGGGAAATAACACTGGAACTTTTTTTTTTCAGAAGCTTGTGGAAAAATATATATTTTATTTGATTTAAATTTTCCTGGTAAATGTAAGCCCTGAACCTCTTTCCGCAAGAGGGACATACACTGTCTAAAGTTTCATCAATGGATTTAACTTTGGTCAGCTGTTTCTACGCATTAATTGGACAGTTTACGATTTTGATACAAGACAAAATCCTACCTTTGGATTGATGTCATTGTAAGCTTCCATGTAGTTGAATGATGGCCAGCCATATATTTGGAGGTCCTCACAAAATGAAGTGTGTGAATCTTAACAATAAACTCTAAGACATAACTCTAAGAGTTATGGGTGGCTATTAGACTTGCTGCTACTTAGCAATTTCCAATATGCATTTGATTTATTTCTAGTCCAATTATGTACCACTCTTAGCTCCCCCCAGAATTAAAATGATTTTATTTTTGCTGGTAATACCATGCATTGTAATGCAGAAGTGGGGTGAGGTGATGTGAATTTACAACCACGACCAATACTATTTATTATTCTCCAGTGACTGTACTTGATACAATCACTATTATTGCACAAAAATGAATTAAGTGAAATCTTTTTTAAATAATTAGAAAACATAATACCCAATAGTTTTTTCAGTTTGGTGTACTTTTTCCTTAATGACATATTTTTATTACTTAAATATTGATGTAATGCCAGGCTTCCCTAGGATAGTATAATGGAAAGTTTGCTTCTGGAGTATTTAATTAGTTGAATTCCTGGAAACCTATTACTTGCAGCACCGAATATTACTTAGTCTGGTTTTATCACCAATTTAAAAAAAGAATCCTGAGCTTCAAATGGTCTCATGTTAATGCCTAGAAACGCTTCACAGGTTTGAAGGGAAAGTTGAGGTTGGGACAGTGAATTTTCCCAGTTTATGAAATTAAATCCCTTGGATTCTGAACAATTTCAAGCCAATATAGCCATTTATCTAAAAAGATATCATTAGCAGGAGCATGTCAACACTGCTGGAAGAGCTCAGCGTGTCACGCAGCATCAGAGGAGGCATGGGCTAGGTAAATGTTGTGGGCTGAGACCATGGTGGGTGGATGGGTCCAGGTGAAAGAGTTTCAATCCACAACATTGATCAACCTTTTGCCTTCGCAGGTGCTGCCTGATCCACTGAGTTTTCCCAGTGGTTATTGTTTTGCTCCAGATTACAGCACCTGCAGTCTCTTGTGTCTCTATGTAATAGTAGCAAGATTGGGCTCACAGCCCTTTGAACCTAGTTTATGGTTCAATACTCCAATCCCTGATTCTGTGCATCATTCACTATCCCCACCTGAGCTCCCTATCCCTCTGTTCCTTTAGTGTAGTCAGTCATTGAGTATATTCAGTCTTGAATATACTTGATGTTTAAATATCCACAATATTGGAAATTCCAACCATTTTCAGCCCTCGGTTTTAAAAATAAATAAATAAATAAATAAATCCTCAGTGTTAAACAGTCAATCACTTATTCTGAGATTACACTTCCTGGTGTTGGATTCTCTTCTTTAAGGACTGACTTCTTTGTAACTAGCCTGTCCTTTTTTACACTTTTATATAATTTTGCAGAAATACCTAATTTTAATTGATTGAAAGATGCAGCATGGGAACACCATACTTCAGCCCACAGAGTCCACGCTGAACATCGATCATTCGTTCACACTAATTCTATATATTTTTTAAACTCCAGTTATGCACATTTTTCTCAGTCAACATGGGACAATGTTCCCATTCCATATCAGTTTTTCGCAAACAGAAATGGCAACTGGAATGACTAATGCTGCACCTAGTTGCTATATATTTTGGATGTTTTGCAAAACTGCTGTTAAATTTTAATTGCTCAGGTGAAGTTATTTGCAAGGGAACCAGCACAGCATTTAAGATTAAGACAATTAAATAAAGAGCCATTTTTGTATTAATAAGGTAATGTGATTAATATTATTGCTTAAAATAACCAAAATATTTAGAATCACTCATGATCACCGAGAGCAGAGTTCATCAATATATTAAAAATCTAATTTTCTCTTCTACCCTCTTTCTGTCTGACAACCCTAACCCCACCAACCCCCAAACATTCACTAGTCGATCACTGCCTAACTAGATTAAGGTGTCAAATTGATTTGTTTTATGGGTCTTTTGACTGTGCTCATTGAATATTTAGGAAGTTTCTTCAGCAAACACTGGGATTGGACATGTCCCACGGGAAGCATTAATCCGTCTCGGGAACAACTAGCTTGCAAAAAGAAGAGGCCTTCTCTTGTTCCTGTCACTTGTTTGTGATGCACCACTGAAAACCTTAAAGATCAAGATTACTATGTTTGTTTAAAAAAAACTAATTCGGGAACTGTTAATGTTTGATAAGCAAAAAGTGACACAAGTCTTAAATGCTGAGCCCTCATGTTTGAGTGGCTCTGTTGTTTTGGCCAGTGCATCTCTGGTATTTCAAATCTGTAACAATAGGTTTTAAATCTCCCTTTATACCCTTCTACCAAACACTGTCATGTGGACTTTTTTTTTTTTTGTAGTCCCATTAGGTCATCTACAGGCCATTCTAGAAAAAATACCCTTTCTTTTTTCTCTATTCTTGCATGTAGGAGACAATGTCTTGTGACAATACTGAAGCTTAATCTCCATGTCAAAGCAAATTTCATTCCCGGGTGCGCAGGCTGCTATCGTTTTGTTATGTTTTGTTTCTTATACTAAAAGAATTAAAAAGGAACAGTAGTCGTCATGAGGCCTGCAGTTCTTATCTCAGTGTCTGGAAATTTGGACAGTGTATTTTGCTGCAGAGATAACATGGAAAGAACTCAGAGTTCAGCAAATAGTAATGGGTTTAAGTTCTATTGAAATCAACAGCAAATCAGATAATGGGGTCCTTCAGTTGTCTTTTTAATCAGGTCCCCGCAAGGCTGAATGGAGACAGAACAGACACACAGAGTGAAAATATAATTCTTGGATAGGTTAAGTACATGTTTGAACTCTTGCAGTCAGAGTGATTTGATGATGACTTAATCATTTTCTGGTCAATTATCTGTGAGGACCCTTGCAACTGGAAGGCAATTATGATGCAAGCTGGCCTTTAGGAGCTGCACCAGCTTCCACTTCTGTTTCCATGTTACTTAGCCTTCACTGCCATGAATTTTCATTCACTTCATTATCTTAAATTCACTGGAATAGAAACAACTTTCTGCTTTGTAATTACACACCCATTAACTGTCAGCTTGATAGAAGCAGGCAGCCCTCTTCGTGGCCAGAGCAACTGCTTGATAAGTGCTCACTGTGATTTTTGATTAATGCACACTTTGTGCCGTAAATGGGAAGAAAAATGATAGATGCCTATGTTGAGAAAAGCCTGTCTGATGTACAGGCAGTATAAATTTACCGGTTTTAACTTGACTAATAGAGATTTAGCTGACCTTGAACATACATGAAATCCTATTGGAGAGGAGGCCAACATTTGTTATAGACCAGTGGGTCCCCATAAATGATCAGGGTCATCAAGCAACTGGGTCTGAAGTCGGCTACCATGAGCAATCCAACTTCCAAATAGTTTGACAATAGCTATGTCTGGAAGATTGTCCATGACCTTGACACTTTTATGGAGCGAGAGTGGTTTGAATAACTACTTTGAAAACCATCCACTTTGGTCACATCAGTTGCCAGCTGTGGCTAATATACAAGGTAGCTCTAAAGCCTTGACCTTTAACATTTTTTAATAGTTCTTGAAATAGAAATGGTGATGTTATTGAGGGACAGAGGTTCTTAGTCAGTTTACATACAATAACTATTTTACTAAACATTAATTTTCAGTTCGAAATTAATGGCTTGGATATGCAAGCTTTAGTTTTCTTCATGAAATGGGTAAACTGGAAACAGTCCAACCCTTGCTATATGATTGTGTTCTTCAAAGTTGGTACAGCCAGAATATTTGCAATAGCGAAATTGGAGCCTTCTCCTCAGCGGGTGCCTTTTGGTTGTTTGCCAGGAGTTTTGGGAGGCAGGAGTACTTTTAGACACTTTTTATGTCCCCTTGTCTTCCCTTTTGAAATTTGTCTGGTGCGGACCAGGCTCCTTTTGCATCCTAAAGGGCCTGTCCCACTTACGCGACCATTACAGGCGACTGCCGGCACCCATGATAGGTTGCCAAAATTTTCAACATGTTGAAAATTCAGCGGCGACCAGAAAGACGTACGACTCTTTGGAGACCTCTCGCGACCATAGGAGACCTCTCACGACCATACAGGCGACCCCTGGCGACATGTCGCGGGTGACCTCTCACGACCATAGGAGACCTCTCACGACCATACAGCCTGTATGGTCATGAGAGGTCTCATATGGTTAAGAGAGGTCTCCAAAGAGTCGTAGCATCTTTCTGGTCGCCGCTGAATTTTCAACATGTTGAAAATTTCGGCAACCTATCGCGGGTGCCAGCAGTCGCCTGTAAAGGTCGCGTAAGTGGGACAGGCCCTTAATTCTCCTGGGAGCCAACCTAATACACTCCATGTCATTGAGATTGAAGTAGAGACCTCAGCATTTGAAATCATTGGTCCCTATGGGACAGAGGACCCAACAATTTGCTCTAAACGTCTTTTCCACACAAGCTGAGCTCAGAATGCGAATGAAAATTTGGAGCTCAGAGGGGAGAAATTTGTCCTCTCACAAGCACTAAATATCTACATTTTTAGCAGCTGTATACTGTTTGTAACCAAAAGTGGAATGTAACATGCACCAATTACTTTAATGCACATTTGGTGCTGCAGACTCTGATATTTGTTTTGTTTTACCAGACTTCGTGCCTGACCTAGTTCAGTTCAACAGAAAGAATCCCTCAAAGTACATACATCTTCATTGTATTCTTTTTCACTACAGTACCTCTAAACTAGAGAAATAGTTACTGGGAACATTAAGGCTGATGGCTGTATTAAAATGGGTTAATTTACCCAATAACATTTCATCACTTTGAAACGTGATTGCCCGGATGATTTTATTTGTATGGAATTATTACACGATTGTGATTGTTGATAGTAAGCCACAATATCTATGTATGCATTTTCCTCTTCTTTTTTTGGTGTTATCCTTTGTTGAAACAAAGAACCAAATGTTGAAAAGGCTGTGGTCCTTCTAGACCTTTTCTTATTTAAGTCTGACAGAGAAGTATCTTGGGTGCTATATATATATTTCCATTAGGAAAGGACGTTTGTTTCTCCGCACTTTCTTGTGGTGCTCTACTTATCCACAAACGGATATTTAGGTAAAATAAAAGAAAGGGAAATTAATATACAAAGTGTAATTTTATAGTCCCATCTAAACTATTTCATTACGGAAATGAAAAAGAAGCCAAGATTATAAACATTAATTCCAACCTATCCAATGCTGAAAATTTACCATATCCATTTGAAGTCCATCATTTAAGATTTAGTTCTCGTGCAGGTTTTGTGTTGTTGCAATTGGGTGGAATAATGGTTGCATCTTATACATGCTAATATAGAAGGAAAAAAAAGTGTTTAAATAACTTTTCCCAAGATGTATTGAGTTTATGGAAAAAATGTGATTCTGCTGAACTGGAGGAATATATTCACTGAAGAGATTGTGCAAAGTATTTTTTAAATGTTCTTAGCACAATATGTTTCTATTGCACAATACGTCTGCGGTGGATGTAGTATATACGTATGATCACATAAAATAGTTTTGGATTTATTATGGAACATAATATTTTATTTAAAATGTTATTAACTTAAAGCATAGTGGCTGATTGAAACTGAATCTGCTCATCCTGTTGTATTTTTCCGATTGGCAGTTTAATAGGTGCATCACCTCACAGCTTATCAAGTGGTTCAGCAATTTCCGAGAATTTTACTACATCCAGATGGAGAAGTTTGCTCGTCAGTCTATTAACGATGGGACAACAAGCACGGAGGAGCTGACTGTCTCCCGTGACTCTGAACTCTTCAGAGCCTTAAACATGCACTACAACAAAGCAAATGATTTTGAGGTACGGGCTTGTTTGTTTTTATGTGAGCATTCAACAATAAGTGTGAAGACTGATGTTAACATTGTTTGGGCAGCAACCCTAGTTTATCATATTTCATACAGAAATGTATATATTTAAAACTTTGAAAACAATGGAATCTTTGGCCGGCTGTCTGTTTTATTGCTCCCACATTGTGAGCTACTGAAAGTACAAGCTGATGAAAGATTAGTTACAATAATACTGTTGAAAATGATACTGGAAACCTAAGCAACACATCCTAACAATTTGTGCCTGCTAAAATTATGTTGCGATCCCAAGCAAATGAAATTAAATTCATAGCTCGAGGTCCTAGTGTTGAAAGTTTATGGATTGCTCTTTGTTGTCTGCTAATTTTGTGCTTTGACCTTGGGTGTTCTCAGCAGTTCGTCTTTGATGTCAGTGAAATTTAAATTCCACTGTGTCACCAAACTCTTAGTATGACGCAATCTTCTTTTTAGAGGTCACCCAAACTAAAATATTTAAACGTGTGGTGACCATGCCTACAATGTGGAAGGAAGTAAAACTAATTTTTAAATATACACCACATGGACCAATATTTTATAACTGATTATACTTTATTGTTTATAGCATGTTTACTAAATTATTCAGCAGATTTGTAAAAATTCAGGTACAGATAGGTAATGAAACAGGAATATGGTTGTATTAGTTTCATATCTAATTTTCCAAAGAAAATGCACTAGGAAGGAAATATAAAGTGTATTGCTGCTAAGCGCTAGGAATTATCTCATTCAACAAATTTATAAAAGAAAATGTAATGAAGGGGAATTCAATGTTTTTTTTTGAAATAGGAACAATTCTAAAACATTGGGTCAATTTAGGAGAAATCTAGAAAACAAGTGCCAATGACAACAATAAGTCAGAATAGTGATGGGCAAGTCGGATGTGAAGAGGAAATTGATGATTTGCCCCCCCCCCAGTGAATAAAAAGTTGTATTGAGAAACGGTTAACATGAATTGAATCTGCCGTGAACAAAAATGGAATAGGGAGCAAAATATTCACTTGAAGTAACAAAATCTGCTTTAACACCACCCTGTTTCCTAATGAAATTTCTGGCTGTAAATAAAATGCTCGTTCATTTTGGTTGAACATATGAAATTGAGACCATGATAGCACAATGGTAAAGTCGACTTAGACACATGCTATTGATTGGCCTTAAGTAATGCCCCCTTTTCAATCGTGTGTTTTGTGGATGATTGGGGCAGTTGTGAATTGTGCCATTAATGGAGGGGTTAGCAGCTTCGAATCTTGAAGACGGGGGAGCACAATCAATAGTCAGAGGGAAGTTATTGGCAAGGGCTGTAGTGTATTCTTGAAAGTTGGGAAGGTTTGAAGTCAATGGGGTGTTTGAGACTGGTATTATGTCATCGTCGGTCAGCAGAGTGTTTGGTAAGTACTGAAGTTCCACAAGCTTGGGAAGTGTTTGGGAATCATTAGATTTTGGGATTATGTGGGAACGTCACAAATCAAGTCAAGAATTTAAAGGTGACCTACTGCAATTGGGTTTCCTGCCCTGGACTGGACCATGCTAGGGAATGTCTGCCGTGAACCCCCACAAAAACAGGCGTCACAGACTATTCATACCCTGCTTCTGTATGAGGAGCTTCTGAATCTCATAGACGTCACAGAGATGGTATACAGACACACTTTGCATGTCATGGGATATCACAATGCCTATCAAAGGTCTTTGGTGTGCAGTCCAAGTTAGCCACACAGAGGACCCCAGCATGAAAATGGTGGAATTTACAATCTTGGTGGTAAGTCACAGATTTATATTCATGTATTTTAATTTATCGTAGAAATTGGATTTGACATGGTGTTATGCAATTCAGTTTTGAGGCACAACAATTAACACTGCCATGGTCGATGTCTGGATTGACCATATTGACGAAACTGCTATTGGGGAAAATACATCCAGCATCCAATTTAATCGCACTAAGAAAGCATTTGACCCTTAAAGGCACAATTCTGCGTGGCTCATGAAGAAATCAAATTTGTCCTCTGCAACAGTGGTTGCACACTCGGGTCTTGCACAGTCTCGGGTCTTAAGAAGAGGTAGGTAGGAGGGGAAGACAAGGAACTGCAGCTCAGGGGGAGAGGTTACTGATGGTGGAGTTAAGTACGTAATTGGAAGAAAGAGAAGTTATGCAGAAAGGGAAATTTAGAGGACATGGTGCATTTGAAATGGAAATGATCTACGAACATCAGACTGGAGGTGCATTTCACCTACTGACTCTATAAGGCAATCAGCCGCGTAGACCAGTGACTGTTAAAGTCACCATAGCATAAAATGTTGTTGGTTCATTGAGCCATAGCAGCACTGGGTCCATGCTATTGATGATCCATGGTACACAATTCTCATTCCCACCCCACATTTAATGGAAAACCTTACTTACCTCATTTTGCAAGTTGTAGGGTGGGAATCGAGTTTGTATATCATGGACCAGTGATCTGACAGCTTAATATCTATCCAAAGGAGGAAAACTCTAGGTTAAATTCTGATTCTGCAGGGATTTGAAGCATATGATGGGGGAAATATGCAGGGTGATGAAGGTCATGGAGAAAAGCATGTGCACCAGAGTCGGGTGGGGCCCAATGGAAAGAGAGGGGGTGATGGGTTGGGTGGGGGCTATTGCTTGAAATTGGGGAATTCAATGTTCATACCTTTGGGTTGTAACCTATCCAGAACAGTACTTTGTATTCTATGTGTGCACATCCAAATATGCACACACATTTCTTCCACCATCTCCCACTACCCCTGTCATCATGCTCCTTTCCACTCCTCCATACATACATCTACCATCCCTGAGTCCCATATTTTCCCTTCATCCCTCACCACTTTTCCATCCCCCTTGTCCCATTCCACCCACATCCCTGCCTCTGGCTTAACATCTCACACCTCATCTTCTTTCCTTGCCTTGCACCTTTTTGGCTACTTTTCACCTCAAGCCTTGGTCACTTCACCCATCTGCCAATCACCTCCTTCACTTGTATTCACCTAGCACTTGGCAAGCTCTGCCACACCCCCACCCCTCTTTTCCAGCTTTTCCCTCCACTACATCAGTCCGACAAAGGGTCCTGACCTAGAACGTCATCTGACTAGTCTCTCCTCAGACACTGCCTGATCCACTGACTTCCTCCAGCAGCTTGCTTTGTGCGCGAGATCCCAGAATCTGCAGTTTCTCATGTCTCCTTCTTTCTTTACCATCTCTACAAGCAATTGACGCAGTAAGGAACAAAATATTTGTCTGTAACATTTATTTTTTCAATGTTAGAAGGGTTGAACGAGTAATTATGTCAGTAACAGACAAACATAATTAATAGACAGAAAATAATGCAGAAATATGTTTAAGATGTTTAAATGTTTCAGCCTAAGACAATTTCTGCTGATGAGTGGAGGACCAGTCCAATTGCAGGCCCAATTTAGAAGAAAGAGATGTTGAGAACTAGTCATACACTGTTTCCGGTTGTTTGGTTGGATCTGGACTGTCTGTGTGCTTATTTTGTTTGCACCTGCTTTGTTTAATGTGTGTAGTACAATGCTGTTGTTATGTTATTTGAATAAACTAATCCTAAACTTCCTCATCAAGCTGCTTTGCACTTTGAATCATTTTTATATCTAGCATCACTATTTATTGCACAGTGATCAATTCATTTGTAATGCAAGAATTAGCTTGCTGTGTCGTTTCGCAAGTTCCTACAGAACTTGGGAGACTAAGGTTGAGATGTTACTTTTGCAAAGCCAATGGCAGATGAACAACATTTCAATATTTGTCTATAAATTAGTATCCGTTCATAAACTGATTTGCCCATAACTTTCTGTTTTTATGCAGTGAGGGTGCCATTGGCAAAGACAGAAGTTACCACCTATCCTGAATATTGAGTAGAATATGGATGGTGGGGGAGTTTGCGATGATAATGCTATTGAATATATCAGCTTATGCTTGAATATTGTTTAGGTGATTCTGCATTTGGATGCTGACTGGTATATTTGCCAAGGAGCTGTGAATGGAATTTGGATAAACAAGGATGGTTGATATAAGTGATTCCATGTGCAAAGCTGCTTGTTGAGGAAGTTTAGAATCCAATTTATTCAAATAACAAGACAGCTGTATGACACAACATACATTAAACAAAGCAGGTACAATCCAAATGAATACATTAACAGACCAGTAGGAACCAAATGACAGTGGTATGTCTTCTGTGACTGCATCTTGACTGCCCTGAATCTTATAACTCAAACTGGCAATTGGAGTTGTCCACCAATGCTCAGCAGAAATAGTCTTGGGCTGAAATACTTATCTTTTAGCAGTGCAGGACCCTCTTGAACTATCCATTTTCTGTCTTTAATTAGGAATTACAAAATGAGTAAAACTTTGAAATCCACAATAGCTGAATTATTTTCACTATACTTGGTTTTACTTTGCATTCTATGTCACATTGTCAAACTTCTTAACACCTCTTGTTAGCAGAATATTCTGAAAATTTCTAAATAAACTCTCTTAATGCTTCTGACTAGCTCTTTTTTTTAAAAATAATCCCTTGATGTGATTTTAATGGCATATAATATATTTGCATAAACTTCAGATTCTCTGTCGATTCCCCTCCGTTGAATTCTGGTGGATTTATTTATCCTGTTTTTCCAGTAAATAAACTAATACTCTATAGCAGGAGAGGAAATTTGTGTCTTATCTCTTGTGAGTAATAGAGCTGCTTTCTTCTTAGGCTGAGCTGTTGCTTAAAGATCTCATCTTTGTATCTGTTTAATACCCTGCAGCTCCAAATTTCTGTACTTTGAAAGCAAATGACTTTTTTTGACCTATCATCTCTTTAATCTTGCCTATTATTCCTGTTTTGTGATCTGAACTTGTATTCCTACTACAAAGGGAAACATTTAAAAGGGATCTGAGGGGGTAACTTTTTCCACAGAGTGGGTGATGGTAAAATGGAAAGAGCTGCCAGTAACAGTAGCAGGTGTAATTATGACATTTAAAAGATCTTAATTCAGATACATGCATAGGAAAGGGTTCAAGGGATATGGGGTAAACACAGACGAATGGGACTAGCTATTGGCATGAATAATTTGGGATAATGGTGCCTGCGTTTGTGCTATATGATTCTGATTCTAATGCATTTCGTTATTTTCCTGGGGATGTGTTACTACTGTACCTTTACGCAGTCAACCATTGTCCTAAAAACCCTCAGAGATATTTATCACCTGGTATTTACCTCACCATTGTAGCTAATATTCTTTTGTCAGCATTACCTGACATTGCATTTTAACCACAAGCATCCCCACGTCTGACCTTTTATAATGGAAAGTTCATTGATGTAGCTGTAAAGAAAATTGGTGATAGGATATTTCATGAGAGTACCTACAGTGATGTCCTGCGTGGGATAACTAAGCTTCCAACATCCACGATCATTTTCCTTTGTGTAATGCATGATTCCAATTATTAGGATAGTAACGGAAACATGTAGCGTGGAAACGGGCCATTCGGCCCACCTCGATAATGCTGACAAATGGGGACCCATCCTTATTAATCCCACTTTCTAGGACTTGGCCCAGAGGTTTCTAGACCTAGGGAATTCTAGTGCTCACTAGGGCACTAGAAACGTTTTTCTACAGTCTACCCTATCAATATCCTTCATAATTTTAAAAACCTCAATAACGCAACCTCCTAACTACTTCCTCTGCTCCAGAGAAAACAGACCTAGCCTCAGCAGTCTCTCTTCAGAACTGAAGAACTAAATTCCAGACAACACCCTCATGAATTGATATTGATATTCATTGACTTTTTTTTCATTGTGGAGTTGTAACGTTACACTCAGATAAACGTGACCTCAATGTCATGAGCACTCTCACCGTGCCTTGTTAATTCAACTGTTTGTTTCATTCTTGGGCCATGATTGTGATGTGGTCTGGAGTCGGCAAGCCCTGACTAAACCAAAAATGAATAATATTGAGCATGTTATGGCGAGGAAATGCAGCTTATAGTTCTACGGACAATACCTTCCATTACTTTCTGGCAAATGAGAAGATACCAGCTCGGTAGAAATGAACTGGATTGAATTTGTCCGTGTTGTTTTGATGATAGGATAAATCTGGACATTTTTCCATATTGCCATGTTTATTCAAATCTTGTAACCAACAGTTTATTAAAATCTTGTAACCAACAGGATGAAACTGTTTAATTATAGTTGTGGAGCACTACTTCTGGAGCACAGCTTTTCCCTCTGCATGCCGTTCTATACCGAAAGTATTTGGTTGTACCCATTGCTCTCAGTGATTTTCAATATCATGTGAATTAATTCAAATTGGTTGGAAACTGAAGGAAAAAGGAAGTGTAGATGGAGAACATGGATAGGTATTGTTTCGGGTCAAGACCCTTCTTCAGACTAACATGGATAGGCAACATTTTGGGACGTATTCTAACAATGTTTCTTTTGAACTACATTTATTTTGTGATTTTTCTTGACCTAAAACATTGCCTATCCATGTTCTCTTCTTTAGCGATGCTGCCTGCCCTGCTGAATTACTACAGCACCTTTATTTAGAAACTGACCTCTTCAGTGGTGGGGACTTTGTGTGGAAATAAGACTAAATAGATTATCCATTCAATGCTGCTAGCTGAAAATATTTGCAAATACTTCAGCATTGTCTTTGGCGTAAGCATACCAAGCTCTACCTTTGTAGATGATGGGAATCTTCCTGTCAAATGTTCATTTGCCCCTTATAATGCAGAATGCAGCAGTCCTGCAGTACTATTCAGGATGGAGGAGTATAATTCAACAGCTCAAGGAAGATGGTAAATAATAATCAGGAGGGTGCATCCTTTTATTCTGGAGTCACTCTGACTGCTTTAGACCGGAAGTACTCAGCTAGATGAACCTACTTTGCATCTGATCCAAACCAGAAATACTCAGCCTTCAACTTGTACATTTCTTTTGGAGCTAATGTCAGAAATGCATTCCAACAATTGAAAGTTTTTTCTTTTATACATTTATTTAGTGCTTTTTAAGAATTAGTTACCAAAACAGATAGAGGAGTAAAAGAAAGTAAAACCAATCTTCAATATTCTTCTGCGTGAATTTTGCGTTGTTGCTATGGAACTATATAAAGAAACAACAAGTACATGATTACTGTCTTAACACACAAACAATATGTGCAGCTGTCTTTAAATAGATGCTCTTCTCTTGTTAGAGATTATGAACTTAATGTCAGTAACACACATAGTTTCATTTTGTGGCAATATTTTGAATATTGAGGCCAGAGGTATTTTTATTCAAATGTAGAGCCCAACATTATGAAAATTACATTCATTCATTACATGAGCCTCGCTGTTGAAATGTCTTGTGTTATATTATCTTTAAAACAATAGGCAAATTGGAGCATGAATGAACAGGAATCTTGAGGCAGGTCAGCATAGGTTAATGTGAACAGAAGGTTCTGTGAATTAATCCATGATTTGCTATTGCGTGCCATTTTTGAACTCTTTAGCGTCAACCTGAATGGACAATTTAATCCTGTTTTGTCATCCACAAAAATCAAATGAGGCAGGACAGGGAAGGGAAGGTATTTTAGAAAAAGATGGATTAGCACCTTTCAATAAATGATTATGAATATTATACAGGTCTGCTTGGTTTGGCCTGAGACCTTGTGTGATTCCCTGCAAAAGAATGAATGACCCGGTAAATTGACAAGTAATAATAATAATAATGGATGGGATTTATATAGCGCCTTTCTAATACTCAAGGCGCTTTACATCGCATTATTCATTCACTCCTCAGTCACACTCGGTGGTGGTAAGCTACTTCTGTAGCCACAGCTACCCTGGGGCAGACTGATGGAAGCGTGGCTGCCAATCTGCGCCTACGGCCCCTCCGACCACCACCAGTCACTCACACACATTCACACACAGGCAAAGGTGGGTGAAGTGTCTTGCCCAAGGACACAACGACAGTATGCACTCCAAGCGGGATTCGAACCGGCTACCTTCCGGTTGCCAGCCGAACACTTAGCCCATTGTGCCATCTGTCGTCCCATCTGTAGACGATCATTGCCTTCCACTGTAAAGTCCAGACTCACAATTAGACTTTAATGCTGCTTGCAACATCTTGCAGAGAAATGGCAATATTATGCGCCCTGTGTATTTAATTCAGCTTCGTATATCACAAAGGTTCCAAAGAAGCTAAAAACCCACAGATACGTATTCTTTTTGTTAATCCACATAACAAATATTCAACCAACATGTCAATTCTTCACCTTGCAGAATCCGATTCATGCTAGTTAACATACGAAAACATTGATGTGTAAAGGATCCTGTTTCTATGTTCAATGTTTGCGTTAAATGGAAGCGAGGCAACTCAGTTCTACAAAACATGATATTGTGCTAACTTGTTTACATTTTTTGTTCTTCTGAATGCAGCACCATTATTTAAATATACTCCTGATAAGATGCACAAAACCACTGTTCCAAGCACATGTTAAGCTGTCACTCCTCAATGTGGTTTTAACTCAGCCTATATAATGCTCTCGCTGACCTGAAATATACAGCTGCAGTATAATGTGGATAAATGTGAGGTTATCCATTTTGGTGGCAAAAACAGGAAAGCAGACTATTATCTAAATGGTGGCCGAGACTATTATCTAAATGGTGGCCGACTAGGAAAAGGGGAGATGCAGTGAGACCTGGGTGTCATGGTACACCAGTCATTGAAAGTAGGCATGCAGGTGCAGCAGGCAGTGAAGAAAGCGAATGGTATGTTAGCTTTCATAGCAAAAGGATTTGAGTATAGGAGCAGGGAGGTTCTACTGCAGTTGTACAGGGTCTTGGTGAGACCACACCTGGAGTATTGCGTACAGTTTTGGTCTCCAAATCTGAGGAAGGACATTATTGCGATAGAGGGAGTGCAGAGAAGGTTCACCAGACTGATTCCTGGGATGTCAGGACTGTCTTATGAAGAAAGACTGGATAGACTTGGTTTATACTCTCTAGAATTTAGGAGATTGCGAGGGGATCTTATAGAAACTTATAAAATTCTTAAGGGGTTGGACAGGCTAGATGCAGGAAGATTGCTCCCGATGTTGGGGAAGTCCAGGACAAGGGGTCACAGCTTAAGGATAAGGGGGAAATCCTTTAAAACCGAGATGAGAAGAACTTTTTTCACACAGAGAGTGGTGAATCTATGGAATTCTCTGTCACAGAAGGTAGTTGAGGCCAGTTCATTGGCTATATTTAAGAGGGAGTTAGATGTGGCCTTTGTGGCTAAGGGGATCAGAGGGTATGGAAAGAAGGCAGGTACGGGATACTGAGTTGGATGATCAGCCATGATCATATTGAATGGCGGTGCAGGCTCGAAGGGCCGAATGGCCTACTCCTGCACCTAATTTCTATGTTTCTATGTTTTGGTTTTGAGATACAGCGAGGAAGCAGGCTCTTTGACCTACCCTGACCCAAAATCACCCCGTACACTGGTCCTATCCTACACTCTAGGGACAATTTACAGACATTGATTAACCTACAAACCCGGACGTCTTTGGAATGTGGGAGGAAACTGGAGCACCTGGAGAATACCCACACGGTCATAGGAACCGTTCAGACAGCACCTGTAGTCAGGATCGAACCCGGGTCTCTAATCCTGTAAGGCAACAACTCTACCACTGCGCAACTGTGCCGCCCAATATTCTTGTCACAAAGGTTCCAAAGAAGCTAAAAACCCACAGATACGTATTCTTTTTGTTAATCCACATAACAAATATTCAACCAACATGTCAATTCTTCACCTTGCAGAATCCGATTCATGCTAGTTAACATACGAAACATTGATGTGTAAAGGATCCTGTTTCTATGTTCAATGTTTGCGTTAAATGGAAGCGAGGCAACTCAGTTCTACAAAACATGATATTGTGCTAACTTGTTTACATTTGTTCTTCTGAATGCAGCACCATTATTTAAATATACTCCTGATAAGATGCACAAAACCACTGTTCCAAGCACATGTTAAGGTGTCACTCCTCAATGTGGTTTTAACTCAGCCTATACAATGCTCTCGCTGACTTGAAATATACAGCTTTTGCTTTCTAGCCTTGGCTAAATTTAAAGAAGATGTCATGTTTGGAAATTGCACATGTTTCCAAAGATTGGAAAATGAAAAATTAAGACAACAGGAGGGAGAAACGAGGAACTACAGATCAATTAGTCTGATGTTAGCCAGGTAAATGCTGGAGTCTAATTTTAAAGAAGTTCTTAGAAAAAAGGATGCCTTGGTGAAAAAAATAGTTTGGCAAGATTCAATGTGGGTTTGGGAAAGAGAACATAAATCTGCTAAAACGTTTTGAGATTATAACCAATAGTGTAAATAGGGATGCTGCAGCTGATGTGAATATGGACTTTTAGGGTAAGGGGTAGAAAGAAAACATATTTAATAAAGGGGCAACACATTCTGCTATGTACAGAACTCCCTGGTCGATACGTTAATGAGAAAAGCTAGGGAGAAAAAAACAAACTAAAGGATATATTAAACATGAGAAATAAGTTTGAATCAACTACCTTTGGTGTTTTTGGGCATGGTGCAATAAATGTTGGGATTGGAAGCAATTGATTTTGTTTTAAAACCTTTTCTTTACTTGTTACCTTTACAATCATTCATTTCTTCTGTTATGTTGTGCTTGTGTTCTATTTACTCCATCCCTTCTTATTGCTTATTACATGTTATTGCCAATAATTATCTCAATTTCTTCCACCTGTGGTACTCTCAACAGATATCTCAGATTTGCTGTTTCCAGCATTTTCTGTTGTTTTAAAAACTTTTATTACAGATTTCCAACATCCACATTTTGTTCAGGATATTTCTAGATTTTACATTTTATAAGATCACAAGATCGCCTGGAAAATTACAGTAATTCAAAGAATGACATTTAACTGGAATTAGAGTTTGATCTTTAGGTTTTATTGACATTTTTAGTAATGTCGTCATACAGAATGGAAACGGGCCCATTGGTCCAACTTGTCCATGCCATCCAACATGCCCCATCTAAGTTAGTCCCATTTACCAGTGTTTGTCCCATCTCTCTCGAAACCATTCCTATCCATGTATCTGCCCAATTGTCTTTTAAAAGCTGTTATGGTATCACCTAAGCTGCCTCCTCTGGCAGCTTCTTCCCTATACCCACCACACTCTGAGGGATATTAAACAAATTGTATGGGAAGTTAATGTTGCTGTACCATTTCCAGGGCTGGATTTCTCTCTGCGCTACAGCCCCCAGGCAACCGTAAACTAGGCCCAAACTAATTATATGCATTTCATGTACCCAACTACAATGCAGTCCAAACTCCTTGATATTCTTTGCTCCATGAACTTTCTTCCAATTAACTGTTACACAAAGCTGATGATGCTTCCAACTCTTAATTATGATAGCGCTCCAATTATATTCTTGCAAGGGGAGGGCGAACTTGCAATAATGTATCCAGCTTTACTGGTGCAGAATGTTTCTGTTTTTTAATTTAACATTTTTTGAGCATTATGAAATGTTTATCATTTGAAACTTAGCAGAACTATTCTATGGTTTATTTCTTTTAATGCATTTTTCTGGCTTGGGCCTATCACATCAAGATATATAAAAGGCTTCTCTGTTAGAAATTTGTGAAAAGTCAGAGATGAATAAATGTCGCTTTAGTTGAAATCTAGATATTGAGATTACTCCTTGGGGCTCCATTGCTATAGGTTTCCACTGATAAATGTGAGGTGTTACACCTTGGCAGGACAAATCAAAATAGGACGTACATGATAAATGGTAGGGAATTGAAGAATACAGTTGAACAGAGGGATCTGGGAATAACCGTGTATAGTTCCTTGAAGGTGGAATCTCATATAGATAGGGTGGTAAAGAAAGCTTTTGGTATGCTAGCCTTTATAAATCAGAGCATTGAGTATAGAAGCTGGGATATAATGTTAAAATTGTACAAGGCATTGGTGAGACCAAATCTGGAGTATGGTGTACAATTTTGGTCGCCCAATTATAGGAAGGATGTCAACAAAATAGAGAGCGTACAGAGGAGATTTACTAGAATGTTGCCTGGGTTTCAACAACTAAGTTACAGAGATAGGTTGAATAAGTTAGGTCTTTATTCTCTGGAGCGCAGAAGGTTAAGGGGGGACTTGATAGAGGTCTTTAAAATGATGAGAGGGATAGACAGAGTTGATGTGATCAAGCTTTTCCCTTTGAGAATAGGGAAGATTCAAACAAGAGGACATGACTTCAGAATTAAGGGACAGAAGTTTAGGGGTAACATGAGGGGGAACTTCTTTACTCAGAGAGTGGTAGCGGTGTGGAATGAGCTTCCAGTGGAAGTGGTGGCGGCAGGTTCGTTGGTATCATTTAAGAATAAATTGGATAGGCATATGGATGAGAAGGGAAAAAAATTGTTTGGCTCAATTCATATATATATATATATATATATATATGAAAGTTTCCACTGATATACAGTATATATATATATATATATATATATATATATATATATACTGTATATCTGGAAACTTTCATATATATATATATATACTGTATATCTGGAAACTTTCATATATATATATATATATATATATATATATATATATATATATATATATATATATATATATATATATATATATATACACATACACAGTATATATACACAGTATATATATATGAATATATATATATATATATATATATTCATATATATATACTGTGTATATATACTGTGTATGTGTATATATATATATATATGAAAGTTTCCAGATATACAGTATATATATATATATATATATATACTGTATATCAGTGGAAACTTTCATATATATATATATATATATATATATATATATATATATATATATATATATGTAGTATATATATATATGTGGTATATATATTATATAATATATATATGTATATATATATATATGTGTATATATATGTGATATATATATATATATGTATATATATATATATAATATATATATATATATATATATATGAAAGTTTCCACTGATATACAGTATATATATATATAATATATATACTGTATATCTGGAAACTCTTCAATATATATAATATATCACATACACAGTATATAACACAGTATTATATTGAATATATATTATATATATATATATTCATAATATAATATAAATACTGTGTAATATATACGTGTATGGTTGTATATATATATGTATATATATACATATATATATATATATATGTGTGTATATAGATATATATATATATATTTATTATGTTTTTATATATATATATATATATATGAATATATAATATAAACAATTTTTTTCCCTTCTCATCCATATGCCTATCCAATTTATTCTTAAATGATACCAACGAACCTGCCGCCACCACTTCCACTGGAAGCTCATTCCACACCGCTACCACTCTCTGAGTAAAGAAGTTCCCCCTCATGTTACCCCTAAACTTCTGTCCCTTAATTCTGAAGTCATGTCCTCTTGTTTGAATCTTCCCTATTCTCAAAGGGAAAAGCTTGATCACATCAACTCTGTCTATCCCTCTCATCATTTTAAAGACCTCTATCAAGTCCCCCCTTAACCTTCTGCGCTCCAGAGAATAAAGACCTAACTTATTCAACCTATCTCTGTAACTTAGTTGTTGAAACCCAGGCAACATTCTAGTAAATCTCCTCTGTACGCTCTCTATTTTGTTGACATCCTTCCTATAATTGGGCGACCAAAATTGTACACCATACTCCAGATTTGGTCTCACCAATGCCTTGTACAATTTTAACATTATATCCCAGCTTCTATACTCAATGCTCTGATTTATAAAGGCTAGCATACCAAAAGCTTTCTTTACCACCCTATCTATATGAGATTCCACCTTCAAGGAACTATACACGGTTATTCCCAGATCCCTCTGTTCAACTGTATTCTTCAATTCCCTACCATTTATCATGTACGTCCTATTTTGATTTGTCCTGCCAAGGTGTAACACCTCACATTTATCAGCATTAAACTCCATCTGCCATCTTTCAGCCCATTTTTCCAAATGGCCTAAATCACTCTGTAGACTTTGGAAATCCTCTTCATTATCCACAACACCCCCTATCTTGGTATTATCTGCATACTTACTAATCCAATTTACCACCCCTTCATTCAGATCATTGATGTACATGACAAACAACAAAGGACCCAACACAGATCCCTGAGGCACCCCACTAGTCACCTGCCTCCAACCCGACAAACAGCCATCCACCATTACCCTCTGGCTTCTCCCATTCAGCCACTGCTGAATCCATCTTGCTATTCCTGCATTTATACCCAACAGTTTAACCTTCTTAACCAACCTTCCATGAGGAACCTTGTCAAAGGCCTTACTAAAGTCCATATAGACAACATCCACTGCTTTACCCTCGTCAATTTCCCTAGTAACCTCTTCAAAAAAATTCAAGAAGATTAGTCAAACATGACCTTCCAGGCACAAATCCATGTTGACTGTTCCTAATCAGACCCTGTTTATCCAGATGCTTATATATATTATCTCTAAGTATCTTTTCCATTAATTTGCCCACCACTGAAGTCAAACTAACAGGTGTATAATTGCTAGGTTTACTCTTAGAACCCTTTTTAAACAATGGAACAACATGCGCAGTACGCCAATCCTCGGGGACTATTCCCGTTTCTAATGACATTTGAAATATTTCTGTCATAGCCCCGGCTATTTCTACACTAACTTCCCTCAATGTCCTAGGGAATATCCTGTCAGGACCTGGAGACTTATCCACTTTTATATTTTTCAAAAGTGTCAGTACATACGTGCATTTTAAATTCAGACTATTCTTAAAAGATTAGGGGGATACGAACACAACATCGGGACATATTTGGCTCTAACCTCCGATCTGCACCTTCATAAGAAACTCCAGCCAAAGGGACCACATCACAGTAATTAATCCTTTAGATTAATTAACAGTGAGTGCATTGACAGTTGGTACTGGCACGAACAAGCATGGCAACAGAAAATATAATAAAGCTCCATTTAAAATTAAAACTGTATATATTTTAAAAAGTGATTACTGGCCGGTAATCTAATCTAGCAATTCAGATGTCTGTTATAAACCACTCAAACATTTTTCTCGCACTTTATGTCACCATGTCAAGGCTTCAATCAAATAACTGCCTCGTAATCATTTCCAGGTATCCATTATTCTCCACAAACCTTTCAAAATTGTGTGGTTTTGTGTAATGCATTTACAGAATATTATTAAGTTTATAAAATAAGTGGTTGGAGGAAAAAGACGATCAGTTATATAGGCATTATTTTCATCAGGGTTTAGATGTACTCTGATGGAAGAACACTAGTCTCATTTAAAATTGTGTTTGGCATAATCACCACAGTCGGTAACACTTGTGGACCTTACATGGATGGACCTTACACTGGATGGGTTTAAGAGAGAGTTAGATAGAGCTCTAAGGGCTAGCGGAGTCAAGGGATATGGGGAGAAGGCAGGCACAGTTTATTGATAGGGGACGATCAGCCATGATCACAATGAATGGCGGTGCTGGCTCGAAGGGCCGAATGGCCTCCTTCTGCACCTATCTTCTATGTTTCTACATACATGCAATAAACAATTTAAGGACAACAGGATCACAAAATCCTTAAAAGACATCAAGCGATCTAAATTCATTAGCAGTCTTTTTTTAAACAAGGGTGATGTAAAATATTGTCCTCCATTTCCCTCCACAACTGCCATTGGCCTGCTGCGTTCCTCCAGCAGTTTGCTTTTTTTTTTTTTGCTCAAGATACCACCATCTGCAGTTTCTTGCCTTCACAAAAGGTAGAATCGGTGATATTGGATTTTAAAATGATACGTAGAGCCACATCAGCCAACATGTCCCACCTGCCCGCATTTGGTCCATATCCTTCCAAATCTGTCCTATCCATGTACCGAACTGATTCTTAAATGTTGGAATAGTCCCAGCCTCAACTACCTCCTCTGGCAGCTTGTTCCATACATCCACCATCCTTTGTGTGAAAAAGTTGCCGCTCATATTCATATTAAATCTTTTCCCCGTCACCTTAAACCTAAGTCCTCGATTCACCTACTTTGGGCAAGCCACACTGTGCATCTACCCAATCTATTCCCCTCATGACCATATACACCTCCATAAGATCACCCCTCATCCTCCTGCGCTCCATATGTAGTGCAAACCAACTTGAGTGAGAGCTTAAGAACCAGCTTATTGCAAAGGTTAGCAATGCATTAATCTTATCCATTATATAAATCAAGTAACATTTGTAGTTATCCTCCCCCTATTAGTTTTTAATTTATTTAAATATTAGGTACACGGTAGCAAATGAAATAGTGCTTGCAGTTGGTTATTTAGCTTGCTGCAGCGGATGTGAAAACCTCTTTATACAGGTGACAAACTCTGATGTGACTGCAGAGTCACTGGAATAGTAGCTGCTGTGTATTTAGAATTGGTGCTGTTAGATTTTAAATTAGTTTATTCAATTATCATGACAGTTGCAAAAACACATGTTAAACAAAGCAGGCTCATGATCTATGAAATTACAATATTAACAGACTGGTCCAAACTGCTGGTTGCATTGTATCTGTGCTGCCCCCATTTTCTGATAGCTCTGTTTCCTGTACCCAGGTGAAAGTTTGTAGAGAACCCCACCATTCAGGGAAGACAGTCTTATGCTGAAATATATAGGTGTCAGGGGTTATGGGAGAATTGGGTTAAGAGGGAGAGATAGATCAACAATGATTGAATGGCGGAGTAGACGATGGGCTGAATGCCTAATTCTGCTCCTTAACTTATGACCTTATATACGTGCACTTTTTAAGTTTTGTTGCTTGGTGCTATCGCACATCGATCTGTTTCTGTCTTTTAATTATGGAGCTACAGAATATTTGACATTCAATGCCGTGAAACTCATCCATGCATGGATATCGCATTATCAGTTCTCCCTGTTTATAACCTCTGCTTTCTTTGCATTCCAGCTCACTTTGCAGAACTTCTTACAACTCTTAGTGCTAACAGAATGCCGTGACAATATCTTAACAACTCCTTGTGATGCCCTTTTACTGCCTCAGTTTCATGATCCCTTCACATTTGTGGTAACCTTTCCCATTTATGGCCAGTTTATTTCTCTTATATTGGGTGTCTGGTAGATTTGTCATGTTGTGCATGCATGATTACTTTGTAGTGGTGGAAAGAATGTACTAGGGCTTAAGCATCTTTTGATTTTGCTAATGGCATCATTCCTGGGCGAATGTATCATTCTAAAAATCTTCTTTGCCCTTAAAAACCTTTCAAAGCCTGAAGCTTCTTGTTTCTATATCTTAAAAACAAACTTAACCGGTTTTAAACCTATCTAAAAACATATGCAATAACAGCAGGAGAAGTCACCCAGCCCATTTTGAGACTGCGTAGAAATTTATCAAGATCGCAGTTGATCCTCTGCCCCTCTCCATTTTCATGCGCTTTCGACCTCCTTCCTGTACTCAGCCTCGTTGTTGTTTGAGATCCTGCCCAAGATCGTGGTATCATCGGAGAATTTGTAATTCAGATTCAGATTCAGATTCAGATTCAACTTTAATTGTCATTGTCCGTGTACAGTACAGAGACAACAAAATGCATTTAGCATCTCCCTGGAAGAGCGACATAGCATATGATTTGAATAAATATTTACATTAGCATATATACAGACATAGTGTTTTTCCTGTGGGAGGAGTGTCCGGGGGGGGGGGGGGGTGATTGGCAGTCACCGAGGTACGTTGTTGAGTAGAGTGACAGCCGCCGGGAAGAAGCTGTTCCTGGACCTGCTGGTCCGGCAACGGAGAGACCTGTAGCGCCTCCCGGATGGTAGGAGGGTAAACAGTCCATGGTTGGGGTGAGAGCAGTCCTTGGCGATGCTGAGCGCCCTCCGCAGACAACGCTTGCTTTGGACAGACTCAATGGAGGGGAGCGAGGAACCGGTGATGCGTTGGGCAATTTTCACCACCCTCTGCAATGCCTTCCTGTCGGAGACAGAGCAGTTGCCATACCATACTGTGATACAGTTGGTAAGGATGCTCTCGATGGTGCAGCGATAGAAGTTCACCAGGATCTGAGGAGACAGATGGACCTTCTTCAGTCTCCTCAGGAAGAAGAGACGCTGGTGAGCCTTCTTGATCAGAGTTGAGGTATTGTGGGTCCAAGAGAGGTCATCGGAGATGTTAACACCCAGGAACCTGAAGCTAGAAACACGTTCCACCTCCGTCCCGTTAATGTGGATGGGGGTGTGCGTGCCGCCCCTGGACTTCCTGAAGTCTACAATGAGCTCCTTGGTCTTCTTGGAGTTAAGGGCCAGGTTGTTGTCAGCGCACCATGCTGCTAAGTGCTGGACCTCCTCCCTGTAGCCGACTCATCGTTGTTGCTGATGAGGCCAATCACCGTTGTATCATCTGCATACTTGATGATGGTGTTAGTACCATGTACAGGTGTGCAGTCATAGGTGACGAGGGAGTAGAGGAGGGGGCTCAGCACACAGCCCTGTGGAACGCCGGTGTTCAGGGTGAGGGTTGAAGAGGTGTGCTTGTCTAACCTAACAGACTGTGGTCTGTTGGTTAGAAAGTCCAGTATCCAGTTGCAGAGGGAGGGATCGATGCCCAGGTTACCGAGTTTGGTGATCAGTTTAGATGGTACTAGACCAAGTGCAGACCCGTTGGGTCTGTTTCCCCAACGGCGTTTTGCAGGGGGGGGGGGGGGAGGGGGGGCTGCGGCATCAAACTCATATTAACCAACCCCCAAACACACAGGTGGGGGGAGGGAGGGGGGATGTGAAGAGGGGAGGGAGGGGAGAGGAGGTGGAGGAAATGGGACAGATTTGGGAGGGAAAGGAGAGCGGGGTAGGGGGGTGAGAGAGGGGGATGGGGAGATAGATGTGGTGGAGGGGGAGGATGGGGAGGTAGGGAAGGAGGGAGGGAGGGGGAGAGGGGTGGGGGAGAGAGGGGAAAGAGTGGAGAGGGAGGTGGAGAGGGGTAGGGGGAGTGATGGAAGAGGGACAGAGGGGTAGGAGGAAGGGGGGTGGCGTAGAGAGGGAAGGGGGGTGGGGGAGAGAGGGATGGGTGGGAGAGGGGTTTCGGAGAGGGAAACATAGAACCATTGAAATTAAGTGCAGGAGTAGGCCATTCGGCCCTTCGAGCCTGCACCACCATTCAATATGATCGTGGCTGATCATCCAACTCAGTATCCTGTACCTGCCTTCTCTCCATACCCCCTGATCCCTTTAGCCACAAGGACCACATCTAACTCCCTCTTAAATACAGCCAATGAACAGGCCTCAACTACCTTCTGTGCCAGTGAATTCCAGAGATTCACCACTCTCTGTGTTAAAAATGTTTTTCTCATCTCGGTCCTAAAAGATTTACCCCTTATCCTTAAACTGTGACCCCTTGTTCTGGACTTCCCCAACATCTGGAACAATCTTCCTGCATCTAGCCTGTCCAACCCCTTAAGAATTTTGTAAGTTTCTATAAGATACCCCCTCAATCTTTTAAATTCTAGCATGTACAAGCCGAGTCTATCCAGTCTTTCGTCATATGAAAGTCCTGACATCCCAGGAATCAGTCTGGTGAACCTTCTCTGTACTCCCTCTATGGCAACGATGTATTTGAACATTGGGCATTGTGACATCACACGATGGAACGTTCACCAGGGGCTGGGGCTGGTGCTGCTTCTATGGGTGAGAAGCCAGTTTAGTTGTGAAATATTGGGGGGGGGGGGGGGTGGGTTAGGATTTGATTAAAAACGTGCACTTAAACACGACGACCAATGGCAAACCCGTTGGGTCTGATCCCCCAACGCAGCCGTTCCCTACCCGTAGCCCCCACTGGGGGGGGGGGGTGGGGGGCGGGCGCCTCACACACACTAACCACCCCCACACACAGAGTTGGAAAAGTGCATAAAGACCGTTCCCTACCTGTAGCCCCCAGGGGAGATTTGGTCGTCGAAGTCGGGTCCCTGCCGTCTTAAAATATCGTATCTTGAAGTCGTCGAAGTCGGGTCCGTCTCGGCAACGCGTGGGGGGGGTGGTGGGGGGGTTAGCGGTGCGGCATCACACACACGAAGCTTCGACACACACAGAGCCTTAAAAGTGTAAATGCCCGACCTCTTTTCCGTTTTTCTCTAATTTAATTAAGATGTGCAGGTGGTGTTCTTATCGAGGTTCAGGGGTGAATGACGTAAATATTTTCACACAATATGGGAACATCTCATGTTGTCTTGAAGGCTCCTCGGCCCACATCTGACTCTCTGTACTGTCACTATGGCAACGATGTCTATGAGCACTGGGCATTGTGACATCACACGATGGAACGTTCACCATTGGCTGGGGCTCCTGCATAGGCATATGTAAATGAATCCATTCCGATTGGACATATGTGAAGATTGGGCATTGTGACATCACACGATGGAACGTTCAGCAGGGGCTGGTGCTGGTGAAGGTTCTGTGGGTGTGAAGCCAGTTTAGTTTTGAAATATTGGGGGGGGGGGGGGAAGGATTTGATTAAAAACGTGTACTTAAACACGACGGAATGTAATGAGGAGCGGATACTTAGAAAGAAAAGTGAAATCTCTACCGAAATGGAAAAGATGTCGGCGATTCTGCGTCCAGTTTCGGAGTTGCAGGGAATCAATGGAAGAAATGTGACAGCCGGACGGAGTTCCGTTTCGGAATTTTGGGCGAGAGTTTTATATATTAATAGATAATGGTGTTGAATGCTGAGCTGTAATCGATGAACAGCATTCTTACGTAAGTGTCTCTGTTGTCGAGGTGGGAGAGGGCGGAGTGAAGTGCCGTTGAGATGGCATCCTCCGTACTCCTGTTCTTGCGGGAGGCAAACTGATAGGGAGTTAGAGCAGAATGGAGTAGAGCAGAATTTGTCTGAATAGCGATGAATGTTTAGAGAGTATTGTAAGTGACTGAGAACACAATGGCACCAGTGTTAGAGAATAATTGTGGAGGATGCTTTGTCATCGATCTTTGCTGATTGTAGTCTATGGATCAGGAAGTTAAGGATCCAGTTGTGGTGCCGTTGGGGCTGCTGAGTCCTAGGCCCATGAGTTTGGTCAAAATTATGGTGTTTGAGGCGGAGCTATGGTTCATAAATAGGAGTCTGAACTGGGTGTTGCTTGTTATCCACATGCTTCAGGAATTGGTATAACGCCAGAGAAATGGCATCTGCCGTTGGCCTGTTGCAGTAGTTGGTGAATTACAGTGGAGGCTGGAGTTGATGTACACCATGATCACCCTCTCGAGGCACTTCATGATGGTGGATGTCGGAGCCACAGAATGGTAGGGTGGGTTGGCGGATGTGGGGGAAAGATCAAATATCTCAGTGAATGCTTATGAAACATGAGAAGGCTATTATTACCAAGACACTGATTGACTGCCACAACTACAATGCGAGTCAGTCACTGCTGTGCAAGGGCCCAGGCACGTACAGTCGCACTCTTCTGCTCTCACGTTCTCTTGTCCTTGCATTCCCTCTTGCTCTTTTCTCCACAACAACCCCCCCTTAAGAAATAGCAGTTTCATTTGCATTTTTGTGCATTTCTTCAATTGATTGACTGTCAAGCGTGACTAAACCAATAATCTGACAATGGTGACTATGCACACTTCCTCCAAGCAGTTAATTGTTGCTGTAGCTGGGAAAATCCAAAATGTAGCTGGATTATTATTTCCGCAATATTACAAAAATTTTATTCACATTTCACGTTTTGTTTTCAATGCATTTAATTTAAAACAATTGCAAAGAACAACTTCTTACAGAGGATGGTGAACCTATTGCATTTCTCTGCTCCAGAGGATTGTAGTTGCTAGAATAGTTGAGGGTAGATAGGAAATTGTTGAAAGATCAACGAGTTGAGTGCTATAGGGATTGGCAGAGAAGGTGAGGCCGGGTGCAGATAAACCACAAGGGACCCAGTGGCCTAGCCCTGCTCCCTATTTTCTTATAGTCTTATCTAATTGAGTTTAAACACTTAGAAAAATTATATCAAATGAATGTCCCTTATTTATACAGCTCTGCTGTATAATTTAGATTTACTTAATAAATTGAAGAATGGTTAGGACTATATACAAGAAGTAACCATCTAACTGTTTCTCTTTGTTCTTCGATTAGGTGCCTTTAAGGTGCTTTTTGCAGGGTGCTTCTGATGTCTTCTGTGAGCAGGTAAAATTTTCACACAGTAGACCCTGTGTGTTTTTGGGAATTATTTCCTAACCTGCTTCTTGGACCTGATTATGCCAGTACTCCAGGTTGTTGAATAGGCTCAGGCAGTTGGGAATATCCTTTCTTTCTCTTTCCTACCATCAATTAGTGGTGATTGTCTGGTCAAGTGAGAGGCATTTGAGTCTAACAGCAAAAGAAACGGTAACAGCTATGAATGGTGACAGTCTTTTCTTATTGTGCAAAGTTCACTTGCCTAGCTTATGTATGATAAATTTATGCTCTAATAATGGGCACAATCTTCAATAGAAGAAGTAGGGCTGCAGCACGGCTAGGTCGTATCTAGGTCGTATTTCCACGTCTCTGTCCCGGGTCTGCTATTTATCAACCTATACGTATACACACACAAATTAGTTTGTGCACCGTGGTGTGGCTCGATGAGCAGCTTCTGTTTGAAGAAGCAGCTGACCTGGTGGAAACACATTCAAACCATGGGTGCTTGCACTCAATGAAGTGTGGAGTCGATACATATGTTTCATTCCCAGCATCAATGATTCCTCTTCCATTTTGGACTTGCAGGCCCTACATTCATGAGGGAAGACTTGATTAGAGTGGGAGGGAAGTAGGCTGGGAACAAAAGGTATGCATCACACTGCATATCGACTAGGATCCTGCAAAACTATTGTCAGATTTATTTTTCGGGAATGAGCAGGATGAGGATTATAATGTGAACATGCATGCAAGGGATGTGTACCTCATGAAAACCCAGCTCACATTCAGCGTGCAGATTCTGTACAAAGAGTCAGAAGTGAGAAGAGTAAAAACTCTATATATGAAGCCTTTCTCCGAGTTCACTAGTTTTGTCACTCCTCACAGATACATCTCTTCCCTCCTTTGCTGCAGCTATGGAAAAGCACAAATGCATGCAAAGCAAACACCTGAATCATTTAATGAAGTGTAGGAAAGAATTGCAGATGCTGCTTTACACTGAAGATAGACACAAAATGCTGGAGTAACTCAGCGGGTCAGGCACCATCTTTGAAGAAAAGGAATAGATGTTTTGGGTCAAGACCTTTCTTCAATCTGCTGCCTAACCCACTGAAATCCTCCTGCATTTTGTGTCTATCTGCATTTAATGAGGAGGCAGCCTGAATTTAGCAAGGTGCATGGGACTACAGGACTATGTGGATGTATTGTTAACCCTACCTCCTATTTGTCTGCTCCAAGACAAATAAATTCCTTCATGACAATATCAGTCCTTTTGCATTTAATAAATGTATGTGTCAACTCTCTTTGTGCTTGTAGTTGTTGCATAACTGTTCGAAACTGAGCAGGTATGTTTCATGACTCCAAAAGGGTTAAAGTGAAGATTGATTCCAGCCAGATTCTAATCCTAATTGCAGTTTAGTCATTTTAAGTTTGTGCATCCCATTCACATTCAGGAGCTCTGCCAGCTGAAGACAGTTGAGCATTGACCATAATCGAACTGCAGGGCATTCAGTTTTGTTTTAGTGACACAAAGAACAAAGCATCAGTCAGTTTTATTATCATCCAGCAATGAGGTTGGTGGCTACTGTAACTATGACCATATCACACAGACATTATGCAAGGTATTCAAATGTCGTGGTTACTTCAGGATATTTCTGTAAGACCATTCTAACAGTGATCACCATTGCTGCCCTTTGTTGCTGTCAAATAATATTTCAGCAGAGTACCTTAGTTTAGCGATACAGTGCGGAAACAGGCCCTTTGGCCCACTGAGTCCGCGCCGACCAGTGTTCCCCGCACACTATCACACACACACACACACACACACAGACAATTTATAATTTTACCAAGCCAATTAGCCTACAAATCTGTACATCTATGGGGAGCGCGAGGAAACTGGAGCTCCCGGAGAAAACCCACGCAGATCCCTTGGGGGAAAAAGTACAAACTCCGATAGGACAGCACCCGCAATTAAGATTGAACCCGGGCCTCTGGCGCTGTAAGGCAGCAACTCTACTGCTGCACCACCGTGCCGTGTCTGTAAGACATTTCTAACAGTGATCATCATTGCTGCTCTTCATTGCTGTTCAGCAGAGTATCTCCCACATGATACACTGCCACTCTTCAAAGGAACAAAAACCGCACTTATTCATTAGCCTTCTTGTGCTTAGTTCAGTTTTGAGATAACTTTGCGGTGTGTTTTATATACTCTCTCTTCATATTTATTGGTATACATCCACAATTAAAGGAGAAGTGAATGCGCAGTGGAGAAACTTGCTGAGGGACACTGTGGTTTTGGTTTGGACAGTTTGACACATTATATTGAGTTGTTTTCGTCGATGGAAACAACCCTTTACTCACGGCATCGTAAATGATAGCACAAAATGATATAATTCAGTAAGGAGAAATTATTTTGTTATTTTATAAAGGCATGAAGGATCACAACAATTAAAAAACAGTTTTCAATTGATTCTCATCATTGCGCAACCCAGCGTTTCTTCACCACTGTATTTGGCAAACTCTTGAGGCACTTCAGAATCTTGCTGGATTGAAATTGATAATCACTTGAGTTAGTAAACATGACTTTGGGCAGCATCCCGTCATGAAAGCTTTAATGGGGAAAGTGGTTGGGGGGGAGGATCCCAATCCGAGATGTCCGTACACAGAGTTGTTTGTGACAGGCGAATGTCGTGTCCCATTTATTGCATTCCCAACATTTCACAAATCAATTCTCCACTTTTTAGTACCCCAAGTCATATAATCATTCAGTACAGAATAGTACACGATCCTTCATGCCCCTGCTGATCAATAAGCCCTGTCTTTACACATCACATTTACCAAGCCAACTATGTCTAAGTAATTCATGTGCTCTCCCACAAGCTTAAGCATTGTGTGCATACCTACCTCCATCACCTGATCCTGCAATGCATTCCAGATTGCAATCAACTGCTGAATGACAAAAAAATATTCCTTTGTTCTACTGCAAACCTTTGACTCCTCACCTTAAACCTATGTCTTCTGGTCTTCAACATCTGTACCATCTTATCATCAACCCAATCTACACATCTCATAATTTTGTAGAACTCCATCAGAGGGTGAGAGGGACTTGCAGGATTTTTTTTGCTGGGAACTGACTGGATCTAAGGGGCCAAAAAACATTCTGGTTTATAGTCGGGCAAGATACAGTGCAACTTGGAGGGGAGTGGCCTCATGCTCTTTCTTCAACATTATTCTGGGTCATAAAGATTGCACGTTTGTGAGGTCGCTTTAAGATTAGCCTGGTGAATACCTGCAGTGCATTCTGTAGAGCAGTGGTTCTCAACCTTTTTTCAGTGATGTACCCCCTGTGAAATATTTTTTCAGCCAAGTACCCCCTAACCAGCGCAAAAATATAGGCCTACATATATGTAGGCCTATATTTTAAAATCTCACGTACCCCCTGGAGTGCCTTCACGTACCCCCAGGGGTACGCGTACCCCCATTTGAGAACCACTGCTGTAGAGGGTACCCACTGAAGCTACCGTGCATCGCAGATGGTGGGATGTTCGCCGTGTTGTTTAAGACCCTAGCCAAGTGCAGTGCTTTGGTGTGAATGGTGCTGAGTTTCTTGAGCGTTGTTGGAGCAGGTAGAGGATATTCCATCATGCTCCTGAATTATGTCATGTAGGCGGTGGAAAGGTGTTGTACGGTTAGGAAGTGACTCATTCACCACAGGATACATAGGCAATGACCTGTTATGATATTCATTGTAATTATTTGGCCCAACCAGATTATTGAAGCTTGCTGCATTGATGACAGAGTCATAGGTAATGGTAAAGGGCCTGTCCCACTGTATGAGGTAATTCACGAGTTCTGCCGAGTTTCCCCTGATTCGAACTCGGAGAATTACGGTAATAGCCACTCGTAGGTACTCTGGGCTCTCGTGGACATTTTTCAACGTTGAAAAATCTTCACGAGCTTACCGCGTTTCCCGAGTACCTGCCATTAGCGTTACAAGCATCCCGAGCTCCGACGTACCCACTGCGTACATTCTACGTACTTACCGCGAGTTTGATTTTTTTTTTAAACTCGGGAGAGCTCTTGAATTACCTCATACAGTGGGACAGGCCCTTAAAGCTATTGAATGTTATGATCGCTAGAGGTGGTTATTGCCTGCAGTTCTGTGTGTGACTGGTGCTTGTCACATATCAGCCCAAAGCTGAACGTTATCAGGATGTTGCTATTTACAGGATTGTGCTGCTGCATTTGCTGATGTTTTGCAAGTGGAATTGAACATGGTGAACTCAATATAAAGGAAAGGGGTGGAACATTTTACCTTTGGCAGGGTGCTGGAAAGGTGTGCTTGGGCTTAGGATTGGGCAGATGATGGCAACTGGTGATGAAGTAAGTGTCGGTAACACTGGGATGAAGGCAAAATACACATAATATAGTTTTGTAATGGATGAAGTTGATTGGTGCCAATTGATCACCTCCAGTTTAAATTCCATTTGGAATATTTTTGGAGGACCAAGAAGCCAGAATTACCATGAGGATTTAACACTCAATGGCTGGTTTCCATGGATGTGAATCATCATTGGATCTTACATTGTTTAAAGGAGAATCGTTGTACAATTATCAAAGGAAGTGATTGTTGTTCATTTCCAAAGCAAGTCATTTAAGTGGCCTCCCATGTGAAACTGGCTGTCTATGGTTTTTAAGACCATGGTGCCTGATTATTGTGGGGAAGTTACATTTAAACAAGTTATTTTTCCAAGACTGGTTCTCGTTTAAATTTAGTAATATTTAGGGGAGCTCACCACTGGTTAACCACTCACCTATTAAACGAAACTTGCTTCCATTGTTTTCTCTCTCAAATCTCTTTAGAATTTTGAATACCTTGCTTGGGTTTCTCTTAAACCATCTGCAAGTTTTTCCAGTCTCTTCAGAAAACTATAGCCAGTCATCTGAGATAAACATCTAAGAAAACTTCCACTGTATCTTCTCTAAATCTTGATTTCCCTGCTTAAGAATGATGGTGAGAATCACGAGCATTAATTAAGAAGATGTCTCAGTGTGATGTAGCATGATTTCTTTGTTTATGTATTAATTGACCCTACTTACAGTTCAAGTGATTTATTTTCTCAACTTCCTTGCCACCTTCAGAAATTTATGAATATTTGCTCCAATGTCCTCTAGTTTTATATTTGACACCTCTCTGCTCCACGCACCTCATAAAAATAGGACCAGTTAGATTTCATGATTTCCCCCTGCCATTCATGCATACATTACTTTGTAGATGTATCTGTCTTGTATCTGCCTTTCTCATATCTACCACTATAACCCATAACACTCTATTCTCATGTTTTGTCTTGTCTGCCAAGTCAATTTATATATTCCAATAAAAGTAAATCTTTGAATAACAGCTCCCAATCCTTCTCAGTAAAACATCTCATCAACTTTTTCCTCCTAGCTATTTTTTAAGCGTATTGTGTATTTGGAAGCTTTAGCTCAAAAGATAATCATGTTTCCCCCCAAAAAATTGTCGCCCATTCAAGATAATTGTAAATACCTCACTGTGGGAGATATTGAATTTTATTTCATGCTATCAAACAGTTTTTCGTGTAACATAATAATGTTTTGGTTAATGATTTTCAATATTCAGTTATTACATTCTGCCGGCATAGCTCTTGTCAGGATCTGGGGGCAACATTTAATTGCCTAACATCTTTTTTAAGTGACATACTACTACTTTGCCTCAAGTCTGGTTCCTAACTGTAAATGGTAACTAACAGCACATTGAGAATTGTGACCTGGCAGGTCTATATGTGTGATGAACAAATGTAAAGAGACAGGTGATGTTGGTCCTGTAGGCTGGAAGGTCATCTGTGAAAATTAATCATGGGTCTGTATATAACACTGTGGGGCATGTGCAGCGTAAGCAGATGATGCCCGCCACACCTATGCTCTGTACGAGGGATCATCAGTCTTTAGACTTTGGAGATACAGCGTGGAAACAGGCCCACCTTGTACACTAGTGTCCCTAGACTAGACTAGCACCATCTTACACACTAGGAACAATTTACAGAAGACAATTAACCCACAAACGTGTACGTCTTTGGAGCGTGGGAGGAAACTGGAGCACCAGGAGAAAACCCACGTGGTCACCGGGAGAATGGACAAACTCCGTCCAGACAGCACCCATGGTCAGGATCAAACCCGAATCTCTGGCACTGTGAAGCAGCAACTCTAACGCTGCGCCACTGTGCCGACACAATCACTTGTAGGTTTTTTGGAGAATCATTTGGATGTCAGCAGATAACATGTAAAGGGCAGTAAGACACTCATGGCATTCATGTGGAGTTGGAATGGATGCCCCGCATTCCAACTCGTATTGAATGGATCAGAGAGCAGAATGGCCTGTTTCCACGGTGTATCTTTAAAGACTGGTGATCGTTCGTACATGGCACAAGTGTGGCGGACATCATCTGCTTTCCCGGCACATTTCCCCATGGTATGTTGAATAGTCCCTCGTGAATCCAGCAGAGTCATGAATAGTAGTGGAGACCAAATGAGTCCTGCAATCAGCCCAAAGTTTACAGGACGCCTTGCTTCTACTACTAGCTCTCTGAGGGGACAACATATCTGGTGATCAACGTGTTTAGTTTAGCATCATGTTCGTCACAGACCATGTGGGCAGAAGGCTTGCTCCTCTGCTATATGGTTCTTTGTGCTATACGTGTTCTTAATGTGGATGGCACCCACTCTGTGCAAGGATCCTGATCTGTCTTTCACTAAACAATATCCACTCAGACCCACTTGCATATGCTTGCCAGATAACTCTCTCTCCCAAGTTCCTACCCAATTCTCATTCAAACATTACATTTAAATTTATATTTACCATTTCACAACCCCTGTTCGGGTAGGAAAATATTCCCTTTTTTAATCAATCAACTTAAATCTGTGTCCTTGACCCTTCTGTCCAAAGCAACAGATTCCCTTTATTCACTTTGGCTAGGCCCTTGATTGAATACTTTTACTGATTTACCTGTTGGCCTTCTTGGTGAAAAGGAGAACAGATCATGTCTATTGACAGTACTGAATCATTCATTCCTGGATCATTCTTCCAAATCTATTTTTCCGCTAACTCTTGAGTCTTCTCATCTTCCCTTCTGCACAGTGACCAGAATTGTGCACAATACTCTAGTGCACAAAACTAATATTTTGTTTCAGTCTAACTGCTGTGCTTTTATATTATCTGCCCAATCACTGAGTCTTACTTGGTTCTAATCACTTTCTCAGTCTTTTCTGCCACTTCCACAGATTTATACGCATTGTTAAATTTTAGAATAGTTGTGGTGCAAGCCCAAACTGGTGGGAGAAAGCTTCAGAACCAGTTTATTCATTTATCACGAGAATGATATATCAATGTTAAACAAAGTAGACAGACAATCCAAACAAGTACAGCATTAACAGATCAGGTCAGACCAAACAACAGGCAGTGGTGCATCAGCACATCGTCTGTGACAACTCTTGACCACCCTGACTTCTCTAACCTGCTGGTTGATTCATTCTTCGTTTTCATCCAAAGGCCAGACAAATGCTGAAATATTCACACCTCTCAACATTATAGTCCTGCTGTATACAGCGCCCTTTTGATCAATCTGTATCCTGTCTTAATTATAGACCTGCAGACTATTAGACTACCATAAACCTTTAAAATTCATGCTTGGCTGAATAACAAGATGCTAATCATTCTTCTTGCTTTAAATACCTGTTTCCCTCGCATTCCAACTTGTATTGTAAAACTTATCAAAACTCTTCTTGTGAACAGAATGTCTTGAGAATGACACCCTCTATCTCTTACTTTATGGTCCAATGATTTTCTTTTCATGTGAAATATTCCATGTTCGCCCTGGCTTCCTCTTTCTTTTATTCACTGTGATTTGCTTACTTGTAGAGTTATTTGCACTTGCTACCATGTATGCATAATTGCTTTGGGGCCAGGAAAGCAATTTACATCTCCTAGCTCATATTCTCTCTTGTGAACAACTGTTGTTTGTTTCTGGGACTGAGGTATATTATTAAAGTTTAGAAGCTTAGAAGCTGTTGCCTAGTTTTTGCTAGCTCTTAAGTTGGTTTCTATGTTGGCCAGATCTGTCTATGGTATGGATTCCAGCAACATTTTGTAGCGCAAGTCGAGTGGTGAGCATTGCTTATAATTATTGGCAGGGACCTTAAGGTACATCATAGGGACCTCATTGTATTTTTAAATTGAAGGAAAATTGTCGGCTACCAAATCAGGTGATGCTAAACGTGTAACAATCCCTCTACTGATAATGTAATGAACTTCACTCTATGTCCTACCTTCAGTGTCTCTTTCCTCTAACCTGTTTTGCTTCAAATAATTTTGAACAGATTATCAGCTTCACATCAATTGCTTCAATTGCTTAACATGTTTCTGTTACACTCACCACACTGAAGTGTTCCAAACCAAAATTCATGAACAGCAAACTCTATGGACAAAATAACGTTGCAACATTCCCTCCCTGATCTCTCTCTGATCACTTCAGTACAGATCACTTCAGTACAGATCACTTCAATGTCATTTTCATTCCCTGAGCCTTTGAGACTTTCCCTATCTTGCTGCTGGTTTTTCTCTTGTATTTGTCCTCAGACAATGGACTGTACACATGGGGTCACACTCCAAATAAACACTAAACACTACTCTTTGATCTCCAAATATAATGGAGTGCCTGATAATCTATCTTCAATTCCCTGCTAGTTATGGACTATATTGACCAAAGCCACCAAATATGATCTACCATCACGCTGTAAAGTTACATTATTTTAGGTTTGGCTTAGATTGGGGCTAAAATAATTCTTGGCTTCATTAGTCACTGTTGGTATTTGCTTAATAATATATAGAACTTCTGTGTGTTAACCAAAGTTAATTAATTGCATCCTCGACCATTAATCATTTGCAATGTACTGTGTAGATGTAGTCATTTTACTTGACTGTTTGGAACGTCTTTTTTTGGTTATTCTGACATTTAATTTCAGTGGCATCAGCAATTCCTTTAAAGGTGTGTATATATAACAAAGTGCTTCTATGACTGACAAGTAATAACTATATGAACAGCATATGAAATATTAAGCCTAACAGATTCAGCAAATTATATGTTTGCCAAATTGTGAGTCATCAAATATTTTAGCACTTGTTCTATATTCTGGAAGTGAGCATTCTCTTATCATTGTGCATGATTTTATTCCAAAAATTCAGTCTCTTTTTCTTATCCACCCACTGTTACTTCTCATTCTCTCCCTACTGACTCCCTGTTTCTCTACTTCCCATTCACCCCCAGCACTTGCCTCCATTACTACCCCTCTCCGCCAGTGACCTTGTGGAGGTTTATGAAATCATGAGGTGAATAGATAGAGGGAATACACAGTCATTCATCCAGAGTAGGAGAATCAAGAACCAGAGAACATACGTTTAAGGTTGGAGGGGAAAGATTTAATAGGAACCTGAGGGTCAACTATTTCACTCAGAGTTTGATGAGTATATGGAACGAGCTGCCGGAGATGGTAGTTAATGCAGGCACCACAACGACATTTAAAAAACAATTGGGCAGGTTTGTGGGTTGGAAAGGTTTAGAGGGATATGGGCCAAACATGGGCAAGTGGGACTAGCGTAGACTAGCGTAGTGGGACTAGACAAGTGGGACTAGCGTAGATGGGGCATCTTGGTCGGCATATACAAGTTGGGCCAAAGGGCCTGTTTATGTCTTGTCTCCTTTCATTCTTTATCTTCACGATTACTTACACACACTCACTGATACTCAGATTGGGAGCTTTACTGTAAGAAAGCAGAATATAATTTATAGCAGGATATTTTATATATTTGCATTTGGACAGGATTCGCTGATCATTTGTCTTTTTATTTTCTGTGTGTGTGTGTGTGTGTGTATAATATGCCTTGGTAATTTGCAATGATACAGAGCCATGGTGTTTGTTGCAATTAATATAGCTTTACTTTAACTACCTGTATAACAAACTGGCATTACTTTCAATGGCTGTACCTTGGAATGTAACAGTTCAGCAGCGGTTTGTTGGGTTAGAGGGAGGGCATCTTACCTCTGGCATTGGATACACTTTTGTCCTGCTTTGCTGTGTGCTGCAAATGTTTCTTCTGCTTCTAATTTGAAAGGTTTGATGGATTGCTGTGATCTTTGAATGATGCTTCTGTGCCATATTAACATAGAAACATTATTTGTATATGTATGGTGTTTGTGTCTTTGGTGTTTGTGTATCTAACCCTGTAGATGACTCCATTTATTATTTGCGAAGTCTGTGAGGTTTTGTGATTGGACTATTGCCTCCCTTAGTTGCTGTAATGAAAAGATTGTCCCTTCTAATGCACTAGTCTAAGATGGCACCCTAGCCAGGTGACCCTCTGCATGCTGGTCCCAGAAGTGGATCTGTCATAATTCATGACAATCGCTCCACTCTTTTAAAGCTCTACTCCACCAGCAGGTTCCCTTTATCCTGTATCTCTGTACACTGTGGACGGCTAGACTGTACTAATCACGTATAGTCTTTCCACTGACTGTAAAGCATGCAACAAAAGCTTTTCACTGTACCTCGGTACACGTGACAATAAACTAAACTATTGCAATACCATCTTCAACTCTGACCTACCCCTTGGCTCTTATAAAACCTGTTCTCAAGTGAGCAAATGATCAAGTGGCAGTCACAAATCAAAAAAAAAAACCCCTTCTCTTCCTTTCAAATGATTTATTGGTTATTTGGGATGTTGCCTCTGTTACTGTTCCCCACAAGAAGCAGCCACTTAACAAAGATGAACACTGGCAGGAGAGCTCGGCCGGCAGTAGCTTCTCCCTTGCTTTGACCTACCCCAAAGCCTTCATAATTAATCGTCCTTCAGAGATGGGAAGAAGTTCAAAGGCGGAATGTGGTGATGTCTATTGTCTGACATTCAGTTCCCCTCACCCACAGCTTTGTCAGCTTAGTTCTTTTTTCATTCCAGAGAGGGTTATCAATTTTAGCAAAGACTGGGCTCTTCAAACAACTGCTGGGGGTCACAGCCTATGGTGAAACGTGTATTCCCACCAACAATAACGTTGAAATGCAGAAGCCAATAGATCAAAAGCAAAGGTGTGAGGGATTTCAGTGAGCAAGCTGAGTAAAAAGGAAACCTATACTGACAAAGCGCAAATTATTCCGTGAATAACCTTTTGAGTTTTTATGCCTACATGTAATAGACCTTTCAAATTCTACATGACACAGATTAGTGCTTTCTAAATGTCACACAAATAATCAATCAAAGAGAACTTCTTAAGGTATTTTTCAATATTCTTTTATCCGTTTCGCGTTAAGGTTACCAGTGTTATTTGGAGCTGCAGCTACTAACCTAAGACGGCAAATGGCCTGCTGCAGAGGTCAGCTCATAGGAGCATTGTTGCATTGTAGCGTACTCATTCTGACCATAGGCTGGATGCAGTAATAACAGTTGTTTACAATCAGCATCGTCTGCTGTTTTTTGTCATTAGTTGACAATGTCCTGGTACTGTTGGTATCTCTCTCACCTCACTCTCCCTTGTCTCTCACCTCACTCCCTCTCTCCCGCCTCACTTTCTCTCACCTCACTCTCTTTCCTCTCTCCCGCTTCACTACCTCTCTCTCGCCTCGCTCTCTCCCGCTCTCTCCCACTCTCCCTCTCCCTCACTCGCTCTCCCTCACTCGCTCCCTCTCACTCGCTCCCTCTCACTCTCTCACAGTCTCTCCCTCACACCCCACTCTCTCACCCCCTCCGTCTCTCTCACCCCCTCCGTCTCTCTCTCTCTCTCTCTCTCTCTCTCTCTCTCTCTCTCTCTCTCTCTCTCTCTCTCTCTCTCTCTCTCACCTCTCTCTCCTCTCTCTCTCTCTCATCTCTCTCTCTCTCATCTCTCTCTCTCTCTCTCTCTCTCTCTCTCTCTCTCTGCTCTCTCTCTCTCTCTCTCTCTCTCTCATCTCTCTCATCGTCTCTCTCTCGTCGTCTCTCTCATCTCCTCTCTCTCATCCCTCTCCCCCTCTCCCCCTCCTCCCCCTCTCCCCCTCTCCCCCTCTCCCCCGTCTCCCCCTCTCCCCTCTCCCTCTCTCTCCTCTCTACCCCCCTCTCCCCTCTCCCCTCTCTCCCTCTCTCCCCTCTCTCCCTCTCTCCCCTCTCCCTCTCCCTCACCTCTCTCCCTCTCTCCTCTCCCTCTCCCTCTCCCCTCTCCCTCTCCCTCTCCCTCTCCCTCTCCCTCTCCCTCTCCCTCTCCCTCTCCCTCTCCCTCTCCCTCTCTCTCCCACCAACATTTTCATCGGGAATTGGATAAATACCTAAAGGCGAAAATAAATTGCGGAGTTACAGGGACAAGGGCAGGGGAATTTGACGAATTGGATAGCCATTACAAAGGGGATGGCAGAGCTATGATGGTCAAAGTGCTCCCTGTTAGTTTTCTATGAACTAACTGCTACAAAGTCATCACAATGAAAATAATTGGTAAAAGAAAATCATTCATCTAGTACTGTGTGATATGTTTTGAATTGTGTTAGTGCTCAAAAAAACTTCTCCATGTAGTATCCATCATTTCATTTCCATAGGCTACAGATTTTTAGACCCCTCTCAGACCTGTCTTTACCCCTTTCAAAATTGTATTTTTCAAATTATTACAGAAATATATCTGTGTTCTTTTGGAACATTTTTCTATTATGTGTCAAGATAAAGCTCTTATTGTGGTTCTCCATTCTCATTCAAACAACGTTCCATGCAAAGAAACCTTGTGGGCCAGTATAAGCTACTTTGAACATGTGACATTGGCCTCGAGGTGAGACCAATTGTGGCGAGTGTATACTCTTCTTCTTATCGAGTCCACACACAAGATTAGAAGTTGTTCAGCCAGAGCTGAACACGCTTCTCAGCATCTGCATACAATGGTGTCTGTCTTGTTGCTTCTTGTGCGTGGTGGTGGAAACAGGGTTGAGACATGAATGCTCTTTCCTTGACCCCAGTGTATACTCTGAGCAAAGCAAAAGGGTTCCTTGAAGATCTTCACAATGCTTGCTTTGGTGTGGCTTGGTAGTACATTTACATGTAATGAATGTAATACCAACGCACACCAAAACATTTAGATTTGCTCATAGTTAGATTCCCATCTTTCACGACGTTGCAGATACAAAATTAAGATGTGTCAATGCTCAGGCCAGACTGAAGCCCTCATTTTAGAGATGTCCAGTGCTTTATAATTTCTGCTTTAAAAACATTAATTTCTATTTATTTTAACATGCAGAGAGGACACAGGATAATAGTTGTCTATCAAAATAATGTGATGCTTAATCATGTTTGGGGATTATTTTTGGAAAATAATTTGATAATGTTAGTTCTGATAATGCAAATAGGTTTAAGGTGAAGGGGAAAAGATTTAATAGGAATCTGAATCATTTGTATTGGTGCTATAAAATGCTTCACCCAACTATAAACGCAACTAGAGCATTAAAAGAAAATGGTTACCATGGTCTATTGTGGCTGTGAAAAGTCTTGGAATCTGCCAGTTGCCAGCTTTTAGTTTTAGATTTTTATTTTCATTGTAGCAGTATATATTATGGTTTTTCAATGATTGGTGAAAATGGGTATAGGTATGGTGAGTGCATTCAATATAAAGGTGGTGAGATTCTCACACTTGACTAGAATTACACCAATTCTTTCAATGGAAATCAGCATATAACAGGTCTATTTGAGGGGGAAAATTGTAGATGCATATTTCACTTCCATATCGTCAGCGCTTGGGATTGCCTTTTTCCCCCCAAGTTCCCGTATTTCAGAATAACAAGTTATTATCATGTGCGCAAGTGCGGTGAAGTATAGGTACAATTAGAAACCTGCTCGCAACACTATCAAAGGCAAATAAACTCGGATAAACACACAAAAACATAAATCATACATAAATTGCACACACACTTTTCAAGACAGTAAGAAGTAAGAAGACTGCAAAAATAAAACAAAACATTCGTAGAAAGAACAATGAGAGGACAATGTTAGTATAAGAGGTGGTTCCCAATGTTCTGTTGTCAAAGTGGATGAGGGTTATGCAGTTAGTTCAAGAGTTTTCAGAAAATGGCTGTCCTTGTTTAGTTTAAGATACAGCGCAGAAACAGGCCCTTTGGCCCACATAGGAGCGATTCCCGCATACTTGCACTACCCTACACACTAGGGACGATTTACAATTATATCAAGCCAATTAATAATAATAATAATAATAATAATATCTTTTATTGTCATTGCACATCAATGCAACGAGATTTAGTATGCAGCTTCCAACCGATGTAAAAGAAAAGTAAAATAAATAAATAAGCTATGTGACGTGACCATCCGAGGGAGACAGTCCAGGGGGGATGGGGGGCACTCAGCAGGGCCGGTTCACAGCCGCTATAGCTCTGGGAATAAAGCTGTTTCTGAGTCTGGAGGTTCGGGCGTAGAAGGCCTTGTAACGTCTGCCGGAGGGAAGTAGTTCGAACAGTCCGTTACATGGGTGTGAGGAGTCTTTATGGATGCTGACGGCCTTCCTGAGGCACCGTGTGTGGTAGATGCCCTCCAAGGCTGGTAGCTGTGTCCCAATAATCTACAAACCTGCATGTCTTTGGAGTGTGGGAGGAAACCAGAGATCCCGGAGAAAACCCACGCAGGCCACAGGGAGAACGTTCAACCCCCATACAGACAGCACCGGTAAGGTAGCAACTCTACTGCTGCGCCACTGTGCATCCCTGGTGATGTGTGACTTCATGTGTCTGTAACTCTTGCCTGATGGTACCAAGCAAGAAGAGAGCATGACCTGGATGGCGGGATGATAGATGCCACCTACTTGAGGCAGTGCTTCATAGATGCCTTTGATGGGGAAGACTGCAGCCATGTGGGAAAGGGTAGAGTCCACCGCTCTGCAACCTCTTGAATTTCTGCATGTTAGAATTGCCATACCAGGCCATTATGCAACCAATCAGGATATATTCTATAGTGCATAAGTAGAAGATAGACGCAATAAGCTGGAGTAACTCAGCGGGACACGCGGCATCTCAGGAGAGAAGGAATTTTGGGTCGAGACCCTTCTTCAGACTAGTTAGGGAAAAGGGAAACGAGAGATATAGACGATGACATTAGAGAGTTATAGAACAATGAATAAAAGATATGCAAAAATGTAGCAATGATAAAAGAAACAGGCCATTGTTTGCTGTTTGCTGGGTGAAAATGAGAAACTGGTGCGACTTGGGTGGGGGAGGGATGGAGAGAGAGGGAATGCCAGGGCTACCTGAAATGAGAAATCAATATTCATACCACTGGATTGTAAGCTGCCCAAGTGAAATATGAGATGCTGTTCCTCCAATTTGCGTTTAGCCTCACTCTGACGATGGAGGAGACCTAGGACAGAAAGGTCATGTGGGACTGGGAAGGAGAATTAAAGTGTTTAGCAACCAGGAGATCAGGTAGGTCAAGACGGACTGAGCGAAGGTGTTTACTGAGTCTCAGTCTGCCTGGATCTGCCATTTGTAGAAGTTTGTTTGATTATTTGTTGCCATGCCAAATCTTTTAAACTTCTAAGAAAGTGGAGGTGCTGGCTTGCTGCCTTGGTGATTACATCTGTGTGCTGGACCCAGGGCAGGTTACTCAAGATATTAACGCCTTCATTTGAAGATACTAACTCTCCCCACCACCGATCCAGCAATGAAAACAGACGCATGGTCTCTCAAATTCCCCTTTTCTGAAGACCTCATTACACCCATGATTCGGGCAACCACAGGCATAATCAGTGAATGTATAAATGGCATTGGAGCTATGCTTAGCCACATGAGTGGGTGTAAAGAGAGTGAAGCAGGGGGATAAGCAAACAGCCTTGAGGGGCAGATGCGTTGATGGTCAGTGAAGAGGTGATGATAAATCATAGACATTTTAATCACTTCTATATGTTCTGTGAATCGGTAAGAAAATTATCTTTGAATTGCTATTAAAGTAAAGGATAATTCTGAGAATTTATGGAATTCCCTGCCACATAGGGCAGTGGAGGCCAAGTCACTGGATGGATTTAAGAGAGAGTTAGATAGAGCTCTAAGGGCTAGTGGAGTCAAGGGATATGGGGAGAAGGCAGGCACTGGTTATTGATAGGGGACGATCAGCCATGATCACAATGAATGACGGTGCTGGCTCGAAGGGCCGAATGGCCTCCTCCTGCACCTATTTTCTATGTTTCTATGTAATATTACATCTCCGATGGTCTTTGCCTCTCCCGATATCACTGGGTTCTCTAGGGTGAAGTATGATATTTATATTTGCAGTGTTCAACAGCAAACAATAATTCACATTTGGAAGAATGTCTGCATTAAAAACAAGATCCAAGTAAATGATATGTGGTTTTCCACCCATCATACTGCAGCTTGTGTTGTACAATTCTGCGATTAATCCATGTGTTTACTGCAACTTTATTCTTCGTTATAATAGAAGAAGCCACAGCTGGTAAATGCAATATTTCATTTGGGTCAATAAAAAAAAACACTTGTTGTGTTATGTTTCCTGAGGATTGAGGCAGTTATCAATCAAACAATACACTTTTCACTTTGTCTTTCCTTCATATATTCACAGATACACCATAAAATGGGTGTGTTCTATTTGGCAGTGCATGCATATACATGAAACTTTGTGAAAATAGAGGTAACTGCTGTCGATTTGATAATGCAAAAGGACTCATGAAAAATTGAAACTGTTCTTATGAATCTTTAATTAGAAGCAATGAAAAGGGAATGACTGGAGCCAAATGCTTTGTAACAATCACTCCTCATTGGTTACTTGCTATTATTCTTCCACCTTCACAAGCGCACAATCACTTAAAGCTGACAAAAGTCACTTGAGGCTCAGACAGCTGTAGTGACACAAACACCTCTGCCACACAGAAAGCCTGTTGGCAAGTAATTAGTGCCACTTGAAAAGAGTTCTCTTTTCAGTTTTTATTTGTGTCTAATCCACTGCTTAACTCCTGCACATGAACCTCAGTTTTAGTTTTCCTTGTTCATAAGTATCTTTGATTCAGCCTCTCCCTGCTGCTCAACTCTTTCCCACTAGAGATACCAATCTTGCAGTGTGTATTCAGAACCTCGGAAGGATTTGCTTTCATTTTTTTTTGTCTCCCATGTCACCTTGTATGCAGTCTGGTCTGTGACACTGATGGTGATTATGTCATTATTTTGCTCGAGGGGGCTTTGACACATCTGCAAAGCTGCTGCACATCTTCTTCCAGTACTGGCATACGGCCCACATCCCCGATGCTTCATTAGTCATCGCTGCCTGGCCCTCGCCAGACAAAGCGGCCGGCTCCGAGCTGCCTCCCCTCTGCATTGTCCATGCTGTGCCCCTTGTCAGCGCCTGTGATTGGTTTATTCATGTACCTCCTTTCCTTGTTCTCGCTCCATGTTCCAGATGTCCTGATTTCTGCCTGCATAAGCACAACCTCACACAATAAAAACAAGGTGCCTTCTTAACCCATTGATTTCACTGGGACCAAAAATGACCTTGCCCACTCGCGAACCAGAATTTAAAAATGTTCACAGTTTAGGGACTGCTAGTATATTGCACTGTTTTGTTTTGCGTTGTGGAGATGTTGAATATATGCGCGTGGGGAAGGGGTGGGGGGGGGGGGGGGTCATTTGCCTGCTTGCAGACAGAATTTGACCATGTGACATTTGTTCATGCATTAATGGTTTTGAAATCTGAGCAGAACTACTCACTCACTCCTGATTCACTCCTCCCTAACTCCACATCCACTCACTACCACCCACTCATTCCTCCCCCACGCACCCCTTACTCACTCCACATCCACCCCTCCGCTCGCTCACTTCTCACTTGCTCATTTCTCACCCATGCACCCCTCACCCATCACTCATTCACTTCCTTACTCCTCACCTGTCCACCCCCACTCATCCTCTCACCCCTGACCCACTCACCAACTTAATCACTCTGCACTTGCTCATCCCTCACCCAACCACTCACCCCACAATTACTCGCTCTACACTCACTCCCCCCTCACTCACTCACACCCGTTCCTTCCTCACTCACTCACACCACACCCACTTGCTCACCCACTCCCCCCTCACTCACTTCTCACTTGCTCACTCCGCACTCACCCCCCCCTCACTCATGCACACCCATTCACTCATCACACTCCCCCCTCACTCACTCACACCCGTTCCTTCCTCACTCACTCACACCACACCCACATGCACACTCACTCACTCACTTCACACACCCTCATCCACTCATTTTCATACCAAATTTTTATTTCACGTAACTTAATATTGCAAGTTGCAAATGCATCAAATTGTAGGCAGGGTTTCATTAGAGCCACAATCTTTTTATATACACAAATCTGGCTCAATACTGGGCATCTGGTGCTTTCTTGGTGGGTTGATTTACAGCCTCTTGTTTGTATATTGCATTTCAGAAGATGCCCAAACACACAATGGCCATAACTGGCCTGACTTTAATTCCTTGTCAAGCATTGATTCTAATCGGTCACTTTTAAGAAATAATTTATCCTTTAAAAAGGTAAATCTGACAACTCTATAGTGCTTTAAAAGCTGATGGGAATTCAGGGTGAACATTTTTGAAATACTACAAACATGAATATGTTCTATACTACAATTTTCCTAAGTATAAATTAGTAAAGTCAGGAATTTAACATGAGCAATGATTAATGATGGCAAATGTTGGAGAAAGGGGCTTCTGATGAATTAACTGGATTTTTTTTTTAAACTCTTCGTCCTAACAATATATCTGAGATTACCTTCGAGATGTATATTAATACTGCTTCCCAGCAAAAACATTTTCTTTAACTTCACATGGACAGTTAATATGCATTGGAAGACCCTGCATTATTACCGTACTTACCTTATGAAAAATTATTTGTTGGTTTGCATTATTTGAAAAATCCTTTTCAAATCAAAGTAATCAAAAATGGCTGATCTCCCATTTCAGTTTGAAAGGATTCTGTGACAGTCATTTCAATTCCTTAATATTAATCGTTTATCATATAGTCATTTATATGTCATAGGATGACTTGATAGAAGTATATTTAAAGTCCCCATTTAAATAAAATTCACACCTAAAGGATTTCCTAGTGGAATAATATGTAATGTTTTTAAAATGGTGCATCATATGGAAAGGTTTGGAGGGATATGGGTCAAACGCAGGCAGGTGGGACTAGAGTAGATGAGGCATCTCGGTCAGCACGAGCAAGTTGGCCTAAAGGGCCTGTTTCCATGCTATATGACTATGACCTTTCTTTGCATTAAAATAGAAAACATTAGCAAATTTGCAGGTGACACAAAGCTGGGTGGCAGTGTGAACTGTGAGGAGGAGGATGCTATGAGAATGCAGGGTAACTTGGACAGGTTGGGGGAGTGGGCAGATGCATGGCAGACGAAGTTTAATGTGGATAAATGTGAGGTTATCCACTGGTAGCAAAAACAGGAAGGCAGATTACTATCTAAATGGCGTCAAGGGAAAAGGGGAAGTACAATGGGATCTGGGGTCCTTGTACATCAGTCTATGAAAGTAAGCATGCAGGTACAGCAGGCAGTGAAGAAAGCGAATGGCATGTTGGCCTTTATAACACGAGGAATCGAATATAGGAGCAAAGAGGACCTTCTGCAGTTGTACAGAGCCCTAGTGAGACCACACCTGGAGTATTGTGTGCAGTTTTGGTCCCCTAATTTGAGGAAGGACATTCTTGCTATTGAGGGAGAGCAGTGTAGGTTTACAAGGTTAATTCCCAGGATGGCGGGACTGTCATATGCTGAGAGAATGGAGCAGCTGGGCTTGTTCACTCTGGAGTTTAGAAGGATGAGAGGGTATCTCATTGAAACATATAAGATTGTTAAGGGCTTGGACACACTAGAGGCAGGAAACATGTTCCCGATGTTGGGGGAGTCCAGTACCAGGGACAACAGTTTAAGAATAAGGAGTAAGCCATTTAGAATGGAGACGAGGAAACACTTTTTTTCCCACAGAGAGTGGTGAGTCTGTGGAATTCTCTGCCTCAGAGGGCGAAGGAGGCAGGTTCTCTGGATGCTTTCAAGAGAGAGCTAGATAGGGCTCTTAAAAATAGCGGAGTCAGGAGATATGGGGAGAAGGCAGGAACGGGGTACTGATTGGAGATGATCAGCCATGATCACATTGAATGGCGGTGCTGACTCGAGGGGCCAAATGGCCTACTCCTACACCTATTGTCTATTGTCATATATTGACTATATTATAGGAATATTGTGAATATGAATCGGGTGAGAACTTGCTAGATTTGCATTAGAGTTTTTTTTCTTTTAAATTGTGCAAAGAACTAAAAAATGAGTGAAATTTGGACAGAAGCACCTGACTCAGTAACTAAACAAATAAAAAGAGACTATTTAATTGTATCTGTCTATTCAATTACAGGATATTTGTGCAAATTAAAAAATTAGACCAAGTGGTATATTTCTAGGAATATCAACGACCTAATAGATATTGACTGGAATTCTCAGCTCACAAGTGGTACCATTTGGGAGTTGGGACTGTTCAAGGAATGATAGCTTGAGTTCATAATGAACTAGATTAATTGTTAAGTTTTAAATTGCCTCATTAGACAAAGTTAAAGCTGTGGGATGCAAATAATATGTATTTTTAACAGCAAAGGCACCTGACATATTGATGACCTTGGAAAATTTAGAGGGGGCAAAGAGGAAATAGAAAATTCAATTTAAAAAGAATCTCACCATCTCTGTATTGTCAGGAATCAATTGAAAACCAGATGACTTTTCTGTCAATTGTTGCATAGCATAAAGCTGTTTTCATAATATAATTTTCATCAAATTCCTGTGGGATTTCCACTCCCGAAAAATAACTACACAATTGCACATCAACAGCTCCAGAGGCATCAATGCTATTAAGTAGATTATGCCATTAAGAAGTCCCACATGGTGATTTAAGTAGAAACATTTCAAACAAGTTTTTTTTTGGAGCTTATCTGGCTTTAATAATCTTTTGGCATTATTCTTTACTGTCTGCTATCCCATCTGTATCTGTGAGTATTCTAATCTGCAACGATCGCACCAAGGAACAGAATTGTAATTAAAAGATGTGTTCCAATGTAAAAATCAAAAATTTCAATAAATAATAAACTATGTATTGAGTCTCAATGTACAGAAATTGTATCAATGCCACATTTCTTTTTACAATTCATACTGATAGAGTAATAGCGCATGCCATGTTTACGGAACATCTTTTTGCCTAAAAAGTATTAGCTACTTTTTAATGTCCTTTTACCATTGCAGAGGTACAACTGCATCTGGGTAACAGGAAGGAAATGGCTTCCCTAGGCACAGGAAGTTTAAAGGAGCTATTTCCTCTTTGGTTCCTAAGTGATTACAGTAGGGCTGTTGGAACTCCGAACTTCATTAATTGGTGTCACACCATATTTAATGGAGCAGTGTGGCACGCATTGTTTAGCAAAAACACAAAGAGAAATTTGCAAAAACTGGCACATTAATACTGTGTATTAAGACCTATGTATAGGTGTGCCAAATGTACTCCAGCACTAATTGCAAATAAATGATTTATATGGTTCAAATTTGAACGTATCATAAAACATAGAATGTAGAACAGTAAAGCACAAGAACAGGCCCTTCAGCCCATTGTGTCCCTGCCAAACCTGAGGCTCAGACCATCTCTCATCTATCTGCACATAATTCATATCCTCCCATTCCCTGCATAGTCATATGCCTATCCAAAAGCCTCTTGAAGGCCACTATTGTATCTGCCTCCACCTACAGCTGACAGCACATTCAGACACTCACCACCCTCTGTGTAAAAAGAAAAGTTGCCCGCACATCTCCTTTAAATAGCCAAACTCACCTTAAAGCTATGCCCTCTAGTATTTGATTTTTCCATCCTAGGAAAAGGTTCTGACTTCTACTCTATCTCTCTCTCATAATGTTATATACCTTTATCAAGTCATCCTGCAATCTTTGCTGTTCAAGAGAAAACAAACCAAGTCTGTCCAACCTCTCCTTGCAGCTAATACCCCATAAACAAGGCAGCATTCTGGTCAATCTCTTCTGCACCCTTTCCAAAGCCTCCTCTTCGCAATAGTGGAGTCAAATCTTGAGGTGCCTATGTTATTAATCACTTCATTTTTTTTGTTTTTTTATTTTTCTTTCCCAATCTATAATACAAATGTAATTTGTAGCTTTACATTAATAGACTAAGCAATGCTACAATCTGTTATCTTGTCTTATTCCTTTAGTTGTATCGGACCTTAAGGCAATATTGAGGGGGAAGGTATACCCTAGAAATAGCAGGTATGAAATTGGGCTCTGCTACTGACATTGTTTAAGGATTATTTGCCATTTTTTGTTATAGTGGCATTTGATCTTGCAGGCAGAGTCTGCCAGAGTTGCACAAGACACCATAGTTATGAAGATAACAGCACATACATATGCACTATCTACTGGTATTAGTTTATTATTACCAAGTAAACCGAAGAACAGTGTGAAACCTTGTGTGTGTGCTATCCAGTCAAATCATATATATGAGGACAATTAAGCCACAAACAAGTACGACAAGTAGTGCAAAGTGAAATGCGTGCAGAATATAGTGTTACAGCTTACCGTGTTACAGTTATAGAGAAAGTGTAAGTAAAAAACAAAAGTACAATATCGCAAAGAGGTAGATTTGGGAACTTATGGAAAGACCTTTCAGTAGTCTGATAATGTTGCGAAAGAAGCTTTGTTGAATCTGGCTTTTGTATCGTCTGCCTGACAGGAGAGGCAGGTGAAGTAAATGACCGGGATGAAAATAGTCTGAGATGTTGTTGCCTATTTTCCTGAGGTGTATGAAGTGTAGAGCCACACCTTAGAGGGGGTGGTGGTGGGGGAGACTGGTTGGTTTGATGGATTAGGCTGCATCAACAACTCTCTGTAATTTCTAGGAAGGAACTGCAGATGCTGGTTTAAACCGAAGATAGACACAAAAAGCTGGAGTAACTCAGCGGGCCAGGCAGCATCTCTGGAGAGAAGGAATGGGTGCCGTTTCGGTTCGAGACCCTTCTGAAGAATTTTGAAGAAGGGTCTTGACCCGAAACGGCATCCATTCCTTCTCTCCAGAGATGCTGCCTGTCCCACTGAGTTACTCCAGCTTTTTGTGTCTGTCCCTCTCATTTCTTGTGGTCTTGAGCAGGGCTGTTGCCAATCCCAGTTGGTAAAAGTCATTGGAGACATGCCAAACTTCCTTAGTCTTTAGATTCAATGTGCTGTAGATTCAATGTGGTTGGTCCAGGACAAATTATGGTTGTCATTTATGCCTAGGAATTTGAAGCTCTTGACCTCTCCACATTAGCACCAATGACGCTAACTGGGGCATGCACACCACCTCATTTCCTGAAATCAATAACTAGGAACAAGAGAAACCAAATTAGTTTTCAGATGCAGATAGGGTGGGGAATGCACAGTAGAGGAAGGAGTTTCCTTGTGTGCTCAATCTGCCTAACATCATGCACATAGGTTTTGTAAATCCCAGTCTTCTGTGCAATCAGCTGCAGCATTTCTCCAGTACTTCCAAAGTCTCGTGAGAAGCACAAACTTTGAATATGATTTCTCACTATGATGAAAGCTCTTATATCGACATGGTGGCGCAGCAGTAGTTTTGCTGCCTTACGGCGCCTGCAGCGCCGGAGACCCGGGTTTGATCCCGACGATTGGTGCTGTTTGTACGTTCTTCCCGTGTCCTGCGTGGATTTTCTCCGAGGTAATCGGTTTCCTCCCACACTCCAAAGACGTACAGGTATGCAGGGTAATTGGTAAATGTAAAAATTGTCCCTAGTGTGTTTAGGATAATGTTAACATGCGGGGATTGTTGGTCGGTGCCGAAGGGCCTGTTTCCGCGCTGTATCTCTAAACTAAACAGCAGTTTGAAATGGATATTACAATGAATATTACAATGGGCAGGATGGTAGTGTTAGACCAGCTGTCTCCCAACTCCAGCAACCTGACTTCAGAGAGAAGATGATCAGGAAATCGTAGACCGGTGAGCCTCTATTGGAGTGGATTTTTCAGGATAGGATTTATTCACTTTTAGAAAAGAATGAGGATAATTGGGGACAGTCAGCATGGCCTTGTCTGTGGCCTGTCATGTCTTACCAATTTGATTTTTTTGAGGAGGCGTCAAAACTGATTGAGGGTAGGGTACTGGATGTCTGGCACTAGATAAAGTCATCTCTTGGTCGGCTGATCTAGAAGATTAAGATGCAGTAGAATTCCACAGTGATTTGGTAGTTTGGATTCAAGATTGGCTTACCATTAGAAGACCAATGGTGGTGGTGGATTGTGACCAGTGGTATTCCGCAGAGCTCTACTGAGACTTTATAAATGACTTGAATGTAAATGTAGATGGGTTGGTTGGTAAGTTGGCAACATTGGTGGAGTTGCAGCCAGTGACAAAGGCTGCCAAAGCATACAGCAGAAAATAGATGGCATTACCCTTAATAGCATTCAGAAATGGATGGAGATATGGCAGGTGGCATTTAATCTGAGCAAGCATGGGGTTTTGTACTTTGGGAGGTCAAATGTAAAGGGACAATATACAATTCATGGCATTACCCTTAACAGCAGTCATTAACAAAAGGATCTTGGGCTCCAAGTCTATAAGTCTCTGAAATTGGCAGCATAAGTAGATAGAGTGGAAAAGAAAGCATATGGTATTCATTGCTTGCCTCCATTGGTCATGAATATAAGGATCAGAAAGTCATGTTGCAGCTTTATAGGACTTTGGTTAAGCCACTATGGAGTATTGCGTGCAATTCTGGCCATCCCATTACAGAAAGGTTGTGGAGGCTCTGGTGAGTGTGCAGAGGTTTATCAGAATGCTGCCTGGATTAGAGGGTGGCCAGACTCAGTTTGTTGTCACTGTCACTGTCACATAAGAGGATGAAGGGGAGACCTAATAGAAACATATAAAATTGAGAGTATAGATAGAGTATAAATTCAGAACTTTTTCTGCAGGATGGAAATGTCAAATACAAGAAGGCATTGCTTTAAGGTCACAGTGGGCGAAAGTTTAAAGGCGATGTGCCAGGCATGTTTTTCACACCGAGAGTTGTGGGTGCCTGGAGCGTAGTGAAGGGTCATGGTCACAGCAGATATGGTACTGGCAGTGGGGAGGTTTTCTAAAATCAGGGAATAGATTGAAATGGATCAAAGGAGATTAGTTTAATTTGGTATCATGTTCATCGCTGACATCTGGTGCTGTCTGTTTGGAGTTTGTGTGGTCTCCCTGTGACCATGTGAGTTTCCTTTGGGCACTTCAGTTTCTTCCCACATCCCAAAGATATGGTGGTTGTTGGGTTCATCGGTTATTGTAAATTATCCTAAGTGTAGGTGAAATGGGGCATGTTTTGGAAGAATGAGTTATAGGGAAATAAGTGGGGGAAATATGATTGATTATATTCCTCTGTGTGGTGGCGTAGACACAATGGGCTGAAAGGGGATGTGGAAAAACATGAAATGGGAACTTCTGCCTCAATTAGTGAAATGAAAATGAGAAAATAAGTAGCAGATTGGAGATGGTTTTTGGCATCATATAACTCCATGTGATGGGACATTATGTAGCAATGTTACAACATTTTGAGATTTAAAAAATCAAGTCTGCAATTTATCCCATCAGATAAAGCATAAAAAGAAGTTTAATTTGACACCTAATTCACTTTCATATCTTCAGTATAAAAAATGTTACGGCCATTTTCATACTCGGAAATTAGCATCTTGTTCCCTATTGCTTTTCCATTGACTTAACACAAAAGCTGTGATCGAGGACAGTCAAAAGCCCATAACTTTCTTAAAAATTAAGAGAACTGAACGAAATTTACAGTTATTATGGATTGAAGCATACTGAAACAAATATAAAACAATCTTACTTGGATGACCTGAAATTAAAGCATATAATTAGTTAGTTACCTAATTGTAGCTAATTACAAAATTGACCATTGTGATGGAAATTCATCTAAATTCAATTACTAGATCTAAACATCTATCCATTTCTTAAGAAAACGATATTTTTTTAAATAGCCTAAGTATCCAAATAACAAACTAATCCCATTCACACAAGAATTCACAATATAACATAATTTTAAAATCTCACTGTCATGAACTTGTATGCCAGATGGAAGGAATTTAATGTTTAATTCCCATAAATTAATCTAGAAACATCCACTTTCAATATTATCAAAATTATTATTTTTTGCACAATACATGCGGCTAAAACTGTGGATATTTAGTATAAAAATATTGTCAATGGATAGGCAATTACACAAAATATAGACAATTTAGATGCTCATGACATGATTGTCGAAAAAAAAAGAGGATTTAATCATCTTGCAAATGGGTGTTTCTGGAATGCGATCGATTGGAACGTTGCTGTTGCCGTGAATTTAAACCCCATATCGGAAGGCAAAGACTCTGCCAGTTCGTATGGGGCCCAAATAACATTTTTGCGTCGTAAAATTAGATTAAAGCCACCTCAAGAAGCAAGATTATACTTGAAGTAGACGACTTACCTATTGTTTTGTCCTGATATTACGATCCGTCACATTGTAGGCGTTGAGGGCGTTCAAAGTCGCGTTTTACTTTAATCCAACTATTGAATCATCCAGTGATTTTTTTTAAATAAAAAAAAACGGGAACGGAAGTCCGATCGATTTTTCTTCATCGACTAGCAGCCCGAGGAAATCCCTCTCCGACAAGCGATCCAAACCTTAATTTTAATCCCGCCCCTCCCCTCAAAGGTGCCAAAGTCGCGCACACAGCCCGTGGCAGATCTGCAGCGCCGCTGAAGTTTTGTAACATCACTACATTATGTCATCTGGACATACATCAATATGGCCTAGATACATGACCGCAAAACCATTAAAATGGTCAAGTTTGCTTTGTAATCCATGCTGAGGCCTAAACCTATAGTTGCAGCCTACATGGTTTCTGCAGTGCATGCACAGGGTTAAATTTTGTAATGTAATTCATGTTAAAGACTTGTATTGCAAATGGACATAAAAACGTACACACATAAAAATTAGTAATAGTAGTAGGCTAGTGGGCTCCTCAAAAGTTCTTCACCAGTTAATAAAATCAGAGTTTACCCGATACTTAACTTCACATTTGTATCTTATCTGCAGTAACCTTTCACCACATGCTTGTTTGTCATCTTTCTGCATCTGCCTCAAAAATATTGAAGGACACTCCTTGCACTAGTCTTTGAAGAACAGATTTGTAAAATGTCCCACTATTCAGAACCATCTTCTTCATTGCCTCATCTCTGTCTTATAAGGTGACCCCTTATTTTTAAGCACTTTTAGGTTCTCCCACAAGAAGAAACATCCTCTCTATATCCACTAGGCCATGGACCCCTAAGGATCTGATGTTTCAATCTTCTGAATAAATATAGACAATCCCCATAAAATTTGTTAGTACATGCTATACGCTACACAATAGAAGTTCTAGCTCAGCTTCTAGCAATGCAGCATGCATTCACTTGTTTATAAGATGGCCCCAATTAGGCTCTGGTGTGGGGCTCAACTTTACCCTTTGGCTTTGCAGTGAAGAGATTGATCCAAGACTGATGCTAAAATCAGGATTTAAAGCAGTATAGAATCATACAGCACAGAAACAGGCCCTTTGGCCCAACTTGCCCATCCCCACCAAGATGCCCCATCTACACTCATCACATCTTCCCACATTTGGCCCATATTCCAATAATGCCTTTCCCATCCATTTACTTATCCAAATGTATTTTAAATGTTGTTGTAGCTCCTGTCTCAACTACTTCCTCCGGCAGCTCGTTCCATCTACCCAACTCTGTGAAAATGTTGCCCCTCAGTTTCCTATTAAATCTTTCCCTTCTCATGTTCCGCCTATTTCACCTGGTTCTTGATTCCCTTATTCTGAGTAAAAAAACTGCACATTCACCCTATCCATTCCCCTCATAATCTTATATGCCTTTGTACGATTACCCTGCATCCTCCTGCGCTCCAAGGAATAAAGTCTGAACCTGCTCAGTCTCTCCCTATAGCTCAGGCCCTCAAGTCCTGGCAACATCCCTGTAAATCATCTCTGTGCTCATTTCAGCCTAACATCATCCTTCCTGTGGCAGGGTGATGGAAACTGAGCACAATACCCTAAATGTGGCCTCACTGACGTCTTGTTACAAAACATCCCAACTTCTACACTGAATTTCCTTGAAGGTCAATGTACCGAAAGCCTTCCTGATCACCCTATCTATCTGTGATGCCACTTTCAGGAAATTATGTATAAGCACTCCCAGATTCCTGTGCTCTACAACACTCCCCAGGCCCTGCCGTTAACTTTAAAGGATCTATTGTGGTTTGACTTCTCAAAATATAACACCTCTCACTTATGTACATTAAACTCCTTTAACCATCCCTCAACCCTCTTGCCCAGTTAATCAAGATCCTGCTGTAAGTTTTGATAACCATCTTCGATATCTGGGGTACCACCCACTGTAGTATCAGTATGTTTATCTTATAATATTGCTCAGGTTTTTTCAGTGAAGCACTGGGAGAGATTGCACATTATTGCATTGATAATGTTATCTTTATGTACTTTATGTACATCTTTGAGTCTGAATATGATTTCATGCAAATTTACATAACCAGTCTATCTCGAAGCTGTACCAAGTCACATTAATCAACCGTATTTAAGATTGTATTCATTTATCACATATTTAAGTTTGTCATTTAGCTTAGCCAGTTATATTTTGCCTATGCTGTTTCTACCATCAGATTAAATTCTGTTTTGCTTTCTTATTCTGAACATGTCAGCTCCATCTTTAAAAAAAGGGAGGCCATTTTAGCACTGGTATTTGGTTTATTTTTGTCACATATATGCAGTGAAAAACTTTGTTTCCAATTTTTTTTGCTTCTTTGTTTCTTAATCTTGTTTGTGTTGTGTGGGAATCAGTTTAAGAAAGCCTGCTGCTAAAGTAAGAGCTCATTAGTTGCTGTATGACCTTGACTGGTCAAATCTATTTCATTATAAAACTATCATTGCATTCAAAGAGATGACCTTCCGAAACACTTACATGGCAGAAATTTGAGTACATTTTACTGGGATATTTGCCTGCTTAGGGTGGATATTTTGCAAAAGCTATCATTATGATGCTTGGTGTCCATGTGTAGTGTTACTTGAGGAGAGATTAAAATATTCAGGATTATGTCAAATAGATGAAAGTAAATTATTTATTATCATCTGTTCAATCAACAAATTAAGATTTCTTGCACTTGCTTCCAACTGTTTGCCCTTTAACTACCAGGACATTTATTCTCTTGCCTCCCCCAATTTCTGTTAGAGTGTGATGAATCCAAATCTCAAAATATTTAAACTCATTAAAGATTATTTTTTGCTGTCTCTATGTGCATGGGATGTGCTACCAGGTTTCACTTTTCAATGGTTTAGCTTTAATTTTAGTTTTTTTTAGTTTAGTTTGGTTTATTGTCACATGTACCGAGGTATAGAGAAAAGCTTTTTTGTTGCGTGCTCTCCAAGTTGCCTGATATCAGCTGGGAAGAAACTGTCCCTGAATCTGGAGGTATGTATTTTCACACTTCTGTTGTGCTCCAATTATGGTACATCACCCACCAGGCATAATAATTCTTGTGTATCTACTTTATACGATCTCTTTATCCTCCTGGCACCTACATCAGGTCCCCTCTAACATATTAAATGTGGGGACATTCATGAGTTTCTGCAATGTTGATGAATCCACGTCTTGTATCTTTCATGAGATGCAATCAGCAAAGTAAAATGATGTAGACGAGATATATGCTGCCATTCTGATTAAGAACATGTTTCAGGATGTCTTTCAGATTCAAACTGGATGATATTGAGCTTTATCTGGTGTAGTTTGTGCATTATATTACTGATGTTCCATTGTAACTTCCTCTGCCGACCTGCCAACACAAAATGCTTCCTCAACCAGCAAACTTGAACTTTACCTTTCCATTTCTCTGAATTTATAATCCAAATCATGGCAAGCAGAGATCCTGGAGATCAAGGAAATATGCATTCTCCACATCTATCAATCAGAAAATAATTGTTTTACGCCATTTTGATTTCTGTGTCCCACCCAATGATTGACTCGTGTCTTAAGCATACCTCTAATAAGACATCGGAGCAGAATTAGGCCATTCAACCCATCGAGTTCACTCCACCATTTGAACATTGATTATCTATTTTTCCCTCTCAACCCCATTCTCCTGCCTTCTCCCCATACTCTTTGACACCCTTACTAACCAAGAACATTTCAATCTCCGCTTTAAACATACTCCATGTCAAGAGTGTTTTGATTGTCATATGTCCCGCAAGAGAACATTGAAATTCCTCCACTGCTGTGTCAATGAATTCCACAGATTCACCACCCTCTGCCTAAAGAGATTCCTCCTCATCTCTATTCTAAAGGTACATCTTTTTATTCTGAGGCTGTGTCCTCTGGTTCTAGACTCTCCTATTACTGGAAACATCCTTTCCATGTCCACTCTTTCTAGGCCTTTCACTATTCGGTAGGTTTCAATTAGATCCCCCCCCCCCCCCCCCCCCCCCCCCCCCATCCTTCTAAGCCCCAGTGAGTACAGGCCCAGAGCCATCAAATGCTCCTCATATGTTAACCCAATCATCACCTGGTTCATTATTGTAAACCTTTTCTGGACCCTCTCCAATCCCAGCTCTTCCTTAAGTATGGGGCCCAAAACTGCTCCAAATACTCCAAATGTGGCCTCACCTTATAAAGCCATGAGGCTTTAATCTAGGCATGTTATTTTTTGCTAATAATTTTTTGTGTGGAGCATCACCAACTGCCTTCTGTGTAAAGTGACTATGACTTCAGCCCCTCCCCCCAAAAAATCAACTGTATTAATCACGAACAATATTGAATGCAACATCTCCAAGTTTGCGGATGACACGAAGCTGGGGGGAAGTGTTAGCTGTGAGGAGGTTGCTCGGAGGCTGCAAGGTGACTTGGATAGGCTGGGTGAGTGGGCAAATGCATGGCAGATGCAGTATAATGTGGATAAATGTGAGGTTATCCACTTTGGTGGCAAAAACAGGAAAGTAGACTTTTATCTGAATGGTGGCCGATTAGGAAAAGGGGAGATGCAACGAGACCTGGGTGTCATGGTACACCAGTCATTAAAAGTAGGCATGCAGGTGTAGCAGGCAGTGAAGAAAGCGAATGGTATGTTAGCATTCATAGCAAAAGGATTTGAGTATAGGAGCAGGGAGGTTCTACTGCAATTGTACAGGGTCTTGGTGAGACCACACCTGGAGTATTGCATACAATTTTGGTCTCCTAATCTGAGGAAAGACATTCTTGCCATAGAGGGAGTACAGAGAAGGATCACCAGACTGATTCCTGGGATGTCAGGACTTTCATATGAAGAAAGACTGGATAGACTCGGCTTGTACGCGCTAGAATTTAGAAGATTGAGGGGGGATCTTATAGAAACTTACAAAATTCTTAAGGGGTTGGACAGGCTAGATGCAGGAAGATTGTTCCCGATGTTGGGGAAGTCCAGAACAAGGGGTCACAGTTTAAGGATAAGGGGGAAATCTTTTAGGACCGAGATGAGGAAAACATTTTTCACACAGAGAGTGGTGAGTCTCTGGAATTCTCTGCCACAGAAGGTAGTTGAGGCCAGTTCATTGGCTATATTTAAAAGGGAGTTAGATGTGGCCCTTGTGGCTAAAGGGATCAGGGGGTATGGAGAGAAGGCAGGTACAGGATACTGAGTTGATCAGCCATGATCATATTGAATGTCGGTGCATGCTCGAAGGGCCGAATGGCCTACTCCTGCACCTATTTTCTATGTTTCTAAATTCAGTCTGAAGAAGGGTCTCGACCCGAAATGTCACCCATTCCTTCTCTCCAGAGATGCTGCCTGACCCGCTGAGTTATTCCAGCATTTTGTGTCCACCTTAAATTCACACCTTCTTTGATCATCAGTACTTTCCAGTTGTCAATCAACCTGTCCCTGATTCATTTCTCTAGTTGCCCTACAAATGATATCAAGCCAACTGCTTAAAAGCTACCTAGTTTTTCAACACATGTCTGAATTTAGAGAGCTTTACCAAATTATGATTAACTGATTTAGAAACATAGAAAATAGGTGCAGGAGTGGCCCATTCGGCCCTTTGAGCCAGCACCACCATTCAATATGATCATGGTTGATCATCCAAAATCAGTACCCCGTTCCTGCTTTCTCCCCATATCCCTTGATTCCGTTAGCGCTAAGAGCTATATCTAACTCTCTCTTGAAAACGTTTCCTCACCAATTTATAATATTCTAGGTGGTCGGTTTCCTTAGAAACCAGTATGAGTAAAACTTTGCAGATGGTTAATGATTATTGGCTTATTGAGATTCATACTTTATAAACATGTTTCTGTCACTTTGTCAGGGCAGAATGGGGTTCTTTTAATGTGATGCTTACAGAATGCATTTTATTTACCAATGTCTCTTAAATCCAATATAACTCGTTGATTTAGTGGCTGTTTAATCTGTGGTTGGGGTCTGACTCCATTTGAAGAAAACCTAAGGGCATAATCTGCCTTTCCTGTGGTTTAAAAATAAATAATAATGTGCAAGGAGAGGAGATAAAATATAACACAAGATGCAATTGTAATTTATTACACAGCAACATTTTTTTATTTTATTTTCTTTCCGTCAGAGTTATAAATGAAGCTTGTCCATAAGCCCCGCTGTTCCTTTAACCTGTCTGATGAGTGATTGACTTAAAAGCTTATGAATCAAATTTTGTTTTAAAAGTGTTAGAAAGAGATCAATACATAAGCTATCTTATCATTTTTAAGTGTGTTTATCCAGCTTTGTGCTCGAAGACTGGTGGCTGCTTCAAGGCCAAATAACATTTGAACCTTGGTTGCAACACGTCAGCTCATTTTGAAACCATCTTTATCTAACTGAGAAACCTGAAATCTGTTTGACAAAATGACACGAGAGCCAGCTTATCTTGGAACAGAGTTGTATCTCACATAGGTCATTGATTCTGTGAAATTAATGTTTACAAGTTGGCCTGTTTTCGTAGACAATTTTTGCTCTGAGATCGTACAAATTGGTCGTAGGAAACGTGGCTAAAGGGGGGTATTTTTCTTTACATAATTTTATCCTTTCGCCATTTTTATCTTGAAATGAAATGAAATGAATAAAAATCAAACTTTTTTGCTGGTAAGGATTGGCAAATAGTCTCCAAAACCTTTTGGCTAAAGGTGTTTGTTTATGTCAGTTATCTTCAATAATATGTAATGTACTCACAATGTTCCTTTACCCAGCTCATTTTGACTTACTTTGACATCTGCAGCGATCTGTTAACTGGCAATTTGAATTTTAACATCAAAATAAGGCTTATAATCAAAAAACAAACTGCTGGAGAAACTTTGTGGGTCAGGCAGCATCTTTGGAGGGAAATGGACAGATGATGTTTCGGGTTGGGATCTTTCCTCAAGTTTGATAATCAACAGTTCAATCATTTAGGAAAATCAAAGTAATTATAATGTCTATTACTTAACGTATGTTCTAATCCTTCATTTATTTATTAAATACATAACTCTCTTTAGTTAAGAATTGAAAATATGTTTCATCACTTACATTACACAAACAAACCAACAAATAGCTCCTAATCTTGCTTCCTATTATATGTTCTGAAATAGTGCTTACATTATTGTTGAACTAAACCAGCTAAACTTTAATATTGCTGCTCCCACTATATCGGACTAGAACGTCCAACCTGTGTTCTCCTCATAGGATCTCCAGCCTCCTGTCTCAGCTACCCCTTGGTTTCTGATCTCCATCTTAGCGAGCGCCAGGCTCTCTTGCCGCCTCCTTCTCAGCCATTCATGGAGCTTGTCATTTTCTGCACAATCCCAAACTCCACACTCAGTTGTTTCTGTAACAGGCCCTGCAAGTCAAACTAACCAAAGCCCTCAAATTTAACAATTTAAGGCAGACATAGACAAATTCTTGATTAGAACGGGTGTGAAGGGTTATGGGGAGAAGGCAGGAAAATGGGATTAGGAGACAGAGATCAGACATGATTGAATCGTGGAGTAAACTCGATGGGCCAAATGGCCTAAATCTGCTCCTATAACTTGTGCACTTGTGAAGTGAAGTGAAATCATCCTAAATACTGTTGTGGCGGGGGGAGGAGAGTACAAATGTGTTGATGGGGTAAATACATTATCTCTAAGTGCAATTCAATAGTATGATTAATTTTTTTCAGAATTATAATAAGAGTGTATATAGTTAAATCATTGTCTCCTTTGGAAACTGATTTGCCGACTTACCTTTGCAAATTGCCCCTTTTCACAAAATAAACCATGCTGTCCTGCATTTTGTTTGGCATATCTACATCTCGGAACCAATTCCTTGCAGTTCATCCTGCATATTAGCTAGGGTTTTAGTTATTGTAAATGAAACAGGAAATGATGGAAGCACTTGGCATGTCAGACAGCATCTGTGGAAAGAGAAGCAATGTTACCGTTACAGTGCAATGGCCTTTCATCAGACCCGGAAACTTTCTCTTTCCACAGTTGCTGCCTGAGCTGCTAAGCATCTCCAGTATTTTTCCATTTTACTGCACATTTATTTAATCTGCAATATTTTGCCTTTGAGCTACTGACTGCTTTTGCCCCTATTTACAGTAAGTACATTACAATCTTTGTTGCTCAACACTACACTCATAGGTGGGCCTTGCTGCCAATTTTTTTAATGTTGCAGCCGTTTTTGTGGAGTACCAAACATAATAAATGAAATGTCTCCTTTTAGAGATCTTTTAACAATTGGCATTAATATAGCACCTTCAGTGAGGAGTTCAATGAATTGACTTCTTAAAGACATTTTGTAGAAATTTTAGAACAGGGAAAATATAGAAAATAGACAAATTCAAAAGAACGGGTGAGAAAATATAATTTAAAATTAAAGTAATTCAAAAATATAGCAATAAATCATTACTCAGACAATATGGAGTTTTGTTTAATCCAACCTTTGAGTTCCTATCTCAGTCACATAAGTCTGCCTAAAGTGCTGACATGTAGGAACAAAAAATCATTGCAAAGTTGTCACCGGGTTACCCTTCAACAGACCCTGAATATGAATGACGATAAATGCCTAGAAGGCTGATATCATGCTCTTCAGCTAACCTCTTGAATTTGTAGGTTAACCTCCACCCCAACCATATTTTTATTCCTTTTCGTGAAATGCAGAAGGTCCTCAAACAAGAGTTGCCACTATCTGGCTAACTCAGTAACTAAATTTCCATCAGTATTAATGAAAATTTGAGACATCAAATTGTATTTGATGCACATTTGTTCATTATTGCCTAATTTTTGGTATGTGTTTGGATCCAATTCTTTGTGGGATTTACCTAGAATGAATCATTACTTTCTGTCCAAACTCCAGTGATGGTTTCATCTGGAAGTTGGAGTAAAGTTCTTTTTATAACCTGCAAAGATTGTAGGCCTGGGTTTGCCAATGGTGAAGCCAACATTGTCATTGATTCATTTACTATGAGGCTATTATTACAATTGGAGTTTGAGTCTCAAATGTTGTCACATATCATGTTAGATTCACTAGGCAGTGGATTGTTTAATAAATATCGTGTTGGGACATGGATTTGTGCAGCAAAGATTTGACAAGTTTTATTTTGATATACCGCAATTGGATTGTCTTTGAAGATACATAATCATGTATAAAGGGAAAAAAAGCCCCAGTTTAGTATAATGTCAATATAATCCTGTCATTTTCTTTGGAAATGCAACCTTTAGGATAAATAAAGCTTGATAATGGTAGTTTTAATCCGTTTTTCTATTTATCTTTGTTATACTCTGGGTGGTTTACAATTGCGTAAAATAGAGCTGTGCTTAATACCTCAGGACTTCTAACTACATTGAACTCATTTATCATATTCACTGCAAAAAACATAAATTACTGAATTTAATTCAGTGCTTTAAATAAATTGAGGAGGAATAGAATTCCATGCGACCCTACAACCACTTTGGAATAGATAGTGAATATATGACAAGCCTTTCTTATTTAACAACAGGAAATTATTTGAGGCTATTTGTTTAAAAAAATTATTTCCAATGATTTTAATGCTTACCCTGTTAAACTGTGACTTCTCCAGAATAATGTGTTTCATTTTAAAATTCATTTTCCAATCTATTGCTTTGGAGCAGAAGGCGGCCTTTTGGATCAGCATCTCTTCGCTAAGCAGAAGTGTTGCCTCTCCCCCACCCCCAGCTGCTCTCCATCCTACTCCAATTTTTTAAGTGTGTAGGATTATGAAAAGACTCTGCTGAAATCTACCTATAAATCACTGGAAATTTACTTGACAGAATATAAATGAAGGTAGAAGTGTTGTCAGCCTAGCTGTAAAGTTTATTGAGGTTGATATTGTGTTCGTGCAATGACCTGGGGAAATGCTGATTAAATATTTTTGAGTAATGCACTGGACCCTAGCGCTTTGTACAAATGGTCGCCTTGCATTTTTGTTCGGCATTCATATAACTCTGCTCATAAAAAGAGCTACAAAATGTAAATATGGCAGCATTAAAGCTTACAGCAGCAGGAGAAGCAAGACCCATGTCCTGGTGGTTTGCAAGCTATTAATGCTGTATGTTTTAATTTACTAGGAGTTGTAATTGTGTGTTCACATGCTGAAGGCTTTTGTTATCCAATATGAAAATCATTTTCTGTTCTTCCTGTATTTATTAACCAACAAAGATTTAATACTTGTAGCAAATCGATAATACCCCCGTGCCTCTTGCACCCTCTTCTTTTAAACCTTACAGTACAGGACGTGCATAACCTTTCAGAATATGTCTGGTGCTAAGAGGAATTGGGTAATAGTGAGAGGAGTCTTAGATAGTTTGTTCGGACTTTTGACTATTTTAAATTATATTCCAATAGATGACCACAGATATTATCAAAGCGGTGAAAAATCACATCATGCACCCATTGTTCTAAAGATGCACCAACTTGCATCCAAATTAGTAGAGTGAACCTTTGTCTCTTTACAGATCTTAATTGGGGTTTTTTCTGCCCAAGATGTAAGTAAGGAATTCCACTTATCTGTTAGTCCTTTCATGTAGCAATGTGGTTGCTTGGTTTTCTCAGCTGCTTTCTTGAACAACTGGCCAAACAACACCATTTCCATTCAAAGGAACTAATCAGAGAACATATAAGGAAGAAATGCATATCATATAGCAGCTTATTTTCAGTGATTTGGTTCTGTTATCTTCAATGGAAACACACATTGGAAGCGCCTTGTAACATACATAAGCTGCTGTATCATATATTCATTTTGTTTGATTGAGGATGAATTTATATCCCTATCTTTTCTAATAGGATTGCCCCTCCATCAAGAGATATCTTAAGAATTGGTGTGCATACATCTTCTCATTGGGTCAATTGTACTTGCAACCCAAACGTGCCTTGGTTTATTCGTTTCATTTCTGATTGCTTTTTCAAAGATTTTCAACAAAATTGATTTTAAATTTATGACCATTTTCTTCACATTCATTTAATCTTTTCTCAATGAATGCTGTGCTGTGAACCTCTCTGCCTGCAGAACTATTTAGCAAGTAATTGTACTAATCATTTCATGTTGAAAGCTGTGCAAGGTGAATACAATGTCCTCAGGTTTATATGTGGAATTAACTCCACAGAACAAGTCCCCAGCTTATGTCACTGCTATCAGGAGATGCAACTCTCCTTGATCAATATTTGCTCAACAAACAGCAGGGATCGGGGAGTTTGTTCAGAGAAATCATGTGCATGCAAGGGTGAATGAATGTTCGGTGAAGTACTTTGACTATTTGCCTCCTGCTGTTTTTTTGCCTCCTCTTGAGTTGTTCTTTGTTCTTAACCAGGGGGACATGCACCTGCACAAATCCCCAAACAAAATAACAATTGGAATGTCTACAGAAAAAGATTCTAATACAAATAAGTGTAATTCTGCTTCCTTTATTAGAATCAGCAATTCCTAGAAATAATGTGCACCATTTCCTCAGCATCAGGTGGCAACAGTCAATCAAGCCATCGTGAGCTTGTCAGAACAAAAGAGCGCGTAGTTTGCACAATGTAAACGTGGTGACTTTGTGCCAAAGAACCACCCCATCTCTAACTTGCTTTCCCTTCAGGAGTCATTTGTTTGATCTTCTAACTGTCCCTAGACTCGGCAGCACATAATAAAAACCTGACATAGCAGCCTGCCTGCCTTCTGTGTCCTGCAGATACTCATCATAAGTGTCAGGACATACCAAGGTTAGCGGTCACTGAAACAATGCACGTTTGCCTGCCTTTGCAAAACACTCACAACTGAACCAACGTTGCTTGTAGCAGGGGGAGAATTTTGTGAAGGTGAAAGAAATAGGAGCTCAGCCTCGGTTATTTTGGAAAAAAAGCTCATTTGCGAAACCAAGGCAAAATAATTCCACCCCAAAGCACTACTTTAGATCTTGTAGTTCCTCAAACAGTTTGTTTTGTTGTTCAATTGTTTTAATGGTTGGAAAACACTGCTGTGGTACTGGCTCAGTTTTTGACTGTAAAAGGGAATCATCCACTTACTATTATAAGAAGATAACCACGGGGAGGGCAAGGAGAAAAGGGTTATTGGTATTTTGGATTCTCTTGACTCTTCGCCTTGGAGAGAGGGTTATTCTTGTCACTGCCTTTTGTCTACATCTGCTGACTGCTTGCCTGCAGCCAGCAGCATGCTTTAACTGTTCGGTCACCTCCTAACATCACATGCATCAGCTGTTGTGCTTTTGTTAGAGGTTTTGTACGTCTAATCCAGTGTGACCATATTGCTGCACAGTAAATCAAATGTAGATTGTTCCTGGAATGACTTCCTCATAAATATTTTAGACAACCTTTACTGCCTTTATTCTTAAAAATTGAAAACCAGATTAAACTTAAATGCTTGTCTGCTGAGTGTATAGATGATCTCCAGATAGTTCCTGCTGTTTATTGTAATTTAGAGAGAATGAGGACGTGGCATTAACCCTCTGATGACTGAGAGACCTTTTTTTTTGGACCTCAGCATTTTCTCATTTAACCTTGACATCCTGAAAAGGAAGAATTGAAGTAAAATTTGACAAACCTCTCGCACTATAGTTGGAATTTATACGAGGGTTAATTTAGCATAGTCATTAAATAGCTTTTTACAAAATTTCTAAATGCCACACATTTACTGTGAATAGGCAGGAATATCATTTAAATAGCCTATACAGTGGTGGAACACAACAAGATTTGAATCTTAATTTGTAATACTATTGAACTAAAATTGAAACCTGTGCTCTTCAACTGATGACAAATGAATATTTATGATTACTTAGCCAAGGATGCAGCCTGATTCCTCTAAGTTAAGCTTATTGTGGAAGGTCAAAGAGAAAACGGTGAGTTGATTATATTTCCTCTACATGCAACAGACCCAAAGTCCTGGACGATTGAAAGCATAGTTAGAAAGGTGATGCAAGTAAGTGTAGCTTACAGGAAAATTACAAAGAACTACAAAGGAGGCGCATAATAGCAGGTGAAGAATAGTAAAGCATTGAGGCAGGAAATCGCCCTCCCTAGCATAAACGAAACCCACATATATGTTAGTGCTGTACGTTGTGCTCTGCTTCTCAAAATGTAGATCCATTGAAGTCAATGGAACCAATTTTCACATGTGGAGCACAAAAGTCAGCTGCTGCTATATTTCACCTTTAACCAATGTGAGTGGGGACAAATTTCTACCCCTTTGCAGCCAATTGAAGCCAATTCTGCTCCCAGCTCAAACAAGCAAGGATTCAAAATGATGCATTACATGATCTTTTAAGACTTGGTGACACGATTGTTTGGGTTAGTTGAAAGGAAGAAACGTAAAATGTACACCTTTGGTTCTAAAATGCTATGTTGTAAAGGGTACACTTAAAAAAAAAAAAAAGAGAATCTCTCAAATGAATATGTTGGCTTTATGGTAAGCCGGAAGATTCATTAGGTGGATTTTAACACTTTTATTGATAAGAAGTTTGCAATAACGTATCAATAACTTGTATTACAAATTGTTCATAAATGGTTGGGTACAATTTTAGATGTGAGGATGATTGCATTAGTTGCTGGGATTTTGATGATATCTTAGCATTTGCCTACTATACCGTCAGCTCAGATGAAAATCCCATTAGCTGTGAATAATTGTATAGTGCCAATGTTGTCACGTGGTATGGCTTTCTCACACAGAGAAACTGAATGTAACTGCCATCAATAGCCTTTCACGTCTCTAATTTGAAAACATATACATAATTAGGTTTAAATTTAATTTGCATGCATTTTGACTTTGATCTGGCTATTTTAAGGTGATTTTCAATAACGTTCAGTTGCATTGAAGTGACAAGAAAATGTCTTTACTATAACAGTCCCAACAACCTCACCTTATAATTGTTGAATAACATTATTGAATTCTCCTCATCGTGAGAAACGTCTGTCATTTCTCTCCCTTGTGACTATACTGGAACCCTCTCATTAGTTGTTCTACTTGTCAAACTTATTTTAACATTGTACAGGCAGTCCCTGGGTTATGTAAATGGTTATGTACTTCTCCCTGAGATATAGATGTCCATTTTTTTATTGGCTGTCACTATATCATATCACTCTACATACACTTACTACAATTCTTTTCTTTCAGCAAATATTCACCCTAATGCAGCCCAATATTATACAAATGGAACATGTACTGTATCCAGTCATAAATTAATACCACAGAACATTATTATTATTTATAATTATAGTAGTAATGTCTTCAATTAAGGAAAGATGCACCTGGACTTTTTTTTTGCACTGCTATTGTAGTTATTAATTTATAGATTTTTTGTTTATTACCGGTATATATTATCTACATACAATGTTTACCGGACTTTTATGCTGCTGGAAATAGGGAATCCATGTTCCATGTCTGGCAGTTAAACACTGTTGGCTTGAAAAATGCTTTAAAAATATATGGGAACATTTATGTAAAGTCAATATTCTGTAAATCAGATTATTCGTAACCCATAAAGCCCTTGTGAAATGCTGCTTTAGGTTTTCATTCTGCTGTGGCGTTCTGCAGAAGATTTCATCGATGTAAATGCTATCATTTTCCTAAAGAAAAATATGTGGAACAAGTATTTGAACAAGAGCTCTGTACAAGAGTTGTAATCCTTGATGAGTAACCTTTTTTCCAAGAATGGCTGGCATCTGCGTATGCAAATAGCTGTCAAGATATAGTTAACAGTCAAATTCAGGGAAATCTTGCAGTTATAAGAAGTCCCTTATTTTATCAGGCAACAACCCAGCATATTATGGTTGGACGGAAGCAGACCTTTGGAATTGTGGAATTAATGGCATATTTTTCTGCACATGTGCTCACTGCCCACAGGTTTTGCACCCATTAAAATTGCTAACGGACATTGTACGCTGGTAGGCATGCGAATGGAGCGTCCCAGCTTCCGTGCCACCTATATGTTACAAAGTACATGATCATCATTTAACACTGTTCCTTAGCACATGAAGATTCAGAAAATGGAGATTTGCATGTATGCTCTGCATTATTGCACACGAGCAGCATATTGTCAAACAAGTTTATAATGGTTTTGTCATCTAAACAAGCCTAAAACTTTTCAGAATCTTGGATATTGTTTATTATTGAAGGTATATTGTTTATTATTGAAGGTAATTTCAGTTCATAAGGACATGATGTGCAGGAAGTTGTTTTTGTTTGTTACAGTATATTATCTGTGTATTAATAATACACAAATAAAAAGGATAATAAACAGAAAAACTTAAAGGAAATGGTTACAGAGAGTGAATACATTAGTTTTAATCTGCCAAATTCTCTGGAATATGGAGAGGTTCCAGAAGATTGGCAATCCACAGAAATAATTCCACTCTTCATGAAGGAAGGGAGGCAGGAAACTGGTGGTCATGTAGCCAAGCATCAGTTATTGGGAGGTACACAAAAGGCTGGAGAAACTCAGCAGGTACAGCAGCATCTATGGAGCGAAGGAAATAGGCAACGTTTCGGCCCGAAACGTTGCCTATTTCCTTCGCTTCATAGATGCTGCTGTACCCGCTGAGTTTCTCCAGCCTTTTGTGTACCTTCGATCTTCCAGCATCTGCAGTTCCTTCTTGAACACATCAGTTATTGGGAATGCACAGGTATCCATCATTAAGGAGATAATAGTGGAACATTTAACTAATCAAGCAGAGTCAGCATCCAAATATTACAAAATAGAGTTGGGTATGACAAATGGGCTGGAGTTCTTTAAGAATGTAACACAAAACTAGTTATTATTAACCATAGTACTAGAGGGTGGAATAAACATCTAGGACACTACATCTAGTAATTCCCCATTCTCTACATATGATGCTTAAAGGGCAATCATTAGATGTAGTATATTGGGATTTCCAGATGCGTTAGATACTGTGCCACAGCAGGGCATTCTAGGAGATATGTGCTTTGAGGATAAAATAGATAGGAGAGGGGTTTAACTAACAGAAGCATTGGGATAAATGGGCTATTGCAATCAGATGGGGCTGCGACTATTATACTCTTTGTTAGTGATTAAGTTGAGGGAATCGTGCATGCTGTAGCCAAATTTGATGACATAAAAATAGGTGAGTTGGCAAGTTGAGAAGAATGCAGAGAGTCTGCAAACAGATTTGGATAGGTTAAATGTGTGTGCAAGAGATTGGCAGATGGAGTCTAATGTAGGAAAATTTGAGGTAACCAAATTTTCGCACTGGAAGGAAGAATTAAAAAGCAAATTATTATTTAAAACAGAGTGATGGCAAAAACTAAATATAACACAAAAGGGCATATAAGGACATGAAATATAAAAGTTTAGCATGCAGATACTACAGCAGGTAATTAGGAAGACGAATGGGCTTATTCCACAAGGGTTGGAAGTTTAAACATAGAAACATTTAGATGGAAATTTACAGGGTGCAGGGCAGAAGCAAGATTGATGGAATTATAGGAGTGATGGCAGAAGAAATACATGAAAGGTGCAATGTGGTCAAGCACTAAGAAAAAAAGTACAGGGAGATCATGATGGTAGGACAATAAACAATAGACAACAGATGCAGGGGTAGGCCATTCAGCCCTTCGAGCCAGCAACGCCATTCACTATGATCATGGCTGATCATCCACAATCAGTACCCCTCCGTTCCTGCCTTCTCGCTATATCCCCTGACTATTAAGGGGACTATTAAGAGCTATTTTTAAGAGCTCTATCTAACTCTCTCCTGAAAACATCCAGAGAATTGACCTCCAATGCCTTCCGAGGCAGAGAATTCCACAGATTCACAACCCTCGGCGTGAAAAAGTTTTTCGTCATATCTGTTTTAAATGGCTTGCCCCTTATTCTTAAACTGTGGCCCCTGGTTCTGGATTCCCCCAACATCAGGAACATGTTTCCTGCCTCTAGCATGTCCAAACTCTTAATAATCTTATATGTTTCAATAAGATCCCCCTCTCATCCTAAACTCCATAGTATACAAGCCCAGCCGCTCCATTCTATCAACATATGACAGTCCTGTCATCCCAGGAATTAATCTTGTAAACCTACGCTACACTCCCTCAATAGCAAGAATGTCCTTCCTCAATTTAGGGGACCAAAACTGCACACAATACTCCAGATGTGGTCTCACTAGGGCCCTGTACAACTGCAGAAGGACCTCTTTGCTCCTATACTCAACTCCTCTTGTTATGAACACCAACATGCCATTAGCTTTCTTCACTGCCTGCTGTACCTGCATGCTTACTTTCAGTGACTGATGAAAAAGGACCCCCAGATCTCATTGTACTTCCCCTTTTCTCAACTTCACACCATTCACACCATCCTGTTTTTGCCACCAAAGTGGATAACTTCACGGTATCCACATTAAACTGCATCTGCCATGCATCTCCCCACTCACCCAACCTGTCCAAGTCACCCTGCATCCTCGTGGCATCCTCACAGTTCACACTGCCACCCAGCTTTGTGTCATCTGCAAATCTGCTAATGTTACTTTTAACCCCATCAACTAAATCATTAATGTATATTGTAAATAGCTGCGGTCCCAGCACCGAACCTTGCGGTACTCCACTAGTCACTGCCTGCCATTCTGAAAGGGACCCGTTTATCCCTACTCATTGTTTCCTGACTGCCAACCAATTTTCTATCCATGTCAGCACTACCCCCAATACCATGTGCCCACTAATCTCATATGTGGGACCTTATCAAATGCTTTCTGAAAGTCCAAGTACACTACATCCACTGTCTCTCCCGTGTCCATTTTCCTAGTTACATCCTCAAAAAATTCCAGAAGATTAGTCAAGCATGATTTCCCTTTTGTAAATCCATGCTGACTCGGACCGATCCTGTTACGGTTATCCAAATGTGCTGCTATTTCATCTTTTATAATTGACTCCAGCATCTTCCCCACCAACGATGTCAGGTTAACTGGTCTGTCATTCCTTGTTTTCTCTCTCCCGCCTTTCTTAAAAAGTGGGATAACATTAGCTACCTTCCAATCCATTCCAACTGATCCTGAATCTATGGAATATTGGAAAATGATCACCATTGTGTCCACGATTTCTAGAGCCACTTTCTTAAGAATCCTGGGATGCAGACCATCAGGCCCTGAGGATTTATCAGCCTTCAGTCCCATCAGTCTACCCAACACCATTTCCTGCCTAATGTGAATTTCCTTCAGTTCCTCCGTCACCCTTGATCCTCTGGCCACTAATACATCAGAGAGATTGTTTGTGTCTTCCTTATTGAAGACGGATTCAAAGTACCTGTTCAACTTGTCTGCCATTTCCTTGTTCACCATAATAAATTCACCTGTTTCAGTCTTCAAAGGTACAACTTTAGTCTTAACTAATTTTTTCCTCTTCACATACCTAAAGAAGCTTTTACTATCCTCCTTTATATTCTTGGCTAGCTTACCTTTGTACCTCATCTTTACTCCCCGTATTGCCTTTTCAGTTATCTTCTGTTGCTCTTTAAAGGTTTCCCAATCCTCTGGCTTCCCGCTCATCTTTGCTCTGTTATACTTTTTTACTGTCCCTTACATCCCTTGTCAGCCACGGTCGCCCCTTACTCCCCTTGGGATCTTTCTTCCTCTTTGGAATGAACTGATCCTGCACCTTCCGTATTATTCCCAGAAATTCCTGCTATTGTTGCTCCACTGTCATCCCTGCTAGGGTATCTAGGACGTTCTACTGCAGTTGTACAGGGTCTTGGTGATACCACACCTGGAGTATTGCATACAGTTTTGGTCTCCAAATCTGAGGAAGGACATTATTGCCATAGAGGGAGCGCAGAGAAGGTTCACCAGACTGATTCCTGGGATGTCAGGACTGTCTTATGAAGAAAGACTGGATAGACTTGGTTTATACTCTCTAGAATTTAGGAGATTGAGAGGGGATCTTATAGAAACTTATAAAATTCTTAAGAGGTTGGACAGGCTAGATGCAGGAAGATTGCTCCCGATGTTGGGGAAGTCCAGGACAAGGGGTCACAGCTTAAGGATAAGGGGGAAATCCTTTAAAACCGAGATGAGAAGAACTTTTTTCACACAGAGAGTGGTGAATCTCTGGAACTCTCTGCCACAGAGGGTAGTCGAGGCCAGTTCATTGGCTATATTTAAGAGGGAGTTAGATGTGGCCCTCGTGGCTAAGGGGATCAGAGGGTATGGAGAGAAGGCAGGTACAGGATACTGAGTTGGATGATCAGCCATGATCATATTGAATGGCGGTGCAGGCTCGAAGGGCCGAATGGCCTACTCCTGCACCTAATTTCTATGTTTCTATGTTTCTATCTTTCCAGTCAACTTTGGCCAGCTCCTTCCTCATGGCTCCATAGTCCCCTTTGTTCAATTGTAATACTGACACTTCCTATTTTCCCTTTCCCCCACTCAAATTGTAGATTAAAACCTATCATATTATGGTCACTGCCTCTGAATGGCTCCCTCACCTCGAGTTCCCTTATCAAATCCGGTTCATTACACAACACTAAATCCAGAATTGCCTTCTCCCTGATAGGCTCCAGTACAAGCTGCTCTAAGAATCCATCACGGAGGCACTCCACAAACTCCCTTTCTTGGGGTCCAGTACCAACCTTATTTTCCCAGTCGACCTGCATGTTGAAATCTCCCGTGAGAACCGTTGCATTACCTTTACTACATGCCAAAATAATTGATAGTCAGTTTTCTTAAGGAAGTGACGCAAGAAGAATGCAGCTGGAGTGAAAGGATTTAGTTACAATTCCAACGAGTCTTGTCCCAAAATACAGTTTTGATCAAATGTTTTGGTCCATTTATGTTGCACCTTCATAAACAAGTGTTCACATTGTTAAACTGACTCGAAGTGATGATCCGAATGTATAGGCAGAAAATGCTGAATGTACGTTTAACCAAGAAGTTCATTAAGTCTAACTCATTATTCAAGGGCATTGCTATCCCTGGAAAATGTTCTGATTTTAATATACTGCAAGGGCACCGAATGAAATCATTAATATTTGTCTCAAAATTTAACCATGCTGTCAAGCTTATCAGGTGAAATAATATCTCAAGGCACATTGATGAACACATTACAGTCTGTAAACCACCAAACCTAATAAAAAATCCTCTTCAAAATAAGCATTGCCTGAAGTTTGCATATCCACTAAGAAAAGAAACAAGATGAGTTTAATTCATACTGTACTTATAAATATTAAAGTTAAGATTCTGAAAATATATCCAACCGAGCACAATATTTCAACAAAGTTTTATGTAATTTTTCAGCACTGAATTTCATTTTTATAATGGGTGCTTGTTTTAAAACAATTAACTGTGTGCTGTGTTACTGTTGCAAATTGCAACAATTGAGCTTTGCATCAAATTAAAATTATAGAAAATGTTGAAAGCTTGCAAATTTCACGTGTTTTAAGTGTGGAGGGAGATAGGTCTGGTTGCTGAAATGAAAGAGGATAAAAGCATAAAGATCATCTTTCTACAAATAGCCTTCCTGGAATAAACTGCAAACTGCAAACTTTTCCATATTTTGGGGCTGGGTGTGCAGTACTGCTGCAAGCTTCGGTGAGGTTGACGAAAGCTCAGCCGCCTGCCCTCCCCTTTGTTTTTTAATAAATCAGAGACTTTAGATTGAAATTGAAAACTCGACTAATGTCATTGTCTCCTTCTGTATCAGCAGGTTCCGGAGAGGTTCTTGGAAGTGGCTCAGATCACATTACGAGAGTTTTTCAATGCCATTGTTGCAGGCAAAGACGTTGATCCTTCCTGGAAGAAGGCCATCTACAAGGTCATTTGCAAGCTGGACAGTGAAGTCCCGGAGGTTTTCAAATCTCCAAATTGCCTGCAAGAGCTACTACACGAGTAAAGATGCCCAGAACCATCAGACGTAATATATGTTTTCCGTTCTGATGCTCAATCTTTGTATTGTTGCTTTTACTTAGCTCTGATTTGTTAAGTTCCATAATGTTTTACCCTTTTACATTTGACCTTATATGGAGGTTATTCACCACAGCCTTGAACCTACTAATGCTGATACATGAACCTTTCTGTTTTGAAGGTTATGTTTGGTTTGATTAACTGAAGGAAAAATGAAGTGTGTGAGTGTGTACTTTTAGTTTTAATATTTCACGATATCACACCTAAAGTGGACTGCTATGTCAGGCAAAGGGTTTATTCATGATTAGTTGTGGCAAATGGCAAATAACTATGACATCACTGGGACAATAAAGCAACTGCCAATGGATACAACACGGCACACTAGGAGGTTTGGCCCGGCTACATCGTTACCAGAGAGCTCTAAGCCTGCTATTGTTTTGATTTCAGGCATGATACCAATTGATCTTTTGCCCCCCAGAATAGAATGCATCATACAGCTCAGCCATACCTGTGGTGTCACCTATTATTCTAAATACCCACCACCTGCAAGTGGCATGTGTTTCATTCTTCAGTCTCTGTAGCTGCTACGGGCCACGTTGTCTTGATCCCCACCTTACAAACAGCTATTGCTTTTTCCACCAAACACCATTTTTCGAATAGAATTCTACAGTTTCACCAACATGACCACTTCACGTGGGAATAGCCTCTCCACCGTAGAACAATTCTGCTTTAACACACGGACTGAAGATGGCGTTCCAATGATTCCAGGTGATTCAGGAAAAATTCAGAACTGGCCCAATCACCAGGCAGTGGTCTTATTCTCCAGGGAGAGAGTAATCCTTACAAAAAGTAAAATTTCCTGTTAATTTGTTAGAATTCAGCAAAAATTAACAGATCGCTTAAATGTATTTATTTAAAATGAGGCTATTCAGCCAGCTGGATGTTCATTAGTTATTTTATACTCCAATTATACTTTTAATTTCTGGAAGAACGTATTTTATTCAGTTCAAGTACCCTGTAAACTGACAGATTTTCAAGCCGAGAAATGTGCTGTGAACTTTATTTGAGATTTTTCCTGGCTCTGCTAAAGTTGTATTGTTTTTTGCTGACCTAAGAAAATGAACTTGAAAATTAAATGATTGAGAGTGTGTCAGTTTACCACATTTCAATCCATGAAGGGACAGCAGATTAACTTTAATTAAGTTGGGGGAATCCATTTGGGTACTAAAGAAAAACTCAAATGCAAAAAAGAAATGTGCTTCAAAGTGAAAATCATTGTAAGACTGCTGAGTGCATTGAGCACGTAATTGTAACTAGAATACAGGTTTTTTGTGAAAATGGTTACTTGTAGATAGGGTGCAAAAGTTCTATTGACACTGAAAGTCATATGTTCATAAACATGCCATACTGTTAGAATATGTTTGAAACTAAATGCCCACCACAGGGAATTTGAAACTGTCCAGATCTAATCTGATTACTTTTCACCTGCAACTATGTGAAACAGTTTGCACGCTGTTTTACAATATTTGTGCGAGTGCATCAAAAATATTTAGTTTCATTGGAAACCACTTCATAAGCAGCAGGTTTTTTTCTTCCACATCCCATTCCCCTTTTTTTCTTAGCAGTTTGGTTTTAGTGTTGGCACTGACTACTGAAAGCATCCCGGGTTATTAGATGAAGGGAACATACTGAACCATGTACAATTTTTAAAGTTTATATATAATATAATATAATATAATATAATATATATATTTACACAGTCGTACTGAGATTACCTTCATTCGCCTGATTTAATTGTTATTGGAGTGTAACATTTAGTAGTAGTGTATTTATTTTATTTACCAACATAATTACTACTGAGAACAAACCTCCGTGTTATAACTGATGTAGAGTTTCATCTGGGTCAGTTTATTTGGGACAAAATTGGCTTTAAACCCATTCAATTTGATGACCGTACACATTTTGAGTCAATCAGATCCACTAGCCAGTACACACTTAATATATTTTAAAATGACTGACCTGAGGTATAATGAAGTGTTAGAACTGGGTTTGAATATAGCCACTCTGCCTTTAATAGCAGTTTCTGATAACATGATGAAGCATGTAAGTGTGCACTTTCTGAATACACAATTTATGATATACTACTCTAAAGGAATTGGCATAATTATTGCACCTTTTTGAAACGTATCTTAACAGTGACTTTTCAACTTGCTAGCTCACCACAATCCAGTCTTTTATCAAGAAGGATGACAATGCGGATTTTCTTGTTGTATACAAAACCACAGACTGAAAATGGATCAATTTCTGTTTCTGTTTCTGCCCTACTTAAAGCTAAATTGTGTCAAGCCTATTGGTTTATGGTGTGTTACACATTTCATATTGCCTAATTGGTTTGTAATTTAAGACCATGTATAAAATCAAATCTACCAGTTAGATTTTAAATGGGTTGTGTGATTAGAAATTTCTGGTGTGCAAGCCAGAAATTCCAGATTGTAGGCAGTGATTCACTGAATTTCCAGGTTGCTGAAAGGCTAATACTGCATTATAATTTTGACCAGCAAGTATGACTGGAAAAGTGTCTATTAGATTCACAGCCCACTCCCTTAGATAATATCAAACTGAAGTGTAGCTAGTCAGGGTAACTGGTCAAAGCTGTTAAATGCTTTTGCTCACCATCAGATTCTTGTCAGCAAAATGACTTGGATGAACTCATAAATGTTTTTGAATTTGTTCACTATATTTAAGGTTGAAGTGAAATGGCTTAAGGATAATGCAAATCTAAATTTAGAACTCTCCTATTATTTTCTCTCCATTTTATATTAAACACACTGGGGAGTAATTATCTTCAGTTGCAAACGCTGAACTTACAATATAAAGGTATTTGATTGTTGAACTCCACCTCTGAAATTTACATTAATTGAATTCAATGGAGCTAAAGTAGAGTATAATGTGTAGCAAGTACTATACCAACGATCCAGAACAGGCGAAGGTGAATTTCTTCCCTGACATGTATTCATTTTGCTGCTCAACAGTATTGATTCTATTTTCAATTTAGGATTATGTGAGTTAAATGGTGTCTGCAAAACAAATTTTTTTTTTTTTCAAAGATCTTGCACTGAGTATTCCAGAATTTGTCAGTGTTCGGATGTCCAGGACCAATTGTCAGCATGTTCTGAATAAATTAAGACTGAGGTGGATACCAAAGCAGGCCTGGCTATGGAACTATCTGTGTTGGATTTCAGCATTGCAAACCTAAACGCTCTGCAGATTGTGTCAATACATCAACACATTTTGCAGCATGTGAAAAGTTTGGAAACAATGATATTCCATTTTCAAACTTTAAAAGAAAATAATTCTAATAATTAATTTCTAATATATCTATTAGACAAAGATGAACATTGTTGAGAAAGCAGTTTCAGTGAAAAATATTATTTTAACTTCTGATAGATGTAACAAAAATCTCAAATTTAGTTACAAGCAAATATGGAATAATAAATTAAACATCCATATTTAGCGCTGTGGCTTTCATTAGAATTATTTATTTTTGATTTGTTGTCAGGAATGCTGATCGTTGAGTTTTAATTCGTCTCAATTAAAAACAAAATTCTCACTTTGCAGCGACAGAAGAACAATGAATCATTGACTATGAATGTTTAAAAATAACTGCATTTGTTTTGTATGACATTTTCCATGATTGAATTCACCCTAAGAAAATATTTCTCAAGATCAGAGCACTTAAAATCTATATTGTACAAAATGTTAAATTTACAGTTTAAATTATGATGAGTTTGAATTTTAACAATGTAAGCGAATCCTATGTCACAGTTTAACTAATTTTAATTACAGCTGATGTAATGAAATGCTGGGAAGCAATTAATGTCAACATATAGCCTTAAAAACCTGCTGACATTGAATTAGCAGCATGTTGCCTGAAATGCCCAATCACATGTAGAACGAACGCACTTGCAGTGTCTGTACATTTAAGGCAATGCGGACAATAAAATGAAGTGCCATTGTATTCACTATGCATCTAAACCAGGTTTGTCTTAACTTTGGTATGCCCCCAGAATGCTGAATCCTTCATTTGATTTTGTGTTGTGCTATGCACTCACTACTTAGCCCTGCCTGGCAGAATTATGTATCAGTCACTCAGTCTCAATTAGTACTGACATGTTGTTACTATGAAATTTGAAAACAAACTTGTCTAATGAAATTAGTTATGAGTATTGGTGAACCTATTATGGGTCTGACCTTGCAGAATACAAGCTAACAATTCTATGCTGACATTACAAGGTGGTCTCAATTGGAGTGTAACGATTATCACAAACTGAGTTAAGGGCACCTACTTTCCTGTTTTGTTGTTTAAAGGGTGAATGTAAGATCTATCAAATAAATAAATGTGTACAAAATTGCAAAGAATACAGTGTGCCCTGAAATTTTGCAAAAGATCAAAAAGGATGGGTTCCAAATCATCTCAGTACTCTTCTGTAATAACGGCACGATTAGTTGAGCGGGATAGCTTTGTAATATGATTTTAATAAAAATGCATTCAACAGCTTAATTGTAATTCCATTTAAACTAATTTCACTTTGTCCAGTATATAAGAATGGTCTGGAAATTTCATTTGAACTGGAATGCTTTTAAGAGAGCCATAATGCCTTTGTGCCTCCAGCTGCATTTTTTTCTTATAAACCTGAGATCATCTTGATTGCTTCACAAGGTTTGCTGTAATTATACCGGCATACACTTTACGTATTCATGATGCTACAAGAGGCAGGAGGTCAGATGTTTCAGACTGGAAATTTGTATAGTTTAATATGAGCTCACGATGGATGCTAAATCTGTAAATTAAAGCCCATTTCTGTATTCTAATCGCTAATAGAAATTTAACATTGCATATACACTTGAGGTGATATCCTGTGCCTAGACCTTAAATGCACCAGCTTGAAGGATACAAACACCTTCAATTTCCCAATTTCCCACATATACAATTGTTCTTGTGCCTTCTGTGGCTGAACATTTCTTAATTTGGGATTCTTGAGGATTTCCTTTTTATTCATAACCAACTGCAATAAATGCCAGATTTACTGAGTGATAGCTATGCATATATTGTATCTTTATAAAAATAAAACAGCTGGAAAAAAATTTTTGAAGAGAATTTTTAGAACAGTTTGATAATGCAAATTATTTTTTCCTCTTCAATTGTTTGCTCAGCATTCGAGTATGGGAAATCTTGTAGAAGCCAATTTTTTGTAACTGTGGTGCAAATTTTGTGTTTTCATAGATTATAAAGTAGTATAGAAGCAATATTTCATATGATGTGATATGTGTGAAGTGAAAGCTGACTTTTCCCTTTAGATGGACAACTTTTCTATTTTAGACATGCTGAAAATATGTTTTGTGAAGAGAATGTTTTGCTGTGGCCTCTGCGACAATTATATTTATGACTATTGCAGGATATGCCGCAGAGAATGCTCACAGTACTGAGAAAATTACATGGCAGACATTGAGTTCTAGTATTTAAATAGTATGAAGTATTTACGCGCATATTTTGTTGCAGTTTGGTTGTGCCTCAGAGTATCAAAGCTGGTAATCTGCTTTAAGTTTCTGATTTCATGTTTTTGATTTTTTTTAAACACATTGTAAAATAATTGCATTAAAAATATGTGGGTAAATATTCCACAAAAGTTTAAAAAGGGAGCCCTCGAGAAATGCTAACCTTAAATTACCATTTATGTTAATTTAATTTGGTTTACGAACTTTTACTTTCTTTTCATTTAATTGAATCACCGTTCACATCCAATTTGTTGCTGTATTTATTGCTGTCACGGGAAATATAATGCATGTTGTGATACTGATCATTAAGTATGTATTGAATTTCCTATGAAAAACAAAGCCAATTTTCCAACATGTAAGTTCGGAACCCTTTGGAATTCTAATTAGATTTACAAAAATTCTTTGAAGTTCACTTTATTGTTTACTGTGTTCAGAATCCACAAATTCTGCGTTCATTATGACTTCTGTATCTTGTAAAATATTTACAGAATGTATATTGCATCTACCCAGTAAATAAATGAGAGTAAATGGATGAATCCTGAGACCTTCCTTGTGGTGATGTCAGTGGCATAGAAATCAGCAGCTACATCAAAAGCACATGCACTTGTAAACTCTGTAATTTACCCAAGTCCTGACCACACAATTTTATTTAAGTGGTAGTTTAATGTTGACCAATTTTTTGAGAACTCCCTTCAAATTGAATGACAAGGGAGAAGGCTATTTTGGAAATGGTTACTACATATTGCACTTCTATTGCAGAATGTGAAGTTGAATGAAATGCGCTCATCTTGTCATAGAGAACTGTGGGATATGAACTGCCTGCGATGAAAACGCTTGTATGTATATGGTTGCAGAAAAGTGACGAAAACACTGCCTTTATATTATTTAGCAATATGTTGTACATAGCGTTATGCTCATTTTTGTATTAAATACCTGTTAATTTGAAAATAGTGCAGTAATTAAAACTGACATAGTCAGTGATTTGATTTTCTTTTCTAGCTAGAGACCATTTTGATTGTGGAATTTTGTTGTTGTTAATTGTTCTGAAGACTGCATAATTTATTGGTTTAATTTATCCTAATTTATTTGAAGGTGTAAAATTTTGTATTGCCAGGGATGTACTGTAATAATTGATCATGTAATGAAATGATGATCCCTGTCCATGTCATGGGGTGCAGTAGCCAACTGACTTAAGCAATGGTTATTAAATTCTGCTTGGCAGCTACTAAATTTTGAAGATAAAACCTTTTGCTGACTAACTGATTTCATTTTGTGTGTTTTAAGCTTTTTTGTATGGTATCCAGACTTTTACCTTTGCTTTGTACCACCTACAAACTACAGTAGTTCAATTGCCTTGTGTGCCTTCCATTCTTCTCTGAACTGAATGTATGTGCAGTATATATGCAAGCTTGTGCAGAATAAATATAATTCCAAATACATTGTTTGCACTTAATTTGTGTTTACTCTTCACATTTTTATTTGCTGCGGCCAAATGATTTCACTCGCACCTTGAGGGCAAACAAAATGAGTTCATATAGAAATAAAGAGCATTTTCATTTCCTTACATATTACCTGATATTTTATCTGTGCTTTCATTTTTTTCCCTGTGTACAGTTGGATGTTAATGTGTATTAGATTATTAGGGAGTAAATGTAGTGGGTAAATTATTGAGATGGATTCAGTGCAGCTTGGAAGAAGCATTCCAGCCATATTGTTTAAAAATCATTCTATTTACCCTTCAAGCACCAGATATTAATGCCCAGTGTATGCATGTATTCAATAAAACTAGCACATCTAACAGGTTTTCAGAAGAAAATGGTAATTGTATCCTACTGTATGTTTCTGCCTCAAGTAGTTGCATTTAAACTGGTGTGTCCATGTAGAGCAACATGTTAATTGTATATAAGCTCATCTTGAGATCAATGGAGGTTATTGATGTTACAAGGCTTTTTTTAGAGGATGCTTCGTTAATATGCACATCCTGAGGTCACTGTAAATAGTAATTTTTATTTATATATATATAATATATATATATATATTTTAAATGCTTCCTTGCTGGGTCCTTTGAATTTCCAGTTGTAATCCGCTGCTCTTTGCCTCATGTCATTGGAGCCAATCAGGTTCAAATGTCATTTACCCTTTGAAGTATAACATTTCAAATATGACTTTTTTTTTTAATATGACATTTTGAGCTATGCCAGACATTTGTCCAGTTCAAAGCTTTCCACATAAACATAAGCAAGAGAGAAATGCAGAGCAAGTGTCAGAGGAAAGTTCCATCTAAGTGTGTTTTAAATTAAAGTGAGTTAACACAGGCTTAAAGATACTGTTTAAATTTACTACAGCAGCTGAAAGAAGAGTGTGATAATGAATCAAATTCCAAATGCTTTTATGCAGTGAATAGGCTTTATAGTTATTTCATATCAATGTGGGCAACAATATCCAGTTATTTAACATTTAGAAAGAATTTCAATTCTTAATCTATTAAAGAGTTTTGAAGATTAGTGTAAAAAACAGAACCTTGTGAAGTTGTGGGAGGCAACCCACCATTCCTTCTAGTCAGAAGTAACAAGAAGCGACCCCACATCTGGGAGGTCTAGTTTAGCTTAGTTGTCACGTGTACTGAGGTACACTGAAAAGCTTTTTTTGTCGTGTGCTGTCCAGTCGGCAGAAAGACTACATGATTCCAATCAAGCCGTCCACACTTACAGACACAGGATGAGGAGAATAATGTTTGGTGCAAGATAAAGTCCAGTAAAGTCTGATTAAAGATAGTCTGAAGCTCTGCAGTGAGGTAGATGGTAAGTCAGTATTGTTAGTTGGTGATAGGAAGGTTCAGTTGCCCAATAACAGCTGGGAAGAAACTGGAGATGCAATTGAGCATGGAGCCAGCCAAAATCAGGAAGAAAGGACAGCATATTGATGTGGCCCTTAAATACTTTCTCTATTCATTAAGAAGGCTTCTTCAGTCTGAAGAAGGATTTCGACCCGAAACGTTGCCTATTTCCTTCGCTCCATAAATGCTGCCTCACCGGCTGAGTTTCTCCAGCATTTTTGTCTACCTTTGAAGTAAGGAATTCTTGATTATAAATGTTGCATCTTGTCTGAAATAGATGAGCTTCACAATTCATATTCGGCCTAAATTCACAGTTCATCTGTTGGAACGTTGAAGTAAGCAGTACTTCAGTATGTTAGAGCAGTAGTAAAAGGCATGGAATGATGGAAGAAACAGCAACACTAACAATCACGGTGGAAATGGCCAAGACTAGAGAGCATCGGTTTAAGGTTGGGAGGGGGCAACGTTTAAAGGAGATGTGCGGGGCAAATGTTTTAACACGGAGTGGTGGATGCCTGAAACACAGTGGCAGGGATGATGGTGGAGATAATGTGATAGTGTTTTTTAAATAGGGATATGGATCATGTGCAAGTAGAGGAGATTAGTTGAATTTGGCATTGTGTTTGGCACAGATGTTGCAGGCCTTGACGTTTCCTGTGTTGTACTGTTCTATGTGAGGAGATGCTGAACAGTAGAACACAAACTTGAACATAGAAATAGACAATAGGTGCAGGAGTAGGCCATTCGGCCCCTCGAGCCAGCTCCGCCATTCAATGTGATCATGGCTGATCATCCGCAATCAGTACCCCGTTCTGATATATCCCCTGACACCGCTATCTTTATGAGCCCTATCTTTAAGAAGCACCAGCAAATAATTAAAAAAAGAAAATATGAGCACTCAGTAAAGATAATTTTGTGTGTGATTAGTTGGTCTTTTCAGAGCAGTAGAATATGTGTTAATAGAAATTAAGTTGTAGGGAGACTGGCCAAACCAGAAAACCAAAATTAATAGGCCGAAGTGACCAAAACTGAGATTTTAGTTTGTCACATGTTCTGCTACCAATTCTACAGTGAAAGAGGATGGTCAAAAATGCACGTGGAGCATTCGAAAGACGGCTTAAAATTGCAACTGTAGAGATAATGTGACATGTGGTCTTCAAGCTGTTTACAGGAAAGAACAAGAAGTGTAAACATGATATCCCAGAACATCCTGGAGTGGTGTGGGCAAAAATGGATGGCTATCCCTTCTTCAACCCTATAACTTCTCTGTTGCAATTTACTGGAAATATTGAAAGTAGTGCAATGGAATTGGAAACGTATTTGAATCCTTGGTGAACAAGGGGGTATGCTCTTTACACATGCATTTTATTAATTGATGAGAGCGAGAATGAATCAAATTAGGTACAGAAATGGAAAGGTGAGTTGATAAATACAAAAGCATTAAAATTTGTACTATCTTGAGAATAATTTTCTATCTGCAAGTGAGATCCCATGGTTTCAGGTTTCTTTTTCAGGTCTCCTGCATTGAATAACATAATAAGATAATTTAGCACTAATTGTGAATGGATTGATGGATGGATGAATGGTTATGGTGTTCATAATTGTGATATGGGAAGCCTACAGATCCTGCTATTCATCAGAAATCAAAGCTGCTAACATATACACTGTAGACAGTATAGATAAATACAATGTCATCACTTCACTGAGGTATTTTGTCAATTGATTTAAAATGTACAATGCGAGAATTAGATAATTTTGTTTCAGAGCCATCTAAAGTAATAGGATGTTCACGGCACCGAATGATGTTGGGGGAACTCTACTTCGTTTCACTACAGTAGGAGGGAGAATTGTCAATGTAATCAAAAACAGCACTTAAAAAAAAAAATGAATGAATTGTTATTATGCCATGCTGAAGAAGTGATAATGACAAACTTCAAAGAAAGAAACTTAAATATCCAAAATAATTTCCTCTCAGATATGTACACAAAGATTGTTAGGCATTTGAGCGAAATATAATTAAACATTTTTGAAAATACAATTTTGAAGTATTGGCACATTTAAATGCACATTCAAGATTGACCATGGCACTAAAAAGTTATTGCATAGTTTACATACTGGTACAAACGTATAGTAATTTGAAGAGAACGAGCAAAGGGAGTTGCCATCTTAATGACTTTATGTGGATTTGTGAAGGACAACTTAATCAAGTCAAGTTTATTCGTCACATACACATACGAGATGTGCAGTGAAATGAAAAGTGGCAATGCTCGCGGACTGTGTGCAACAAACAAACAAACAACAAACTACAAACAGAATGGAACAGAATCACATATTCTTTTACATATTACATATTGTGGGAGGAAGGAAAAAGGAAAAAAACAGCAATTTAAAAAAACAAAAAAAACAGTAGAATGGTACAGTAAAGTTAGTCCCTGGTGAGGTAGGAGTTTACAGTCCTAATGGCCTCTGGGAAGAAACTCGTTCTCAACCTCTCCGTTCTCACAGTATGGCAACGGAGGCGTTTGCCTGACCGTAGCAGCTGGAACAGTCCATTGCAGGGGTGGAAGGGGTCTCCCATGATCTTATTGGCTCTGGAGTTACACCTTCTGATGTATAGATCCTGCAGGGGGGCGAGTGTAGTTCCCATAGTGCGTTCGGCCGAACACACTACTCTCTGCAGAGCCTTCTTGTCCTGGGCAGAGCAGTTCCCAAACCAAATTGTGATATTTCCGGACAAGATGCTTTCCACAGCCGCTGAGTAGAAGCACTGGAGGATCCTCAGAGACACTCTGAATTTCCTCAATTGCCTGAGGTGGTAAAGGCGCTGCCTTGCCTTACTCACGAGTGCTGCGGTGTGTGATGTCCATGTCATATCCTCAGAGATGTGGACTCCCAGGAATTTCCAATCCCCTATCACAGAAATAAATATACTAGTACAATTTAGTTCCGAGGGCTACATTGATTATTTTCACTTTGTTTTTTTTTAGAAAGGCTTGTGGTACAACATTAAAGGGCCTGTCCCACGAGCATGCGACCTACATGTGGCAAGCGCGACCAAACCGGAAGCGGGGGCCTCGCGGGGGTCGAGTGATCCCCGTACAGGGCCGGTCCCACGAGCATGCGCCTGCATGCGGCGAGCGCGACCAAACCGGAAGCGGGGGCCGCGCGGAGGTCGAGTGAGTGACGTGAAGTTCGAGTGAAGTCTGCTGGAAGTTCGCGCGTGACGTACGGTGTCGAGATGCTGCGCACGCCCGAGGCGGTGCATACAGCGTCGAGGTGGCTGCGGGCCGGCAGGCCGTTGCTGCGCGGAATTTTTGAACACGGTCAGTTTTTCAGAGCCCCGCGCGATGTCGGCACCAGCTCCGCACAACTCCATACGACTCCCGCGATCTAAGTGGGACCGGCCCCGCGAGGCCGTACGGCTCAAGCGACGTTAGGTCGCGCTTGCCGCATGGAGTCGCATGCTCGTGGGACAGGCCCTTAAGCATTTAAAATATAATTTCTTTATTTTGAATAATAACAGAATTTTATATTACATATTGTGGGAGGAAGGAAAAAGGAAAAAAACAGCAATTAAAAAAAACAAAAAAAACAGTAGAATGGTACAGTAAAGTTAGTCCCTGGTGAGGTAGGAGTTTACAGTCCTAATGGCCTCTGGGAAGAAACTCGTTCTCAACCTCTCCGTTCTCACAGTATGGCAACGGAGGCGTTTGCCTGACCGTAGCAGCTGGAACAGTCCATTGCAGGGGTGGAAGGGGTCTCTCATGATCTTATTGGCTCTGGAGTTACACCTTCTGATGTATAGATCCTGCAGGGGGGCAAGTGTAGTTCCCATAGTGCGTTCGGCCGAACGCACAACTCTCTGCAGAGCCTTCTTGTCCTGGGCAGAGCAGTTCCCAAACCAAATTGTGATATTTCCAGATAAGATGCTTTCCACAGCTGCTGAGTAGAAGCACTGGAGGATCCTCAGAGACACTCTGAATTTCCTCAATTGCCTGAGGTGGTAAAGGCGCTGCCTTGCCTTACTCACGAGTGCTGCGGTGTGTGATGTCCATGTCATATCCTCAGAGATGTGGACTCCCAGGAATTTAAAACAGCTCACCCTATCCACAGTATCCCCATTTATCCTCAATGACCTCATCTCAGCGACTACAGAAAATGCTGGTGGACTGAAGGTCAATCAGTATCTAAAGGAAGAGCTTCCAACCAAACTCATCAGTGTGATCCTGGTATCTGGGGTATTTTATTGAAACAGATATCTTCTTTTAGATGATGACTCCTGGGTGTCAGGCTTCCTCCTGGCAAGTAACCCAGCATATGTGTGATCCTGATGATCAATCATCACTACAAAGAGAAACATTGTGTTAATTAATAAATAACTCCCTCCAAGGTGTGCTCAGTTTAAATTGATATTTTCTTTCTACATGTACCAGTTTTCAAATTATTGTAGTAAGTTCCTTCAAGAGAAGAAAATATGTTCTTAATCAAAATAAATTCTGTTATTATTCAAAATAAAGAAATTATATTTTAAATACTTAAGGGCCTGTCCCACGAGCATGCGACTCCATGCGGCAAGCGCGACCTAACGTCGCTTGAGCCGTACGGCCTCGCGGGGCCGGTCCCACTTAGAACGCGGGAGTCGTATGGAGTTGTGCGGAGCTGGTGCCGACATCGCGCGGGGCTCCGAAAAACTGACCGTGTTAAAAAATTCAGTGCAGCAACGGCCTGCCGGCCCGCAGCCGCCTCGACGCTGTACGCACCGCCTCGGGCGTGCGCAGCATCTCGATGCCGTACGCAGCGTCTTGACGCCGTACGTCACGCGCGAACTTCCAGCAGAATTCGCTCGAACTTCATGTCACTCACTCGACCTCCGCGCGGCCCCCGCTTCCGGTTTGGTCGCGCTCGCCGCATGCAGGCGCATGCTCGTGGGACCGGCCCTGTACGGGGATCACTCGACCCCCGCGAGGCCCCCGCTTCCGGTTTGGTCGCGCTTGCCACATGTAGGTCGCATGCTCGTGGGACAGGCCCTTTAATGTTGTACCACAAGCCTTTCTAAAAAAAAACAAAGTGAAAATAATCAATGTAGCCCTCGGAACTAAATTGTACTAGTATATTTATTTCTGTGATAGGGGATTGGAAATGTACTTGCCAAAGAGCAAAAAGGTGATAATAACTATTTCCAGGCTATTTTGCATCTCTTAGGAAGTTTGACCTGGGTACAACATGGGTACAACATGGCAGAAATCACAATCAAGCAGCAGATGTGATTTCTGCTTCATCAGCACATCAAATTATGCAATTCCAAGTATGAAGATCTGTTTGAAGCATTGGGAGGGAAAGTGGACCATGTTGCCATGGGAGTAACCATGTTTTCATAGCACAACACCAAATGGGGATTACACTAAGTCCCATATTTGCATTTTATCTTTCAAACGCATACCTCACAGTATTCATGGAGAACAAACTGCTGACGAAACTGAACAGGCAAGGCAGCGTTTATGGAGGAAGATAGACACAAATTGCTGGAGTAACTCAGCGGGGCAGGCAGCAACTTTGGAGAGAAGGTACGAGTGACGTTTCAGGTTGAGACTCTTCTTCATGGAGGAAAATGAGCGGACAACGTTTTGGGTCAGCACTCTTTGTCAAACTGATGATCCCTTCAGTGTTGTCCAACCGGAAACATCATCTATCCATTTTCTTCCACAGATGCTGCCTGAACTTCTGAGTTCCTCCAGCAGTTTGTTGATTTTTTTCATCTTGGGGTTTTTTATCTGGGGTTAGGAGAGAGAGATGGATCAGCCATGATTGAATGGCGGAGTAGACTTGATGGGACAAGTGGCCTAATTCTACTCCTATCACTTATGATCTTATGACGTACCTGTTATTCCGATCAATATTGTCTCCACTAACAGCCTGATCATGCCCTTTAAGCCAATAATATTTTCCCAAACTACAACATGATCCCAGGACCATCTTGGAACCCAAGCCAATCCCAATCCACCAATCTCCTTACCCAACACACTGATTCCCATCAAAGACAATCAATTGAGGTCACTTACCTGAACTCTGACCTTACATCAGACCCTGGTCACTGACTCAATCCCACTACACTGAACACTTACTTACGCAGACCCTGATTGAATACCCAAACTCCAATTTCCCCTCATGCCTTCTGACACTGATCCATGCCCAGATTCCATGCACAAACTTGACTAATCCCCTCCCAGCCCAGGCCACATGATCGATTGCTAACCCAAACCCAACATATCACTGAGCCGTTACTAATTCCCACCGCCATCCTGGCCCCGACTCTGGCCACTCACCTGATCACTTACCTGGCCACTTACCTGATTTCCAATCTGACCAACACAGGTACAACAGGCTGCGCACCAATGGAATTGAAACTAATGATAGACGCAAAAAGCTGGAGTAATTCAGCAAGTTCTGGAGAAAATGGATAGGTGACGTTTTTAGGTCGGGTCCCTTTTTCAAACCGATTGTAAGTGGGGGGTCGAAGGGGAGAGACTGGAAGCAAGAAAAAGATCTGGACAACTTGGTGCCGGCAACAGATGAAGTCCAGTAGGGAGGTTCCCTGATAGGCTGATTGTTGGCTAGGGCCAGCGTGATCCCAAGAAGGATACATCATTACGAACTGAGGAATTGGTTAACCAACTTTTAGTGGAAGCAGGGGGGAAAGAAGGAGGGAAAGGGGAGGGGAGTGTTTGTGGACGTTACCTAAAATTAGAGAATTCAACATTCATACTGCTGGATTACCGAAAATGAGAGAATTCAATGTAATTCAACGATTCTGTAATCCAGCATTTTGTGTCTACCTTTGGTATAAACCAGCATCTGCATTTCCTTTTTTTTTAATTACAATTAAAGCTAAAATCAGAATGGTATGCATGATGTAAACTGAATTAAATGACATACAGACTGAAAACAGTCGGACAGGAATTGAGCAGAGATTTACCCAGCCCAGACTCATCTTCAGATTCAACGTCACCCATTCCTTCTCTCCAGAGATGCTGCCTGTTCTGCTGAGTTACTCCAGCATTTTGTGTCTAACTTCAGTGTTAACCAGTATCTGCAGTTCCTTCCTACACATATCCCTACCCAGCCCATCTTAGAAGAGCAACAGTAAAACTTGAGTTTGGTATTTTAAAAACCTGTACAAAACTATTGCAAATGTTGCCACTACATAGTCAAAATTCAATTTTACATGCACTCTAGCAGCATTATTTATTTGGCATGGTGACAGCTTGGAAACAATTTTGATCAATTCCCAGCCAGAGTCTACGACAAGAAAATATCGACATGACCGCATTCAGGGTTCCATCCGAAGAAATCCAAGAAACAGCATCTTTCATAAATTATTTTCATTAACAACAGTTTTTATTCTTTTAGGGGGCAGAATGTGTTAGATTGCAATTTAGAATGTGTTTAATCACTTTTCTCAACTTTCTTGCGAATAAGGAATAAAATGTTCTTTTTGACCTGCTGGGTATTGCAGAGTTGTCCAGTTTAAATTTCAAATGCAAATCACATAAAACAAATGGTGATCAGATACCAAATATGTTAAAATGGCAGTGACTTTCAGCAGCAATGTGAAAAAGTATGATTCACTGTATAATCTTTTTACATAGTCATGCGATGATTTTGCTACAATTCAGTAACATGCCAGTTATTTCATGTAGTGCAGTCATATGACACTGTTCTTTGTGTTTCATTTGCCCATCGATGTTGCATTAGTTACATAAAGCAGATTAAATAAACGGGGGCATGTATTAATTATTGTATTGAAGCTCACAATTATATAAGGTAGTATGATATGCTAATTTAGAGATGTTGAAGTTGAAGAAAAAGGGAAATTAATTTCTTAATATAATGAGATCAGTTTAAAACTCACTTCAATTAAATCTTTAATCTACTGTGTAATAACCTCAGTGCAATTAAGGTAAAATCTGAATCGAGTCCAGTTCTGCTATTCAAGGATTATGAGTTACCAGTGTTCCCGGGAGAAGACCAACATCCCATTGCTATCTAACTAATAAAATATATATATGTATTTATATATATGTGTGTATGTATATATATATATATATGTATGAATGCACATTGTGATAATATATGATTAAAATCTGAAGAAAAGCAATTCAGTTTTTTTCCATCAACCTGCTACCATCTCTATTACCAGCCGTACATTCCACTCCAAACTCAAATTTAAATCTAAATTGGAAAAGATCCTTGTAAACAGGGCTATTGGGTGAATTTAGTGTCACTGTCAGACACAACAGCCAGAAGCAGACAGTTTGAAACGACACCACCACTGGAACCACCTGCTTTCTAAATTTCCCTGAAATCTTTTCCACCACCACTCTCCGCAGCGCCTCATGTATGGCTGAAGAGGCATCTTTGTATTATACGAACAGTCTGCTCCATAATCAAATACCATCTGTCGCTACATCTGAACCTAGTTTTAACATCTGTGCTTTCTGGTTTTAACAAAGCTTTAAAAACCAATTCACAAGTTTCACAGTCCACTGCCCAGATACAAAATTACAAACTCAAATGTGTGTTTTCAAATATTTGACAATGTATTCTTACACTAGAGTTTGCAAATCGTTGAGATGTTCCCTCTCTGAGGTATTTGTGAGATTAAATACTATTCACCTCAGCTTGGGCAGCCAAGTGTAAAGGAACAACACTTGTTCCTGGGAGCTGCAGCAACCTTTGCCTGTGCCAACAGAATCTGCACATGCCAATTGAGAAACAGCAAATTGATCAGCACGGCAACCTTTTTACTCCAAATGAGTATAGATAGAGTGATGGTAGAGGCAGGGGGAGGGAGTGTATGGGCCGGCAGTAGAAACTGCGGTGTAACTATTGCATCTGACTGTATAAGTGAAAAAACAGCCACATAAAACCTACAGCAACTTAAAAGCCAGAGTGACTGGTAGCTGAAATATCTTTTCCTTGATCCCTATCACATGTACTATTGCAACGCTTAGCAGGTACGATGGCAACATTTAAGAAACATTTGGACAGGTACATGGATAGGACAGGTTTAGAGGGATATGGGCCAAATGAGGGTAGGTGGGATTAATGTAGATAGGACATGTTAGTTGGTATGGGCAAGTTGGGCCGAAGGGCCTGTTTCCACAAGGTATAACTAACTCTATGACTATGATTCTGATACCTGTTCAGGCAGATAGATGCTACACACGTTAACTCCCCCTCCTTCTATCCAGAGATGCTGCCTGTCCCGCTGAGTTACTCCAGCATGTTGTCGATCTTCGATTTAAACCAGCATCTGCAGTTCTTTCCTACAATAGATCAATAAACCTCTGATTGTCAGCTGGCCAGCAGGAGACAGGCAAGACGAAAATAGAAAATGATTTTAAAAGAACACAATATTTAGCGGCCCGCCCTGAGATTAAAAATCAACGGCCATTGGATGTGAGATGAGGGCAAGTTCATCTGCCTCTCTGAGTCACAGCTGAGGAGAACTTTAGTCATCAGTTTTACCCAGCCTCCTGTTAGTTATTTCCATCGGTCATACATTCTGAAACCTGCCCTTGATTTCAGGTCACATTGATTAAGTAGAAGCAGAAGGATTTCTAATTTGATTAAATAAAACCTATACATGGATTAAACAGCCATATGCTAATATTAAGGACAGACATTGTTAAAATGTGGAGGTCATATGTAAATTAAATGTGTAACTAAATTTAAGTTTCTCTTTGTCAATGAGGGTTAAGATCATTATTTAACTTAACACCATTACATTTAATTCCTAATTTCATTCTTTTTTTTGTTATGATTGGACAAAAACTTGTCTAACTGTTCCGGCTCTATTCCATTCAAGTGGCAGAATCCGAGTTCATTTACTCAGGCTACACGTTGACAATATGGATTGAAATGGTGACACTCTTTTATCCATTCATGTGCAGACTTTCGTGTTATCAATGCCACCATATTTTATATCCTGGTGTTTAGTTGAATCCAGCCTCTTTGAGCTCAATCTCATTTATTAAATAATCCATTCAAATCACTAATCCTCCCCTGTGTGTGTGTGTAAGAAAAATACTTCCTAACATCTGTCTTAAATTTCTTTCATCCATCCTACAGAAATTTCTCAGTTCACCAAAAAGACTCTTACTAAGAAATCCAGTTTTGAGCCTGAAGATTCACTTTATTTCTCCAAGCGGATCCCTTTCAACTAACTTCAATTATCTGGGCAATAAGTGGTTTAATTTATGATGATCAGAGTTGATCAGAGTAATCCGGGCATAGCTGTAGGTTGACTTGAAGAGATTTGAACACGATGCATTTGGCAACATAATCCATCATCTTGTTAGCTGTATTGAGTACTTTTGCAGACAAATCAATTAGCACCCCTTTCTTAAGCTAGTTCTGTCCTACCATACAGCACTCTATTTTAAATTCCAAAGTGGAGCACATTCTATTTCCCAATACTGAATATAGTTTCCCACTGATCATCCCAGGATGCCGACGTTACAAATGGTATTTAGTGAGAAAGGGGGAAAAAAAATCACCCAGTGATTCTTCTCCTTCCCAGCTATGCGATAATCATGATGCTACTGGAAAAAACTTCCAGGTAGACATCACTAGAGTGGAATATTGGAAGCTACCCTTAAGCTGAGCATGGGCAGTCTTTAGCAAGGCACACGCAGTACATTGCTATCAAACTCTGTCCTTATGTGTTGGAAGGAACTGCAGATGCTGGTTTAAACCGAAGACAGACACAAAATGCTGGAGTAACTCAGCGCAATAGATGTCATTTCGGGTCCAGACCCTTCTTCAAACTGAAACGTCACCCACTCTATCTCTCCAGGGAGGCTGTCTGTCCAGCTGAGTTACTCCAGCATTTTGTGTCTAAACTCTGTCCTTATCTCTTACGGTGGTCAAATGTGCACTTTTAAATAAAGGTCACTGGATGATGATCAGATGTAAGAGTGTTGCTGATTTATTCCCGGTCCAGCAATGGAGATTATTTATTGCACAACCCAGGCAGGTGCGTGCGGCACCTCAGATCTACTAATTTGGCAACGGCTGGCACCATCTGATCTGCGGGACATTGATCAATGTCTGGCTGATACAGGCATTCAGTATTTAGATGTTCAAACGAGAAGTTGCCAGTTCATTCTTCATGGTCCTCGTTACTCAGGAATGTACGCCCTGACAAAGGATCAATGAATTAAAGAAAATTGGTGAAGCAAAAGGAGGAAAAAAGATTTGCATTGGACCTGAGAATCATACTGCAACAATTAAACATAGAGGGGCACATAATATACAGTTACTTGTGCACTGTCATAAGTAGCAAGTGATCATAAGTTCTAAAGTGAGCGTTGCATCTATCTGCTTGTAATTTTTCAATATCAGCAGCATCGGCAAATCAATTTTCATTCATTCCAGTTATCATAATTATGATGTAATGGGCAAGCAATTCTGGAAGTGAAATTGTACTTAATATCCAAACTTAGTTTTGGTTTCAATTATTATGCAATATTCTGCATCACTAGAAAGGAGACCAATTTGTTGCAAGAACTGATATAATACAGTAAATAACAAGCCTCCCTATATAAATCCGTGGCATTCTCTGTGGTGGAGGCCAATTCACTGGATGTTTTCAAGAGAGAGTTAGATATAGCACTTGGGGCTAACGGAATCAAGGGATATGGGGAGAAAGCAGGAATGGAGCACTGATTTTGGATGATCAGCCATGATCATATTGAATGACGTGCTGGCTCGAAGGGCCGAATAACCTACTCCTGCAACTATTTTCTATGTTTCTAAACGGCTACAATATTGTAAATAGTTTGATATATACAGAGACGTGAGGAAATAACGTGAGGAAATAAATATTAAAAAACATATTAAATGTGTGTTGTCCGAGCTTTCGTTTAGTGGCACATAAGATGCAACAGCTGCTTTGGAATTGAGTCAGCCTTGTGGATGTCCATTGAGTGAATGAGACTGTGGAAGGCGAGAGAAAATTAATGTACAAGGACCTTTCCTAAAAGAAACATACTTCAACACTGACAGCTGGCAGTCTGTTCGGAAAAAGGTGATTGAGAAGGAAAGAAAAACAAAGAGCTGTAGGACACTAAAAGAAAAGATTTGCTAAAGCTCGGAAGTCATTAGATTAAAACTGATGTAGATGTTGGCTGCAATTAAAGTGCAGGAAACAAATAACTAGACTGAAATAAATGTTGTTAAAATATTTATTCTCTGATATCACTGAGGCTGGTCTAATTACACCAAAGCAAGCAACATCAGCAAATTGATTTGCATTAGTTCCAGTTATCATAATTAGTTTTATATTGAAAAATCACTGGCAGATGAATGCAACACCCATTTTAGAACTTAAGCTCACTTGCTACGTTTAATAGAGCACATGAGACTGTATATAATGTGTCCCTTAAGGACTTCAGCAGTTTAATTTATATCTACAAGTGCAAATCTTAATTGTCTTGATAATCCTTTATTTACCTTCCTTGACTCTGGAGTGTTTAAGGTCTCATTTTAATCTAAGCAAAATATTTGCAAGCTACTCTGATATATTTTTGTCTCCACTGGGGAGGCGTGACCTGGGAATGAAAGAGTAGTATTTTATGTGCAATGATCCTTGAAGCTGTCCTTGATTTCTGTTTACAGTACAAGTATCATTTTCCTTGTTTTCTTGAAAGGATACCGTAAGCCTATCAATTATGGCAGAGTGGAATCTGAGATTGTGTCCATAACTGTGGTGATTTAAAATGCTCTGCAACCTCTATTTTCAATACGAACAAAATACATGCATATAACAAAACTTTATCTTAAATAAGCTGGGGCCTCCATTAATGTAGTGCAAACACAAATGCCATATCAATGTATTCCAAGTCTGTATATATCTCAAATTAACTAATATCATAAATCATCATGAGACAGATTATGGTTTTCCTTTTGTCATTGATCCACAAATAGTGTGTGTTTAAAGGTATTTAATAGTATATGGATATTGTTAGCATTGCAATGACTGCAGAATTATTTCTCCATTCTTATTTTCAATTAATTAAAATAAATGGTGAAAATTAGGTCTGATTTTAATCAATTCAAACTCTCCAATTTTAAACCTGGAACCAAAATGTGAAATGACAATCTCTTCTGACCTAGCTATGCATTCTGAAATAAATTACTTTATTTGTCTAGTGTGAATAAGCAAATCAAATTAATCAAATTTGAAATAAAATTATTTTTTGTTTGGCGGTTTTAATAGATCAAAATGTGGATCTGAAACAAAATTATCAAGTCTGCAAAAGCAAAAGAATAAAAATGAGCAACATGGTCCTTAATTTATAAAATTGTTTAATCTTCTCAAATGTAGAATGATCACCAGGAAATTAAATGGGAAATAACAAAAAGTTAATGGTAATCTGGGGTATTCTAAAATAAGAAACTACCTTTTAGGTCTTCTCTTCAATATGAGTTACAGTAAACACTGAAATTAGAAAAAGGATGTAACAGACACGACAACATATCGCAGCATCTATTGTTCAGATGTGGAAAGATTTCACAGATTATATCAGCCAGTTTCACAATGAGTTATGCAACATGACTAACTCTACCATCAAGAGGAAAGATTGTATTATATAAAAAGTGCTAATCATGAACCTTGTGGTGATGATAATGTTTTTCAGATTCCTGCCTTTACTTCCAATGCATTATTGAAGGCACAATAAAATCCAAGTGCTGTGTTACGTGGAGAACAACCTTTTTTGTTTTTATAGGTCAGGAAACATAGAAAGCTCTACGTCTTGCATGAACTGCAATTAGAAACAGATGTTGCCTGCTTAAAGGTATATAGGTGACAATGTGACAGTACTGGTACAGTGAACATGCTATTTGTCAGACAACAGATGTTTTGCAGTTTCTGCACCAGAATCATAGACCTGACTTTGTCACAACCTTATGTGTGGATTAAAGGCTACTGCTAAAATTCAGCCTGTTTTTACTTCATGCAAATTTAAAGGGAGAAAGCAATTGCTGAGTTCCCCTTAATTTATTTGGAACTCATGGTCAAATATATATTTATTCTTGCTGTAATGTGAGAAAGACTTTTGTAATAACAGAATAGCTCAAAGTGCTGTGGCAGACTTTTCCTGCAAATTAAATGGTGATTGAAATGTAGGCAGGCATGAGTTTACCTTACAATGCTGACTTACAAGTGATTACTCAGTGGATATAGCTAAACATCATTTGTTTAATGCTTTCCCCCCATTGCAGCAATGATTTAGTTTTTATTGAAAATGTCCATGAGTCACTTTGGGATAGCCTAAAGTAATGAAATTCTTAATATTTCAGATTTCCTGCATTGTCAGTATTTTGCTTTATTTTGAGTACAAAAAAAATGAAGTCATTTCAGAGAACCAGCTTGTTCTAAAATGGTCCAAGAACAGAAAATGAGGAAACCATTCAGCAGGTCAGGCAACATCTACGAAAAGAAAATCAGATGCTAACATTTCAGACCGATGAACCTTCTTTAAAAGTGGATAAAACTAGTTCCAATTAAGTGTCTCTGATCTGAAATGTTAACTCTGCTTCTATTTTCCAGGATGCTGCCTGACCAGCTGAGAGTCTCCAACATGTTCTGCTTTCATTTAAGATGTTCTGCACCTGTAGGTTTTTGATTTTTTGCTGTTTTACATGGAATCTACTCCAATAATGTAAACTACAACTTAAAATAAGATTTTTTAATTGTGAAACCTAGGGACAAAGTACTACAAATATCAAACAACAGACTGAATAAATATTATTTAGATACTGATAATAAATATTCAAATTGAGGAAATCAGAAGTGCCACTTATATAAACCCACCATATGAACTGAAGGACAATTAGCAGTTAAATAACTATACCAAGCCTTGGCTTGGTTCTTATCTAGGTTTATGAACAAATAGAACTGCACAATTTCCCCAGGTTTCAGCTTGCCACAACATTTGTTGAAACACGTGAAGTTGAGAGATAAAGAGATGGCGAAAAGCTTGAACACATCCAGATACGAAGGTTTTATCCAGACTCCACTCAAATTTCCCATATCTGTCTCCAATTCCTTGCACCAAATGCATCTCAACGTATTAAAATAACTCCATCACAGGACCAATGAAGCATGCATGTAAATTTCCTGTAACTATGCAGGGTCTAAATAGATATAAAATTACCCACAATTTTAGGCATAGCTAGAAACAAAATGACTACTAATGTTTTACTGTGTATTTTTAAACATTTTGAAAACCGTACTCAATCAGAATTGCACTGTGATTTCTACTTCTCTGAATAGCCTTAGTGCAAGCTATGTTACATAATAGACACAAAATGCTGGAGTAATTCAGTGGGTCAGACATCATCCTGGAGAAAGGAATAGGTGATGTTTAGGGTCGAGACCAGAGTCAAGAGATGCTGTCTGACCCGTTGAGTTACTCCAGCTTTTAGTGTCTATCTTCAGTTTAAACAACCATCTTCATTTCCTTCCACACACCTTACATATTATACACATCTCTGATTGAATCTTCGCTCTGCCTGATGAAGAAAAGTGCCTGATATTTTCCACACTAAATGCAAGGATTTTCATGTGAGTCCCGTACTTCCTTTAGCTTTGATTGTTTGCAATGATTAAAGTTAGTTTTCAGTCAATTTTACATTCTGAAGTTGCTAGTGAGTTAGGAAAGAGATTTAGGAATCGATGAGCCTCCGTGTCTGATTTTGGCTGGAACTTCTCAGTTTACTGTCCCAAAAGTAACTCTGTCAAGAGAGATTCGACTTCACAGTAAAGACGTGCAATAATGAATAGAAAACCTCACACGCCAATGGGATCTTCTAGGGATTTGTTTATAACAACAGTTATATTTTGCATTACCACACCATAAATCCTAGAGGAGATAGTGATGGATATAAGCGGGTGTTCATTGTATTTCAGGATATTGTGGGGCGGCAGGATGCTGGTTCACAGTGATATTCCCCAGACATTGCATTCCTGATCTCAGCTGTGCTGTCAGGGAACACACCTCCCCACAGGGAGGAGAATGAATCTCTCGGGGAGATGAGCTCTCCCAGCTGCTGCCTCGAAACCAGCATCAATGGAGGCCTGGGAAACATCACCTGTCCAGCAGCTCAAACTAAAGATGGGGGGGCGTCTGGGCAGGAGAATTAGCAAAACTTCTGCTAAAAATTAGGAGAACTCTCTCACTGGTCTAAAATTTGGTGACATTTTTCACTGCGCAAAATGTTCAACTTGCCAACTGGGAGTCTCGTGTAGAGCCATGCACTCATTGTAGGGCCTTACATTGCTCGGCACAAACTACATGGCTTAGCTTTGAAACCTCTTCAAAATCAAAGAAACCGCAAAGGGACAGAACCTCCCCTTGGAAAGATCATGGGGGAAATGAAGCATGAAACATCATCCCTATTAATATGCTGAATATTTCTAAATATTTCCATTTATCTGTTTGTTCCTGAAGCAATCTTAGTGCATTTACTAGTTTTAATTGTTCCTTTTAAGTAATCACCATAAAGCCTCCTGTCATGGTGACAATGTTCAGCTGAGAGGATCATAATCCGTTATCCCTCTCAACACTAAAAGAGGCAGAGCACACTCCTAACTTTTTGCTGCCATCATGTGGTTTGTTGGGGAATTGGGATGATCTTACCAAGCAGTATCTCAACTGTTATTGTGCATCTCGTTTTTTCATCTTCGAAGGTTTATTGTTTTTCTCGCGATCTGTGTGCTAATCTTCGTTTACGCTGACAATAGTTTGGATTGCAACAAACCTTACTGAGCAATTTCTGCACAGCTTCGCATCTGCCTGTCCACTCATTGTTCATGGTGCAGATAGAATCCTGTCAATTGTCCCAGGCAAGAACGGTAGTAGTAAAGAAGATGATCCTTTTTGGATTAGACCGTTCTATCTTCCAGTATAATATACACACCGGGTGACGTGGTAATCAAAAGAATTATCCGTAACTTCTCAAGAGTGTCTGAGAAATCAAATGACAAGATCTTTTAAAGAAGAAACCACCCTGAAGACATGGATGAAGTGACCTGTAACTCCATATAGTTGGCCACCTTTTACGGATTACGGAAAAAGGATTTGCCTATAAAAGAGCGTTTGAAGCAAGAAATTACTTTCAAATTTAATCTTCCATGGTTCCAAAATTACAGGAATAGACTAAGGAACATTTTGTATGATTGCATTTTTGGTAATCATTTGGTAAACGCTCTTAGGTCGCTCGTGGTATTGCTCATGATGAGTTAGAAGTCAAACTAATTCATTATTATAACATTTAACTCTCAGAAATAATCATCCCCATTCAATGTTCTTGAGGCAAAAAAGGCACAATTTCATGCAGCTGTGTGTGTGTGTGTGTGTGTGTGTGTGTGTGTGTGTGTGTGTGTGTGTGTGTGTGTGTGGTGTGTGTGTATGTGGTGTGTGTATGTGGTGTGTGTGGTGTGTATGTGGTGTGTGTATGTGGTGTGTGTGTGGTGTGTGTGTGGTGTGTATGTGGTGTGTGTGTGTGTGTATGTGGTGTGTGTGTGTGTGTGTGTGTGTGTGTGTGTGTGTGTGTGTGTGTGTGTGTGTGTGTGTGTGTGTGTGTATGTGGTGTGTGTGTGTGTGTGTGTGTGTGTGTGTGTGTGTGTGTGTGTGTGTGTGTGTGTGTGTGTATGTCTATGTGTGAGTGCCCTCTGTGGGTCTGTTTGTGTTTGTGTTTGTGTGTACACATGTGTGTATGCATGTGTGATGCCACTCAGTATTTACCTCCTCTACTGCTGTGTCTGTGGAATTATCTGCCACAGAAGGCAGTGGAGGCCAATTCACTGGATGTTTTCAAGAGAGAGATTTAGCTCTTAGGGCTAACAGAATCAAGGGATATGGGGAAAAAGCAGGAACGGTGTACTGATTTTAGATGATCAGCCATGATCATATTAAAAGGCGGTGCTGGCTCGAAGGGCCGAATGGCCTGCTCCTGCACCTATTTTGTTATTTTTCTCTGTTTCTCACCTTCAGTAGAAGTTGTGATCACTGTCGTACACTGTGACCATTGTAAGGACTGATGATAAAGCACACACACCAAAATCCTATACTTCCAGCGGCGGAAGTCCACAGGAACTGGAGGACAGGGATGTGTGGTGCGTCCGTCACCGTTCCCGTTGGAAACCAGCGCCACTGCGTCGCTAATGTTTTCAACGATGATGAATGAATGAATTACCTTTTCCTTGGCCTGATGAAGGGCTGCCTTTCAATACATTGCTTTTGACTCAGAAATAGTTGATTCACGTCTGTTCCACTGGTTCCTGCTGCTCTTCTACCTGCCATTAGTCCTTGAGCCTTTCCCCATCATATGGACAACATATTAGTGCCATTAGATAATAGTCTGCTAAATTCAAATGTATCAGTGAAGCTCTGGCTTCTCCTTCACAGAGACGTTAATGGTTCCAGCTGCCTTCGAAGTGTTGATATCCTTCAGTGAAGAAATTCTTGTGGCACCTTCTGCTAACATGCTCAGCACCCAAATAACCCCTATCCTCCAGAGCAAGCAGGCAATATGCAATGGAGGTGCATTGCAGACTGTTTGGAAAGCACGTCGGCACAGTTGGTGCTGAGCATAAATTGCTGCTGCTCAAGAGTTTGCAAGCTGTTGGTGGCATTTTGCTCCTTTCTAACAGTTCCTCCTTCTGCTCTCAAGCTGCTGCCCCCCTCGGTTGGCATATTGGGATCTATGTTTTCATTTTGGGGAGTCAATAGAGAAAATAACAATCTCCTGATCAAATTTTAATGTAATGTCAGGATTAAGATACAATCAAATCTTTTTGGTGGCACTAAAAGCAGTCAGGGCGGAGCAGTAAAAATCTCCACAAAAGCAAACGCTCTAATATGTGGCACGGATGTTCAGGAAAAAACTTGGCAGAAATCGTGGGTAAGCATTGCACCAGGGTTTAAAGATTAATGAGTACAAATAACTTAAGGATCACATTTGTCGGCTGCGTGAGGGTTTACGAGAAGCGAGCGGTGATCTGGCTGGCTTCTGCAGCTAAGCTGGTACAGTGGGTGCTCTTTGCATGAGGAGTTTAGATAACATGAATCCTGTGGCCATATTAAAATGTCACCATTTCATTCTCCATATCTTTGCACATCAGGAAATTTGCTGCTGTGAGAATCATGTTTAAAACCAATGTGAACAGAAAATTCATAAACAATGCGCATTGTAACTCGGTAGGCAATTTAAACCTTTCCCCAGTGGAAACTGAATGCAGGTGTTAAAATTGTCCCTTTAAAAGTGTATTGTGGGGCCAAGTGAAATGGGAGCACGTCTCTGATCTGAGACCCTGGCAACGTTGGCCCCTCTGCCCCTCCTCCAATCCCTCATGCCGCAGCCTTGCCCACTTCCTGATTCCAAGATCCCTATAAGATTCCCATGAGGAAGCCTTGGCAACCAATCCATGCTGGCAGCCATGAGAGGCTTGATGTGCACCACAGAGAGAAGCAATAAAAGCTCATGATAAATTTCACACTGATATCACTTTGAAGGAAGGGAAATAAAGGCCACGGTTTGGTCGCATTCAGTATTTCAATTATTTCTTTAAATGATACAGGTGTTAGCTATGTGGCTGCAGAGATAACAACATCATTTCAAAACCCTATCAAATGGTGGTAATTAAATATAGCTAAATATTTAACTGATCACTCAGTATTTTAATAATAGGAAGCACCAATAATGTCAGTGTGAAACATATACGGCAGAAATGAGCCTGAGATTGCTCATGAGATGTTGTTCTGGACCATGTCAGTAATTATTCTGGCAAGACCCAAACCTGAGGTTTTGGAGCCTGCAGCAGAATGCTACAAAACCCACACAACGTATCTTTGTAAAATTCCTCAATAATAATTTATTTTCAATTCAGAGAAAGAATTACATATACACAGCATTTTGAGAATGTTAAAGCCACTATGTAAGTGGAAGTATTATTAAATATGTTCATCATTATTAAAAGCTCTCCGTTTGAAATCTGTTGAAACAACTGGTTAGTGTATCATATTTAGAATTCCATGAACAATTGAAGGGTCTTCAAATGTGTTTTACACCGTTATCCTAACGAACAATAGAACCCTTAAACAGTTTTGTATTAAAGATGGCATCATAAGTAATCTTTTTAAACTATGAATCATTTTCACACCTTCTCAAAGAAAATGCTGGAAATACTTATGTCAGGCAGCATATGTGATGACAGAATATTTGCGTAAATATTGCAGTTTAATGATCTTTTTCTAACTCCAGTTCATCATGAGATTGACGCTGCCTTTAAAATGTCCATGAGAAAGGTTCAGATGTTACTAGGGTCTAAAGAAGGGTCCCAACCTGAAACGTCATCTGTTTATTTTCTCCAGAGATGCTGCCTGACCCGTTGAGTTGCTCCAGCACTTTGTGTCTATCTTCAGAATCAGATGGTTACTATTTCTCTAACTGTTTCTCCCTCCTGCCCAATGATTATTCTACCCTATAAGAGCCACAGAGTGAAAAGCCATTGTGGGACATAGTGCAGATTCTTCCACTACAATATTGCATTGTGTCACTAGAGATAAAAAGCTAGAGTTTCTGCTGGATGGTGCAAAGAGAAGAAACATTCAAGGTGACTGAGAGTCATATAACGGAACATGGAATTTCCTCTCAAACAAGTTTATTGTCCGGGAATTGTTAAAACGATCGTGGATAAAAATGTAAGTATAGTCCATTATATATTTTGAAAGGGATATTACAAGTTAGTACAATGTTGTTTTTCAAGTTTAGCTGTCTATTTACAGAGCTGCCAACTGCAACTAAACATTTTTGAGAAGTCAAAGATAGACACAAAATGCTGCAGAGACTCCGTGTCAGGCTGCATCCCTGGAGAACATGGATCAGCAATGTTTCAGGTTGAAACCCTTCTTCAGTGTGATGAAGGGTTCCGTCCCAAAACGTTGCCTATCCATGTTCTCCCGGGATGCTGCCTGGCCCGGTAAGTTTGTCCAGCATTTTGTGTCTATCTTTGGTAGAAACCAGCATCTGCCATTTCTTGTTATTACATTTTGGAGAAATCACTTGGGATCGCACTGAATTCTGACCTTAAGACAAGCTACAGTTCTGCTGCAGAAGACTCAGATAAGGATTGTCATGGACACCTAACAGACGAAGGCTGGTGATTAGGCACAATGAAATGTCTGGTGCAGGCATATCAAAAAAAACCTGCACGCAATGTCAACAATGTACTGTAGCTGCTTGAAAATTGGTAAATTACAGAAGAAATCCTGAAGCAGCTGATTTAGCCACTAAATAATGCCAATCTGGTCTTCAACTTGTTTGTGTAAGATATTAACTGGAATATTGAGTAATTTAGTAGCACTGGCCCACACTCTGACTTCCATGGACTTTAGCAATGTAAGCACTGACGTCTTCACCATTAAAGCAGCTCGGACAACTCAATCTACAAGGACAGGTTTCAATGGGTATTGTGGAACAACTTCAGAAAAAATGATCAGTATCTGGGACCAATCTTAGTACTAAATCTAATCATAAACAGTTTAACATTAATATTATATCTATTTAATAACTGTTTTATTTTTTCTTTTGAAGTAAGTATTTTATTGTTCCGCTTCAGGACATATGACAATAAAACACTTTTGACGATTACAATTGAACATCAATGGGAAATGAAATCATAAGAAATAAGAAATAAGACTTTGGAGTTAATACTACATGTTGTGAACCAAGGGACACGTGGATCTGGTTTGTTTCAGGGAATAGAGACGGCTTGAGTCAAACACAACTCAGCGGGTCTGCGGAGGGAATGGACGGGTGACGTTTCAGGTCGGGACTCGTCTTCAGACTGATTGGAGTAGAGGGGAGAAAAATGGAAAACATGGAGGTGGAATAAAGCCTAGCAAGCGATAGGAGGATAGAGGTGAGAGGGGTTTGATTGGTAGATGGGTGAGTGGTAGGACTCACAGAAGGGGAGATGAGAAAGAGAGGATGTCACAGATCTCCCATCGGAGAAGGGGGAACCTTTCATGAGGAGATTTCACAGTGGAACAGTAATATGGGGACATAAGCAACGACAGATGCTGGAATCGTGAGTAATATACAAAGTGTTGGAGGAACTCAGTGGGCCAGGCAACATCTCTGGGGAGAATGTGTAGGGTTAGGAGTTATTGTGTGGTTGGCAGTTTATTGTCTAGTGGTATTGTTTTATAATAATCAGAACAATGCACTTTCAAAAGGAGAATGCACTTTATGTCCTATTGGGTAACAGTGTGAATGGGATCCAAGATATGTACATTAGAATAGAGCCGAAGATCAAGACATAGGAGCTGAATTAGGCAATTCACCCCATCGAATATGCTCTGCTATTTGATCATGACTGATCTATTTTTCCCTCTTTACCACATTCTCCTGCCTTTTCCCGTAACCTTTGATGCCTTCACTAATCAAGAACCTATCAATCTCTGCCTGCAAGATACCCAATGACGGCCTCCACAGCCATCTGTGGAAATGAATTCCACAGATTCACCACCCTCTGGCTAAAGAAATTTCGTCCTCATCTCCATTCTCCATAATAAAATCAATTGACTACTCTAATTGCTCCAAGAGCTAAATTGATTATGAATCAATTCCGTAGCTTCCCAGCTACATGCTCCCCTCTCCAGTGCAGACTGGAACCCTTCACAAGCCTGACAAAAGGAGCCTTTCAGAGTGAAACCCCAACAAGCCTGAACACTGCAACAGAACAAATAATCAGACATGAAATCTGTGCCCAGTCTAGAAGAATCAGTTCAGTCGCTGCGCGAATAAAGAAAATGGCTGCAAGTTGTGAAGAAGGATAAAATAATGTGTTAAAAGGGTAGGCGAAGAAAAATTACTTTGAAAACGTGGGCTCTGGCAGCATAATATCAATTTCAAAGAATACAGCTCCATCTAAAATAGTCTGACCCGAAAACATCACTAGAGCACACTCTAATCACAGGAGATGTACTCTGTTAATCCCACCCCTCATCAGCTGTGCTGGCCCATTGTAATGAATATGAAAATTAAATCCTTTTTAGCTTTGAGACCAAGAATATTTTCATCTTTGCCCTGAAGGGAAAGCTTCATACAGTCGTAGGATTACAAGGTGAACCCGCAGGTCACGAGGAGACCTTTCCTTTTCTCATCAAAGAATTCAATTTCAGAGCCCAAGTCTTTTAAAATAATACATTCTTGCAACTCATGAACAGTTTGTATTCATATCTGGTATGGGAAAAAAAATAAGCTTGCAGAAGACGAAAAGAGGATCAGAGGTGGGGATGGAATATTATTATAATCTGCCACACTCACACGTCAGTCTTTTACTGAGCAATCACTGATAAATTGAGGATTTACATATTTAAGAGGGGAAGAGAACCTCTGTATGAAAATTTTAATTCAAAGATCAGTTTCCAGGACTTTAACTCTTGCTATCCTGTGCATCTCAAATTATTTATCGTTAACCTGGCAAAGGGTATCTTCCTTTTCGTTGCACAATGAAATATAACTTCAATTGTTTTTTACAGAAAAGTTACATTTTTATTGTGTATTTTTCTTAATCGCTTTGACTTTTGAGAGATAAAGTGTGGAAACAGGCCCTTCGTCCCATCGAGCAGCGATCACCCCCTACACTTATGCCCCTGTCCCACTTTGGAAACCTGAACGGAAACCTCTGGAGATTTGCGCCCCACCCAAGTTTCCGTGCGGTTCCCGGATGTTGCAGGTGGTTGCCGGAGGTTGCAGGTAGTGGAAGCAGGTAGGGAGACTGACAAAAACCTCCGGGAACTGCACGGAAACCTTGGGTGGGGCGCAAAGTCTCCAGACGTTTCCGTTCAGGTTTCCTAAGTGGGACAGGGGCATAACACTAACTATCCTGCACACTAGGGACAATTTACAATTTTACCAAAGCCAATTAACCTACAAACCTGTACGTCTTTGAAGCGTGGGAGGAAACCGGAGCATCCTGACAAAACCCAAGGACACAGGGAGAATGTACAGCAACACCCGTAGTCAGAATCGAACCTGTGTGTCTGGTGCTGTAAGACCAGCACTCTACCGCTGTGCCACTGTGCAATTAACTTAGCGTTTCTACAATGATTGCCGGTTTGTCATAGAAGATATCCTAAATATTCAAATCAGCGTGCCGGATTCAGGTCAATCGATTTCGAATCAAAAGATCAGTAGCCTCTGTTCCTTTACATGTTGTGGGTGAACAACAGCATGTGGGCTGCTGCTGTGAAAGATACAGAGAGGAAAACAGAAGCAATGAGATAAATGTGATGTTAATGCAACAGTTGATTTAAGGAACAGAACATCATCAAAGGTGAACTGTAAAATCATGATACATTGGTACCAGAGACATCAAATGCTGGAGCAACTCAGCGGGACAGGCGACATCTCTGGAGAGAATGAATGGGTGAAGAAGCGTCATCCATTCCTTCTCCCCAGAGATGTTGCCTGTCCCGCTGCATCACTCCAGTATTTTGTGTCTATTCAAACCAGCATCTGCAGCTCTTTCCTTTACATTGGTAAAAGATTGCAACAATAGTACAAAGTAAGCGTGACCTTAATGACATCCTTAGCCTTATGTTGGTGATGTGGTTTTTTTATTGCATGCATTTTTATTTCTCTACTCCCATCAAACAATGTTTACATTGGTTCATACGGCAATCCTGGGAATGGCAACATTCGTATATATATATTCCTTGAAAACTTCATAATCTGTCGGGACTCAGTAAGCACAGATCATAAGTAATCTTGCGTCTTAAGGTTCCTCTTGCTATTGTTATGAAAATTAAAGTCAGAATACATTAATCCCTGATTTATGCATCGTAACTACAGCATGTTTCATAAAATGGAATTCTGTAAGCTTTACCTTTCTTAACACTACAATGTTACTGTTATCGTTAAAGATAAATTCAAACTTTATAGTAAATAGTGTGCTGGTCTGGTAAAGATAATTTATCACTGTGAAGTCTGGGAGCGGTGACTTTAGATCCTGCCCTTTATATAAAATATAGACCTACATTTACTGCGGTGAACTCTTGGAATAGCAGGTGGTTCATTCGCAGATGCTTTTACAAATGTTTTATTACAAATGTATTTCCAGCAGTGGTTTTGGTCACATCGTTGCTCCCTCCTATTTATTGCCCCACAAAACAGAGTGCAAGGCTGAAGGAGGCAGAAACATGGGGAGACCCAAAGTTTAATTGAAGGGTAGAAATTCTTCCTCAGTCTCCATATAATAGCCCCTTTCCATTAATTTCCTCTGCAAAATTCAGTTCTATGGACCTCCATTACAAAAAGGGATTACAATCTGCTGTTGTTAATTTGTTGCGCATTGAAGGTCCATGCGTGGCCCAAACTTGTTCTTCCACTGCAACTTCAACATTTTCCTCTAAGTGTGATAATGGAGGCAGTTTGGACCTGCTGAAATCTGATCGACAAACTGCACCCCCTCCACACACACCTGGATCTCCTGCCATCAGGCAAGAGATACCGTAGCATCAAAGCCCGGACTACCAGACTGCTAAACAGCTTCCTGCCACAGGCTGTGAGGCTGCTAAACAGTCACTCCACCTGATTCTGCTGCTTTGCACTGACAATTTAATAGCTCTGGTACTGGCCACTCAAATCAGCTGCCCTGGACATTTTAATTACTGTTTTTACTGTATTTTAATGTTGCTGTTTTACCTGCTTTTAATTATTTATACTGTTTCATCAGGGACTGGATTGTTTTTACTGTTATTATGTGTGAAATGTTTAAGTTTTATGTGCGATGCTCCGGTATTCCCTGGGAAATGTCTTCTCGTTTTGCACTGTACAATTGTTGCTTTGCAAGATGACAATAAAGGTTGATTGATTGATTGATTGATTGATTGATTGATTGATTGATTGATTGATTGATTGATTGATTGATTGGTTGATTGATTGATTGATTGATTGATTGATTGATTGATTGATTGATTGATTGATTGATTGATTGATTGATTGGTTGGTATCTTTGTAGCATCAAAAAATGATGCCATCATATTAGGTAAGCAGTATTTTGGTGATACTGTGCTGTGGAAGAAAAAAAATGAAGCTTGTGTTTTCCTGATTATAGGAAGGTTATCAGTACGTGGTGTCCCCATAGCAGAAGCGTCCACGTCGTGGGGCTGGAAACTGGGAGTATCCTGTGCTAAATCTGCCACCACCATCATCTATTGCAACAAGTGATGTCTCCCACTGATTGTCGCCGGAAGCTTGCATCCTTTTCAGGACAGCCCGGTCAACATTTGCTACATGGAAGATGGACAGGAAAGAAGAAGTACATGGTGCACGTATTCTGCATCAACTTTCTCTGCCATGTTCCTCCCTCATACTCTCTCCCTCCCCATACCTTTTTCACCTCACTGGGACGTTTCCATATGTATCAGGGACATTTCAGAAGCTGACCAATGTCCCAGTATTCATGAGGGAACTGCAGATGCTGGTTTATACCGAAGAGAGATACAAAATGCTGGAGTAACTCAGCGGGTCCGGCAGCATCTTTGGAGAAAAGGAATAGGTGACGTTTTGGGTCAGAACCCGGCCAACAATGGGCCATTATGGACTCCACCCTTCCTGAGGTCATCTGCTGCTCACCCAGTTTTGTTCTGATCTTTTCTCACCTCCAGTCCCCCACTCTATCTTTCAGTCTGAGGAAGAGTTCCACCCTTGCACCACTGTGCTGCCTTGTGCCACTGTGCCACCCTCAAAATATCTTGGTGCGTTTTGTTTTATCTACCTTTGGTTGGTAGCCACTACAACAGATTCAGCATTCTCATTCAGCATTAGTTTTCATTAGTCTCTCACCCTCAGCCCCCCCCCAGCCCCCCCCCCTCCCCCCCCCCCCCCCCCCCCCCTTCCCACATTGACAGACATGAGATGCTTAACCAGTGGGCCCCGCAGGTTTAGTCATAGAGCCATACAGCACAGAAATAGTCCCTTCGGCCCAACTCATCCATGCTGGCAAAAAAAAATAGACAGGCATAAAATGGAATAATCATGTGACCTACTGCTGTTTAATTTGGAAGCAGAAATTCCTGCTGATAAATCTGCAAACTCAAGGAATGAAAAACAGTAATGATGCATTGTAAATCCCATTGCGTTTTTAGGGGGAAAACGACACTGAGCATTAAAAATGTAAATATTCACCTTGTTTTCCTCAGCCTCCAAGTGGGGCAGTATTAATAGGAAGCTTCGAAAGCAACATAAATTACATGCATGACACGCAAATGAAAGCTTGCATCTGACCACACAGCATGAATTTTACATAAAGCCTGAACCGCTATGCAAAGGCTTTATTAGTATTGGGTTTCAGTGCAGAAAGATGAGCTCCAAAAGGAAATACATTTGGAGAGCATTATTGAGAACAAATTTTCTCTTGATGGAATATATACAACCCCCATAGTTAAAGGGCATTAGTTCATTTTCATTAGAATTACCAGATCTGCTCAGGAATCCTTCATTATGATATTAAACAAGATTTAATAAGTGAAAGTGACTTGTAGTGGTGATCATGAGAATTAGTCAAGCGAGCTTCTGTCACTCCCAGTGCAATATGTTCACTGGCTTCCTATAAACCTCTTTCATGTTCCGATTTCTTGAAGTGAATTCTTTTGCTGACAGTTTTCACCAAAGGATAGATATCCTATTTGAAACTTAGTTGATACATTTTCACTCGATTTCAGGCATTTTTAAATAATTCTTTTCCTGATTATGGTGTGGTCTTTTTCATATGCTGGGATCTAAATTCCACATTTGCCACACTTGTTTCACAGCCAAGAAGTAGGGAAGCTAATGAGAAATCTAGTAATGTTTTAGCCTGGAGTTAATTAGTACTCTTTCCAAGGCCAAAGCTAAGTAACTTGTCCTCTGATGGTTATTTTAGGTGGCCCTGATCTCTGCCTGAGGGGAATGCAGCATTAATTTAAATATTCATGTGATGATTACTGCTGAATAAGGGCTGTTGGCTACATTTAGGCGTCTGGCTTGTCCCATTGTCTGCTACAATGTCACATTTACCATGAATAGTCGCCTTTTGCCTGAGGATCTTCTAACATGGCAGCATTGGAACTTTCACCCTTGATCCTTTGCAAGAAAATGGCTGGCAGAAATAGACCACCGGTTCATCTTCAATGTAAAGCCCCTTTAAATTTATTGATGTGCTTGTCTGCACCCCACAACTGTGTATCTCTCAATGAGGCTGATTATTTCCTGGTTTGAGTTTATTGGAAGAGGTTGCTTTGAGGACCAAACTCAAGTCAAGTCTGAAGAAGGGTCCTGACCTGAAACCTCACCTGAGTCTGAAGAAGGGTCTCGATCCGAAATGTTACCCAGTCATTTTCGCCAGAGATGCTGCTTGATCCCCAAGTTCTCCAGCACTTTGTATCTATCTAAGGCAACCCTTATTAAGGGTGTTAATTTTAGTTTTGTTGTTTGGGGGATTTGGCCTTTGCTTGCAAGGCCAGCATTTATTCCCTTGTGGAAGTGGTAGTGAACGGCCATCTTCAACTGTTATGCTTTTTCCGGTGAAGGTACTCCCACGGAGCTCGTGGAGAGGGAGATCCTTGTGTTAGACCTCGTACCAATGAAGGCTTACAATTTGGATGGAAGACTGCAGGTGGTGGTTTTTGCCTGCACCCATTGCCCTTGCGTTCTTGGTGATAGAGGTTGTGTATTTGGGATGTGCTACTGGAATAGCTCAGGCAAATAACTGCAGTGCACTTTGGATACACTGTAATCACTATGTACCAATGATGGAAAGAATTAACACATTGGCCTATGGACAAGTTTTCAATCAAGTGGGCTGTTTTTCAATTAGTGTTGAGCTTCTTGAGCGATTTATTTTTTTTACAGCAATATGCATCCAAGCATGTGAAAGATATTTTATCACCCTCTAAATTCGTAGATAAAGGAAGGGCTTTGGGATAGCAGAAGTTGAGTCGTTGTCACTGATACCCAACCTTTAGACTTTGAACTTTGGATCTACAGTGCAGAAACAGGTCCTTCGACCCACCGTGTCTATTTCGACCAGTGATCACCCCGTACACTAGCACTATCCTGCATACCTCATACAATTTACAATTTTTACCGAAGCCAATTAACCTAAATTAAATTAAATTAAATTTCTTTATTTATATAGCACATTTTTAGTCAGCTTGCATTGACCCCAAAGTGCTTCACATAATTATATCCACACACACAGGCAAAGGTGGGTGAAGTGTCTTGCCCAAGGACACAACGACAGTATGCACTCCAAGCGGGATTCGAACCAGCTACCTTCCGGTTGCCAGCCGAACACTTAGCCCATTGTGCCATCTGTCGTCCCTACAACCTACAAAACCTATACGTCTTTGGGATGCGGGAGGAAACCGGAGCACCAGGAGAAAACCCACGCAGTCACAGGGAGAACATACAAACTCCTTATGTACCTGTCCCACTTAGGAAACCTGAATGGAAACTGCTGGAGACTTTGCGCCCCACCCAAGGTTTCCGTGCGGTTCCCGGAGGTTTTTGTCAGTCTCCCTACCTGCTTCCACTACCTGCAACCTCCGGCAACCACCTGCAACATCCGGGAACCACACGGAAACTTGGGTGGGGCGCAAATCTCCAGAGGTTTCCGTTCAGGTTTCCTAAGTGGGACAGGGCATTACAGGCAACGCCCGTCAGGATCAAACTCGGGTCTCTGGCGCTATACGACAGCAACCCTACCGCTGCACCATTGTGCCGCTCTAATCTCTGACCTGCTCCTGTAATGTAGCACTGATGTGGATGGTCCAGTTAAATTACTGATCATGATGACACTGGGGAAGTCAATGGTGTGGAATGAGCAACGGTAATGCTACAGAATGTCAAGGTAGGTGGCTAGACTCTTTCTTGGAGGGGATCATAACCTGGCTGTTTTACAGCATGAATGTTACTTGCCACTTACCAACCCCTGAGTGTTGTCTTGATATTGTTACATGCAGGCACTAATTGGTCCATTTGCTTCAGAGCAGTGAACCGTACATGGTGCAATTACCAGAGAATATCCCCACTTCTGATCTTATGTTGGATGTGGCCCTTGTGGCTAAGGGGATCAGAGGGCATGGAGAGAAGGCAGGTACGGGATACTGAGTTGGATGATCAGCCATGATCATATTGAATGGCGGTGCAGGCTCGAAGGGCCAAATGGCCTACTCCTGCACCTAATTTCTATGTTTCTATGTTTCTATGAAGGGATATTTCTGAAAATATCTACAGCATGGTTATTACTTTGATAGATCTGGAATTAATGAAGCCTAACCCTGTGTTCGTCCACAATTGCATGCTCCAGTGCTTCGCTTATTCTTTGGTGCACATCTATGAACTAACTTAGTACAGGTATCTGCCTAGCATGACACATGACTCTTTATCACCAGTTTGATTTCTCATGGTTGAGGGGAAGGGGAAGAATGCTGGACATCACCATTTAATGTCAACCAACATCTACAGTAATGCGAGGAAAGAACTGCAGATGCTGGTTTACACCTTAGACAGGCACAAATGCTGGAGTATCTCAGCGGGTCAGGCAGTATCTCTGGAAAGAAGGAATGGGTGATGTTTCAGGTCGAGACGCTTCTTTAGATTAGGGTCTTGACTCAAAATGTAACCCATTCCTTCTATCCAGAGATGCTGCCTGACCCGCTGAGTTGCTCCAGCATTTTGTGTCTATCTACAGTGATGGACCTGGATCAGGGATGCGTGTCTTCCAATAACACAACGATCGTTCGTTGTGGAATCCCACCTCTCCTCATGTATCCACAGGAAACATTATAACTGCTTCTCACTACTTACTATTCGCTTATTTACTTTCCAGCCTAGACAGACCTGGCAAACTATTAATTAAATGATGAATTAAACTTTTTTTATATTTCTTCAAAGGTCCTGAGAATCTTTGCACTCTTAGATGGCCAATAATTTGAAGTCCCCTCATGCCTTTAAAATGTATTTAATGCAAATTTTCATCCAGATGACTCCCGGCACAAGACAAAAGCTAGACAACATCAAAAGAATATATATGGGAATTTACACAAAGAAAATCGGTGGTACCATTGGACTATTATTTGGATTAATTAGATAGTCAAACCTACATTTGGTCTATTCTGAAAATTCTGATGTTGTTTCATTACTTGGGACAATAATAATGTGACAGGGTGATTAACTAAATGTTTGGAATCTTCATTTTATCACATGCAAAATATAATTTCATAACAGCATTTGGTGATGAATGTGATCTAATGAAATTAGATTTCCTCTGTATTTGTAATACAACTATACTGGTTGTATATTATTATATTTGATGCTTGTGATATTGAAATTATCTAATTTTAATTTCTTCACATAATTTTACATTTAATATTATATATGTGCATGATAGTATTAAAATGGGTCAATCAATCCTGTGACAGATGCAAGACATGTTGGCTTTCACAGCCTTACCATTGGCAACTAGCCTAGATGTTGTATTTAATTTAATGAAGTTTCCAAATGTCAAGAGTCAAGAGTGTTTATTTATCATATGCACAGGATATGAACCGGGACAATAACATTCTTACTTGCTGCAGCTTTTCAGGCACAACAACTAGAATAAATATACAAAAAATTGTGTTTTTTTCTGTTCTGTTATCAAAAATTACAGCAGAATCTTGATCAACTGGGCAAGTAGGTTGAGGAATGGGTAATGGAGTTTAATACTGATAAGTGCAAGGTTCAGTCAAACTAGAGGGGGACCTTCACAATGAATGGCAGGGCCCTGGGAGTGTTGTGGAGCAGAGTGATCTAGGAGTGCAGGTACATAGTTTCCTGATAGTGGCGTCACAGATAGATAGAGTGGTCAATAAGTTTTTTGGTATATTTAGGTGGCACAGGAGCACAGCAGAGGTTGCTGCCTTGCAGCACCAGAGACCCGGGTTCGTACGTAACTCTGGGTGCTGTCTGAATGGTGTTTATTCATTTTCCCTGTGACTGTGTGGGTTTTCTCCAGATGCTCCAGTTTCCTCCCACACTCCAAAGTCTAAAGTTCATCAGTCAGGGTATTAACTATAGAGGTTGGTATGTTACAGTTGGTCAACACGTTGGTGAGGCCGCATTTGATACATTGTGTCCATTTTAGTTACTCTGTTATAGGAAGGATGGTGTTAAGCTGAAAAGAGTACAGAAAGATTTATGGTGATGTTGCCAGGACTCAAGTGCCTGAGGTATATGGGCCTGTCCCACTTACCGCCACTTTTTCGGCAACTGCCGGCACCCGTCAAAGGTCTTTGGAGGTTGCTGAAAATGTTCAACATGTTGAAAATCCAGCTGCATCCAGAAAGATGCGACGACTCTTTGGGCGACTGAGGAGACTACTCACGACCTTACAGGTGACACCCTGGCAACAAGTCGTGGGGTGAAGCCTGTATTGGCGTGAGTAGTCACCCAAAGAGTCGTACCTTGTTCTGGTTGCTGTTGGATTTTCAACATGTTGAAAATTTTCGGCGACCTGCAATGACCTATGACGGGTGCCGGCAGTTGCCGAAAAAGTCGCGTAAGTGGGACAGGCCCATTAGGCAAAGGTTGATGTATATTGTAAATAGCTGCGGTCTCAGCACCGAGCCTTATGGTACCCCTTTAGTCACTGCCTGCCATTCTGAAAGGACCCGTTAATCCCTACTCTTTGATTCCTGCCTGCCAACCACTTCTCTATCCATGTCAGCACTCTACCCCCAATACCATGTGCCCTAATATTGCCCACTAATCTCCTATGTGGGACCTTATCAAATGCTTTCTGAAAGTCCAGGTACACTACATCCACTGGCTCTCCCTTGTCCATTTTCCTGGTTACATCTTCAAAAAATTCCAGAAGATTAGTCAAGCATGATTTCCCCTTCGTAAATCCATGCAGACTCAGACCGATCCTGTTACTGCTATCCAAATGTTCGGCTATCTCATCTTTTATAATTGACTTCAGCATCTTCCCCACCACCGATGTCAGGCTAACTGGTCTATAATAGTACGATTAAACGAGAACTTACCAGTTCGAAGTTTGATCGTTATTTTATGAGGAGTACGTTGAGGGAATACGTGAAGAACCCCGCCAGGACGCATGCGTGTCATTCTTCAAAGCAGCGGTGTGAAATCACAGATAACTGTAATGACTTAAACATAGTAAGATTAGAGAAGAAATACCAGTTGAGTATATGATCATGGGTGGGAGCGGAGGGCACGTATTCCCTCAACGTACTCCTCATAAAATAACGATCAAACTTCAAACTGGTAAGTTCTCGTTTAATCTTACTATTTTACTTCGGAGTCACGTGAGTGACTACGTGAAGATTTCAAAGCTCTGTGATTTCATGCCGTGGAAACGAGTCCATGCATCACATCTGCCTTAATGACTGTAGGAGGAATTGTGTCAACATAATTTAGACATGAATCCGACATTGAAATCCATGAAATTTATTAACACAAAATTATAGCCCCTAATTAAGTAAGTTCTTTTGAAACACGTTTAATTCGGGGTTACCTTCCGATATTCCAAAAATGATCCATTCTGCTTTTGGTACAAGTTTTTTTTTAAATAATTTTGTGAAGATTTCAAATATTTCGTTCCAAAATGTTTGGATTTTTATACAAAAAACAAAAGAGTGCGCTATGGTAGCTTCTTGTGACTGACATTTATCACAAATGGGTGAGACATTGCGGAAAAGTTTATTTATTTTAGTTTTTGAATAATATAGTCTATGTAATGTTTTATATTGAATTAGAGTATGTCATACGTTGATCGAGCATTTATGCACATATAGTAAGTGTTTATCCCAGCTCTCTTTTGAAATTTTTATAGCTAGTTCTTGTTCCCAGTCTCTTCTAATACCATCGGTTGTAGGTATTTCTATATTTAAAATAATGTTGTATAAGTATGATATTAGATTTGCTGATTCAGCCTTTGTCTTCATGGCTTCATCCAATAAGTCTGGGGACATGTTATGATAGTCTTTTGTGTATTTTTTCAGATAGTCACGGATCTGAAGATATTTAAAATATAAAACGGGCTAATAATGGGGAAAAAAGCTTATACTCAAATTTTGGAAGAATGCTCCAATACCAACAATAAAAATGTGGATTTCAAACATGTTCAAAACACTACACTTGGAAGAGATGAGACTCCTCCTATCAGGCAAAGCAGACCACTTCCAAAAGACGTGGTCTGCATTTATGGAACTATTACAAGCATAAGGTGCAATAGTAATTTAAAATATAAATGGTACCAGGATCTGGTAACGGGGGGTATAAAATAATTTTTTTTTTTTAAACACGGTTGGTATATCCTTTTTTGCGAGTTTTGTGTTACAATAGAGCGATTGTTTTTCCTTTTTTTTTCTTTTCTTTCTAGGGTCTTATTTCCTTTCTTTACTTCCTTCTCTAACTTCTTCCCTAAGGGGCTTTCTTCTCCCAACACTTTCCTGCACCTTCACGATTCTTGCTCACTTTCCTTACTTCTTTTATTTCTATCTTTTTTAAAGCTCGAAAAACGAAGTGGTACAACAAATGTAATAAGATATATCTGATGTGTATTATTGTAATTTACTGTACTTCTAATTTTAAAAAAAAATGTCTTTTAATTATAGCCCCTATTTATGGGGTAAATTAAATTACAGAACTTAAAATTGTTTCTGCAAACGTTCCAGGTTTAATGACTGGTTATGATAAAATAGTTGGAATGTTTTTTCCCCTGACCATCCTGCTGCCTTGAGGATTTGGTCCATTGGTACATCCAACTGCATAGCTGCCGATGTAGCTGCAGCCCTGGTGGAATGAGATTTAAAAATATTAGTATCCACCCCAGCCTGTATTAGAACCTGTTTCAGCCATCTTGAGATGGTCTGGGCCGTCACTCTTTTGTGTGGTTGCTTATGGCTGACTAAAAGTGCCTTCTCATTGCCTCTGATGATTTTCGTGTTCTCCATGTATAACGACAAATGTCTTACTATACAGAGACGATCATCTGTTGGGTAAGACCTAAATTCTATATTGAGGCCTGCTGATCCCTGTTTGTTCTGCTTTACTAATTCATAAATATGAAACGTAATATTTTCAGATGAAGAAGTCATGTTGTCCAGTCTTAATTTATGTAATGACTGTACCCTTTGTGCAATGACCAATGCCATTAGCATGACTGTTTTTAATGTCAGTCTATGTAGGGACAGAGCTGTTGCTGGAGACCAATTCCTGAGCATCTTCAGGACAATACTCACATCCCATATTTGAGAGTACCTGGTTCTTGGGGGATTGGTATTAAAGATTCCCCTCATAAGTTTAGTTACCAGTGGGTGAGTCCCAACAGAGTGACGCTCTGTTCCTTGCCATAGATAAGTTGATAGGGCACTTCTGGCGCAGTTGATGGCACTATAACTGAGCCCCTCATCATAATGGAGGCCTGCCAGGTATTCCAGAACAGACGGGATGTTCATATCTCTGCAGGTGATGCTGTGTTTGTGACAATACATCTCCCACTTCCTGATATAGACCAGATACTGTTTTTTGGTGGACTGTCTGTGGGCCGCCGAAATCGTGTTCACTGTTCGGTCCGTCAGTCCCAGCTGTAGAAGTGATATTTTTAAACTCTACAAATTAATAAATTCAAATAGTTATGGCATGGGTGGCTATCCCTAGTTACAGGATGAACCAATAAGTCTGGTCTATTCGGGATGGTGATACATGGTTCTAATACCATGTTCAGTATCACTGGGAACCATGGTTGAGTAGGCCAATCGGGTACTACCAAAATACCAGACGCAGAGTCTTGCTGTATTTTCCTTAATACCCGACTGATGAGGCAGAAAGGAGGGAATGCATAAATAAACAATTTCCCCCCAATGCAGCGAAAATGCATCTGTCGCCGCTGCCCCCAGGGTCTGGTTCCCACGAAACATAGTTTGATAACTGGTGATTAAGCCTGGATGCGAATAGATCGATATCTGGTGTTCCATATCGTGCTGTAATATCAGCAAATACTTTTTTATTCAACATCCATTCGGTGTTTTCATTAAATTTGCGTGACCTGGTGTCTGCCACTAAATTTAGTTTACCTGGTAGGTAAGTAGCTGATATCCAAATATCTCTCTGGATACACCACTGCCAAATTGTATTAGCCAGATTGTCACATGATGTCGATTTGTTTCCACCCATGTGGTTGATATATGCTACCACGGTGGTATTGTCAATCTGTAGTCTAAGATGCTGGTGATATGACCCAGTACAATATGACTTTAGGCCATAGAATGCACCCAACATTTCCAGGCAGTTTATGCCCAGTATTAGTAATAATGATGCCTCCTGAGCAGTCCATCTACCTCCACAGCTGGAGATGGAATTGGTGGCACCCCAACCAAGTGCACTGGCATCAGTTTGTAGCACCATAGAAGGGTTGCTGATAATGATTGGATTGAAACAAAGCCAAATGTTATCTATCCACCATTTTAGTTCCATTATAGCTTTGATTGGTAGCTTCATTGGTCTGTCAAAATGACCAACATTGATTTTGAGTGCTTGTATTTTTGCTCTCTGTAAATTTTGGTAATGTAAAGGTCCAAATTGTGTGGCTGGAAAAGCAGCCACCATTTTGCCAATTACTTTTGCTACCAATCTGATGGACGGTTTACTGATGTCAATAAGGTTATTGCAAGACTCTATTAAGTCTATAGCCTTTCCCTTTGGCAAAGTCACCGACATGTGAACTGAGTCAATGGTGAACCCCAAATAGTCCATAGTAGTGGAAGGCGTTAATTTAGATTTAACTGGATGGATAATAAACCCCAGTTTTTCAAATAACTGTTTTGTGGCTGTTACAGTTTGTTTGGCCAATTCCAAAATTTTGCCCACCAATAGTATGTCATCTAGATATGCCATGACCATGTGTTTTCGTTTCCGTAGAAACGCTAGGGCTGGTTTCAAAATTTCAGTGAACAGCCTGGGGGCTGATGTTAACACATTTGGCAGCGCTCTATACTGCCACAGCTGTCCCATCCAGTTGAATTTTAAGTAACATCTGTGGTCACCTCGTATAGGCACTGAATAGTAAGCATCTTTTAAATCGATGCTAGCCATGAAGTAACCTTTGGAAATCAATTGTTTAGCAGTAACAAAGGTTTCCATTTTTAAATGAATATATTGTACAAATGTATTCAATTTGGTCAGATCTATGATGATGCGCCAACCACCATCTTTTTTGTTTTTGGTAAAGATATTGGACACGAATTCTAGCGGTTCGTGTTGGGATTTTTCAATTACCCCTTTTGCGTAAAGCCGCTCCAGTTCAGCATGCGCTTCTGATTTTTCTTTACCGGAAAGTACGAACATTCGGTTCGGTATATGTTGAACTGGAGGGCTGTACTTGTGTATAAATTCTATTGTATATCCCTGGATACTGCTTAAAATATAAGTATCGGTAGTTAACATACTCCATGCATCCAGAAAGGAGTGTAATCTCCCCCCAACCTCCATGCTCCTGCAATTTGTAGGGAACCAGACCCACCTACCTCCATAGTTACCAGTGGCAGGTTTACTTCTTTTTGTAAATCCTTCGTTGATGTTGAGGCGTCGGTGTCTGGGTTTGTGGTTTGGTTGATGTTGGAGGTTTGCGTATCTTCCAAGAAGGCCGGTCTGGGCCATGGCCTAAAAAAGACTCATGTTCGGTGTACCGGACCTTCGAGCTTTCACCAGTCGGTCTTGTTCTACTGGTGGGTGCGTAAGGGTGCTGTCTATGGCCATAGTGGGTTTTTGATGAAGTCCCTTTTATGAGTCCCAGGGTTTTTGCTTCCTCATCGAGCTCCTTGACTTGCTTTGATAGGTTACCTCCAAATAGTAGTATTGGTGGTTTTATGTTTCCAGGTTTGCACAGACCCGCGAATTTCGGGTTTAAAGTAGGTCGGATGGCACTCTTCCTGATGCTGTTTATCTCATATTGAGTGTTGCAAAGCAGTGCCAGTGCATCCTGTTGGTCCTGGGACATGTCCTTCTCATCCACTGTGCGGGTGAAAGCTGTTATCCCCGCTGTTAGGAGTTTTAATACCTTTTGATATCCATGCCTCTAACTCCTATTCCAATATGTTTCCATATACAAGTATTTACTACAGGAACATTCAGGGATATACAGTTACCCAGTGCCAGGTGCCTTGACGTGGTGTCCAATACAGCCTGTTCTTGTAGCTGGTTAAAGGACATATAATCTATACTGGCAGCTAGCTTTTGCTCCAGGTTTTGGCCAGTCTGGTCTGGCTGTATGAAGTTGGACACCATGTCCAGTAGATTTTCACGTTCCTGCACCCCCTGCACACTTGATTTCTCTTCTGCAAACCCCTCTTCAGGATCAGCCCAGTACTGACCCCCAGTGCTCCCCTCTGATGAGGGAGAAGCACTGTGCAGCCCTACAAGAGGTGCTGCTGTGGGTTTTACATAGAGCCCACAGTGACTCGACTCCATCTCCCGGAGCCTGTCACGTTGGAGCAAATGCTCCACACACCGCTCCATCCGGCTCCAGCGCTCACAGTCGCTGGCCGCCCGCGGCTGCTCAAAGTCGGACTCATCTGAGTCCACGACTTTATTAGTTTTTTGTCTTGCCTTACCGCCTGGCCGCGGAGTGGATCTGGCCGGTGCGGAGGCGACATCGGGCACAGCTGATCCCATTATAGGTGATTCAAGTGCCGCTGGCCGCTGCTGGCTGCCCGCTACTCCGCGGTCCTCCCCCACCAACTTTGTCGCAGCCCTCGTTGCTTTCTTCGACTTGTCCATGCTCCCCACCTGTAAATCGGTATGGGAAACACAAAAAGACCGCAGAGTAACTCTTACCTGCAGGTTCCGGCTTTTAAACTGCCGCTGCGGGAGAACGTCGTTCCACCCCGCCTGACTGTTTCGCAATGCGTGTAGCGATATGACACGCATGCGTCCTGGCGGGGTTCTTCACGTAGTCACTCACGTGACTCCGAAGTAAAATTCCCTGTTTTCTCTCTACCGCCTTTCTGAAAAAGTGGGATAACATTAGCTACCCTCCAATCCACAGGAACTGATCCTGAGCCTTCAGTCCCATCAGTCTACACAACACCATTTCCTGCCTAATGTGGATTTCCTTCAGATCCTCCGTCACCCCAGATCTTCTGGCCACTACTATATCAGGAAGATTGTTTGTGTCCTCCTTTGTGAAGACGGATCCAAAGTACCTGTTCAACTCATCTGCCATTTCCTTGTCCCCCATAATAAATTCACCTTTTTCGGTCATCAAGGGCCCAACTTTGGTCTTAACTAATTTTTTCCTCCTCACATACCTAAAGAAGCTTTTACTATCCTGCTTTATATTCTTGGCTAGCTTACCTTCGTACCTCATCTTTTCTCCCCGTATTGTATTTTTGGTTATCTTCTGTTGTTCTTTAAACATCAGCGAATCCTCTTGCTTCCCGCTCATCTTTGCTATGTTGTACTTCTTCGCTTTAATCTTTATACTCTCCCTGACATCCCTTGTCAGCCATGGTCGTCCCTTTCTCCCCTTGGAATCTTTCTTCCTCCTAGGAATGAACTGATCCTGCACCTTCTGTATTATTCCTAGAAACACCTGCCATTTTTGTCCCACTGTCATCCCTGCTAGTGTATCTTTCCAGTCAACTTTGGCCAGCTCCTCCCTCATGGCCCCATAGTCCCCTTTATTCAACTGCATCACTGACACCTCCGATCTACCCTTCTCCCTCTCAAATGGCTCATTAACCTCGAGATGTGGTGTGGGGGGAAGTATTAATAGGAATCTGAGGGGCACCTTTTTCACACTGAGGATGGAGGGTATATGGAATGAGCTGGCAGATTAGGTAGTTGAGGCAGGTATAACATTAAAAGACATTTGGATAGTTACATGGATAGGAACGATTTAGAGGAATATGGGCCAACTGTGGACATATACGACTGGCGTAGATGTGACATCTTGGACAAGTTGGGCACAAGGGCCTGTTTCCATGTCGTATCACTCCATGAAGTGTTTCACTTAGCAGAGGTGTTCAAAAGCGGCGAGCATTGAATTAGAGGAATTGGGAGAAGGAGTACAGAGTGCTTTAGGAAATTCAGATTCATCCATTGGTGGCTGGGATCTGACCTTATCTGCTTGAAGAGGTGACAGAATCGGTAAGATTGATCATATTTTAGAAAATGACTGGGTACTTGAAGAGCCACATACAGTGCTGGAAGATGGAATCAGGCTGGATTCTCCTTTCACCCAGCATAGCCACAATGGACAAAGTGGCCACCTTCTGTGCTGTAGATTTCTCTGCCTCTATAGGTTGTTCTGGTATGACACTCGGCCAGGCAGGGCAGTTTCTTTTGCAATGATTGACTAGTTCCATGGCATCCCGTCATGAGATGAGCTTTCATTTCCATCCCAGCTGACATGGTGAATTTGATTCTTATCAATAGTTTGGACCTCTTACTGTTCGTCCAGTAACGCATTCACTCTGCTTTTATGTCCCTCCTGAGTCCCACCTCGTCTCTTTATTTAGCCTGCCTGCTGCCCATTGTTCAATTCCAAGCATTCACATACGTGAAGCGACTGTTGTCTTCTTTCTACCGCTTCACAGAAGACAACAGATACTTAAACCTATATCACCTGGTTGTTGATTCTCCTACTCTGTCCATTCGCCGCATCTAATCCCCTCATGACCTTATACACCTCTATAAGATCACCCCTCATTTTCCTGTTCCAAGTCCTAGCCTGCCCAACCTCTCCCGATAGCTCAGGCCCCCAAATACTTGCAACATCCTCGTAAATCCTCGCCACCAGTCTGTCCCTTCCTTTTTCGTTGCTTTTTTAAAATATGTGTTAAATGTATGTTTTTAGTGTAAAACCCCTGTCTCACGGTGCGAGTTGACCCACGATGTACCCCGAGTTTAAAACAAATTTAACTCGTGGTAACTACGTATAATTAACGTAGCGGGAACGTCGGAACTTGTGGACGCAACTTAGCGACTCGTGGCGCTAACGGCAGGTACCCGTGAAACTTGCTAACTCTTGAAAAAATTCAAACATGTTTAAACTTTTTCATGAGTAAAATGTACTGCTGAAGTTAAAAATTGAAACATTTAAACTTGTTTTAAGAACGTAGCGGCCCATGCGTTTACCTTAGTGTCTCGTGAGTCTACCGTGGGAACTCTTTAACACAGCGGGCAGGCAGCATTAGCGTTCATAGAGCGGGATGTTTTGAAGAATATCTGGGTGCGAGGATTGACCGAATCGGAAGATTTAGCGAGAGCCCAGTGCAATTAGCCATCTGGTTCGACAAGACCAGGCTTTAACCTAATGAGAAAGCTAAGCTTGCTAAAGAGTTCGTGATATATCTATTTTATCCTTTAATTTTGGACGAGGTTTGGCAAAACACGTCGCCAAGTTTGGATGACGTTTCCAGAAAGTTTGTCAAAGATATATTACATCTTCCAATTAGTGTTGGTGATGGTCTTTTGTCCGGCAGGGTTCGTAATTGGGCCTTGATATCCCTAAATTGTTCATCGTTACGATTATTAGAAAGTACTCCAGCACTCATAGTGTGGCTTCCCTGTTTCACGCTTGCAATACAAAGCCGTTTAAAGTTGCGATCGGAATCAGAGGTAAAATGTAATAAAAACTTCCTGCTCTTAGTCTAAAGTTCAAATTGAACCAAATGTTTCTCCCTCATGCGTTAGGGTGAGTTTGACTTGAGTATTATCCGTTACAATGTAATTCTTCAACCCAATTTACAGCCTTTATTTGTGTACGACGATTCCCTGTGGGTAAGTTGAAACTTTGTTTTTGTTTATTAATCTGCAGAGTACCAAGTCGCAGATAGACAACATAAGATGGAGTAACTCAGCGGGCCGGACCAGGCAGCAGCTCCGGAGAGAAGGAATAGGTGATGTTTTGGGTCGAGACCCTTCTTGTCCTTTTCTCCAGAGATGCTGTCTGTCCCGCTGAGTTACTCCGGCTTTTTCTCTCTCCTCGTGGGTTTAAACCAGCATCTGCAGTTCCTTCCCACACGCTTCAACACTACAGGAGAGCCCGGTGTGGGGACTCGACCCAGTCGAGGGAAGGCCGCTTCTTGCTCAGGCTTCAGGAAGCCGGTACAATGGAGAGGTACAAGGCTGCCATGGTCCTGGGAGCACTCGGGAATGCCATGGGCTATTATAACGTTACGGGTCACGGGTGCAACAAAGCTGGATTCAAGCTGACCGAGTCTGATTTATCAGCAGAGATAGATATAATGTTTTTAAAACATTTCAGTGGAGGGCTCCATTCGATACGCTCATGCATATGGTGACCACCGAAGCTTTGGTTTGTGGTGAGTTTTTTATCCTCGAGTCCTATTCTTTATTGTTTATGTATGACTCCAGTTTGTCCCATGGTATTGTTATCCATCTTGCTTACCTTACACACTGCCCGCCCACCAACACGCTTCATTCACACAAATACATGACACACATAAATCCTCGCGTGTTGTGAACTATGCTGGCACTAAAGTAGAAATAAACGCTTCGGGTATCAATGCTCCAGTGCTGCCCACCTCTTGCTTCGGGCGACTCTCTAACAACTTGCAGTTTTTAACATGCGACTTTATCCATCGCATTTTCCGTTTAGTTTCACAAGCTCTCGGGAACGCTCAACATTCATGAAAGCGCCATTACTAAAATGCGCAAGCTTCCCGTTTAAAACCTTGCGGTTGTTATTAAATCGAATTTCGCAACGAATTTGCCGCCCCCTCGGTCCAACTTGTTCATGCCAAGCTAGGACCTTCCTGAAGGGCTTGGGTTGCAAGAAGAAGGTGGATAGGGTTGAGGTTTTTTTTTCTTTGCAATGCAGGAGGCTGAGGGATGACCTCGTCTCACATTTGGCCTCTATCCCTCTAAACCTCTCATACCCACCAGGTTTCTGCAGAGTCTACAGTACAGCAAGGCTTGTGTTCCATTCAATATTTCCGCCACCATCTCCCACTACCGTGGTGGTTACTCAAGAGTAACTCGGGAGAGGAACTTAGTAACTCGGGAGACGAACTTGGAACATCGCAGAAAACGGCAAACTTGTCATACCCGTGGGAACTCGGTTAAACTCTTGATCATACATTTGGGATCTCGTACACAACCACGAGTCTTTCACTCGGGGTACCTCGTGGGTCAGCTCGCACCATGAGTCAGGGCTTTTAGCTTGTTTTATATGGGGGTGGGGGAAACTACTTCTAATCTCTTACCTCGACGGAGATGCGATTTATTTCCGTATCGTTTCTCTGTCCGCACTGCGGCCTACGATCGAGGAGCTGGCTGCCTCTGCTGGAGAACGGCTTTGGGAGCTCCACCGTGGGAGCCTGCAGGACTTACCATCGCGGAGCTTGCAATCCCTTTGCCAGGGATCGACCTCTGAGTTCCAACCGCGTGAGCCTGTGGACTTTAACATCGTGGAGCTCGCCGTCTCTGGTCAGAGACCGACTTCGGGAACTCCAAGTTGCGGGAGCTTCGACCGCCCCAACGCGAGAACTTCAACCTCCGGCTGCGGGAGCTTTGATCGTCACGACAGATGGTTCGACTGCCCTGGCCGCAGGAGTATGGCTGTATGGTAACTCACATATCACTGTACCTTAATCATAAAAGACCTTTGAAACCTTTGAAACCTTAAATCTACTCTGCATTCTTTCCAGATTCCCATCCTTCCTCTATCAAAACTGCATACTATACTCCAAATGCGGCCTCACCAACATCTTGTACAACTGTACCATCCCAACTTCAATACTCAATACCTTGACTAGTGAAGGCCAATGTACCAAACCACTTCTTGACCACCCTATCTACCTGTGACACCACTTTCAAGGATCTATCCACCTGCATACCTAAGTTGCTCTATTCTTTGACACTCTCCAGGGTCCTCACTGTGAAGATCCTGCCCTGGTTTGACTTCACAAAAAAAACCACCTCAAACTTATCTGCAAGAAATTCCATTAACCATTCATCAGCCCACTTGCCAGGTCAAGATCCTGCTGACATTTTGATAACCATATTCACTATCTGCAATACCACCCACTTTAGTTTCATCTGCAAACTTACTCATCATGCCTTCTACATTCTCATCCAACTCGTTGATTATAAAGAGCATATAGTGATGGGTCCATCACTACCAATCCCTGATTCACACCAATAAGTACAGGCCCGCAGTCTGACAAACACCTTCGCCCTCACCGTCTGTTTCCTGCTGTGAAGCCACTTTTCTATCCAGTCAGCTAGCTCCCTGTATCCCATGTATTCTAACCTTCCAGAGCAGCCTACCATGTGGAACTTTATCAAATGCATTGCTGAAGCCCATAAAGACAATGTCTACTGCTTTGGTCTCATCAACCTTTTCGGTTGTTTCTTCAAAAACTTGTTCAAATTCATAAGACACAATCTCCCGATGGTAGCAATAGTCACCTGTGGCGTCCCAGCTGCTTCCAACACCCTCCAGGGCTGCTGCAATGCCAATGTATGGGAAGGCAGTGTTAAGGTGGGCGACAGCTCCAGTCTCCTCACAAGCACTTCCTGAAGTGTGACCTCCACTACTGCTCCACCTCCAGAGACAGGCTTCAGTGTCAGACTGCACTGTCGCTTGCCTACAAATCATGCCTGTGCACTGGGCTTCTCATATACCTCCATAAGTTACAGGAGCAGAATTAGGCCATTTGGCCCATCAAGCCTACTTTGCCATTCAATCATGACTGTTCTATCTTTTCCTCTCAACCGGAGGCAGGCTCTCCCCATAACCCCTGACACCTGCACTAATCAAGAATCTAACTACCTCTGCCGTAACAATATCCATTAACTTGGCTCCTCAGCCTTCTATGGCAATCAATTCCACAGATTCACCACAATCTGACTAAAAAAAATCCTCCTTTTCTAAAGGTACATCCTTTTATTCTGAGGCTATGGCCTCTGGTCCTAGACTCTCCCACTAGTGGAAACATCCTGTCCGCACCCACTCTATCCAGGCCTTTCACTATTCTTCCTTCATTTCTGCCTTTCATTTCTCCCCCCGTCAGTCTCGGCTAAAGCTGCCAGTTTGTCGAGATACCTTTTGCGCCTTTCCAAAGGCTGTAGAAATTTACATCCCTCTGTTCTATAATTTCCTTTAATTATCTATATCCCTTTAAAACGCAGCTGCTCGCAATTGTCTGCCCTTGCAACAACTGTGCTCCTTCATCCATCCAAATCTGTACATGGAGCTGTGCATAATTTTGCATCTGTATTGACCCATGCAAATTGGGTTCTTCTAGCACATTCTGCCAAGATTTGTGCCAGCCCTTAACTACAGCAGATAAAAATCAGCCTCATTATGTTCCACCGAGATTTCACCATCTTTTAGTCTACTTATCTGCAAAACGCTCTCTGAGAGAGAGGAATTAATTTACAACATAAGCTGTTTTTAGCGGAGGTCTTTTCCACTCTCTCACTATTTTGTGATTAGTATGAAAAGTAAGCTGCCTTCTCGTTTTCACAGTGAGAAGTAGCGTCAAGTGCAGCACATTCAAAACAATTACCATTCATGTTGATAAGAAACCATAAGGCCTGTGACCAGAATGACATTGGAGCAGCTGTGTGACACCACAGACTCTAGAGCCATGCTAGCGTAAAATAGGCAGCTGGAAAGACCTTCTCTGCCAGTTTGATTCCAGAGGAAATACTCCAGCAATACTTCAATACTTCAATACTTCTAGCTCTGCCTTTAGACCTTTGACTTTTGAGATACAGCATGGAAACAGGCCCTTTGGCCCTCCGAGCCCGTGCCGACCAGGGATCACCCTGTACACTAGCACTATCCTACACACCAGGGACAATATACAATTTACAATTTACACCAGCTGATTAACTTACAAACCTGTACGTCTTGGAGAATGCGAGGAAACCAGTGCACCCGGAGAAAACTGACGCCGTCACATGGCGAACATGCAAACTCCGCCCAGACAGCACCCATAGTCAGGATTGAACGTTGGTCTTTGACGCTGCAAGGCAGCAACTCAACCGCTGCTCCACTGTACCGACCCTGGAATGAATGCATCTAATATTCCAAGATCTGCGCTTACACAGTAATGCCCCCGTCTCACTTAGGAAACCTGAATGGAAACCTCTGGAGACTTTGCGCCCCACCCAAGGTTTCCGTGCAGTTCCCGGAGGTTGCAGGTGGTTGCCGGAGGTTGCAGGTAGTGGAAGCAGGTAGGGAGACTGACAAAAACCTCCGGGAACCTCCGCTAACCGCACAGAAACCTTGGGTGGGGCGCAAAGTCTCCAGAGGTTTCCGTTCAGGTTTCCTAAGTGCGACAGGGGCATAACACAGCAATATTCTGGGAGTACAGATGTGTTGGCTGCGTTAACCAATGGATCAGACATTTGATTGAAAGATACAGCCTGAAAACAGGGTCTTTGGTCCACCGAGTCCACGCCGACCATCGATCATCCGTGCACACTAGTTGTGCTGTCCCATTTTCACATCCACTCCTTGCGCACTAGAGACAAATTGTGGAGGCCAATTAACCCTACAATTCCGCACATCTTTGGAATGTGGGAGGAAAGGGAAGCACTTGGAGGAATCCCACATGGACATCGAGAGAACATGCAAACTCCACAAAGACAGCATCCGAGGTCAGGATTGAATCTGGGTCTCTGGTCTGGGAGGCAGCAGCTCTACCATGATAATATGTGGTATGTTTTTTCATATGATAACAGCATACACAGGTTGTTATCCTGTAACATTGATACATTTATATTGGATTTAATGAAAGAAGATTGATCCAGTACGAGACTGGGCTAACAAGAGTATACATTTATATCATGCTACTTTATGAAGAAATATCTCAATGATTTCCACCAGTCCCTCTAAAGGGAAAGTACAAATGGTGCTAGGACTTTATGCTCATTAGAAGAGGACAGAGATGTCAGTGAAGTCGCAGTGGGGTCATGGCAGCCTTTGTAACCTTGCAACCACGGGCTTCAATTGAAATGGGGTTTATTATCAACAGTCAAACATCACAAGGGGAATTTGTGTTGTCTGATGTTCCATCTAGAACATAGAACATAGAACCGTACAGCACAGGAACAGGCCCTTTGGCCCACAATGCATGTGCTGCGCATCTGTCAAAAAACACCTCAATCAAAACCTTGTTCTTCTTGAAGGAGATAACTAATTCCAATGCACTAATCCACGTTGTTACTTTTCAACTCAACTGAAATTTATCACACGGAACGTAAGGCATTTCCCAGTCTACAGTATTTCTGGGGAAGGGCAGCGCTGTGGTGCAGCTGTAGAGTTGCTGCTTCACAGCGCCAGAGATCCGGTTTCAATCCTGACTACGGATGCTGCCCGTACAGAGTTTATACTTTCTCCCTATGACCGCATAGGTTTTCTCTGGGTGGTCTGGTTTCCTCCCTCATTCGAAAGACGTACAGGTTCATAGGATAATTGGCTTCTGTAAATCGTCCTTAGTTTAGAAAAGGCTGAACTAGTGATAGTTCATATTGATATTAATAGTTGATAGCAATAGAACTAGTGTATGGGTGATCTCAGACACGGTGGGCCGAAGAGATTGTTTCCATGCAGTGTTTCTAAACTAAACTAAACTAAACTAAACTAAACTAACCCAAACAGGATTCCCATGCAAACACAGAAGCACCAAATCTCTGCTAAATCTCTGTTGAAGTTTTGCTTTATACATTCAACTTTTGTACTCTTCTTGGACACCAATGCTGGAAAGCAGATTCTCCTAATTTCTACAGGATGACGTGTCTGATATTGCCTATCGATATGCTGCTAAATATTGAGCAGATAATAAAGATTGTATTGGTGGCATTTGAAAATAAATACAGGCATAGAATTTCTAGGCACAAGTGCCACCCACAAAAATGTCAAAAAAAGGTTCAACTGAAAGTCCTGGATAGAGTGGATGTGGAGAGAATGTTTCCACTAGTGGGAGAGTCTAGAACCAGAGGGAATAGCCTCACAATAACAGGACATATGTTTAGAAGGGAGATGAAGAGGAATTTATTTAGTCAGAGGGAGGTGAATCTGTGGAATTCATTGCCACAGACGGCTGTGGGGGCCAAATCATTGGGTAATTTTAAGACGGAGATTGACATTCTTGATTATTAAGGGTGTCAAGGGTTATGGGGAGAAGGCAGGAGAATGTGGTCGAGAGGGAAAGATAGATCAGCCATGATTGAATGATTGAGTATATCCGATGGGCTGAATGGACTAATTCTACTCCTATCACATGAACTTATGAACAGCCTACAAAATCAGGTTCCTGGCTTAGTCACTGTCAATTCCAGAAAATAAATATAAATGTTTATGAACACCTCAAACTATTGGAAATTATTCAAATTAATGAATAAAATGTGAAAAATAGATCAATCATGTTTGAATGCGGAGCAGAGTCGATGGTCAAGGCCATGTTTTGCTCCTATATCTGATTACCTTATGGATTAAAATATAAAAATCATTATTTCTTTAAAATGAAAGTAAACCAATAACATTTGAAACACACAAATAATGTAAAATATTTTTGATTATTCCTTTTAAGTGAACACAAATAATTAAAAGATAGTTAATTATGTAGCATTTGCCTTTCTAAGGGGAGTAAAATTTGCAATACCCCAGGTAAGTACCTTGTGAGAGATTTGGGCATTCTCTGTTTGCAGGTGATTCCTGTTCTTCAAAACACATGGAAGGGAAGTTCCCAGTTGTTCCATGTGGAAAATTCAGGCCTTTGAAATGTTTGCGGGTCCAGTGCCATTCTGCTGATTACCAGTAGATGGCAGTGTCAGAACACAAATCACACAACTGATTGAAACACAGTTTACTGACAAATGCAAGATAGATACAAAAAGCTGGAGTAACTCAACGGGACAGGCAGCATCTCTGGAGAAAAATAATTTGTGAAGTTTTGGGTTGAAGGAGACAAAACGTCGCCTATTGCTTTTCTCCACAGATGCTGTCTGACCCGCTGAGTCACTCCAGCTTTTTGTGTCTATCTTTGGTTTAAAACAGCCTCTGTAGTTCCTTCCTACACTTACTGACCAATGCAATCAGCCAGCAATTACAACTGTTTATAACATTAGATCTTTGGCATGAGAAGAATATTAAATTATATGGAACTTATCCCATTAACAAAGTGTGGGTGACGTTTGAGTCTAATGCACTGTGATGCTACAATATTGCTCTCTGCTCTATTCACTTGCAGAGTTTCTCGCAGCAGATACCCACAGTTCACCTCCGACAACATGCTTAGAACATTGCAATCAATCATATTGTCCAGTCATGGACCACTTTTTTTGTAAGTCTGCCTCCTATCTGGACCTTGCAGTATTGAACAATGTTAGGAAAATAAAATTCCAAGCAGGACAGATGAATAACTCTCCTTCCCCCCGACTTCTTCTCCCACCTCCCTTTTCTTTTTCTCAATTGTTAGTAATCACGTTCAATTTAACAGGTAATTTCTTTCAGCGATCTACAAGACAACAACACACCTGTTAACAACTAAACCAGAGGACAAACAGGTAATGAGTGCTACTGAAAATTATACCAACAATGATGGTTTCTTCATTGGTTTGTTAGCTTTCTTTTATATGCGCCATTTATAATACTCGCCATTACGTTTTAACTTGAAATAAAGTAGCCACCTGGAGTCAATCACGATCAATACAATTTGCTACATTTCAGAAGGAAATCCACCTTAGGGAAAAGCTTCAATGCTTTTATCACTAAGCACCTGCATCTCGACTAATGGGAGCTGAAGACTCGATGGGAAATTAAAGGGCCTGTCCCACTTACGCGATTTTTTCGGCAACTGCCGGCACCCGTCACTAATTACCGTCCACAGGGCCCACGGCTGAAGCCTCCGAAGCCTCACGTGTGTGTGTGAGTGTGCGCATGAAATTGTGTCCCCCGGTCCCCCCCGTCCCCCCCCATGTTTTGATAGCGATTTCCGTGCCTGGAACTCAGAGTATTGAGTATAGAGGTTGGGATGTTATGTTACACTTATACAAGACATTGGTGAGGCCACATTGGAGTATTGTGTTCAGTTTTAGTCAACCTGAATTTGGAAAACCGTTGTTAAACTGGAAAGAGTGCAGTGAAAATTTAGGAGGATGTTGTCAGGGCCTAAGCTAATGGTTGAGCAGGCGAAGGCTTTATACCTTGGAGTGCAAGAGGATGATGGGTGATCTTATAGAGATGTATAAGATAATAATGGGAATAGACAGAGAAGATGCACAGAGTCTTTTAGCAGGGGAATCAAGAACCAGAGGACATAGGTTTAAGGCGAGAGGGAAAAATATTAATAGGAACCTGAGGGTGCATTATAGCTTTACAGTTCCAGTGAAAAAGTCCAATATCTGCAATGAGGTAGGTTGGAAGTCAGGACAACATCCAAGCTTATGGGAGATCCATTCAATAGTCTGATCACAGTGAGGAAACCGCAGGTCCTGGCTCTTGGGGTACATGCTTTCAATACCTTCTGCCCGATAGGAGAGGGGAGAAGAGGGAATGACCGGGGTGAAAAAGATCCTTGGTTCTGTGGTTGCTTTCCCGAGGTAGAATGAAAGGTAGATAGAATCGATGATGGGGAGTCTGGTTGTGCGATGGATTGGGATACATTCACAACTCTGCCAATTCTTGCGGTCTTGGGTAGAGCAGACCCACATCCAAGCTTTGATGCAGCCCAATACTGCGCTCTCTGTGCTACACCTGCCAAAGGTGGTAAGAGTGGAAATGCAAAGAGTTGCAGATGCTGGCTTTCAAAATAAAGGCACAAAGTGCTAGAGTAGCTCAGCATGTCTGGAGAACTTGGATTGGTGACGTTTCTGGTCGGGTCAGTCTGACGCAGGGTCCTGACCTGAAGCGTCGCCTATTTATATTCTCCAGAGATGCTGCCTGACCCGCTGACTTACTCCAGCACCTTGTGTCTTTTTTTAGTTGGTAAGAATCATTGGAGACATTCCAAACTTCCTTAGTCTACTGACGTAGTAGAGATGCGGGTGTGCTTTTTTGGACGTAGATTCGATGTCATTGCTCCAGAACAGTCTCAATCATTTCCACTTTGGTACCATTGATGCTGATTGAGGCATGTACTGCACCATGCTTCCTGAAGTCAATAACTAGTTCATCATCTTGCTGACACTGAGGGAGAGGTCGTTGTCTTGACACCATGTTGCAAAGCTCTCTATCTCCTTCCTGTGCTCCATCTTATTATTGCTCGATATCTGGCCCGCCAAGGTGGTGCACTCTGCAAACCTATAAATGGAATTAGAGCAGAATTTGGAAACATAGTTGAGAGGGACTGAGAACATATCCTTGCAGGGCACTGGTGTTGAGAATCATTGTGGAGATATATCGTCATCAGTCCTCACTGATGGTGATCTGGGGGTCAGAAAATGAACGATCCAGTGGCAGAGGGGGAGCTGAATCCTCATTCCAGGCCTTTGGAGATTAGTTTTGATGGGATTATGGTGTTGATGGTGGATCTATAGACAATAAATAGGAGATAGACACAAAAAGCTGGAGTAGCTCAGCGGGACAGGCAGCATCTCTGGAGAGATGGAATGGATGACATTTCGGGTCGGGACCCTTCTTCAGACTGAAAGTCATGGGAGAGGGAAACGAGAGATATAGACGATGATGAGGAAGAGGATTTCTTGGAATGTATGCGGGATAGTTATCTAAATCAACATGTAGAGGAACCAACGAGAGAGCAGGCTATTTTAGACTGGGTATTGAGTAATGAGGAAGGGTTAGTTAGCAGTCTTGTTGTAAGTGCCCCGTTGGGCAAGAGTGACCATAATATGGTTGAGTTCTTCATTAGGATGGAGAGTGACATTGTTAATTCAGAAACAATGGTTCTGAACTTAAAGAAAGGTAACTTTGAGGGTATGAGACGTGAATTGGCCAAGATTGACTGGCAATTAATTCTAAAAGGGTTGACGGTGGATATGCAATGGAAGACATTTAAAGACTGCATGGATGAACTACAAAAATTGTTCATCCCTGTTTGGCAAAAGAATAAATCAGGGAAGGTAGTGCATCTGTGGACAACAAGGGAAATCCGGGATAGTATCAAAGCGAAGGATGATGCGCACAAATTAGCCAGAAAAAGCAGCATACCAGAGGACTGGGAGAAATTCAGAGACCAGCAGAGGAGGACAAAGGGCTTAATTAGGAAAGGAAAAATAGATTATGAAAGAAAACTGGCAGGGAACATAAAAACTGACTGCAAAAGTTTTTATAGATATGTGAAAAGAAAGAGATTAGTTAAAACAAATGTAGGTCCCTTGCAGTCAGAAACAGGTGAGTTGATCATGGGGAACAAGGATATGGCGGACCAATTGAATAACTACTTTGGTTCCGTCTTCACTAAGGAAGACATAAATAATCTGCTGGAAATAGCAGGGGACCGCGGGTCAAAGGAGTTGGAGGAATTGAGTGAAATCCAGGTTAGTCGGAAAGTGGTGTTGCGTAAATTGAATGGATTAAAGGCCGATAAATCCCCAGGGCCAGATAGGCTGCATCCCAGAGTACTTAAGGAAGTAGCTCCAGAAATAGTGGATGCATAAGTAATAATCTTTCAAAACTCTTTAGATTCGGGAATAGTTCCTGAGGATTGGCGGGAGGGAGGGAGAGAGAAAACGGGGAATTACAGACCAGTTAGTCTAACATCGGTAGTGGGAAAACTGCTAGAGTCAGTTATTAAAGATGGGATAGCAGCACATTTGGAAAGTGGTGAAATCATTGGACAAAGTCAGCATGGATTTACGAAAGGTAAATCATGTCTGACGAATCTTATAGAATTTTTCGAGGATGTAACTAGTAGCGTGGATAGGGGAGAACCAGTGGATGTGGTGTATCTGGACTTCCAGAAGGCTTTCGACAAGGTCCCACATAAGAGATTAGTATACAAACTTAAAGCACACGGTATTGGGGGTTCAGTATTGATGTGGATAGAGGACTGGCTGGCAAACAGGAAGCAGAGTAGGAGTAAACGGGTCCTTTTCACAATGGCGGGCAGTGACTAGTGGGGTACTGCAAGGCTCAGTGCTGGGACCCCAGCTATTTACAATATATATTAATGATCTGGATGAGGGAATTGAAGGCAATATCTCCAAGTTTGCGGTTGACACTAAGCTGGGGGGGCAGTGTTAGCTGTGAGGAGGATGCTAGGAGACTGCAAGGTGACTTGGATAGGCTGGGTGAGTGGGCAAATGTTTGGCAGATGCAGTATAATGTGGATAAATGTGAGGTTATCCATTTTGGTGGCAAAAACAGGAAAGCAGACTATTATCTAAATGGTGGCCGATCAGGAAAAGGGGAGATGCAGCGAGACCTGGGTGTCATGGTACACCAGTCATTGAAAGTAGGCATGCAGGTGCAGCAGGCAGTGAAGAAAGCGAATGGTATGTTAGCTTTCATAGCAAAAGGATTTGAGTATAGGAGCAGGGAGGTTCTACTGCAGTTGTACATGGTCTTGGTGAGTCCACACCTGGAGTATTGCATACAGTTTTGGTCTCCAAATCTGAGGAAGGACATTATTGCCATAGAGGGAGTGCAGAGAAGGTTCACCAGACTGATTCCTGGGATGTCAGGACTGTCTTATGAAGAAAGACTGGATAGACTTGGTTTATACTCTCTAGAATTTAGGAGATTGAGAGGGGATCTTATAGAAACTTACAAAATTCTTAAGGGGTTGGACAGGCTAGATGCAGGAAGATTGTTCCCGAAGTTGGGGAAGTCCAGGACAAGGGGTCACAGCTTAAGGATAAGGGGGAAATCCTTTAAAACCGAGATGAGAAAAACTTTTTTCACACAGAGAGTGGTGAATCTCTGGAACTCTCTGCCACAGAGGGTAGTTGAGGCCAGTTCATTGGCTATATTTAAGAGGGAGTTAGATGTGGCCCTTGTGGCTAAGGGGATCAGGGGGTATGGAGAGAAGGCAGGTACGGGATACTGAGTTGGATGATCAGCCATGATCATATTGAATGGCGGTGCAGGCTCGAAGGGCCGAATGGCCTACTCCTGCACCTAATTTCTATGTTTCTATGTAGAGAGATATGGAGCAATGAATGAAAGATATGCAAAAAAGTAACGATGATAAACTAAACAGGCTGTTTGTAGAGTGAAAACGAGAAGCTGGTGTGACTTGGGTGAGGGGAGGGATGGAAACAGAGTGAATGCCGGGGACATTAGAGAAATCAATATTCATACCACTGGGCTGTAAGCGGCCGAAGCAAAATATGGGATGCTGTTCCTCCAATTTGCGTTTAGCCTCACTCTGACAATGGAGGAGACCAAGGGCTTCACCCGATCAATAAATAGGACCCAGGCACAGGGGACCTGTTGTCTAGATGTTCCAGAGATGAGTGTAGGCCCAGGGAGATGACTGGCAAACTGCTGTTGATCAAGGCTCGTTGGGAGGCTGGAGTTAATGTTCACTATGACCAGTCTCTCAAAGCACTTCATGATGGGGGGATGTCAGAGTCACTGGACGGCAGTCATGAAGGCGCACAATCGTGCTTTTTGATGGCACCAGAAAGATTGTAGTCTTCTTAAAGCAGGTGGGAACCTCATAATGGAGTGGTGAGAGGTTAAAAATGTCTGTGAATACTCCTGCCAGTCGGTCCGTGCAGGTCTGAGGGTCTGTCCGAAGATTCCATCTGGACTAGGGGTGAGTAACATTGTTCCACCAGCCTTCTGTTCAAAGTGAGTATAGAATGCATGGAAGAGAGACACAAAAAGCAGGAGTAACTCAGCAGGACTGGCATCATCTCTGGAGAGAAGGAATGGATGACATTTTGGGTCGAGACCCTTCTTCAGATGGTCTCGACCCAAAACGTCACCCATTCCTTCTCTCCAGAGATGCTGCCTCTTCCGCTGAGTTACTCCAGCTTTTTGTGTCTATCTTCGGTTTAAACCAGCATCTGCAGTTCCTACCTACACATAGAATACATTGAGCGTGTTGGGGACTGGCATGTTGTTAACAGCGATGCTGCCCAACCACATCGTAGCCCATCATAGCACCGTTGTCAAGTGTTTGTTTTTACCCTGAGACTCTAGCTTGCTCCAGAATTCCCTCCTGGCATGCATGCTTGGTGGCTCAGCGAAGTTGGTAAATAGATTCCCTCTACCACTTGGAATATTTTTGACCTGACCACTGCAACTTTGGACTTCACCTTCACCCCATTACCTTCATAGCGTGCATTTCACTACACACTTACTGATGAAATCTGTGATTCTCAAGCAGGTTGGCCGAAGAATCCTTGAATATGGACCAGTCACGAAGGATCTAATTTGTTTGCTGAGAGCAGCACTACACGACCTGCTGTACCGGATTTCACTGTATCAGTTTTTGCTGGTAAGTATATTCTGTTGTAAGTATGTTCTGATGTAAGCATGTTCTGCTTGTAAGCATGGACCAGCCAGCTGGTCAGATTTTCCAAAATGGATTGGGGATGGAGCAATATGCATCTTTAGTTTAAATCTTTTTATTTGAATTTTGAATTTAACAGCAATTTGCATACATACAATGATAACAGACAGTGATAATCAGGACATAATTGTACAACAGTATGTAAACGACCCTCAAAACCCTTACCCTTACCCACCCTCGCCACCCGGATACAAACAACACTCACATACGTACACATCCACACAAATACGATTAAAAAAATAAAAATAAAAAAGAATAAAATAAAAAAATTTAAATAAATTTGTTAAAATTTTTATTTTTATTATTTTTTTTAATTAAAAAAATTGTGGGGAGGGAGGGGTTGAGGGGATAGCAGCTGCAATAAGACAGAGTTGTGATAGAGGGCACTCAGTCCTCTTCCGAGACGGGAAACAAGTTAAGAGAGTTAACAAGTTCCAGGAAAGGGTTCCATGTATCTAGGAATGTCTTGGTAGAGCCTTTGAGAGAGAACCTAAGTTTTTCAAGCTTTAAGTTGTAGAGCACCTCCTTGATCCAGCGGGCGTGTGTCGGGGGACAGGTAAGTCTCCAGTTAAGCAAAATCAGTCTCCGGGCTAACAGGGTTGTAAAAGCCAGGACCCGCTTCAACGCAACAGAGAGGTTGGTGTTGGGGGGGAATACCAGAAATAGCTGACAGTGGGTTTGGAGGAATAGTCTGGCCATAGGCTCTGCTTAGCACGTCGAAAGCACTCCTCCAAAAGGTTGCTAGCTTAGGGCGACCAAAACATATGACTATGGTTGGCAGGGGATTGATTGCATCTGTTGCAGGTGTCTTTAACAGCGGGGTATATTCTAGATAATCTTGCGTTTGTGTAGTGGACTTTGTGAAGGACTTTGCATTGGATTAGGCCATGACGGGCACATATGGAGGAAGAATGGATCAAATCCAAGGCAGAGTCCCATTGCTGGTCTGTTAGTTTCGTATTCAGCTCGCCCTCCCACGCAGCTTTTAATGAGGTATAAGGTTTCAATATAACCGACCCTAACAAGTTGTACAAAAAAGAGATGCATTTCTTCCGGTTGGGATCTAGAGCTAGGATGGAATCGGTCAGGGTTTCAGGGGGACGATTTGGGAAATGGGGGAATATCTTCTTCACAAAATTCCTAATCTGGAAAAAACGAAAAAGGTGGGAGTTTGGGAGGCTATAGTTGTACGAAAGCTCCGCAAAAGACGAAAAAATGCCATCCTTGTATAGGTTTTTGATACTACTGATGCCATTACTATGCCAGGTTTTGAATGCGGAGTCTGTACTTGAAGGTTTAAAGATGTGATTTTTAAGCAGTGGGGTCAAGATGGAAGGGCCTTGTAAACCGAAGTTTTTCCTAAATTGACTCCATATCTTGAGCGAGAGGGACGCAATTGGGCCTGCACCCGCAGATGTTATAGAAAGGGGGAGTTGAGAGCATAGGACAGACCGCAATGGGAGATGTGAACTCGCCTTTTCCATGTGTACCCAGGTCGGTAGGTGGTCGCAATCATCATTCATCCAGTACAGGATTTTTTGCAAGTTAGCAGCCCAGTAGTATCGACTAAAGTCAGGAAGTGCCAAACCGCCGTCACTCTTAGGAGACTGTAGTAGCGTCTTTCGAATTCCGGCCAGAGCAATATGCATCTTTGATGGTTGTGTAGCACTGAATGAGGATTTGTGGGCCTTTGATTAGACAGGAATTGTGCTGATAGTGTTTGGTAGCACACTTTTGAGGTTGGCCTGGTTATTAGAGTCATAGAATCGTACAGCGTGTAAACAGGTACTTCAGCCCAACTTGCCCATGCCGACCAACATACCCTATCTACAATAGTCCCACCTGCCAGCATTTGACCCATAGCCCTCTAAACCCATCCTGTCCAAATGTTTTTTAAACATTGTGATAGTACCTGCCTCAACTACCTCCTCTGGCAGCTTGTTCCATGATGCTATTATGAATAAAATCTGAGGATACTTTGTTTCAAGGCTTGTGACTTGTATAGTTCTTCAATTGCAAGCTTAGCATCAGCTTGGTGGATAGGATGCTGACTGCTGTCAGGATAGCCAATGTGAATTCCCGTGGCAGGGAGCAGGGACGACACTTCACTATCAGATATTCCAGGTACTTCCAAGAGCTCGCTGGGCCCAGTACATTCAAACACCACAAGGAGTTTATTAGGATGTTATTAGATCCCTCTGCCCCTGACCTTAGCTCAGGATACTGTACAGTCCATCCAGTGAAGTGAGAAGCCCTTCAATTTTACTTCGGAGTCACGTGAGTGATTACGTGAAGAAGGCCGTCCAGGCGCACGCGCGTCATCTCGTCAGACGCATTGCGCTGCGACCGCGGTAGGAGGTGTGGAACCTCCAAGCGGTGAGTAAAAGAAAACCTGAACGTAAGTATTTTTACTTTCATTTCAGGCTGCTTTTCTCTGGAGAGACTGCGTGCAGAGACACAGGCAAGTCTTATGTATGGAGAAAGGTGGGAGGAAGAATAGTAAGTGCACCGCAGTAAGGACTCAATAAGACAAAGTGTCTGAGAGTAGCGGGCGCCCGACTAAAAAGTCGATTGTAAAGAAATAACTATTTTACACGGGGGAAAAGGTCCCGTTGAAACTCCCACAGGGAGCAAGGCCATAAAGAAATAATAGGCCTGGAAGACTCGGAGGAGTCTGAACTATAAAATTTATAAACTGGAATTCCTCATGGGTAAAACAAACTCCAGAAGGAGTATAAAAAATGTGGGCTTAAAGAGCAACCGCATGGAACACCCAGAAGAGGTTCTGGGAAATGTTGGCCCAGATTTGAGCCAGCGACTGAAATGCCTGATGATAAAGATGAATATATGGGCTGACCTGACACGGAGGCAGCACCAGAAATGTCTGAAAGACAATACAGGCGTTGGTCTACAGGAGACCCAGAATATGGAGCAGCACCCAAAAGTGGGCTGCCAATATACAGCTCAATGGAAGAGCTTGATGCACCTCAAAGAGGGACAAAAAAGCGTAGGCCTATCATAGAGCCATCGCATGTAATACCTGATATGAAAATCCAGGTGAAACTCATTATGAGGAGGAATATCCAGAATACTCTGATAACGAATCAGTTGACGACCAGAGCCCAATGCAAAAAAGAAAAGTGCCAGGGCTGGCCCAAAAGTTCTCTAGTCCCACAAACAAGGGACAACCTCTACCAGAGGAGATAGCAGAGAGTATAAATTACCTGCTTTCCCATCATTTGGAAGACCAACGATGGATGAAATTGAGAACAAATATAAAATCCCGCAGAACTGTGCTCGGTTAGGAGTTCCAGCTGTTAACAAAGAAGTGTGGAATTATATGGGCACTGCAGTAAGAGCTCAAGAAATGAGGTTACAGCGGGTATTAAAATGAATGGGGTCAAGCATTTCCAGAGATCTGGAAGAAGGAAATGTGACAATGTCACAACAGGATGTGATGGGAATGATGTGTAATGCACATTTTGGAGTAAATCTGTGATAAGACCTAACATACATCCTAAGTTTGCAGGGTTTTGTAAACCATCTAATATATAATTGCCACACTTACTCTTTGGAGTGGTGCTTGCCTAAAAACTGAAGAATCAATAACCATCGGGATGATGAAGCCACTGATGTTTGGCAGCACAGCTAAGGCAATATCCATACCGAAGGGGAATTGGTGAAGGAACAAGGCGCTCGTACTCGCATACAAGATATGGGCATACAACCCCAGGACGTGGAGGACATGGTATTTCCACAAAGGGCTAGGTACGGAAAGTGACACCAGTAAACCCTGAGGTAGGTGGTTCTGGTTCTGAAAGAAACATATCAGATGTGTCCTACTTACAAATTGGGGGTAGGTTACAATTCTTTTTAAAAGAATGGAAGCTAATAACATCTGATGCATATATACTGTGCAGTATAATGGGGTTTAGAATTGAATTTTACCAAAATGAAAATCCCCCTACTCAACATACTCCAAAAAGAATACATTATTTCTCTAAAGAAGAGATTAGAATAATTCAAATAGAAATTGAGATTTTGAGTAAAAAAGGGGTAATAGGGAAAACAACATCAAAACCATCAGTTTATATCTAGTATTTTCTCTAGACCAAAAAAGGATGGGGGTAGTAGGATCATTTTGGACCTCACGTCTTAACCCTTTTGTACAGAATAAACATTTCAAAATGGAGACTTTTACTAATGCTTTGCAATTAATTTCAACAGACTGCTATATGACAAGCATAGATCTCCAAGATACACATTACTCTGTGGCCGTGCATGTTAAACATCGCAGATATTTGAAATTTGTCTGGATGAGTCAATTGTGGCAATTCAAAGCATTGCCTAATGGTTTAACTTCAGCTCCCAGATTGTTTACAAAACTGCTGAAACCAATCTTAGCATTGTTAAGAGCTCAAGGCCATTTGATAATGGCTTATTTGGATGACATTTTAATTGTGGGAGATACTGAAGCCATGGCAACAGCCTCAGTTTTAAAAGTAAAACTTACATTTCAAAAAATGGGATTTGTGATTCACCCAGAGAAATTCAGATTGACACCTAACAAAATAATTGATTACTTGGGGTTCACTATTAACTCGGGGCACATGATAGTGAGTTTACCCAAGGACAATAAGCTTCAATTGATTGAGGGTTGTAAGGAGCTAATTGCAGGCAAACAACCATCAATCAGTCAAGGAGCAAGTCTACTGGACAAGTTAATTGCTTCATTTCCAGCTGTTCATCTTGGACCACTGCATTATCAACAGCTGCAGAGAGCAAAGATTGCAGCATTGAAAAGACATGCTGGACATTTCGATAGACCTATGCAACTACCTAACACAGCAATTGAGGATATAAAATTGTGGATTAAAAATGTGGATTGCTCTTACAGGAAAATTCTGATTGAATCACCAGCTACCATTTTACAAACAGATGCAAGTGCACTGGGATGGGGAGCTGCGGATGCCATCTCAAGCTGTGGAGGTAGATGGAATGCAGAGGAAGAATCTTGGCTCGAGACACATGGCATTAATTATCTGGAATTACTAAGTGTATTGCATAGGTTGAAAACCATAATAGTAGTGGCGGCGCGGCTCTGGCTGCAGCGGCTCTCCGGCAGTCCTGTTTGTTTTGTGTTTTTTGGGTTGTTTATTTTCGTTTTGGTTAGTCTAGTTTTGGTTTTTAGTTTGTGTTTTGGGGGGGGGGGGGTTGAAACGGGGCTTGCTGTCTCTCCCTGCGGGGGAATGCGACTTTTTTGTCGTATTCCCCTTCTCTGCCTCCGTCTGCGCTGAGGCCTAGTGGCGGAGCTGGCGACCTCGAGGCTCAGGAGGCAGAGCCTGCCAGGACTCGCACTGAGCTCGCTCCCGTGAGGACGGCCCGGCTCGGGGCTGGAACAGGGCTTTCGTGAGGGGCTGTGACGCTACCGTGAGGACGGCCGGCCCGAGGAAGGAACGGTGCTCCCGTTGGAGTAGCCGAGCTCGGGGAGGTACGGCGTTCCCAGCCTGAGGGAGGAGCGGCGCCCGGTCGGGGCGGCCCAGCCTGAGGGAGAAGCGGTGCCCGGTCGGGGCGGCCCAGCCTGAGGGAGGAGCGGCGCCCGGTCGGGGCGGCCCAGCCTGAGGGAGAAGCGGTGCCCGGTCGGGGCGGCCCAGCCTGAGGGAGGAGCGGCGCCCAGTCGGGGCGGCCCAGCCTGAGGGAGGAGCGGCGCCCGGTCGGGGCGGCCTGGCGCGAGGGAGGAGCGGCGGCCTGGCGCGAGGCTGAGACGGTGGCAGTACTCACGTGAGGGCGATCCGGCTCGGGGCTGGAACGATGCTCCGGGGGCTGGGACGGCAGTTCTGGTGGCGGTGGCCTGAGACCGGGGGTTCGGCCGCGGGCCAGCGGCTGCGTCAGCAGGTCTGGTGAGCGGCAGCTTCGACTACCCCGGGCCGCGGTGTTTGAGCCGCGAGGACAGGTTTTAACATCGCCCGGGGGGTATCGCCTCAGCGCAGAAGGAGAAGAGGAGGGAAGAGACTGCAGCCCTAAGACTTTTGCCTCCATCACAGTGAGGAGATGTTGGGTGGACTCACTGTGGTGGATGTTAATATGTGTTTATTGTTGTTTTTTATTGTATTGTATTATATGTATGACTGCTTAAATTTCGTTCAGACTTCGGTCTGGATGACAAATAAAAGGAATTCAATTCAATTCAATTCAATTCATTTGCCGAAAGGTACAAAATTTGCATGTACAGGTTCAGATTGACAACACTACGGCAGTGGCATATGTCAATCACATGGGTGGAATCAAGTCAGAAGCACGTGACAGATTGACAAACATGATTTGGCACTGGTGCATTGAGAAAGATATTTGGTTTTCTGCAATTTACTTACCAGGTAAATTCAACATAATTGCAGATACTAGATCAAGAAATTTTAATGACAATAAAGAATGGATGTTAAATCGTGACATTTTTCCACAAAATTGTGAAAAAATTTGAGAAACACCAGGGGGTAGATGAGTTTACGTTAAATTGGGGTGGAATGTTTTGTATGGATTTCCTCCCTTTTGTCTCATCAATATGTGTCTACAGAAGATCAAACAAGATTATGCTTCAGGATTGTTGGTGGTTCCAGATGGGCCCACACAAACATGGTATCCATTAGGGTTAAAAATGGTGACTGAACCCATTATGGATGTCTTTAGACAAGAAAACCTACTTGTGCACCCTGTAACTGGTGAATTTCATCCTTTACATGATCGTATTGATTTGCAGATTCTTAAAAAGTACCTAGAAGCAGTACATTTCTTACATTAAGAAATGGGAACAGTTTCTTCAACACAAAATATTTCTTACCACACTGCAGACGCTTCAGATGTTGTAGAAATTTGTCAAAATTACATTTTGATGATAATTTAAGCTATAGTGCGATCAACACAGCAAGGAATGCTTTGTCGGCATACTTATCGAGACCATCGGAACATCAAGTTCTAGGATCACACCCTTTGACTTGTAGATACATGAAGGGCATCTTTAATGCTAAACCTCCCAGACCGAGATATACGGAAATCTGGAATATGAGGGATGTACTATCACTACTTAGGGATTGGGATCCCATCTCAAATTTGTCGTTAGACAAAATTACGATGAAAGTAGTCATGTTAATGGCTTTAGTATCAACTTAAAGAGTACAAACATTACACGTTAAGGATAGACAGAATGGGAATGAAAACAAAGGAAATTACATTCTATGTCCATGACCTGCTAAAACAGAGCAGACCAGGAGTCTCGGGGTGTAAATTGATTTTCAGCATATCCTGCAGATCAAAGACTTTGTGTAGTTACATATTTAAAATACTACATTGAGACTACCAAACATCTTAGAGGTGTAGAATCTGGATTATTCATCAGCCATAAAAGCCACACAAAAAAGTGACAACACAAACAATTTCAAGATGGCTGAAGAAGGTGCTATTGGATGCAGGAATTGATACTGATAAATTTAAACCTCATTCCACCAGGGCGGCGGCAACATTGGCGGCCAAGGATTTGGACGTTCCAATAGACCATATCCTTGCGGCCGCAGGTTGGGAAAATGAAAGGATGTTGCACAAGTATTATCACAAAGAAATTGCAGACCCTGGTGTATTTGGTGGTACTATTTTGAATTCAGTATTAAATGTCTCTAGAGATTAAAATGGGACACATAATGTTTTACCATAAAATAAACCATTAATTAATTAAACAAGTATGATGGTTTGCATGTTATTGACTGTTTTTCACTCATAGAGTCAAGCAAAATGCAGTGATACGCCGGAACCCAATCTACGGCCTGAAATCACAGAAGCTTTAAAATCTTCACTTAGTCACTCAAGTGACTCCGAAGTAAAATAGTAAGATTAAACGAGAACTTACCAGTTTGAAGTTTGATCATTATTTTATGAGGAGTTACGTCGAGGGACTACGTGCCCTCCGCTCCCACCCAAATAAGATCAAAGGTAAGTTAAGTTTGTATCACGTAGCTTACTATTATGCTTCGGAGTATATCATCTGTGATTTCACACCGCTGCTTTGAAGTTTGACGCGCATGCGCCTGGACGGCCTTCTTCACGTAGTCCCTTGACGTAACTCCTCATAAAATAAAGATCAAACTTCAAACTGGTAAGTTCTCGTTTAATCTTACTATTATACAGCACAGTCAGGTAAGGCAGGGTTAGAAACATAGAAACATAGAAAATAGGTGCAGGAGTAGGCCATTCGGCCCTTCGAGCCTGCACCGCCATTCAATATGATCATGGCTGATCATCCAACTCAGTATCCTGTACCTGCCTTCTCTCCATACCCCCTGATCCCTTTAGACACAAGGGCCACATCTAACTCCCTCTTAAATATAACCAATGAACTGGCCTCAACTACCTTCTGTGGCAGAGAATTCCAGAGATTCACCACTCTCTGTGTGAAAATTTTTTTCCTCATCTGGGTCCTAAAAGATTTCCCCCTTATCCTTAAACTGTGACCCCTTGTTCTGGACTTCCCCAACATCGGGAACAATCTTCCTGCATCTAGCCTGTCCAACCCCTTAAGAATTTCGGGCAGATATCTGTAAAACAAAGCACACAGAAGTCTCGAAGTTTCCTAAAGTAGGTGAACTTCAAACTTCAAAGCAGCGGTGTGAAATCACAGATGATATACTCCGAAGCATAATAGTAAGCTACGTGATACAAACTTAACTTACCTTTGATCTTATTAGGGTGGGAGCGGAGGGCACGTAGTCCCTCGACGTAACTCCTCATAAAATAATGATCAAACTTCAAACTGGTGAGTTCTCGTTTAATCTTACTATTTTACTTCGGAGTCACTTGAGTGACTAACTGAAGATTTTAAAGCTTCTGTGATTTCAGGCCGTAGATTGGGTTCCGGCGTATCACTGCATTTTGCTTGACTCTATGAGTGAAAAACAGTCAATAACATGCAAACCATCATACTTGTTTAATTAATTAATTTCAGTTCATCCAGCTTGTTTTCAGTAGCGTGGATGTTTGCCAACGATATATAACCACATAACCATATAACAATTACAGCACGGAAACAGGCCATCTCGGCCCTTCAAGTCCGTGCCGAACACTTATTTTCCCCTAGCCCCATCTACCTGCACTCAGACCATAACCCTCCATTCCTTTCCCGTCCATATACCTATCCAATTTATATTTAAATGATAAAATCGAACCTGCCTCCACCACTTCCACTGGAAGCTCATTCCACACAGCTGCTCTCTGAGTAAAGAAGTTCCCCCTCATGTTACCCCTAAACTTCTGTCCCTTAATTCTCAAGTCATGTCCTCTTGTTTGAATCTTCCCTACTCTCAATGGGAAAAGCTTATCCACGTCAACTCTGTCTATCTAGGGAGATATGCAAGGGAGGAGATACTTGACACAACATTGTTTCAGTCTCACCTGCAGTCCAGCGCGCTGCCCATGTTTTCAGACTAGGTGGCTGCTCCTGGCTGGGCTCGGGAGTTGAGGTGAGAATTTGGCACTGCCATAATGTAGGTGGGTGCCATCCAGGAACCAGGTTGAGGCATTGATGCTCTGGTAGTTTAGGCTCTTGGCCTGGTCGGTCAGGGCCTGACGTCGGGTCTCTGTGTCGGGCACTCCGAGAGTTCGAGGACCTCTATCGATCAGGCTCAGTTGTCCGATTATGGGGTTGGCAACTTTGCGAGATCAGGGCCCACGTTTGGTCAGCCCTGTGATCAGGTCACAGAGTCGCAGCTCCTTAAGATGGGAGTCCACTTTTGGTTAGTCCAGGTGGTCCAGTCGTGGGACCAGCAGCTCCGGGAAAAGGCTAGGTTCATCAGCTGAGGGCATCAGAAGACTGGTAGGTACAGGCCTCGCTGGTTGCAGTAGGCCATGTTGGTCAGGCCTGAATAGTCCAGCTGTAGTCCAGTAAGAACTTTGATAGAGGAGCTCGCAAGATTGCCAGTCCTGAAAGAAGATTCCAATAGAGGCACAAAAAAAAAATATATATATATATTTCCAGCTATAATAATCCCTACGAGAGAATGATTAGCTTTTTAAAAACAAGAACAGATTTGATGAATGTGCTTTCTTTGGAAAAACCTGAGTCAACTCCTGATAATTCCACATATGTTGCAGCTGTTTGCAAGTGACTTCATTCCTGTGACTGTTACGTGTGTTACTAGGATAATAGTGCATTTCGTAGTTGTCTTTCTTACAGTTTGGCTTTCTTCCCAACCAATTGTTCAAGCGCTTTTGATTGCAACATGCACCTTAATTTAGTTCAACAAAGAAACTGACAAGTTACTAAAGAACTTTAGATTAAAGAACAATGAGATTACCTTGAAATCATCTGCAAATTTAGTAAAAAATTTTCGAACAAGTTAAAGCAGCAGAGAGTGGATAATTGCTTATACACACATCTCGCTCTGTGTAGTTACTAGGATAATCTTAAAATACAAGGATCTGATTGTAAAAATAAGCTTCAATTATTTATCTCTTCCATTTTATCCACATAACGTTAAGATTGCTACATCGCAAGAAATTTAAATATATGCATGTATAAAGTCAAAAATGGAAACCAAGGAAGAAATACACTCCATGCCATTTTACTTTTGGGAACTCCACAAGGAATACTGTGAATTCCTAAGCTGATAACAATAAAAGCTTATTATTTTCTTACAAATATGAGGTCCAAATATGTTCTCTAATGATTCACCACTCTCCTTGTCCTGCATTAAGTGTCCATAGGCTCAGAAAGTCTTATTTCCCAAATGGAAGAAGAAACCTATGCAGAATTCCTACTTTGGTCATGGCTCTTAATGCTTCCTGCAGTGTGGATTAGTGAATTGGAATGCACATTCCTGGATGACAGCATGATATATCTTTCCTTCAGCATCATCAATGGAAAGGAACACAAACAGAATGCTGGAAGAACTCAGCAGATCAAACAGCACCTCTGCTTCTTGACCCACTGAGTTTTTGCAATGTTCATTCGTAGCTTCCAGCTATCATCAGTGGAAATGAAACCTATATGTCCAAAGGAGCAGAATTAGGCCATTCAGCTCATCGACTCTGCTCTGCCATTCTTTGCTTCTTTTGTTTAGAGATACAGCACGAAACAGGTCCTTCAGCCCGCCGGGTCCACACCGATCAGCGATCCCCGCACACTAACACTATCCTACGCACACTAGGGACTATTTACACTTATACCAAGCCAATTTACCTATATATCTGTATGACTTTGGAGTGTGGGAGGAAACCGAAGATCTCGGAGAAAACCCACGCGGTCACGGGGAGAACGTGGCTGAACTCTATTTCCCTCTCAACCCCATTTTCTTGCCTTCTCCTCGTAACCTTTGACAACTTTACTAATTAAACCTTACCTATGAATCTCCATTTTTAAAATACCCAAAGGACTTGGACTCCACTGCAGTCTGTGGCAATGAATTACACCGATTCACCACCATCTGGCTAAAGAAATTCCTCCTCATCTCCATTCTAATGATATGTCATTTTATTCTGAGGCTGTGCCCTTTGGTGTAATGCACACACATATATACACAAACAGACATATGTGTGTGCGTGCGTGCGTGTGCGTGTGTGCGTGTGTGTGTGTGTATATGACGTGCAATGACAATAAAATAAAAGATATATTATTATTATTATTATTATATTATTATACAGTGCCCTCCATAATGTTTGGGACAAAGACCCATCATTTATTTATTTGCCTCTGTACTCCACAATTTTAGATTTGTAATAGAAAAAATCACATGACATTAGTGCACATTGTCAGGTTTTATTAAAGGCCATTTTTATGCTTAAGCTGTGGGGTGTGGGTGTTTGGCTTGGAGAAGTTCAAAGTATGCGTGATTGTATGAATGGTAGGAATGACTGATAGAATTTGTGAGTGAGTAAAACTGGGGCTGCAGTCCCTGGAAGCTGTTGGTGGTGTTGATAGACTGTGACCTTCAAAGTTGCCTTCATTGACCTCAACCCCAGAGATGAGTTCATCGGCATTTTGCAGCACTATATCCTGGTTGTGATCCTGCCACTGACAACAGGTGCCATCCTTTGTGCCTTCTGGGCCTTGGTGGGGGATCAATGACAATTCACACCCTCTTCAAGGCCTCAATTAGTGAACCTCACTTCACTAATGTCATTTTCAATGCTTCCCAAGTTCTGGAATGCACCCTTTTTAAAGAATGCAGGCTGGCCTTAAATAATGCAGATAGACACAAAATGCTGGAGTAACTCAGCGGGACAGGCAGCATCTCTCCAGAGAAGGAATGAGTGACGTTTCTAGTCGAGACCCTGTTTCAGACCTAACCTCTCTGAACCCCCACCATCCCCCCATCATAATACATCTGTCGTTCCTTCCTGCTCATTTTTAACTTCAAGATTGATTTAATTGTAGAAATCAAATGCAGGTTGGGTAACCACCATACGTGGAGCACCTGCATTTAGTCCATGGGACCACCCTGAACTTCTCGTTGCCTGTCACTGTAATTCTCAATCCTACTCCGACTTATTGGTCCTCTATAACTCTGTAAAGATAGGGAATACATAATAATTTTGTATAGGAAGGAACTGCAGATGCGGGTTTAAACCAAAGATAAGGCAAAAAATGCTGGAGTAACTGAGCGGAACAGGCAGCATCTCTGAAGAGAAGCAATGGGTGACGTTTTCCCAAATTTCTTAAAAAATAAAAGTTTAGTGGCAGGTCCACGAAACGTTTCACATTGAGAACGATTTTTGTTTTTGTTTCGGACACATACGATTTCATTTATTTATAGATATTGTTTATGACACTTTATAAATATTCTTGTTTTGTTTTTTTGTATGCTGTTTCACACTCGCTTTTTATTCTTATATTCTGTTCGAAATAAATAATAAAAATTAAAATAAAAAAATAAGTTGTCAGTGAGACTTGAGGGGCTTCTTGGGAGGTTGGAGGTAGGCGGCGGGCGGGCGCTAGGACCCGGGTGAGCACAGGGCTGGTCGCGGGAGCGAGCGCGGCGGGTCGGCTCCCATTGAAGCGGATGGTGGTGCGCGGGCACGGGGGAGACGCAGCACTGGGACTGGGTCGGACGGGCGGCTGCGGGGTCCACTCGCTCGCTCGCTCGCTCACTCGCCGGAGAACAAAGTGAAGGCGGACCGGGCAGTGGCAGCGGCAGCGGCAGCTTCGCGCAGCGCAGCAACAGAACGCAGCCCAGATCAGCCCAGCCCAGCGCCTTGCGGCCGAGCCTGTCTTCCGGGGGAGGGTAAGGGGGGCTGCAGAGGCGGAAGATCTGGGCTGTGAAACATGCCAGCGGCCGCCGAGAGGTTCCTGAGCGAGGGCAAGGGGAGAGGGCTGCAGACTCGCAAGGACCTGCAGATAGGCGAGCTGCTCTTCACATGCCCAGCCTACACACACGTCCTCACCGTCAACGAGCGGGGCAACCACTGCGAGCACTGCTTCACCCGGTACGTGAGACCAACGTCTTCGCTGCAAACTTGCTCACTAACGTTGTTTTGCAGGATGACGAGATCCCATGATGATGGGTCCTTGTGTGGGTAGGAGCCGGCTCAATGGTTGCAAGGTGCCAGCGCTCAGTATCTCGGTGGTTTTCATGTTCCTAAGGGCAAGCTGCACACGGAAGGTCCAAAACACTTTATTTGAATAGCTTAATTATTTCGATAATATAATTTGTATTGGTGTGCTGGTGTCCGTTGAAAGCCAAGTTGACCACGCTTGATCCTTTCACCCTGGAAGTATTTACGGAGCGCTGTTCTTGTATGGAGTTGGAATTCCACTCATTGGAGAATTCAGTGTCATTTATAGAATGATCTATTTTAAAGAGTATAGAACAGTGCCTCACAGGAACAGGCCCCTAGGCCCGTGATATCAGTGCCTGCTTGTCACGATGCCAAACCAAGCTAATCCCAAGCGCCAGCACATGGTCTATATCCCTTCATTCCCTGTCTGTTCATATGCCTGTCAGAATGCGTCTTAAATGCTGTATCTACTTACATGACCTCCCCTGGTTTGTGTTCCAGGCGCCTAGTACTCCGTGAAAAATTAAGACCTGCCTTGCAAATCTTCTTTAAACTTTCCCCCTTTCACCTTAAACCTACGCTGTCTAGAATTTTATATTTTCACCCTGGCGAAAAAGACTTGGGCCATCTATCCTGTCAATACAATACAATACAATACCTTTTATTTGTATTGTATTGTATTGACAGGATAGATGGCCCAAGTCTTTTTCGCCAGGGTGAAAATATAAAATTCTAGACAGCGTAGGTTTAAGGTGAAAGGGGGAAAGTTTAAAGAAGATTTGCAAGGCAGGTCTATGCCTCACATAATTTTACATACTTCTATCAGCACACACCTCAGACTCCGATGTATCCAGGGAAAGCAATCTAAGTCTGTCCAACCTTTCATAGTTAATATTCTCTAATCCTGAATATCCCACCTCTTTACCCTCTCCACAGTCTCCTCCTTCCTGTAATGTGAGAACCAGAACGATGGATGGCTTACTATACAGCTGCAGCATGACTTGCCAACTTTTATACTTCATGTCCTGACTGATGCAGGCATGACATATATCTTCTTGACCACCCTATCTACTTTTGTTGTCATTTTTGGGGTGCTATGGATTTGCACTCCGATCCCTTTGTACATCAATGATCCACAAACTTCACAGTTGACATTTGACCTCCCAAAGTGCACCATTTTACACTTGTCCAGATTAAACTCCATCTGCCGTTTCTAACTGATTTACATCCTGCTGTAAACTTTGACAACCCGCACTATCCACAACTCTGCCAATTTTAGTGTGGTCTGTAGATTTGTGTTTGTGCACGCACTTGCTTGTCCGTCTGTCCCAGCATTGCTCACAGTCAGAATAACTCCCCTCCACAATTATCCTCTCCTATGACCAAGCCAATATTTCAAAAGTGCAAAGATGAGAGAGAGTCATGCCCCACTGAAGTTTGCGATCTTTAGATTTCCTTTTCTGATTTTTTAAAAACTCTTCTCTTGATTATAAACAACCTGAAGACAGTGCATAAGAACTCCCCCCCCCCCCCCCTCCTCCTCACAGCGGCCTCTCACGCCGGATCCTCCATGGTTCATTGTTCCCACCCCCCACAATCCGGGTCCTCCTTTATTCCTTCCCTGATGTGAGTGGCCCTTGATTATGTTGGCTGCTTTCCTGAGGCAACATGAAGTATAAATGTAGTTGATTGGAGGGGCTGGTTTGCCTTCATAACCTTCTGCTTAATTTCTTGTGGTCTTGGGCAGAGCAGTTGGCATACTAAGCTACAATGCATCTGGATAGGATGTTTTCTACAGTACATCTTTAGTAATCTGTAAAAGAGCGGAACAGTGGTGCAATGGTAGAGTTGCTGCCAGGGACGTGGGTTCGACCCTGACCACAGGTGTAGTCTGTATGGAGTTTGTACATTCTTCCTGTGACCGTGTGGTTTTCTCCCAAGTGTTTTGGTTTCCTCCCACACTACAAAGGTGTACAGGTTTGTAGATTAATTGGCTTCGGTAAATTGTAAAATTGTCCCTAGTCTATGTAGGATCATGTACGAGGTGATCACTTTTCAGCATGGACGCAAAGAGCCTTTCTCAATGCTGTATGTCTAAAGTCTAATTTGGTGGGAGTTATTGGACATATGCTTAATTTCCCTAACCTTTTGAGAAGTAAAGGGGTTGGTATGCCTCTTGGTCATACAGGCAATGTGTTTTTTTGCATCAGTCTTCACAGTAGAAGACACCTACAGTGTGCCTGCAATCCTAGAGAGTCAGGGGATGGAAGTTAGAGGAGTGGCGTTTACCAAGGAGAAAGTAATAGGAAAACTGAAATGTCTGAGGGTGGATAAGTCACCTGGACTGCACCCCAGGCTTCTGAAGGAGGTGACCTCAGAGATTGTGGAGGCATTCGTTGTAATATTTCAAGAGTCACTAGAGTTAGGAGTAGTTCCTGAAGATTGGAAACTTGTGAATATCACCCTGCTGTACAAGAAGGGAGCAAAGCAGAAGAATGGAAACTCTAGGCTGGTTAGCCTGACCAGTGGTTTTGTGAAGGGAAGATCTTGCCTGACGAATCTGCTGGAGTTCTTTGAGGAAGTTAATAGCAGGATGGACAGAGGCTGTAGCTCTTGTTTACCTAGATTTTCAGAAGGCCTTCGATAAGGTGCTGCACGTCAGGCTGCTACGAAAGATACCAGCATGGATAGCGAGTTGGCTGGATGGCAGAAGGCAGGGAGTTGTGATAAAAGGCGCTTTTTCAGGTTGGCTGCCAATGACTAATGGAGTTCAGCAAGGGTCAGTCCTGGGACTGCTTCTCTTCATGTTGGCTTTGTGACTTGGACAGGGTAGGAGAGTAGACAGATGAACTTCAGTACAGCAAAGTGTGGAGCCCTGCATTTTGGTAATAAGAATAAAGGCGTAGATTCTTTTCTAAATGGAGAGAGAATCCCAAAATTGGAGGCGCAGAGGGACTTGTGAGTGCTGGTGCAGGACTCCCAAAATGTTAATTTGCAAGTCGAATCAGTAAGGAAAGCAAATTCAATGCTAGCATTTATATCGTGGACTGGATTACAAAAACAGAGATGTAATGTTGAGGCACTATAAGGCGCTGGTCAGGCCACATTTGGAGTACAGCGAGTAAATTTGGGCCCCATATCTGAGGGTGGATATGCTGGCTCTGGAGAGGGTCCAGAAGAGTTTTACAAGAATGATTCCAGGAATAAGTGGGTTAGCATATGAAAAGCGTTTGACAGCCATGAGCCTCTACTCACTGGAGTTTAGAAGGTTGAGGGGGGACCTCATTGAAACTTACAGAATAATGAAAGGCATAGATAGAGTGGATGTGGAAAGGATGTTTCCGCTGGTGGGAGAGTCTAGGACCAGAGGTCATAGCCTCAGAATTAAAGGGCGCTCTTTTAAAATGTAGGTGAGGGGGAACTTCTTTAGTCAGAGGGTAGTTAATTTGTGGAACTTGTTGCCACAGAGGGCTGTGGAGACCAAGTCAGTGGATATTTTTAAGGCAGAGATAGACAAGTTCTTGATTAGAACGGGTGTCAAGGGTTATGGGGAGAAGGCAGGAAAATGGGATTAGGAGGCAGAGATCAGCCATGATTGAATGGCAGAGTAGACTTGATGGGCCGAATGGCCAAATTCTACTCCTATAACTTGTGAACACTTGCTTGTCATTAAACCTGTAGATAAGGCTGCTGCTTTGTTGGCTGGTGGACTGCCCTCTGCCTTCCACAGGCACGAAGGCAACTCTCAAACAAGACCTCGTGCATAACTCTGGACCGATCCCACCAAAGTACGTCACTCTTATGCAAACCACCACAGATCTCATTTATAGACAACATCCAATGACATGCCTTTTGCTTTCTACCTCAAATCAAGTTAGTCAGAGGGGACTGCCCCTACATAATGCTGTGCCAACTATTTGTGATGAGCCTTAGCCTTTGCAAATGTACACAAATCTTGCCCCTTAAGGTTTTCGCCAATAATTTCCTTATTATTGATGTGGGCCTCGTCAGTTTGCAATTGCCCTGTTTATCATTGCTTTCTATTCCGAACTAAAACATCAGCTATCCCTCATCACCTGCCTAATATCATTTCCTAAAATACAGTCAATCACTGCCCCATCTCTAGTTAGACTCTTTACATATTATATCGAAAAAAAATCCATGTATGCACTGAACAAATTCCATGCCATCTAATCCCATTGAACTAAGACAATCCGAGTGAATATTGGAACAGTTAAATCCCCAACTACTATAACCATTTTGCTCCTGCATCTTTCTGCGATTTTTCACTGCTTTATTTCCTCAATTCTTACTGCCCTGGTTCCTTAACCACTTACTTTTATACTTGCCATATACTTTATCATGCCAAACGTATTGTGAATTGAAATGCATTTAAATCTTCCTTTAATTTCTGTCCTCAAGTCATTCTCGCTAACTAAAGGTTCACATCCTTGGCACGATTCTTCTAAATCTCCCTTGTACTCTTTCCAACTCCTTGATATCATTTCTACCAACATGTCTGATGTAACTTGTCTATTTTTGTACATAAACTTTTCAACTTGTCCTGATACCTTGACAGATTGATGTCCACACATTCCCAAGCCGCTCCTTCCTCTATTCTATTTAACATAATAGTTCATTGTTCATAGACACAAAAAGCTGAGTAACTCAGCAGGTCAGACAACATGTTTAAGAAGGAACTGCAGATGCTGGAAAATCGAAGGTACACAAAAATGCTGGAGAAACTTAGCGGGTGCAGCAGCATCTATGGAGCGAAGGAAATAGGCAACGTTTCGGACCGAAACCCGTCTGACCTGCTGAGTTACTCCAGCCTTTTGTCTATCTTCGGTTTAAACCAGCATCTGCAGTTCCTCCTACACAATTCACTGTTCTTGTTCCCTCTGCCAAAATGGATCACCTCAAACCTACCTGCATTAAATTGTCTACTATTTACATTGTAATGTAATCAACAACGACAAGCCCTGGTTTACTGCAGAACTCAGACAGCTCCGACAGTCTAAAGAGGAAGTCTACAGGAGTGGGGATGCAGACCTCCACAGGCAGGCAAAGTACAAGCTGAGAAGAGGAATCTGAGCTGCCAAGGAAAGGTACTCTGAGAAGTTAAGCAGCAAGTTCTCAGCTAATGACTCTTCTTCAGTTTTGAAGGGCTTGCAAGAAATCACCAGCTATAAGAGGGAAGCCCCCCGCTCTTTGGACAATCGTTAGCTGACCAACGACCTGAATGAGTTCTACTGCAAGTTTGACAAGGGGAAACGTAACCCTGGTTCCCCCTTCCCCAACAAACACAGCCAGACCCCTTCTACACTCAGTCCTCCCCAATCACCACCACTTCACACTTACTTAAAGTAAGACTCCAGTCTGAAAAGACTGGACCCTTTCCCACCCCAACCAACACGTCACACCCACTCACAGCCTGACCTCCGTCTGCAAAGATTGGACCTTTCTACACCCACTCCTCCCCAATCACTACTTCACACCTACTTAAAGCAAGACTCCAGTCTGAAAAGACTGCACCCTTTCCCACCCACCCCTCTCCAATCACCCAAGTACCCATCCCCTCCGTGCTGCACAACATCACTTCTCCATCATCAACAAGAAGAATAAAGGAGGTGGAGAGGCTGTTCAGAAGACAGAAACGCCGGAAATCTCCCCCTCTACTCTCAAGCTCTGTGCCGAACAACTGGCACCGGTCTACACAGACATTTTCAACCAGTCCCTGCAAATCTGTACTGTCCCTGCCTGCTTCAAAGTCTCCATTATTGTCCCTGTACCCAAAATGGCAAGGATTACTGGTCTTAATGACTGTAGGCCTGTCGCACTGATCTCTGTAGTCATGAAGACCCTTGAAAGGCTTGTGCTGGCCAAGCTGAAAAATATCACAAATCCCCCCTTGCTGGACCCTCTGCAGTTTGCATATCGGGCCAATAGATCTGTGGATGACGCAGTCAACCTTGGCCTGCACTTCATCCTCCAGCACCTAGACCGCCAGGGGACATATGCGAGGATTTTGTTTGTTGATTTTAGCTCTGCATTCAACACCATTGTGCCAGAGCTACTACACTCCAAACTTTCCGAGTTGACTGTGCCTGAACCCCTCTGTCGGTGGATCACCAGCTTTCTGACAGACAGGAAGCAGCATGTGAGGCTGGGAAAGCACATCTCGGACCCGCACACTCTCAGCAAAGGCTACGTACTCTCCCCTCTACTCTCTCTACACCAATGACTGTACCTCCACTGACTCCTCTGTCAAACTTCGCAAGTTTGCGGACGACACAACCCTGATTGGACTGATCTAGGATGGGGAAGAATCTGCCTACAGACAGGAAGTGACATAGCTGGCGTCCTGGTGCCATCGCAACAACCTAGAGCCCAATCCTCAAAGGACAGTGGAATTGATAGTAGACTTTAGGAGAGTTCCCCCTCCCCTCACCCCACTCACAATCAACAATACCACTGTCACATCTGTGGAGCCTTTTAAGTTCCTGGGAACCATCATCTCCAAAGACCTGAAATGGGGGGCCACCATCGACTCCACAGTCAAAAAGGCACAACAGAAGATGTACTTCCTGCGGCAGCTAAGGAAGCACAATCTGCCACAGGCAATGATGGTCCAATTCTATACGGCCATCGTGGAGTCTGTCCTCACCTTCTCCATCATGGTCTGGTTTGGCTCAGCCACAAAGCACGACATCCGGAGGCTGCAGAGAATCGTCCGATCAGCTGAGATGGTTATTGGCTGCAACCTTCTCTCCATTGATGAACTGTACACTGCAAGGGCCAGGAAGCGAGCGGGTAAGATCATCTCTGACCCCTGTCACCCTGGCCACAAACTCTTTGAATCACTTCCCTCTGGAAGGCGACTCCAGACTTGCCACAGCCAGACATAAAAACAGCTTTTTTCCATGAGTAGAAGCTCTACTCTATAACCAAAAATCTGTAGCCTCCATTTGCTCTGGTATTTTATTTAATTCACATGTTTAATGAATAATGTTTTATTATTAATGTTTAATGCTTTATGTGTAATTCCTAACTGTCACTGTATGTTGTTGTCACTTGCGGGCGGAGCACCAAGGCAAATTCCTGTATGTGAATACTTGGCCAATAAACTTCATTCATTCATTCATCCTTGCTGCCATTGCCCTTTCAATTCCAAGAGCTTCATTTTGATAACAAATCTACCAAATATCTTTTAGAAAGTCTATATTATACCTCAACCTCAGCCTTCAAATACTTCATGGAAGTTATGTGGAGGGAGGGGGAAGGGAGTGGTTGTTAGTGAACAAATGCACTTGCAACTCTGTTATTAACATATGCACATATTCCATGACCTTGCCTTATAGAAAATTGCAATGTGTCTCAACTTCTTCCCCCTTTATAATACCTGTTATAATTGAATAATTCTAAAAAATAAGAAGCAAATGGTGTGATACCAGAGTTGGGAGTTTTGGTATCTTTTTTTTAACTTATTTGCGTTGAGTTAACCCAACAACTACAGATCATTTCTGAACAGGTAATTGCAGTTTCCATTGTGAAATTTTGGAACCATTCCACATCCGAGGAGAACTAGAAAATTGTGACCAGATGGTAGTTCCTTTCTGTGTTACACAATGTCGGATGGATCCCGTCAGGACCAGAGGCTTCCCTACTTTGAGATGAGCCAACGTTTTGTGTATCTCTATTAAATTCTGGTACCACTAGTTTAGTGCGTACTGAGGTACAGTGAAAAGCTTTTGTTGCATTTTTTTTAAAGCTTTCTTTTACTGTGACATTGACAGCACTGTCATCTTTATAGAAGAGAGATGCATGGCACATTTAATATCACATCTTCCATGTATTTTGGTGCCTAATTGGCCTAGTCCTTCTTCCCCATTGAGCTGTTTTTTTTCTGATAAAGATATGTGAGTATTCTTGTGTTGCCCACTCTGCAAAATGTCCAGAAATAATCTTGAGGTGCCTTAACAAAATAGACACAAAATGCTGGAGTAACTCGGGCAGCATCTCTGGAGAGAAGAAATGGGTGACGTTTTGGGTCGAGTCCCTTCTTCTGACTGATCAGATTTAATGTGGAAAATAACAGGTCATAATGTAGTAGCTAACATATTGGTGTGGGTTGAAGATTGACAGGGAACTCTCTAAGTAGACACAAATGGAACGGTTTTTCTTGGCAAGATGATGTACTATAGGAATTAATGCTGGGAGTTGCAACGTTTTTGTATGAATGCCTTGAATCCAGGTGCACAAAGCACGGCTACTAACTTTGCTGATAACTCGAAAGTAGGAAGGTAATTGCGAAGAGGATGTAAAGAGATTCAAAGAGCTAAGTTAAGTTAGTGGACAAGTGGTAAATGTGAAATTATCCTTTTTTTACGGTCCATATCATCTAAATGGTGAGATATTGCAGGGGTGGATCTAGGGTCTTTGTGTATGATTTCCAAAAAACAACAGAATGTTAGCATTTATTTCTAGGGAAATTAAATACAAAAGTAGGAAGGTTATATGGGGCACTGATGAGGTCATGTCTCAAGAACTGAGTATAGTGATGCTCTCCAAATTTAAGATTGATTATTAATGCATTGGAAGGATTTTATAGAAGATTTACTAAATTAAGTAGACACGAGGAACTGCAGATGCTGGAATCTTGAGCAAAAAAAAAATATGCTGAAGTATCTCAGCAGGTCAGGCGGCATCTCTGGAGAACATGGATAGGTGAAGATTTTGACCTGAAGAAGGGTCCCGACATGAAATGCTGTTTATCCATGTTCTCCAGAGATTGTGCCTTACCTGCTGAGTTTCTCCAGCACTTTGCCTTTAGTAAACTAATATCTGAATAGGGCAGTTTGTCATATGGGATAGAGTGTATGATTTTAAGATTATCTGATGGAGTTTAGAAGATTGAGAGACGATTTTATTGAAGTATAAGAATATGACTTGATGGGGAGAGAATGCTTCCTGTTGTGGGAGAACCTTTTCTCACTTCAAAAATACAAGGTTACAAAATTAAGGTGCTTTTTGGATCTGTTCTATAAATGGCAGTGGAAGCAGAGTCTCTTGTAGGCAGAGCTAGATAAATACTTGGTACACAAAAATGCTGGAGAAACTCAGCGGGTGCAGCAGCATCTAAGGAGCGAAGGAAATAGGTGACGTTTCGGGCCGAAACCCTTCTTCAGACTGATAAATACTTAATGAGCAAGACGGTAAAACAATGCCGTGGACATAGAGAAACCATAATCTTATAGACTGCAGAACAGGCTTGAAGGGCCGCTTTATAACAGAAGACTGTTGCCAGTCTAACTCTGGCGCCCAACTTGTATGTTCATTATTCTCCTCAGTACTTTCTGCATTCAGTTTGATTTTTTACAGCAGGGGTCGGCAACCTACGGCCCCCGGGCCGAATGCGGCCCGTGACCCGAAATCATCCGGCCCGCAGGCAAATTTTTCCCCCCATAATCATACGGCCCGCCGAGCGCCCCAAGCAGCGGCCGGGCTTCACGAGCAGTGCTCCCAGTAGCGGCCGGGTGCCCCCAGCAGCGGCGGGGCGCCCCGAGCTCTGGCTGTGCCACATCCTGTGCAATGCCGTCAGCACGGCCGCTCACCTTCTGTGAACACGTTTAAGAAAGAACTGCGGATGCTGGAAAAATCGAAGGTAGACTAAAATGCCGGAGAAACTTAGCGGGTGAGACATGCAAGGATTGCATGATGCTGCCTCACCTGCTGAGTTTCTCCAGCATTTTTGTCTACCTTCTGTGAACACGTGATTTGATGACTACCATCCGGCTCGGGATCCATGTGTACACGTGATAGATGTGGCCCACCATCCACTCACAGACATGCGTCCCGGCCCCTATGCAGAACAAGGTTGCCCACCCCTGCTTTACGGCATTATGAGCCCAACATTTACCATAAAGATTTTCCCAATGCTCATGAAAATTTACCTGGTATGCTTCCTGCTATTTTCTCTTCCCAATAATCAAAAAAAAAATTTCTTGCCAACCTTTGATTCCAGTCAACCCATTCTGGTTTGTCTGAACTTTAACTTTCTTCTAATTGTGTGTTTGCAGCTGCCTCTTTTCTATTTTAACCTAATATAGAATCAGCTAGGCATGTTGTGCTTTGTTATTAGTGATGACTGTATCAGTGCACCTGCAGTGAGTGGGAAATTGGGTCATGCTACAGAGGGTGGGAATGGATAACAATTGCAATGCTGGTTTTCTAAATTGTTCCCTTCCCTTATTTTTTTTCAACTTTGTTTTCTTTTGACAACTGCAAGGGTAATAGTATCAATTTGATGATTAACACGTAATTACATTGTATCAAGTATTGTCTCATAAAGGAAACCTGACCAACAAAGACCCTGTGTTAAAGCAAAAACTGAAAGCATGTATTTAATATAAATGCAACAATGTATTGATAGTATGTTTCTTGTTAAATGCTTCTCGATAGATGGTCAATCATCATATGCATTTGTACTGTACCTAAATGTACACTCTTTTTTAAAAGGCTTGTACCTGCCATGCAAACCCAATCGCAAACAAAGTGTAGCAGTAACTCAGCGAGTCGGGCAGTATCTTTGGAGGGCAGGAAGCAGCGATGTTTCAGCTTGGAACATTTCGTCAGACTGATTGGAGTAGGGGCGAGAAAGCAGGAAAAGAATTGGACAGGGCAAAGCCTTCCAAGTGATAGGTGGATACAGATAATGTGAGTTTGAGTGGCAAATGTGTGGACAAAGGAAGATGTAAATGACTCTATTCCTTGGAGTACAGGAGGATGAGGGGTCTTGCCCAGAGTAGGTGAATCGGGGACCAGAGGATAGAGATTTAAGGTGAAGATTTAATATCAATCTGAGGGGTGATTTTTTCACACAAAGGGTGGTGGGTGTATCAACTTCAACTTCAAAGCACTTTATTCGTCCCCGAGGGGCAATTTAAAAGGGCGCATTACAGTAGCTTTTTTTATGGAACAAGTTGCAAGAGGAGGTAGTTGTGGAATGGACTATTCCAACATTTAATTAACAATTAGACAGGTACATGGATAGAACTGGTTTGGAGGAATGTGGAACAAATGTGGGCAGGTGGGACTAGTGTAGCTGGGACATGTTGGCCGATGTGGGTGTTGGGCCAAAGGGCCTGTTTTTCCACTGTATCACTCTATGACACAAAAGGTTGTTGGATAAGAAGAGAAGTGAAATGTAAAGCCAGGTGGAAGAGGCTGGGAGTAGGGTAAAGGTAGGTGGGTGGGGGGGGGGGGGGGGGGGGGGGCTGGTGAGGGAAATGGGTGTGTACCAGGGTTTGGAGCTTAGGAAAGAGGGGGAAGGGTGAGGGGGGGGGGGGGGGAGTACTTAAAATTGGAGTATTCAATGGTCATATCATTTGGGTTGTAAGCTACCCCAGTTGAATACAAGGTGCTGGTCCTCTGGTTTGTATATGGCCTCGCTCTTATAATGGAGGAGGCCCAGAACAGAAGGGTTCATATGGGATGTGCAGTTAAAAAGATTAGCAACTGGGAGATCCAGCAGGCCTGGGCGGACTGAGTGCAAAACCAGGTGTGGATTAGGTGATTCACTGAACACTTGGAAGATGCAATAGTACAGCACAAGAACAGTATATAAAATTACCAGAGGCATGGATGCGATAGTCAGAACCTTTTCCCCCAAGATGGAAAAAATCAAATACTGGAAGGCATAGCTTTAAGGTGAGAGGAGCACATTTTAAGAGATGTGTGGGACCAGTTTCTTTTCACAGAGGGTAGTGAGTGCCTGAAACCCATTGCCGATGGTAGTGGTTGAGGCAGATACAATAGTGGCATTTAAGAGACCTCTGAATATGCACATGCATATGGAGGGATATGCATTATGTGCAGGCAGATAAGATTTGTTTTGGGCAGCATGTTTTGGCACTGACATATAGGGCCGAAGGACCTGTTCTTGTACTGTACTGTTACGTGCTCCTCGGGTTTAGATTTTATGGGTGCAGGAGACGGAGGTGTGACTGTCAACAGGAACATAACATTCTCCTGCTATATAGTGTAATGGGCCTGTCCCACGTGGGCGACCTAATCCGCGAGTCCAGAAGAGTGTCTTGGACCTTCAAGCTCGAGGGCATTCGCCTGGAAAGCCTCGAGCTGGATCAACCGGCCGTGTTGAAACCAGGAGCTGGATTGACCGAACCGCAAGCTGCATCTAGCGACCACACACACACTCACTCACTCACTCACTCACTCACTCACTCACTCACTCACTCACTCACTCACTCACTCTCTCTCTCTCTGAAGGGGAGAGAAGGAGTGGAGACACTTTTAATACGTATAATAAAGTTTAGCGGGCATTTTACTACCGGTCAGTCTTCCTAGGCGACCCCAGTCCACTGCACTACGAGTGAAAATGACCCATGCCGACCAAATTTTACTTGCGGAAACATTTTCAATATACTGAAACATTTTCCGCGACCTACCTGAGGCCGCGAGTAGGCGGGAACTTCCCTCGAACATGCAGGAGAGTTCCAGCGGCCTCATAGGACCTCCTAGGACGAGTTTGAGTCCAGGGCAAACTCGTCTAAACTTGCAGATTAGGTCGCCCAAGTGGGACAGCCCCTTAATGAGTTACCAATTATACACTTTGTGGAGTTTGATCGTCCATCGCCATTTAAGAATGTTTATATTTCAACTGTCACAGATGCCCAAAACTAATTGGCAAAAGCTGTGAGTTATCCAGTTGCAAAATATGATCAATCTAGACTCTTATGATGTTCATGTTGTAGAATAGGCCAAATCAATTGTAGTAGAAGCTTGCAGGTGTAACCCGTAAACTTTTTTGCTCTTGTTTTAATATAGTCTATGATTTTTGACCAGCAGCATTGAAGTAAAGCAAGCATGATTGCGTGATAGACTCAGTGCTGGAGTAACTCAACGGGTCTCTGATTGTCCTCATAGTTCCACTGTTCACATCCTTGAATCCCTTTGTTATCACTTCTTCCCCAGCCAACAACGAGCCATTATGGGTTCCACCCTTCCTTGATCAAGGGATCACAGTTTAAGGATAAGGGGGAAGTCTTTTAGGACCGAGATGAGAAAAACATTTTTCACACAGAGAGTGGTGAATCTGTGGAATTCTCTGCCACAGAAGGTAGTTGAGGCCAGTTCATTGGCTATATTTAAGAGGGAGTTAGATGTGGCCCTTGTGGCTAGAGGGATCAGGGGGTATGGAGAGAAGGCAGGTACAGGATACTGAGTTGGATGATCAGCCACGATCATATTGAATGGCGGTGCAGGCTCGAAGGGCTGAATGGCCTACTCCTGCACCTATTTTCTATGTTTCTGTCACCTGGTGCTGGCTCTGCTGAGAGTTGAGATGTAAGAGGAAGCACAGTGGCATCTCTTCGCTCAAGTCTGTAGTCCATATCTGGAAGGTTCTGGCCTTTTCTTACCTCCAGTTCCCTCCCCTCTACTTTCAGTCTGAAAAAGCCTGATCCCGACGTCACCCGTCCTATTTCTCCAAAGATGCTGCCCGACCCGCTGAGTTACTCCAGCACTTTGTGCCTATCTTTAGCATATACCACCATCTACAGTTTCTTTCTACACAGGGTTGCTTGACATATAGCTTTTTTTAAAGCATCCTTTTGATATTTTGCTTTCTGCATAGCCTATTCTAAATAATACTGGTTTTACAGATTATACTTAATGCCTTTTTTTCCATGTATTTTTCCAATATGATGTTTCTTACTTTTGTCCTAAAACATGAACCATCAAATGGCTGAAATTGCAATATTCTTGCCTCATGAAAGTTGTACCTTTGGGTGTTTCTCTAGGGATTTGAGAAGAAATCCAGACTGATGCTGGAGATCCAGGCTGATATATCTGAGTGTAGGTCAGTGCTGGAGATTTATTTTTCAGATAGAGACCCTTTCCCTAGCAGATCTCATTTTGCTGATTTGGAAATCATCGGAGTTCTCCCATTGACGTGGCTAATGTGTATCCAGAAACAAATATTATTTGTAACTGCAGGCCCAGGGAACTGCGGATACTGGGTTACAAAAAAGGACAGCGCTGGAGTAATTCAGTGGGTTGGGCAGCATCCCTGGAGTACATAGATAGGTGACATTTCGAGTTGGGACACTTCTTCAGACCCTGAAGAAGGCTCCCAATCTGAAACATCAACTATCTATGTCCTCCCAAGATGCTGCCTGACCCACTGAGTTACTCTAGCTCTTTGACTATTTGTTATCAGCTATAACTGTTCTGGTTATTTATCATATTTAAAAGTTCCCTATTGGCTGTTGAGTGTTTTGGGGTGTCGTGATTTTTGGACCATTTACAAGTGGAATTTTATTCGTGAAATTTAACGGGATATTAATGGCAGAAACATGCCCTTCAGCCCAACATGTCCATGCTGAGAGCACTGTCCCACGGTACGAGTTCATTCCAGGAGCTCTCCCGAGTTTAAAAAAAATCAAACTCGCAGTAAGCACGGAGAATTAACGTTGCGGGTACGTCGGAGCTCGGGGACATCTCTTAGCGGCTCTAACCACAAACGGCAGGTACTCGGGAAGACTCGCTAACGGCAGGTAAGCATGGGAAGACTCATGAAGATTTTTCAAAATATTGACAAATGTCAACGAGAGCCCCGAGTACCGACGAGTGGCCATTACCGTAAAACTCCGAGTTCGAATCGGGGCAAACTCGGGAGAGCTCTTGGAATGAACTCATACCGTGGGACAGGGCTTTGAGCAAGTTGCCTACCTAAGCTCGTTCAATTTGCCTGCATTTGGCCCCTACCCCCTCTATACCTTTCCTACCTATGACCTGTCCAGAAGACTTTTAAATCATTGTTATTATACCAACCTCAACTTCTTCCTCTGGTAGCTCATTCCATATATGTACCACCCTCTATGAAAAAAGTAACTTCTTAGGTTCCGATTAAATCTTTCCCCTCTCACCTTGTCCTCTAGTTTTAGTCTTATCTATAGGAATAATACTGTGGTTATTCCCCTTGACCATACTCATTACGTTTTTTATAGCTCTTTAAGTAGCCCAACAGCTTTCACCACATCAGGAAGAAAAGCTCCACCCTATTGTGGGCCCCAGTCTACTATACAGTTCTTGTTTCCCAGCCATTGGAAGATCATTCAATTGGAAAAGATGCAGAAAATATTCACCAGGTGTCACATGGAGCTGTGGGCTTGAGTTATGAGGAGAAGCTGGATTGGCTGGGATTTCTTCTTCAGAGCCGAGGAGGCTGAGGGGTGACATAGAAACATAGAAACATAGAAAATAGGTGCAGGAGTAGACCATTCGGCCCTTCGAGCCTGCACCACCATTCAATATGATCATGGCTGATCATCCAACTCAGTATCCCGTACCTGCCTTCTCTCCATACCCCCTGATCCCTTTAGCCACAAGGGCCACATCTAACTCCCTCTTAAATATAGCCAATGAACTGGCCTCAACTACCTTCTGTGGCAGTTCCAGAGGTTCACCACTCTCTGTGTGAAAAATGTTTTTCTCATCTCGGTCCTAAAGGATTTCCCCTTTATCCTTAAACTGTGACCCCTTGTCTTGGACTCCCCCAACATCGGGAACAATCTTCCTGCATCTAGCCTGTCCAACCCCTTAAGAATTTTGTAAGTTTCTATAAGATCCCCCCTCAATCTCCTAAATTCCAGCGAGTACAAGCCGAGTCTATCCAGTCTTTCTTCATATGAAAGTCCTGACATCCCAGGAATCAGTCTGGTGAATCTTCTCTGTACTCCCTCTATGGCAAGAATGTCTTTCCTCAGATTTGGAGACCAAAACTGTACGCAATACTCCAGGTGTGGTCTCACCAAGACCCTGTACAACTGCAGTAGAACCTCCCTGCTCCTATACTCAAATCCTTTTGCTATGAATGCTAACATACCATTCACTTTCTTCACTGCCTGCTGCACCTGCATGCCTACTTTCAATGACTGGTGTACCATGACACCCAGGTCTCGTTGCATCTCCCCTTTTCCTAATCAGCCACCATTTAGATAATAGTCTACTTTCCTGTTTTTGCCACGAAAGTGGATAACCTCACATTTATCCACATTATACTGCATCTGCCATGCATTTGCCCACTCACCCAGCCTATCCAAGTCACCTTGCAGTCTCCTAGCATCCTCCTCACAGCTAACACTGCCCCCCAGCTTCATGTCATCCGCAAACTTGGAGATGTTGCATTCAATTCCCTCTTCCAAATCATTAATATATATTGTGAATAGCTGGGGTCCCAGCACTGAGCCTTGCGGTACGCCACTAGTCACTGCCTGCCATTGTGAAAAGGACCCGTTTACTCCTATTCTCTCTTTCCTGTTTGCCAGCCAGTTCTCTATCCACATCAATACTGAACCCCCAATACCGTCTGCTTTAAGTTTGTATACTAATCTCTTATGTGGGACCTTGTCGAAAGCCTTCTGAAAGTCTAGATATAACACATCCACTGGTTCTCCCCTATCCACTCTACTAGTTACATCCTCGAAAAATTCTATAAGATTCGTCAGACATGTTTTACCTTTCGTAAATCCATGCTGACTTTGTCCAATGATTTCACCACTTTCCAAATGTGCTGCTATCAGGGCCAGATTTACATATAAGCTGGACAAGCTTAAGCTTAGGGCCCCGCCAAGGCAGGACACCTACCGTTCAACTCTGGGCGGGCCCCCCTCTCTATTTCTCTCTCCATCTCCCCCCGCTATCCGTGTCCGGGCCGCCGGGCTCCGCTCGCTCCTCATCCGCCGGCACGGCAGGCCGCCTTGCACATGCGCATTGCTGTGGCCTGCACATGCGCACAACCACGGCCAGCACATCATCGGCCGCCCTGCGCATGCGCACTGCAACGGCAACTGGTCGGCGCTGGGCACTTTCTCCCTCGCTTTGAATTGTGGGAGATTTGGCCGCCATGGCTGTCCGGTTGCTGCCTCGCCGCCAGCGCTGAAAACCAACGCGGAGGGGCCTCACAAGTGGAACAGCTTAGGGCCTCTCTTCATCTAAATCCGGCCCTGGCTGCTATCTCATCTTTAATAACTGACTTTAGTAGTTTCCCCACTACCGATGTTAGACTAACTGGTCTGTAATTCCCCGTTTTCTATCTCCCTCCCTTTTTAAAAAGTGGGGTTACATTAGCTACCCTCCAATCCTCAGGAACTACTCCAGAATCTAAAGAGTTTTGAAAAATTATCACTAATGCATCCACTATTTCTTGGGCCACTTCCTTAAGTACTCTGCGATGCAGCCTATCTGGCCCTGGGGATTTATCGGCCTTTAATCCATTCAATTTACCTAACACCACTTCCCGGCTAACCTGGATTTCACTCAGTTCCTCCATCTCATTTGACCCGCGGTCCCCGGCTATTTCCGGCAGATTTTTTATGTCTTCCTTAGTGAAGACGGAATCAAAGTAGTTATTCAATTGGTCTGCCATGTCCTTGTTCCCCATGATCAATTCACCTGTTTCTGACTGCAAAGGACCTACATTTGTTTTAACTAATCCCTTTCTCTTCATATATCTATAAAAACTTTTGCAGTCAGTTTTTATGTTCCCTGCCAGTTTTCTTTCATAATCTATTTTCCCTTTCCTAATTAAGCCCTTAGTCCTCCTCTGCTGGACTCTGAATTTCTCCCTGTCCTCTGGTAGGCTGTTTTTTCTGGCCAATTTGTACGCTTCATCTTTTGTTTTGATACTATCCCTGATTTCCCTTGTTATCCACGGATGCACTACCTTCCCTGATTTATTCTTTTGCCAAACTGGGATGAACAATTGTTGTAGTTCATCCATGCAGTCTTTAAATGCCTTCCATTGCATATCCACCGTCAACCCTTTAAGAATCAATTGCCAGTCAATATTGGCCAATTCATGTCTCATACCCTCAAAGTTACCTTTCTTTAAGTTCAGAACCCTTGTTTCTGAATTAACAATGTCACTCTCCATCCTAATGAAGAACTCAACCATATTATGGTCACTCTTGCCCAAGGGGCCACGCACAACAAGACTGCTAACTAACCCTTCCTCATTACTCAATACCCAGTCCAGAATAGCCTGCTCTCTCGTTGGTTCCTCTACATGTTGGTTTAGAAAACTATCCCACATACATTCCAGGAAATCCTCTTCCTCAGCGCCCCAGCCAATTTGATTTACCCAATCTATATGTAGATTGAAGTCACCCATTATAACTCTTTTACCTTTGTTGCACGCATTTCTAATTTCCTGTTTGATGCCATCCCCAACTCCACTACTACTGTTAGGTGGCCTGTACACAACACTCACTAGCGTTTTCTGCCCCTTAGTGTTTCGCAGCTCTACCCATATCGATTCCACATCCTCCAAGCTAATGTCCTACCTTTCCATTGCGTTAATCTCCTCTCTAACGAGCAACGCTACCCCACCTCCTTTTCCTTTCTGTCTATCCCTCCTGAATATTGAATATCCCGGAATGTTCAGCTCCCAGCCTTTTTACAATGCTCTTACCCCTTACACAATTATGTTGAAAAGTGGCCCTTTTTGATTTTTGCCCTGGATTTGTCTGCCTGCCACTTTTACTTTTCACCTTGCTACCTATTGCTTCTACCCTCATTTTACACCCCTCTGTCTCTCTGCTCACATATTTAAGAACCCCACCACTTCTTATTCGCTGTTTATTATTATTTGTTTTCTTCTTTCCCCCTACATGTTGGGTCTGAGTGCTTCCCTCCTCTGCCTCCTGTCTCACACACTGTCTACTAGCTTTCTCTATTTGAGTCCCTCCCCCCAACCGTTCTAGTTTAAAGTCTCCGCAGTAGCCTTTGCAAATCTCCCCGCCAGGATATTGGTCCCCCTCGGGTTCAAGTGCAACCCATCCATTTTGTACAGGTCACACCTTCCACAAAAGAGGTCCCAATGATCCAGAAACTTGAATCCCTGCCCTCTGCACCAGTCCTTCAGCCATGCAATTATCCTCCACCTCGCTCCATTCCTACTCTCACTGTCGCGTGGCACAGGCAGTAATCCCGAGATTGTTACCTTTGCGGTCCTTCTCCTTAACTCTCCTCCTAACTCCCTAAATTCTCCTTTGCTGAAGTATACAAAATCTAACTCCCTAAATGACCTTGCTGAAGTATACAAAATCATGACAACATCGATAAAGTGAATGTACTTTTTTTTTCCTTCCAGAGTAAATGATTCTAAAAGTAGAGGCCATAGGCTTAAACTGAGAGTTGTGAGATTTAAGAGAGAGAGAGAGAGAGAGAGAGAGCATCTGTCTTGGTATTTGTGTTGTATTTTGAGGGCATCCGAGATCTTATGATGAGTTTCTTGTCATTTCCGGGTTGACAACTGTTTACCTTCATCTTGCTACTGGAAACATGTGGAGGTGGCTCCATCTTGCACCTCTTTATTGTTTTGAAATAATCCAGTCAAGTATTATATTTCTAAATGGCTATCATTTGATGCTTTCAACCCTAGTCCACAACGTGTTCATCATTATTGTACCTCTTGCTTTCTCCGTTCAATTAATTGCCCTCCTTTATTTGAAGATCTGCATGTAAATCCTCCTACCCACAGTCATGGTTAGTGCTTCAAATTTACTGTTTCAAATGACATTTCCACCACGTTTGTAACAATTGCCAAAGTGAAGATCTCTGATTGTGATCGCCATTCTCCATTTCTCTCCATCCAAGTTCTACCTCTACACTCTTATGAGTACATCTCCAAACAGAAGCTTCAACAAATCCTTTATCAGGGAAATTGCAAATTTCCGTCTATCTGATTCATGGACAATTATTTGTTCATCATAACATTTCTGAAGTGTCAGATGAGAAGTGATGATTGACAATAACTGTAATGCCTGTGCCCCCATTCAAGACATTTGTCTTGCCCTAGTCAATGTCCCACGGCTTTGATTCCAAAAAAGGTTGGTTTGAACACCTGTTGAAGTCAACTTGATTTGGTGTGACCATTTCATGGTTATATCTACATTGAGTTGGAGCTGGCATGGAATGCTTTACTAGGTTCACATTAAACAAAGTCAATCTACATTTAAAAAAATATTATTGAAATGTTATAAGGAATTTAGCAATTTTGCTTAAAACAGGGTAATTTCTCTAGAAAAAAGGAGGCAAGCAAAACATTAGGACTTTCCATACCGGATACTCACTCTTCAGTTTATTTTAAGCTGGAAGTAGAAGTAGAGTAGAAGTAGAGCCTGGTTGTCAGATTTTCCAAAGAGCAGTTGGGAATGGATCGCCAAGCATCTTTGTTCGTGTAACAGTGGTTGAGGGTGCAACTCTTCGGTAAATACAACGTTTTTAAAATATTGTTGCAGCAGGTATGTTTTTGATAACAGAGTGAGAAAGATTACTGGTGTAGGTGGGAATATGGAGTGGTGGAACAAGCTTAAGGAGCTGAATAGCCTCCTACATCATATGCCCTCCTACTTTCTTTCAAATTGTACCATGAAATATTTAAAGTCCACTTGAGAGAATATCTGTTGAATGTCCCTTTTTAACTGGATGGAAGCATTAGTAGATTGTGATCTAGTCTCTGGAGAACAACACTTCTGACCTCATTGGCGATTCCACTGAATCATGATTCTAGTTTTTTGGGGGAGAAGAAAGGGAAAAAACGTTGACTTTGGCAGTTGAACCTTTGCATGTCGCTATGTGTAGGACTTGAGGCATAAGCCTTTTCATTTACTTTTGGACTGATGTCGTTTCTAAACATACTTGACGAAGATGGGGCGGCTCTGCTTAAATTGGTCAGATGTCGGTAGCTAATTATTTTGGCAATTTTTTTTCCGAAGGTAGTGCAATTGAATTATTTGTCCAAATCGTACCGCGCCTGGTAAATCATGCCTGGTAAACCAGGAAATGGGTGCACTGAGCTGTGAAATTGATTATTAAGCTGCTCTTGGTGATTGTGCCTAGTGGATGACTTTGTTACCCATTAATATCTTCCCTTTTTGTTTTTGCAGGAAAGAGGCTTTGGCAAAGTGTGGACGATGTAAATTAGCATTTTACTGCAATGCGACCTGTCAGGTAAGGTCCAAGTCTGTGATCTGCAGAGTTGCCAAAAAGATAAATGTCACTTTTTGCAGTTGTGGGAAGTATGCTTGTCATCCACCAACAGAAGTCGGTCTATCAGCATCTCTGGAGAACATAGATAAGTGACTTTTTGGATCAAGACCCTTCTTCATCATGGCATGAAACATCACCTAACCATGTTCTCTTGAGATGCTGCCTGACTTGCTGAGTTACTCCAGCACTTTGTGCCCTATAAATACTTACAACAGATTTGTTTTAAAGAAATGTCTGAGAGGAGTCAGCATTTGCAGATGGTTTTGTTAGATTGCGATGATTCTGTTGTATTTTGTCAAATTGCAAGGTTAGTATTCAACTTAATCCTGAACACTGTGTAGGAAAGAACTACAGATGCTGGTTTAAACCGAAGATAGACACAAGATAGATGCTAAGCGGGATAGGCAGCATCTCTGGAGAGAAGGAATCGGTGACGTTTGGGGTTGAGAAGGGTCTGAAGAAGGGTTTTGACTCAAAACGTCACCCATTCCTTCTCTCCAAAGATGCTGCCTGTACTGCTGAGTTACTCCAACATTTTGTGTTAATCCTGAACACACTGTAGTAATAATTTTAATTGTACTAATGTGGTGAGTGTATAATTAATGAGGTTTTGCATCATGTTGTCTTGCAGAAAGCTGACTGGCCAATGCACAAACTGGAATGCTCTTCATTGAGTAAATGTGGACAGAACTGGAACCCCTCTGAGACGGTCAGGCTGGTGGCAAGAATCCTGGTTAAACAGGTGAGGTGAATTGATGAACCAACAAAATGTGTTATTGATTATAGTTGGGCAGGTGCTGCAGTGGGATACTAATAGTAATACTTTAAAATCAGCTCACGGGAAGATAAGGAGGAAAGTACAAGAGTTAGAAAGTGTAATGAAAACCAAATGCTGGATATTGCCAGCAGGATCAGGCAGCATGGGCAGAGAGAAGCATTTGATGTTCAAAGTCAGGCTTCCAGAACCATGCTAAATGCTGCACTTGTGATATGGTTACTCATAAGCTGACTCTTACAAAGGGTTCAATGGACAAGCTGGAGTGAATGGCCTTTTGATTTCCTTGTGCGATGAGGGTCCATGATACTTTACAAATGAAATTAAAAGCTGAATTAATCTGTACCTGTCCTATTGACTGCTAATTCTGTCCCTGAACGAGTTTCTCAAACTATTTTGAGGTGACACAGAAAGTTCTATAGTTATTGGGCTTATCTCTAAACTCTTTAGTTTGAATAAGGTGTAACATCTGCAATTGTCCAATCCATTGAGCCATCCTTGCATCGACAGATACTTGTGTTCAAAAGGGAACTGCAGATGCTGGAATATCGAAGGTACACAAAATTGCTGGGGAAACTCAGCGGGTGCAGCAGCATCTATGGAGCGAAGGAAATAGGCGACGTTTCGGGCCGAAACCCTTCTTCCCTGAAGAAGGGTTTCGGCCCGAAACGTCGCCTATTTCCTTCGCTCCATAGATGCTGCTGCACCCGCTGAGTTTCCCCAGCAATTTTGTGTACCTTCGACAGATACTTAGCAGGTTAGAGGCTGGGCCACTGCAACTTTTACTTTTTCTTAGCAGCCAAGAGAGGTTTTTTTTGCTCAAGATTCCAGCATGTGCAGTCTCTTGTTTCTGTAGGATTGTCTTACAGTTTCTACGTGCTGCAGAATTTCACACGTCTGAGGTGCTCCACCATGCATCTTTTTAATTGACAACCAAGAGAGAATACTATTTTATTTGCTCTGGAGGAACTTTTATATTTCTTGGTTCTTTTGTTTACATGCTTGTTTGAATTTGCTAGAGCTTCAGTTTCCCACGCACACATCTGCCAATATGTGGTGACTTTCTAATGCAAGGAATCTGGAATATTGCAATGTAGCAATATCTTCCCTTTAGCTCTAGGCACGGACTTTCTCTTCTATAAGATGTTTGATGTTCGGCAGCTGTGGCAGGGCTAGCACGCCATGACTTCCCAGAAGGCAAATCCAGGTGGCAGCCAAAGCGAAGCATCAATGCACTCTACACATACTTCAAAATGAAGAATACTGTCTTCTCGAGCTCCCATAGCACCCTACGGCATTGCAATCCCAGTCTCTGCGCATCCCTTTGCAACTGGATCCTCGACTTTCTCATCAACCAACCACAATCGATACAAATTGGCACTGACACTTCCTCCTCGATAACCATCAGCACAGGGAGACACCTGAAGGCTGTGTGCTCAGGCCCCCTACTCTATTTGCTCTGTACCCATGACTGTGTAGCCGGACATGGTTCCAACTCCATCTTCAAATTCACAGATGATGCCACTGTTGTTGGACAAATTACAAATAATGCTGAGAGATTTTAGGAGGGAGGACAATCATCTGATTGGTGCCAAAACACCAACTTTGATTTCAATGTCGATAAAACCCAGGATCTGATTGTTGACTTTAGAAGAGGAAGGCCAAGAATCTAAAAACCTGTCTTCATCAGCAGGTTTGTGGTGGAGAGAGTTAACAATTCAAGTTCCTGATCGTGTATACCTCTGAAGATCTGTCTTGTGCCCAGGACTTTGATACAATCATAAACCAAGCCTATCAATGCATCCACTGGAAGATTTTCGTATGTTGATCAATGCCCTTTGAACGTTCATAGGTGTATGGTAGAGAGCATATTGGGTTGGTTTGGCAACTTGTGATGCCCAGGGACAAAGGAGATTACAATAAGTGGTAGACACTGCTTGGTCCATTATGGTCACTGATCTCCCCACCATCGAAGGGATTTATGGGAGGCACAGCCTCAAAAATACAGCCAACATCATCAAAGACCCACAGCTGCCTGGTCATGTTCTCTTGCCATTTGGAAGAAGGTATAGGAATCTGAAAACTGGTCAGGAACAGCTTTTTCCCCAACACCCAGCAGGAACTTGGGCACAACAAATACTAAGCTACGAACTGTCTTGGTTGAACAGAGGCTGCGAACTTTTGCTTTGCACTAATAATTTTTTTATTGTTTGTTTTCTATGTGTGTACTGTGTTTATAGATCTGTTACACTGTTGCAAATAAGAACTCCATTGTTCCATTTTCGGTACATATGACAATTAAACATTCTTGACTCAATTCAATTTGGAAGTTATTCATGATAGCAACTTGATATTTTGTTGCTTGGCACTTGTCGCTGTATTGAATTCATGTTAGTAACAGCCAAAGTTCTAATTTATTTTGCATTTCCTTGTAATTATAGAAAATGCACCCAGAGAAAACTCCTTCGGAAGAATTATTATCTGTTGATGAGTTTGAATCGCGTAAGTATTTATGCATCTGTTGGGTCTAAGTCAGTTGATGTACTATATTCTGCAACATCTATATTCTGCAGCATTTTAGTTTAAATGATATTCCATTCATTGTGATATAATTAATTAATTGATTGATTGATCAATTAATTAATTACTACTAGCACTTAGACTCTGCATATGTCAAAGTAATTGATTGTTTCCTGTGCACATCTTGTCTGAAACCTGAATCTGATCTTAATGATGAGATAAACATTTGCAGTTGTAGAATCTTAACTTCATCTATGATTTTTCTCTGCATCGCTAGACCATTTGAGTTGGTTTATGGAGTCTGTTAAATCAAATCTGTTCCAATAAATCTTTTCTAAAATTACTGCTCAAACATCTCCTTTTATGCCTGCTGGGACGCCAAATGGCTGCACTGGACTGTAATTTTTTTCCCCACCTTCAGTTCCAACAATTGGTGGCTCCAGGGGGGTATTGAAGAGGGCACTTTGAGACCTACTGAACATAATTGTTAAAAGAGTTTAAGAAGGAACTGCAGATGCTGGAAAATCGAAGGTAGACAAAAATGCTGGGGAAACTCAGCGGGTGAGGCAGCATCTATGGAGCGAAGGAAATGGGCAACGTTTTGGGCTGAAAGCCTTCTTCAGACTGATGTAGGGGGGGGGAGAAGAAGAGGTGGAGCTAGTGGGCTGAGGGAGAGCTGAGAAGGGGAGGAGAAAGTAAGGACTACCTGAAATTAGTGAAGTCAATGTTCATACCACTGGGGTGTAAACTGCCCAAGCAAAATATGAGGTGCTGCTCCTCCAATTTACGGTGGTCCTCACTCTGGCCATGGAGGTGGCCGAGGACAGAAAGGCCGGATTCAGAATGGGAGGGGGAGTTGAAGTGCTGAGCCACCGGGAGATCAGGTTGGTTATTGCGAACTGAGCGGAGGTGTTGGGCGAAGCGATTGCCAAGGCTACGCTTGGTCTCACCGATGTAGAGCAGCTGACACCTAGAGCAGCGGATACAATAGATGAGGTTGGAGGAGGTGCAGTTGAGCCTCTGCCGCACCTGGAAAGACTGCTTGGGTCCTTGAATGGAGTGAAGAGGGGAGGTAAAGCAACAAGTGTAGCATTTCTTGCGGTTGCAAGGGAAAATGCCAGGAGAGGGGGTAGTATGGGTGGGAAGGGAAGAATTGACCAGGGAGTTACGGAGGGAGCGGTCTCTGCAGAAAGCAGTCAGGGGAGGAGATGGGAAGATGTGGCGAGTGGTGGGGTCACGTTGGAGGTGGCGAAAATGACGGAGGGTTATTTGTTGTACGTGACGGCTAGTGGGGTGAAAGGTGAGGACAAGGGGGACTCTGCCCTTGTTATAAGTGGGGGGATGGGGAGTGAGAGTAGAGTCACAGGGTATAGAAGAGACCCTGGTGATAGCCTCATCTATGGTAGAGATGGGGAACTCCCGTTCCCTGAAGGTGGAACATTAGTGTTACTTTGCTTACAGCTCCCTCTCGCGTCCATGCAATAGTGATTTCTGCTAGGTGATTTATGGGGTGGTGCAGTGGCACAGCGGTAGAGTTGCTGGCTTACAGCACCAGAGACCAGAGACCCGAGTTCGATCCTGACTACTGGTGCTGTCTGCGCAGTTTATACATTCTCCCCATGACTTTGTGGGTTTTCTCGGAGAGCTCTGGTTTCCTCCCACATTCCAAAGACGTACAGGTTTGTAGTTTAATTGACTTTGGCCAAAAAAAATTTAAATTGTCCCTCGTGTGTAGGATAGTGTTAGTGTACAAGGATCACTGGTTGGCTGAAGGGCCTAATCTCTAAACTAATCTAAATTTGTTTGTTTTTTACTCCACTCTGCTCTAAATACTCTATTGCATTATTAATGTGAGTTTGTCAAATTCTCCTTGAGAAGATATTGAAACAGTTTGCATTGACCCTCCATATGGGTATAGAAATGCCTCATTTGAGTACTTCCTGAGCCACACATGAGTGTACATAGGCCCTGGAGATCTTGCATGAACTTTATTGACTGTTATTGTGCTGGGCTTTCTTTCACTGGGGAAATGCATCAATCACTGCACACCACGCACCACTAGGATAACCGGTGGTGTATGCTGTCAAGGCCAGCACTTTTTTTAGGGACTAGATTATTTCAGGCAGCAACTGGTAGCCTGTTGCCACTAGTAGCCACTAGTCAACATTAGTTAAGACATTGACTGACCGTTGGAGTGGAAAGCTTCCTCTTTGTCTGCTTTGAGCAAGCACAATGTCAATGAATCGGCTCTCCTGAATAAAAGAACAATGGACCTGATTGCAAAGTGAACGTTTGATGGGCCATTTTAATCAGGTGTCTAATCTGTGGAATGGTGCTGTCTTTTCTTTCAAATAATGGCAGTCGGTGGATTGACGGCTGGATTATTTTATGCAGGTCAGAGGTATTGTGAAATCCTGGGGCTTGGCTTTGGGAATGCCCATTCTGCTGCATGAGTTGTGTGCCCTTTGTCCTTGTAACCTCTCGGACAGAACACCTATTTGGGGGATTTAACAAGATAAAGCTAGCCACTTGGATTAAATCAATATTAGAGGCCACAAGATGTTCCTGCCTTTTGACCTCATGACTAATGGCACTAGAGGGCTTCTACATAAGACTGCAATCAATATTATGATTTCTTCATAACCATTATTTAGGTCCTGTTTCATTTGATTTTATTTCTGTTTTATTTCAGATCTTGATAAATTGGATAATGAAAAGAGAGAACTGATTGAGAGTGACATTGCGGCTCTTTATCATTTTTATTCTAAACACTTAGACTTTCCTGACCCGGTTACCTTGATTGAGCTGTTTGCTAAGGTTTGTAGTGGATTTAAAAACTGGTATGTTTGGGGGGGAAACGTTAGTTCACTTATTCTGTGGGTGCAACTGGGTGAATATTAGGTGGATCAAATGCATGAATTTTTATCTAGACATCAGAAGGGTTTTGTAGCCATACTTGAAGATTTAATCATGGGCGTTTAAAAAAATAAACTGAGAACTAATGCGAGAGACAGAAGGGGCATTTTAAATCTTTGTCTAACCTCCATATGGACTTCTGGAATGCCGAGGGAGGTTGGGGAGGGTGGAAATTCCTCTTGCACCCTGTAACAAAAACAGAAAATGCTAGAAGCACAAGGAAGGTCAGCCAATATCTGTGCAAGGAGAAACAGTTACATTTTCAAGGCGGGGAATTTGTGGTAAGTAGGGAAATTAAGTGGGCACACAAGAGTGAATCAGTAACAGGAGTAGTCTCTGAAATGCTGAAAGGGGAATGAAGATGGGTCTGGTCATCTAATCTCGTTGTAGATGGTGAGAAGTTGAGTAGGATGATCGATTGAATGCAGCAATGCGTGGAGTAGCAGAACTTTATACTTGTTCTATCCAAGAGGAGGAGCAGTTGGAACCGAAATGGGTGAGGAGCATCAAGGGCTCAGTCAACAGTGGTACGATTGAAGCTGATATTCACAAATAATGAAGATGCCTTAGAACTAAATGTGTGGAAAGTCATGTCATGGGAGCATATACAATGACGATGGAGGAACTGGGAGAATGGAATGGAGTCCTTGCAGGAGGTGGGTGATATTAGTAACACTTGTAACCATGCCACTGGTGGGAAACAAAGATCTTTACTTTTCTGTGAAGCTGAGAAGAATACCCATCAAAAACTCATTGTAGGGAATAGTATAGGAAGCAATTATTCATGTGAAGTATTTATTAATTTTTTTTTCTTCTTAAGGTTAATTGCAATGGATTCACAATTGAAGATGAAGAACTTTCTCATTTGGGTTCTGCCATTTTTCCAAGGTTAGGATTGCAATGTAATGTACAGATGTATTGTTGTCCAAACAGTTATTTCTTTTCATCAAGTAAACTGATATTTTCAGAATGTTTGTTAGCAGTCATGATTTTATACACTTCTATAAGATCATCCCTCATCCTTCTGCACATCAAGGAATAGAGTCCCTCTAAGCTCAAATCTCCCTGTAGATCAGACCCTCTATTCATGGAAACATCCTCGTAAATCTTCTCTGTACCCTTTTCAACTTGACAACGTCTTTCCTGTAACATGGTACCCAGAGCTGAACACAATACTCTAAATGCAGCCTCACCAACGCTTTGTATAACTACAACATGACCTCTCAACGTCTATACTCAATACTCTGACTGATGAAGGCCAATGTGCCAAAAGCATTTTCGACCATTTTTGGCGCTACCTCCAATGAATAATGTACCTGCACTCCTAGATCCCTCTGCTCTACGGCAGTTTTGGCCTCTTTCACCAGAGCCAGATGCTGAATAGTTAGATAGTGGATTATTGGAGTTATACTCTAACCATGGGTCGCTCAAGGGGAGTGGATGGTGACATTTGTGGGGAATGCTCAAACCCTGTGAGCTTGGTGTGATTTATTTTTGTAAATCAATAGTACAACTATTAGTTGGGAATTTTCTATTCAAAGTATTGCTGACAACAATGAACTGCCTGCACCTTCCACAGACATTCTTAACAATTATCAATTGGCCTGTTCTTGATTTGCTGCCTTAAACCATCTCATTCCAAAATGGCTGGACCAAGTGCAATGGAGCACAGCCATCATGTGGTTGACCAGAACAGGCCCTCGCAGCAGCACTGACCTCTCCATGTGGTGCCAGCTGTCAAGGACTTTCAATGCTTCCCATTACTCACAATATTTGGAAATATTCAATAATCATTTAAAAACCAGAACAATTCTTTTAACCAACACATTCAAACATTTAAAAAATTTAAAAGCTTTAATCAGTCAGCAAAGTTAATTAAAAAGCAAGCAGATCATGAAAATTTTGAGATTTGAAAAAAAAAAACCTCGCTAGCGACAGCCAGCAGGTTGGGGAGCCTCTGTAGAATTAAACTGTTCTGATGAAAGGACATCAACTGAAAACACCACCCATCTTGTTTCAAAGATGCTGCCTGACCTCATGAATATCTCTCTAATTTTCTATTTTCAGCTTCATTAATAGTGATATGTTGTTTACCCATTCAGAGAGACAAGATAATGCCTCTAATCTGTAGGTTGAGGAATAAACGACTGATTAGCATGGCCCAGATAATCCACCCTTCCCCCAGCCAAAAACCGTAAAAATAGCATCATTTGTAATCATGCTCAAAATCCTCAACTCTATTTGACATGAGTGCAAAGTTGCTCTGTCATATCGGAATACAACATTTAATAAACATTCAATAGCTACTTAAAAATCAAAACAATTTATGTTGCTCTGATCTGTGCTGAATAAAGATGACCGGTGCTGTTACCAAGGGCAACAAAATGTGGAGGAAGTTTAAGATTGTTTTTTGCTTGTTCTGATTTTTGGCTTATTTTTATGGCCTCTCTCCATACCTGTCTTGTGGGTTAGTGAGTCTGACAGTGAAGGGACTATAATTACATTCACAGTAGGAGTGACCTAAATGCTGAAGCTCACTTTGTTGTCTGATGAGTATTCATTTAGCTCCATTATCCTGTCTGGTGTAGAAACCCCTCCCAAGATGCTTGTGCATTGATGTTGATTGCACGGGGTATTTACTGAAACAATCAACAGCACTTGTGTATGTTTCTTCTTGCATTGTGCTGAATTGCTGGAGGTGAAACATCTTCCTGATGTTCTCTGCTAGTTCTTTGATTTTTGGATATTTGTGCTGCTGGCAGGTTATGCTTATCTATAATTAGTGTTAAAAAAACATTTCAATGAAAAATGAAAGCAATGTTGAAACTGCTCAGCACCTTATGCTGGATCTCTGGAGAAAAGAGCAGAATGCTTTGGGTAGATGACCTATCAGACCTTTTATTTTATGACCATGCTAAACTAAACTGATGTATTAAACTTGGATTCCATAAATCATGCTAAATAGTAGTTTATGGGATCCGTACTGTCATATAAATACTGATGATTTTCAGTGTTTTAACATTGAGTATAGAAGTTGGGAGGTCAATGTTGCCGTTGTATAAGATGTTGGTGAGATGCATTTAGAATATTGTGTTCAGTTCTGGGCACCAGATATAAGAAAGATATTATCAAGCTTGAAAGGGTTCAGAGAAGATTTACGAAGATGTTGCCAGGACTAGAGGGCGTGAGCTACAGGGAGAGGTTGAGTAGGCTGGGTCTCTATTCTTTGGAGTGCAGGAGGATGAGGGGAGATCTTATAAGAGGTGTACAAAATCATGAGGAATAGATCAGGTAGATGCACAGAGTAGGGGAATCTAGGAGCAGAGGACAGGTTCAAGGTGAAGGTGAAAAGATTTAATAGGAACGGGCAACTTTTTCCACACAAAGGGCGGTGGGTGTATGGAACAAGTTGCCAGACAAGGTAGTTGAGGCTGGGACTATCCCAACGTTTAATAAACAGTTAAGACAGGTACATGGATAGGACAGGTTTGGAGGGATATGGACCAAGTGCAGGCAGGTGGTACTTGTGTAGCTGGGACATGTTTGCCGGTGTGGGCAAGTTGGGCGAAGGGCCTATTTCCACACTGTTTCACTCCATGACTATGTTTGAAATTTCAATAGTTGATGGAAATATTATGGGCCTCTCCCACTTAGGCGACTTTTTAGGTGACTACAGGAGACTATGCGGTCGCCACATGTTCGTTGGTGGTTGCCGGGGAGTCACCTTCATGGTCGCGAGCATTTCCCGCATTCTCGGAACTAGTCGCGGCTTCATTCTAGTTGCCGCTAATTTTTCAACATGGAGAGTAGCGAGAATTCTCATGCCGTAGGTGCAGTGGTAGTGGGTTGCCAGGAGGTCGTAGGTTGTCGTAGGTTCTTGTAGCCGGTGCTGTGAATTTTGTTGGCTCATTGGGAAAAAAAACGTAAACAGTAGTTTTCAGAACCAAGGATAACCGACCAGTAATGTTAATGTCCGCCGAGCTTCACAGCCGTGTATCTCTGGCTTCTTAAAAGTTGTCTCCACTCCTTCTCTCCACAGCCTAAGTGGGACAGGCCTATAAGGCTCTGCTTAGTAGCAGTGGATGACTTGCTTTTTCATCAATTTAGTTTGGTTTATTGTCGCATGAACCAAGGTGCAGTGAAAAGCTTTTGTTGCGTGCTAACCAGTCAGCGGAAAGACAATACATGGTTACCACCGAGCCATCCACAGTGTACCGATACATGATAAAGGGAATAATGTGAATAACATTTAGTGCAAGATAAAGTCATGGAGTCATAGAATGACACAGTGGAAACAGGCCCTTTGGCCTAACTTGCCCACACTGACCAACATGTCCTAGCTACACTAGTCCCACCTGCCAGCATTTAGTCCATATATCCCTCCAAACCTGTCCTATCCATGTACCTGTCTAACTGTTTCTTAAATGTTGGTATAGTCCCTGCATCAACTTCCTTTGGCAGCTTGATCCATGCACCCACCAATCTGGTCTAATCAAAGACCCCAAAGAGGTAGATAGCAGCTCAACTACCCTCTAGTTGTTAGTAGGATGGTTCAATTACCTGATAACAGCTGGGATGAAACTGTCCCTGAATCTGGAGGTGTGCATTTTCACACTTCTATACCTCTTGCCTGATGGGTGACGAGGGAGTGACTGGGGTGCATCTGATCCTTGATGGGACATTCTTTGCTGGATACAAGCAATATAGCATTGTGTATTTTATCATTTGGATGCTTTAATGGACAACCTAGATTAAAAGACTCGACACGTGGGAGATGAACACTTTGGTGTCTCTCAAAACAGCCGTGTGTGTCCATTTGCCCTAACATTCGCCACCTTTTGATTGGTAAAGAGTGAGCATACAAATAAACCAAAGTTTCTATTTTCTAACATACATTTGCAGGTCTTTTCTTGTTCCATTTATTAACCATTATGTTTATTTTCACCTGAACAGAATGCTATTTGCAGTTAGGTTGCACAGATTTTTAAAATTGAACTGCGTATTTTGAAATGCTTCAAACCTTAATGTGGCTTTTGTTGTTGTTCTTTAATCCAGTGTTGCCTTGATGAATCACAGTTGTTGCCCAAATGTGATTGTAACCTACAAGGGGACAGTTGCGGAGGTCAGAGCCGTGAAGCGGATAGACCCTGGTGAAGAGGTTGGAAAGCAGGATGGCCAAACCTGTTTTTATTTTCAATAAAAATAACATTTAAAAAAAATAATGATGTACTCTTTTGCTAAATGTATGTGTATTGAAAATTAAGAATATATACATACTGAAACTTTGTTACTGTACCCTCTCTGCTTCAGAGGGAGGTTTGCAACAAATTAGCATGGGTAATGCAGATAAACTGCTACTGAGCACTAATATACCTTGCAATGTAATTGTTAAGGCAAACATTTATGGTGTTATGAATGTTGAAAATCTGTATTATCAAAGATACAGTGTGTAATGGACATTATTTTTATAAAGGTGATTGAACTCTTCAATCGGATAGGAAGAGTCTGAGTTTAATGGTTGAGCTTAGTGCAATGTCCCCCGATTCTCTCTTCCCCCCCCACATATACCATGAATTAGTTTACAAAGAATAATGATCACACTGGGAGGCCAGGTAGAGATTTGGTTTGGAAACTGACAAAGACAATTATTTCTATTGATACTTGTTCAATGATACCCTATCAACCAAAGTAATATTTGATTCTAGTCTTTTGCCTACAATCCAATCCAAATGCTCATGTCCATAGACTGCATATTCATGGGCATTACTGTTGAGACATATCCATAAGAAAAGTACCTCCACTTATAACATGGGTTTCATTATGGGAGAGGGTTTGTATCATTGAAAATTCCAACCCTTCTGTAATACTGTACTCATTGTTTAAATATTACATTTAATAATTGCAACGGCTTATCATCTGCAGGCCAATAGAATCCAAAATCAATTTTTATTTCATGGCAGGCATGAAATGGAAATCTCACTTTTTTTTCTGTCTAATAATGTTGTAGATTTTCACCAGTTACATCGATCTGCTGTATCCAACTGAAGACAGGCAAGACCGATTGAGGGATTCTTATTTCTTTACTTGCGATTGTAGAGAATGTGCAACAAAAGCTAAGGTAATGTTTTTTGAACTTCATGTCTGTTTTTCTTGCTGTCATTCATTTGGCCACAGTCCAGCCTTTACTCTGGGTTCCATCTTACATTCTTCCCAACAGTTCAGAGGATGAGGCAGTCTCCACTAGAGCAAAGTTCAGATGTGATCCATAGAAATGGATTGTTCTGGGTTAGAGGTTGCCTGAGCACAAGATACTATACATTCCAGATTTGTTTTTCCTATGTTTCAAACTGGGGAAAATGCATTGCTTCTGCATGTAGTATTCTTTTTCAAAAGTTTTGCAAATACCAATTTGTTTTAAAACTTAAAACTACAATATCACGTAATGGAAATTACTTTTTGTGACTTTGTGACGTTGATATTTTTCTAATGCTAAACGTCAATACAAGTGCTCTATAACCACTATTTAAAATGGTGTGTTTTTCCATGGTGGTAAGTCAGTGAAAATGCAGATACATTTCCCCTACATTGCACAAACCCCCCTTTAAAATTGGTATGATTTAGGGCTGAATAATAATAGAAAACATTGGAAATACTTAATTAATTAAAGTTTTTTTTTTAAAACCTTTTTCTATGGTTTGTATGGAAACTTATTATCTATTTTATGTAAAGCACTTTGGTGTCAATGCGAGTTGACTTAAAACGTGCTATATAAATAAAACTTACTTACTAATACCTAATTTTAGAGCTCTTGTGCAATGGCTATTATCATTCTAAATCTGAGTGACAGATTTTCATTAATCAAATATATTAGGAGTGCTGAGATGGGACATTGAAATATAGAAACATAGAGAATGGATATCTCTCTGAATGGTGGGAAGGACTTGTGTCTAAAATAACGTGACCATGTTTCTGTCCTCTTGCAAAGCTGAATGTTGGAGGAGGTCAATTAGAGTGAAGATCTTTATAAAACTTTTTTTTTCAGTCTGAAGAAGGGTTTCGGCCTGAAACGTTGCCCATTTCCTTCGCTCCATAGATACTGTTGCACCCGCTGATTTTCTCCAGCATTTTTGTCTACCATCTTTATAAAACTGCCACTTTTTGATGCATTTTTTTATAGATTTTGCTTCATCTTCAGTTAAAACCAAATTAAGAACAAAACTGAATTGTTGATGTCACTTTCTGGTGATCTGTTTGACCATTTATGGCCCAAGTTGAACTTGGAGTCCTGGGGACATACTGCACAGAAACAGCACTTTTTCCCCAACTCTTCCATGCCTCGTCTAGTCCTATCTACCTGTGTTTTGCTCACATATCTCTCTAAATCTTTCCTGTCCTTGTACCTGTCCAAGTGTCTTCTAAATCTTGTTGTTACCGGTCTCAACTGCATTCTCTGGCAGCTCGTTCCATATACCCACCTCCCTCTGAGTGGAAAAGGTTGCAGCTCGGGTTGTGATTAAACATTGGCCCTCTTACCTGAAACCTATGACCTCTGGTTCTTGAATTACCCTATCCCAGGAAAATGTCTCTGTGCATTCACCTTATTTATTCCCCTCATGATTTTATACACTTCTATGTGATCACCCCTCAGTATCCTGCGCTCCAAGGAATAAAGTCATAGCCTGTCCAAACGTTCCCTACAGCTTCAGCCCTTGAGTCCAGGCAACATCCTCGTAAATCTTCTTTACACTCTTACCAGCTTAATGAGATCCTTTCTATAGCAGGGTGAGCAAAGCTAACACAATACTCCAAACACAGCCTCATCAACATCTTGTACAACTGTAAGATAACGTCCCAACTTCTATACTCAGTACCCCGACGGCTGATGGCCAATGTACCAAAAGCCGCCTTTACCACCCTATCTACCCGTGATGCCACTTCCAGAACAAAGCCGCCTTGCCCCTTACCTTCGCACCTCCACGGTAACACCCTTGAGATGGCAGAATTGGAATTAAAAAGTAGCAAAGTTGCAAATTGCACTTTTTTCATGTGCTTTCCATCAAGTCTTGTGAATGAACGAGGCTTCTGAGCAACCCTAGAAGAGAATGCTTAGCCAAATGCATTCAAAGAATGCCTTAAGAAAAGTGTAGCCTTGTATCATGCATTTACTGCAATGTTTTGATTGTTTTTATGCTCTTACTGCAGGATAAAGAGAAGCTGGAAGTGACAAAATACAATGAGCCACCAAAGCCGGAGGCTGTCAAGGATATGATCAAATATGCAAGGAATATAATTGAAGAGTTCAGGAGAGCCAAGCACTACAAAAATATCCTTTATCCAGTAGAATGGTCATGGGTTGTCATTTGTTGAACGTTGAATTCTAGTTTCTTGCTGTCTTCATGCTTGGTGTTCATATAGATTTGTATGGTCTAGATGTTCAATGGAGTCGGCAAGAAAGAGACCTAGTAACACTAGGAATAATTTAGAATGGCCAATTAACCTACCGACTCGCATGTCTTTGGGACATGGGAACAGACTGGAGCACTCAAAGGAAACTTGCCTGGTCAGATGAAAAAGATGCAAGCTTCACACAGCGTCACAGGTTGGGATTGAACCTGGTTCTCTGGTATTATGAAGCAGTATCTCAACTACCTGCTCCACTCTGCCACCCCATGCTCCATGCCTTGTATATTTAGTAACAACAAGTTGGCCATCTAAATATAAAAATGATATTTAAATTTATAAATAATAGTATAGGGTGGATGGGATGTGGATAGAGGGAGATGAGAGCTGGTCAACGGGAATAAAACCAGTGAGAGATGTGGGCAAACTAAGGGGATGTGAACTTGTAAACAATTTGGAATGGGTAAATGTAACTACCAGCATAAACTGCAGAGAAAGTCACTAAAGGATATGGAGAAACAAATGTTAATACATATTCAATTCATTAATTGAAACTGTTGGTTGTGTTTTTTTTAAAGCCGCTAGAGTTTAGAGATTTGTAAAGTGGAGCATGGATCACGTGAGCCAGTCTTGTGTCTACCAAGCCAGAGGTTGAGGAGAGACCTGATTGAAGTATAATAAAGTTGAGAGGCATATAGATAAGGTAGACAGTCAGAACATATTTCCCAGGGTGGAAAAATCAAATGCCAGAGGGCATTGCTTTAGGTTGAGAGGGACAAAGTTTAAAGATATGCAGGGCAAGTGTTTGCACAAATGAATGTGAGGGCTTGGAACATGCTGCAGGGGTGGTGGTGGTGGTGGTGGAGGCAGATGCGGTTGGTGCATTTAAGAGGTTTTTGGATGGTCACGTGGATATGCAGAGAATGGAGGGGTACAGATTATATGCAGGCAGATAGAGTTGGTCTTGGCATCACATTCGGCACCGACATTGCAGGCTGAAGAGCTTGCTCCTGTGCTGTACTATTCTATGTTGACTTTGTGCAGATTTGTGTGCCTGATACAAGTAATTTAAAATTATACAATTGATTAAAAACTTATGGCATTAATGACCTGCTGTTTAAAAGAGTTCCACCCCATGCTCATAAATTCATATGATAGGAGCAGAATTAGGCTATTTGGCCCATCAAGTCTAGTCGTGGCTAATGTTTCTTTCTCTCTTAACCTAATTTTCCTGTCTTCTCCCCATAACTCTCAACACCTATACTCATCAAGAATCTATCTATCTCTGCCTTAAAAATATCCATTGACCTGGCCTCCACAGCCTTCTGTGGCAATGAATTCTACAGATTCACAAGCCTCTGCCGAAAGAAATTACTCCTAAAGGAACGTCCTTTTATTCTGATGCCATGAGTCTCCGGTCGTAGACTCTCCCACTAATGGAAACATCCTCTCCACATCCACTCTATCCAGGCCTTTCATAATTTGGCAAGTTTCAATGAGGTTCTCCCATCCTTCTAAACTCCAGCAAGTAGAGGTGCAATCCCATCAAACGTTCATCATGTATTAACCCATTCATTCATTCAGACCCTCTCCTGAGCCAGCACATCCTTCCTCAGATATGGGTCCCAAAATTGCTCACAAAACTCCAAATGCGGTCTGACCAGCGCCTAGCAAAGCCTCAGCATGCTGGTGTACTGGAGTTGCATATTGGCTAGACTAGAATGGCAGATTTATTTTCCTAATGATCATTAATAAACCAGATGGGTTACATCGAACTGAAGGGTTATACATTAGCATTATTCATGCAAGCATTTTATTACAGAATTTATTTGATTAACAATTTCAATAGCCCAGCTGCTGTGGTGGGATTTGAGCGTCGTGTTTCTGGATCATCTGTCCTGGTCTCCACATTATTAGACCAATAATTTAACCAATCCTGCATCTCATATTGCCATGGAAGTGGGAAGGGAAGGGAAGGGGTGAGGTGGGTTTGTTCGGGAAGTTTTTCCCCAGTCTAAGCTTTCCAAATCTGAGGAATCTGAAGAAATAACAGCGATTTAAAGTTCTCAGAAGGAGTAGGGAAGTTTTAAAGGTTTATAGTGTGCAATGCGTTGTGTCCTAAAGTAGTGAGCACGGTAATACTTGAGGACAATTTGGATAAATATTCAAACTAGCAAAGGGGGTAAAAAGCAAATCTGGAGATTGCGATGGCCCTTCTGAGTTCTACGATTTTATTTTGTCAAGTTTTTTGTGATGTTTCGGCTCGTTATATCATTTTATTTTCCCTTGTGACTCCAAGCACAATAGAAGACAATTTGTGCAAAGGTGTAGCCATGAAGGAGCACAAAAGAAGAATCTTTCTGTTTATTTTTCCATGCAATCAGTCCAGGTTCGACAGCTGTTTTTGCATTACAATTCTTAACCACCTGGCACCCCCTAGTGAATTGCTGGAGATCTGCGAGTTAAGTCTGGATAAGATGGGATCCGTTTTTGAGGATAACAACGTTTACATGCTGCACATGATGTACCAAGCCATGGGAGTGTGTTTGTATATGCAGGACTGGGATGGAGCACTCCGTTACGGGCAAAAAATAATCAGACCTTACAGGTAAATATAAAGTCTCATTTTATTTTCTACACAATTATAATGCAGTAATTCTCTTTGAAAATACTTTTGCTGTATGGCTGCTTTTGTCTAATAAATAAGTAACCATACTTCATCACTGTACACCATTTAGTTAGTCTAGCTTTCACATTTCATTGTCATTAAAATTATGTGATCAGGGTTTCAACTAATTCTTGTGTGTTGGTTTGTTTTGTTGCTACAGGTAATTCTTAATTTTCGAATGTTCAGTGAGTCGCTTTCTAGTGAGGGGGGGGCCTAAATTCACTACCAAAGGAGGTTGTAAACAATGGCCTACCTGGTGCCTGTTAGTTTTGAATGTTGAAGCTTGCCAATAAATACGAATGATTTTAGATAAGGATGAATCCTGCACAGAGGAATGTAAAATAATTATTTAGAATGCACAAAGAGATTTATGAGATAGGTATGGGAAGAGAGCTTGTGCTAAACCAAGCAGAAAGACCTAATGTTTAGTGACCAAGCTGTAGCCCATCTGTGTCATGGGGTGCCAAGGTGGTTGTTTTTGCATCAACCTTGGGGCGATTTTCCAATCCCGACATTGGTGACAAGATTGTTTGCTGATTTCCATTCTTTATTTTGTTTCCCCATGGCTCCCCTGGGCAGGATTGTAGTTGGCTGCGTGTTGTATCAGTCACCATTAATGCATGGTGCACGAATCTTGAAAATGAAATACAAATTATGGGCTGAACATGGAATTAATTTAACATCACATGCTCAAAGATGGAATGTCGTTTTGTCTCCCACTGTAAACAAAAGATTGTATTCCTCCGACCTCAAAACAAATTGCAGCAGGTCCGATCACACAGTATTACTGGCTTTAACTGTTTAACACTCTCGCTTCTTAACTGCTGTTATTTTCTGCAGTCAGAAATGGCACAGTGGCTGAACTGTCATGGAGAGGAATTAAGGGTCATTTACACTGAAGTGACATTCTTCAACAGGGACTGAAATCATAAACAGCTTGAGTTGATTACGAATTAAACATTTCCTTCAAGAAAAATACTTCAATATTGAGAACTGTGTAGATCATTAATTGCCATATTGTTGCATGCTAGAAGATCAGTTTCCTTTGGGGATTGTTGCCCGACTCAAAATTGGCTTGTTGATTCATGGGTTAGGAATGGGTTTTGTTCTGGGTATCTCTGCCATGTGCTATCAGAAACAATGTTGAAGAGGTAGAGCTGTAATGCAATACATCTGCACACAACGTCAATACAAGTGTCCTGTAGTCTTCAGCAGCTTCTGTGCAACTTGAAGGTATCTCCTCAAACTGGTTCCATGCCAGAATTGGGAAGATGGCTCTGTAAATTACTGTAGGTCTATGGGCGCCGTGTCCTCCATGTGCACATGTTTTTTTTATCTCTACTTACTATCTGAAGTAATTAGCAGTTCATCTCTCCATGCCAAATTCCCCTTGCATCTCCCAATGCTTCTAGCCCTGGACCTAGCTGATCCCTTTACAACTCAGCCCTTCTGTAGAGCTTGGTGCAATGTACACTGAAATCACATCATCGATGGAAACTGATGAGATGCAAGGCTGCCAGTGGCAGGAACTTTGATTTGCCAGAACTATTGTCAGAAATCCTGATTATATTCCCATTTAAAAGGACGGTTTGGGTAACTGATATGTGCCCATGATTTTCTGGCAACGTGTTGAAGAGTGAGGATCCTCACTAGAAGATGTCATTAGGTTAGCTCTCCTGAGACTGGTGTAGCACCTAGAGATTAAAATTCCTCAACTTCAAAGGTCAGACTTTATATTCAAGCTTTGAGTTGGCAGATGAAAGACTAAATTTGATTTTGAGGGATAAAAGCATGAATGTTTTTGATCCTCACTGTCTACCTAATTGCTTTTTAAAAAAACCAATTGGTTTGATAAATCTTGACAGCAGTAATTTACATCTTTCAGCTTTTAAAGCAATTGTATAAATATCCGAGAGTGACCTGTAGGCATAAAACAGCTGCTGATCCAGAACTATGTGGCAAATGCATCATCTGAGGTAGAAGGAAAGGAGCTTAGAGCGGGCAAGATGGTGACAATGTAATTTGAGGAAGTGGATGATGAGAAATCAGTAAATGTCATTATAGTGAGAGTCTGGATACTTTTTTTTAGAAAAAGAGCCGCAGGCGTTTATAAGATTGAGAGGTGGGAAACATCTATAATATTATTCGATAAGATTTTGACAGAGTAGGCACTTTAATTATTTCTTCTGTTGAAAAATCTAGAAATGAGCATCATAGCTTCAGGGTAAAGGGTTGGGTTGAGAAGGGTTGAGAAATGTCCTCATTCTGTGGGTGGTGTAATGCCTGTCTGTTTGAGGGACTATTAGACATTTTGTGTTCATCCAACTCTTCACCCACCTATACCTTCAATCTGAAGAAGAGTCCCGACCCGAAACATCACTGATTGCTTCTCCAGAGATGCTGCCTGATCTGCTGAATTACCCCGGCACTTTGTGTCTATCTTTGGTATAAAACAACATCTGCAGTTCTTTTTTTCTATAATTTAATGCCTTAGTTTAATTTAATTTAGAGATACAGCGCGGAAACAGGCCCTTCGGCCCACTAGGTCCACGCCGACCAGCGATCCCTAAGGACTATTTTTACATTTACCAAGCCAATTAACCTACAGACATGTACGTCTTTGGAGTGTGGGAGGAAACCAAAGATCTTGGAGAAAATCCACGCAGGTCACGGGGAGAATGTACAAACTCCGTACAGACAGCACCCGTAGTCGGGATCGAACCCAGGTCTCTGGCACTGCAAGGCAGCAACTCTACCGCCGTGCCACTGTGCCACCCTTGTTTTCTTCCAGTCATTTATTTTGCTGTTATGATAATAGGGACTCTAGTGATGTGTGAGTGAGATACAGTCACATTGCAAACCGCATGGCACTCCAGTGTAATTAGTGCCTCCTTAAATTTGATTTTGGTGTGCATGGTTATATTATTGTTTGAAAGCTTGCATACTTTCTAACTATGGGTGTTGCATGTAGAAAAGAAAATGAGATTTAAAAGTGGGCAAGAGAAAATTAAAGGTAAAGGCACCTTTATTTTTACTTTTAAAGCAGCAAACACTATCCTGCATATTCTCTGAACGTTGCTTCCATGTGGCTGAAACTGGGTCGATTGTATATGGGTCTGGAACATCATTCTGCTGGAGCAAAGGCATTGAGGAAGGTAAGAAATAACGTATCTTGGCCTCTTTTTTGTTATCCAGAGAGTTTATAACTAATGTGATTATTTTAGTTGTTTAAAATTTTAATTTATTGTCATGTGTACTGAGGTACAGCGAAAAGCATTTTTTTGTTGCATGCTATCCAGTCAGTGGAAAGACCATACATGATTACAGATGCAGGATAAAACGAAGAACGTTAGGTGCAAGGTATAGTCTGATTAAAGATAGTCCGAGGGACTACAATGAGGTAGATGGTAGGTCAGGACCACTCTCTAGTTGGTGATAGGATGGTTCAGTTGCCTGATAACAGCTGGCTAGAAAATGTCCCTGAATCTAGAAGTATGTTTTTTCATACTTCTGTACCTCTTGTCTTATCCTTGATTATGTGGTAGCCTTGCTGAAGCAGCATGAAAATAGATGGAATCAATGGAAGGGAGGTTGGTTTGCATGATAGTCTGGACTGCATCCACAATGCTCTGCAATTTCTTGCAGTCTTGCATGGATTTGTTAGATTAATAAGAAATATTGCAAAATGGTTCATGAGAGCCTTACCTAGTGTTCTAGCAAGAAGCAATAGACCAGTCTCTTCCTCTGCTCAGTTTTAAATTGCTTAGTGGAAGAAACAAGCTGTTCAGTTGTGCAGCATGCTGCAATTCGTTAAAGCTATAAGCTTTCTCCACCACCTTTTTAATACATTTCAAATAGTTTAAAAGTGGATCTTTTTCTGAATTTCTGTAATTGTGCCTGCTCATTATTTGTGGAGACTTGAACTAGAATTTCATCTTTGAGTTCCCCAACTACAATACATTTCCCTTGTGAATACTGATTGAAAAGTCTCCATTTCTGATATTTTCCGGCTACACACACAAATTGCATCTGTTGTCCCTAATAGGCCTTTCTCTTTTTTTGCCCTTAATATGTTTACAAAATGCCTTCAGATTTGCCTTCATATTGTCTTCTGCATTATTCTGTGACCTTCCCTTTGCCTTCGTATATTTTCCTTTTTCAGTTCCTTCCTAATTTTTTTAATTCTTGTTGCGCCTCCGCTGTGTTTGGTCGTCTGAACCTGCCATATGTGCTTTTTTTTAGTCAACGCTTCATATCTCTCTTTACCCTGGAAGGAACATGTTGGTCTGAACTTTCGCTGTTTCTTCTCTGATTGTATCTCACTGTACAGATGTAGACTTGTCTGCAAGTAGATGCTGCCAATCTACACTTTGCAGGTTCCCAATCTACACTTTGCAGGTTCCCCCCCCACAACCCAATTTTGAGTTATTTAGTCTTGGTCTACTCCTCAATACTGAAGTAATGCATTTCTTGACTAACAGTGCAATGTCACTTATTTTACAACCCCTTGCTTGTGTGAGGTAGGGATACATAATTATCAGTCTTGCCAATCTTTCAACATGTCTCAGTGATTGCAACAATATTATAGTCCCACAAGTTAGTAAATGTCCATGTAAAATGCTTGATAGACCCCCTGCCCTAAAATAAATGACATGTAGCTTTTTTCCCCCCCAGCTGCTCTGCCTCTTGGATTTAGTGACATTTTCGGCTTCAGGTGTTTGTACCTTTCTAAGTGGACATCTACGTGGAGCCCCCTTCTCCTAAACCTTCCCCAGTAGCACCAGCAAACCTCTCCACTGCATTGTTGGCCACATCCTGCTTGTTCAGGCTCCACCTTCTCCAGAAAGAGTCCTGGTCACCCATAAACCTAAAGCCCATCCTCCTGCACCATCCCTACACCCATGCATTCAATTGACCTATTCTGCTATTCCAATGTAGCTAGTTTTGGTTAGTATGTGAAAAATGATGCAGTTTATATAACAATTAGATTGTGGAAATGTAATTGGTTAACCTTTTAACTGTTGTTTTTCTTGCTTGCAAATCACTGCGGCAATATATTAAAAATATGCATTCAACTTAGTAGAATGCATTCCATGCAAACTCCATATGCATGTTTCACCTTGGTACCGGTTCACGTTCTTTTCTTTGGTGAAAGAGAAGGACCTGTACTGTGGTTTAGTTTAGAGATACAGCCTGGAAACAGGCCCTTCGGCCCACACTGACCAGCCACACACACACTCTATCTTTCCCACACTAGGGACAATTTACAATTTTACTAAAGCCAATCAGCCTACAAACCTGTACGTCTTTGGAGTGTGGGAGGAAACTGGAGCACCCACGCAGGATACAGGGAGAATGTCCAAACTCCATACAGACGATAGAACTTTATCCTTGGAGGGAAAATAAACTGCACACGTGGTCAGAATCGAACCCGGGTCACTGGCGCTGTGAGGCATCAATTCTATCGCAGCGCCACCGTGCCGCCCCTTGCTGAGATTGTTGACTCAATAAATCTTCTGCTCCTCCATTCGGATCCCACTTGGATCCTACCAGTTCTTTGCGGTGAACGTCTGGAACTGCTGCCCTGGTTATTCTTGGTCATGCCGACTCTGACCTCTCCCCTCTCCGTACATAAAGTTGCTAACGTCACTAAACTTAAGAATTTTATGTGTGCTGCAACTGGAATTACTTATTAATGCAATGTGATGTAACAAAGTAGAACAATTGCAATTCAGTTTTAAAAGTGTGCACTTTTACGGATGTTTCTTGAGGGATATTGACTGAAATTGGGCATTTTCTTTCACAGGCTTTGGCTATCATGGAAGTGGTGCATGGGAAGGATCATCCATATATTTTTGAAATTAAAAAGGAACTGGAGGAGAAATGAATGTTTTTCCTTGACCATCACTATTCCTCAAATGAAATGCGAGACTATTCCCCTGTAACAGAATAATGTGTATTCGTTTGTAACAAAGGGTCTGAAAAATAACAGCATGAATGTTAAAGGAATGCTGTTTTTATTTTTGTTTCTAATATTTAACTGAGTATGACAATAAATATAAAATTGCATCACCTCAGATTTTTGATTTTGTTTGAACTGCGGTATGTTCTCTGAACATTTGACTTGTTGCAAGCTTTTCAGTATGTGCGAGTCTCTATGTATAAGAACATAAGACATGGCCATTTGACTGCCGATGCCTGCTCTGTCATTCAGCAGGATATCTAATCTTTTACCTGTGTATCACTTTCTTACTCTCAGACCATATCCCTTGTGGTATCTAAAAATAAATCAATCTCTGTCTTGACCATACTTGGTGAGTGTGTTCATCCATGGCCATCTGAGTAGAAAATTCCAAATGTTCACAAATACATTTCTTATCACCTCTGTCCGGAAACTTTTTTTTTCCCCATTGAACACATTGTTTTCATAATTCAGTTTTTCTATAATGCAAGCTTTCTTAGGATAGTTATCATGTTAAAGCAAAACTACCTGTATTGATTAATTTTAAGACTTTATGCTATGCAATTTGTGTTGTAGTTTTAAGAATGTAATCATTAAGGACCTACTTGCTCCACTGTGATTTGGAGGAGCATAGATGCATAACCTGCAGCTTTGTGGCTCACTGGATCTTTTCTTCGGACTACCTTGATGAATGTGCGAGAAAGCCGAACCTTCACTAGATCGCTCCAACATACACCTGCAATGGAACAAATATTCTTTGGGGCTATGTAAAAATCTCATCAGGATGGCAAGGTCAGCACTAAGGAGGAATGCATCAGCGAGGTTGCAAAGAGGCAACACATTGCCAAAGTTGCAAGCTCAGTAAGGTGAAATGTGTCTCGAGTTGCCATGGATCGAGCAAAGGTCCAACAAGAATCAGGATCACCAACATGACTAGGAGCACCAGAGAACAAGAAATCAGCAAAAAAAACGAGGGAACAACCCATATCTTGGTCAATGATGAAATAGTGGAGACAACAAACAGGGAACGAGTGTCGGAGATGAACTTGAGAATGGATGTGCCAAAGACTCCATGACTAGTAAGGAGAAAATGGGTTCAATTTACATTCTGTTTAAACACCATAGAGTATACTCTCCGTTGTTCAACTGAGGGGTGCAATGTGTTCAAAATTATATGTCTGCAACCTTTGGGGTCACTTTTGCCAAGTCTTTTACTTTTTGCTGTCTTGGATAAATTGTTTTTGCGTGTTGTCCGAGTCTGTGTCTGTGGTACTGCTGTAAACAAGATTTTCATTGCTACCTGTACCTCAATGAATTTATGCATGGGTCAATGGGCAGAAGATCAAAATTATGTGGATATTGCACCTGTAAAACCACACACAAAAAGCCAAATCTGTATTCAGTCATCTTTTTATAGAAGAAAATATGGTGGTATATTAAAATGCAATGTAGGGATGATATGGATGCTGTCAACACATTTGAGAAATTGTGGCAGTTATATTGTTTCCACATCGCAATAAAAAGGATAGCAACAGTGAGATTCTTGCAAAAATGCTTTATTGTGTATATGAATGATAGAGAATTATCTTTTACAAAATGTTTGGTACATTCATGAATAAGGAAAGTCACAAAGCATATACAAAATTATTTACATGTCAGAAAAATTTGCTCTTATTTGTCTCATGAAGCAATGCTGAATGGTTCCGTATCCAAACAGAGGAAACAATAGTCAATGTAAAATACTGTCATGTTGTATCACAGTTTTGCACCAGAGAAATAATAAAACTTATACACTGAATATACATAAACCTGATGTTAAAAAGCATGCACTGTTAGTTTGAGAGGAAGAAAGGATAACCATAACATAAGACTCTTTCACTTAATGTATTAAGACCATTGTTGAATGTCATTGTGGACATGAGTCTATACACTTACATTTCTTAAAGTTGCATTTAAGGGGCCAAACCCTTTTCATGGAATTAGTATAAGAAACACTTTGTACACTTATGTTTTCCAAAACTAAAGCCTGTCCATTGTACTACTCTCCAGCTGTGAAGTTTTGCTCCATATGCTTCAACAGTAAACTTGTTTCGTAGGTGGAACATGTGCCACTGAAAAAACGGGCACGTTTACCTGCTATTTCACTGTTTCTACTTCTGCAGCTTTCTGAATATTTAAGTACTATGACAATAGAGGAGTGGCAATAAATTATACAATATAAAAATTATCAGCTCTATTAATGGAATATGAATCTTTTGCCCCGTGTTGCAATCGTGGTACACTGACCAGGGCATGTCATAATGCAGTCAATAAATTGGTAATCGCAGAAGATCTTGTATCAACTGAGATTGGAGGGATGTCTTTATAAGAGATGTCTTTAGAGAGTTGTGAATGTGTGGAATTCCCTGCCACAGAAGGTAGTGGAGGCCAAATCACAGGATGGATTTAAGAGAGAGTTAGATAGAGCTCTAGGGGCTGGTGGAGTCAAGGGATATGGGGAGAAGGCAGGCACGGGTTATTGATTGGGGACGATCAGCCATGATCACAATGAATGGCGGTGCTGGCTCGAAGGGCCGAATGGCCTCCTCCTGCACCTATTTTCTATGTTTATAATGAGCTTTTTTTTTAAATATTAAAGATGCTGCCAATAAATGGTTTTGAACAGCTGCAAGTACCAATCCATGGAAACATGCTTTAAAAAATAGTTGCATGTCATAGATTGAATGGGTAAACAATCTGGTTAAAGCCTGTGGAGCAAAGATCTGCAAGTCACGTACATTGGCATGGAGAACAAATAATATCACTACTGATTGAACATATTAAAACTAAACTCTTTTGGGGTGTCAGTAGCTAAGAATAACACTGTACTTTTCTGTCCAAAGAAACCACTTTTCCAGTATTAAAAGCCAAGGATAAAATTGTCCACGCTTGGTATTTTCTTGTCAGATGCATCAAAAATGTTGGCCTGGATCTTGCTAGTTCCAATCGAAATGACTAGCATTCGGCAGTAAGCCTAAGACTTTGGTGCATGGTGTGTCAAATGTGCAAGCCTTGACTTGCTGACAGGTGGTGATTGTCTCTTGAATTCTGCACTGGGTTAGACCAGGCACAGGATCCAAGACTTCAGTGTTTTCAATGGGAACTGTGTAGCCATGGACCATAAGGCAGTGAAAGGTAAGTTGCTTTTGCTAATCTTTTAAAATTGGTATTTATGTTACCCATTTTTAATTTTGTTTAAATGTCTCTGCCAGCTGTTAGTTTTTACAGGTGGGGAGATGACTCACTGCGGCAGTTCCCTTACTACTGCTGAAACCATATCATTGGAGTCTGGGGGGAGGAGGGAGGGTAAGGGGAGGAGTAGAGGGAAGTGGCAAGTGAAACGAGGTCAGGAAGATCTGGCTATTCTTGTACAAACAAGATGCATTTTACATTTTGGGTTGGGAGGTAAATTAAAAACTGGCCAGAATTAAGTGATATATATGGAATTGTGAAGTGAAATTGAAAAACTTAAAAATTGACTTTCTGGACTATGTCCAGCACATATTTGTGCCATTTTTTGGGGTGTTGCATGATGATAAAACAACACATATATAGTTACAATGAGGGAAGTTTCTGCAAGTAGTTCATCCTTACTTTCCCACAGATGGGAACCATTTTATTCTTGCACCAGTGGGGCAACATTGTCTTTGTGCCTTGCAATTCTATTATTGAATGATTGAAAATGTTAAGGCTATATTACAGTCTTTCAAATGAAACTAATGTAACATTTCCAGAGTTTACTTTTGGGATGAAGATTCTAATTTTTGGCAATGGTACCCAGATAACCATGCAGTCCAAACTTTCCAATTGCATTCAAATAGCCTAGAAAGTGATTGGCCTGTTGAAATCCAAGCCAACTATTTGTGCAATGGGAAAGGATTTTGGTTGCACCTCAAACCTAGAGTGATAAATGCATATATATATATAAATTATATAGTTCCTAGAACTAGCCCCAGGGAGCTTCATGGAGGAATAACATCTGTACATTTAAATGTATTTAACTGTAAAAAAAATCAGCTGCTGCTTGATCACTGATCGTAACAGATCTTAAAATCAAAACCAAACATTGCTCATCGTTATTTTTTTTAAACAAACATTCAGCATTTCCAAACAATGTAAGATGCATTGCAGCGATTCTGCTTATGGCAAACTTTTGACAATCTATATGGATCACCGTTAAACAGCATGTGACCTCCAGAATTGAGACTCGACCAATAACGAACAAACCAAAAATACTGTGACAGTACAGATATTAGCATATTAAAAATTCAGATTGGGTTTTATCCCAATCTATTAAATTATATAAATATACAGATTAAGATCAGTCAATCATATTAGTCAGTGGAAAGAGCTTGCAAAGGCACAGCAGGTCAGCCATCAAAACAAGCATGTCTGAACAGTACTTGACAGAAGTTTAAAATTAGGGAAGAGTGAATGTTTGATTTTCCCAGAACAGCATTATTTTGGACACATAGATCCGTCAAAGCCGTTAACAATATCCTGCCATAAAAATGGTCACATCTAGAATCGCCTGCTGTTAACTACACTTATAAAAATTGAAATTAAATCTCACCAGACTAAGCCCTGGATAGTATTTGGAGTTTCTGATGATAAATGTGGCAATGTTTTGCTATTAATGGCAGTTTCCAAAATGTGTTAAGGTCAAAGGCAAACTATACTAGGACATAATTCTGTGGAGGCTTTCAGTGCTGGATGACCCAGCTCATTAAGGACTGCGTGCAGGGCTCTGTATTGGTTGGAGATTGGTTTTATGGTGTGTTTACTTCAATTTGCAAATTCTATTTCTAAGATAGAGGGCATGAAAACCACTAGCAACACAAAAGCAAAATGGCTTTTAAAACAGATGTTACCTCCTCTGTATACAGGGCTGTGGAGGAAAGGGTAAGGGAAAAACTGCAGATGCTGGTTTAAATCGAAGGTAGACACAAAATGCTGGAGTAACTCAGCGGGACAGGCAGCATCTCTGGAGAGAAGGAATGGGTAACGTTTCGGGTCGAGACCCTTCTTCTGCAAGTAAGAATTGCATTGTTCCATTTTGGAACATATGACAATAAAACCACTGGACGGTGGTGGACAGTGCTCTGTTTTTTTTGACTGGAAATTATTATTCCAGTGCAGTAACTACTAAAGAAGCTTGACATTTTCCCTGCACGGTCCACTGAAAATTCTCTTTCCTGTTAGCTTATTCAATAATTCAAGATTTAAGGCAGGTTTCAATAGCTGCCTCAATCTTATTTGAAGCCAGCAAGAATTGCAACAGATCCAAAGTATGGTTTACAGAAGTCAAAGTACCCAAGGACAACAGACTTGCCACGCTGACCTGATTAATTTTAAGAAAGAGCTCGCTCCATTTCCACTGCTAAATGTTAAGGTGGTTCAAATGCAAAGTATGAATTTGCAGCTAAATTAGCCGAGAGTTCTTCAGGAACTGTATGAGGACTTGGTAGACAAACCTGTATTGGGCTATAGTCTGTACCATCAACATCCGCTGTTGACGGAGAAATCCCAACATAACAGGCACTTCCAGCTTCTAAAATGGAATTGCAGAGAAGGTGTTTTAATGCTCAAAGTGACAAACATTTGATTAATGAGATAATTCAGATACTAATAGACAACTACAAGTTTAAACACTTTAATAGTGCTAAATGTAACGAGGTTTACGACCATGAGACATTTTAAATAAATAAACCAAAATGTAAATAGACACAAAAAGCTGGAGTAACTCAGCAGGTAAGGCAGAATCTCTGGAGAAAAGGAATGGGTGATGTTTCGGGTTGAGAAACTTCTTCAGACTGGTGAGGGATAAGGGAAACGAGATATAGAAGGTGATGTGGAGAGATAAAAAGACAATGAATGAAAGATATGCAAAAAAAAGTAATGATGATAAAAGAAACAGCCATTGTTAGCTGTTTGTAGGGTGAAAATGAGAAGACAGTGCGACTTGGGTTGGGGAGGGATAGAGAGAGAGAGAGAGAGGGAATGCCGGGGCTTCCAAACCAAAATGTAGTATGGCTTTAAGTGCGTGGCCTCTTAATGGCCTGTTCTCACTATTTTTAGCTAACGTTTGACATTAGGTGTTTCTCATCTTTCGTCCAAAATGATGGCTTCGACTGGGGCCAAATGTTTCAAAGTAAAGAAGTAATTTAAGTTGAAATGAACACTTTGAAATATGGTAGTAAATAATGTCACTTTTGGGATATAATCTGAAGTGCTCCAATGGAGCAGTTGATAATGGCTAGCATTATACGATTGAAGAGAGTACAAAACACATTACTAACTTAGTCTTCATGCACACGAAGAAAACTTATGCCCAAGCTATCTGCAACCCATCCAGTTGCAAAGGAACTAAACAGATGGACGGTATATCCTTCAGGAAGCTAGACAAGATCAAACACTGATAATAAGGCTTCTCCCCTCAATCCTTACTTTGGGTAGTTGCTTTGCCTAGTTTTAGGTAGGTGCAAAAACATCCCTCCTACAGAGATTGTGGGCTATTGTTCTGAGGTGCTGGGAAGGAATTCTCAGCACCATTCCCTGAACACTATCTACAGGATATTAGCAGACAAAAGTACGTCCCCCATAACATGGTATTTGACATTTTACCTTGTTCTGGTGGAGAGTCATTGCAGCAAAATAACCTGCATCTCCCATTTAATAGACTAAATCTAAATTTCCCATTTTATACTGCATTTTATCTTTACATCTTTCAGCATCTCCGGGTTTGTCCGAAATGACGCATTGCAGACAGAACTGCAAAATGACAAATAATCCAATATCGCGGTAATAAAATGAATAGATAAGCTAGTTGTGTGTGTGTGTGTGTGTATATGTATATATAGATGTGTATATACACATATATTATATATGTTCCAGATATTAGCAAAATATGCAATGAAATACAAATGCCTGAAACTAAACATTTGTATGCAGACAGTGACCAAATAAGCCAACACAGAAGTAGTTAACCATCAGAAATAAAATGTCCTTTGTATAAATGATTGTTGCAAATTTTACTTCGGAGTCACGTGAGTGACTACGTGAAGAAGCCCGCCAGGACGCATGCGTGGCATATCGCTTTCACGCTAGCGAAACGACAGGTGGGGTGGAGCGTTCCCCCGCAGCGGTAAGTTTGAAACCGCGACCTGCAGGTAAGTGATTTACTCTGCGGTAGTTTTTGTCCCCGCGCTGTTTTTACACAGGGGGGGAAGCTGGACAAAATAGTGTCCACAAGTGCTGCAAGTGAAGCTGGCTGGGGAGGACCGCGAAGTTGCGGGAGCCAGCAGCAGCTGAAGGCACAAGCCCCGTAAGAGATCAGCTGTGCCGACTTTTGGTCCCGCGCCGGCCAGAACAGCACGGCCGGGCGGAAGACTATTCAGAATGGGGCCGTCGACTTTTGACAAGTCGAAAACGGCAGGAGTTCCCCCGTAGCGACAATTTAAACTCAGGACCTGCAGGTAAGAGCTGCGGTCTTTTTGTGTTTTCCCATGCTGATTACAGGTGGAGAAACCAACGGGCTGCGACAAAGCTGGTGGGCTAGCAGCGGCCAGCGGCACTTGAATCACCTATAATGGGATCAGCTGTGCCCGATGTCGCCTCCGCACCGGAGGGCTGCGACAAAGCTGGTGAGGGAGGACCGCGGAGCAGCGGGCAGCCAGCAGCACTCGGATCACCGATAGTGGGATCAGCTGTGCCCGATGTCGCCTCCGCACCGGCCAGATCCACGCGGCCGGGCGATAAGGCTAGACACAAAACAAACAAGGTCGTGGACTCAGAGGAGTCCGACTTTGAACAACCGTGGGCGGCCAGCGACCGAGAGCGCTGGAGCCGGATGGAGCGGTGTGTGGAGCATTTGCTCCAACGTGACAGACTCCGGGAGATGGAGTCGGGTCACTGTGGGCCCTATGATAAACCCACAGCAGTACCTCTTGATGGGCTGCACAGTGCTTCTACCTCATCAGAGGAGAGCACTGCGGGTCAGTTCTGGGCTGACCTGGAAGAGGGGTCCGCAGAAGGAAAGACATGTGTGCAAGGGGTGCAGGGAATGTGCAAACCTGGGACCACAAAACCACCAATACTATTGTTTGGAGGCAACCTATCGAAGCAAGTCAAGAAGCTCGATGAGGAAGCAAAAACCCTGGGACTAGTAAAATGGACTCCAACAAAAACCCACTACAGCCAAAGACAGCACCCCTATGCACCCACCAGCAGAACTGGTGAAAGCTCGAAGGCCCGGTACTCAAAACATGAGTCTTTTTAGGCCATGGGCCAGGCCGGCCTTCTTGGAAGATGCGGGGACCTCCAACGCCAACCAAACTGAAAATCCAGACACCAGCGCAACAACAGCAGCGAAGAACCTACAAAAAAGAAGTAAACCTGCCACTGGTAACTATGGAGGTAGGTGGGTCTGGTTCCCTACAAAATACAGGGAGCATGGAGGTTGGGGGGAGATTACACTCTTTTCTGAATGCATGGAGCATGTTAACAACCAATACTTACATCTTAAGCAGTATCCAGGGATATACAATAGAGTTTATACACAAGTACAGCCCTCCAGTTCAACATATACCGAACCGAATGTTCGTGCTTTCTGATAAAGAAAAATCAAAAGCGCAAGCTGAACTGGAGCGGCTTTACGTAAAAGGTGTAATTGAGAAAACTCAACACGAACCATTAGAATTCGTGTCCAATATATTTACCAAAAACAAAAAAGATGGTGGTTGTCGCATCATCATAGATCTGACAAAATTGAATACATTTGTACAATATATTCACTTCAAAATGGAAACCTTTGTTACTGCTAAACAATTAATTTCCAAAGGTTACTTCATGGCCAGCATCGATTTAAAAGATTCAGTGCCTATACGAGGTGACCACAGATGTTACTTAAAATTCAACTGGATGGGACAACACTGGCAGTATAAAGCACTGCCAAATGGGTTATCATCAGCCCCCAGGCTGTTCACAAAAATTTTGAAACCAGCCCTAGCGTTTCTACGGAAACGTAATGGCATATTTAGATGACATACTCATTGTGGGCAAAACTTTGGAATTGGCCAAACAAACTGTAACAGCCACAAAACAGTTATTTGAAAAACTGGGATTTATTATCCATCCAGTTAAATCTAAACTAACGCCTTCCACTACTATGGACTATTTGGGGTTCACCATTGACTCAGTTCACATGTCGGTGACTCTGCCTAAGGGAAAGGCTAGAGATTTAATAGAGGCTTGCAATAACCTCATTGACATCAGCAAACCATCCATCAGATTGGTAGCAAAAGTAATTGGCAAAATGGTGGCTGCCTTTCCAGCCACACAATTTGGACCTCTACATTACCAAAACTTACAGAGAGCAAAAATACAAGCACTCAAAATTAATGCAAGGTCACTTTGACAGACCTATGAAACTACCAATCAAAGCTAAAATGGAACTAAAATGGTGGATAGATCTGGCTTTGTTCCAATCCAATCATTGTCAGTAACCCTTCCATGGTACTACAAACTGATGCCAGTGCACTTGGGTGGGGAGCCACCAATACCATCACCAGCTGTGGAGGTAGATGGACTGCTCAGGAGGCATCATTATTACTCACACTGGGCATAAACTACCTGGAAATGTTGGGTGCATTCCATGGCCTAAAGTCATATTGTACTGGGTCATATCACCAGCATGTTAGACTACAGATAGACAATGTCACCGTAGTAGCATACATTAACCACATGGGTGGAAACAAATCGACATCATGTGACAATCTGGCTAATACAATTTGGCAATGGTGTATCCAGAGAGATATTTGGATATCAGCCACTTACCTACCAGGAAGACTAAATTTAGTGGCAGACACCAGGTCACGCAAATTTAATGAAAACACCGAATGGATGTTGAATAAAAAAGTATTTACTGATATTACAGCAAAATATGGAACACCAGATATCGATCTATTCGCGTCCAGACTTAACCACCAGTTATCAAATTATGTTTCATGGGAACCAGACCCTGGGGCAGTGGCGACAGATGCATTTTCGCTGCATTGGGAGGAAATTGTTTATTTACGCATTCCCTCCTTTCTGCCTCATCAGTCGGGTATTAAGGAAAATACAACAAGACTCTGCGTCTGGTATTTTGGTAGTACCCGATTGGCCTACTCAACCATGGTTCCCAGTGGTATTAAACATGGTATTAGAACCATGTATCACCATCCCACATAGACCAGATTTATTGCTACATCCCGTAACAAGGTATAGCCACCCATGCCATAAACATTTGAACTTATTAATTTGTAGAGTTTAAAAACACCTCTACTACAACTGGGACTGACGGACCGAACAGTGAACATGATCTCGGCGGCCCAAAGACAGTCAACCAAAAAACAGTATCTGGTCTATATCAGGAAGTGGGAGATGCATTGTCACAAAAACAACATCACCCACAGAGACATGAACATCCCGTCTGTTCTGGAATATCTGGCAGGCCTCCACTATGACGAGGGGCTCAGTTAAAGTGCCATCAACTGCGCCAGAAGTGCCCTATCGACTTACCTATGGCAGGGGACAGAGCGTTACTCTGTTGGGACTCACCCACTGGTAACAAAACGTATGAGGGGAATTTTTAATACTAATCCCCCAAGAACCAGGTACTCCCAAATATGGGATGTAAGTATTGTCCTGAAGATGCTCAGGAATTGGTCTCCAGCAACAGCTCTGTCCCTACACAGACCGACATTAAAAACAGTCATGCTAATGGCATTGGTCACGGCACAGAGGGTACAGTCACTGCATAAACTAAGACTGGACAACATGACTTCCTCAACTGAAAATATTACGTTTCATATCTATGAGTTAGTAAAGCAGAACAGACAGGGATCAGCAGGCCTCAATATACAATTTAGGTCATACCCAACAGATGACCGTCTCTGTATAGTAAGACATATGTCGTTATACATGGAGACAACGAAAATCCTAAGAGGCAATGAGAAGGCACTTTTGGTCAGCCACAAGCAACCACACAAAAGAGTGACGGTCCAGACCATCTCAAGTTGGCTGAAACAGGTGCTAACACAGGCTGGGGTGGATACTAATATTTTTAAATCTCATTCCACCAGGGCTGCAGCTACATCGGCAGCGATACAGTTGGATGTACCAATGGACCAAATCCTCAAGGCAGCAGGATGGTCTGGGGGGGGAAAAAACATTCCAATTATTTTACAACAAACCAGTAATGAAACCTGGAACGTTTGCAGAAACAATTTTAAGTTCTGTAAATTAATTTAAACCCATAAAAAGGGGTTATAATTTTGTGTTAACAAATTTTATGATTTCAATGTCGAATTCATGTCCAAATTATGTTAACACAATTCCTCCTACAGTCATCAAGGCAGACGTGATGCATGGACTCGTTTCCACGACATGAAATCACAGAGCTTTAAAATCTTCACGTAGTCACTCACTTGACTCCGAAGTAAAATAGTAAGATTAAACGAGAACTTACCAGTTTGAAGTTTGATCTGTATTTTATGAGGAGTTACGATGAGGGATTACGTGCCCTCCGCTCCCACCCTTGATCATATACTTAACTGGTATCTCTTCTCTAATCTTACTATGTTTAGTCATTACAGTTATCTGTGATTTCACACCGCTGCTTTGAAGAATGACACGCATGCGTCCTGGCGGGCTTCTTCACGTAATCCCTCATCGTAACTCCTCATAAAATACAGAACAAACTTCAAACTGGTAAGTTCTCATTTAATCTTACTATTTCTATTCATTGTGCAGTCCAAGAATAGAAACCTGCAAGGATCATTTATCCAAACAGTTCAAAAAATTCAAAAACATGATCCAACAGATTGCCTTTTCCAATTTTTCAACATAATGATCTTAACACAAATGCAACACGATTATACCACCACTTTGTTAACAAATCAAATTGAATGACTAGAAGACAAGAGTGATCAATTCACTCCCTAGAATAGCAACTTGAAAAAAATGTCAATTATCGGGACAGACAGAACTTGCCAAAAAAGCTGCCAGCATTTCTGAACTACCAGCCTTTCTCCTTGTGACCGCTGCCAAGTTCTGGATTCCTGCACCAATTTGCTGTCCATTTTTAACGGGTTTTGCCAAATGTACTCTTAGGTCTTGCTGCAAACCCCAGCACGTGATGATCAATTGTTAATATTAATGTGCTGATTAATATAAATCAGTTAAACAGAACTGAATTTACTTAGTGTTTTAAGTGAAAGAAATTATCGATTTTATACTTATCTCAACGCCCCATTAATTCCAGATCCACAAATGCAATGAACTCTTTAAGAATAAGGGGTAAGCTGTTTAGAACGGAGATGAGGAAAAACATTTTTAACCCAGAGAGTTGTGTCTGGAATTCTCTGTCTCAGAGGGCGGTGGAGGCAGGTTCTCTGGAAATTTTCAAGAAAGAGCTAGATAGGGCTCTTGATGATAGCGGAGTCAGGGGATATGGGGAGAAGGCAGGAACGGGGTACTGATTGTGGATGATCAGCCATGATCACATTGAATAGCTGGTGCTGACTCGAAGGGTCGAATGGCCTACTCCTGCCCCTATTGTCTATAAATTGCCTAAGGTGTACACGATACTTGCTGGCAATATCCACATCCCATGAATGAATTAAAACCATTAAACCACAAAAAGATACCAGGCCACTGGATCCCTAGTTCTTATTACTTATAATTGGATTAAAAGCCAAGAACTCACCTCATTATGCTCCAAGCAACCGACCATGACTTCCGTTAGTATCACCACCCCTGTCCTTCCAGCTCCTGCACTGCAATGCACGACTATTGGTGGGTTGCAGCTTTTGGTAGAGTCGAGCATGCTATTGGTGTGCCGACGAACTGACTGAATTTCTTCTAGATAAGCTGAGAAATTAAAGGAAAATGTAGTCAGCAACAAAACTAAGTCCTAACACACAGAGTACATTTTGATAATTTCCTTACTGATTACCACCACATAGCACCCATCGTACCTTGTTGGAATAGTCACATTTTGGAGCTAAATCAGCCCTGGCCTGGGTGAGGGTGTGGGGTGCAGATGAGATGGGGCAGGCAACAATAGAGGTGGAGATGTCTTTAACGGTAGCACATATAGGTGGGTGTTTCGACAGTCTCGAGTTCAACATTCAATGCCCATATGTGAATCCTTCGTCAAATACTTGCATAACACGTTATTTCTATGACTTACAAACTTCTACATGCATAATATCAGGTTGCATCGCAGCTTGGTTTGAGAATAGTTCTTCCCAAGCCAACAGACAACAGCAGAGAGTTGTGGATGTAGCCCAGTCCACCAAGATTTCATTCACAAAATGTGGACAAGACAATTGAGCCATTAATAAATATCGAGATCAAACTGTATTATGGGGCCAGACCAGCAGCTGTGCATTTTCTTTGTGACCACATCTGGACACCCACCGCTGCTCTACGACAAACCGTATGTTTGCTTAATAATACGTTTCTTCCCATTGAATTAGCAATGAATAGCAAATGATAAGATTAGTATTTAATTCCATTGGTATGCATACTTACACAGAAAACCCTGAACGTCTTCTGGACAGCCGTGGTCTGGCCAGTCTGTGTACTGCAGATGCCACACGGTCCTCTCCTGCCCGGACAACAGGTGCTTGACCTTTAAACCCGTAGTTGCATAGCAACCAGAATCTGTGCGGAATTTGGTTGTCACCTTGAATTTCCCGTACGTTGCTGAGCTGTGCTTGGAGCCCAGTTTGGGCCAGTATCGATGGGTCTTTGGTTTTCCTCCCTCCTGCACGACAAATGATGTCTCATAAGTTTAGGAAATTTAAAACATATATCTCTCTACAGTACCTTTGTCTTGAGTTATACCAAGAATAAGTCCCTCCACCACTCATGTCACACTAGCTTCTTGTTTTCACCCTACGAACAACTAACAACGGCCTGTTTCCTTTATCATCTTACTTTTTTGTTGCATATCTTTTATTCATTTGTCCTATATCTACCCACATGATCGTCTATATCTCTCGTTTCCCTTATCCCTAACCAGTCTGAAGAAGGGTCACGACCCAAAACATCACCCATTCCTTCTCTCCAGAGATGCTGCCTGTCCCGCTGAGTTACTCTAGTGTTTTACTGCAGCTTTTTGTATCTCTTGGGTTTAACTAATAGGTCACCTCCCAATTACAATGCATATCCCTGAGGCACCACAGTATTGTTCACTCTCTTCATGTCTTAAGCTACTTTTTTTATTTCTTTATTCACAGTCATTTATACATTTGACTTAAACTTACTGGGACTGCATGAACATCCAACTAAAAGATAACAGGAAAATGATGACAGCTCAAAACAGCTTAACACACAAAATGACTAAGTGATTATATTACAAAGGAACGATTAGCTGACTGGACAGGCCTAGTGATAATCAGGAAAATGAAAAGTGGCAGTGACATTGGGGGTGACCCAAACAAATGCTTCAATAAAAGGTTTAAATGCAGAGGACTATGCTCAACATTTAAAGGGAGCAATAACATGCATGTAAAAGACATGTGGATAGGTACATGGATAGAAAATGTTTAGAGGGACGTGGGCCAAATATGGGGAGGTGGGGCGAGTGTAGATGGGACACCTTGTTTGGCAGAGGCAAGTTGGGTTGAAGGGCCTGTTTCCAGGCTATATCACTAATAACATGTTTATCATTTGTTACATCCACACCCCAGACTTGTACCGTATTATCATGCACCTAGAAATTCTGTGACATAATGCATTTTCTTCAGCATGTATGAAAACAAATAAATTCTACAATTGTATGGGAGAATGACGAATTCTGGATTTAAATTTCATTGGGCACTTCCGATCGCTAATGGTGTCTGCACCAAGGTTTCCCACAGCTGGGTCGCACAGGTAGTGACATGATTCCCCATACAACATATATAGAACCATAACCACGCTGTATAGAAACAGTCCCTTCTGCCCATCATCTTCAAGCTGACCATCAAATATTTATCTATACGAACTCCATTTACTATCTCCTAACTCGTCGCGGTCTATTTATTGGTGGTTTAAGTGCTCATCTTGACCTTCTCAGGCAGTGTGTTGCAGATTCCAACCACACTCTGGGTGCAACATAACTTCCGCAGATTCCCTCGAAGCTCTTACTCCTTGCCCTCAACCCAAGTCCTCTAGTTATAGATACCTCTGCTATAGGACGTTTCCCTTTTTATAATTGGTTATAACTTATATACATCAGAAAGATAATCCCTTAGCCTCCTCTAGATCCTTTGGATGAGAACATACAAGGCAAGATTAGCAAGTTTGCTGATGAAACAAAAGTTAGTGGTTTTGCAGATAGTGAAGATGGTTGTGAAAGATTGCAGCAGGATCTGGATCGATTGGTCAGTTGGCTGGCGGAATGATTGATGGAATTTAATACAGAAAAGTGTGAGGGGTTGCATTTTGGGGCGTCGAACAGGGACAGGACCTACACAGTAGGCCTCTTGGTAGTGTTGTGGAGCAGATGGATCTACGAGTACAAGTGCATGGTTCCTTGAAGGTCGAGTTGCAGGTAGATAAGGTGGTCAAAAAGGCTTTTGGCACTTTGGCCTTCATCAGTCAGAGTATTGAGTATAGAAGTTGGGAGGTCATGTTGCAGTTGTATAAGACGTTGGTGAGTCCGCATTTAGAATATTGTGTTCAGTTCTGGGCACCATGTGATAGGAAAGATATTGTCAAGTTTGAAAGGGTTCAGAAAAGATTTACAATGATGTTGCCAGGTCTAGAGGGCGAGCTATAGTGAGAGGTTGAGTAGGGTGGGTCTCTATTCCATGGAGCGCAGGAGGATGAGGGGGCATCTTATAGAGGTACACAAAATCATGAGAGGAATAGATCGGGTAGATGCACAGTCTTTTGCCCAGAGTAGGGGAATCAAGGACCAGTGGACATAGGCTCAAGGTGAAGGGGAAAAAATTTAATAGGAATCTTTTTCACAAAAAGGGTGGTGGGTGTATGGTACAAGCTGCCAGAGGAGGTAGTTGAGGCTGGGACTATCCCATTGTTTAAGAAACAGTTAGACAGGTACATGGATAGGGCAGGTTTGGAGGGATATGGACCAGGCACAAGCAAGTGGGACCATTGTAGCTGGGATATTGTTGGCCGGTGTGGGCGAGTTGGGCCGAAGGGCCTGTTTCCACACTGTATCACTCTATGGCTCTACCCAAGGGAAACAAAACTTTCCAGTCTATCCTCATAACTGAAATTCTCCATCCCAGGAAAGATTCTGGAAAATCTCCTTCACACTCTCCAATGCTAACATATTCTTACAATGTGGGGACCAAAACTGGTCCCCACATTGGGGAAACTGTAGGCAGTATTCCAGTGGAGGTCTCACCAATGTTTCATAAAGTTGTGCCATAATTGCCATGATCTTATTCAATGCCCTGAATAATGAAAATCAAGTATCCTGTATGTTGTCTTAACCACATTAACTACCAGTGCTGTTACCTTCAGGGATCCCTGAATTGTACACCAGGCTCCCCCTTACCAGTCATGGTGTACGTCCCTTCCTTATTAAAACTTCCCAAATGCACCGTAGCATTTAATTACATCTGCCATCGGTCTGCCTATCTCCCCACTTGATCAATTTCATTGTGTAGCCCAGTTATCCTCCTCACAATTAGCGATTATGTTTGAGTCACCTGCAAACTTACTAGTCACACCTCCTATATTAATTCCAGCTGTTAGCGCAAAAAAAAAAAAAAAAACAGGCTCCCTGTGGCAGGGCATTATTCACAGGTTTCCAGCAATCCACTATCACCCTCTGTTTCCTATTACCAGGCCAATTTTGCATCCAGTTTGCAAACTGCTTTAGATCCCATGGGTTTTAATCCTTTGGATGAAATACAATCTTGTCAAAAACCTTACTGACATCCAGATAGATCACGTTAACGGCATTGGCCTTGTCACTGCACTTTGTGACTTTTTTGAAAAATTATCCCAATTGGTCAGAAAGGCTCACCCCCTAACAAATCATTCTGCCAATCTTTTATAAATCCATGCTATTCCAGGTAGGATCAATCTATCTCTGCTGCCCTTAAAAGATGGCACTATATTTGCTCTCCTCCAGGCATCTGGCACTGGGTGGTTTGGCAGGAAGACTTAAAAATCTATCAGGGTTCCAGCATTTTCTTCCCCGAAGAGCCCAAGGTACTGGGTTGTTCCTCTTGGGGTTGGGGCCCTTGGGGTTACATCATCTATAAGCTGGCTAAAGCATCCAATACCACTTTTTTCTGCGATAACATGTTTACAATTCCACTGACATCCACTTAGCCTCCCTGAAATAGCCAGCTACAGTGTCCACCTTATTGAATGCAGATGCTCATTTACATCCTCAACCAGTTGGTTCCATGGTTCCATGCAGATTGCCCATTAGATCCCTTGAAGGTTTTATTTTTTCCTTAGTTTTCTTTATGCCCTCAGCATACTTATCAAATGCTTTGGGTTTTCCTAATCTTCTGTTAAGAATATTACCATGGAATTATTTACTTGATTCTGAGGTAGACTTGATAGGTGTTATATGGTCAGCACAGATTCAGAGGGCCTGTTTGCATGCTATGTGACTGTGCATGTCAAGGCCCCAATCAGATGACCACAGTCAATCCCAAGAAATCTCTCCTAAACCTAGATGCTGATCACCATCCTTAGTCCAGCCCCCAACACTTACTGACTCCAAGACCCTAATGGGCCTGTCCCACTTAGGCAAATTTTTTTCGGCGACTGTCATAGTCGTAGCAGGTCGCCAGAAAAACAGCGACTGGACCATCTACGACAATGTCTACAACAACCTACCTTCTAGTCGACATCAAGCTACAGCAAGCTACCGACAACCGGCGACCATTAGGACGTCCATACCGACGTCTACCCGCGACAACCTACGGTAAGGTAAGACAATTCAGTCGCCGGTACCTGTCGCCGGTTGACGTAGGTTGACGTGGGTAGTTGCCAATGGAATTCACCAAAGTCAGCACCAGCGACAACCTACATCATACTGGCGACAACCTACGTCATCCTGGCGACAGCACCTACATCAGGCTACGATCGTTGGTATCAAGCCCATGGGAGCCGATTGTTGCCGAAAGGTTTTGAACATTTCAAAACGTTTTACAGGGGCACGGTGGCGCCTGTACTCAAGTACTGCATAAACACGTGGTACTCCAACTGCAACTGCTCAGACAGGAAGGCTCTGCAGAGGGTAGTGAGGGGAGCAGAGAGGATCATTGGTGTCTCCCTACCCTCGGTACAAGAACTGTTCCAGAGCCGCTGTCTGAAAAAAGCTCTGAGAATAGCTAAGGACAAACTGCACCTCCTCCACACACACCTGGATCTCCTGCCATCAGTGTATTTTAATGTTGCTGTTTTATCTACTTTTAACTATACTGTTTCATCAGGGACTGGATTGTTTTTATTGTTATTATGTGTGAAATGTTTTAAGTTTCATGTGCGATGCTCCGGTATTCCCTGGGAAACGTCTTCTCATTTTGCACTGTACAACTGTTGCTTTGCTAGATGACAATAAAGGTTGATTGATTGATTGAAAATCCAGCTTTGACCGAAGAAAAGGTACGACTCTTTGGGCGACTGAGGAGACCATACAGGTGAAACCCTGGCGACAGCCTAGTCGCCTGTAGTCGCCTAAAAAATTGCCTAGGTGGAAATTATTAAATTAGTCTTGCATCTAAACAAATCTAAAGACATATCAAGACCAGTCACTGCACTGTTTGACTGAAGAAATTATATATTTTTGTTGAAAACCATATTGATGTTCTCTGAATGGATCAGATTTCTGAATTCAGCAAAGGCAGTATGTGTTATGGCGAGATGGGCCATGTTGGTTTAACCAGAGAACATTCTTTGAAATATTAATCTTGTGTTCCTTTTGGTAAATTGGAGCATAGTAGCAGGGGAAAACTTGACATTAAATTTTACTTTTGAATCGGACTTGCTATTCCACTGTCTTCTTTCCTTGCTTGATTTCCAACCAGTCTGAAGTGGGGTCCCAACCCGAAACGTCACACATCCTTTTTCTCCAGAGATGCTGCCTGACCCGCTGAGTTCCTCCAGCACTTTGTGTCTATCTTTCTTTTCCACTTGTTATGATCTAAATGTTTCTTGTCGATACAGGTTCAAATGAGTTTATCACAATTACTGTCATTTTCCCCAAAAAGGAAATAATTTTCTCTGCATTTATCATAAATTTGAACATAGTGACAATATGTCCCCAATTTAGGTTTGTTAATGTTACCATTAGAAATCCATTTCATTAGTTTTGGTGCTTGTTGGATAAGAAATACTTTCTCGTGAGGCATCTAATGGAGAAGTACAGTAGTTTAAACTGCTGTGTGCTTTGAAATCAGAGGATGTTTTAAATGTCTTAAAAATACTACTTAATATTTAACAAAGCTGGAATACTTCCTGCTTTGAGCAGAGAAATGTAATACTGCATGGTTTTGTAAGGTAACACCAGTTTAACCAAATTGCAAAAAAAAGAGCTGTTATGTGTAACCAGAGACCTTTGTTCATTAACCTCACAAAACAACAGGAAGTCCAGTGATTTTATGGGCATAATAAACATTTGATTCAATAATCTCACTCCCAATGTTCCCGCCACGTATAAAACATCATTAAGTAAATAAAACAATACAGAACTCACCTCTTCTGCTGTAACCATGACAATAACATTCACTCCTTGCTCCCACACCATCTGCCAGAAGTCATGGCATGTATGAGGCAAGGGTCCCTGGGTAGCAATATAATGCCAGTCTTCTCCAGCCACCGTAACCTGTCAGTTAGAAGCAGCATCATAAATGGACACACTCTCCAAAATATTGCATGATTGAATATTTTGAGCTGGATCGGGCAGTACCAGCTCCCTCTAGTGTTTACTGAATTGTTCTGCATTACAATGTGTAGGAAGGAACTGCAGTTGCTGCTGGTTGAAACCGAAGATAGACACAAAATGCTGGGGTAACGCAGCAGGACAGGCATCATCACTGGAGTGAAGGAATCGGTGACGTTTTGGGTGGAGACCCTTCTTCAGACTCTGAAGAAGGGTCTCGATCCGAAACGTCACCCGTCCCTTCTCTCCAGATGCTGCCTGTCCTGCTGAGTTACTCCAGCATTTTGTGTCTATCTTCTGTTCTGCATTACATATGGAAAGAAAAACAGGATCTCTTTTTGAAACAAATACTTGGAACGACTGGCAGGGGCAACAGGTAGGTATTGGATCATGATGGCAGAGATAGGGAAAAAATGCGATTCTGAGTGTCAGGTCAGGAAAAGGCAATGGTTTAGCACGGAGTTAAGGGGCTGTCCCACGGGCGACCTAATTGGTGAGTTTAGGAGAGTTTGAAAAAATGTTATGCTGAAGACCTCCTTTGACTATGTTGAAGACTAGCTACGACTAACTTCGTGAAAATTGGACACTGAATAGTGGAGAGTGAAGCCAACCTCCTTCGATCTCCTTTGACTATGTTGAAGACTATCTATGACTAACTTCGATTACCTTTGACTACCCTCGATTACCTACGACTAACATGCCGACCTACTACGACTAAACCTACAAGTTAAAAAAGTATTGATTTTTTCCATGGCGACCTTTTTTACTCGCGGGCATTTTTCAACATGTTGAAAAATACGCCGCGACCTCGAGTACACGGGGACTACTCTCGAGCATGAAGGACAGTTACAAAGACCTCCTACGACCTCGTGTCGACCATGCTGAGAGTATGAGTCGAGGGCAAACTCGCCAGAACTCGCGGATTACGTCGCCCAAGTGGGACATGCCCTTAAGAAGATTAAAATGGAATCTGGGACAGAATGGAACTGCGTCTGAGAGAAGATAATGATGTGAAGTGTTGCTTTCCTCACTGTGGTTAGATCCTGCCGCAGTTGACCACTGTTGTTGCTGTCTCTGATTACGGGCCACTTCCCTGCATGCAAGGATCAGTGAGCATTGCTTTAGATGGTGTGGCTGTCTGTCATTGTTGAATCAGTGGGAGGATGCTTAAACTGTGGGATGTGGGTGTTTGGCTTGGAGAAGTTCAAATTGTGAGCAATTGTATGAATGGTAGGAATGACTGATAGAATTTGTGGGTGAGTAAAGCTGGGGCTGCAGTTCCTGGAAGCTGTTGGTGGTGTTGATAGGCAAATTACATTCCATACATCTCAACATTAATATGTAAACAGCTGTACAGAGAAATGGGATTAAACCTTCATAAATATTCAGCACATTTTGTAGACCAGGACGTATTATAAAAGCATTTATTCTGGAATATTTATAGCAATGCATAGAATGAAGTAATGGAGCAGCTAATGTACCCAGTGACTAAGCATCAGATGGGTCTCCTCACCTTGATGTGAGAGGCATTTACATAGCCCGTGTTATTTTCTTTGGTTGGCACAAGTTCCACCCTGTTCTGCTCATAGGGAACAACATCCCTGAAACGATTCCGTTCTGCATTTTCTGGAAGAATTGCTGTGGTGAAAACACCATCCACCATCTTCTTTGGGATCTGCTCGTACTCTGTGAACACCATGTCTTCCTCCAGCTTTCTTTCCAGCATCTTACACTGCATTTACCGAAAGGGAAAGGGAAGTTATTCAAGTTTCCTTCAACATCTCAGAAACAAGTGACAAACTGTATGATTACAACCTCAGAGAGAAGAGGTTATTATATTCGCTACAACTGGAATGGTGGAAGGATAACAGAACAAAGGCACTAATCTTGCAAGATGCCAACCCGCCCTGCAAAAATAATGTAAGGCTATTGGGTAGAACCAATTTTTATTGACAGGGTCTACCAACCTACACTGTGAATGTTGTGCTTTTTATTGATATCAAAATATAAAAAATAAAAAATATCCAATAAAAATATCACCAGGATGCAAGTTTAATTGATTCCCAACAATATGAGATTAAAAACATAAAATGCTGGAAACAGGTCATGCAGCATTTGTGGGAAAGGAAACATGAGTTGGGTCATAAACCCTTCATCAGAACTGGGGGAAAGGGAAATACCTCCAATGCAGTGAGGTCAGGGTCGCACCAATAGACAATAGGTGTAGGAGCAGGCAATTTGGCCCTTCGAGCCAGCACCACCATTCAATGTGATCATGGCTGATCATCTCCAATCAGTACCCCGTTCCTGCCTTCTCTCCATATCCCCTGACTCCGCTATTTTTAAGAGCCCTATCGAGCTCTCTCTTGAAAGCATCCAGAGAACCTGCCTCCACTGCCCTCTGAGGTAGAGAATTCCACAGACTCACCACTCTCTGTGAGAAAAAGTGTTTCCTCGTCTCCGTTCTAAATGGCTTACTCCTTATTCTCAAACTGTGGCCCCTGGTTCTGGTCTCCCCCAACATCGGGAACATATTTCCTGCCTCTAGTGTGTCCAAGCCCTTAATAATCTTATATGTTACAATGAGATACCCTCTCATCCTTCTAAACTCCAGAGTGTACAAGCCCAGCTGGTCCATTCTCTCAGCATATGACAGTCCCGCCATCCCGGGAATTAACCTTGTAAACCTACGCTGCACTCCCTCAATAGCAAGAATGTCCTTCCTCAAATTAGGGGACCAAAACTGCACACAATACTCCAGATGTGGTCTCACTAGGGCTCTGTACAACTGCAGAAGGACCTCTTTGCTCCTATATTCGATTCCTCTTGTTATAAAGGCCAACATGCCATTCGCTTTCTCCACTGCCTGCTGTACCTGCATGCTTACTTTCATAGACTGATGTACAAGGACCCCCAAATCCCGTTGTACTTCTCCTTTTCCCAACTTGACGCCATTTAGATAGTAATCTGCCTTCCTGTTTTTGCTACCAAAGTGGATAACCTCACATTTATCCGCATTTAACTTCATCTGCCATGCATCAGCCCACTCCCCCAACCTGTCCAAGTCACCCTGCATTCTCATAGCATCCTCCTCACCGTTCACACTGTTTAATTAATAGGTTGGAGAGAGTAATGAGTGAGAGGATGAACAATGGAGCATAAAAGTTATTAAATTAGCGCAGTTACAGTGAGAGACCACAAAAGAATATAACAACTGCAAAAAGAGTTGTAAGAATCGCTCAACAAGTTAGGCAATGCTAGTGAAGAAAGAAACACTCAGCCAGTTATAGATGGATTATCTGCAGCAAAGCCATCCAGTTCTGATAAGCATGGGAAGCAAGTTATCTGAAGCTGTAGAACTCTCTGCAGAAGGCTGCAATGTGCCCAGACAAAAGAGAGGTGCTACTCCTCGAGGTTACATTAGTAACATTTATAATGGTGTAAGAGACCATAGACAGGCAGATCAGAATGGCAGGGATGGATAATCGTAATGCCAAGCATAGAGCAGTTTAGAGGCAGATTGAATGCAGATGCTATGCAAAGTGTGTAGGAAGGAATTGCAGATGCTGGTTTAGAAGATAGACACAAAAAGCTGGAGTAACTCAGCAGGACAATAGGCAGCATCTCTGATGAGAGAAGGAATGGGTGACGTTTGGGGTCCATACCCTTCTTCAGACTCTGCAAAGTAGTCACTTGGTGTCTGCAGTGTGTAAAGATCACATCGTGAGCTCCAAATGCAGCACATTAAAATGGGAGAAGTGCAAATGAATCACTGTTTTATCTGGAAGAACAGTTTACGATCCTGAATGATAGGAAGAGAAGATCTAAACGGGGAGGTATTGCATCTCCTGATGTTGCCAGGGCATTGAGAAGGTAAGTGGTTATTGTAAACTGGAGAGCAGAGAGAGTCACAAAAGAAAGAGTCCCTTTAGAATGCTGAAAGGTGAGGTATGGAATCAACAATTATAGTATCCTCTTATCATTCCAGTTCCCTTCAATTGGGAAGGAGTGATGCATTTCCCCATTTAAAAAAAAAATTTGCTCAGTTATATTCACTGAAAATTAAATAAATTGTATTAGGTTAGATTTTAAAAACCCATCATAAGCACATCAATATAACCTGCTTTGTTCTCCCTGTGACCTCTGGGTTCTCCTGGTGCCTCTGTTCACCTCCCACATCCCAGAGAGGTGCAGGTTAATAGATAAATTGTCACTAAAGTGTAGTTGAGTGGTAGAATCTGGGAAAATTGATGGGAGTATGGGATTAATGAACAGTTAGCGTAAATGGATGGATGGTGGTCAGTGCAGACATAATGGGCCAAAGGTCCTATATCTGTGCAATGTCTCTCCATGACCATGGACAAGAGTTCTAGCTTATGGTTTCCACTAAAAGAAAAATCACCATATAGTGCTTTCTTAGATCACATTTTTATTTGTTCAAGAGATGTGGACACAACTAGCAAAAAAAATAAGCATTTAATGTCAGTCTCTGATTACCCCTTGGAACTCAGAAGGTAGGACAAGTCACCCACTTTGGTGGGCTAGTTACTCATGGGGCAAACGAGGCAAGGATGACAGACATCAGTGAACCACAGGGGTTTTATGACAAGGAACTGAAGGATCCCACTGGGGACAAATTACAGAAGCCAAATAATGTACAAACATCCAGAGAAAAACCATGCGGTTACAGGGAGAGCATACAAACTCGGTACAAAGAACACCCGTAGTCAGGATCGAACCCAGGTCTCTGGCACTGTAAGGCTGCTACTCTACTGCTGCACCGCTGTGCTGCCATAAGAAGATTGAGAATAATTACTTCAAACTTGAGATGGCTCACTTCGAATTTACCTTTCCTTTTTTTATTTCTCCAAAGATGTAAAAAAGTAATCCCATTTTATGTTATTTTCTGAAGATAGACACTAAATGCTGGAGTAACTCAGCAGGTCAGGCAGCATTTCGGGAGAAAATAGGTGACGTTTTACGTCGGAACTCTTCTTCAGTTATGTTTTTTACGCTTCAACACAGCATCCAACTTTGAATTTACTTGCAGACTAAGCAGCTATTTTGTTGGTTACATGATAGATACTCGATGTTCATTTCATTTCTTATTTGCATAATTAATAGATTAGAGCATAAAGATAAGCTTGTTCTGTACATTGCCGATATGAGACAGGAACATGATGCCGTCAAATTAACGACACAGCCGCATGCGACTAAATACGATTGAGTTCACCAGGCAAAGAATGAAAATGCCTTGAGTTGTCACATTACCATAGCTACAACACAGTGTTAAACACCGTGTTCAGTACAGAAATAGAAGTAGGTTCTTTAGAATAAAGCAGGCTTTTATTTTACCGCCTAATTATATGTTATCAAAAGTAAGGTCATAAGAATAAGGAAACGTTCAATTCATTCTGTCACGGTTCACCCTCTGAGCTCTGCTACATGTGACATATTAAAGTGTTCACTTTCAATCATAGATTAATTTAAACTGAAATCCTATCAATAGTTTAATTTTTAAACTATGCAATTTAATAGATATTTAACAAGATATCTGGACTTCTGCCGGGAAAACAGATGATAGAAGATGTACATCAACATTCTACATTCATCCAAATTAATGATATCTCCAACATTAAAACTCCATCAAAATATGTAGAATACATAGATATGGCCTTTAGTTGCTGACTATGGCCTTCTTGCCCCTCATCTTGCCACTCAAAACCACATACATGCCTTGCCATCTCCTAAAGTATTATAATCTTGGCTGCCTTCCCAGCCTCCAACTTTCATAAACATCAGCTGACACAAGAATGTATTGTCTGTACACCATTTCACATAAAGTCACAGTTACCCAAGGCTCAGGCTACTGATCAGAGACATAGATGGACCGAAACTCAAGGGTTCATTATGGAGACCATAAAACTATCAGATTATCGTGAAAAAAAAACTTCTCAGGAAAGGATATCCTTCATCCTTCTTTGATAAGGCTTCTGACACACCGATATGATTAACTTTGACTGCCTACTTAACATAGAAACATAGAAAATAGGTGCAGGAGTATGCCATTCGGCCCTTCGAGCCTGCACCGCCATTCAATATAATCATGGCTGATCATCCAACTCAGTATCCCGTACCTGCCTTCTCTCCATACCCCTTGATCCCCTTAGCCACAAGGGCCACATCTAACTCCCTCTTAAATATAGCCAATGAACTGGCCTCAACTACTTTCTGTGGCAGAGAATTCCAGAGATTCACCACTCTGAGTGAAAAATGTTTTTCTCATCTCGGCCCGAAAAGACTTCCCTCTTATCCTTAAACTGTGACCCCCTTGTTCTGGACTTCCCCAACATCGGGAACAATCTTCCTGCATCTAGCCTGTCCAACCCCTTAAGAATTTTGTAAGTTTCTATAAGATCTAAATTCTAGCGAGTACAAGCCGAGTCTATCCAGTCTTTCTTCATATGAAAGTCCTGCCATCCCAGGAATCAGTCTGGTGAACCTTCTCTGTACTCCCTCTATGGCAAGAATGTCTTTCCTCAGATTAGGATTAAGCCAAACCATTAAGATCAGCAGACATTTGGGGATGGATAACAAATGCGGTCTTAATTGTGATAACTCTTATTTACAGAACACTTGCTACTCCCAGCAAAAGAAAAATTGGAAGAACTCAGCATGTTCAGCAGCATCTGCAGAGGCAAAAGGGATATGTTGATGATTCAGGGACCGACACACTTGGGATCAGGACAGTAGGGGAAGAGGAAAGTTGGAATGTAAAAGTAAGATAAAGGAGTGGAAATTCTCGAACAACTTCATCCAGTCAGCCTAACCTTATTCTACCTATTTGGATTCCTTATAAAGTGACCAGGACAATATGAGAGTTTTGTCATCGGATTTTTGCTCGGGTTCTCCATCTCCAGTGAAAGAGGAAAATAAGACAGAAGGAGACAAATGAGGGGTGACCTTTTTTCAAACATACAAAATCCTAATGGGGGTTTGACATGATTGAGGTTGAGATGTTTTCACTGGTGGAAAACTCAGATAAGAGGCCAGTCATTTGAAACTGAAGTAGGTAGAAATTTCTTCTCCGAGAAGGTAGTGTATCGCTGGAATTTTCTCTACATTAAGATGCTGTAGGCCAAATCACTCCCTGCTCCTATTTATCTTCTGTTCGTAAACCACCTCCCACCTAAGGTAAATCAGAGGGTCAGCATATCAGAGTCCAACCAGTCTGTGGGTACAGGACATACAGAAAATATCCTTCTCTGGATATTTTCCATCAGGACCTTCATTGAGTTTTTTATCCAGGGCACCTGATGCACATAAAGAATGTATATGGTATGTATAAATATATATTTATATAGTTCCGATAAACCCATCATAAACCCAATTGTCGAAAACGCCTTGCGATATATTGCAATCACGTGACCGGGAGTGACATGCGGCTCACTGCCGTTGCCGAGCGTTTACCGATCGTAAAGTCGAAATATCGCAAGTCGAAGCATCGTAAATCGGGGAGCACCCATATATATAAATATATATTGTTCCTAGAAAATTGTTTGTTCAACGGACAATAACTTCAAAATAAATTGTACCAACGAGACTGTTCAAGATAATTGATAATTAGGACCAAAATACCATTACATTCAGCATGCCAAGTCAGGCCACATTAGGAATGCAACATTAGTTATGGACTTTAAGATAAATGGCACTCTCTCATTGCAGCCTCCTCCGCTCCCGTTCCTTCTGTAGGTTAGCCAATGCTAACATTTCCAACTGGAGTCACATACAGTCACATATTGGGTAAAAATGGCAGATTCCCTTCCTTGCAGCACAGAGGTAAAATGGGTTTTTGATAATGTTCTGTTTATATCAGTGGTTTAGATCTGTGGCCTTAGTCCAACAACTTAATAGTGGTAACACTGTGTCATAGTCATGGAGTTATGGACTACAACAATGGGCCCTTCGACCTACCACATCCATGCTAAACATTTTACCCATCCACACGACATAGGTTAAGGATTTCAACAAAGAGTTCACACACAGGGGCAAGTAGTGGTGGGATTTGAAATAGATTCCTGATGATAGCTTGATTGCAGACTGTGATGTTCAGCTCCGAAACAAACTAAACAGTGAATGTGTAGCTGATAGGACATAGCCCAAGCGAGTTATCAGACAGATAGAAAGTGATTTCAGAGTTAGTTCATTATTTTCTCCATGAAGCGTTGTAGGGAAATAAATAGGAAGTCCAATCAAGAACATAATGTTGGCCAAGGTCCTGTATAATAGAGGTGGTAAAAGAATAATGGATGGTGTCAGAGAGATTTTACTAGGTTGCCCTCAGTTTACATATGAAAGCCAATGGATGTTCACATGACTCAGTTACCTTGCCTTCCTTATCATTCCTCCTTACGGCAACAAGCAAGTCTTTTCCTCTGATCAGTTGACCTTAAAAGACATGTCAGATGCGGACTGGCATAATAACAGTTATGTCAAATAATGTGACATATTTACTCTCCCGAGCTCTGTCAAATAATGCTGTCGGCCATCTTACCCCAATTTAGTAGCTTCCCTCAAGGTCCAGACTTAACTCCGTAAGTTTTAAGATAGTCATGAATAAGGATGTGATCACTTGTTCCCCAAACACTGTTCACCTGAAACTACAGTTACCTGGCCAGGCTCGTTTCACTTGTACAAGTTCCAGTATGTTCCCTCCTTGAATTTGACAATCAAACTACTATTGCTGGAAATCCTCTTGGGTACACCTAACAAACTCTACCCATCGGTTCTTTCATCTGGTTTCCACCATCCCGCCACTCTGGTGTAAACTTTCCCAAGTAGCACTTGCAAAACTCCCTGCAAGGATAATGGTTCAGGTGCTGTCCCTCTTGTACAGGACACCTCTGCCCCAGAAAAGATCCCGATGGCCCCAAACTCTGAATCCCTCCCCTTACATACGGTGGCGGCACAGCGACAGTTGCTGCCTTACATCGCCAGAGACCATTTTTCTTTTTAAATTGTATAATTTTTCTTTAAAATGTTACCAACAAGTACAAGCCTGTCACAACTATGTGAGGGGAAGTTGCTATGCTGTCCTTAATGAAAATAAATTGATAATCATCAGCAAGAACAATAAAACTAAAATTGAGCACAGGTGACCAACTCCTTCATGTAAAGTTGCCCACAGTTACTCTTCTGGGGAACACCTGCATTCATATAATATATTTGACCAAGTATTTATCTTGGAACATATTAACACTATTACAAAAAATTGTATGTAATTCCTAAAAGAGGTCATTTTCAAATTCAGTTTCATGGATCATTAGTTAATGCACCAAATATATTTGTTGAAGAGTAACTAACTGGAATGAATACATGCATCGATCTTACTTAAAGTTATGTCTAAAATAACGGAATGAAAATAATTGTGTGATTGCAGCAATTGTATTGTCTTCCAATAACTTGAATGCCTTTTATTTTACACGTACAAATAAAAGTACGAGTTACAAAATAAAAACAGGCAATTTGATACAACGAATTCACATGCTGTTTACAACACTAGTCATCCTTCCACCACGTCATGGCAGCTATCCGTTTAAAATAAAATAAATTCTATTTATTTTTGATGTTCCATGCTGTTGGTATGAAATATTCCAGCCTGCTGGATTGATTGTTGCAATGCGACTTCTAAAAGTTTGGCAAGATGACTTCTGGGTTAATGTGAAGGATTATACGTATAATTTATCTTTACTTTGTGAGAAGTCTTATGAAAATAAAGTCCGCTCCTGGGTCAGTGAATTGTCAAATCGGATCTAAACAACATATAACATCTCTAAGGAAGTCTGTACTCTGAACATTGCAGAAGGCTACAAATATTGCTCACCCTTTCATCCATCGGCACCTTCGAAGTATCATCTTGACTATCCTCAGGTACTGGAACTCTGGCCATCGACAGACCATTGAGGGCAGCCCATTTGAGTGGCCCTATCTTCTGGGCTTCCGCTGCTGCTGCCAGTTTCTGCTTTTCTAAATTCTTGGGACAGAGAATTTAGAAAAGCTGATCATCGGAGCTGATTTTCAAAGAGAAAGACTTAACTGAAATCTACCCATTTTTTAAAGTCTGCTTGATACAATGAGTGAACACAGAGTCATCAGGCAGCATTCTTTTGAATGTACACTTCTAGCCACCAGACAAAAACAAAATGCTGTACACACAGTGATGCACTGTTATAAATTGTTAAACTTCAGCAAATTAAACATTAACATACTTTATCAAGATTTAAGCAAAACTATGCCGGTTCTGAACAGATGCTAATTTGGTTGACCTTACGGGAACTAAATAAATGACCACAAATGAGTAGTGACTGAAAGCAATGAAGGCAAAAGGGAGAAACATTTAAAAAATATATATATTTTCAAACCTTCAAACACAACTGGTACTGGACTAGAAGAATGTAGATTTGATTATCATATTTAAACTATGGATTGTAAATTTTTCAAGAAATTATAATTCGGCATGTTGCTGTCAAAATTCAATACATTGAGATTTTGAATGCCAGATTTTTAACACATTTTTAACTTTCAATGTATGCCATTATTATGATTCGCGACATACCAGTCCATAAATTAAAATGCACATTTTAGATATTAGCTTCTTCCTCTGTTTGAGTAGTAAATAGAAATAAAGAATTTACCCTCAGCATGATTTCTCTTTCCACAATGCTATCTTCAGTAGAAAAAAGCTCAGACACGGGTCTTTCCTTGACCGGCTCCTTTTTGACCCGCTCTTTTACACTCGTCAGGTCAGGCTCGGAAATAGATGGCCCAAGGGAAGACCCATTGAGCATCATTTGTTCATTTCTTGAGAAAGCATCATGTTCGGGACCTGGTAGTTTGGTCCTGACTATAAGTTCTGCACTTCTATCTCGTTCTTGTCTTAAAGCTCCATTGCTTATACTCTTTTTGTTTCCTGGATATTCAGGGGGGGGCTTGTTTGGTATTTTTGCCAGTGCTGCCTGCAGCTGGGCTCTGTAGCCCATAGTGTCATTAAATGCTGGGATTTGAACATCATAATCGGGAGTCTCTTCTTCATCTTCGCTCTCGCTGCTGTGAATTAGCATTGTGGCGTCGGACAGCGTCTTCTTGTGATGATACGGAGGTTGCTGCTGAACCTCCTGCACCTGGTCCTCGTGGCGGCGTTGATCACGCATGGTATTTCTCCGCTGTGGGACCGAAGCACTCAAAGTCTTCAACGCCATGGCCTCCATACCACGTACCATGCTGCTGATTACCTCCAGGCTGTGCCGTTTGTTAACGGCCGCATGGTGTTTGGCCGTTGTGAGGGGCTCGCTGACCTCTTGCAAGGACTGGTGAACCACAGGCGAACTATCCTCTTGGAAGGTCTTTACAAAGAGCTGGACTCTCCGACTGACCAAGTCAGGACTGCTCCCACTCACGTACTTGTGGCGGTGGCTGGCGAGGTCTGGCGTGCTGGTGGCGGGCCGGGGACGTGGGTACGGAGGGGGCGGTCTGCAAAAGTGGTTTCTCAACATGTGGGTGGTGCTGTAATTCTGTGTACTCTGCAATTGCATATTGGCAAGCTCGGGGGTGCTCACCGTGTGGGAGATTGCACTGTTTGCAGTCCTGCTGGGTGCAGGTTGGTGGGCACTCGGTTGGGCACATGGTGCCATAGGCTTTTTGTAACTGTGCTTTGACCCATAACGAGTGGGATACTTATCCCGGATCTCTGGCTGACTGTAAACCATAGCCTCGGGCTGGTTGTAGGCATGAGTGTTCCCAATATTAAGGTTCCTCAGTGACTGGCTTTGACAATCCATATGAATGACGCCTCGTTTCATTTGCCTCATCACAGTCTCGTAGTCAGGTGTGGGCCGATATGAGGGCACAATGATAGCACTGTGCCTATGGCTGGGGATGTAGTCTGGACGCATGATGTCACTTCCAGGGATGCTGAGATTAGAGGACATTGGAGATGCCTGGACAAAGTTTTGTGAATGATTTAACGAGTTCATACTAGGAGCACTGTACACACTGCCATTTGGCACAGTTCCATTCATGTAATTATATTCCATTGGACATCTGTCCAAGCTGGTCTGAGATCGGTAGTAGAACCCTTCCTCATTGCCATGGTAAATACTATCTATGTAAGACAAAGAAAGCAAAATTGAAATGATGAGCAATGGAAAAAATAACTGCAAGGACATGATTAATTGAAAGTTACAACATGGAAATAAGCTCTTTGACCCACCGATCCTGTACCAAGCATCAATTAGCTGCTGAAACTAGTTCTATGTTATCTCATTTTCACATCCACATTGGTCATTAACTCAAACCCGCACGTCTTTGGGATGTGGGAAGAAACCGGGGGCACCCAGAGTAAACCTATGCAGACATAGGGAGAAGGTGCAAGCTTCATACAGACAGCACTCAAGATCAGGATCGATCGGGATCTCTGGTACTGTGTGGCAGCAGCTCTACTCATGTGCCACTGTCAGAGTGACGTTTCAATTGGCAACAAAATGGTCAGATTTATTTAATCAACGATATGTCATAAAAGAGCACTCACTTCTGCTGCTTCAATTGATTTAGTGAAAGATTGAGGAATTATATATGAAATGCATTTTGCACAATGCATGCATTTCATAATTCTATTGAACTAAAAGTATGTGTTTAGATACAGTGCATTCAGAAAGTATTCAGACCCTTTCACTTTTTCCACATTTTGGTACATTGCAGCCTTATTCTAAAATTGATTAAATTCTTTTTTTTAAATCATCAATCTACACACAATACCCCATAATAAAAAAGCAAAAACAGGTATTCGGAAAATTTTGCAAAGAAATAACTGAAATATCACATTAACATAAGTATTTACTATGACACTCAAAATTGAGCTCAGCTTCATCCTGTTTATATTGACTATCTTTGAGATGTTTCTGCAACTTGTTTGGAGTCCACCAGCGGTAAATTAAATGGATTGGACATGATTTGGAAAAGCACATACCTATCTATATAAGGTCCCACAGTTGACAGTGCATGTCAGTGTAAAAAGCAAGCCATGAAGAGGAAGGAATTGTCCGTAGACCTCCGAGACAGGATTGTGTCGAGACACAGATCTGGGGAAGAGTATAACACAATTTCTGCAGTATTGCAGGTCTCGAAGAGCACAGTGGCCTCCGTCATTGTTAAATGGAAGAACTTTGGAACCACCAGGACTCTTCATAGAGCTGGCCGCCCAGCCAAACTGAGCAATCGGGGGAGAAGGGCCTTGGTCAGGGAGGTGACCAAGAATCCGATGGTCACTCTGACAGAGCTCCAGAGTTCCTCTGTGGAGATGGGAGAAACTTCCAGAAGGACAACTATATCTGCAGCACTCCACCAATCAGGCCTTTATGGTAGAGTGGCCAGACGGAAGCCATTCCTCAGTAAAAGGCAAAAGACAGCCCGCTTGGAGTTTGCCAAAAGGCAACTAAAGGACTGTCAGACCATGAACTCTTTGGAATTGAACTCTTTGGCCTGAATGCTAAGCGTCACATCTGGAGAAAACCAGGCACTGCTCATCACCTGGCCAATACCATACCTACGGTGAAGCATGGTTGTGGCAGCATCGTGCTGTGGGGATGGTTTAAGCGGCAGGAACTGGGAGACTAATCAGGATCGAGGGAAAGATGAACGGAGCAAAGTACAGAGATCCTTGATGAAAACCTGCTCCAGAGCGTTCTGGACCTCAGACTGGAGCGGAGGTTCACCTTCCAACAGGACAACTACCCTAAGCAATAGCCAAGACAATGCAGTAGTGGCTTTGTGACAAGTCTGTGAATGTCCTTGAGTGGCCCAGCCAGAGCCCGGACTTGAACCCGATCGAACATCTCTGGAGGAACCTGAAAATAGCTGTGCATCGACGCTCCCCATCCAACCTGACAGAGCTTGAGAGGATCGGCAGAGAAGAATGGGAGAAATTGCCCAAATACAGGTGTGCCAAGCTTGTAGCATCATACCCAAGAAGACCTGAGGCTGTAATCGCTGTCAAAGGTGCCTCAACAAAGTACTGAGTAAAGGGTCTGAATACTAATATTAATGTGATATTTCATTTATGTCTTTTTACTTACTTTGCAAAAATTTCTAAACACCTGTTTTTGCTTTTTTATTACGGGGTATTGTGTGTAGGTTGATGATAAAAAAAAGAATTTAATCCATTTTAGAATAAGGCTGTATCATAACAAAAGGGGTCTGAATACTTTCTGAATGCACTGTACATTACATACCTTCCAATGCAGCTAGAACATACTCAACTCAAATATGCCTTCCATTGGTTATTGAGTCGATTCAGTAATAGCTAATGAAAAACAGCTTCTCTGCTTATCCAGGATCCTTCCACCCTTTCTTCCACCCCCCTCTTCAGATGGTGTACACTAAACACTGCATAGGTGCTCGAAAAATAGTCATAATTCATAAAGCCATACAGCGTGGAAACAGGCCCTTTGGCCCAACTTGCCCACGCCGACCAACATGTCCCATCTACACTACTCCCGGGAACATGTTTCCTGCCTCTAGCGTGTCCAAACCCTTAACAATCTTATATGTTTCAATGAGATAGCCTCTCATCCTTTTAAACTCCAGAGTGTACAAACTCAGCTGCTCCATTCTCTCAGCATATGACAATCCCGCCATCCCGGGAATTAACCTTGTAAACCTACGCTGCACTCCCTCAATAGCAAGAATGTCCTTCCTCAAATTAGGGGACCAAAACTGCACACAATACTCCAGGTGTGGTCTCACTCGGGCTCTCTACAACTGCAGAAGAACCACTTTGCTCCTATATTCAATTCCTCTTGTTATAAAGGCCAACATGCCATTCGCTTTCTTCACAGCCTGCTGTACCTGCATGCTTACTTTCATAGACTGATGTACAAGGACCCCCAGATCCCGTTGTACTTCCCCTTTTCCCAACGTGACGCCATGGGCAAGAGGTTCTATGCATCTACCCAATCTATTCCTCTCATGATTTTATACGCCTCTATAAGATCACCCCTCATCCTCCTGTGCTCTAAGGAATAGTCACAGCCTTGTTCAGCCTCTCCCTATAGCTCAGATCCTCAAGTCTTGCTAACATCCTCGTAAATCTTCTCTGTATCCTTTCCAACTTGACCACATCTTTCCTATAGCATGTTGCTCATAACTGAACACAATACTCTAAATGCGGCTTCACCAACATCCTGTACCCCTGGAACATGACCTGCCAATTTCTATACTCAGTACCCTGACTGATGAAGGCCAATGTGCCAAAAACCTTTTTGACCACCCGATTTACCTGTGATGTAATCTTCAAGGAACTATGTACCTGCACTCCAAGATCCCTCTTTTCCACAACACTCCCAGAGACCTACCATTCGCTGTGTAGGTGCTGCCCACGTTAAGACTTTCCAAAATGCAACACCTCACATTTCTCTGCATTAAATTCAATCGACCATTCCTCTGCCCACCTGGCCAACCAATCAAGATAATGCTGCAATGTTTGACATCCATCTGCTCTATCTGCAATACCAACTGCAGTATCAACTGCAAACTTGCTAATCTCGCTATGCACGTTCTCATCCAAATCATTGAAATAGATGACAAACAGATTTGTGGGGGGAAAATTTGGAAACTAGAATGAGTAACTATTTATTTGCAGAAAGTATCATTTAATTCACCAGCTGACATCCACAGAACCACCTTTCCGGCAAAAATGTGGCCATGAGATATAGTAAAAACAAAATAGGAGGAATACCTTGTGATGTGTTTGTTTCAGGATAATCTCCATACTGGATGTGCATAGTTGGCAGTATAAAAGGCTGTTGTTGCCCTGACTAAAAAAAATACATTAAAAGGAGAAAACCATTGTTATATTTAATAACTGTAAATTATAATTGCATGTGAATATATATAGTTATATTTAAAACTGTAACATTATCTCTTTGCATGAGAGTTAACACTTCTGGTAATATCTCTAGAGAAGATTAAATCCATTAATAATATTACAATGTCACAGATGATCCATTGATCTGGTCCTCTCTACTTTTGTTTTGATTATATTTAATGCTTGCTTGACAAGTTGGCTATGGTTCAAAACTATTTGCCCAGGAAGCTTTTTAAAAATTCATTGTTGGACATAAAAATAAATAGCAATGATCCAGAAGCTGAGATAATTGTGCGGGTTATGTAATTCAAGAATGCCGGCCAAGAACATTCATTTAATACCTGAACAATTAAAAAGGAAAAATAGGCATTCTATTTAATGTGCATTTCCTCAGGACTCCTTAGTAGTTATAATTTTGCTGAAATTCCAATCCACAATTAAACAGATTTTACACCAAACATACTAAAGTTACAAGGGTGGAGTGAGTAAGGTCTAGAAATATACATCTAATGCGGGTAAATGAGATTAGGGTAGTGGGGCAAAACTCAAATTCCCACTTTAAGCTTGTTTGAAAATCAAAATCAGCGAGTGCAAATATTACTGGATTTAATTGGCCAATCAATTGGAAATTATAACTACTGGGAAGGCTATTGGCGATATATTCCACAGGCCATTAATTATATGGTTTTAAATAACTTCCACTATTTCCAGTTCTCATTATCTTATTAGCACATAATGTGCTATATTGTAACATAGCATAGTACGATTTTGATTACAGAATTACCATATTATCCCTATTTTACCTCTATAAAATGCAGGAATTATGCATTGGGCAGAATAGCACAGGAGAGGAAGAAAGATTACAAGGGAAGTAAGGGGCGACCGTGGCTGACAAGGGAAATCAGGGATAGTATAAAAATAAAAGAGAAGAAATACAACATAGCAAAGGTGAACAGGAAACCAGAGGATTGGGTAATGTTTAATGAGCAGCAGAAGAGAACTAAAAAGGCAATACGGGGAGAAAAGATGAGGTACGAAGATAAGCTAGCCAAGAATATAAAGGAGGATAGTAAAAGCTTCTTGAGGTATGTGAAGAGGAAAAAAATAATTAAGACCAAAGTTGGACCCTTGAAGACTGAAAAGGGTGAACTTATTATGGGGAACAAGGAAATGGCAGATGAGTTGAACAGGTACTTTGGATCCATCTTCACGAAGGAGGACACAAACAATCTCCTTGATGCACTAGTAGCCAGAGGATCTGGGGTGACGGAGGAACTCAAGGAAATCCACATTAGGCAGGAAATGGTGTTGGGTAGACTGATGGGACTAAAGGCTGATAAATCCCCAGGGACTGATGGTCTGCATCCCAGGGTACTTAATGAAGTGGCTCTAGAAATCGTGGACACATTTCGTGATAATTTTCCTATGTTCTTTGGATTCAGGATCAGTTCCTGTGGATTGGAGGGTAGCTAATGTTATCCCACTTTTTAAGAAAGGCGGCAGAGAGAAAACAGGGAATTATAGACCAGTTGGCCTGACATCGGTGATGGGGAAGATAATGGAGTCAATCATAAAAGATGAAATAGCGGCACATTTGGATAGCGATAACAGGATCAGTCCGAGTCAGCATGGATTTACGAAGGGGAAATCATGCTTGACTAATCTTTCTGGAATTTTTTGAGGATGTACCAGCGGATGGAGTGTACCTGGACTTTCAGAAAGCATTTGATAAGGTCCCACATAGGAGATTATTGGGCAAAATTAGGGCACATGGTATTCGGGGTAGAGTGCTGACATGGATAGAAAATTGGTTGGCAGTCAGGAAACAAAGAGTAGGGCAGGCAGTGACTAGTGGGGTACCGCAGCTATCTACAATATATATATTAATGATTTAGATGAAGGGATTAAAAGTAACATTAGCAAATTTGCAGATGGCACAAAGCTGGGTGGCAGTGTGAACTGTGAGGAGGATGCTATGAGAATGTAGGGTGACTTGGACAGGTTGGGTGAGTGGGCAGATGCATGGCAGATGCAGATTAATGTGGATAAATGTGAGGTTATCCACTTTGGTAGCAAAAACAGGAAGGAAGATTATTATCTAAATGGTGTCAAGTTGGGAAAAGGGGAAGTACAACGGGATCTGGGGGTCCTTGTTCATGTCAATGAAAGTAAGCATGCAGGTACAGCAGGCAGTGAAGAAAGCAAATGGCATGTTGGCCTTCATAACAAGAGGAGTTAAGTATAGGAGCAAAGATGTCCTTCTGCAGTTGTACAGGGCCCTAGTGAGACCACACCTGGAGTATTGTGTGCAGTTTTGGTCTCCAAATTTGAGGAAGGACATTCTTGCTATTGAGGGAGTGCAGCGTAGGTTCACAAGGTTAATTCCCGGGATGGCGGGATTATCATATGTTGAGAGAATGGAGCGGCCGAGCTTGGATACTCTGGAATTGAGAAGGATGAGAGGGTATCTTATTGAAACATATAAGATTATTAAGGGTTTGGACACGCTAGAGGCAGGAAACATGTTCCCGATGTTGGGGGAGTCCAGACCCAGGGGCGAAATAATAATAAGAATAAGAAGAATAAGGGGTAAGCCATTTAGAATGGAGATGAGGAAACACTTTTTCACACAGAGAGTTGTGAGTCTGTGGAATTCTCTGCCTCAGAGGGCGGTGGAGGCCTGTTCTCTGAATTCTTTAAAGACAGAGCTAGATAGGGCTCTTAAGGATAGTCAGGGGATATGGGGTGAAGGCAGGAACGGGGTACTCATTGTGGATGATCAGCCATGATCACATTGAATGGCGGTGATGGCTCGAAGGGCCGAATGGCCTACTCCTGCACCTATTGTCTATTGAAACAAACCACAATGTAGAATACATTGAGAGGTAATACTTGACATAGTCTAATAGATTTTAAACAGGTTCTAACTAAGAGAAACCAAAACCATAATTTCTGGCTAAGTCTGGTTCTGGTTGCAATCAAATGAAAACTGAGTACAGGATTGTTACGGTTCTACTAAAATACTGTACTCCACAACATAAGATGCCAAGCAGATTATTGGAAATGTAATCATGCAACTATATATATTTTAAACAATACCGTTCAATGCACATGCAAAAGCAAACGTACCAAAGATGATCTGCTCCATGTGGGTGGTCTCCTAATAGGCGTGGGGGAGCGTGACTGTGTTTGTCTGTGAGAAAACACATATACATCATCGACACAAGAATGATTACATGAAATTCCCATCAATGGAGGTGGAATATAAATCTTAGAAAAACTGCTTCAATGAACAACCACCTGAGGACGTGCTTTTAGGAAGGAGATGAGGAGGAATTTCTTTAGTCAGACATTGGTGAATCGGTAAAATTATTTGCCACAGAAGGCTGTAGAGGCCAAGTCAGTGGATATATTTAAGGTAGAGATAGATAGATTCTTGATTAGTACAGTTGTCAAAGATTATGGGGATAAACTAGGAGAATGGTGTTAAGAGGGAGAGATAGATCAGCCATGATTGAATGGCGGTGTAGACTTGATGGGCCGAATGGCCTAATTCTACTCCTAACGTTTATAATCTTATGAAATGTTTGTTAAGCAAAACACAAAATGCTGGAGGAACTCAGTGGGTCAGGCAGCATTCGTAACTCCCAAAATTGAAGTTACAACCATCTATCCCCCCCCCCCCCCCACCCCCTCCCTGCCATCCACCAAACCATTGCCATCCACTCTCCCCACACTCTGACAATCTGACAATCTGACCCCACTCCTTCCTGGTCTCTAATTACACCCTTGTACTGCAGGCCTTCTGTCCCAAAGCTGACTGCACCTCTGCCAATATTGGCCAAATAAGCGAGTTCGGTATTCCGATGAATGCAAGAAATCATGGGATTTGTCGGGGAAAAAGAGCGAACGCAGCGCTGTGTATAAATTGTTAACTATTCTACAAATGAATTGATCTAGAATTCTGTCAACTCAATAGCTTATTTTCTTGTTCTGCTGTTCACACACTACTTACACAGTCCTGGTTCTAGTTCAGCTCATTAATCTGCAATTATGAGATATTCATAAAGTTAAAGAATTTATTATTTTCATTTAATCCTTAATGCGTTTGCTACAGGAGTAAGAAAATATTACGTGTTTGAAACATTTTCTTATCTTTATTCATGATTTATGTGTAAAAATATATTTAATCTGAGGCAGGTAGCGACTGTATCAGTGTGATGTGGGCTGATGCTTTACCTACAGGAGGTGTGAATGTACCGTTAAGGCAGAGGTCGGCAACCTACCTCGCCGGGATCAGGCCCGTAACCCAAAATCATCCGGCCCGCAGGCGTATCTACCCGTGTGTGTTCTTTTGGAACTGAACTCACTGTGGAATGAATCCATTAACAGAGCCACTCTGCTGCCAGATACTAAGTTGTCCCTGCCTTCCCTCTGGAACCCTCTTCGTCCCCATCAGATGCCGAGTTCCCAGAGCCCTGGTTAAACGCGGCCGGTCATGGTTAAGTCTGCGAAACTGGCCCGATCAGAGATTGTGAGCAGGATTAACGAAAGAAAGGACCATTCCGTCTATTGTAGCGGGAGGTTATTTGTGAGGAGTGAGGGAGAGAGTGGAGGAGAGTGGGGCGAGATTTAATTTCCAACGGCATGTAAATGATGGACCCACAAGGGTTGACACTGCAACGGCAGTAGCGAGAGCAAGTCTGTTTCAACAGTTTGTTTATTTTCAGCTGAGTTTAAAAAATAAAACACAAAGCGACCTGAATGATCACCGCACTTGTCCTACATACTGCCATTGATAAAGTTACATTACTATACCGCAAGGAGTGAACAAATCCAAATATATCACAGAAAACTGTAAAAATTTGTTTGCCGAAGTTCTTACCAGGCACACCAAAAACTGCAATGAGCGTATAACTGTTATACCAGTGTCTCAAACTAACTGCTGTGTTCAGTAGACATACTATAGCTTAAAGCAATATTAAACAATAAAACACCAAAGCATAAAGCAATAAAACCAACAAAATCATCGTATTGTACAAATGTACAATAAATACACCTAGTTAATAGTTTTGAAAGCAGTATTTTGTTATCTCGAAGAAGCAAAACTGGACACTACGGATGAAACGCAGGTCTGTATACATGCAGCAGCTCAGCTGACGAGAATGTTTATCGCGAATGACCTATGACCTGGGCATGCGCAGTTGAAATACCGAACTCGCTTATTATTCCACACTTCTACTCCAGACCTTCCATTATGTTGCCTTCCAAAACGCTACTGCTCTTATCTGACTGTTCACAGTTTTCCCATCAAGTTTGACAACCAAAAAAGCTGATTCATGCTTGCAGCCAAGGCATTAGTTCCTTCAGAGGATGGTTAGGTTTCTAAAACTGATTGAGTGATTGAAAGATACAGCATGGAAACGGGTCCTTTGGCCCAGTAAATCCACACCATCTGCAGTGTAAATCCAGTGATTTATCAAACACAACACAATGCATCACCCATTTACACTTGTTCTATGCCATCATCTTTCCCATCTGCTCCCTACACACTAGCGTCAATATACAAAGGCCAATTAACCTACAACCCCGCACATCTTTGGGGTGTTGGAGGAAACTGGAGCACTTGGAGGAAACCCAATGCTTCCAAGCAGAACATGCAAACTCCACACAGACAGCACCTGAGATCAGGATCGAACCAGGTCTCTGGTACTGTGAGGCGGCAGTTCTACCAGCTGCGCCACCTTTTGTGCCTTTCTTTAATTCAAACTTAATTTAAATAATCACGTTAAGTTAATTCAGCTTTATTTCAATTTCAAAAAAGTCTGGTTGAAAATAACAATGTTATCAGGCAAGTTATTTGCTCCAACTATGTTGTATATGGAATGGAGTGCAATGCTCAAAATACTCACTCTGTGCAGATTTTGTTTTGTTTATAAAATTTGTGCCTTGCTGTGAACAACCGTGAGATATATTTTGCCATTTCCATATCATCCTGAAGCATAAAAATAAACACATTAATGTTACATAATAGCATTGTAGGAATCCATTTTGAATGCTTCAATTTGAAATGTTACCATTGCGATACATTTAACAGTTGGAACAACAAATATATTAGTAGTTTCCCATTATTAAATAAAAACTCTTGCTGGTATTTGAACACCTGAAATGTCCACTTTTCTAACCTCTCCCTGCAGCTAAACAAGCATTAAAATATTTATGTAGAATGCAGACCGTTTCTTTAGCTACCTGGTACGCCCAAGGTGTGAAGTTCCCAACCATCCCGAAAGAGGGCTGGGATGCAATGTGGACATCTCCCTGCTGCTGTCCATAAATGGTCAGGGTCTCAGAGGAACTACTTCTTCCTTGGTCCTGTCCCCACAATTGCACTAACATTTCCATCAGAGAATGTTTACATGCTTTAAACAGAAAATGTTTACATGCTTTAAACAAGGGATGGCTGCACAGTGGGAAATGGGAAACAAAGGTGGTCTACACCTAGACACCATGCCTGGCACCCAAGGTTGACTCAGGCATGGAAGGGTCTCGTCAATTTTCTGCAGTAATGTAAAATGCCGCAGGAATAAACATCATATTTTGCTTCAGGTTATCAATTTCCAATTGCATAATGCTAGAAAACTGTGTTAGAAAATGCTAGAAAACAAGGCCACAGTGCTGGAAGCTATTTTCTGAAGTTGTCCACCAGACCCAGCACGCAGTGCTAAAGTACTGCCAAAGGTCACTGAACAATTAAACTTTTAAAAATTACTGCAGTGAAAAAGATATGCAGTGCAAATCAAAATATCTCCAAATACTTACCGTGTGAAACAAAACAGTTTCTTCTTTGCTTGTTAATTCTACATTAATTGAAGACTTGTTGTGTGTAATATTTCCAACTTCATTCCATCTGTGGGTTTATAAACACTTTATATTATTGATCGTGTTAGAATTATATTCAGATGAGATTAGGTCATTGATCACAATAAACTTCTCACTCTTTTTGGACAATGCACTGGAGTGATGGGTTTTACTCCAGGTTTGCCAAGAAAGAACTTAAATCTGAAAATCACCTGTTAGAAGCAGGAGAAATAGTAGGGACAGGGACCATTGAAGGACGATTGAAGGGAGTTACATAAGCACCCAACATATGGTTTCCTGGCACATATTTCCGAGCTCTCGGAAGAATTTGATGTTGAATTATCTACCCTTCCACCTGACTAATAAATGACACAGAGTAAGAACATTGAAAAAAACAATACCATCTTCTGAGGAGGAGAAACAGAAAAGAAAAAAGTCTTTAAAGTTGCAAGCTCAATTCATACACGAAAATGCATGTCTAAGCTTTTATTCCCGAACTTACTTGTATGTTATAGTTGGTCTTCCATTCCTGTGCTTTACAAATATTCCCACAAAGGAAATGCCAATGAAAGCGTCATTTCCAATGTTGTCCTATTAAAAAAAGAGCAAGTGTTGATGAAAATCGTGAAACAGCACATTATGGCATACACTCTAAAGCAGTGGTTCCCAACCTTTTTTAGTTCATGGCCCCCTTGGGCTCTTTAATTTTTCTGTGGCCCCCCCCCCCCCCTGACATTATTAGCGGAAAAAAGTGGCCCCCTTCATTGAACCTGTGACCCCCTAAATCCCCAAATTTGTCTGTGGCCCCCCTGAAATTTGCCATGGCCCCTTTGGGACCATATGGCCCCCGGTTGGGAATCACTGCTCTAAAGTATCCTGAGCTACACTTTTGTCACGTCAGCATATTTTAATCACGTAGCTCTCTTTTAAAGATTATTAGCCATTTCGAATGAACAACTCACGGATGATGACTGGGCAGCAAGGTTTACCCAGGAAGGTAGAATATTTGAGGTGAGAGGGGTGGACTGAGAGGGATGATTGCAATTGGTGAGGTGCACTGCTCTGAGAAGCAATGGGTGGACTTTGGAACATGGAGGGGCCCAACAGTGCCTTCTTGCCTTACCAAGGAAATTGCTCTTTAAAAAATAACATGCATTCCAGGCCCTCGCAGATTACCCGACAGATTTAGCTGGATGGTGCACAATAGGCAAGTATACTACTCTTACTAAAATACCATCAACATCCCAAATCTCATCGTCAGTCTGAACCCGAAAAATCGCCAATTCCTTCTCTCCAGAGTCGCTGCCTGTCTGCTGAGTTACTCCAGCATTTTGTGTCTATCTTCATCGCAACTATATACTGGATTCTAGTTTCAGAGCCTTTTGCCGAAGTTCACCCTACTACGCCTGATCCATTGTCAAAAACAAACACGCTATAAAGGTGAAATCAGCAAAACTGTAACCCAAAGCGAACTGTCCCCATTTTTACTTTGCATACCTGATAATTGGATCAAATTTAAACTTCCCCAAAGGCTCATTTAGATGTTCTACAAAATGGTTATGGTTAGAATTACGAGTTGTGCCACACACAATTCGGTACTACTGAGACATGGTATTACAAAATTCAGATAAAAATACTTCAAAATATTTCACTAAACTTTTGAAGATTTTGCAGGGCCAGTTAATTAATTTTTCGGAATCCTGGATGGAATGCTGCTGGATGGTACTTAACATTTCAACAGACATACTTAGCATTCTTGTATTACCACAGCTATTTACAGTTGGTTCAAACAACAACTTTTGCAATGATAACTTCTCTAATCCTAACTGCCTTGGGTGATACCACATTTAAGTAAAATTATTTTCCTTAAAGCAAACCATTAATTGTAAAGTTAGGTTTCCCTCTCCCTCATCTTAACCTTGCCCCTCACCCATTACCCAGCAGCACAATTGTGCAGTAGGTAATTAGGTTCGGGGTCAGAACCAAAGAATTAATCAACATATCTTTTAAAACTACCCATAGCAGACCATAGAATACTTCCATATGTAAATGAGTCCTATTTTCATTTTTCCCATTGTTCTTTCTGTTGCAATGGAATTGCTATCTTTATAATGTGTCCACAACTCACTTCATTGAAAATATGTACAAAACCTGCATGTTGGAAATACTCAAAAGGTCGGGCAGAATCTGTGGAAAGAAAAACAGTTAACATTTCCGGTCTGAGAACCTTCATCAGAATTGAGAAAGAGGAAAAAAATGAATTAGTCTCTCTGATGAAGGGACCCCCCCGCAAATGTTAACTCTGGTTCTCTCTAGTAGATGGTGCCTTGTCTGCTGAGGGATTCCACCACATGTTCTATCTTCATATCACACTGACAAATGAATAAATTCTCCTTGATAAATTAAATTTCAGTTCAGACTGTTTATATTGCTTCAACCCCATGAGAAAGAATATTTTTAAACATATCAACAATTACGATGTACTGGTGAAATTCTTAACGATTGGTAAAATTCCTTTTGTAAATGATGTTAGTTTCTGATTACCTTGGCCGGAAAGCTTTCTTGCCCAAAGCCTTCCAGCTGTTCCACTTCCTTAATATACATCAATTCAGCTTCTGCAGGTGGCATCCCACTGAAGAATAAAACAAAGCAGCATCCCTAAATAACAATAGTCATTGTAATTCAATGTAGGAGCAGAAACCAATCAGCACGAGCTTTGTAAAAAATGAAACATTTTCTTTAGACATTAGACTTTAGCAACACAAACCAGGGACAATTTACAATTTTACCAAAGCCAATTAACCTACAAACCTGTACATCTTTGGAGTGTGGGAGGAAACCGGAGCGCCCGGAAACATCCCACATGGTCACGGGGAGAATGTACAAACTCCGTGTAGACAGCACCCGTAGTCAGGATGGAACCCGGGTCTCTGGCGCTGTGAGGTAGAAACTCTACCGCCACGCCACTGTGCCGCCCTTTCTTCTTCTCCAAGAAGAAAGAAAGGCGAGTTCATAGCTAGATATGTTTTTACTTAATCAACATCGGCAACTGATATCATTAAAATTATAATTCCCAACTGTCCTGAAAAGAAACTGCAGCTGCTGGAAATCTGAAATAAAATATAAAATGCTTGTAACATTCAGCAGGTAGAATGACATTTGTGGAAAGAGAAAAGGTGTTAAGCTTCTAAAGTTGAAAGCTCCTTGCCTCAAACTTGAAATGTTAACTCTGTTTCTCCTTCCTCACATGCTGTCTGTCATGTTGAGCATTTCCACCATATTTAGGTTTTTATCTGAACTGTGCTTCCGAGTCGCACAGAATTACACCCGTCAATCTTCTTAGGATTCAAGGTTAGGATTTTTTTTAATGTAGCTACCACTGATGATAAGATCTTTTTTAAAGTAAAGAACGATTAAAACAAAATGAAAGCTGTTATCTTGCTGAAGTGTCTCAGTAATAGGTACAAGTGGGCTAACAAACATTTAGAAATTGGTCCAGGTTGTAATGTGGCAGCAATTCTCTGATGTGAGAAGAAGGAAGATCTATAAGAAACAGAGAATTTACAAATTGTAGTAACTGGACATCTATCTTCACTTTGGATTGTCTTACCTGTAGGCCTGGTGTTGCATTGCTACCTTCCTCGTCATTTCCTCTAACATGCGTTCATCCTGAGCCCAGTCCTGTAAACATAATGCAAAAGAATAAATCTTCCACCTAACTGTACCTATTAACCACACGAGGCACACATAGCATTTAAAGATCACATCGAAGGACAGAAATTAAGTCATCATTATCGTTTGGGTCTCATCAGGCAAGAGTGCATTTGACCTCATGCTGATAATAGGTTTGACTCTATTTGCAGATAGGCCATACTTACAATAAAACTGTGAATTCCTTAGGCCTTAGAAATACACTTTAAACTACCTAACATTCCTACTTCCCACTTCTATTCAGTGGGTGTTGCTGGAAATGCAGACAAATTCATGATTGGATTTGACTTGCATGTGCTCTATTACAAAAAAAAAGTACTCTTGGTTTCCCCCAAAGATCTCAGAGCATATATACTCTTCTGCCAAGATTCCTGAGCCTTGTATTTCTAAATGCAATACAAATTTACAAACCCGATGGAAAGCAGCATATTCCAGAGTTCCAGGAAAGAATGAGAAGAATTCCTGTTTTATTGGAGGAATGCTGAATCCAAATACCAGATGAACCACATGCATCATCAGTTTCCCAATAACAAAGCACAGATTAGGAATAGGATAAGCCACTCAATTTAAAGTATGATCAACGGTATTAACATTGAATTCTCCAATTTTAGGTAACTAGCCTACAAACAACCACAGTAACTAGCCTACAGTTTTTATATCATCCCTTTCCTGTGTCCCAACTGGATTTGCATCTATTTCTCGCCTTCCCTTCACTCTATATTATTTCCTCTGGCTTCACAATTTTTACCTCTCCTATCCTTATCTCACACTTTTTGGCCAAAAATCTGCCAATCAAACACCCCTCTCCCCATCACCTGTATCCACCTATCACCTGCCAGGCTTCATCCTGTCGCCACCTCTCATACATTCATCAGTTCTGGGAGCAGAATTAGGCCATTTAGCCCATCAAGTTTACTCCGCCATTCAATCATGGCTGATCTATCTTTCCCCATTCTCCTGCCTTCTCCCCATACGCCCCTGACACCCTTACTAATCAAGAATATGCCAATCTCTGCCTTAAAAATATCCATTGACTTGGCCTCCACAGCAGTCCATGGCAATAAATTCCACAGATTCACCACCCTCTGACTAAAGAAATTCCTCCTCATCTCTTTTCTAAAGGTATGTCCTTTTATTCTGAGACTATGACATCTGGTCCTAGACTCTTCCACTAGTGGAAACATCCTCTCCACATTCACACTACCCAGGCCTTTCACTATTGGGCAACTTTTCATGCGGTCCTCCCTCACCTTTCTAAACTCCAGTGAGTACAGGCCCCGTGCCTTCAAACGCTCATCATATGTTAACCCAATCATTCCTGGGATCATTCTCTTCCAGCTTTTCCCCCCATCCCCCACCAAAATCAATCTGAAGGGTCCAACCCAAAATGTCACCAATCCGTGCTCTCCAGAGTTGCGGCCTGACCCGCTGAGTTACTCCAGCACTTTGTGTCTTTTTTTCACTAAAATCATACTATCAATTTCTTCTCAGCAAGAAACGAATGGGTACTTGGCATTAAATTATTTTCAAAAGAGCAACTTTCCTGCAATACGATGGAACTTTATTCATCCCAGGAGGGGAATTGGTCTGCCAACAGTCACAAGGCACAACAGGATACATGAAACATGAAATTAAAGTGATCAGAGGAAAGGATTGTGGGTGTGCAAAGATTGGGGAGGGGGGTGTCAGTCTACCCCACGGCAGAAGGGGGTGGTGGAGTTGCACAGTTTGATAGCCCCAGGGAAAAAGGATTTCCTGTGGTGTTCTGTACTGCATCTTGGTGGAACCAAGTCTGTAACTGAAGGGACTCCTGAGGTTGACCAGTGTTGTGGCTCTGCCCAAGACAAGACAGTGTATTGCCTTAAACAATGATGAAAAGCTTGCAGCTGTGTTGAGTTAATTATGCAACACAATTAATTCCCAGTTCAATCCTCGCAACCTTTACAAAAGGTTCTAGTCCATGGGTTACGGGGTCCACTAACTTGTTTGATAACTCAAGTGAAATAGAAAAGTTAAATATTCTCGTGAATTTGACATCAATGGCATGCACCCAATTCAGACTTGCAAATAACTTTGAAACTCATCCCCAAATATTTACATAATACGAGCAGCTCTTACAGCAAACAATTCTGGTTTAATGGTTGCAGTTGGAAAATTAACCAATCGGCTTAATTGGAAACGTGGCTTCAAATTGTTTAGATCAACTACACCTGCAAAGTCAAAAAGATGTTCTTCTGATTTAAAGGAGGAAAAAAAACCTGAAAGGAATCAAGAGTGTTTGAACTCAACACAAAAAAAACTTCAAATGAGAGGTCGTGCCTTGACATGGAAATCAGAAACAAAAGATAGCAACCTTCAGGTGTAAGGCTGCCTGCAGGCATGAAGTGCTGCCTTTGTATTATTTCTGATCAGGTTTTAGCATATTTCACTGACAGAAACAAGCATCAAAGGCAGGATCTAGAGCACTAGACTGGGGACATCAGCTGGTGTTTATCTCCTCTAACTGGCCCATAAAGTTAATGGGACATCAGAACAGAAATGTTTTATTTAGTTTTCAGTAGCTCAAGACAGTGCGCAGTCTTTAATATTACACTGATTTTGCAAGCTTTTCTTATTGATAAATCATTCTATATATACGACGGTGTTTTTTTTGCAAGAATTATACACATCTAAAGTTTCATGTGTGAAATGAGTTGCTCAGATGTTATGAATGGCAATGTATTGTGGAAAGCACTCGAGAGCAAAAATCTCTACTTTAGTTTATGACTAAAGGTGGTAGTAGTGCCAGAAAAGACATATATCTCCACCTTCAACATGGTATAATTTGTTTCCAAATAGAAAAAGAACCGTAATTAAAACACACATTTGCTGGAAAATGTGCTTGCGATTGTTTTTCCTCCATCAAACATTTTGCGAACAGTTTTGTTCACATGATACTAATAACGTTGATGGGCGCATATTGATGTATTTTTCACAATAGGAAATGGCACCATACTACATATAGCCATATCATAGTAAAGTACCATAAATGCCACAGCATACTATGCCGTCTTCAACAGGTTCATTTCAATGTTGTGCTATTCCTCTCTTGCATTAAGGTCTTCTTTGACTTGGTTCTAATGGCAAATTTACAGTGTTGTTATATGTAATGCGGAGATTAAATAAACGAAGAAAAAGGGAAACTAACTTATAAGCAATTTAAATGACACCCAGAAGATCTACTTCGACTTTAATCAAGATGAAACCTGGTCACAACACAGTTCTCTGCTCTCCCTTCCATCTCCAACCAGTCAGCAGAGGGTGCTAGTTCCATTTAGAGCAAAGGTTTGTGGAAGAAGGAACTGCAGAAGGTACACAAAATTGCTGGGGAAACTCAGCGGGTGCAGCAGCATCTATGGAGCGAAGGAAATAGGCGACGTTTCGGGCCGAAACCCTTCTTCAGACTGATGGGGGGTGGGGGGGGGGAGAAGGAAGGAAAAGGGGAGGAGGAGGAGGAGCCGAGGGCGGGCGGATGGGAGGGTGGGAGGAGACAGCTAGAGGGTTAAGGAAGGGGAGGAGACAGCAAGGGCTAGCAAAATTGGGAGAATTCAATGTTAATGCCATCCGGACGCAAGGTCCCCAGACGGAATATGAGGTGCTGTTCCTCCAATTTCCGCTGTTGCTCACTCTGGCAATGGAGGAGACCCAGGACAGAGAGGTCGGATTGGGAATGGGAGGGGGAGTTGAAGTGCTGAGCCACCGGGAGTTCAGGTAGGTTATTGCGGACTGAGCGGAGGTGTTCGGCGAAACGATCGCCCAACCTACGCTTAGTCTCCCCGATGTAAATCAGCTGACATCTAGAGCAGCAGATGCAGTAGATGAGGTTGGAGGAGATACAGGTGCAGATGCTGGTTTAAACTGAAGATAGACACAAAAAGCTGGAGTAGCTCAGGTTGCATCTCTGGAGAGAAGGAATGGGTGACGTTTTGGGTCGAGACCCTTCTTCAGTCTGAGTTACTCCAGCTTTTCTATCTAGAGCGAAGGTTTCTTCGGTTTTCTTGCTACTTATTGATCCCAGGCCGCTAACAAAAGCCAGCAACGTTGGAGAAAATTCAATAGCAAATATTTGCTGGGATTTGCAATGGTCTCTGATGGTTCTATGCAAATAGCACATAAAACCTAATTTCTTAGCGGAACAAGTGGCACAGTTGGTGGAGCTGTTGCCTCATTGCTCCAGCAACCCGGGTTCAATCCCGACCTTGGGTGCTGTCTGTATGGAGTTTGCTCGTTCTCTCTGTGACTGCATGGTTTATTCCCGAATACTCAGATTTCCTCCCATATCTCCCATATGGGTGAGAAAGTGGAATAACATAGAACTGGTGTGAACAGGTGATAGATGGCCCATGTGGACTTGGTGGGCTGCAAGGCTTGTTTCCATGCTGTATTTCTGAACTCTAAATGTTCCTTTCACCTCAATGCATCTACACAGTAAATAATGGAGTTTGTAGAGCACAGCCTGAATAGCAATGAGCATTACTGGGCACATTGGCACATGTGTGTGCGTGCTTAAAGGGTGTGGACTGGTCAAATAGACTTGTGGAAATGGGCCAGGTGGACTGAACCTTACATTTTCTTGCCCTTTTTAACTCATCAATTGCGGTCTTCCTTGGCATACTCTTCATCATCAACATTGACACCTCCACAACACATTTACAATGTCAGACATCCCTTAAACTTATGCTTCTCAAATTTCAACTCTGCAGAATCTTTAAGTCTTAAAGCTATGTAAACAAAATTTAAGAGTCATACAGTGTGGAAACAAGCCCTTCGGCCCAACTTGCCCACACTAGCCAACAATGTCCCAGCTACACTAGTCCCACTTGCCTGCGCTTGGTCCATATCCCTCCAAACTTGTCCTATCCATGTACCTGCCTAACTGTTTCTGGAACTATGGGATAGTCCCAGCCTCAACTACCTCTTCTGGCAGCTTGTTCCATACACACACAGGACACACCACTCTTTGTGTGAAAAAGTTACCCCTCGGATTCCTATTAAATCTTTTCCCCGTCACCTAGAACCTATGTCCTCTGGTCCTTGATTCCCCTACTCTGGGCAAGAGACTCTGTGCATCTACCTGATTTGTTGCTCTCATTATTTTATACACCTCTATAAGATCACCCCTCATCCTCCTGAACTCCATAGAATATAGACCCAGCCTACTCAACCTCACCCTGTAGCTCACACCCTCTAGGCCTGGCAACATCCTTGTAAAGCTTTTTTGAACCCTTTCAAGCTTGACAATATCTTTCCTCTAGCATGGTGCCCAGAACTGAACACAATATTCTAAATGCGGTCTCACCAACGTCTTATACAACTGCAACATGACCTCCCAACTTCTCTCCTCAATACTCTGACTGATGACGGCCAAAGTGCCAAAGACTTTTTGACCACCTTATCTACCTGCGACTCGACCTTCAAGGAACCATGCACCTGTACTCCTAGATCCCTCTGCTCTACAACACTACCCAGAGGCCTACCATTTACTGTGTAGGTCCTGCCCTTGTTCGACATTCCAAAATACAACACTTCACCCTTCTCTGTATTAAATTCCATCAACCATCAGTGGGGGATAGAGGGATAGGAGGGGGGTAGGGAGGGGAGAGGAGTTATGGAGGGAGGGAGGGAGTGACTGAGGGTAGGGGAAAGGAGAGCGAAGGAGAAGTGAGGGAGGGATTGGGGATGGGGAGGAGGAGAGGGGAAAGAAGAGGGAGGGTGAAGAGGAGGGGGAGGGAGTGCTCGGGGATATGGGGAAATGAGCCACGCCTGCACATGGGGGCTATGCGTGAGTGGTGCAATATTGCGTTGGGGGGACGGGTGAGTGGTGGAATATTGCATTGGAGAATGGGTTGCGTTGGGGGACCAGGCCTCCTGTGTGACAGGGACCCAACGGGTCCCACTTAGTCTAGTACATTATAAATAGTGTATCAACAGTATACTCAATAAGATCCAGATTAGAAAATGTTGATAATTCCCCAGAACCCTTTATTTACTTCATATATTGACAAGCAACATGAAGTTATGTAACAAAATCTCAGATTACGTCCAATCAGAGTTGACATTACTGTGTAAAGTGCACTGTACCATTTAAAGAGATGCACAGATTGATTCTCTGTTTAAAATGCTACTCAAGGAAAGGATTTCTAAATGCTTCTTGCATTGATCAGCACATCCAGAATTTTTGGTCAACATAACTTATCAATAACCTGGTTTATTTGGTGATTTTCACCACACTTACCATTGGGAACAAGACGTATTCCCTGAGGAATTCCTGAGACTCATGCTGCCCATAATCTCCAAAATCAGCTGTGGAGAGAGAACAGATTGGCAAAAGGTGATTCTCACAATTACTATATGCTATTGCATGAATGGTAAATGTAAAATGTATGCTAATTAAGCCACAAATATTACATAAATACCAAATGTTTCAGTGGGGGTGAAGGTGCAAGCAATATTAATAACTAACATAATAAGAACATAAGTTACTGGGACATGACGATGACTACAAAGACCAGCAGCAATTGACAGTTAGTGACGGTAGCCAAGTAGCCAAGTGCTAGATAATAAGGTGTAGGAAGGAACTGCAGACGCTGGTTTAAATCAAAGATAGACACAAAATGCTGGAATAATTCAGGGTCTGAAGAAGGGTCTCGATCCGAAATGTCACCTATTCCTTCTTTCCAGAGATGCTGCCTGTCCCGCTGAGTTACTCCAGCAATTTGTGTCTATGCTTGTTAATATGAACAGGGCCAAACAATCTGCTGAAGGCAGCCAGGGAATTTAAACTCAGATATTTAAATAATTTGGTGACCATGAAGACACTAGATAGTTGTAAAAAACATCTGGTTCACAAATATCCAGGAAAGGAAATTCGGTACCCTAATGCCCCTGTCCCACTTAGGAAACCTGAAAGGAAACCTGAACGGAACCCAAGGTTTCCGTGCGGTTCCCGGAGGTTTTTGTCAGTCTCCCCAATGGTCGAAAGTGGTTTCCGCTTCTTCTATGTTTCAGCGATTATTTCAAAAAATTCAAAACCGGCCGCGACTAAAAATAGGTTGCCGTTTTAAAAATCGGTGATTTTTTAGTCGAAGCCGGTTGCGATGCTAGTTGAAGGTGGTTGCCAGAGGTTGCAGGTAGTGGAAGGTCTTACCGATTTTTAAAACGGCAACCTATTTTTAGTCGCGGCCGGTTTTGAATTTTTAAAAATAATCGCTGGAACATAGAAGAAGCGGAAACCACTTTCGACCATTAGGGAGACTGACGAAAACCTCCGGGAACCGCACGGAAACCTTGGGTGGGGCGCAAAGTCTCCAGAGGTTTCCGTTCAGGTTTCCTAAGTGGGACAGGGGCATAACCAGTTTGGTTCATCTGTGACTCCAGACACACAGCAATATGGATAACTCTTGACGGCTTTCTGAAATACTCTTGCAAGTCACCCAGCTATACATAAATCAACTGTTAGACATAAATACAAGAACATAAAAAACTGGACCGGCTCATTGGCTGGGCAGTCCTTTCCACAGTGCATTAATTTCCAGTTACCCATCCTATACTCCTCAATAATATTTGGAATGTATTCTCAATCATACTTTTCATCCAATATACCAGAACCTATCATTATCCCTTGGCATGCAAGTCCTTGTTATTTAAATGGGACTCAAGATCCTTGACACCATGAGTCTTATAACATTAGGTGAAATGCAGGTGGTTACCACAATCCATCCTCCCTCAATGGACGATTCTATACCCTTTTATCTTGAAGAATCTTTAGAAATACTGATATACTCAGGTAGGCGGCTTCAAAATCTATCAGCAACGGACATAGTTGACAAACTGAGTCTGCAGCAGGAAGTGACAGTGATTTTGTCGTCAACAACTCACAAGAGACAACTGGGTCTTCACACTACAAGCCCTCATTACCATGGTGTAAAATGGTAACATAACTCCAGAATAGATCCAGCAGCTCAAAACCAGGCATCCTTGAGGGAATGAGAGACACCAGCAGCAGCAGGCATATATCTTATCGCAGTTTGTACCCTCAAGGCTAGGGGACTGCAGGTGCCAACTCAACAAAGCTACATTACACAGTGCTGTCCATGCTCTTTACAACAAAAGCAGCATGGAATAAATCTAAACTATATTTACTATTCAGACAAAAACTCTGCAGTCAGGCTCCGTCCTGAGCTTACTTGTGGTAGACGGCTAAATAGTGAAAAGCAAGACAAGCCCGTCTCAGAGTATGGGTTTGCAGGGTAGTGGGAGTCACAGGGTGAGTGTTTTGGTGTGAGAGTCTGGCGACAAAGAGAAAAAGATGCAGGAAGGGAGGAGGTATTTAGTTGAAATTGGTGAATTCAAAGGTCAATCCCAAAGCATTTTATAAGGATATTAAAAGCAAGAGGGTTACCAGTCCTGTGTAAGGCTACGGAGCAAGACTGAGGGAGAACTTAGGTAGGAGGGCGGCACAGTGGTGCAGCGGTAGAGTTGCTGCCTTACAGCACCAGAGACTTGGATTCAATCCTGACGATGGGTGCTGGCTTTACGTAGTACGTATGTTCTCCCTGTGATCACGTGAGTTTTCCCCGGATGCTCTAGTTTCCTCCCTCACTCCAAAGATGTATAGGTTTGTAAGTTAATTGGCTTGGGGAAAATTGTAAATTGTCCCTAGTGTGTAGGATAGTGTTAGTGCAGAGTGATCGCAGGACGGCGCGGACTCCGTGGTCCAAAAGATCCGTTTCCCCGCTGTATCACTAAAGTTTAAAGACTAATAAAGGTTGGATATACACAAGGAATGGCAGAACCTCTAGCAAATACTAAAGAAGAGAGATTTTAGGATTCTTGACTCTGACAATAGACAATAGGTGCAGGAGTAGGCCATTCGGTCCTTCGAGCCAGCACCGCCATTCACTGTGATCATGGCCGATCATCCACAATCTGTACCCCGTTCCTGCCTTCTCCCCATATCCCTTGACTCTGCTATCTTTAAGAGCTCTCTTTAAAGCATCCAGAGAATTGGCCTTCACTGCCCTCTGGCAACGTAGGCTGCCAAGGTGTTGAAGATGGCATCTGGGATACTAGCTTTCATCGGCCAAGGTATAGAATATTAGATTAGGAAGATCTTGATACATTTATAAAACATTGGTTGGATCACAGCTAGAGCATTTTGTATGGTTCTGGTTGCCGTACTATTGGAAAGACATACTGGAGAGAGTGCAGAAGAGATTCAGCAGGACATTACTTGGAAAAGAATGCTTCAGTAAGAAGGCAAGACTGGAAAAGCTGGGATTGTTTTCCCGAGAGCAGGGGAGACTGAGGGGGGGGATCTAATAGTCATACCAAATTACAGGGAGCACAGAAAGGGTAGATGGTAAGAAACCATTCTCCAGATCAGGTGTGTAAAACTCGAGAGCATGGATTTAGGATACGAAGTAAAGCTTTTCGAGGAGATCTGCGAAAGATTTTCTTTTCGACTAGGGTGTGGTTGGAATCTTGTAACGCTGCTGAGTGGGTGGTGTTGGCAGATACACAAAACATTTAAGTCATACCAAAATGGGCACTTGAATCACCAAAGGATAAAAGGCAATGGAACATGTTCTAGTAAAGGAGATTTTAATGGATAGGTATTTGATCGTTAATGTTGACAATTGACAAATGTAAATGTCAATAATTTACATTTTCATAAATGCAGTTCCATACTCAATATTCAAGTGGTGTGTGTGCTTTTGTGTTTTGTACCAAAGTTACAAACCGATCACTGTGTGGCCTTTATTTCCGTGATTAAAACTATTGACTATCTGCTACAATGGAGTGTTATATGGTGAGATTAAAACACCAATTAAAACACTATCGACTCTATGTAAAGAGACTAGGTATCATACCAGCTCAAGTAATTGGAATAACTACTTTAATACAGCAGATGAAAATAATTCTAATTGATAACGAGCGGCCTAAATAGGCAACGGTCTTGTGTCAATCAACATTCTCCATACACAGGCTAAAGTTGTCAAAAGGAGATACAAGGAACTGCAGATGCTGGTTTACAAAAAAGGACACCGTGCTGGAATAACTGAGTGGGTCAGGCAGCAACTCTGGAAAACATGGTTAGGTGATGTTTCAGGTTGGCAACCTTCCTGACTCGACTCAAAACATCACATTTTCTCCAGAGATGTAGTCTGACCTGCTGAGTTACTCTGACATTTTGTATCTATTTTTCATAACTTTAGCTTAGTTTAGATATACAGCATGGTAACAGGCCCTTCTGCCCACAGAGTCCACACTGACTATCGATCATCCATATACTAGTTCTATGTTATCCCACTTTCACCTCCGACACACTAGGGGCAATTTACAGAGGCCAATTAACCTACAAACCTGCATGTCTTTGGAATGTGGGAGGAACCTGGAGAACCTGAAAAAAACCCAGGCGGTCACAGGGAGAACATACAAACGTATTTAAGATGCGCTGTGCATGAAAAATTCAAGCCCGAATCCAAAACATGAGTTCCAAAAAAGGGAAAGAACATAAAGATTCATTTATATAATAGTCTATTCAGATTTCTGTGCTCAGGTTAGTACAACTTGCCAAAGCAATGTAACTATTGTCACTCTGGATATTTCTACCAGGCACTTGTTATAAACTTTAAATGACCATAAAACAGGTTTGCTACTCTTGTCAACATTGCATTTTAAAACAACATCAAATCTATCCTTTTAAGGAGAGTCATATAAATGACCTCAACAAACGCAGCTCTTGTTACACACTATAAACTAGATCTTGGGATTTCCTGAAGACTTAGCCCAGCTGCAGTGCATTCCTATCTCCGTTCACACCTATATGCCAATTTCACACTTTGTAGGTGCCAGGAATTCAATTCACCCTAATGGCATTTCGCTCCACAAAAGAGAGAGCATTTCTAAACTAGGAAATCCAGATTCTTCATTGCAGTCAGTAGTAAAGAAAGAGGTGTCTGCCCTTGGGACGTCTGCTATGGAGAGGAGACCGTTGCCCACATCTTTGCAGGGTGTGGATTTGCAAAGGGAGTCTGGAGAGGTCTGCAAGGGTCCCTGTCACGGTTTATTCCGAACAGCTCCATCACAGAGGACTCTGTGGTTTACGAACTGTTCCCAGGGACGCATTCAGAGACTGACATCGAGTGTTGCTGGAAGGTCATCAACTCGGTGAAAGACGCTTTTTGGTCTGCCCGAGCGTTGTTGACCACCCAGCGGAACAAGATGTCCGTCGGGGAATGTTGCCGACTGGCCCGCTGCAGAATGCAGGAGTACGTACTGAGGGACACAATGAAGCTCGGTGCAGCCAATGCCAAGGCTCGGTGGGGGAGGACCACAGTCTAGGTTCCTTCCGCTGCTGGACATGGGGGGCACGGTATGGTGGAGACGCCCCTCAAAACAAGGGAAGGGATTCCACGCCACTGGGCCACATGAGTGGCAAGGGTGTGGGGTAAAATTGTGATTTGGGGAAATTATTGAATGTCGGATGGAATTTTGTATGGATCATGCATTGTATATATTTATTTCTTGAATAAAGTAAAAATTATCTTTATACTCTTCCACTCTTTCAGGATAACTTAAAGTGCTTCACAGGCAAGGAAATGCTTATAAAGTTGAAGCACTGCTCTTACGAAGGAAGGCAGCAGACAAGATGGATCGCCAAGCCCTCATGTACCACAATGGAGTATCACATTTTCACTGTTTAGAAACATACGCAAAGACACCACAAGTAACAGCCTTGCTGATTCAGGTTAGTTTATTGCCATAAATACCAGAATACAATGAAACTCAGTTTGCATGAAACTCAGGGTAAACAGTAAACACAATAAGTATGCAATTAATACAACAATGAATGCAAACAGCAGAATGGTACAAAGACTGCAGTGCAAACTGAAGACCTATACAAAAATAGCAATGTGCAATAACAGAATGACCAAATGAGGAAAGAGTTTCATGAGGCACAGGCTGTGTGGAAGAAGCTCTTCTTTCAAACTCCTGTTTGAGCTTTCAAACTCCTGTATCTTCTCCCAGATGGTAGAAGAGAGAAAAGGAAACGACCAGGGTGACAGGCATCCTCGACGACACCTCCAGCCTCCCTGATGCAACGCATCATGAAGATGGACTGGACGGAAAGAAGTGTCTACGAAGGAACAGCAGATGCTGGTTTATACTGAAGATAGATACAAAAAGCTGGAGCAACACAGCGGGACAGGCAGCATCTCTGGAGAGAAGGAATGGGTGATGTTTCGGGTCGAGACCCTTCTTCAGACTGAAGAAGGGACCTCATTGGCAAACTTAAAGATGAAGTTGGCGCTCTACTTGGCCACACAGGGAGTAGAGCAAAGGACCGAGCGCATAATCTTGAGGAGCAAGATTGAAGGTCCGTGTGGAAGAAATTATATAATCAATTCTAACCAAACGAGATCTGGTAAGGTGTTCAAATTCTGTAAGACTGTTGGGAAACCAGAACAGGGCCTATCTCCAAGCTAATGTCCAGGCCAATGTCAGAGGATGCAGATCTCATTGCGATATATGCAAATTTACTGTGCCTAGACACACAAGCTGGAGTAACTCAGCGGGCCAGGCAGCATCAGACTGAAGAAGGGACCCTGAAGAAGAGTCTCGACCCGAAACATCACCCATTCCTTCTCTCCAGAGATGCTGCCTGTCCCACTGAGTTACTCCAGCATTTTGTGTCTATCTTCGGATGGAAAGAAGTGGCATGTTAGTGATGAACGGGGCTGAAATCACCACTCTCAGAAGTATCAAGTATTCAAGAGTAGAGCATCTGCCTTACCAGGTTGAGATGCATCCCATCTAAATGCTCTCCACTGCACAGCTATAGAAGTTAGAAAGAGAAGGAATGGGTGACGTTTCAGGTCGAGACCCTTCTTCAGACTCTGGAGAAGTCTGAAGAAGGGTCTCGACCCGAAATATCACCCATTCAATTCTTGAATGAGGAATTAAAACACTAGGGATGTAGGATGGAACTGCAGACGCTGGTTTAAACTGAAGATAGACACAAAATCCTGGAGTTAGTCAGCAGGACAGACAGGCTACCTGAGTTACACCAGCATTTTGTGTAAATCACTGGGGATAGGCACTTCTGCTCACTATCCAGCAGGTTTTGCCCCTAAATGCATGTGTTTGATCAGTTGTACAATTATACCTAATGTCACCATCCACTGATGATCATGAATAAAGATGAGCCATTTCAGTGTGAGGTATTAAAAGATCTGATCTTAGCCTGGTATTTAGAGTACATTTTTCAGAGATAATTTATAGTTTAAATAAAGAAATAGGCCTTAGTTGCAGCATTTTACAAGTAATTGATTCTATAGATAAAGGAATACATAGATAAGGCACGAAACATAATTTTATACACATTCCAATACCAATACATTCATTTTACCGGTTATAATTAGAAAACCTAGGTTATAAAACATTATTTTGCAAAACTCCCCTGCTGGTATAGAATCTCTAACTTTGAAAGTGGTTTGGAAAATTGTGCTTTCAGTTTTAATTTCATATCCCGACAGCAGTACCTTTACAGCATGAGCAAAGAAGCCAAACAAAACCATTATCGAAAATGTGATCCTTAATGAACAGATTTCTAAACTACTTTGCAACTCTTGCCATCTTCAAGTTGTGTGTAATAAAACCTGACCACGCTTTCTGTTATTCACTCTGTGTGGCTTTGGGGACAAATACGTACACATTTATGAATTAGATGCAGGAGTAGGCTATTCAATCCTTCAGGCCTGTTCTGCCATTCAATAAGGTTTTGCATGCCTGCTTGTACCTTCAATTCCACATTTCATTATTGTACTTCCCTATCTGCAACCCCTGCTTATCAAGAATCCAACTACCTCAAATGTAAAAAAACATTCCATCACACTTTGAGGAAGCAAGTTGCACAGATCCACATTTTTTTTAAAGATAAAACATTCACCTAATTTGTTTTAAATGGGTGACCCCTTATTTTTAAACAGAGATCATTAATTCTAGACTTCCCACATAAGATGAAGCATCCTGTCCACTCCTACATAATCAAGCCCCCCCTCCCTCCCCCCTCAGGATTACAATGTTTGATAACTCTTCACTAATATGCCTTGGAATGTGTGTTTTTGCAGTGTTAAAAACACTGTTGAAAGGCAAATTATCCTTGCAGCTAGATAGTCACTTAGGTGTAGTGCTGACAAAGTTACTGTTCCATCAAAGGTCCAGCCATTCGACAGAGTTGTTAAAACTAAGCCCATCTGCTCTCTGGTGGTGATATTGGATGATATTGGATGACCACATGGCACTGTTAGAAGAAGGGTCCAGATGGATGTCAGGGGACAGCGGCAGACCCCAAGTACAATCAGAGACTACAAGGCAAAATTGACGACAAATCTTTACAGATGAGCTTCATGATTTTTGTGCCCGTTTTGAACAGGCAAATTAAATTAATGTCCTCCAAATCCCCATCGTCTTTGACCCATACATCTCAGAGGCAGAAGTCAGATCTGCTTTCACAAGTGTAAACTCTCAAAAAGCTGTTGGCATGGATGGAGTCACTGGATGAGTTCTGGAAATATGCATCAATCAAATGGCCACAGTACTCATTGGCAACTTGAACCTCTCACTTCAACAGTCTACTGACGCCATTTACTTCAAGGAAATGCCCATCAATCAAATCCCCCTGGACCTGTCTCTATCACCGCCAACCAGTGACTCTAACATCAAAGCTAGGGAAACCTAGCCAGCCATCAAAACAGAATGATAGCCATAATAAACAGACAACCTTGTTATAATATCTAACCAGCAACCCGTTTCCTATGCCACATTGGAACCAGATACGAGCGGGCTTGAGGCAACTTTCAATCCCTTTAGCAAATGCTCAGTTTTTACCTTCTGACACAACCACAGCTCAACCATTCTCAGGGTTTAAAGATTCAGCCCTAAGTGTCAGTTCCACTTTTTATTAAAATAATATTTATCAACAGCTAAGTCCCCCCGCCCTCCTCTCTTCCCTTCAAAGATAATGCCGATAACTTGAAAGGGAAGTTGCAGTTCCTTCTTACACGCCTTGAAAGGGAGTTTGGTGACTACATTCCAAGATATTTGAAATAAATTAATTTGTTGCATTCATTTCTGAAAATAAGATAAACCATTTTTAGAACCAACAAAAGATGGAGTCGAGTGTTTAATTGCCATATGGACTGACAATGGAACAATAAAATTTGTACTTGCCTTACTTTAACAGACCCGTAAACGCAATACACAGTTAAATATAATCGAGCAAAATCAGTAAATCCATAACCTTAATGCCAGTGCAATGAAAAGGAAAGACTGCAATTCTTATAATCATCTACTGACCTTGCACAGCCAAACCAGCTAGCCTGATTCCTTGCTCCAGGGTACAGGGTAGACGTCCGTCGAGTACATCTTTCTTAACTTGAAGGTAATACTGATACCTGAAACATGAAAAAAAAATATCATTGTTAAGTGCTAATAAGAAATTGAAAAATAAGCCAATTATTTTAGTTATTTTGTATAGTTTTTTTAAACTATAGATCATTATATCAGAACAATAAATAAAACTAGGCAACAGAGAATAAAACAAGCAAACACATTTATTCGCCCTGTAGTACTTTCCACAGTTAATGGCAAGAAGCCTTCAAGATCTGTTAACTAAAAGTGCAAATGAAAAGATTGAGTTGAGTGTTCATTTCTCTCCACAGATGCTGCCAAACCTACTGAGTTCCTCCAGCAGTTTAGTTTAGTTGAGCTTAGTTTGGACATACAGCAAGGAAACAGACCCTTTGCCCCACCAAGTCTGCACCGACTAGTGACCCCCGCACATTACCACTATCCTACTCACTCTCGGGACAATTTACAATTTTACCAAGCCAATTAACATACAAATCTGCACATCTTTGGAGTGTGGGAAAAAAACGGAGCTCCCGGGGAAAACCCACACAGGTCACGGGGGGAACGTACAAACTCCGTACAGACAAGCATCCGTAGTAAGGATCAAACCCGGGCCTCTGGCACTGTAAGGCAACAACTCTACCGCTGCACCACCGTGCCACACATTATTTGCTTGCTTAAGATTCCAGAATCAACAGTCTCCTGTCTCAAGGTGAAGATCATGCCTTGCTCGGGCTAATGCCATAAGAATTATCATATGATCAGTTGCTAATCTCAATGTAGATCATTATCTTAACACTGAGGAAAGAGCCAGTAATGTTTATTGCATACGCATATACTGCCCAATGTTATTGACTGAACAAGGGCCCTTTTTGTCAATATATATTTACTACACAAGAGATGTTCACATGATACTGGAGAAATCCTTCTCTTACCTGTTGCTTTTCAGTGAATTATTTGCACATTTATGGTTATGCTAATGTCAGCATTCTAGGATTATATAATGACCCTAAGATAGGCGCTGGAGTAACTCAGCGGGTCAGGCAGCATCTCTGGAAAGAAGGAATGGGTGACTTTTCTGGTCAAGGCCCTTCTTCAGTCTTTCCATCTCTCCAGAGATGCTGCCTGTCCCTCTGAGTTACTCCAGCATTTTGTGTCTATCTTCGGTGTAAACCAGCATCTGCAGTTCCTTCCTACACATACAATAACCCACTGTGTTACTACAGCACGTTTACTAGGTTGTTGCTGAACAAATGCTGCCATAATGGAAATGTGCTTTCACTGTTAGTTGTTACCAAGAGTTACCACATGTACTACAGCCTGACATCAGTGCATTGACTGTTTTCTAACCACACGACACCACCATTATAAATACTGCACGCTGCAAAATATTCAGTATACGGCTGCCTTCCATTTACTGAGATCATGCAGGAAGAGATTCTTCCCAGCTAATAAAAATAAATTATATTTCTACATGGTTCAATGTAAATCTTCCATTCTATTATCTTTGTGAATCCATCTACAAATTCAATGAAAATAAGCAACACCATTGTTTCATTTCCATCTAATATCCAAATATCATAAATAAGACTGGCAAGTAATGTCTCAATTGACCTCCAATTTCATTTGTAAAATTATGTAAACCAACAGCTATGGCCCAAAAAATAACAGTTCCGTGCAATTTTAAACTGATAACATCCACAAGGATAGAGGACTGTATCTACTTATCCTCCAGTGGACAAGGATGGCGGACGTGGGAGTTTACTCACTTTCCCAAAGTGCAGGTATCCATTGGTATTAGTTTATTATTGTCATGTATATTGAAATAGCAAAATGTTCTGTTTGCGTACTATCTGGTCAAAGCGTACTATGTATCAGTACAATCAAGTACAGCAGGTTAGGCAAATGGAAAAGTACCAGAATGCAGAATATAGTGCCATATTTGTCTAGTTCAAGTTCAAGTGAGTTTATTGTCATGTGCCCCTTATAGGACAATGAAATTCTTGCTTCAGCACACAGAACATAATAGGCATTTACTACAAAACAGATCAGTGTGTCCATATACCATAATATAAATATATACACACATGAATAAATAAACTGATAAAGTGCAAATAACAGAAAATGGTTATTAATGATCAGAGTTTTGTCCGAGCCAGGTTTAATAGCCTGCTGGCTGTGGGGAAGTAGCTATTCCTGAACCTGGTTGTTGCAGTCTTCAGGCTCCTGTACCTTCTACCTGAATGTAGCAGGGAGATGAGTGTGTGGCCAGGATAGTGTGGGTCTTTGATGATACTGTCAGCCTTTTTGAGGCAGCGACTGCGATAAATGGAATCCTCGATGGAAGGGAGGTCAGAGCCGATGATGGACTGGGCAGTGTTTACTACTTTTTATAGTCTTTTCCTCTCCAGGGTGCTCAAGTTGCCGAACCAAGCCATAATGCAACCGGTCAGCATGCTCTCCACTGTGCGCCTGTAGAAGTTAGAGAGAGTCCTCCTTGACAAACCGACTCTCCGTAATCTTCTCAGGAAGTAGAGGCGCTGATGATTGCATTAGTGTTCTCGGACCAGGAAAGATCTTCAGAGATGTGCACGCACGTCTATTTATTGAGTATGTGTGTGTATGTGTATTTATACACACTGAAGTATTTTCTTTTTTTCTCCCGTTATGTACTATGTTTGCATATTCTGTTGTGCTGCAGCAAGTAAGAATTTCATTGTCCTATCTGGGACATATGACAATGTCTTGACTTGACTCTTCACAGCTTCAGAAAAGAGCAGGAATAAAATTCAGGATCTGCCATGAAGATGTTGGAAGATCAGGACCACACCCTTGCTTATGGGAGGACCATTCAGTAGTCTGATCTCAGCGCGGAAAAAGTTGTTCCTAAATCTGGTGATACACACATTCAAGCCTTTGTATCTTCTGCTCAACGGAAAAGAGAAGTGGGAATGACCAGGATAAAAAATGGTCCTTGATCACGTGGGCTGCTTTCCTGAGGCAGTGTGAAGAGTAGATGGAGTTGATGGGTGGGTTTGGGGGGGAATAATTTGTGTGAAGGGCAGGGGTACATTCCCGATTCCCTTCAATGTCTTGCTGTTTTGGGCAAAGATTTTGCCAAACCAAGCTGTGATGCACCCCGATATGATGCTTTCTACAGTGCATCTCTAGAAGCACTCGGGTAAATAATACTTCTTATGAAATATCCCTGGCAACCTCCTGCCAGGAGCAGCAACTGCTGGAGTCTCCATGGCACTCTAAAGCCCCTGTCCCACTTAGGAAACCTGAACGGAAACCTCTGGAGACTTTGCGCCCCACCCAAGGTTTCCGTGCGGTTTCCGGAGGTTGCAGGTGGTTGCCGGAGGTTGCAGGTAGTGGAAGCAGGTAGGGAGACTGACAAAAACCTCCAGGAACCACACAGAAACCTTGGTTGGGGCGCAAAGTCTCCAGAGGTTTCCGTTCAGGTTTCCTAAGTGGGACAGGGGCATTACTCAAAAAGTATGCATCCTGTGGTCACCATTTTTCCAGCAGTTGCCAAAGTGTCTGTGTCCCTCTGGGAAGACTTCCTCTCGTCATCAAAGTATTCAATCTCATAGTGGCATTATGAGTGTTGGAATTCCCCCAGTTAAGGTAAGGAACTCCAAATGCTGGAATCCTATGTAAATAATAGAATGTTTCCAGCCGACAGTATAGAATATGTCGACAGTAAAGTTTTTGCGAGCATCTGCCTTAAGTACACTGGCTTACATTTTGCTGCTTGCTAGCTGTCTCTTCATAGTCATTGAATTTGCTAATTTAGTTTGGAAATATTAGTGCCTTTTTGGTATGTACATTCTCTTGGTGTTTTGAAATGGGTTTGTTTTACAGCCAAGTGAGCACCAAGAGTTGGCAGCGTGCGGCTTGTAATCAATGTCCGTCCGTCCGTTACAAATGTAGGCCAAGTGATTGTGCAGTAACTCACACTGACATTGCAACAGTGTAGCATCAGACAGAGACATTTCACAACAGTGCTTTGGGAAATTTGCAACTGGAGATCTCAATCTTTACAGGGCTTTCAAAAAAATAGGATTGAATGACAAAGAATGATTTATTAGCGCCTATAATAAAGCATTCCAATATGTTCATGAGCCCCGTGGAAATGGTAGTATCTAAGAGATGTTAGCACATATGATGCAGCAAGATTTAGTTTAGTGTAGTTTAGTTTAGAGATACAGGTACAGTGCTCTCCATAATGTTTGTGGCAAAGACCCATCGTTTATTTATTTGCCTCTGTACTCCACAATTTGAGATTTGTAAAATAAAATAAATCACATGTGGTTAAAGTGCACATTGTAAGATTTTAATAAAGGCCATTTTTATAAATTTTGGTTTCACCATGTAGAAATTACAGCAGTGTTTATACATAGTCCCCCCATTTCAGGGCACCATAATGTTTGGGACACAGCAATGTCATGTAAATGAAAGTAGTCATGTTTAGTATTTTGTTGCATATCCTTTGCATGCAATGACTGCTTGAAATCTGCGATTCATGGACATCACCAGTTGTTGGGTGTCTTCTCTGGTGATGCTCTGCCAGGCCTGTATTGCAGCCATCTTTAGTTTATGTTTGTTTTGGGGGTTAGTCCCCTTCACCCCTTCAGAGGGTGTCTCCCGCCCATTGGTACGGAGCTTTTGCATTTTTCAGCTTGAAATTATGCAATATGGTGCGTACTGTAGCAAGTCTTTTAACTTACACTTGAATGCAATATTTATGCTTTAAATTGGATTAGGTATGAATAAGGTTAGACTAAATTACATTCCTAATTACATTCCACAGTAGAGCCCAGGCTCTGATCAACACATGCAGCACATGAATGATCTTAGTATATTCATGTATGGAAATCAGATTATAATCAAACACTTGGCCCATGTTGACCAACCTGGGTCTCACTGCACACCTGGTACTACTCCTGTCCCTGACTCCAGTTGCATACCTTCTCTCATTCCTGACGCTGAGTCCAGCATTACACCTGGTCCCAGCTTTGACTGCACACTAAGTACTATTCCAAACCTTGACTCTGGATGCACAGTTGGCCTTGCTCCTAGCCCCTTTGCACTGACAATATATCTGGCCCACACATAAAGCCCCATATCTGACCCCCTGGACTTCAACTATTACGTTCAAGTCCACAGGTGCTTATCTAATGCAGTAAACCTTTATGGGGCACTTCACAGACCAAATTATGTATTACAAAATTTGCTACATCCATTGGCTTCCTTGTTATCTAACATGCTAGTTACTTTGTCAAAGAAGTCATCAATTGGTTGAACACAATTTCTCATCCGTAAAATTATACTCACTCAGCTGTATAAGTATTCTGTTACCATTTCTTTCATTTTCCTCACAAACTGTCCTGAAGTCATTTTCACCCCCAATATTTTCAGTATTTTGCTGTCTTCCTCTCAGCTGGGACTTTTCCGAAATGCAAAGTCCAATAACTATATATTTAAGCAATATTATTCTATTAAATGTGATCTTGAGAGTACATCATACTTTCTGTGGTATTCATAACACAACAATGATAAAAAGATCTTTGTATTAATTGCACCTACCAATATTATATTACAGTTAATATGTACCGATGACAAATTTTTGTTCCAATGTTCCCCATTCCCAATTACTTTTACATTGAAGTGATTGAAATCCAAGTGAAGTTTAAATGGCATCATAAAAGTAAAACCTCCGGAATGGATGATATTCATTACGTGGTTGGTTGGGGTCAGTATCAGCACAATTACTATATTAAATTTTGAATCTTCAGATGTCCTGGTTCAAGCTAAAATTAAAGGCAAATAATAATCTCCTCACACATTCCCCTGCAAGTATCTCTCTCACTCCTTTAAAATATGCCCCTTCTTTGAACAAGCTCTTAAGTATATCGCATCAGTTTCCATCTGATTACATGCCTTGAGGATGTTCATCTACGTGTTCAATTAATAAAACAACGAGATTAGGGACATTTCTATTCAACCCGTCAAAGAAATTGGGGGGCATTTAGAAATATTCAGTGAGGTAACCAAACATAATAGTTGAGTGGCAAATTACAATGGTGCTGCCTTCCCAATATTTAACTGAAGGAAATAATGGGTTAACGGAGCTGTATGTTGTGACAGAAACCTGACACCTTGCATGTCATTTTAATATTACACTTATCCCATCCCCCTGGATGTTCCGGATAAATAAATTAAGGTTTTGTCAACTAATTACAAATCAGGCTAATTACAAATCAATACATTAGCCAACTTCGAAACATGAAGTGCTAAGCATTGGGATCCAGACATCACGGACAACTGGCCTCAGTTCCCCGCTCACATCTGGCAGTTCTCCGTCTGAACCAGGGGCCGCAGAGCGTTTTTGAAAGTGGTGAGGCTGAGCCCGGTGAGGGAGTGGAGCAACCAAGTGGGGAGAGGGTGTGGAAGTGGGGTGTTCCCCCTCCCAGGGTAGGGACTTTTTGAAATTTGATGTATTAAAATCATGTTTTAGTGCATTGTAGAAGTATGATTTCAATGTTTTTTGTATGAAGTATTTTGAAGAGGTCACTTTTTAAGGAGTAACTTTTTTCACACAAAGGGTGGTGGGTGTATGGAACAAGCTGCCAGAGGAGGTAGTTGATGCAGGGACCATCCCAACATTTAAGAAACAGTTAGACTGATACATGGATAGGACAGGTTTGGAGGTATGAAACAAAAGCAGGTAGCGTAGCTGGGACATGTTGGCGGGTGTGGGCAAATTGCACCGAAGGGCCTGTTTTCACACTGTATCACTCTATCACTACATTATACCTCCACTATGCATGAATGCTTCAAAATCAAGTGATCGAGGTTTATTGCCATATACTCAAGCATAGAAACATAGAAAACAGAAGCAGGAATAGGCCATTCGGCCCTTCGAGCCAGCACTACCATTCAATATGATCATGGCTATTCATCTAAAGTCAGTACCTCTTTCCTGTTTTTTATCCCCATATCCCTTGATTTCGTTAGCCCCAAGAACTAAATGTAACTCTCTCTTGAAAACATCCAGTGAATTGGCCTGCACTGCCTTCTGTGGCAGAGAATTCCACAGATTCACAACTCTCTGCGTGAAGAAAGTTTGTCCTCATCTCAGTCTTAAATGGCCTACCCTTTATTCTTAAACTGTGGCCCCTGGTTCTGAACTCCCCCAACATTGGGAACATTTTTCCTGCAGTTACAGTAAGTGAAAATCTAGCAGGCAAGCAGGATGCTTTCTCCAACCACCCCCATTTGAAGTCCACTATCTTCCACCGTTTCTACCCAGTGCTTGGTACTTACTTCCAGCAGCCATTGGTTGTCCTCCAGGATGCACCGAGCCGCAGCCTGATCCATGCCAGTCTCCTAGGCGAATTTGGCACAGAGTCTCTCACGGCAGCAGCGCAACGTTTCCGATGGCCCGGGACTCTTGCACTGAGGCTGCTCCATGGCCGGAGCTGCAGCGAGCCACTCGCCAGCTCTGCAAACACTTGCCAGCCCGCAAACACTCGCCAGCCCTCAAACACTCGCCAGCCCCGCAGACACTAGCCAGCCCCGCAGACACTAGCCAGCCCTGGCTCCCAGCATCTGTCCCCGCCCGCTGCTTCCATCCCTCCCTCAGCCCCGGCTCTCCAACACCTGCGGCCCATGCAGTTTATATGAGTTTTGAAATTTTCGTTGATCACAGAATTTCTCACGACAGATGCTACTACCATCAGCAGTTGTATCATCAATGACGATGTGAGCCAGTACCTTCAGCAGCCATACATGCCCAGGCCCTAACACCCCCACCACCGTGTTTCACAGATGAGGTGGTATGCTTTGGATCTTGGGTAGTTCCTTCTCTCCTCCATACTTTGCTCTTGTCATCACTCTGATATAAGTTAATCTTCATCTCATCTGTCCACAAGACCTTTTTCCAGAACTGTGGCTGCTCTTTTAAGTACTTCTTGGCAAACTGTAACCTGGCCATCCTATTTTTGCGGGTAACCAGTGTTTTGCATTTTGCAGTATAGCCTCTGCATTTCTGTTCACAAAGTCTTCTGCGGACAGTGGTCATTGACAAATCCACACCTGAAGAGTGTTTCTGATCTGTCGGAAGGTGTTTGGGGATTTTTCTTTATTATAGAGAGAATTCTTCTATCATCAGCTATGGAGGTTTTCCTTGGCCTGCCAGTCCCTTTGCAATTAGTAAGCTCACCAGTGCTCTCTTTCTTCTTAATGATGTTCCAAACAGCTGATTTTGGTAAGCCTAAGGTTTGGCTGATGTCTCTAACAGTTTTGTTTCTCAGTCTCATAATGGCTTCTTTGACTTTCATTGGCACAACTTTGGTCCTCATGTTGATAAACAGCAATACAAGTTTCCAAAGGTGATGGAAAGACTGGAGGAAATACTAGGTGCTGAGAGCTCTCTATACCTGCTTTAAGGAGACCCTTCTTGATGTTGATTCCATAGTTTAAAATATTCTGTATGAAATACCGATTATCCTAACTGATTCTTACGGATAAAGACACCCTAAAAGTAAGGTATATTACCCTACATCCTGTAGAAGCAGATTAAAATCTCTTAGCAGGCATCAGTAAAGGACTCATAAAGTCACGTAGCCAGCATTGCAGACAGTATGTAAAGAATTTAAAATGTACAATAAACATTCTCCCATACAATGCCCTGGTGTTTGAGTTGCTAATCAGAATCTTGGTTTAAGGATGATGCCCTTGGTTAATGTTTACGTACATGACTGCCGGGGTTGTGATAACATGCCTGAACAAAGCTGTAATTACAAGACTCTCTTCAAGCTCCTCATATGGCAAACAGATGAAGAGTCAACTGCTTGGAGGCTCCTCCACTCTTGTGCTGCAGGGTAAAGTGCTCTTCAGCTTTCATTATTCTGCTGATATCAGCTCTTTAATTTTATACTTCTAATAACACTTTTAAGCTATTTACTGAACATGGATTGATGTTCACAAGAATGTAACCATTTAAGGTTGCATTAGTGTTTTCTTTAATTGGATGCATTTCTTTTTTTAAATTGACTTTAGATGGTGTCACAAAGTCCTTTTATAAACCATTCAACTATTTATTAAAAGAAAGAAAGATCCTATCACTGAATTATTCGCATGGCTCTCTAAATAGCAGGCAGCACTGAAAAAAAACAAGCAGCACCCCAGAGAGGTATGGAGGCGGATTAACTTCGAACTGCAAACATGTATTTTAGCATTCAGATCAGAATCCAGAAAATAAGAGGGCAGCTGAACCTCCTGTAGTCAACAACAGTCAACTGGCATTTAAAAAATATCCTAATCTCGAGCCGATATGCCACATTGCTGTGCCATATTCTGTGTTTTTTGTCAAAGGGATCATTTAACTTTCCCCAATCATCTAATCTCCAAAACAAAGTGTCAACATTCAATGTTTCATACTTCTAAATTTAAACATTAGAATATTTAAATTATACCCATTAATTCTGCCATCCTAAAAGTGATTATCATGCATCAATAAATACTGGCAGCTAATTCAGCGTGTTAATTCAATGCAGCATTTCTGCCACATTTCATTGACTAATTAATGTCAGATAGCACAGAAACGGGCCTATCGGCCCAACGACTGTGCCAACCAAGACGCTCCATCTAAACTTGTCCCATTTGCCTGTGTTTGGCCCATACCCTCTTTTCTATCCATGTATCTGTCTAAATGTCATTCCAATATTGCTATCATACCTGCCTCAACTGCCTCCTCTGGCAGCTTTTCCCATTTACCCACCATCCTTTGTGTGAAAAAGTTGTCTATCAGGTTTCAAGTCAAGAGAGAGAGAGAGAGAGAGAGAGAGTTTATTGTCATGTGTCCCTGATAGGACAATGAAATTATTGCTTTGCTTCGGCACAACAGGACAAATCAGTAAGTCCATATACCATTATATAAATATATACACACATGAATAAATAAACTGATGAAGTGCAAATAAACAGATAATGGGCTATTAATGTTCAGAGCTTTGTCCAAGCCGAGTTTAATAGCCTGATGGCGGTGGGGAAGTAGCTATTCCTGAACCTGGTCATTGCAGTCTTCAGGCTCCTGTGCCTTCTACCTGAAGATAGCAGGGAGATGAGTGTGTGGCCAGGATGGTGTGGGTCTTTGATGATACTGCCAGCCTTTTTGAGGCAGCGAGTGCGGTAGATCCCCTCGATGGAAGGAAGGTCAGAGCCGATGATGGACTGGGCAGTGTTTACTACTTTTTGTAGTCTTTTCCGCTCCTGGGCGCTCAAGTTGCCGAACCAAGCCACGATGCAACCGGTCAGCATGCTCTCTACTGTGTACCTGTAGAAGTTAGAGAGAGTCCTCCTTGATATACCGACTCTCCACAATCTTCTCAGGAAGTAGAGACGCTGATGAGCTTTATTTATAATTGCATCAGTGTTCTTGGACCAGGAAAGATCTTCAGAGATGTGCACGCCCAGGAATTTGAAGCTCTTGACCCTTTCCACCATCGACCTGTTGATATAAACGGGACTGTGGGTCCCCATCCTACCCCTTCCAAAGTCCACAATCAGTTCCTTGGTTTTGCTGGTGTTGAGGGCCAGGTTATTATGCTGGCACTATTTGGTCAGTCGGTCAATCTCTCTTCGATACTCTGACTCGTCCCCATCAGTGATACATCCCACAACAGTGGTGTCATTAGCGAACTTGATGATGGAGTTCGCACTAGGACCGGCAATGCAGTCATGAGTATAGAGTGAATACAGCAGGGGGTTGAGCACGCAGCCTTGAGGTGCTCCCGTGCTGATTGTTATCGAGGCTGACACATTTTCACCAATATGAACAGTCTGTGAATGAGGAAGTCGAGGATCCAATTGCAGAGGGATGAGCAGAGACCCAGTTCTGCGAGTTTGGTAACCAGCTTTGAGGGGATGATTGTATTAAATGCCAAGCTGTAATCAATGAATAACAGCCTGACATGAGTTTTTGTTGTCCAAGTGGTTCAGAGCGGAGTGGAGGGCCAGCAAGATTGCATCCACCGTTGATCTGTTGTGGCGGTAGGCGAACTGCAGTGGGTCCAGATTTTTGTCGAGGTAGGAGTTCATTTGCGCCATGATCAACCTCTCAAAGCACTTCATCACCACCGACGTTAGTGCCACTGGTCGATAGTCATTGAGGCACGTCACCAAGCTCTTCTTGGGCACCAGTATAATTGATGCCCTTTTAAAGCAGGTGGGAACCTCAGACCTCAGAAGTGAGAGGTTGAAAATGTCCGTAAAAACTCCAGCCAGTTGGTCCGCACAGGTTTTTCAAACACGACCGGGTATTCCATCAGGTCTAGGCGCCTTTTGAGGGTTCACCCCTGAAGGATTTTCTGATGTCGGCCTCTGTGACTGTGACTGAAATACTATCATAGCGAATGGGGGCTCGGGAAGGCACGTCAGTGTTCTCCCTATCAAAGCGTGCGTAGAACGCATTGAGCTCGTAGGAGGTGATTGCATTCAAGCCCCGCCACAGCTGCCGAACATCTGTCTCATCCTCCAGTTTGGAGCAGGTCCCTTTTGGCCTTTTTGATGGCTTTACCAAGGTCGTATCTGGACTTCTTGTAGGCCACTGTATCATCAGACATGAATGCCCGGTGTCTGGTCTTCAGAAGAGTGTGGATCTCAAAGTTCATCCAAGGTTTCTGATTGGGAAACACTCGGAAGGTTTTTGTGGGGATGTAGTCCTCCACACATTTCTTTATGAAGTCTGTAACGACTGTGGCGTATTCGTTCAAGTCCGTTGCCTAGTCCTTGAACATTGCCCAGTCTACAGACTCCAAACAGTCCCCCCCCCCCCCCCAGCTCTGTACAGTCCTCACCTCGGGGGGTGCGCTATTCAATTGCTGCCTGTAGGCAGGAAGAAGCAACACCGCGGTATGGTCGGATTTACCGAAGTGAGGGCAAGGGATTGTGCGATAGGCATTCTTGATGGTGGTGTAGCAGTGGTCGAGGGTGTTTGGTCCTCTGGTGCAGCAGGAGACATGTTAGTGGAAGTTAGGGAGCAATTTCGTAAGGTTTGCTTTATTGAAGTCCTCAGCTATGGTGGTAAATGCCTCGGGGTAAGATGTCTGGTGTTTGTTGACCACGGCGTGCAGCTCCTCCAGTGCCAGACGGACGTCTGCTTGGGGTGGGATGTAGACCGCGGTCGGGATGATGGAGGTGAATTCCCTCGGTAGGTAGAAGGGACGGCACTTCACCGGCAGATATTCGAGGTGTGGAGAGCAGGAGTTGGAAAGGACTGCCACGTCTGAGCACCACACAGAGTTGACCATGAGGCAGACGCCCCCTCCTCTCCCTTTCTATTAAATAATTCTAAATATTAAATATTAATTCAAGGTTTCTATTAAATCTCACGCCTTTTACCATAAACCAATGTCTTCTACCTGGGAATGGTTAACAGGTATCCATTATTCTATATTAAAACCAACAAAGAACAAATCACAAAGTATTTGGTTTTATCTCTGCATTTAAAGAAAATGTATTCAAGTAACATGCCAAAAGACTGTCTACACCAGAGAATTATCAGACAACTGTCTTTTGGAATAGATAAAGAGGGGCATTTTTTGTGTCCTTGCCAAGGTTTAATCCTAAACCACAACAAAAATGTTCACTGTTCTCTGTGGGAGCAGTGTGTTCAAAACGACTGGTTAATTGCCTATAAAACAACTGCTATATTGCTTATTACTTGCTAGGCTTTGACCTGCTCCCACCTCTCTTCCACCTTTCTTCTCGCAAACTACAGCATAGCCCATTCACTCCCAGGAATCTCTGACTGCTCAAAGAGAAGAACCACTTGGAATGGTATCGAGATCCTGGAGACCATGCATTTGGAGTGCGCAGAACCTCTGTATGATCAATAGGGCTGTGCTACCTCTCAGCCACCTTCCTGTCCATTTGTGGGCAAGTCATTGCTTCTTTCATTGGCCTCAGAGCCACCTCCAAACACACAAAATTGGAGTTTAAGCAAGACCTTGATTCCGACGGACATCCTAAATACATGATGACCCATTTACAATATCAAATTACACTGAGCTGGCTGAACTTAACATGATTGTATTTGCATGCGAATGTACTATTGATGTAAATGTTAAGAATGCACATGGTCACGTGTCCATGTTAAAACTAAGGAATACTGGTGTTTTCCAAAAGAGTATAATTGGTTGACAGAAGCTTTTCCTGCTCCTGCTGCAGATTTCCTGCACGTGAAGATCTACATGCAGCTCAGGTGAGGATTAAGCCAGGTAAAATGTAATAGCAGGTAGAAAATAACCCAATGTAAATCATGGTTAATGTGGCCAACTATAGTTCTGTTTGTTTAAGGAAAGAAGAAGAATGTTTTGCTTCCTGGTTGTTTATGGGTGGAGGTGAGCGTATAGGCTCAGGAATGCATTTGCTTTTGTGCGACAACCCTTCCTTTGCTCCTGTGGAATGTGAGGAGCTTGAAAACACATTCCTATCATGAAGAACACCTCCAGATTCAGGGACAGTTTCTTTCCAGCTGTTATCAGGCAATTTATTTCATCAGAGGGTAGTTAATCTGTGGAATTTCTTTAGTCAGAGGGTGGAACATTGCCACAGAGGGCTGTGGAGGCCAAGTCAGTGGATATTTTTGACAAATTCTTGATTAGAACGTGTGTCACGGGTTATGGGGAGAAGGCAGGAAATGGGATTAGGAGGCAGAAATCAGCCATGATTGAATGGCGGAGTAGACTCAATGGGCCGAATGGCCTAATCGATACACCTATAAATTGTGAGCTTGTGAACTAAATCATCCTACCACAATCAGAGAGCAGTCCTGAACTACTATCTGACTGAACTACTGACCTGACGTGGAGCGTGAACACCTCTGCGCTGCTGAAAAAGGTCCAGCAGAGACTGCACTTCCTGAGGGTGCTCAGGAAGAATAACATCACTCAGAGACTGCTGCTGTCCTTTTATCGGTGCTCCATTGAGAGCATCCTAACATACTGTGTATGTGTATGGTACACCATAATTTTGTTGTACATGGTTCATGTTACAATGACAATAAAGAGACTATTCTATTCTATTCTATCTACCTCATTGGTGACCCTCGGACTATCCTTGATCGGACTTTGCCGGCTTTACCTTGCACTAATCGTTATTCCCTTATCATACACTGTAAATGGCTCAATTGTAATCATGTATTGTCTTTCTGCTGACTGGATAGCACGCAACAAAAGCATTTCACTGTACCTCGGTACATGTGACAATAAACTAAACTAAACGCTACATGATAGGAAGTAGTATGTGATAGGATGCAAATTTCTGTGGAAATCACATATTTTGCATATGTGTCGAATCTTTGAATTTGTAATTGCGTACAAAAGTCTATGACGGACAACTTTTGGGGTGTGGCCAAGGACAGAATAAAAGATTGCTTTGTGTCATAGGGCAAAGACAATCTCAGGTGAAAAAAACCCAATTGATTAAGAATACACATAGCCTTTGTTTTAGAAAAGGGGCATCATTCTATGTTATCCAGAACACAAACGTTCAACACATGGGAGAAAGTAACACTGCATATGAATGACAAACCAAACAATCAGGATCCAAAAGAACATTATTGGTATTGGTTTATTATTGGCATGTCCACTGAGATGCAGTAAACATTGTTTTAAAGTGCTCTCTGATCAAATCACACCATATATGAGTACAATCAAGCCCTACATACGTACAACAGGGAGTGCAAAGAGAATGATACCCAAGTGTAGAATGTAGTGTTACATCGTTATAGCATTACAGCTATAGAGAAATTGCAGAAAAGAAAAATGCATGGGTCGCAATGAGGCAGGTTGGGAGATCAGGACTACACTCACAGCTAATGAGAGGAAAGTTTGGTGGTCTGATAACAGCAGAGAAAAGCTGCCCGTGAATCTGGTGAAATGTTTTACATGCATTATGATATGTAATTGTGAGAAATTTGTGCAATGCACTGGGCTACATCTATAACTCTCTACAATCTCTTGCAGTCTTGGGCAGAGCTGTTTTCTAATCCAAGATGGGAAGCATGTTTATTAGGATGCTTTCTATAGTGTACCTACCAAATTTAGTAAGAGTTGTTGGAGAGATACCAAACTTCATTAGTCTTCCAAGGATGTAGAGGTGTGGGTTTGCTTTCTTGACCCCAAACTCAATGTGGTTGGTCCAGACACATTACTAGTGATATTTATACCATGGAACTTGAAGCTTGCTACCTCAGGCTATTGATGCAGACTGGGGCAGTTAAGACACCTTGTTTCCTGGAGTCAATAACTAACTCCTTCATCTTGCTGACATTGAGAGAGTGGTGTTGCCTTGACACTGTTTTACTTAGCTCTCTCTCTCCTAGTTAGAAGAAAAGTAGGAAGATTCAGTCAAGTTACTTGAATCAATCAGTCAAGTTACTGGAATCTACCATAGCCTTAAGGGTACATAAGGGGAAGCTGTTCCAATTATTGGATGGATCAAGGACATGAGGGCACAGGTGTAATATCTGGTTTGTTCGTTGTTGAATTTACTGAACCTGCCCCACTTTGAGCGGTTCAAACTATCATAAAAAATATCTCAGGCCTGAGTAACAGAAAGAAGGAATAAGCAGCTGAAATATCATGCCAAAAGGACACACGATCTGCCTACACTCTAATAATGAACCCAGAAGTAAGTAGCAGTAAGTTGAGATAAACCTTGATAGCAGAACACCCACTAGTGTACCTGCAATTGTAACATTCAGGTCACATGCATTTTACAAAAGATATGAGTGTTTCAGCAGAGATAAAATGATATTGGGTAGAAATACAAGTGCCAGCACAGAATGGCCCCTTCGCCCAAACCCCCTGCATTTTCAGATGTATCCATGTAGGTAGGTCCTATAGATGGAAGTGAGGAGCACTTGTGGCTCTTTGGTTGTGTGTTCCCTGTTAGTCTCATGACGAGGTATGCATATCGGAGAATGCAATCTTGCATGGATCCAGAGAGGTTAAAAAAACAACTGTTTTTGAGCAAGATGCCTTGAGCTCCACGTTTTAAGATGAGAAAGAGAAGATCGAGGCCTGGGAGAGTTTCCATGATGGACGTACAGCGTAGGAAACAACCACATACACCTGCAACACATTCCGCAAGTTTCTCATGATCTTCATGAGATGTCATTAGTGCTCGACATCTTCAAGAAACCAGAAGATGACACTTGATATATTGATAATAAAACAAAGTACTGGACGAACTCAGCAGGTCCGGCGGCATTTGTGAAGGGAAATGGACAGATGATGTTTCAGTTCGGGACCCTTCTTCAGACTGCTCTGTCTATTTCCCTCTGCAGATGCTTCTGATCTGCTGAGTTCCTTCAGAACTTTGTTTTTTGCTCAAGATTCCAGCATCTGCAGTCTGTTGTGACCTGCTTCTAAAAATATTGGTGGCTTCTGAATGGCAGTGAGAAGTCTGTTGCCATGTGAAATATTTTGACAGGCGGCACGGTGGCGCAACGGTAGAGTTGCTGCCTTACAGCGAAAGCACCGGAGACCCAGGTTCGATCCCGACCACGGGTGCTGTCTGTACGGACTTTGTACGTTCTCTCCGTGACCGCGTGGGTTTCCTCTTATGCTCCAGACATTCAGGTATGTAGGTCAATTGGCTTGGTGTATGTGTAAATTGTCCCTAGCGTGTGTAGGATAGTGTTAACGTGCGGGGATCGCTGGTCGGCGCGGACTCGGTGGGCCGAAGGGCCTGTTTCCGCGCTGTATCTTTAGGCCTTTCAAGTCTTGTTTGTGACTAATTGATCAGTCCTGAGGATAGCTATTGGCATCGCAAAGCCTGGGCCCAACATCCCCCCAACAGAAGATTGAGGGGGGATCTTATAGAAACGTACAAAATTCTTAAGGGGTTGGACAGGCGAGATGCAGGAAGATTATTCCCGATGTTGGGGAAGTCCAGAACTAGGGGTCACAGTTTAAGGATAAGAAGGAAGTCTTTTAGGACCGAGATGAGAAAATCATTTTTTACACAGAGAGTGGTAAATCTGTGGAATTCTCTGCCACAGAAGGCAGTTGAGGCCAGTTCATTGGCTATATTTAAAGGGAGTTAGATGTGGCCCTTGTGGCTAAAGGGATCAGGGGGTATGGAGAGAAGGCAGGGATGGGATACTGAGTTGGATGATCAGCCATGATCATATCGAATGGTGGTGCAGGCTCGAAGGGCCGAATGGCCTACTCCTGCACCTATTTTCTATGTTTCTATGTTTCTATCAGTGGGCTGCACGGAGGGGTTCAGATGCAATGGCAGAGAGTTGCAATAAATTTACTTCCCCAAGGTCCCTTGAAAACCAACATGTGGAGCGGCTTCAGATCAATGTCTGGCAACCCGTGCTAATGCAGGAGAGAAAAGGGTCAAGTTGGTCCCATTCAGACAGCTGCTTCACTGAGACATCAAGGCCCAAAGTACAGACGCTCTGGAGAACATTCTAACCACCAACCGTTCTGAACCATCTCAGTCATGTTGTCTCATAAAAATTGTATCCATTAACTCAGTCCAGCAAACCTAGAGGGAGATTTGGCTGGGTAGTTGCAACAAACGGTGGATACCTTTAGTAAAATGTTTTGTATAATGCTTTTAGGCATAACAAACTTTTACAGAGTTTATTTCCAAGTTGGCTTTTTAACATTTTGGACCTAGCTTTAAATAAGGATAGGAAGGATTTGATCTAAGAAATAAAATTAATTGTAATCTTTGATAGTTACAAAAGTTAGTGGGGAAAAGCCGATAAGATCAAAGTGACCTAATTCGGTGCATCAATTTTATAACCTTCCCCTCTCACAAACTGGGTGAAATTTCACCAAAGTATCTAGCCCATTACATTTAGTGCCTTGTAAAAGTACACAGCAAAGAGTCCTTTACAGTTTGGATTCCAGGATACATTATCTTTTGGCTTCAGGAGGTGGAATTACTCCACGAAAACTTCAGTATTGATATTTATTGTAAATTATGTTCTCCAGCTCATTTGAAAGTACATTCTGATTTCAATCACCACAACCACTTCCCTCAGAAAATTCTAACATTGCCACTACAAAAACACTTATTTTACTTCGGAGTCTCGTGAGTGACTACGTGAAGAACCCGCTTCCAACGCATGCGTGTCACATATCGCTACACGCATTGCACGAGTCAACAGGAGGGGGGAGGACGTCCCCCAGTAACGGGAGAAGAAAAAAGGACCAGCAAAAGGCAGGTAAGGACTCTGCATTTTTAGTTTTACACAAATGGACAGAGTAAAAAGGAAGCGGTCTGCTAAAAAGCTGCCCGAGAAACGCGTTGTAAACGTGGATGAACGGCAGAGACAGCAGCCGTCGGCTCTAGAGGCCTCGGTAGAGGAATCAGCTGGGCCAGAAATCATTCTGGCACCGACGAAACTTACTTCCCGGCCGGGAGGCAAAGTTCAAACGAAAACGCACCATCTAGAAAAGCCCGACTTGGAGCAGCAGCGGGCGACCAGCCCGTATCAATATCGGACCAGGGCTGAACGGGTGCGGGAGACGGAACAAACCCGCTATGAGTGGCTGCATACGGAGCAGCCAGGAGAAACAGCTGACCGGGAACAGACGTGGACCGACAGTCAGGACCAGTGTGGCCAGCGGCGGGACGAGGAAAGCCCGCAAACCAGCACCCGTGAGTACCGGGGACGGGAACAGCGGGGATACAGAGAAGAGCAGCACACTGCTGAAAGGCTGCAGGAATGGGAGCAGCCAAAAATAGCAAGTGCAGCTCAACATAGAGACCGTCTAAAGGAGCTGCTGGAGGAGCTCCTTTACAGTGGCAGTCCCATGAATGTGGAGACTAGCCACAGTGGGCAGGCAAGCCCCATATGGGTACCCCGTGAGGGACCCCCTGAAATCTCGACCTCTTCGGAGGAGAGTGGGCAGGACCCTGATGGGCCAGACCCTGATTACACAGCTTCCCATGATCCTGAATCTGCAGAAAAAACATACACTGCTGGACATGGTGGCTGATTACTTCAAACCAAGTCAAACAGGGGCAGACTTGGATTCCAGGATGGCAGCCATTACATGTCTGGCCATCAACTGCAACAACAAATATTCACAGAGACACTGGCCAGACATCTGCCACCTGGTAACTGTGATGCATTACAAATCCCCAGTGTCAACCAATGCATTTGGAAGCATATGGGGAGGGACATCAGGAACCAGGACCTCAAAATCCAGAAAACCTTAAAGGGGCTTACGGCAGGGATCACAGCCTACACCCGCACCCTGGACAAAACAGAGCAAACTAAAGACCACCAAGACGCACTAGCTCTGTTTTGTAATGTACAATATGAGCTGAATAGCATGCGGAAGGCTGCTATTCAGCCGACACTGGATCCCAAATACGCAACAATTTGCAAACAAAGAGCCGTTCAAACCTCAACCCTTTTGTTTGGGCAAGACTTGTCCAAACAGGTCAAGAAACTGGACGAAGAAGCCAAGACACTGGGGCTCATCAAAGCCAGCACGAAGGCTTATTTTGGATCACGGTACCAGCCACATGTAAGAGCGATAAGTGTGGCTCATGCCAGAAACCAATACAACCCGCAGCAGCCTTTTTTAGGGTATGGCCAGGGACGACCACCCTGGAAGATGCGAAAGCATCAACCTCCAGTACAACCTCGAACACACTACAGACTCGTATATTCTAAGCAGTATTCAGGGTTATCTGATAGAATTTACTCATTCCAATAACCCCCCAGTACAACATACACCAGAAAGGCATTTCGTCCTTACAAAAACCGAACAATCTAAAGCCCACATGGAGCTACAACGATTGTATACAAAAGGTGTGATTGAGCATACTACTCATGAACAATTAAAATTTGTATCAAACATATTTATTAAAAATAAAAAAGATGGGGGTTGCAGGATTATCATTGACCTTTCAACCCTAAACACATTCGTTCAATATGTTCATTTTAAGATGGATACCTTTATCACTGCTAAAGAATTAGTATCAGCTGGTTTCTATATGGCAAGCATTGACTTAAAAGATGCATACTATACAGTACCCATCAGAGGGGAACACAGACGGTAGTTAAGTGTAAATTGATACCAGAAACTAATATGGATTGTTAGGATTCACCATTAACACGGTCAATATGTTAGTAACTTTACCAATAGATAAAGCCGCAGCCCTACAGGAGGATTGCAGCGAGCTTCTTAACACCAACAGACCCTCCATTAGACGGGTAGGCCGGATAATTGGGAAGTTTGTGGCTACATTCCCGGCCACACATTTTGGGCCATTACATTATCAAAATTTGCAAAGAGCAAAAATTAGAGCACTCAAATTTAACAAAGGTCATTTTGATAGACCTATGGAGCTGCTTACGGAAGCTATAATTGAACTACAGTGGTGGGAACATAGCATTAGGTATTGCTCCAACCCCATCATTATTGACAACCCGTCTATGGTATTACAAAATGGTGTATCCAAAGAAACATTTGGATATCGGCAACATACCTACCAGGTAAGCTAAATTCAGTGGCAGACACCAGGTCACGCAAATTTAATGAAAACACGGAATGGATGTTAAATAAAAATGTATTTGCTGAAATTACAGCAAAATATGGTAGACCAGATATTGATATTTTTGCGTCCAGGTTGAATCACCAATTACCAAGGTATGTGTCCTGGGAACCAGACCCTGGGGCAGAAGCTACAGATGCTTTCTCACTGCATTGGGGGAAATGGCGTTTTTTATGCTTTTCCCCCATTCTGCCTCATCAATCGGGTACAAAGGAAAATTCAACAATATTCGGCATCTGGGATTCTCATAGTACCCGATTCGCCTACTCAACCGTGGTATTCGGTCATACAGGGGATGGTGTTAGAACCATGTTCCATTATTGGACATAGCCCGAATTTATTAATTCATCCAGTAACTGGGGGGCAGTCACCCATGCCATAAGACTATGGATTTGTTGATTTGTAGAGTCTGAAAGACCCACTACACGGCATGGGGCTGTCAGACAGGACGATGAATCTCATCACATCCACACAAAGACTGTCAACACGGAAGCAGTACCTCGGACACATCAAGAAATGGGGCATATACTGCTTTGACAACAACCTCGACCAAATGGCCAAGAACATTCCGGCCGTATTGGAATTCTTAACAAACCTCCATTATGATAAACGATTGGACTACAGTGCCATCAATAGTGCCAGAAGTGCACTCTCCAATTACCTATCACAAGGAACGGAGCGGCACACGGTGGGAACGCACCCCCTGGTAACAAAACTTATGAGGGGCATATTCAATGCAAATCCCCCTAAAACCAGGTACTCCAAAATCTGGGATGTGGGTGTCGTTTTGAACATGCTGAGGAGCTGGTCGCCCATAACAGCATTATCACTGCAGAAACTGACCATGAAGATGGTTATGCTCATGGCGTTAGTTACTGCACAACGAGTCCAGTCATTAAGCAAACTGAGCCTGGACTCCTTGATCATCTCACCAGAGAAACTGGTGTTTGTCATACATGAGTTAATAAAACAAAACAGACCAGGTTCATCGGGTCAAGCGATTGAATTTATGGCATATCCATATGACGAACGTCTGTGTATAGCAAGACATATCCAATTATACATGGAATATACTAAGAGCATTCGAGGTCAGGAAATGGCTTTGTTAATTTCTTACAAGAAACCGCACAAAAGGGTCACGACCCAAACTATCTCAAGGTGGCTCAAATGTGTCCTAAAGATGGCAGGAATAGACACTAATGTTTTAAAATCTCATTCCACCAGGGCTGCAGCAACATCCGCAGCAAAAATTCTGGAGGTACCCACGGACCAAATCCTCAGAATAGCAGGATGGTCGTCCGAAAGGACTTTCCAAAGGTTTTATAATAAACCAGTTTTGGAGCCATCATCATTTTCGGAAAGCATTTTACGTTCAATATTATTATTTGCCCGAAGGGTTACAGGGCTATGATTTCAATTAATAAATTTATTTTCTCGTTATATCACACAAGTCTTTGTATAAGTGTGTCTAAAATTGCTAATGATATTCTCTCCCAATACCCAAGGCAGTTGTGAAGCATGGACTCGTTCCACGGCATGAGGTCACAGAGCTTTGAAATCTTCACGTAGTCACTCACGTGACTCCGAAGTAAAATAGTAAGATTAAACGAGAACTTACCAGTTTGAAGTTTGATCTGTATTTTATGAGGAGGAACGTTGAGGGAATACGTGCCCTCCGCTCCCACCCTCCTATGATCATATCAAAAACTGGTATCTCTTTGATAATCTTACTATGTTAGGTCATTATAGTTTCTGTGACCTCACACCGCTGCTTTGAAGAATGACACGCATGCGTTGGAAGCGGGTTCTTCACGTATTCCCTCAACGTTCCTCCTCATAAAATACAGATCAAACATCAAACTGGTAAGTTCTCGTTTAATCTTACTATTTTCCCTATAATGCCACTGATGATTGTTCTGTTATAAACACTGGAAGCACACTTAGTGCCACACCACACTGCTGATTCATTATAGTGCTCTAGGCCCTTCAATCCCACATGGGTATGTACCACCCAACCACCTCCAACCCCAGTACCTTAAAAAAAATCTGCTCAGGCAAAATGCTGCCAAATCACAAACCCGGCAGGAATTCATGCCGTCCATGTGGCAGGAACATGCCAGCCAGGATTTGTGCCATGTTTCTGGCACATAGGGATGGAAGACATAAAGCTTGGTGAGGGAGGGGCTGCTTGTGATATGTGGTGTTGGGTGGGCTGCGGATAGCATTGTAGCTGAAATATAGAGCTTGGGACTGCACAGTGGCATGGCTAGAGCGGCCATTGCTGCGGGTGCTACTACACCTATGGGTAGACTAGTTAGAACTCAGTCTACCTCTATGCTCCTGCTTGATATGATGTAGGCATAGCTCTCCCCAGTTTGTGCACTTCTCAATGATAAACAATGACCAGTATCAAACAACAACCTCTATAAACATATTCAATAGTCACCAACCTATATATATGCATGCTTTTATTTTATGTAAGAAAGAACTGCAGATGCTGGATTAAATTGAAGGTAGACTGATCAGTCTCAAAGAGCGTCTCGACCCAAAACGTTGACACAGAGATGCTGCCTCACCCGCTGAGTTACTCCATGCTTTTATTTTGTTATGATGCCAGTTTCTTTGAAGGAAAGGAACAGTGTTGGCCTCTTTGAAGCTATATTTCAGATATTACACATATTCTATCTTGGTATATATGATGCTTTTACTGAAACATAAGTGAACCTGCAGGGAAACAGAAAAGCCCCTGTGGTCATCACCCCCTGCTTACTTCAAAAAAAATTCAGCTCTGAAACTTTAAGCTGCCACTGACAGTCAAAAAGCCTCATAAAATATTAATCAAAGAAATAACACTCCCACACAGTTTTCCAGGGAAAAAAAATCCCATTCTTCTCCTTACTCAATAAAAGTAATTGAATCTCAATTCTGTTGCAGCTGGAAGTTTCTCCAGTTAGTACAATGACTCTGACGTCCCACCTTACAGTAGAGTTGCACAGCATGGCCCTTCATGCCGACCAAGTTGCCGAACCGAGCTAGTCCCATATTCCTCCAAAGCTTTCCTATCTGTGTAGCTGTGCAAGTGTCTTAATATCCCCATTTTACCCACATTCACCAATTCCTCCGGCAGCTCATTCCACATACACACACCAACTTCTCTGTGATAAAGTTACCTTTTAAATCTTTCCACTCTCACCTTAAATTTTTGTCCTCTAACTGTAGATTTGCCTACACAAGAGAAGATATGTCACCAGTTATCATATCTACACACCTCATGAGGTCACCCCTCAGCTTCATATGCTCCAGGGAAAAAGTGTCCTAGTCTACCCAGCCTCTCCTTACAACTCAAACTCTCCAGACGTAGTGATATCCTCAAACTTTCCTGCACCCATTCCAATTTAATGACATCCTTCCTATCGCAGAGCAACCAGGAATGTACACAGTACTCCAAATGTGGCTTTATTAATAGGTACACAAAATTGCTGGGGAAACTCAGCGGGTGCAGCAGCATCTATGGAGCGAAGGAAATAGGCGACGTTTCGGGCCGAAACCCTTCTTCAGACTGATGGGGGGTGGGGGGGGGGGGAGAAGGAAGGAAAAGGGGAGGAGGAGGAGGAGCCCGAGGGCGGGCGGATGGGAGGGTGGGAGGAGACAGCTAGAGGGTTAAGGAAGGGGAGGAGACAGCAAGGGCTAGCAAAATTGGGAGAATTCAATGTTAATGCCATCCGGACGCAAGGTCCCCAGACGGAATATGAGGTGCTGTTCCTCCAATTTCCGCTGTTGCTCACTCTGGCAATGGAGGAGACCCAGGACAGAGAGGTCGGATTGGGAATGGGAGGGGGAGTTGAAGTGCTGAGCCACCGGGAGTTCAGGTAGGTTATTGCGGACTGAGCGGAGGTGTTCGGCGAAACGATCGCCCAACCTATGCTTAGTCTCCCCGATGTAAATCAGCTGACATCTAGAGCAGCGGATGCAGTAGATGAGGTTGGAGGAGATACAGGTGAACCTTTGTCGCACCTGGAACGACTGCTTGGGTCCTTGAATGGAGTCGAGGGCGGAGGTGAAGGGACAGGTGTTGCATTTCTTGCGGTTGCAACGGAAAGTGCCCGGGGAGGGGGTGGTGCGGGAGGGAAGGGAAGAATTGACGAGGGAGTTGCGGAGGGAGCGGTCTTTGCGGAAGGCAGACATGGGGGGAGATGGGAAGATGTGGCGAGTGGTGGGGTCACGTTGGAGGTGGCGGAAATGGCGGAGGATTATGTGTTGTATTTGCCGGCTGGTGGGGTGAAAGGTGAGGACCAGAGGGACTCTGCCCTTGTTGCGAGTGCGGGGATGGGGAGAGAGAGCAGTGTTACGGGGTATGGATGAGACCCTGGTGTGAGCCTCATCTATGGTGGCGGAGGGGAATCCCCGTTCCCTGAAGACCGAGGACATTTCCGATGCCCTGGTATGGAATGTCTCATCCTGGGAACAGATGCGGCGTAGGCGGAGGAATTGGGAGTAGGGGATGGAGTCTTTACAGGGGGCAGGGTGGGAAGACGTGTAGTCCAGCTTTATTAATGTTTTGCACAGTTGTAACATGATGTCCCAAAACATTTCTCAGTTCTTTGACCGATAATACTGACCACTGCCAGTAATGTTGGTTCTGTATGTGCCTTGCTCCATCCGAAAATAAGCTTTACACATTTTGAAATGTCTGGTTAGTATGTATATTTGTCAAATTTCACTTTAACATTATTAGTACTTGGGAATGCTTCTACAGGTTTTTAATAATCATAAGTTTTCATTAACAGAGGGCAACAGGTTAAATGCTTTTCTTATTTGATGGATTGGACCATGTTACTTTCTTAACATGATTCGGAGTGTAAATCGAGAAAGTATTGTAACTGTTAAATCTAAAGAGATTAAAAATAAGTGCAAACAAAGTAGTCCTTTCTCTGCGAGAAACCCTTGACCATGTGTCTCTGCACACCTGTTTCTCCCTCACTCCCCTGCAAGCTAATACAAGTGTCAGACCCTTGCTGAGGCCTGTCCAAAACACCACATTCCTTCCACAAATACAACACAAGAGATTCTATCTTCACTTCCCCATCAGTCATTGCAAATAAATGAACCTCTTGTATTCAAACAGAGAACATCTGCTGCCTTCTCACTTGTTCTCTCACAAATAGCTCACACAACATGCAAGAGTCTAACTTACAAAATGAAAGGAAGCACTTTTCCTTAAATTATTACTATTGTAATGCACCTCTTTGGTAAAGGTTCGTGAGTACCAGTGGCAGCACTATCAGTGGGTCAGGTTGACTGCATATCCTAACTTGTGGCTTTGTGTTAAATTTTGATGAGATCAACTTACACATGGTGTATCCCTAAATGTACATCTGCAATATAGCCTGTGAATAATCAAATTGTCTGTGGCTCAAAGTAATAAATGATAACTTAGTTTGGTCATCGGTCTAACTTTTCAACACTTACTGACACCTTTCTGGACTGCTCTTTGGTGCCACAGGGATAAATGAACATTATTTTCAGTAACAACCTGGGATTTGGTGGGCGGCGCGACTCTCGTTAGCAGCGGCCTCTGCAGTCCGTCTGTGTTTTTATTATTTTTTGTCTTGTTTTTATGTAGTTTTTGTTTTGTTTTTTTGTCGGGGTATGTGTGTGGGGGGGTGGGAACTTTAAAATCTTTCCCCTGCACGGGAGACCCGACCTTTTCTTTGTCGGGTCTCCGTTGTCGTTGGGGCTGCAACGTGGAGCGGCCTCCAGCAGGAATGACCTGGGGCTCCAGTTGTGGAGCTGCCGACTACTCACCGTCACAGAGCTGGCCGAGTCCGGAGCGGGTGGAGCTGTGGCGGACGCTGCTGTGACCCGACACCCGGAGATTCGGAGGCTGCAACTGCGGGTTTGGCGGACAGCGGCACCGGGAGCCCGCGGGTCCCTGCTGGGAGACCGCTTTTCGGGGCTTCCGCAACGGCGACTTCTCCCGCCCGAGTTGCGGGGTTGAAGAGCACCTGAGCGGGGCTTTACACCATCGCCCCGCGCGGCTTGGAATGGCCGTGGGACTTTGTGAGCGCCCGCCGGGGCTCTAACACCAAGAGCCCGCCGGGGGCTCCAACACCAAGACCTTGCCTTGCATCACCCGGCGTGGCTTTAATGGCCGCGGGACATTTAACATCGCCCGCCGGGGGCTTTCACTTTGACTCTGACTCTGACATCGGGGGGGAGAGTGCAGTGGAGAGAAAAGTTTTTTTTGCCTTCCATCACAGCGATGTGATGGATGTTTGTGTAAACTGTGTTGTGTCTCCGGTCTTTTTGTTTTGTAATGTATGGCTGCAGAAACGACATTTCGTTTGGACCTCAAGGGGTCCAAATGACAAATAAATTGAATTGTATTGTAATTGTATTGTATTGTATTTTATCAAAAACTCCACTAGCCAAAACATGAACATATTTTCAGTAATAATATCAATGCTAACCTCAACAAAAGTAGGAACAAAGTGCTTATGATCACTGCACATGCAATGCTAGACGTCCAAATATTTAGTCATGTAAAAGCAATCCCCGAGGCAGAATGAAACAAAAATACATCTAATTACAAAACATTTCATAACCAGCCTTTTCAACTGACTTATTTTCATAAACTGGTCTTACTGCAGAACTGCAGCTGCTTTTACATTCACAGTGAATTTGCATAATATGCAAAATTACATTGCGCTCCACTCCCATTAAACAATGCCTTAGTTTTACTGTGCTGATAGCTGGTGAATAAAGCCATCTACCATCATCATAGCAATTCTGCCTTGATCTAAAGTCCAGGACCTGATGTAAGCCATGGGGAGCAGCAAGATGGCACAGCTAGCAGAGCTGCTCCTTACAGTTCAATCTTGACATCCAATGCCATCCCCTATGGAGTTGCAAAATTATCTCTGTCCACATGGGTTTGTGTCAGTGTTTGGTGTCCTCTGGCATTTTGAGGCAGCATAGGTTAGTAGGTTAATTGGCCACTCTAAATTGTGTAGGCGAGTAGAGGAATCTGGGGAAGGAGATGATGGCAACATTGGGGAATAAAGTGGGATTAGTGTAAGGGTAGTGCAAGCAATTTCTTAGTTGATGGGGTGTACTTGGCAGGCCAAACTTGAAAATGATATTTACAGTTAAGTTAAACTATAGCTGTGATCGACTCATGCATACATTCAGTTCACCAGATCACACACCAGGAACACTTGTGTTGTATTGAGCAAGGATGTAACTTAATCCATGCTGAGTTAGCGGCAAAGAAACACACAAAAATAATCATATCATTATTCTTTCCTGCCCTCCCGTAATCCAAATCCTCCCACAATGTCTAATCACAACCATATAGCGCTTCACATTTTTAAACTATCCAATGAATAAAGAACCAGCGTTATTTTTGACACAGTATGTGATAAACCAATGGGGGAAGGAATATTACTGGACCTTGTCTTTGGGAATGTATCTGAACAAGAGGAGGGCGTGTCAGCGGTGGAGCACTTTGGAGATAGTGATCACTGATCCATACATTTTGAAGTGGTCGGGGAAGATACAGATGGATCATGAATAAAGATCTTACATTGGGGGGAGACCAATTTCATTAAAATGGCAACGGTAAACTGCATCCACAAGATGGGGAGCATTCAGAAGAGAAACAGTGAATGCTCTGGGCCATCGTGTAAGGATGAAAGCCAAGGGTAACAAATACAAAGAACCCTGGATTTTGAGGGATATTGTGGGTTGGGTCAATAGGAAAAAGAAAGATAGCTGCTATCAAGGAATAAAGATATTCAAGTATAAGAATTATGGGGAGTAATTGAAAAATGAAATTAGAAAGGCAAAGAGGGGAAATAAAATATAATTGGGAGGCAGGTTTAAGGTGATTCCAAATATGTTTTATAATCATATTGAGTGGAAAAGAATAACCAGAGAAAGAATTTAGCCCATTAGGGACAATCTGTGCCTGGAGTCAGAAAGTTTACATGATTTACTAAATTCATACCTTGCATCAATATTCACAAAGGAAATTAACTTTATACTTAGAGCAGGACGAGATTTATCCAGGCTGCCATTGGAGTCAAGGGAAGAGATTGCAAGGGGCCTGACTGAGATTATTTAAGGGGCTGTCCCACTGCGGCGATCTAATCCGCGAGTTAAGAAGAGTGTCTTCGACCTTCAAGCTCGAGGGCCTGAAGTCCCACAACAGGGTTCAGGAACCATTACCTTCCTTCAGCTATCAGGTTGCTGGACCAACTGGCACAATTGTATCTCAGCAGCAGAATACTATGCTCTACCTCTTGCACTACCATAGACGTTTTTGCACTAAAGTCCTGTTTTTTTTCCCAGAGTCTTCTATGTTTTAGACATTTTATGTATAATTTATGTACAATTAGTTTTTGTGTGTTTGGCTGAGTGTATGTGCCTGTGACGATGCTGTAAATAAAATTTTCATTGTACCCATATCACACTGTACTTATGCAAATGACAATAAACTTGACAATACTCTCAGAAAGACAACATTTTAATGATATCACTCCCCAGCCAGGCTCCTTTAATTACTACCTTAGCTTCGGGACTAACATCACCAATAGGCTCATCATATCACCTAAAATTCTCATGGCCATTGGCCTAAATACCTTCCACTGCAGACATCCTGATCCCAATTACTTCAGTCTCTGGCTTTATTCCAACACTGATCCTTTTCTCATCTCCACCTCTAATGAAGACTCCCTAACTCTGATCCACATTCAGATATCAGTTTTAACTCTGACTCCAACTACTCACTCATGCCCAGACCTGGGTACTAATACAACAACACAATATTTAGAATGGTCCATTCCTTCTTTCCTAACAGACCTCATTGTCTTTTGCCCGACCCCTTAAATATCCCCTTGGATCCTGATCTCATGGCACTTCTGGCCCCTGTTCAGCATCCAGATCAAACAAATTCAAACTTTGACCCAACTTCAGACAAGGCGCCGACCAATAGTCCTCTCTCCCTTCTGCAGGAAGTGTTGTTCCCATGTGCCTGCTACTGTTGGCTTCTTCATAATAGAAGACTAGATTGCAAGGTGTGGAGGAAGAGGCCTTGGTGATATACACTGCTGCCATGGTGGGCTTGTGAAGAAGGGAGTGACTGTATAAGGCTGTGTATTACCAGCTAATCAAATAGGCTATTCTGCGCTTATTTATTTATTTATTTATTTAATTCGTTATTTCGAGCAGAATAAAAGAATAAAAAGCAAGTGTGAAACAGCATACAAAAAAACAAAACAAGAATATTTATAAAGTGTCATAAACAATATCTATAAATAAATGAAATCATATGTGTCCGAAAAGGAGCAGGAAGAAGCCAAAGCTTATTAATTCCCACCCCTTATTCAACTGCTTATAATTATCTTATACAAATTTAGCAGCTATATGTACACCATATGTACACCAGCAGCTATATGTACACCAAATTATTTACATTTATACATTAATCAAATATTTACAATGCCATACAAAATGAGAAAAAAAGAAAAAAAGAAAAGAAAAAACCCTCATATACTATATACAAAAAAACCTCATATATACAACTCATCACCCTATAATCACCCTTCCCAATACAATCAGTATAACAAATATCCCACTCACAATCACCTATCCTCATCCCAATATCCTTTAAAAAAGTGTTTTTGTACATCTTTTTAAACTGAATTATGCTTGTGCTAAGTTTTATCTCCTGTTCGAGACCATTCCACAAATTCACCCCACAGATTGCTATGCACATACTTTTAAGAGTTGTTCTGACATTGAGTTTTTTTAAATTATGTTCCCCTCTCAAATGATACCCAATTGGTACCAAGCTTTTGGACTGTAGATGGAATGGAACTCCTCCAAGAAAGTTGAGAGTATTTTATTAAACTCCTCATTACATCTTGTGGAAGGTGAAAAGCCTCTGGGAGCCTGGAATCAAGTTACTCGCTGTAAGGTGCACAGCCTTGGACGTTCATTTGTAGCCTCAGTATTTAAGTGGCTGGTTGATCCTGACGTTTATAACACCCTGGATGTTAATCACGGCAGACCTACTGATGGTATGAAGTTTAAGGGCAGCTGCTCAGATTCTTCCTTGTAGGAAATGGTTATGGTTTTGTACATATACAGTGCAAATGTTACTGACTATTTATCAATCAGTGCAAGAATGTTGTTCCATTCTATTCAGGCATTGACTGTTTTATTATCAGAGGAGTTGTGCATACAATGAACATTTTGCTGTCAGCGAACATTCCCTTTTTTAATGGATAGAACATCATTATTGAAGCAGCCGACCTTCGACAGTGGCCTGAGGAACTTTTGCAGCCAAGGTTGAAGCAACGATGGATAATAAACACTGGCTTTACCAGCAACATCCATATCCCATAAATAAAGAAAAATAATTACCTCCAACAACTACAGCCATTTTTGTCAATCTAAGTGCAGCTCTAGCCAGTGGAATGTTTTCTACAATTCCCATTAATTTCAATTATAGAGAACATTTGTTGATGATACACCAAGTCAAATATTGTCTTGAAGTCGGGGGCAGTCAGCTTCACTATTCTCCTATTTTTTGAAGTGTGTTTTTAGAAGCTATTATAATTTACTTTTATAGTCTTGCTATTTTCATGTTTAATTGCATCCTTGTTATTCATTGCCAATTTCAAAAATACTCCCAATCCTTGTGCTTACTAATCAAATGGCCACTTCAATACTATCCCAAATTTAATGTGAGTTTAACTACTTTTAATTGAAGTCTTGTAATTTCAGGGAAGTGGACAGAAACATTATCAAACAAAACGTATGCACCATCTGGGGGCAATTCAGCAATGAAGACAGAAGATTCAAACCAAACTTGCAATTTTCAAAGGAATGGTTTAGCAAGAACCACTTGCTTCATTCAGCACCACCAACACTGCACTCTGTTGGAGTAATTATCAAACAAAATGTAATTTTGAACATACAAGAGATGATAACCAAAACTCAGTAAATTGGCAAGTTAAACTCATAGAGAGGAAAGTAGAGATTTCTTCAGGGAAGAATTCCAGAGATGCTTAACTCATCTGGTATGAACAAAGATCAAAGATATATACAAGGAGCCACTTGCAGAATCTCAAATGATCTGCTGCTTTCAGGGCTGGAGATTATTATAGAGGTAGAAGCTCATGAGATGAAGGAGGAACATAAAAACAAGAATGAGAGATATAAAATGTTGCCAGAATGAAGGCTAGCGGTGGCCAGTCAGCATGCAGGGTACCAAATTGTTGGGTTCTCTGGAGTTATTATAATATTATTATTATTATTATTATTATTATTATCTGTTCATTGGGACCAGATAAGGTCATGGGCAGTATTTTTGCATAATTTCAAGCTCTATTAATTTGTAGATATTCGTGGGACATCATTGACCTTATTGCCATCTCTCTATGCCCCTGAACTGACGTGGCAGTTAATTGTGAAACAGATTGTCAAGTCTCTAACTCACGTACTGTGCAAACTTCATCCCTTTGTTGTTTTTTGTAATGATCCAGTCACTTTACAGAAACTGTTGACAGGAATGAATACATTCCAGATTAATTGAGATATTTCAATTTAATTTCACCAACTGATATTGTGGTATTTGAATTTGCTTCTCTTCATCAACAGTCCAAAGCTCTAGCTCCTGGCCCAATAACCTAACCACTGCATTACGGTACCCCTAACAAGGATGTAACAAGAGAGGCCCACCAGGAAAACATTTTCTATTATATATTCTATTCTACATTTTCCCTGAACTTCATCCTTCATCTCTCATTTTCACACCTTATCCTTCCATATCGCGGTGTCTCCCTCTCCCCTGATGCTCAGTCTGAAGAAGGGTCTTGTCCCGAAATGGCACCCATTTCTTCTATCCAGAGATGCTGCTTCTCCCGCTGTGTTACTCCAGCATTTTGTGTCTATCTTCGGCATACACTGGCATCTACAGTTCCCTCCTAAGCATTGTTTTGTTGAGGCAGGGTTAAATACTTCAGCAAATGATGGGGGAGCTAAGGATAAGATTAACAACAGTCAAGCAATTGAAACTGGGTGAAACTTTACCATTTAATTCCCAAAATCTCAAGTAAAAATTACCGTATGGGATTTTTAACGTTTGAAGCAAAAAAAAAGTACCAAAAATTAATATTACGTAGAAAGTCATGTTGTATTATCACATCTGGTTAATATTTCCTTTTATGGTTAGTTGGATACCTCAATCGCATGGAAAACAGCCATTGTATTTAAAAAAATATTTCAAGCAATTTAATAAATTGTATAGTATCTTCAGGGTGTAGTATGTCTGCCCATGAATGGAATGAACATGAAAGCCCCACTGCTGTTTTACCTATAACTTCATCTCGATCCCTTCAAAATGGTTTCAAATTGAGTGAAATGTTACCCAAGATCCAAACAGTTGGGATATTGTTTTTGCTTCTGAGTTACTTGGATTACGAGAAAAAAATAATTATGGTGTTTGACAAGATATCTTATTTCATTAGGCCCATTATCAAATGATAACATCATTAGCTATGCATTGTAGTATTATAAAGCTTCATATAACTAGCACGATAGTTTGTCCTTTGCATAGAGCTGCTAATCAAACTGCTATTAAACCGATCAAATTCCTAATCATTCTAATCAGCAATCACATTCATGCAAACATTTCTGCAAACTGAAACAAAACTAGTTAACTTTTGTGCTATTTTCATGCTTGATATATAACTTGTCATTATTTCCTATTATAATTTGACTTCCACAAAATAATTGGAATATATCTCAGCAGAAAGTGTAGACAGATAATAGACGAGCAGTAAATGAATGAATGAATACATTTATTGGCCAAGTATATTCACATACCAGGAAATTGCCTTGGTGCTCCGCCCGCAAGTGACAACATGACATACAGTGACAGTTAGGAATGACACATAAAACATTAAACATTAATAATAAAACATTATCGATTAAACCGTCTAAGCCCAAGAATTTCAAAAGCTACTATAGTGAATTTACTGCCAAATTCCTTTAAGATTTTCAACCACTTAAGGACCTCTATACAAATGCATCTTTTACATTTCTGTACAACATTCATAATCGTGCTGACATCTTAAGGTCATAAGTGATAGGAGTAGAATTAGGTCATTCGGCCCATCAAGTCTACTCCGTCATTCATTCATGGCTGATCTAGCTCTCCCTCCTAACCCCATTCTCCTACCTTCTCCACATAACCTCTGACACCCGTATTAATCAAGAATCTATCTATCTCTGCCTTAAAAATATCCACTAACATGGCCTCCACCGCCTTCTGTGGCACAGAATTCCACAGATTCACCACTCTCTAACCAATTAAATCTAATCTAATCTGACTAATCCAATGAGAGCATCTATCGTTATAGTTGGCTAAAACTGAAATTCCCAAGATGTTGAATGGGAGCCCTCGATATTTTCTTCTCATCATGGCCAGATTAACACTTTGGGTATTAGGGTTAAGAAGGGATTAAGAATGCACAACACAAATTTCCATAGGAATTAAGCAATTTATCAAGTAGATGAGTAATCAAGTACAAGGTTATAAGGTGTAGGAAGGAAAAGCAGATGCTGGTTTAAACAGAAGACAGTCTGAGGAAGGGTCTCGAACCAAAACGTCACCCTTTCTTTCTCTCCAGAGATGTTGCCTGTCCCGCTGAGCTACTCTAGAATCTTGTGTCTATTACCAGGCTATACGATTTTAGCCTCAATCTTAGAAAGCAGTTTTCGGTAATAGGTAGTAATAATGGAATTAGATTTTAACCATATTCATAAGGGCATGTGTATGTACCATTTTTAAAAATCAGATTTGATTTCTTATCCATATCTGAAGTGCATACGAGCCTATAAGCTTCCTAATTAATATTTTTTTTTTGAACATTGAAACCCTGCAGGCAGTTAGAAGATAGTTAAGAAATAATGGCATAAACTCATATACAGTAATCTTCAAATGTTGTGTTTTCAAAACACCCTTTAGTTTACCCACAGGGTAGTTCTTTGCCTTGATGTTGAGAGAGTTTCGGTCTTGAACCACGGCGCACTTTTCTTGCAAATATAGAGAGCAATTTAACAGTGTACGTCTTCCTCAACATCTCAATTATCTTTAGTCGCAAGTTACAAATATTGTAGAGTTACAAACTACAAATATAAACTACAACTACTGTTGCAAACTACAAGCCTTAAATAATGCACACCTGAGATTCTGTATTCTTTATTACGAATAATCTCTAGGAGTGCATTATTTTAAGCCGTGTAATTGTCATTAGTTTGAGACTGAAGATAATTGAGAGGTTAAGACAAACACTATTAAAATGCCCCCTATATCTGGTATAAAAATGTCATAGTTCAAGACAGGAACTCTCTTTCAAATAAAGCGATTGGCCTCCCCTATGGGGAAACTAAAGGGTGTTGTGAAAACACAAATTCTGAAGATTACATGGATTACATGAAAACAAATAAAGTAACTGCTGTGCTTTCAGTGATTCAATACACCATTATGTAAACTATCTTATGTGCTACAATACTCACTGGGGGTGAGCAAAAATCCACGTTAGCTTCAGAAGGGAACAAGAAAACAAAAGGACGCCTCCCTCCTTCTCGTGGATAATTCTCCCCCTTTCATCAAATTTTTGTCATCATGCCTCAAGAACAGAATTCTGCTATCCAGAGATGCTGCCTGATCTGCTGAGTTACTTCAGCACTTTGTCTTTTTTTTTTGTAAACCAGCACCTGATGTTCCTTGTTTCTACAGGTTCTCTGCTCTTCCTTCATGTTCCTCCTCCATGGTAGTAAAGAAGAATATCACGGGATATGGACATCTTCGTTGGAATACAACAATTGATGTAACCCAAAGTTAAAAGCACCACTAGGTGTGCCTCGGATTTCCACATGCATTTGATTAAGTTATAAATCTTGCTGCTTGATCAGAATGATTCTCAGAACTACAAAATTGCTACAGCAACATTTTCTGCAACGACCAACATAATTTGTGTGCACTGTGCTGTTTTTGAAGGAAGGATACAGTGTGGCATATTAGATACTAATAATCCTAGTGTTTAAATATTAGAGGCATGTGTCTCGACCCGAAACGTCACCCATACCTTCCCTCCTGAGATGCTGCCCTGTCCCACTGAGTTACTCCAGCATTTTGTGTCCATCTCATGTACAGTAAAAGCAAGGAATTCCTCACTATACTACAGAGATTTGATAGTCACAAAGTGGCCATGGTTTTATAGAGTAATGGTGCAAACCCAGGCAGTTTTGGTGCAAATTTATCATTCCACTGCAAAATCTGGACCACTGTATCAACCTTGCAATAATTTAGAAAAGCATATGCAGAAAAATCAATTGATTTTATCTTACATTCATTGCTGGCAAGTGATCTGACTCATGAAATCAATATAATGTGGCAATAGCTGTTCATACTAATTTTAGAGGGAAAAAAATCGACTTTCGTAAACAGAATTATCAAACTTTTGACACAGATTACACAAAAGAAATATTGTAGGTCTTTCATCCGAAAACATAGCTGAGCATGGTTGGAATTTAAATAATATTCCCCCTCTTCTAGAAAGACCAATCACATAATATGTATTCACTCGAGTTCTAAAATATACATCAGATGTTTTCTTTTGACTTAAACCAAATTGCATTGTTGAGATGAGAGAATGTTATGCGGATTTAGTTTCGATTTTTCAGGCAATCCAATATATATTTTGGCATGCTGCCTTCTAAAATGACCAATTTTTAAATGTTTAAAACGTTATTCTCACACTTAACATATCTTTCTTTGTTTAAAAAGGGTCATATTTAACAATACCAGGTGTAGTTAAGATACATAACCTGACACTGTAAGATAACACATTTTTATAATTCTGCCACACAAGGGAGGTAGTTTAATAAAATTGCTTTGGCGCAGACAGAGGAAGTCTTAGATAGTGGAATACCAGGTGGAAAGTCATCTCCATTACACACCATTTCAATTGCTCACAATTGAAGCTCTCTTTTGCCAGGAAACTAGGTTGTGAATGGAGCGCTATTCCATATCTGCCATTCACAGGTTATTTTATACATTTGTTTATCATACAATTAAAACACCTTTGGCAAAGGCAAACATTACTCATTGCAAACATCTGGATTAGTCACATTCCAATTTCATCAATATTATCAGGAATTTGGCATTAAAAAAACACGTACAATATTTATGCCATAGGTATTATTGAGTCATTGATCACGCTACGAGAAAGATATCAGAATGAAGAACAAATTGCTGGTTCACTTTCATTGATGTTTCCGATTTGCTGACAGATATCAACCAGGTTGAATGGTGAGGATGGCATTTCATTTAACATGCCAATGTGGTGGACACTTGCAAATGCACGATATAATTCAAAAATTGGCCCGCTTTGACAAGACCTCAGGTGTTATGCTGGACTGAACAATTATAAAGCTCACAGGGATCAAGGGGGAGTAACAAAAGTGATTCAAAGCTGGCTCATGGTCAGGAAGCAAAGCACAATGGATGAGGACTGTTTGCACAAGGCTCAGAATATATTTATAATTTAGTTAAATCTAGGGAGCACAATAAAGTCTGCAGATGATGCAAAACTAATTGGTTGTGTTTGACAGGAAGGAGCGAAAAAAAATGAATACGGGTCCCACGATTAATGATCCAGCGCCTTTGGTTCCAATGCCTTGCCATATTATCCGTTTTGCCGGACCAACAGAGGTCACGTAAAAATTATACAACAAAACATCTCTGACCCACTAACTAATTTCTTTGTACTCCAGTGGTAAATAATATATCACAATCTCAGGGCTGCCAACATTGAGTGAGAGTTGGGAGTGAGAAATTGCGAGGGGGGGGGGGGGGGGGGGTATTACAGTTAATATGTATTGCAGTTATATTACAGTTAATATGTACTGAGGGCAAATTTTTTTCTTCCAATGCTCCCCATCCCCAATTATTTTTACATAGAAGTGATTGAAATCCAAGTGAAGTCTAAATGGCATCATAAACGTCAAACCTCCGGAATGGATGATATTCATCACGTGGTTGGTTGGGGTCAGTATCAGTACAATTACTATATTAAAATTTGAATCTTCAGATGTCCTGGTTCAAGCTAAAACTAAAGACAAATAATAATCTCCTCATACATTCCCCTGCAAGTATCTCTGTCACTCCTTTAAAATATTCCCCTTCTTTGAACAAGCTCATAAATATCACATCTGAATCAGTTTCCTTCTGATTACACTCCTTCAACTACACTCAAACACTCACCAGCCCCGGCTCCCCGCATCTGTCCCCGCCCGCTGCTTCTATCCCTCCCTCAGCCCCGGCTCTCCAACAACTGCGGCCCATGCAGTTTATATGAGTTTTGAAATTTTCGTTGATCACAGAATTTCTCACGACAGAGCGTGAGAAATTTGTGATCAGCGTGAAAGTGTAAGAATTTGCCCAAATGCGTGATTCTCACGCTCAAAGCGTGAGAGTTGGCAGCTCTGTAATCTAGATGTACAGACAGCCTTGCCAAAACAATGAGGAAGAAGAATGTCCCTGAAACTGCAAATATTCATCACTTGAAATTAGTTTTTCTTTAAAGACCTATAAAACAAATGTTAAGCACTGTACCCAAAACTGTACGTTTGACTCAGAACAGCACCTTGTAACAGCAGTTCAATATCAAATCTCCTTTTAATTACTTCAGACTTTTAATTGATTTTCCTCTCATTATTGCACCTGATCATGGCATTAGTAAAATCTGTATATTTGCCTTGGGTATCAACTGTGATACCAGATAAAACAAGCAATTAACACCTAATTAAAGAATCGTAAAATAGTAACAACAGAGATCTGGAAAAAATGTGCTCCTCTGACACCACGCCAGGTTCTCTAAGTGTATCCAGTGAGACCTATTCTCTGCCTTTTTCCTCCACAGCCATGCAAATATTTTCCTTGGCTAAACTCTGTTGACTCACAATAAAGAATTCAATTAGCAATACCTTCATTGTCATTAACCACTTCTAGAGTACAAGCTTGGAAGCAAATGCCGAAAAAAATTCAATGAATAACTGAACATAATAATCAGTCATGGGGTGATAAAGCATGGAAACAGGCCCTTCGGCCTAACTTGCCCACACTGGCCAACATGACCTAGCTACACTAGTCCCACCTCTGGTCCATATCCATCCAAACCTGTCCTATCCATGTGCCAGAAGGAACTGCAGATGCTGGTTTAAACCGAAGATAGACACAAAATGCTGGAGTAACTCAGCGGGACAGGTAGCATCTCTGGAGAGAAGGAATGCGTGACGTTTCGGGTCGAGACCCTTCTTCAGATACCCATGTACCTGTCTGACTGTTTCTTAATTGTTGGGATAGCCCAGGCCTCAACAACCTCCTCTGACAGCTTGTTCCATACCCCCACCATCCTTTGTGTGAAAAAGTCACCCCTCAGGTTCCTATTAAATCTTTTCCCCTTTACCTTAAACCTTTGTCCCCTGGTCCTCGATTTCCCTACTCTGAGCAAGTGACTCTTTGCATCTACCTGATCTATTCCTCTCATGATTTTATACATCTCAATAAGATCACCCATCATTCTCCTTCACTAATAATGGCACTCTTTTCTCCAGACAACAAGCTGAGAGGTGACTTAATAGGTCTTTAAAATTAGTAAAGGATTTAGAGAAATCCAAAATCAAAGAACATAAATAGAAGGCAAGAACAAATACAACAATAAGGAACTTAAGAGAATTTCTTCATCCTACCACCTAGCTGAGTGAAAGGGGGCAAGGTTGTATTCCTAGACAATGCTCTATTTCGCAAATTTCATTAATGCAAAGCTGTGTCATCAGCACATGCGTCAAGAAATAAGAGTTGAAAAAAATATTTCAATGCTTTATGTAGATCCAAAAATATATTTTTTGCGTTTATTTATTTGTCACATTTTTACTCAAATTCCATGAGAGAGAATTTAATTCCATATTTCAGATTGTGATTTGTGAATTCTGTTAGGGCAAATTTCAACCAAAATGCAGGGGTTGCCTGTTCTATGTAATTCTATTTGGATCTCATTGGATCTACAGAACGCATTGGAATTGACGCAGACTTTATGATTACTTCCAATAGTTTTTAAAAATGCTACATGCATAGGCATGTAAATAAAATCAGAAACTAAATACTTTGCTCTGCATTTAAGGAACATATTTAAACAAAATCTTTATTGTTCCGCTTTCCACGAATGCTCCCCGTCTTACATTTTCTAATCTAAAGTAATTTTTAAATGTTTTCTTTTAAGTGCCTTTAAAAGTCTGATAATACTGCATGCTTCCGACATTGGGAAACTATATTGGCAACTTTTCTGGGCAGTACAGCAATATACATATTTCTCCAGTAAACTAGGCAAGTTTAAAGGGAGGGCAAGAACCTGAGCTACAGCGAGTTCAAAGGCAGCCTTGGAACCAGGCCCAGTGGGTTGAAGTGAGAGCATGAAACTGGGCCCTGGTAAGGTTAAAGGCAGCCTGTGAATAGAACCCCAGTGGGTGCATGGAAAAGGAGCCCGGAAGATTTGAAAGGGAGTGTGGGAACTGTACTCCCAGTGAGTATAAAGGTAGCACAAGAAATAGGATCCCAGAGAGGGTTAAAGACAGCTAGGATCAGAGTCCATGTTGGTTCAAAGCGTGCACAAGAACGTGGCCTCGATGAGCTGAAAGGAAGCATGGGAAGCAGTGTCCCAGTGATGTCAAAGGGAGTCCCACAACAGGGCCGTAGAGGGATTAAAGGAGCATGGGAAAGGGGACGTGGTGTTTAAGAAGCTGCATGGAAATGAGCAACCGATGAGCCAGGTGCAGATCCATTGGGATTTTTGAACAATAGAATATTAGATCTTTAAGAAGGAACTACAGATGCTGGAAAATCGAAGGTACACAAAAATGCTGGAGAAACTCAGCGGGTGCGGCAGCATCTATGGAGCGAAGGAAATAGGCAACGTTTTGGGCCAAAACCCTTTTTCAGACTGAGAATATTAGATCATCAGTTTTCTTTTATATTAAATTGGCAAAATACAGGCTTTGAACAAATTGTTGAAATGGCATGACACAGAAGTAGTAGGAAATAAATTGTGCACAACAATCTATTGAGATTTCAGTCTGCAGCCTTGAAATTGACTACATAACCACTCAGCTTAAATGATCCAGTTTCAATGTTATCCAATGGAGCCTGCAGTGCAGAACATTTTGCGATAAAACCAATCCAGACAGAACATTAGAGAGGAGCTATCCCATGACCGATTTACAATTCTGCTGGGATCAATATGTTGGGAGCAAGATGTTCCACTTCGTAAGAGTGGTGGGACAATCTCAGCAGAAGCAGGAGCATAGCATGCCCCATCACTGTATCCGAGTCATTTAAAGAAACACTTTGCTGCTGCTGATGATGATGATATTTTAAATAATCCAGTTTCAATGTTATCTAATGGAGCCTGCAGTGGAGAACATAATTTTATGCCATTTTCAAACAGGATTTTATGGCCAATTCTGTGATTTTTTTAATTGCATGGGATCCTACATTAGCACTAAATACCGCAGTGTTGTAGCACAAGAATTGGGAACAACCTAATTTTTGTGGATGTGCTGATTTGTCACAAACATAGATACCAACACTGGAAACTAATCTTCCCAGTGTACCAATTTATTGCCTCAGTTTCAACAGCCAGCTAAAACCATATGCCTTTATATTTCACTTTGTCCAATGCCTTTGCTGTACCGTAACTACTTTACCTTATCCAATTATCTATACGTATCAGCAATATTGAAGAGATCGAGGCATCCCTCAATTAACAACAAATGGCTGAGAATCCAAAAAGCAAGAGAAAGAAATGTTGACAATTCAGCAAAAAACCTGCATCCGAGCGAAGTTGATTATTGATTGCCAAGATTTATGGGTGTCCTGTGAATTGTGTATCTTTTCTCATGAGAGGCTTGGTTAGAATTATCTTCCTGAACACATCTAAAAGGCAGTAAATAAAAATACTTTTTGGCTTTCTGTACCTTGTGACTTCTTGCTGTAGTCTTGACACACTGGGTACGTAGAACATCACTCCAAAGAAAAGGAGGGGCTCATTGGCAAATTTGTCCAGTTGTTTCTTCAGGGCCTTTTCTAGCTCCACCCATCGTCCTTGCTGAGTTTTACTGAGAAACCAAAGTCCAAAATAGTGTGTCTGGTGGAAGAAACAGAGAGACATTTAAAATATGTATATAGTATCAATGGGTGGTTCCAGATATACACAAACTAGGAATAAAAGTGCTTTATGGTCTTTTTTAACATCGGGAGGGGATTTTGCTGCTGGAAAAACAACAAAGATTTTTGTCATTTCTGATTTAAGAATAGATTCCATTCAAGGTTCCCTTTGTTCACTGATATAGAGTCATAGCATCAATACAGCACATGCCTGTTGGTGGGGCTCATGTTGTCGACCTCCCTGTGGTGAGCCCTGTCAACTGACGTCAGTCAGGCGAATGACAACAACAGAGAGCAGCAGCGCCGCTGCTTGGTTGCAACCCGGTTTTAGGGCGGGCACCTACGGATGTCGAACCGGATGGCATCACCCTGCTGCGGACATCAGCTGACTCAAAAGCAAGAAGGCGGCCTGTTGGTCCAAGATGCCCCATCAAAGCTGGTCCCGTTTACTTGTATTTGATCCATATCCCTCTAAACCTTTTCTATAAATGTCCTGTCCAAACGTCTTTTAATTGTTGATGGCATGGAATGATTCCCAACCCATGTCCCAAAAGGAGACTTTTCCTCATGGGGCACATTATTCAAACATAGGCAACACTAAAACACAAACTGATTACATTGAGGAATGTACAATTCACAAAACTGATGTACAACTCATCAGTTATTTTGATGAGCTTAACAACAAATTTCAAAGATGCTAGTACAATCTTGTGTTGAGCTGTTAAAACAAATTTCAAAGATACTAGTACAATCTTGTGGCTTTCTTTTCATATCCTTCTGCGTTTTCACATACCTTAGAACAACTTTTGTTACTGAACCGTATCTTGATATATTTGGCCTAGAATTGGATTCAATTCAAGGACAACACTCCCACCTACCCCATTAGACAGCACATGTGGTAGTCTACACATACCCCATAGCCATCACATCCCCCGGTCACATCAGGTCCTATGAAGTGGGAACGTGTCACTCTTGACCTCGAAATACTTCTGCAGAGGACACCCACCCAAATTGTAGCAACTGGTCTTTCAACCAGCTTTTCATATCTGTAATATTTTGTTGGTAAATTCAGTTCATATGGTCAATATAGCAAAATGCAAAGAAGACATCTTTAGTGCAGGGGGCTTGGGTTGGGGTGCAGGTTTAACATAGAAAAAAAGTATAATTTACCTACTGCAACAGACAGTTTATTTGAAATTATTGACTCTTTAATGCCTATTTGCATTCTACCTCAAAATAACTCAATGGGACAATGTAATCTTTTGCAAACAATTTCAGAGACAGAACTGTATCCACCAAATAATTCAAACTAATTTGTTTTTTTTTCCCAAATAGAAGTTCCGGGCCTGGCCCTTTAGTAAGCAGATTGGCCGATCTGTCGACAGGGTCATCACTTTGGGGTTTGGTGGGTCTCCAAACTCTGCACCATCTCCCTCTCCCCTAATTTTACTCCCCAGTCCTGATTCAACTTTATGTGCACACTTAACTTTTGTTGCATTGCTCATTTGTTGGCTGCCAGCTCTTCCCACCTATTTCCTGTTGCCACCTCCGCAGGCTTTCCAAACAATTTTCTTCACACAAAGTTCAAACAGTTTCTTCCCAGCTGTTATCAGGCAACTGACTCATCCCACCACAACCAGTGAGCAGTGCTGCACAACTATCTACCTCTTTGGTGACCCTCAGACTATCCTTGATCAGACTTTGCTGGTTTTACATTGTACTGAATGTTATTCCCTTAAGGGCCTGTCCCACGAGCATGCGACCTGCATGCGGCAAGCGCGACCTAAAGGGCCGGTCCCACCAGCATGCGCCTGCTTGCGGCAAGCGCGCCCAAACCAGAAGCGGGAGCCGCGCGGAGGTCGAGTGAGTGACACGGCGTCGAGGCGGCTGCGTATGCCCATCGAGGCGGTGCGTATGGCGTTAAGGCGGCTGCGGGCCGGCAGGCCGGCAGGCCGTTGCCGCGCGGAATTTTTAAACACGGTCAGTTTTTCGGAGCCCCGCGCGATGTCGGGACCAGCTCTGCACAACTCCATACGGCTTCGGCGATCGAAGTGGGATTGGCCCCGCGAGGCTGTACGGCTCAGGCGACCACGTTAGGTTGCGCTTGCCGCATGCAGAAGCATGCTGGTGGGACCGGCCCTTTAGGTCGCGCTTGCTGCATGGAGTCGCATGCTCGTGGGGCAGGCCCTTTATCATGTATCTATACACTGTAAATATATCAATTGGAATCATGTGTTGTCTTTCTGCTAACTGGTTAGCACACAACAAAAGCTTTTCATTGTACCTCGGTACACGTGACAATGAACTAAACTGAAAAGTTAGCAGCATTGCTCTCATGGTTCTAGGATATGCTTTAAAAAGTGATGCCTCCAGGAAATAGCATCTTTTTCTCCGTGGAAAACTAGATAATTAGAAGAGTTTGGCAGTCTGACACAAACAACTTGGTAAAAACTCAACCAGCCGAAGACAAGTGAGTCATCGGAAATTTTGTGTTCACTTAATAACATGTTGCATGTTTTGCGGCAATGCTAATTATATTTGGTGATATTTATAAATAACTTCTTAATGCTTCTTCTTAATGCTAAGACATCCTGCTGATATTCTGCCGGAAGTGGCCAGTTCCGATACAGACAGAAAGAGTGAGTGACCCAAAGGTGGAGAATTCAATGTTAAATCTGAAAGACTGCAACATGACTAGATGAGAAAAGAGGTGCTGTTCCTCATGACTGCATGGGGCCTTGTTGCAAGAGGTCACGGACAGAGTGAGAAACTATCAGCTCAATCTGTAGAATCTATTCTACAATTATTTATTCTACATTTTCCTAGATCTGCATTCCCTTTGTCCTGTTTTCAAACCTTACACTTCCTTATATATACACTTCCTTATCTATGTACCTCCCACTCCCGACATTAGTCTGACGAAGGGTCTCGACCCGAAACGTCACCCATTCCTTCTCTCCAGAGATACTGCCCGTCCCGCTGAGTTACTCCAGCATTTTGTGTCTATCTTCCGAGTAAAATCTTCTGTAGTCAATACTCATCCTGCTGAAAATTCTCAAGCCTTCCCTACCTACCCTGCATTACCATTCAACACAACCTTCTTCCCTCACTCATTAACACCAATTCCTCCAGAGCTTAATTTCTCCTTGCTTGTTGGATCATTCTCCCAGTTATTTCTTAACTCTGCAACCAACGCCAATTTTCAGCTTCTCTCAAAACAGAATGCAAAACCCTCACATTTTATCCAAACACATATTTACAATATTTACAGACATTTTACACTATATGCTGGTCTATAAACTCATAATTCAACTTTGGCTACTGAAAGTGTTTGCAGTGATGTCAATAAGGCTACAATGTTAAATGCCACATTATGGTAATGTTTAACTTAATAACCTTTAAAGCCAGTGTTCATGTATCCTTTCTAGGGAAGGCCCCAAGTAAGCATCACTCTGCAACTGCTTGTAAAAGCGTGGATCCTGCCTTCAGGGAAGAGCCAGGTTATCATGCTCATTTTGAAGTGCACTACCTGAAGTGTGAAGGCAGCACACTACATAAATGATATAGCCACTGAAATACATTTATGAAATGCCACTCATGAAATTCATATTCAATGTTCAAATATCCCATTATCGTGGACCGCAAGGTGGCGCAGCGGTAGAGTTGCTGCCTACAGCATCAGAGACACGGGTTAAATCCTGACTACAAGTTCGTCTATATGGAGTCTGTATTTTTTTTCCCTGTGACCTGCATGGATTTTCTCCTGGATCTCCGGTTTCCTCCCACACTCCAAACACATAGAGGTTTTTCCATTAATTGGCTTGGTATAATTGTAAATTGTGCCTGTAAGATAGTGTTAGTATACGGGGTTCATTGGTCAGCGAAGGGCCTGATTCCACATTGTATCTCTAAACTAAACTAAACTAAACTAAACTAAACTAAATTTGATGATAGACACAAAGGAGTAACTCAGCAGGACAGGCAGCATCTCTGGAGAGAAGGAATGGGTGACGTTTCAGGTTGAGACCTTTCTTAAAACTAAATTTGTTTATACTTCAACAATATATAATCAAGGGAACCTTTATCGCAATGCTACTGCATACAAATAATGTATTGTGGCATTGGTATTAATCAGCAAGCTGTTGAAGCACGTTAACTTAGAAAGTCCTAAATTCAATTCTATGCCGGCATTGAGTTGGGGCAATAGTAAAGGTACTACAATAGAGCTGAAAACTCTTGCCTAGAATGTTGTGTGCTGGCACAAATGCGAATGGTGCCTTTGTGTAATGTGCCAAGAGCCATAATGGACAGCTGCAAACGTCAGTTGCAGCTGAATTGCCTATACAAATTTTTCTTCATGCGTTGCAGTCAAATGTAAAAGTTAAATGTACCATCTGCCAAAGCTGTGCCCGAAGGGGAAGCAAGTGGCAGCAGTCAGAAGGTGTATTGGGTCTGGGAAAGAGGGGGCGGGAGAGAAGGGAGTTTGGTTCAGTGCCTCTGGCAGTGTTCTCCGTTATGGAAATCGGAAGGTCACAGCCAGGGATGATTTGGGGAGAGAGAGGGACACAAGTAACTACGTAAACTGGTCTACCCCAAAGGACAGAAGTAATAAGACTACTAGTGGAGCCCAGCCTTTTATAAACATGTCTGCCCAAGGAATGATCAATGTGTATGAAGGAACTGCAGATGCTGGTTTAACCCAAAGATAGACACAAATTGATGGAGTAACTCAGCAGGACAGGCAGCATCTCTGGAGAGAAGGAACGGGCGATGTTTCGGGTTGAGACCCTTCTTCAGACTGACATCAGAGGGGAGGGAGACAGACAGTCTCCCTCCCGTGTATTTACGTGAACACAAAACGTCACCCATTCCTTCTCTCCAGAGATGCTGCCTGTGCAAGGAAGTGTGAAGGTGTGAAAACTGGCCAAGGAATGATCAAATTTGGCTGCTCCATTGACAATGTGAAATGACCTTCCCTGCAAAACTCAGTGTTGCCTGGAAAATTATGTCATTTGATGCTTGCTTGACAGAAACCGATTTAGTTTTGCAGAAATGGTCCATACCTGCGTTTGTCCAGTTACATCTGGGAGTGACATGAAACACCATTGAAATGGTCTGCACATGTTTCTTTTCAAAACAGTGCCACTCAATTGAACTTCAAGGCAAAGGTCTGTGGAAAGGACAAATAAAGACCCCACCTGGGTTTCTGCACGGCCTCAGTGACTATCCAATGGTCCACCTACGTGCAATGCATTCCCCACCTTTTAATACTCACTGCCACTGCCATGGATTGGTAATTATATTGGCTTAGCATGCACATTCCGAATGATCATTTGGGTGAGGTACCCAGGTGAGTCAGGATATCAAACGGGATTAATTTCAAAGAAAATCGTTTCAAAAATTCAATACAAGGCAATATTTTGATACAAAAGGTGCCAGTTGCTATAGATCTACCTAGGAAAGAGTTGTGTAACATTTGGATTTTGAAACTGCTGACACGCTGCATCATTATGGAGGATATCATGCAGACGGTGTCACTATAGTTACATCCTAGGCAGCTATAAACACCCACAAACATTGTGCTACCCTCCCTTCCCCCGAGTTCTTCAAGGGATAAACATACAAGTGGAATTGATCAAATTTGATCTATCCAGCTTTCTTTAAACCATAAATAATAAAAAGATTTTGGCATAAGTTCAAAGAAGAACTGAAATATTAAAATGACAGGTTGTTCATTAGATTAACGGGGGGAGGCCAACGTCAGACAGGAATGTGTTGATGATAGGTTGTGTGCCCTGAAAGAACCTGCGCAATCTCTGCCATGGAGGAGCATAACTTTCAAATGATTAATTAATAACATTTCAGACATGTTGTTTACATCTTTTCAGGAGAAGCAGGACGACTTGCACGTTGCGACTTGTGTCTATTGCACTGCACCATGTGGAACGCAAAGGTATGGCGGAATGCAAAATTATGGTAAATGCACAACCTTAAAACGTGTTGAAAGCAGGATCAGGAACACCAGCGTGGCATTTAAAGGCACTTTTATTGCAAGGTCTACGCCAAAATAGCATTTGAACTCAGGATCCACATTCAGAACCATCATTACAAGTAAACCTATGCAGGCATTCCTGTTTTAAATGGGACATCTGCAAATGTTGATGCTGATCTGCAATCTTTTGATGGAGTCATTATTTCTAAGGAGGAGCCAATTAGCAGGAAAATTAATGACTAGGGAGAAAATTGATTACGTGAGCAAATTGACAGGAAATACCAGATCAAACTCGCAAAGGCTTATGTTGAAATATATGAAGGGAGAGCATAGGTAGGGTCTGTGTGGAACCTTGGAGAGTGAAATAGGGGATTTAACATGGGAAAACAAAGAATTGGCAGCTACTTTGCAGTCGTTTTCACAGTGGGTGACACTGATGAACATCCTAGACATCTCTATTTTAAAATGGTACTTACAACAGTCCTCAAGATGAGGGACAAAATATTGAAAACTATAAATGGGACTGACGGGCCATATTGGAGGATATGTGCCCATGTGGAATGCCTTGCTTATAGTGTTTGAACAAATGGGTCTTTTTCAAAATGAAATTAAAAAATGTCTGTCAATTGCATACTATCTACAGCAATAACTTGGAGGAGGGGTAGAGTGCAAGTATCCTGGTTGCTTGATGACACAAACGTAAGTGGAAGGGTATGCTTTTTAAAAAAAATAATGTTTTATTTATTATTTATTTAATGTTACTTGACTGTAAGGAAAATCCATTTCGTTGTCTCTTATGAGATAATGACAATGAATTGAATCCAATCCAATGCTGCAATGAATCTACTTGTCCGATGCAACATGGCAAATAAATAGGTTGGAAAAATGGGTAAAGACTAGGCAAGTGGAGTTTAATGTAAGATAATGTGAGGCCATGCACTTTGACAATAGAATCAAAAGGAAGACTGTAGCGAGGAATTCTTAATCATGAAACACAGCAAATAGATATTGGCCTTTAATGCTACACGGCTGGAGTTTAGAAATAAATAACTTTAGTTCAGTTTTCGGAACGCCTGTTGTGTTGGTGTTTAGTTTAGTTTAGTTTAAAGATACAGCGTGGAAACCGGCTCAGGCGCACCAATTCTGCGCCGACCAACGACCACCCACAGTAGTTCTATCCTACACAAGAGGGACAATTTACTCAAACCAATTAACCTGCAAACCTGCATGCCTTTGGGATGTGTGAGGAAACTGGAGCACCTGGAGAAAACCATTGTAGTGACAGTGCGATATTGCAAACTCCATGCAGGTTGTACCCGTAGCGGGGATCGAACCCAGGTCTCAGGAGCTGTAACTCTACTGCTACGCCAGTGAACTGTTACAACTCGGTGTAATGTGTGTATTTTTGGTCCCCTTATTTACAAAATAACATAATGAATTGGAGGTGGTCCAGAAGATATTCACTGGGCGAATGTCTGGCATTCACGGTCCTATCAAGGATAATGAAAAATACAAGGTCTGCTTTCTTTAGTGTTTTAGAAGTTTTAGGGTGATTTTATAGCACATTAAGACCCTGAGAAGGCTTAATAAAGATAGACAATGAGATGTTTCCACACATAGTAACAAATGTATAAGATAAGGGGGAAATGATTTAAAACCGCAGTGCTTTGGAATTTCTTCTCACAGAGGGTGGTGAATCTTTTTTTTAAATTCCCAGTGGATTGTAGAAGCTTGTTCATTGGAAGTAGTCAAAGAGGAGGCAGACTTTTTTTTAAAAATCAGGTATTTGAGGGCTTTGTGGAACCAATGCAGAAGATGAATAGGAGCCTTGGACAATTAGCTGTATTGAAAGGCAGAGGAGACTTAAGGTCATAAGGAATAGGTGTAGAATTAAGCCCTTCACTATTCTGTGTGTTTCAATGAGGTCCCACCTCATTCTTCTAAAGGGGCCGGGTAACCTATTTCTACTTATTTTTCTTCAAGTGCATTCTTGTGTTTAATCTGTCAAGTCCATCCTCTTATCCTGTTGACAAAAAACCCAGTCAATCCCATTCCCTTCTCAATCCCTATCGGCTCCCAAGTACCTAGTTAATGATCATTGATCATCTCTATGTTCCAAGTCATCGTCATCCATACCCTACTTCTTTTCCTGATCAAAATATAAAATCTGCACACTAAATCCTGTTACCACCAGCAACTGCGAACAACTCTTCATTATCTACCTTATTTAAACCACCCATAATTTTGTATAAATCTATCAAATCTTCCCTCAATGCCCGCTTCTCCAATTTAACTTTATCGTTAAGCCTATCTTGCTCATCGCCGGGTGGCACCACCAGCAGTACCTGCCTCGCCAACAGTCTGTCTGTCCTTTCTTCTTTTTGTTATTTTTAGTATGTGTTAAATAGTATGTTTTATGTATTCCTTGGTTTGTCTTATGTGGGGCATGGGGGGGGAAGACTTTTTTTCAATCTCTTACCTCAGCGGAGATGCAATTTTATCCATATAGTATCTCCGTCCCCACTGCGGCCAAACATCATGGAGTTGGCAGCCTTTCCTGGAGACCGATGGGCGCTTCAAGCCGTGGGAGTCTGCGGGACTTTAACATTGCGGAGCTTGCGATCCTTTTGCTTGGGATCAACGCTCCAACCGAGGGGCCTGTAGACTTTAACATCGTGAAGCCTGGTAAGAGACTGACTCGGGAGCTCCATGCCGCGGAGAGAGTTCCAACCGCCCCGACATGGGAGTTTCGATCACCCCGACGGGGGGCTTCGATCGTTGGCTGCGGGGTCTTTGATCGCACTGACTGCAGATGGTTTGACTGCCCCGACTACGGGGAGAACTAGAGGAAGAAGATTTAACTTTATTGGCTTCCATCAAAGTGAGGAATGTGGTTGTGTGTCTTGTTGCTTTTCCCTTAGTATGACTGTACGGTAACTCAAATTTCACTGTACCTTCATTGGTACATGTGACAATAAACTGACCTTGAAACCTTGATGTTCATTTACACCACAGGGAGAAATTGAAATGGCATGGCTACCTCATTCTTGAGGTAAACCTCATCCAATGAAGACTATGTTCCTCTTCTTGCTTATTCTTGAAGTGAAGATGTTGTGCATTAATTCTTTTAATTGCACTCCAGGTATCACAATTTTAAAAAGATGAGGTCATGGTCTAATGGTAAGAAAGCCAGCCCCTCTCTCTTCACTCTCCCACACCAATGATTATCCTCCCACTCCTCCATTTCCAGTGACGTTACTGTCCGAGGCCTGACGTCTTCCAAGGATTTTTGCAGGTGCAGTCCAAGAGTTTGTAAAAGACTGCAGCCTCTTGCCTAATGCTGACAATGTCCAATCACCAGATGTGTGGGGGGGATTGTTGGTTCGCAATACCAATTTTAATCCAGACAATGGAACCGGATGAGATTGTGATGGGGATGAGAAGGAGGACCTCCACCATGACTGGAACCCAACGCCAAACCATTAATGCAGAAGCTAGCCGATTCCTCCATTGCACAACTCAACAATTCTCAGGTACACAAAAATGCTGGAGAAACACAGCGGGTGCAGCAGCATCTATGGAGCGAAGGAGATAGGCAAAGTTTCGGGCCGAAACTCTTCCCCAGGATCAGTCTGAGGAAGGGTTTTGGCCCGAAACGTTGCTTATCTCCTTTGCTCCAGAGATGCTGCTGCACCCGCTGAGTTTCTCCAGCATTTTTGTGTACCTTCTATTTTCCAGCATCTGCAGTTCCTTCTTAAATTCATTAAAAACAATTCTCAGCATAGTTCTGAGGTTGAAATTGGGATCTTCCTTGTCAGTATTGCTGACACAACCAGCTAACAACAGACAAATTACAGGACCCACAGTAACTTAACAGGAATGAAACACTTGAGCTGGAAATAAACACATTTTTCTTCAGTGACAGAAGCAAATTGTAATCTGCAGTATATGGTACAGTAGACTGAAGTTAAAAATGATGCATTTATGCTTTCTTAGCCACACCTATATGGTCAGATTATTAAAAGCTAACTGTGGTTTCGCCAAGAGAGCTCAATGCTATTTTTAATACAAGAAAAATGTAATGGCCTACATTCAATATTTTATTGCATTATTAAACTGTTCAGATATTTACTATGTGTCCCTGTAATTTACTCAAAGAGATGCACTTTTTTTTTGCTACAAGTTACTTGCAAGATGTACAGATGAATATCATCCTATAGGGTACAATAAAGGGCCTGTCCCACTTTCACGACTTAATTCAAAACCTCTGCCGAGTTTAAAGGACCTAAAAAAAAAATCAAGATCATGGTAATCTACGAACTCCTACGACCTTCCACTACTATGTTCACGAACTCCTACGAGAGTATGTCTACAAATTCTCATGACTATTTTGATGCCCTCCTTACGAGTAAAAAGTTGCAGTTTCTTTCATCCCGCCCATTTTTTTTTACTCGTGGACGTTTTTTATCGGGGTGGATAAAACGTCCCGATTTAACCTGATGCCACAAGTACCAAAGGCTAGCATATCGAGTCGCTACAATATATCTACGAACTCCTACGGATCCGTTACAAACATTCTGCGAGTTTGAATCAAGGGGAAAACTCGGGCGAATTCGTGAATTACCTCGTGAAAGTGGGACAGGCCCTTAACAGAGTGGTGTTGAAGTAGTGAAACCATGGGTGATAGGATGTTGGGAGGAATTGGTGAAGTTGGGGAAAGGGGGAGGCAGACAGAATCAACCTCAAATGATAAAGAAGAAATGCATTTTATTTCTTGGCGTCATGAATGTCAGAGAAATATCTGCATAAATTAATTATGAATGTCTAGTTAATCTGTGCACAGAATAATTTGCCACATTGTTGTTGGAGATAGACATGGAAAGATTATCAGTCCTATTATACAGGGGGTCGCATGTTTGGATCTTTTAGAAACTAGCATAAAAATACCATAACTCAATGTCCAATCAACTTTTATTTCAGCTGAAAACTAAATTGTAACAGCAGATACTGAAAATTCAAAATAAGAAGGGAACATAATGGAAATACTTGGTTATACAGTTGCCAATGAAAGTCCAGCAACTTAAAATGTTTGGGAGGAACTGCAAATGCTGGTTAAAACCAAATATAGACACAAACGTCTGGAGTAACTCAGCGGGTCAGACAGCATCCCGACCCAAAACATCACCTATTCCTTTTCTCCAGAGATGCTGTCTGACCCGCTGAGTTACTCCAGCTTTTTGCATCTATCTCCAACTTAAAGTTCATTCTGTTTCTCTTTCCAGAGATGCTGCCTCTTCCTAATGGGGATTTCCAGCATTTTCTGTTTATAAATTCCGATTTCCAGCAGCAGGCCTGTTTTGATTTTTAGGATTTGATAGAGTCTCTTCTGGCATGAGTTTTTTTTAAATGGAAACCATCCTATCATCAAAACAATCCATTCATTGCAAGCACTAGCAAGTTACTCCACAGAGTGTAAAACTGAAATGTACAAAATGAATACGTCTGGCCTTGGGTTTATCTAGGTGTTTTTTTGGCCGCTCACAGGAGATTACATTCCTGCAGGGGACTGGGAAGAATCCAGCTATTATACTCTCGGGATTCAGACAGAGATTGGCATGATAGAGCAACTACTCTTTCTCAACAACATTTTTTTTGCTCCTGTAAAAGGGAGTTACATTTCGTGCCTTTACAAAAAGGGCAAGAGATGGAATGTTGTGTAGTATTCATAAGAAATTTCCTTCTGCCAGAAACTAAAACCAGTTTCTTTCAGTAACAAAACAGTTTGAATACTACAGAGGAGTAATATGGAATCAACAATCATCTTTAACTTACACTGTGATGCACTGTATTGATAATGATCTCACAAATATTTTAGCATCAAGCCTCACCATGGAAAAGGAAATCAAATTAAGTTTTCAGCTTAACTCTAGTTCTTCCAAGATACATATGCCCCACACTGCAATCGTCCCCTCTCTCCCCGCACCCCCCCCCCCCAAAAAAAATAAATCACATTTTGACACAGGTTAAAAAAAATTTAAATGTGACAATTTGCCATTGTGTAAATAATTTTTGACAGGCAGTATAGAGCATATATTACTGAAGGATGTTTCCTACATTACCAATGTCCACACTATTCTCACAGAATCCCTTAGGTAATATTTATTTCCATAGATTGTATGTTGCTTTTGGTAAACATCGTAGAAAATTCATCAAATGCCTGAAGAAATAGACATCAAAGTTTCAGTGGCGACTTGCCAAATCCAGTTCCAAATTGTATGCAGTGTCTATTCTTGCGTTTCCTTCTTCTTTCAATACTCACCTCCACACTGAAAGTTACTAGTTTTTATCAGAAAATGTCTTAATTGTCAGCATATCCAGTGGATTGACCAGGGAGAAAATATTAATAACCTGTATTGACTCTGCTATCAGCTAAATAAGAGTGGTTTCCTTCCAAATCAGCAAAACAAGTTGAAAATGAAAATCTTAACAATTGATGTGTACTAGAAACACAAAAGTGCATACAAACACTGGAACTATATTAGTAACACAAAAATTGATTACTTTAAACGCTGCATATCAATTTGCATTCAGGTAACAGTGCAAGACCTTTGCTCATTTTGGTTAACAAGTGTTTTGTTGTTTGATGTGTTGACCTAAAGAGAGTAAAATTAAAATGTTAATTGGCAAAAACTGCCTCTAGTGATACTGCTGAAGCACAACAATATATGAAATAATAGCAGGAGCAGGCCATTCCACCTGTCATGCCTTCTACATCATTCACGTAACTTGACCTGATGTATTAAAGTAAGCATGCAGGTACAGCCGGCAGTGAGGAAAGCAAATGGCATGTTGGCCTTCATAGCGAGAAGATTTGAGTATAGGAGCAAGGATGCCCTATTGTAGTTGTACAGGGTCCTGGTGAGACCACACCTGATGTACTGTGTACAGTTTTAGTCTTCTGATTTGAGGAAGGACATTCTTGCTATTGAGGGAGTGCAGCGTAGGTTCACCAGGTAAATTCCTAGGATGGCGGGACTGACATATGATGAAAGAATGGATTGACTGGGCTTATATTCACTGGAATTTAGAAGGATGAGAGGGTTTCTTATAGAAACATAGAAAATTCTTAAGGGATTGGACAGGCTGGATGCAGGATTTTTTTCCAGATGTTGGGGGAGTCCAGAACCAGGGGTCACAGTTGAATAAGGTAGGCCATTTAGGTCTGAGATGAGGAAAAAGTTTTTCACCCAGAGAGTTGTGAATCTGTGGAATTCTCTGCCACAGAAGGCAGTGGAGGGTAGTTCACTAGATGTTTTCAAGAGAGAGTTCGATATAGCACTTAGGGCTAACAGAATGAAGAGATATGGGGAAAAATCAGGAACGGGGTACTGATTTTTGGATGATCAGCCATGATCACATTGAATGGCGGTGCTGGCTCGAAGGGCCAAATGCCCTATTCCTGCACCTATTTTCTATGTTTCTATTGTCCAACATCCACCCTAGGTCCCTCAATATCCAAATATCTATCTACCTCGGTCCTAAATAAATATAACAACCAGAAATTTCACTACCCTTAGGATAAAGAGATTTCTGTTCACCTTTGTGCTAAATAGCCAACCCTTATTGTGAGAATATGATCCCGTTCTAGCCAGGGGATATCATCATTCCTGCATCTTTCCTGTTAAGCCTTGTTAAAAAAAGTGTCTTTCAATAAGATCACCTCAAAATCTAGACAGCATGGGCTCAGCCTGCTTAATATAATTTCATTGTACAATTTCTGCATCTCACGAAATAACCGCGTGAAACTGTTGCAATCCCGATCAAAACTATTTGAGTAAGGTAGTCATACCTGTACACACGTGCTCTCACCAAGGTCATCCTGTACCATTTCAGCAGGATGCCTTTACTTTTCCACTCAATTTCTCATCAAAATGACCAGCATGAGTTTGCCCCTCCAGCAGTCCATGATTTGTCTACAAGCTCATCCAAGTCCCTCTGAACATCAAAATCTATCAGTTTCTCATGATTTAAAATAATATTTCTTCAAAAAAAAAAGCATTTATATTTGTAAATTCAAAGTGGATGTCTTGAATTCTTCCCACAATATGTTCCAGCTCCGCTCACTTTTTCACTGTGACCATCCATAATCCTTTAAAGTATCTCTGTATTCTCCTCACAATTATCAGTCCCACTTAGCTTTGTATCATCAACAAAACTCAATATATTACTGAAACCAACCAAAGGTTGCCTTTCATAGACTGCATTTTTAAATGAACTAAAATAGAAAAAATCAAATGTGGTTAAAGTGCACATTATTAGATTTTAATAAAGACCATTTTTACACATTTTGGTTTCACCATGTGGAAATTACAGTAATGTTTATACATAGTACCCCCATTTCAGGGTACAATTTCCTACATTTCAAACAAGGGACATCACTGATCACTGGAGAAAATCACCTACTGACATGTATTACGATGCATTACGATGTAACAACTGCAAGAGATATTAGCATGTCATTACCCTGTTATAATCATGTATTATGTAGCTGCCAACTAAATTAAAAAATGAACACATTGCATGGTTCTTTACATCACCCAATTCAGGTGTTCCATTTTGCAGTAAAAGTAAAGAAATTCCACCTCAACCCATTTTATATTAATGTTGTTATTTGCCTGTGCCCGGTTCTGTGAGGAGCTGAGTGAGACAAAGGAAGCAAATCTGTAGAAACTACGTGCAAAGTGATGCCCTTAGCTTTTCTTTTGGGTCACTGTGTGCTTAAACCCTAACACAACAGGCATTCCGAAAAGCACAGCAACTCTTACTCCCATCTGTGCATCCATAGCCTGCAGACGCAGACATGCAAAAGCAGAACTACAAAGCATAGAGCAACATAATTTTCATCACTGGTTGAAGTCTTCTGCAAATTAACCACATCTTTCCCATCTGTTCTTCTGCTGGCACCCAACAACCAAACCCAAAGAACAATCCGCTCAACCTGATTGACCAATCATGCATAGCTTCCCAACTAATATAGAAGCATAGAAAATAGGTGCAGGTCATTCGGCCCTTCGAGCTAGCACCGCCATTCAAGACCATGGCAGATCATCCAAAATCAGTACCCCATTCCTGCTTTCTCCCCATATCCCTTGATTCCATTAGCCCTAAGAGCCAAATCTAACTGTCTCTTGAATACATCCAGTGAATTGACCTCCACTGCCTTCTGTGACAGAGAATTCCACATATTTGCAACTCTCTGGGTGAAAAAGTTGCACATTTGTCTGTCCAAATGTCTCTGAAACATAGTGATCGTATCGGATTCCCCCACCATCTCTGGTGGAGAGTTCCATGTATCAATTGCTTCCTGTATGTAAAAGAAATACCCTTCAGCCCCTTAAAACTACAAATCATCTCAACTTAGACCTCTGCTGTTGCTTTTGATTCCCCTACCATGGCAAGATGATTTTACCTATCTATTTAAACATGTCTCTCTAATATATCAGAAAGATTTCTTCCCAATCAGGGAATGGCCATATATAATCCATGGCTGTTGATTTATGATTTGCCTGTTTGGGTAAACTGAGAAACAAATATTTGCTTCATTTAAATAAAACCTCCAGTACTGCCTATTTTATTGTAAATTTAACATTGAGGATATTTGATGCTCAAGTACAAACTAAACATCTTCTATAAACCCCGTGTACACAGTTAAATGTGGTACTCAGCATTTCACTGGTCCAGAAGCCAACCTATTTTAGCACCACCTCACTATTATGATGGTGTGGTACTTGCTTAGTAGATACTGAGTAAACCTGCTTGAAAAACTATCCAAAAAGTCAATTCCAATGACATGACTTAATTACTTCCCATCACATCAATGATACCAAAGTCAGTTTTTACTAGTGTGGTGTCTCTAACCTTCAAATGTTAATTATTGCAAGAGATTTCATAGAACATAGAACAGTACAGCATAGGAGTGGGCCCTTCAGCAAGTGATCCATAGCCCTCCATTTCCTGCAAATCCATGTGCCTATCGAAAAGCTTCTTAAACACCACTATCGTATCTGCCTCCATCACTACCCCAGGCAATGCGTTCCAGCCCCCCGCCATGTTCTGTAAAAAAACTTGCCCTGCGCATCCCCATTATATTTTTCCTCTCTCACCTTATAACTATGCTGTCTAGTGTTGGACATTTCCACCCTGGGAAAAAGGTTGTGACTGTCTATCCTATCTTTGCCTATTATAATTTAATATACTTCTACCAAGCCTCCCCTCAACCTCTGACATTCGACAGAAACTAATCCAAGTCTATCCAACCTCTCCCAGTAGCTAAAACCCTCTGCAGTCTCTAGCCCTTTGAAACCCACTATTCCATCCATTCTGGTAAATCTCCCCTGCACACTCTCCAAAGCTTCCATATCTTTCCTGTAATGGGACAACTAGAACTACATGCAATACTCCAATTGTGACCTAACCCAAGTCCTATTACGTTGCAACAAGACTTCCTGATTCTTATATTCAATACGCCAGCAATGAAGGCAAGCATACCATATGCCAAAAACTCATACAGGCCACTGGTGTTACAGCAATTCACATTACGGAAATTTGCCTTCAATTCACAAAACACTACCCATATATTTGAGATATGGAATAAAGTTTGCTCTCATGGAATTTATGTGAAAAATATTTTTTCCAATTCACATTTCTTGCCACGTGCACATCATGCTTCTTCTCACTACGGGATACAGAAGAAAAACAGGCCAATCGGCCGACATAACCATGTTGAAAACCTGCCAAGTTAAACTAATCTCCTCTGCCTGCAAACGATCCAGATCCCTCCATTCTTGCATATCCATGTGGTGATCTAATAGCTTTTTAAATATCACGCATTTGGTCCGTTTTCTAGGAACACTAATCACTGTATCGTAGGGGTTGACTGTAAGTGAAAAGGAATTTAAAGAATCCTGCAGCGAGTATTACAACATGGTGACAGTCAACAGGTTTGTGGGACAGATGTCATTCGCAGGCTTATTACAATTATGTTGACACCAATGTAATGTCAACTGTCCAGATCATGCTCACCTTGTGAGCAATTCTATACGGAACCGTCAGCTATTTCCCCCTCACGGAGTCATAGAGTCATACAATGTTGAAACAGCTCCTTCGGCACAACTTGCCCACACTCTAGCAACCTTTTTTTCCCCACCGCTGTTTGGCCTCACCGATCTTGTTCGAATCTGCTCTGTTGAGCATCTTGTAGGTCACAATGAGATGGTCCTTTAGAAGTATGAAGAACTCAGATATGCAAATAATTGCTTGTGTATATTAAATGTTTAACAGCTTTGCCTATAGATAAAATATCATCAGAAGTACTGAAGGATGATAATAAATCAGTATTCAATACAAATCTAAGCCTACAGTAATTGCATATAATTTAAATAAAGGCAGAAAGGTATTGATCCGGCGTGAACAAATGGATAATAGAGAGGAAGAAAGTATGTAATTGCCAGCATTTCGAGTCAATATATTCACTTCTGTTCATGAGCCTCGTTCCTCTCCTAATTTTTTTCACTCAAATACTTCCACCTTGGAAAAATAAATCTTTGGCCATTCGGAAAACTACCACATTATCAATTTAAAAGAACAACACGTTATACTGTGGTATCATTATGTTCAATTGACATTTAGTGGATCGATAAATTAGGTTCACCCACCTCACGCAGTTCCAAGCGCTGAGCCACGGCTTCCAAGCATTCCTGCCCTGTGCCCTCCACAGACAGCGTGCACTCGATGACATTGTTGTCCAGCAATCTGATGCGAGTCACAAAACAGTTCTTGCTCAGGACGTTGTAGCGTCTGGTCCTCCTTAGTTTCAGCCTGAAAGGCATAGCTCACTCGCTTTGGAAGCAGAGTCCCTCAGAAATGAATCCCTTAAACAGTTTGCCAGTCGCCTCACAGCTTCTTCTCAGCACAGGGTGAAAACAGCTGTCCCTTTCCCGATGACATTTAAGAATTTTGATGCTTCCTGTGGAAAATAAAGTTGGGAGCAGTCAGAACCAGAGTGCTACATCTTTCCAAACAAAAGGATAAAATTCAAATATCTGGAAGTTTTCTTAAACCACAAGTACTTGCTTTGAAAACTTATGGAAAATATTGTTATCATGAAATATTGCTGCATGTTTTCTAAAAAGATCCACAATTCTTGAGGGTAGGTAAGCTTTTGAATGACAAGCATTTTAAAGACGATGTTATGACATTTGCGATTTATCTTAACCCGAGTTCTCATAATTTAATATATTTGGCAAAATAAATAGACGTCATGTATGATGGGACAAACTGAAATATCACTGTTACTGTTATATGGAATTAGAACAGATTCAAGAAGCCAATTCCTTCTACGTTCTCATATAAAATACTGGGCTTAAAATGTGATCTTGGCACCACCAAAGGAAGCTCTGCATCAAACTGTTCAATACTGAGACCAGCTCTGGATATCCAAAGTACAGATATCCCATTTCCCAGCCAACATCTTTTTATATTAATCTACACTGAGAATTCACTGCAAGACTCATGAAACTGGGCAGCACAGCGGTAGAGTTGCTGCCTTACAGCGTTTGCAGCACCGGAGACCCGGGTTCGATCCCAACTACGGGTGCTGTCTGTACGGAGTTTGTACGTTCTCCCCGTGACCGCGTTGGTTTTCTCTGAGATCTTGGGTTTCCTCCCACACTCCAAAGATATACAAGTTGGTAGGTTAATTGGCTTGCTGTACGTGTAAATTGTCCCTAGTGTGTGTAGGTGTGCAGGATAGTATTAATGTGCGGGGATCACTGGTCGGCGAGGACTCAGTGGGCTGAAGGGCCTGTTTCCGCACTGTATCTCTAAACTAAAACTAAACGCCAACATTCAGATGAGATGGTAAATTAAGGCTGTATCTGCCATCTTGGGTAAGTGTAATGGCCCTGTCCCACGGTACGAGTTCATTCCAAGAGCTCTCCCCAGTTTTAAAAAAAAAGCAAACTCGTGGTAAGCACGGAGAATGAACATAACGGGTACGTCGGAGCTCGGGGACGTCTCTTAGCGGCTCGTAACACTAGCGGCAGGTACTCGGGAAGATTCGCTAACGCAGGTAAGCTCGGGAAGACTCGTGAAGATCTTTCAACATGTTGAAAAATGTCCACAAGAGCCCCGAGTACCGACGAGCGGCCATTACCGTAAATCTCCGAGTTTGAATCAGGGCAAACTCGGGAGAGCTCTTGGAATAAACTCGTACCGTGGGCTATTCCTCTCTGTCTTTATTATCCCTCAGTCAACATTACAACAGGCAGAATATTATTCATTGGTACTGCAACATCTGTGGCAATTACTCTGCACAATTTAACCAGCATTTTTCCTCAACACGATGGAAATTAAATTTCCAAGATGCTTCACTGGCTGTGAAGTATTTGTGATGGTCCAGCACATCAAAGTCTCTATAAGAAGCAATCAATGTTTCTGATCACACAAATATATTACCTGTTTATCACAAAGTTAAAATGTCACTTTGGAAAACACTTTTGAGATTCTTTAACAACCCCTCGAGAGCTGCTTAATTTACTGCTGAGTACTTAATATATATTTGGGACGGGTTTAGCTCGAGTAAATGATTTACCAGAAATACTTTGCCCTATCTAAACCTCTGATGTGATGCTAGCTGGTTAGCTGCAGATCAACAATGAACAGGTGAGCTCTTCCAAAAAGTTGAACAAAAGCACGGAATGGAAACCCCCAACTAAAAGAACAAAAACATTTTTAGCCTTACAATGAAAGTTGTGGTCCTTCAGATCCAGATGAACAACACATTGATCAATGTCTGAGGGAAGGTGGGAGTGCGACTTGACCAATGGACCATTAAATATGTTTCAACTCCGATCAAAAGCTGTTTAAACTCCCACATGCAGTAAACTGGCTGTTCAGTGTTTGCATGAATAACTTAAACAAAATATGCGTTCTATACTCGAAAACTGTAAAACTTCGAAGGACTAGTCACTTATCAGCTTCTAGTCTAAAGCTTTTCATTTGATCTCCAGTCATTGTTGTATACTTAGCAAAACACTGCAAGCACGCTGTAACAACTAAAACAGGCTCAATATATGAAAAGAAACTGTTTGGAAACATAATCCTATTTGATCAAAAAGCCTTTGTTGTGGGCTTTGTGATGCAGTTCCCCCCTTAATTTAGTGCTAGTCGAAAAATGTGAAAAGTCACATGAAGAGGAACAAAGGCACTCTGGTAGTCAAACAGCCCTTACCCCGGTCAAGATTGAAAGACAAGCCATTTGAGAAATGTTATATTGCAAAGATCGGATCCTGCAAAGGCAAAAGCATAAAACAGCTCTATCCTCCTCCAATCCAACCATTATTAGAAAATGATAGAAATGTTGCAGTGTTGGAACAGGTTTATTTACTATATTAACACCAATTCATACTAAAGAAAACAACATTTATTTAGACCACAAAGCTCACAGTAGGTAGACACAAAATACTGGAGTAACTCAGCGGGACATGTCTCTGATGCGAGCTTCATGTACATTTGTCTTGGCTCTGAGGTGAGTGAGGCTGAAGAGTCTGCCATCTGATCTAATACGCAGATGGATCCCCTCTATCTGCATACTAGAAGTTGCAGTGCCGAAGGCATGTTTCAGGAGCAGAGTGAATAAATCCCAAAGAGTGTGGGAGCGAGGACGCAGCCTTGTTTGATGCCACTGCGGATATCGAAGCGCTCAGAGAAGCTGCCATAGAACTGCACTGTCCCCTTAGTGTTGATGTGGAAGGATTTTATCATGCTCTGCAGTTTTGGTGGGCAGCCGATCTTTGGCAGAGCCTTGAATAGGCCATCTCTGCTGACGAGGTTGAACGCCTTGGTGAGGTCAATGAAAGCAACATACAGGGGCATCCGCTGTTCTCTGCATTTCTCCTGGAGCTGGCGAAGGGAAAAGACCATCCAACTCGGAAGCCGCACTGTGACTTTGGGTAGACACGTTCTGCCAGCTTCTGATGATCCGAGCAAAGACCTTGCCGTCTATGTTGAGGAGGGAGATGCCTCTGTAGTTGTTGCAGTTGCTTCTCATGCCCTTGTTCTTGTAGAGGGTAATGATGGTGGCATCCCTCATGCCCTGCGGTACAGCTCCTTCTTGCCAGCACTGGCAGAGGACTTCATACAAAGGAAGCAGTAAGGTAGTCTTGCAATGCTTGATCAGGTCAGTGGGAATCCGATCGCTGCCTGGGGCACTGCCTGAGGCAAGGCTGTCAATGGCCTTGCTGAGCTCTTCCACCGTCGGCTCTGCGTCTAACAGGTCTAACATGGTCGCCAGGCACCCGATGGCATCAAGGGCTGAGGGGACACAGTGTTTTCTGTCGAGTAGAGGTCGGAGTAGTGTTCCACCCATCTCTCCATCTGCTGGTATTTGTCTGTGATTACTTCCCCAGTGGAGGATTTGAGGGGGGCTGTCTTACTCTGGACTGGTCCTAGTGCCTTCTTAATGCCATCATCCATTCCCCTGATGTTCCCTGTTATGGCAGGCGTCTGGATTTCCTCACTAAGCTGTGTCCAGTACTCATTGGCGCAATGCCTGGCAGTCTGACACACACGTGGGCCCTACCAGGGCCAATTTCTCAACAGGTACAAATGAATGGAGTAAGATCACTGGAAAACATTTTTGTTGATATCTTACCAATAAAATGTGATAATGTATCAATAATAAATGTTCCTATTAATTTAAGTGTGCTTAGCCACAACCAACAAGAGACATATTTATGTATTAATGCTTCATCAAACAGTTCAGATTTTCCTTTTTAATTCTTAAATTGAAAAGAATAGAATCTATATATTTCTGTTTAATTACACTTTCAGAAGATAATGTTCAAAAGACGAACACATTCTATGCTAGAATAACTACAATTAGAGCACCTTAGTAAAATATGCATTGCATTCACAATGTTTACATTAGCACAATGATCAGATTCAGTAAATATTGACATCACATAACGCAGGATTACAAGCTGCAATTTGACATAGGTGGGGGCGCTGCGAGTCGGCTGCCCTGCCAGCAGCATGTTCGTTATTTTGACTTTTTTTTTGGTGTATCTAATGTTAATTTAGGAGTCTTTTGGTGTGTCTTGTGTGGGGGGTGGTGGGAGGGGAAAGGGGGGGAACCGCTTTTGGTGACTTCCTCAACGGAGAGGCGACTTTTTCCATATCGCTTCCCTCGCGGCCCAACAGCATGGATTGGAGCGGCCTTTCCTGGAGTCGGTCCTGAAGCATCAGCAGCAGGCGCAGCGCGGACTTTTCCATCGCTGAGTGGGGCAAACCCTTGCCCGGGGTCGCCAGAGAAGAGTGCTTTGTTTGCTGGCCTGGTGAATTTGGCATCATGGGGCTGTGGTCTGCGGAGCTTCTAGCTGTGGGCGGGGCTTGGCCTTACCACCCGGAGTCTGGGATCCCTTGCCGGGGATTGCCAGAGAAGAGCCTGCGGTCTATAACATCCTGAAGCCGCGATCTCCAGTAGGAATGTGCCGATTCAGGACCTCCAAGCGGCGGAGTGGGTGTGATCGTCCCGACGTCAGAGTTTTGATCATCCCAACGAGAGGACCTGTTCATCGGGCCATCCGTAGTGGCGACTACGGAGGGTTTATGGCCTCGACCAAGGGTGAACAAAGGAGGAGGACTGGCTGAACTTTGTTGCCTTCCACCACTGTGAAGAAGGCTGTGGTGGATGTTTGTGTTAAATCTTATTTTGTATTGTGTGTTCTTTTTAAGTGTACCGCTGCTGGCAAATTCATTTCACTGCACCTTCGGTTAAACAAATAAAATTGACTTTGACTTTGAGGATACTTTCTGAAGGATGGTCTCAGGAGTCACAATTAGATAGTGCAGGAGTCACAATTTAATAATGACATGTGCTGATTTATTTGATTCAGCATTATGTATCTAAGTGTTGCTGAAACCAATGATTTGTCAAAGCCATTTTCTATCTGTTGTTACAACAAACTTCAAACAGCTAATAAAATGTACCTGCTTTTGGTGTTGGTTAACAGGAGTAACAGAAGGTACAGAAGTTTGAGAGTGTGCACCACCAGAATCAAGAACAACCTCTTCCCCAGTGTAATCAGGTCTCTGAATGGTCCATAAGCTTGGCCACTGTCCGATCCATCTCAACCCCATGCAGGACATTGGACCTTGCCCATGGAACTGATGCGCCACAATGCTGAGAACCATTTGCACTATCTATCGTACTTGAGTTTGACTTGATTATATTTATGTATGGTATATCTGATCTGTTTGGATAGAAAGCAAAACAAAGCTTTTCACTGTCCCTCAGTACATGTGACAATAATAAACCAAAACTTTGCTCTGTCATGAGAACTACCTCCTTTACTTGTCTATTAAAATAGATGGGCATCACAATTTGTCAATCTCATCGAAAAGATCAGTTTAACTTCTTGGGCTCCTTGTTGTGACAATATTGGATTTTTTTTTCAATATTGTGAACCTATTCCAGCAACTTTTTCCCTTGGATCTACATCCGGACATTCTGTTTCCAACAGTGGCATAGGGGCTCACAAATGAATTGCAGTGGTTCAGGGTGTCAATTTACCATCAACCTCTCAAGGGCAAGCGAGGATGGGTTTTACTTGCCATACTCATCCTGAGATGAGTACATTTGAGAAAATCCTGAGAAAATGAGTAAGTACATTTAAAATATATGTTTTTTTTATATACATATATATATTATGATATTTATAAAATATTCAGCTGGTGAACACTTGTACAGATGCAAAATGCATGAAATGTTCACATTTAAAAGACTAGGTGAAACTTAAAACTCATAATACTGTTTCATTACTATTTTACCCACCAGGTAATTAGCTAACCTCAGGCTAAGTTTACTTCCAGCAATTTAACTTTCAAGCCGAAAAGAAAAGAAAGCCACCTTCTACACCAGCTCTAACTAGACTGTACACCTAGTACAATAACTCAACTGACTCATATGACTCAGCTTACCAAGAGCAACACTACAGAAGATGCCACATTATTAATATGTAAACAACTCACATTTACTATTTCATGCTTCAAAAGTCAAGAGTATTTGTCATATGCACCAGATATAAACCAGAACAATTACATTCCTACTTGCTGCAACTTTACAGGCTTAATAGATCTATCAACAGTTGCATAGATCTTAGTAGATCTATGTAACAGATCCATCAGCTCCAATTGTCTTGGTACCCTTGCCATTGGAATTAGTTGATTGATTTGTGAAGGACTGTGTGCTTCTTGGAGTGCAACATCACACACCCAGGCGTCTTCGTCTTCAATCAATGCGCAAACTATTTCAAATATTTTCTTTGTTTCCATTTGCCTTCTAAGGGGCTACACACGCGTTAATTAAAATGCTAAAAACACAATTAACATACAGTAAAGATGTTGAAAAACGCACGTTATATCTTCATTCCATTCTAACCAAAGATTTCCACTTCTTCAGACTTTGAGCTGATAATCTACCCTTGTCAAGGTGAAATGAGCCGTCCCACTGTGACGTACAGAGCAAATGCATAGCAGAGAAATCTCTGGAATGATACTAATCAACAGAGCTTTAGCTTATTTTTCGGTTTACGATAACGCATTTTTATTAAAATTCAATACCCACTCTACAACAGGGGATACAACAATTAATAAAATTTCTTTATATGCAGATGATGTTTTGATTTATATTACAAAACCGGAAATTAGTATTCCCAACCTGCTAAACATTATAACTAAGTTTGGTGCATTTTCTGGGTATAGGATTAATTGGGATAAAAGCGAGATTATGCCAATAACAGGAATAAATCTTAATACATTACAACAATACCCATTAAAAGTAGTTACAGACAAACTTAAATATTTAGGGATTAACGTAACTAAAACTCATAACTCATTAATAAAATCCAACTATCCTCAACTATTAGATAAACTTAGAAAAAATATTTTATATTGGAAAACACTGCCTATATCCATGATTGGTAGAATAAGTGCCATAAAGATGGTATTTCTACCGCAGTTGTTATATTTGTTTCAGGCTATTCCTTTTTTTCTTCCGAAAACTTTTTTTAAAAAAAATTGATAATATTGTCAATAGCTTTATTTGGGATTATAAAAATCACAGAATAAATAAAAAACATCTATGCAAAGCTAAGATAAATGGAGGATTAGCACTTCCAAACTTTTTATATTATTTTTGGGCTGTTCAGATTAAGAATATGAATTTCTGGTGGGTAAATATGGATCATGAACCGACATGGTTAAATATAGAAAAGGAGGACTGTCTACCTTTCAATGTAGGTTCGATAATTTTTGCACCAACGGAAGTACAAAAAAAATATTATAAAGACAACCTAATAATATATAATAATAGACGTATTTGGAAACAAATAGTTAAGACTCTACACTTGGATAATCTCTCATTTAGATTACCAATTATGAATAATCCATCGTTTAAACCTGCTATATTAGATGGGGGGTTTAAACAATGGGATGATTTAGGAATTACAAGGATAGAACATCTGTATAGAAAAGGAAAATTTCTTTTATTCCAGGAGTTACAAGATATTTATGGATTGTCTCCACAACATTTGTTTAGGTATTTACAAATTAGAGATTATATTAAATCCAATACACAAGATTATAAAAATAAAGAAGCAGGATTGTTAGATGAACTGTTTAATTTATATCCAAATACAGAAAAATTAATAGCCTATATATATAACATCATTTTGGATAAGGAGAATCCAATAACGGAAGTATATCGTCAAGCATGGGAAAATGAAATGGGATTGGCTATAACAAAAGAAAACTGGGAAGAAAGTCTACAACGAATACACCGGTGTTCATTAAACGCCAGACATATACTGATACAATTTAAAGTATTATATAGGTTACATTATTCGAAAACTAAATTAAATAGTATTTTTCCGAATCTCTCCGCTATTTGTGATAAGTGCAAGAAAGCAGAGGCAAATTTAATACATAGTTTCGTTACATGTCCTAAATTGAATTATTACTGGACAGAAATCTTTAAAGTTATTTCTGAAGTCATCAAAGTTAAATTGGACCCTAACCCAAAGCTAATAATATTTGGAATTCCGGATTTACATCTATCACTTACAGTAAATCAAAGAAATTTCTTTGATTACTGTTTAATAATTGGAAAAAAAATCATATTGAAATTTTGGAAGGGAACATTATCCCCCACAACCAAAATGTGGGCAACAGAGATGATGGAGACGTTACATCTGGAAAGAATTAGATTTGTCCTATTGGACAAGTATAATTCTTTTGAACAGATATGGTCTCCATATATACAGTATTTAGAGAAGTAGCTGTTCTTGGCAACACAGCTCGACGTGCACCCTGCGGGATTTGGTGAGAATAATTCATTTTTATATTGGAATTACATATATGTCTTTATTGATACTATCACTTGTAGTAGTGTTATTAATAATACATATTGTGGTTACTAAAAATGTTTTTTTTTTTTCTTTTTTTTTTTTCGTTTCTCTTTTCTTTCTTATATATAATCAAATTATTATTTAATCACTCTCTTAATGATTTATTCTTTCTCTATTCTTTCTCTATCATTATTTCTAAAAAAACAGTAGATAAGTATTACTAGTGTTTTACTTAATTCAAATTGAATTAATTTGATATAAAGTTGTTTGAAGCATTGTAATTGATTACCTTTAATAAAAAAATATATTACGAAAATTCAATACCCACTCTACAGCCTCACTCATCCATCTCATACAAACTTGGAAATGTAATTCACGAAGATTTGTCACAAATCCTTCAGTGCACAATATACCGCCAGTGCCCAACTCAAGGAAGAATCTGCTCTCTCTCTTAGCAATGTAAACTTCAAAATAATTAGAATTGTCGTATCGTCCCAAGCAAACACAGAAAAATGCTCCCTTTTTAAATGACATTATCATCAGCAGAATGCCCATCAGATGATCAGATGGCATGAACATGTGCACTGCAAACTGAGCTCCTCTGAGAATCCGAGCATACGATACAACAACCACATTTAACGATTACGTGGCAGGCCAAACATTCTAGTTTAAACTGCAATCCATCTTGCTGAGGTTCCCAGACTTCCAAGACTTTCAATGATAATTCACTGCCACAAAGACATATTTTGATCCTTAATACTTCACATTTGCTAGTCTGTGTTCTGTTCAAACACTAGACAAGGGCTGATTCCTGCATGCTCTACATTTTCTTTCCTGTTGCCTTTGGAATTTCAAAATTACCACCTACAAGAGCATCTGCACTGATTATTAATAACTAGATGAGGAAGGTACAGCCAGAATGGAGAAGAAAATATACTGTAGAAACAAGGAACTGCAAATGATGATTTACAAAAAAGACGCAGAGTATCTCAGCAAATCAAGCAGTATCTCTGGAGAACATGGATAGATAACATTTCGGAACCAGACTCTTCCTCAGACAAGAGATACTGGTCAGTTTCTTCAAGGAAATGTGAAAGGAAAATTACAAATTCAAATGGCCTCCTCTGCATTGGAGAAGCCAAACGCAGATTGAGTGATTGTTTTGCGAGCATCTGTGCACAATCTTCAGGGGAGATCATAAGTCAAACATGCCCAACCATCATGCTAACCAAGTTAGCCAACTGAGCTATTCCCACATGCCACATCACCTTGTAATTTCTGGACAGTCACCAAAGTAAAAAATGATACCACAACTGCATTTGGAATTAGGCTATCTACCTACTTCAAAGAATACTTTTGTCTAATGTATCCATGGCATATTTAAAGTAGGAATGCTTCATTTAAAATCTCATACTTTTCTAGAACAGTGCAACAATATTTTTCTTGTGATAGTGAATAATTGGACTTAATCATCATTACTTATGACAGAAGACATGATTGTTTGGCTGATCAGTCCTTTTGCTTCTTAACTTTCCTAAAGGGTCATTTAAGGAACCAAGTAATTTACCAGCATATATATGGGTCACAGGAGGAAAGTGAAGCAGCCTGCAGACACAGTGAGAGTGTGCAATCTCCAGATAGACAGTGCCCATGGTCAGGATCAACTCTGGGTGCCTGGAACTAGCTGAATCACTACCTTGATCTTCTGAGTCTCCTCTTAGGAGGAGGTCAGCAAAAGGACAATACTGCAAGCTTAAAGAGGGGTCTTCACGAAGATCTACATTACCAAAATGAGATGTCAAGGCAAGAGATTCAATTATCTCACAAGTGCAGCATGTAAATTATCATCCTTCATTCGCACAACTCCTGCTGACCTTTTGTTCTCACAATCAGCGAAACCATCTTCTCAATGTTTCCATATGATAACAAGCAGAACGTCACAAGTTCCTTCTCATTTGCCGCGATTCGCTTCATTACCATTGCTGCCCAGAATGGCTGGAAGACCAAGATTTTCCCTGTCGAAGTGGGATGCAGGGAATTTGTTGCTACATCTACCACCAGGCTATTAAAAAAAATGGGGGTGGAGGGGTCGCTCCCACCAACAAGCAATCAAGTCATTATCAAATTCTGCAGAAAAAGGCAGCAATTGGCTTGGATCAAAAAGAAAGATAACAATTGGGCTGCAAGATGAAGACAGGAGGGTATGGAATTGAGGGAGGTGTAACTGGGACACCAGGTATCACCGTTGAGCCCTCTGGAGATGTTGTGGGCTTATTAATGAAACGTCAAAGAAGGAGGGTTCCCACCTGATGACCCCGATGACGTACCTACCCTACCTTTCACCACTGCTATCCCACTGCCAATAGCAAGAGTGCCAACTTACTACAGGGATTGAAACATCAAGTCCTATTAGCTCTACCCATCACATATCAAATTCCTGTTAGGTCCTCCTGCCTCACTTCTCCTTCTACACCTTTTCTTCACACTGACCACCGCTCAATTCTCATTCCAACTTGCACCTTTTGTGCTTAGTTGATGCAATCGTATAGAAACCAGGAAGGTCATTTTAAAAACGGATTTCAGTATTACTTATGCAAGATCCTTCCTCTGAGCCATGTATCTCATTGGATCTCATTTAACCATATATAACCATATAACAATTACAGCACGGAAACAGGCCATCTCGGCCCTTCTAGTCCGTGCCGAACACTTATTCTCCCCTAGTCCCATCTACCTGCACTCAGACCATAACCCTCCATTCCTTTCCCGTCTATATACCTATCCAATTTATTTTTAAATTATAATATCGAACCTGCCTCCACCCACTGGCAGCTCATTCCACACAGCTACCACTCTCTGAGTAAAGAAGTTCCCCCTCATGTTACCCCTAAACTTCTGTCTCTTAATTCTCAAATCATGTCCTCTTGTTTGAATCTTCCCTACTCTCAATGGAAAAAGCTTATCTACGTCAACTCTGTCTATCCCTCTCATCATTTTAAAGACCTCTATCAAGTCCCTCCTTAAAGTCTCTTTTGAAATATCTTCTTCAATCAATAGTTTTATATGGAGTTTCTCGCTTCTTAACAGATTGGAACCAGTGTACAATAGACAATAGGTGCAGGAGAAGGCCATTCGGCACTTTGCGCCAGCACCACCATTCAATGTGATCATGGCTGATCATCCCCAATCAGTACCCTGTTCCTGCCTTCTCCCCATATCCCCTGACTATTTTTAAGAGCCCTATCTAGCTCTCTCTTGAAAGCATCCAGAGAACCTGCCTCCACCGCCCTCTGAGGCAGAGAATTCCACAGACTTACCACTCTGTGAGAAAAAGGGTTTCCTCGTCTCCGTTCTAAATGGCTTACTCCTTATTCTTAAACTGTGGCCCCTGGTTCTGGACTCCCCCAATATCGGGAACATGTTTCCTGCCTCTAGCATGTCCAAGCCCTTAACAATCTTATATGTTTCAATGAGATCTCCTCTCATCCTTCTAAACTCCAGATTGTACAAGCCCAGCTGCTCCATTCTCTCAGCGTATGACAGTCCCGCCATCCCGGGAATTAACCTTGTAAAGCTACGCTGCATTCCCTCAATAGGAAGAATGTCGTTTCTCAAATTAGGGGACCAAAACTGCACACAATACTCCAGGTGTGGTCTCACTAGGGCTCTGTACAACTGCAGAAGGACCTCTTTGCTCCTATATTCGATTCCTCTTGTTATAAAGGCCAACATGCCATTAGCTTTCTTCACTGCCTGCTGTACCTGCATGCTTACAGTTCCCCCCCCCAGCTTACATAAGCTCAATTTATGGACAGCCCATACATACAAGCGAGCATTAGGAAGGCCGGCAGGATGGATTTGCAGGCTGCTGGGGAGGGGGGGGGGGGGGGGGGGGGGGAGAGCGGGGGGGCAGGTATCTTCTGCCATGTGGATGCTTAGTTCATGGCCATAATTGCACCTTGTGAACTTTTCAGGTTATGAACAGTTCTCAGGAACAGAACTCTGACTTAACCTGGGGAGGTCCTATCGTGAGCCCAAATGTACCAAAGATACGTGTAATACTGAATGTCCAAGTCTTCCAGTTTGCTAGAAGGGGTGGCATGGTTGTGCAGTGGTAAAGCTGCTGCCTTGCAGCGCCACGGACCCGGGTTCAATCCTGACTACAGGTGCTGTCTGTACGGAATATATACGTTCTCCCCATGACCTGCGTGGGGTTTCTCCAGGATCTCCCACATTCGAAAGACGTACCGGTTTGTAGGTTAATTGGCTTCGGTAAAATTGTAAATATTCTCTAGTGGGTGCGGGGATCGCTAGTGGGCCGGAGTGTCTGTTTCCGCGCTATATATCTCTAAACTAAATGATATCGAAGTACATGGGAGTATAATTTGATGACATTTCTCATTTTGTTTTCAACATTCATTCCTTCTTTTTTTCCTGATTTACAGAAAGTATGTTTGATACAAGATTTTTCTTTTACATCCGTCTGAATTTGATCATTTATTCTATTTTCTAAAGTTTGGAAATAGTACTGTAAAGGTGAAAAGTGTGTCATAATTTAGGCTGCAGGTACCTGAGCTAACTGGAGGTTTATATACGTTAACTGTTAAAGCCTCAAAAGGTAACAAACTAATTCATGTCAGACAAAGCACCCTGTGGACTTCCAGGAGAGAGTGTTTAAAATCCCAATCCAAGATGTGGTGGAATTTACTGGTTTAAATTCCTACTAGATATCTGGCCCTCAAAAGGGACCATAACCCTTCAAACAGATCAATATTCTGAATCAGTGATTGCTGCTCTAAAAGCAGCTGAGATCGGCGCTGGGATACAAACATTTAATGGCAATCTAAACATTCAATGCCAGACAAGAAATTTTCCCAACTGCTTTGGGGCTCAAATAAATTCCTTTATTTCAACTTCTGTAACTGATTGGCAAAATTCTACAAACGACTTCAAAGCGCAATGGAATGCAAAGCTGAAACAATTAATCACACCGCCAGGTCACCATTCTAGTTCAGCCACTGAGATAATAATAATAATAATCTACCTGCTACTAATCCAATTGCTGGTCTAGTAAATCAACAGAGCTGGAGAGAATGCATGTTCAAGAACCATCTTCTGCAGTTATGGAAATAACTGTTACAACTAACTGAGTTAATAGTAATATTCAAGAAAACCCACGTGCCAACAGTTTTAAACGAACACAGCTGATGACTTAATTAACTCACATCCATCAGGCTAACAAGAAAAAAATAATTGGCATATTGGATCATTGGTTTTAATCAACATAGAACATAACAGCACAGCACTGGAAAAGGCCCTTCAGCCCACAATGTCCAACAGGATTCTAAGTTAAACTAATTATCTCTGCCTGCCATATCCATATCCATAATCCTTTATTCCCTGCATATTTATCTGGCTATCTAAAAGCCACTTAAATGCCATTATCATACCTGTCTCCACCGCCACCCCAGGCAAAGTATTCCACTCTGTGTGTAAAAATACTTGTCCCAAACATCTCCTTTACACTTTACCCCTCTCACCTTAAAATTATGCTCTCTTGACTTTGCTATTTCCACACTGGAAAAAGGTTCTGATTGTCTACACTATCCACCCCTCTCATAATTTTATATACTTCTCTCAGGTCTTTCCTCAAACTCTGATCTTCCAGACAAAACAATCCAAGTTTGGCCACTCACCTTATAACTAATCTCTAACTCTCTAATCCACACAACTTTCAGCAAGACTTCTTCTGTGCACTCTCCAAAGCCTACAATATTTCAAATGTGGCCCAAACCAAAGACCTTTAAAGCTGCCATATGACATCCTCATTCTTATACTCAATGCCCCGACCAATGAAGGTGAGCCAACCTTACTAGATTTTGTATTGGAATTCAGGCAATTGAATTCTCATCGCCACAGTAAAAATTTTGACAGAGCTATGTGGAGATTCCAAGAAAAACTGTTGTATATATTAGCCTGAAATAGGGTGGGGCACAGTGGCGCAGCTAGTTCAATCCTGACATCTGGTGCTGTTTGTGTGTAGTTTTCCCATTCTCCCCGTGACCGCGTGGCTTTCCTGCGGTTTCATCCCACGTCCCAAAGACATGCCGGTTTTTAGGTTAACCGGTTTCTATAAAATTTCCCCAAGAGTTTCGGGAGTGGATGCAAAAGTAGGATAACAGAACTAGCGTGAATGGGCGATTGATTTTCAGCGTGGACTCGAAAGGCTGAAGGGCCTATTTCCATGCTGTATCTTTCAATCAATCAGTAAAATCTTCTGAAATGTGTATGAATATGTTCAATAAGTGCACCGTTGTAGTGGAAGATTTTGTTTTTTTTAATTCCATGCCAAAACCATACAGAAGCATCACAATATCACCAGGGCATCTGCTCTATATCTCAAACACTTCTCAAATTAAGCACATGGATATGATTGGGATTGCTCAGTATTTAATAGTACATAGAAACATAGAAAACTACTTTATTCTACTGAGTATCCTCTTAGGAGGTCAGCAAAAAGACAATACTGCAAGCTTAAAGAGCGGTCTTCACGAAGATCTGCATTACCAAAATGAGATGTCAAGGTAAGAGATTCAATTATCTCACAAGTACAGCATGCAAATTATCATCTTTCCTTCGCATAACGCCTGCTGACCTTTTTGTCCTCACAATCAGCGAAACCATCTTAGAAACATAGAAAATAGTTGCAGGAGTAGGCCATTCGGCCCTTCGAGCCTTCACCGCCATTCAATATGATCATGGCTGATCATCCAACTCAGTATCCCGTACCTACCTTCTCTCCATGCCCCCTAATCCCTTTAGCCACAAGGGCCACATCTAACTCCCTCTTAAATATAGCCAATGAACTGGCCTCAACTACCTTCTGTGGCAGAGAATTCCAGAGATTCACCACTCTCTCTGTGAAAAAAAAAATTCTCATCTCGGTCCTAAAAGATTTCCCCTTATCCTTAAACTGTGACCCCTTGTTCTGGACTTCCCCAACATCGGGAACAATCTTCCTGCATCTAGCCTGTCCAACCCCTTAAGAATTTTGTAAGTTTCTATAAGATCCCCCCTCAATCTTCTAAATTCTAGCGAGTACAAGCCGAGTCTATCCCGTCTTTCTTCATATGAAAGTCCTGACATCCCAGAAATCAGTCTGGGGAACCTTCTCTGTACTCCCTCTATGGCAAGAAATGTAATTTTACATGTAAATTTAATACTTACAGCATTGGTGATTCTAGTAATACTCTTGATTGAGTCATTGGAAACTACAGTACATCGCTTGCAGAGAAAGGCCTTACATTTAACTAGGACCTTGTGAAACAGAATCTGTACAGATGTCTATGATGCAGGGCTCGAAATTAGCGGTTGCCCGGGTGCCATTGACCACCCAAAGTGCCTCCAGGCAACCTAAACGCCGACTCATTTTGCCCGGCTTGGAAAGCAGATACTGGTTTATACCGATAGACACAAAAAACTGGAGTAACTCCGCGGGTCAGGCAGCATCTCTGGAGAATAGGAACGTGACGTTTTGTGTCAGCGACGGCTGTAATGCATGGCAAAGATACTAGGTGCGTGGTGACGAAGGGTCGGAGCGAATGACAGGCCCCGAACAGCGGCAACAGCGGCTGCGACAGCGGCTCCACCACCTCCTCTTCCTGCACCTCGCCCAGCAGAAGGAGGCCTCCCTCTCACTCTCTGCTCCTGGCCTCAGCGTGCGAGAGGGGTTGTTTTGATTTACAATTTATAATTTCCTTCTATTTAAAAATTGGCATTTTTGTTGCAGTACTTCAGTTTCTACCTATTGAACAAATCAATTGTGCAGTTACCCCAAAAGGCTATTCTACTCAGATACACAACATAAATCAGAGGTAAAATGGGCTCCACGCCAAATAAATCAACAATTTAAGCTCATACACAAGGACCTCACATGAGGTAGCAGATCAGAAATACGTCAACCTGATGCCAAGACTAAGACATCCTGTAACAAACAATGTCAATAGCTCTTTAGGGGTGTGGACCAGCTGCCTATACAATCATACAATTCCAGAGCCGGAAGACCTTTAGCAAGCTGCAGCAAAGTCAATTGTTAATACATTAATATGAGTGTAGCGGCAGATCAGATATGCCAAAGAAAAGTGGATGCCTCACCAAAAAACACCAATGCCTAACTTTCTTGGCCTTGACTGATGGCAGTTTAGTTCTTGCTTGTTACCACAAGCTGCAGATTTACAATTTCTCTTTCCTAGGGGGAAGAAAACAAACTATTTCAGATATCATGTCTGTTCTTGTTATACCTTCTGCTCATGGAATGTTGCTCTGGATGCAATCCAGCATTCCATTTAAGGAAAAACAAACAAAGCAGCAACTGAAGGTAATGTGTAATCCTAAACCAGATAATTTGGAAAGGCAAACTGTGGACTAAGTCTAAACAGTCAGAGAGATATGTGTGTTGTGCGCATTGCAGCCTCCAGAATTTCTTCTCTCAAATGACAGGGCAGCAAAGATTGACACCAACTAAACCAGAGGATATACTCATCGTTCTGAAAGGGCGATTTTGAACGAATTAACGAGATGGAAGACACTACAATTTCGCCCCTAAGGTCATTTCATGGCCAAATAAACATCCCCATAAATTATTCATGTTCAAATATACAAACTATATTTTCTCTCTCTCATCACTGAAATATTACCACTGCTGCAATAGGCAGTTAACGAATGCTTTCTTATGATCGCATATAAAAATGCAGTTCTCCTCCCTTCACCAAACCACTTTTTTTAATCAATTCATCAAGAATGCTACCGATTGTTAACCAGTTTTACTCAATGGAGACCCAAGTTTTTGTCCTCCCATGCAAACGATGTGATAAATTACTGTTTAACGCCGGTATCATAAAGCAAGTAACACCGAGTGGGTGATGGTTTTATTGTGGATAAAAACTTATAGAACAACAATGGCCCCAAGTTGGGAAAATCTCCACATAAATAGCTGGAATCTCTTCAACATATAGACAGTTGGAAAGCTGCCCATTCCGGATTCCTAGAGAGTTGATTATATCATATTCTGACTCCATGTATCCAATCATGGAACATCGGCAAATGTGAAAATCAACTAATTACCACGCAGAAATTTCCCCGGCACCTTCACCATCCACGACCTTCACTTTCCTCCACCCCAAGGCCCTCTAACGGTTGACAGTCTTTGCAGAAACCTAGCAGCGGTTGTAGGAGCAATTCCACATAAGATCATGAGAGATAGGAGTAGAATTAGGCCATTAGGCCCATCAAGTCTACGCCATTCAATCATGGCTGATCTATCTCTCCCTCCTTACCCCATTCTCCTGCCTTCTCCCCATAACTTCTGACATCCATACTAATCAAGAATATCTATCTCTGCCTTAAATATATCCACTGACTTTTCCTCAATAGCCTTCTGTGGCAAAGAGTTCCACTGATTCACCACCCTCTGACTAAAGAAATTCCTCCTCATCTCCTTGCGAGAAGAATGTCATTTAATTCTGAGGCTTTGACCTCTAGTCCTAGGCTCTCCCACAAGTGGAAACATTCTCTCCACGTCCCCTCTATCCAAGCCTTTCACTATTCTGTACATCTCAATGTGGTCCCCCCTCATTCTTCTAAACGTCAATGAATATAGGCCTAGTGCCATCAAACATGGCAGGAACCAGTTGAAGAGATCAGAAGATGGGAGAAGAATGTGAAGGAATGAACTGAGGCCAAGGCAGGGTCAGCGCAAGAGGACGGAGGTAAAAAGATCACCTGTTTCATTATTGCAATCTAATTATTTTTTTTGCACTACTTCAGATTAATTTATTATTGTGTCATCCCTTGTATTTATCATTACCATGTATACAGTTTACTCCAGGAGCTTCATGCAAACAAAGAATTTCATAGCTCTGTAGTGCAGCTGACAATAAATAATCTGGCATTGATTCTGAATAATGCACTGAAACTTACCAATGACCAATTGCAATGCCAGGAACACTCAGATTTCCCTCATTATAAACTCAGCGATTGTATATATGGGCATTACACATATTTCTAACTGTTACTACTAATTATTCCATATCGTGGTAGCATTTAAAGTAACCTCATCTTCGTGCCAGGAAGAGGAAATACTCTGAGTTTCCTTTCAATATGGTTGCAATTGATTAGTTCAACAGTAATTCAAATTGAGGCACTACTAATCCAAATAGCTGAAACCCATGAAGTTCTATTGTTTCACCAAATAAGCCATCTGGGGAGTCTAGCATTTTAGAAAGAGTGAAGGTTCTGGGAACAGCGCCGTTTGGCAGTCGGGTGTCAGATCACACGTGCAGTTCCACACGGGATGCATTCCTTGTCTATTGTGGCCAAAATGTATGGCAGTAGATAGATACTCCAATGCACTTTTACTCTTCCTTATAACAAGCACAACTACACAAGATGCAGACTTCAAAAGAGACCATCTAGCCATCCATGTGTTCAAAAGATAATGAAAACATAAAGTGGTAAAAGAATTAAAATTTAGCACGGGATTTACCAGCATTAAAATGACACAAAGCTTCACAACAGGTACCACAATCTATCAATAAAAACTTTAGTGAAAGGGTTCTACTATTACAGCTCTCCCTTGCAAAACATCCTGCACTCTTGGCACTTGAATATCCTACACATAATTTGAGTCAATCAATGGCCTTAATGACTCATACAGTGGGGAGAAAGCACAAAGTAAATAATACCCTCTTAAATAAAGGTAACAAGGACAGCTTGAGACATTGCTCATTTACAGTGGAAACGTGTCATTATTTAACACCAGCTATGTGACCACCTATCAGTAGCTCAGTTTTAATGCTGGAGAAGTTGAAAAGTAGTCGCAAAGCTAGGACAATGACATTCTTTTATTAATATATAACCTCTGATTGCTACAACTGGATGATAAAATGGAGCGTTAGAGCAATCGTTCAACAGCAAAAGCAAGATATTTTATTTAAACAGCAGCTTTAATAAAATAAAACTTTCAAAGCATTTGAAGGAATGTCTTAAAATAAAATTTAAAACACAAGCCATGATCTGTTAGTGCAATGTCCCAAAACCTGGATAAAGATGTGGGTTTAAGATGCGTCTAAAAAGGAGGAAAACGAGGTGGAAACACAGAGGTTCAGGACAGGAATTCCAGTGTTTATGGCCTTAGCAGCCGATGACATGAATGCCAACAATGGAGTGATTTAGAGGCAGTTGAATTCCAAGGCTGTTTTTGTCTGGGGGGGGGGGGGGGGTTGGGTTGAGTGGAAAAAAGATACATATTTTGGTAGGAAAATTTAAAGGCCTTGAAGCTTACAGATGAAGTATTCCATAATAATTCATGGGTGCGTAGTATTATGTAACAGTAAGTAGTCTTTGAACTGAAAGCGCATAATTACGAACTAACTTGCATGTTTCAACAGAGATGCAGCTAACAGGGATTTAACTTTGGTGCAAGTTGGGCCAAAGAGCCGGTTTCTGTGCTGTGTGAATCTATGACACATGACATCACCTCATTGATGCAATTACCGCCATGAATAATCGTGTATTTTAAACAGGGAACCTGGAACACAAGCAGCATTCCACAAAAAACTTGGATGAAATTCCATCATGTACCACACAAAAATATTATGGTACACTAAAGACCTTTCAGAGATTTTGTGCTGCATCTCCTGTAATGCTTTGCTGGAACAATACAAACTGACCCCCTTGCACTGATCTTTTCCCACTGTCCCTTTAAATAGACAACAACCTTCTTGTGCAAAACATTTTATGGTCCAATATTTCTCCATATTAATAAAGCTCTTATTCTCTCTCCAAATTTGTACAGACTACTTTACATTGGCAATTCTTCAGTTTTGATCAAACCTAAAAATAAGATTCTCTTATCACTGGCAAAATTTATCATAAAAATCATCTGGTTCTTTGGAAAAAACTCCAAGCAGTTCTGCTCGTAATAGTTCTTGAAGCATTTTGCTGCAAGTCTGTTGCACATTCTGATTTTCATTTGCTTTTTTAGGTAGATACTTAAAAACTGCACACAGTATTTAAACTGTAGAACATGTTGCAATATACCTTAATAATGACCTCTAAATTCCGTTACTATGAAGCCCCCTTTGGCTTTTGTTGTGAATCATTTATACAAATACTCAAATCTTCAGGAAATAATGTCAGGTATTAAAAAAAACCTGAAAATGCTGGAAATCTGAAACAAAGGAAAAATCGTATAAAAAGCAGTATAGTGGTGCAGAGCAGCTGCATTACAGTGCAAGAGACCTGGGTTCAATCCTGACTTCAGGTGCTGTCTGTACAACGCTCTCCCTGTGGTGGTGTGGGTTTTCTTCGTGTGCTCTCGTTTTCTCCCACATTCCAAAGACATGCAGGTTTGCAAGTTAATTAGTTGATGTAAATTGTTTCTAGTGTGCAGGATGGAACTAGTGTCAAAGTGATCGTTGGTCGGCGTGGATCGCCTGCTTCGATGTTCTATCTCTAAACTAAACTAATTCAGTAAGGCACTCATCATCTGTGGAAAGAGACACATAACATTTGCCAAAATACCATTTAATAAAGATTGACTTCATGCTGTCTTTTCATCAACTCCTGCTTGATGCAAGGCAGCATTTATAAATACGCTCATTGTTTTGTAAATATATTCACAGATCTTCTGCGGACACTTTAGGTTGATTGACTTCTGTAAATTGTCCTTAGTGTATAGGATAGAACTAGTGCATGGGTGATTGTTGGATGCTCGGCATGGATTCAGTGGGCCGAAGAGCCTGTTTCCACGCTGTAACTTTAAAACCTAAAACAAAAGCTTTCTGCAAATACAAATTCCATAAATTGACATTTTTTAAAATATCAATAATTGTAATATTACTCCTCTTGCGTATTGCTGATTAGTTCAAAGTATTGAAAAACTAAAACATTTATGAGTCTGTACATACATATATCAGAGCTCAAAATGCTTGTAAATCCAGTATCCATTTCAATAGCACTCCAGTGTCTGTCTGAAAGGCATCAACTTGATGCACACAAATATGCAATAAAAAAAACTACTGTGCAAGAATTCACAGTCAAACTTCCTATGCCTCACTGGAATATAATAATAATATTTTCAAATTTGACTTCAAAATCTAGTCTGTCTTAAAGTCTATGAAAGGTAAACTGTTGCGTGCATTCTGAATGTTAATATGTTATTTTCTGCTGGAATTTCCTGCAATGTACGATGTTTCTATCAGAAATTGACTGCTTGTTTGCCCTTGGACTTCACAACAGTATTTAATTTTTCCTCATCCAGAAAACAAAAGAAAAGGGAGACCAAAAAAAAATCTCATAACTTAACAATGTTTTTATTCGTGTTCACGTGTTTATGTGTTTATTCATTATTCATGTTCAATTGTGTCAAAGACTTTCAATGAAAAGAGCTACACATCTGGAGAACAACTAATTTGCCCATTTGGTTACATTAATCTTTAATGGCTAAAATTTTAAAGCATACATTCTGCCCAATTTAATGAGCTGCTGTCTGAAAGTAAAATGTGCATACTGAGCATATGTAGACACCTTTATTCTCACTACCAGCAATTAAAGAAAGGTATTGTGATCCGAAGAGACTCGGCACATGTGGAATTACTTTCTCCTGCACCTTGAAGTGGGTTAAACGTCTTGGCTTCAGGCAATTTCCAACGGGGTTGACTTCACTGATGTATAAATGGAAGCATTGTATTCCCTCCCCCACACAGGAACTGCTCCTCAGCAGATGTTCTCCGAGCTCCTATCGTTCCTTTTATACAAACAAAAAACTAGAAGGCACAGAGAGTAATACTGGAGCATCCCAAGAAACGGTGGTTTTCATTTTCCAGCAGCCAGTCTACCTGTAACCCATTAACTCCCAATAAAATCGTATAAACATTCTCCTCCCATTCAGATTGCCAAGCTCAAAATAATGCTTACGTGTGACGAAAATATGAGTGAAGGAATCCTGCTGAATCGGGAGTTGCAATACATTTATGCAAACTCAGTCTGAGTTATTTAGAACAGAAACATGTCCATCCAAGTCCATAGCAACCAACATGCTAGTCTCATTTGCCCATCTTTAGCTCACTTCACTCTATACCTTTCCTATCCAGTATTACGTGTCCAAACATCTTTTAAACATTGCAATTGAACCTACCTCCGCCACTTCCTCTGCCAGCTCCTTCCAAGTATCCTATGCAAAAATCTAGTCACCACATGTCCTTTTAAATCTTTCCTCTCTCAAACTTCTGTCCCCTAGTTTTAGACTCCCTTACCCTGGGTATAAATACCAAGAACATGCATCTTATGATTTTATAAAGTCTCTCCATTTGATTTAAACCGCAGTTCCAGCAACATCATTGTGAATCTTTGTATACCCTCTCTGACTTAATCCTTCTTATAGAAGGGTGACCAGAACAGCACACAATATTCCAGGCAATGTGTCATCCAAACCCTTGCACTCAATGCTCTGACCGATGAAGGCAAGCATGCCATAATCTTTCTTCACCACCTTGTCTACCTGCATCTCTACCTTTAGAGAACAATGCACTTGGAGCCCAGGTCTCCCTGCACCACATGACCCTGTGATTCATTGTGTAAGTCCTGCCACCGTTGAATTTACCAAAATACATGATTTCACAAGTCCAAATGAAGTTCCATCTCCCATTCGTTTGCCCATTTTCCAGTTGATCTAGGTCTTGTTGTAACCTCAGGCAACCTTCTTCACAGTCAACCATGTCACCAATTTTGGTGTCATTTGCAAACATTAATCCCACCATCTAATTTTGCATCCAAATTGTAAATAACAGCACTAATCACTATTCACAGGCTTCCAATCTGGAAATCAACCTTCCACCACCACTCTCTAATTCCTTCCACTGAGCCAATTTTATAACCAATTGGCCAGCTCGCCCTGGATCCCATGTGATTTAAACTTCTGGACCAGCCTACCATGCAGTACTGATTTAGTTATTAATTGTACTCCGGCATTGCTAATACTCCTCAAGGGATTTGTTTGATTATTAGTCCACCCCCACTCCATAGGTACTGCCTGGCCTGCTGAGTTCCTGCAGCACTTTGTTTTTTTGCCTGACATTTACCTCTTTCTTTTTCCTGACCAGAGCCTCAATATTACTCATTAACTAGGGTTTCCCAATCCTACCCTTTACTTCAAGTTGGCCCCAAACTCTTGCTATCTCACTTTTAATAAGCTCCCACTTGCTAGACGTCCCTTTATGTGGTAACAGCCTCTTTTAATTAATCTTTGCAAGTTCCTGTCAAATGCCCCCAAAATTAGCCTTGCCCCAATTTGGGAGTTTAACTTGTGGATCAATGCGATGTTTTTCCATAACTATTTAAAATTATGGTCACTGGTCCCAAAATATTCCTCCACTGACATGTCAGTCCTGCCTCATTTCCCAAGAAAAGGTCAAGTGTTGTTCTCTCTCTCCAGTAGAGCCATCTATATATTGCTTGAGAAAACATTCTTGGACACTATCCACCATTTAGATAGGAACAGACTGATTAGGAATAGTCAGCATGGTTTCGTGCGCTGGAAATCCTGTCTCACAAATCTGAAGAGGTCACCAAGAGGACAGAAGAGGGCAGGACAGTGCGTGTCCTTTAACATGGCTCCGCTTGGTAGGCTACTCTCGAAGATTAGGTCACATGGAATCCAGGGTGAGATGGCCAAAATGGGATTCAAAATTAGCTTGGACGAAAGAGTCAAGCGTAATTGTAGAGGGTCGATTTCCTGATTGGAGACGTGTAATCAGTGGAGTACCGCAGGGGTTGATGCTGGGTCTGCTGCTGTTTGTTATGTACATTAATGATTTGGCTGACAATGTATTTAACATTGATGTCAACTGCAAATTTACCACCAAAGTAGGCGTTTAAAAGTACACAATGAAGAAGGTTACAACAAGACCTAGATGAGATAGGAAGGTGGGCCAAGGAATGTCAATGGAATTTAACTCTAACAACTGTGATGTGTTGCATTTTGGTATTTCAAAGTTAGTCAGGACTTACTGAGGATTTTTTAAATTTTTTTTAAAAATTGGAAATGGTGCTGAAGTGATTCACCAGGATGTTAAACGTGCTGGTGGGCTTGAGTTACAGGGAGTGGATAAGCTAGGGCTTTTTTCTTTGGAGCGTAGGAGGCTGAGGGCTGACCTTATTGAGGTGAACAAAATCATGAGGGGCACAGATAAAGTAAACGTGCACAGCCTTTGTCCCAGGGTAGAGGATTCTAAAACTAGAGGGCATAGGGAAAGATTTGAGAGAGACCTCAGGAGCAACTTTTTCCACCCTAATGGGAATGAACTGCCAGAGGAAGTTAAAAATTATATACAATTACATTTTATAAATACATTTGGGCAGATATATGAATCGGAAGGAATTAGAGGGGTATGGGCCAAATGGATGCAAATGGAACTCGTCCAATATGCCAACTTAATTGTCTTGGATGAAGGTAGGCTGAAGGATCTGTTCCAACACTGTATATCTCTATGACTCCCCAGGTACAGTTAACAAATGTTGCCCCATCTGACCCTGGAGCACTGTGGCAATCACAGTCCATATTAGGGAGGGATGGCATGGTTAGGTGAGAAGGAAAGAATTGAGGTAGAGGGGATAGAGAAGAGGAGGATTAGAGAACAGTGCACCACTGGAACAGGCCCTTTGGCCTATGACACCTGTGTTGAACATGATGCCAAATTGCACAAATCCTTTCTGCCTGCACAAAATCCTTCTATTCCCTGCATATTCATGTGTCTATCTAAAAGCCTGTTAAACGCCACTATCGTGCCAAAGTTTCATCCTCATCCAAGTGATCCTGTACCCCAGGAGAGTTTGCATTTTTTTTAAATCACAAAATTCCCAGCCATAAACAAACTAAATTATTCTTGATTCAACAGCCACCAGGTGTGTGGATCTCCTGAAAGAATCACTGAACTCAAGTGAGGCGGGAATATAAAGAAGTGTACCGACCCATAACATCACCCATCCTTTTTCTTCAGAGATTCTGCCTGACACAGAGTTATTCCAACACTTTGTGTCCATTTTTGGTATAAACTAGCATCTGTAGATCTTGGGTGTTCAAGAAGGAACTGCAGATGCTGGAAGATCGAAGGTACACAAAAATGCTGGAGAAACTCAGCGGGTGCAGCAGCATCTATGGAGCGAAGGAAATAGGCGACGTTTCGGGCCGAAACCCTTCTTCAGACTGATGGGGGGTGGGGGGGGGGGGAGAAGGAAGGAAAAAGGGAGGAGGAGGAGCACGAGGGCGGGGGGATGGGAGGGTGGGAGGAGACAGCTCGAGGGTTAAGGAAGGGGAGGAGACAGCAAGGGCTAGCAAAACTGGAAGAATTCAACGTTCATGCCATCCGGACGCAAGCAACCCTGGCGGAATATGAGGTGCTGTTCCTCCAATTTCCGGTGTTGCTCACTCTGGCAATGGAGGAGACCCAGGACAGAGAGATCGGATTGGGAATGGGAGGGGGAGTTGAAGTGCTGAGCCACTGGAAGTTCAGGTAGGTTATTGCGGACTGAGCGGAGGTGTTCGGCGAAATGATCGCCCAACCTCCGCTTAGTCTCCCCGATGTAAATCAGCTGACATCTAGAGCAGCGGTTGCAGTAGATGAGGTTGGAGGAGATACAGGTGAACCTTTGTCGCACCTGGAACGACTGCTTGGGTCCTTGAATGGAGTCGAGGGGGGAGGTGAAGGGACAGGTGTTGCATTTCTTGCGGTTGCAACGGAAAGTGCCCGGGGAGGGGGTGGTGCGGGAGGGAAGGGAAGAATTGACGAGGGAGTTGCGGAGGGAGCGGTCTTTGCGGAAGGCAGACATAGGGGGAGATGGGAAGATGTGGCGAGTGGTGGGGTCACGTTGGAGGTGGCGGAAATGGCGGAGGATTATTTGTTGTATTTGCCGGCTGGTGGGGTGAAAGGTGAGGACTAGGGGGACTGCCCTTGTTGCGAGTGCGGGGATGGGGAGAGAGAGCAGTGTTGCGGGGTATGGATGAGACCCTGGTGCGAGCCTCATCTATGGTGGCGGAGGGGAATCCCCGTTCCCTGAAGAACGAGGACATTTCCGATGCCCTGGTGTGGAACGTCTCATCCTGGGAACAGATGCGGCGTAGGCGGAGGAATTGGGAGTAGGGGATGGAGTCTTTACAGGGGGCAGGGTGGGAAGACGTGTAGTCCAGATAGCCATGTGAGTCAGTTGGTTTGTAGTGTATGTCGGTCAGAAGTCTGTCCCCTGCGATGGAGATGGTGAGGTCAAGGAATGGTAGGGAAGTGTCGGAAATGGTCCAGGTGTATTGGAGTGCCGGATGGAAGTTGGTGGTGAAGTGGATGAAGTCAGTCAGTTGTGTGTGGGTGCAGGAGGTGGCCCCAAAGCAGTCGTCAATGTAACGGAGGTAGAGGTCGGGGATGGGGCCCTGGTACGTATTGAACAAGGATTGTTCAACGTACCCAACAAAGAGGCAGGCGTAGCTGGGGCCCATGCGTGTGCCCATAGCTACGCCTTGTGTTTGGAGGAAATGGGAGGAGTCAAATGTAAAGTTATTGAGGGTGAGGACCAACTCCGCTAGGCGGAGGAGGGTGTCAGTGGCTGGGTATAGGTTGCTCCTCTGGTCGATGAAGAACCGGAGGGCTTTGAGGCCATCCTGGTGGGGGATGGAGGTGTAGAGTGACTGGACATCCATGGTGAAGATGAGGGGGTGAGGGCCTAGAGAGTGGAATGCGCGGAGACGGTGGAGAGTGTCTGAGGTGTCTAGAACATAGGTGGGAAGGGATTTGACCAAGGGGGATAGTATGGAGTCAAGGTATGTGGAGATGAGTTCGGTGGGGCACGAACAAGCAGAGACAATGGGTCTGCCGGGAGAGCCGGGTTTGTGGATTTTGGGGAGAAGGTAAAAACGGGCCGTGCGGGGCTGGGGAACGATGAGGTTGGAAGCTTGGTCGGGCAGGGCGTGGGAATTGATGAAGTCGGTGATGGTGCTAGATATGGTGGCCTGGTGCTCGTCAGTGGGGTCATGGTCCAAGGGTAAGTAGGAGGAGGTGTCCGAGAGTTGGCGCGTGGCCTCAGCTTTGTAGAGATCGACGCGCCAGACTACCACGGCACCTCCCTTGTCGGCTGGTTTGATAACCCAATCTGGGTTTTTGCGGAGTGATTCAATGGCAGTGCGTTCAGGGAGGGAGAGATTGGAGTGAGACAGGGGAGTCGAGAAGTTGAGGCGGTTGACGTCGCGGCGGCAGTTCCGGATAAAGAGTTCCAGAGCCGGGACGTTACGAGAGGGGTTCCACGAGGAGGGGGTGCGTTGGAGACAGGAAAAAGGGTCACCATTGGGGGGCGAGGACTCCTTCCCATGGAAGTGCGCTGTGAGGCGGAGGCGACGGTAGAAGCGCTCCAAGTCATGGTGGCCGCGGAACTCATTGAGATGGGGACGGAGGGGGACAAAGGTAAGACCTCTGCTGAGGACAGACCGTTGGGTGTGGGAGAGGGGGAGGTCGGGGGGGATGGTGAACACCCGGCAGGGATGGGAGTTGGGGCCAGAGGAAGCCAGGTGGGTGGACTGCGGACGGGGCGATGTGTAGGGGGTGGGGGGGTTGTAGGTGTTGGAGGGGTGGTGGGTGGTCAGGGGGTGGGGGGGTGAGAGGGCTGTAATGTGGGTGGGGAAGAGCGGGGGTGACATAGTTGGAGGGGGATGGGGGAAGAGTCAGTGGAACAGCCAATGAGGTTAGCAAGGCTGGGCAGACGGGCACTAGGACCCAGTGGAGTTAAGCCCAGGAGAGTGGGAGTGAGCAGCGTGGAGGCTCCAGGTCCAGTGCAGAGTCCAGGCTCCAGGTAAGGCGACGGCTGTGGGTAGTTGGAGGGGGGTGGAGTGGCGCGGGTCATTGGACCCGATGGTGGGAGTTCAGTGGCGCGGGTCACCGGAACCGGTGGTCGGAGTCCAGTGGCGCGGGTCACCGGACCCGATGGTCGGAGTCCCGTCGCAGTTGAGTCGGGGTCCGCGGGCGATGTGTGGGAGGTCCCAGTGGGTGGATAGTCGGCGGGGCGGCGCGGGTCGGCCATAGCGGTGGGGCGGCGAGATGAGTCGGATGCGTTGCGGCGGCCATGTTGGGGGAGCCCGGGTCCGGCGGCGATGCCGGGTAGGTCGGGTCCAGCGGCGATGCCGGGTAGGTCGGGTCCGGCGGCGATGCCGGGTAGGTCGGGTCCGGCAGCGATGTTGGGTAGGTCAGGTCCGGCGGCGATGCCGGGTAGGTCGGGTCCGGCGGCGATGCCGGGTAGGTCGGGTCCGGTTGGCGATGCCGGGTAGGTCGGGTCCGGCGGCGATGCCGGGTAGGTCGGGTCCGGCGGCGATGCCGGGTAGGTCGGGTCCGGTTGGCGATGCCGGGTAGGTCGGGTCCGGCGGCGATGCCGGGTAGGTCGGGTCTGGCGGCGATGCCGGGTAGGTCGGGTCCGGCGGCGATGCCGGGTAGGTCGGGTCCGGCGGCGATGTTGGGTAGGTCGGGTCCGGCGGCGATGTTAGGCGGGCCCAATGCGGCGGCGATGTTAGGCGGGCCCAATGCGGCGGCGATGTTCAGTGGGCCCGGTCCGGTGCGGCGATGAGGCTGGGCGGTCCCGGAGATGCGGCGAGGGTCGGAGGAATCAGCGATGGGGAGGGGGTCCAAGTTACTGTAGAAGCGGCGCGGCTGGGCGTCATCGGTAGGCAGGTGAGGGTCGGCGGCGGCATCGATGTGGAGGTCGGTGAAGGCGGCGTCCTGGTGAGTATTGAAGGCGCTCCTCGTGGCCAAGATGGCGTCGCGGGACTCGGGCAGGCGATGCAGGCCAGAGTTGGGGCCTGGAGTCTGTGGGTGGTCGAGTCGGGGGGCGTCTTTATTTCTTTATTTCTACTGAGAGAATATCTTCTGCTTGCTTTTTACTTTATAAAATAACGCAAATGTACCAACCACATTATTGACAATGCTACAGACTGAGAGGAGCTGACCAAGGATTAAACTTGCAGTCTTCATCGCTCGGTATCTTGCAGGATTCACTGATGACATCAGAAGCTTTAATGCACAACCCGTCAAGGTATTACTGAAATACACCCTTAAGAATCAAAGGAACTAAATGTTGTTTATAAGCCTTGCGTGGACTCTTACAGAGTTAATGTGGCATGTTGATGCATGCTGGAAAGCACAAGGTATAGCAGCTTGATACGGTCTATGTTGCGCGACAAACTATCCAAAAAGAAAGCCACTCAAGATAATACGAAGGAACAAACTAACAGAAACAACAAATATAGACAAAAAGACTGGTAACTGAAAGGACTGAAGAGGGGATCGAGGAAAGGGATTAAGAAAAATTGAAAGGTAATATCTTAAAGGAAATAGTGAAGTATGGAGAACAAGACTCAAAAATCTGCTGAGTGAACTCCATTCTCAAGACTTGCTTTTAGTGAGGTCTGGGATTTTCTGTCAGTGTTAGGAATAAAAGGGGGAATACAGCTCAAAGAAATGGGGTCAAGGAAAGAGCGTTCACATCGCGGCCCTGTTTCCACTAATTTTTCCACCGCCACGCACAAGAAGCGACAAGACAGACACCATTGTATGCAGATGCCGAGAGGTGTATTCAGCTCTGGCTGAACAACTTCTAATCTTGTATGTGGACTCGACAAGAAGAAGAAGCTCAAAGAAATGGCTGCCACCAATGGAAATGCAAAGCAGTTTTGCAGGGCTGTTATGATGGATAACTACCTTATAATTTTAATCAAAGTCTCTCAGGAAACACCTATAATTAAGACATTGTTTTGACATTACCCTTATTTTTCCACATTATGAGCCCAGCAGCTGAATTCAAAATAATCCTGTCATACACCAAAAATAAATATTATTTATATCAGCACTTATGGCTGCAGTTCAATTCACATCGATGCTCAGCCCCTTCCATTTATATTCCAACAACTAAAATTGTAGGAAGGGAAGGCAGATGCTGGTTTACACAAAATGCTGGAGTAACTCAGCGGGACAGGCAGAATCTCTGGAGAAAAGCAATAGGTGACGTTTTGGATCGAGACTTTTCTTCAGACTGTGTCAGGGGAGAGGGAACCGAGAGATAGAACAAATTAATGAAAGATATGCAAAAAGACAGATCAAAGCCATTGTTGGCTGTAGGTAAGGTGATAACGAGTATTACAAAGAATGGAACTCAGCAGGGCGACAGTGAAATGATTACGACCACTAGGTTGGGGAAGGGACGGAGAGAGAGGGGATGCAAGGGTTACTTGAAGTTAGAGAAATCAACAGTCATACCGCTGGGTTATAAGCTGCCCAAGCGAAATATGAGGTGCTGGTCCTCCAATTTGCATTTGGCCTCACTCTGACAGTGGAGGAGGCCCTGGACAGAAAGGTCAGTGTGGGAATTCAATTCAATTCAATTCAACTTTAATGTCATTGCACAAATACTAAGTATGGGTACAACGAAATGCAGTTTTGCGTCAGTCCGTAGTAGTAGTGCATATAGAAATTTTAAAAAAAGAAGATACAGAATAATCAAAAATACAGAATAATTAAACAATGGGGACGGAGGGACCGGAGAAATCTATCGGCGGGACTTCGAGTTCAGCAATGTGATGGTATAATTGTAGAAGCTGTTCCTCATCCTACTGGTACGAGCCCTGAGCCTCCCTGATGGGAGGAGGGCAAACAGTCCATGGTTGGGGTGGGAGGGGTCTTTAATGATCTTCCCAGCCCGTCTCAGACACCGTTTTCGGTGGAGGGCATCCATGGCAGGGAGCGGGGCACCGATGATGTGCTGCGCGGTTTTCACCACCCGTTGTAGTGCTTTCCTGTCCACAACAGTGCAGCTGCTGTACCATACCGTGAAGCAGGTGGTCAGGATGCTCTCGATGGTACAGCGGGTACAATGGTACAATGGGAGGCCTTTCCTATCATGATCCAAATGAAACAAAGTCTAGGCAAAACCAATATCTGAGACAATATCCCATCTCCAATGAAAGCCGATTTGTAATCCATTCTTACTTAAATGAAAAAAAATACTACATCCCCCAGCGCACCCACTGAGAGCCATACTCTGCACTTCCTACAGAATGGTTAAAAAGGCACTGGCCAGCACGTACCACATTATTAGCGTGGAACTGGTCACCAACTAAGAATGCTCTTTCCTTGTTCAAGACACCAGCAAGTTCTAGCATGTCACTGTACTTTCTTTCGATCCTCACGTCCTGTCATGCACCAAGCAACACTCGCCTAGTTCATGAAAAATAATATATTTAACCTACATCAGAATGATTAGGAAAGTTGAGTTCTTCTGACTGGGACCATTCCATTTAACCGCTTTCAACTGTACTATTATTATCCGAACAGGTGCTCTGCAATGTGTGTGGTTTGATGAATGAATGTTTTTTTTACAAGCCTCAGCAAATTCCTCTAAGTTATTGGCTGCGGTTAGTACAGATTTTAGGAAAGACAGAAATGTATTAAAATTTGCAATGGACATAACAAGGGATGCATTGACATTGTGCAAATCTGAAAATAAGGAATGTTCCCTTTGTTAGCTCGAGTGGTGCATGCAACTGACCCACTGAAAAGCTTTTTCTCACTTGCATGTAGAAACTAAAAGTGAGTTGCTCAGATTACCCTTTAAAATAAAACTAATGGTGACACAAGGAACCTCAGATGCTGGAATCTCGAGTAAAACACAAAGCAATGGAGTAATTCAGCAGGCCAGGCAGCATCTCTGGAGGATATGGATAGGTGAAATTTTGGGTTGGGTCCCTTCATCTGACTGGCTTCCATTTCACCAATTCATTAGCAAGGTTAATAATAAACATATTTTTTGTATCTATGAACACTATTTAGTACTACAGCTTATTGTGCAACAGAGGCACACACTTAAAAATCAGACAGCAATAGCAAGACATGTCTATGTGAAAAAAAGCAGGTAATGCTAAAAAAAACAGGTGGTCAGCCAGCATCTGTGGAAAGACAAAATCAGGTTGAAGCTCTGTCCTCTGATGAAACATTATGCTGACACAAGGAACTGCAGATGGTGGTTTACAAAAAAGACACAAAGTGCTGGAGTACTGTTTTTCTCTCTTCAAATGTAGCCTGATTTTTTCAAACATTTCTGCGTTTGTTTCAGATTTCCAGCATCTGTAGTAATTGGCTTTTTGGGCACTGCACACCTTTTGATTATTTACTCATCCTAAATTTTAAATAATCTCTCTAAACCCACATTTTTTCACCCTGCTTGCACGTTTGTTTGTTAATTTATTTAATTCTTTATTTCGAACAGAATAAAAGAATAAAAAGCAAGTGTGAAACAGCATACAAAAAACAAAACAAGAATATTTATAAAAAGTGTCATAAACAGTATCTATAAATAAATGAAATCGTATGTGTCCGAAAAGGAGCAGGAAGAAGCCAAAGCTTATTAATTCCCACCCCTTATTCAACTGCTTATAATTATCTTATACAAATTTAGCAGCTATATGTACACCACATGTACACCAGCAACTATATGTACAGCAAATTATTTACATTTATACACTAATCATTTACAAAGCCATACAAAAAAGAGAGAAAAAAAGAAAAAACCCTCATATACTATACAGTATCTCTTAGTCATATATACAACCCATCACCCTATAACCACCCTTCCCAATACAATCAGTATAACAAATATCCCACTCACAATCACCTATCCTCATCCTAGTATCCTTTAAAAAAAGTGTTTTTGTACATCTTTTTAAACTGAATTATGTTTGTGCTAGGTTTTATCTCCTGTTCCAGACCATTCCACAAATTCACCCCACAGATTGCTATGCACATACTTTTAAGAGTTGTTCTGACATTGAGTTTTTTTTAAAATTATGTTCATGTTAACATGCACATTAATATTGGTTATTTTTCCAATATCAAATTTGACTCTAGGAAAGTGTTATACTTTAGCTCTCTCCAACGCCATGTTCTCCTACATTTATTTGGGCATACAAAGTCTTATTTCTCAATTTATGTAAGTGATGAGTTTCTTGATCTTTATATCTGTTTCTTAAAATAAATGAACCCAACTTTCCTCACTATCTTAAGTCCACTTGTGTCATATAAATTCCCCAAAGCAAAATATGTTCACATTTTAAATTACTGCCTATATTCAGTCATATTTGAGTGAAAAATCATTGCCATAAGCTCAACAATTTAGAAATACTACCATGGCCGATGAAAGGGTTAAATAAATGGTTTCGTTGAGCTGCAGAAGCTGAATCAAAAAATTCACGGAAACCACAAGCATTGGCATTTTTGTTGGTTTCAGTTTTCTCACAAAGTTAAAATAACACAGAAATTCCACAAGAACAGCCACAATTGTAGGGATGGGTGAAAAATTTGGATCTGGATTGCAATTCTTTTGAAGCTGTTGCTTTGATGAATTTGCCCCTTTTTTAAAAAAAAACGAACAGTAACTTTACTGAGACACCACCATTTTTACTTTCGAGAACTGAACTCTTTAAACATCAAACACAAAAGCATCAAAAGAACAATGTCCTTGAAGGAGAAGTGTACCGTAACCCTCGGGGAAGATTTGAAGGCAATAGAATCGCCAATGTGAGTTGCCTGTTAGAAATCTGCCTAGTGTGCTTGCTAAAAAGTTAATGAAAAGCAGTCAGAAATTCTTGCCACCACCAAAGACACTGATTTAACACGCAGATAGACACAAAAATCTGGAGTAGCTCTGCGGGACAGGCAGCATCTCTGGAGAGAAGGAATGGGTGACGTTTCGGGTTGACACCCTTCTTCAAACAATCCCTATTCCAGGCATACACCGGCCCTATCCCCGAACTCTATCTCCGTTACATTGTCAACTGCATCGATGCTACATCTTGCGCCCATGCAGAACTCATGGACTTCATCAACTTCACCACCAATTTCCATCCTGCACTCAAAATGTTTTACATCTGCAGTTCCTTCCTACAAATTTTAAAATGCAACTTGCGGCCTGCTTTGGATTCCTACAGCCATCTATTTAGATTTCATCTCTCACTCTTTCTACCTCACACAAAAAAGCACATCATAACATCCCAAAGGATGCAACATTTGGGACAGAATGCGATATTCAGCCCTTTATTGATGTGGTAGCAAACAAATAAATTCCAATTTTCAAAAACACGCCACAATTCTTAATGCTGGAATTAAATATAAATCATTTTATTCCAACGTATTTTAATAATGAAATTCCATAACCCAGTATATTTTTATGTAATGTCAACACTGCTATTTCATTGTCCAATCCCTCAACTGGGTAGCTCGCTAATCCCTTTAAGAAAATAGCTAATGGGTAAACTCCATTGCTAAAAATCCAGAGACACATAAGGACATCAGTGAACAAGGTGGATTTTTAATGAGTTACAATTATAAATTATTGCGTTAAATTCAGATAATGAATTTGGAATTAAAATCTCCCCAGTTCCGATGTGGAATTCCAACTCAAAGTTCCCTTGATCAACATCAGGATACAATTCCAGCTAATTTAAACACTTGGCCCATACATTCAGAAATACCACCCAAAAAAAGGCAAAATTCATACACTGTAAATGTAAATTTTGTCTTAATGACGTCTTGATACCACAAATCGAAAAGAGTAAGCCAAACACTTCTTCTCACAAAAGACTGAAAAAGAGAAAATATAAAAACAGGGACCCCCATTCTCCTGCCCCGGTGGTGAGATGGCTCTTTATTGGCAACATGATTTGATCTATAATAGTCCAGAGAACGCAAATTAAAAACAGCAGGGCAGAACACATATTCAATTTAAAATAACATCTGGAAATGAAGGAATAATATTGATTACAGTATCAATAGGGCTGTCAGATTGCCTTAAAAGCTATATGGGACATTAATGTGTACGAAGGAACTGCGGATGCTGATTTAAACCAAAGATAGACACAAAAAGCTGGAGTAACTCAGCTGGACAGACAGCGCCTCTGGAGAGAAGGAATGGGTGACATTTTGGATCGAGAAGTCTGAAGAAGGGTCTCGACCCGAATGTCACCCATTTCTTCTCTCCAGAGATGTTGTCTGTCCCGCTGAGTTACTCCAGCTCTTTGTGTCTATAATGGGTCATTAATGTTCTTCAGAGAAGGAAATATGCTATCCTTCATCTAAAGCATCACTGTACTGCTCATCTCAAGTAGGACAATTCAGGACAGTTTTCCCATACCCAGAGTTTTACCGTTAGTGTGTCGTGTTTTCGAGGAGATGTGAAACGCACACGAACATCGCACAATACACACACATCCAAGATCAGAGTTTATAAGTATAAAGATATCCCACATAAAACAATGAAATAACTTACTTGCAGCAGTATAACAGAATATGTAAACATTCAATTCAAAAAGTGCAAGCCGTTGGATTTTTGGAAGCCAAACCAGGCTTTCACAGCAAAAAGTAAGGACCTGGGAGGTTATGTAGAACAGAGGAACTAGAGTAGAAGTACATAGTTCCCTAGAAGTAGCATCCCAGGTAGACTGGATAGTGAAAAAAGGATATGCTGGCCTTCATCGATCAGTCAGGAGTTGGGATGTTATTTTACTGTTGTACCGGACATCGTTGGTGAAGCAAGGCTTGGCATATTGTGTACAGTTTTGGTTATCCTCTCGTAGAAAAGATGTCAGAATACTGGAAAGAGTACAAAGTGGATTTATGAGAAACTTGCTCAGACTCAAGTGCCTAAGTTGTAGAGAGAGGTTGGGCAGGTAAGATCTTTATTGCTTGGAGCATAGGAGTTTGACAAGCAAATTCAAAGGGGCATATCATATCATGAGGGACATACATATTGTGAATGCACGCAGTCATTTTCCCAGGGTAGGCAAGTCAAAAGTTAGAAGGCATAGTTTTAAGGTGAGAGAGGAAAAATGTAACAGGAACCTGAGGCGTAACATTTTCACAGAGATGGTGGTGGGTATATGAAACGAGTCGCCAGAGGAAGGGGTTGAGGCAGGTACATAAACAATTGAAAATTAATTGGACAAGTACATGGATAGGAAAGGTTTAAAGGGGTGTGGTTCAACATGGGCAAACGGGGCTAGCATAGATTGTCATATTGCTCAGCATGGACACGTTGGTCGAAGGGCCTGACTCCATTCTGACTCTTTCCTGGTGTTTGCTGATAACAATAACAAAACAAAACTGTTTCCGACTGCTTTTCCTGACCAGGGCCTCAATATTTCTTGTCTCCCAGGTTCCATGAGCTTGCCAGCCTTGCTCTTCACCCTATCAGGAACATGCTGGCCCTGAATTCTTGCTATCATACTTTAAAAAACTCCCACTTGGCAGCAAACAGACTCTCCCAATCGACCACAGCAAGTTCCTCCCTAATGTCTTCAAAACTGGCATTGCCACAACTTAGGACTTAGTCTTATGGACCAGTCTTATCTGTTTGCATAACTATCTTAAAACCTACAGAATTATGGCCTCAGGTCCCAAATTGCTTCCCCACCAACTCTGCAGTCACTTGCCCTACCTTGTTCCCTAAGAGGTCCAGTGTTGTACCCTGTCTAATAGGACCCTCTATAAATGGATTAAGAAAGCTTTCTTGGACACATTTGATAAATCCCACCCCACTCAGTGTGGATGACCCAGTCAATTTAAGGGAAGCTAAAATCTCCCCATATACTACCGTATTAATCTCCTTAGGCATGTGCTCTTCTAATTCCCACCAACTAGTGGGAGGCCTGTAATACAATGTGAACATCCACTCTTGTTTCAACCCATATAGCTTCTCTGGACGATTCCCCCAAGGATTTCCTCCAAGGACTGTTTGTGTTCTCCTTCATCAAACATGCACCCTCTGCCCCCAATCTTCACTTACATAAAAAGTCTTCTCACCCACCACTCCACCTCCAGGCCCCTCAGATCGGCCGACTTGGTGTTGCTGAATATCCCACGGTCTAGGCGTAAGCTCAGGGGTGACCGCGCCTTTGCGGTTGCAGCCCCTAGACTGTGGAACAGCATCCCCTTTCCAATCAGAACTGCCCCCTCCATCGACTCTTTTAAGTCAAGACTAAAGACTTATCTATACTTCCAAGCCTTTCCTGACGTCCTCTGAGTGAGGGCTACATGTATATATGTATGTAGTTTGTTTTGTTGTGCTATTCTTATAACAAATGTAAAGCACTTTAGCCAACGAGAGTTGTTTTTTAAATGTGCTATATAAATAAATGTGACTTGACTTGACTTGACACTTACCTGTATCTCCATCACCTCTGTAGTATCTGTACCCTGGAACAATGAGCTGGTGGTCCTGGGCTCATCTCAGCCTTATCTTTACAATGGCTGGAGTATCCCAGTCCCCTGAGCCATACCATGCCTCTGGTTTAGAGGAGTCTGTACACATTAAATATGAAAGGCCACATTGGATACAGCGCAGCCGTAATGGACAACAGCACATGGCAATGTAGGTGAAGGAGGGTCTGTCTGCTGCCCATACAAAAAGAGGCCAAATTTACAACTTCAAAATAGGAAGAAGGGTCGCGTTTGATGTGACAGAGCCGCCTTTCATTACACCAGAGACAGGCTGCTTCAAAGAGCTCTCGTCTGTCAACTGCTCTTTTATTCCTTTTCTGTTTTCTAACATATATGGCTTGACGATTGAACAAAGTATCTTTTTTTATCAGAAATAGATTAACATTTTAAGGTGGAAAAATTGGACATTAGCTCACACCAGAACCAGCTCCCTGCCACTTCTTGATATGCAGCCCATAAATTCCAAGACAACAAGATCTTGGAGTCCACCACCAGATTTGGTCGAACTTCAAGTCATGTTGAGTTTACTGCATTATGCAAAGGTACAATAAAGTACAGGTACAACGAAAATCTTGCTCTGGCTTTGAAAGTCCTCAACATTCAAGATTTCATGGATTCTCTAACGAGAAAAGTAAGGATGGCATGGAACATCTGCAAGATTGACTGCTGGATCAAAGAATTATCGTGGCCTAGTACATCAATGCAATAACAAAGAAAGCTCATCAATGCCTCTACTTCGTTAGAAGATTAAGGAGGTTTGTTATGTTGACAAATAGTCCATCAAAGTTCTACAGGTGTACGGCAGAGAGCTTTGTGACTGATTGCATCACAGTCTGGTTCGTTAATATGAACACTCAGAAAAGAGACTATAGGGAGTACTAGACTTTGACCAAACCATCAGAGGTAATGACCAAAGATCCTATAGCAAGATAGACCACTCCTTCTAAATGCAATGGTCTGACGTGTAGTACGCAACGGAGCGGAAAGTGGGCCTTTTTTTCATCCATTTCCGTAACCCGACCCGACCCACAGTGTAATCTGCAATATAATATAATTCTGAAAATGAGGAGAAGATTTTTCCCAAATAACTTTGATTTTTACGAGGATGTTTCCGTAACCGGCTTCCGTCTCCGCACTAGTATCTTTGCTCTGCTATGGGATCTTTGGTGCGGAGTTGAAAGCCGGTTACGGGAAGCGGCTGAAAATTACCCATGAATCTGCCCATGACTGTACTACGTCTTTGGGATGTGGGAGGAAATCGGAGGACCGGGAGAAAACCCATGTCACAAGGAGAACGTACAAACGCCATCCAGAAAGCACCCATAGTCAGAATCGAACCCGGGTCTCTGACGCTATATTTCAGCAACTCTACTACTATGCCACTGTGCCGCCCCCTAAATCTTCTACGAACTGTCTTTGGATGCACTATAAGCTTGGACTACCAGTATTGAACTATCATGATCACCAGTGTTATCTATATAATTAAAAGTCTCATCTTGACCACTTCCTGTTTGCGCTGTATATTGTTTATAGAAAAAACGCTATCATATATCGCTATGATTTTTGGACATCTTACTCACAGTCCTCCTCCACTGAGCAGGCCCCAAGGATTTTTCGCATCAATGAAAAATAAAAAAGTTATGTGTGTTTAAAAAACCTTGAGGTCCTCTCCCTGTCAATCACCGCAATGAAGGTAACGGCCCTTCCGGGGGGGGGAGGGTGTGGGGTGCAGGATTATAAAATCCCGGATGCCTGGAAGTCACTCAGTCACTCTGCAAGATCGCGAGGGAGAGACCACGACTCTCATTCTAAGCTGTGAATCAACTGACCTGTGTACTTGCAATAAATAATTTGTTAGCCCTTAATGGCAATGCCATGAGTTGTTTGGCCTGCTGCCCTGCCTGTGCTTGAAACTGCAATGCTTTATTAGGTCCCACTCATTTCCTGACTTCCACTTAGTGGACAGGTTGCGCTGATTGCGTAATTTCCGGAGAGTGCAGAGGTCACGCTGATTGCGGAAGTGCCGCTGACTGCGGAAGCCCCAAAGCAGAGAGGCCGCGCTCAGCCGTGTGAGTATTCAAGAAAGTTTACTGCTATATTTATGGTGTGTGAGTCAGTGAGTGTGTGTGTATGTGTGTGTGAGTGTGTGTCTGTGTGAGTGTGGTCTCAGTGACTGATCTGCCAGCCCAAGAACCCATTCGGCCCACAATGTCCCTACTAGCCCTCTGGAAACCAGTCCCTTCGGCCCACAACACCACACTAGTGTTCCAGAAAGCCCCCCCCCCCCCCCCCAGACCGAAGGGTCCCACTTAGTCTAGTAGTTTATTATATCATTATCTGTGTGTTATTGTATTAATGGGCCAGTAAACTGCAGCAAGTGAGAAATTAATTGAACAGTCGTCAGTAAATATGACAATTAAACACATTTGACTCCTGAACTTTGTCTCCCTGATCTGCAAGTGCCCTTTTCTCTGCCGTACATCCTAAATGCTGGTTAATATGCCACACAGGATTCCCTTTAAAAATGTGATTTCAGCAATTAACCCCCACACTCCCCCTCTAGGAATTATTGTATTGTTTGCTGAGATGTGAGGTTTCTACTGTCTGCTTACACAGCCTGCATTTTCAATAGCAGCTGCGGAAATCCTAAGCAGACTGGGTTCAAGCCAGGCAGCTCTCCTGGATTCCTCTCTCTGCTTGCCTCTCTGGGTGCAGCTCAAGGTTTGCCAAATTATTTTGATGTTCTTAACAGATTCCACATTATTTTTTGTATTTCATCAGCCAGTGGTTTTGTCTGGCTTCAAGGAGTTGGCTCGACCCAAGATGACCTTATCAGCTTGCTGTCAACCTGAGAAGTAGGACAAGCTGTCTTCTATCCTGCCCTATTGCCACTATTTTACCTGTTCTATAATATAACTACGTTTACATGCCTCTGCTGAATTAAATAATGATCACGCAATTTCAAATCATTATCTGCATAAACAAAATTGGTTTCATTTATAGGGAATTCATAGGTTCACTTGCACCTCCTCCAACCTCATCTACTGTTCTACTGTATCTGCTGTTCCAGGTGTGGACTCCTGCATATGGCGAGACCAAGCGCAGGATCGCAAGCTCCAGAGATGCCGCCAAGTTGCTTAAGCACTTTGTGTCTACTTCCCTTGAGTTTTGTACTCCGTCTGGTCCACCCTGCTCCTTTGGTTCCTTGGTAGTTTTTAGTAATAATATTGGAATCTTTCATCTTCCGAGTACCCAACAATTTATAAAATTGAAATCAAAATACACTGTAATGTATATTTACATCTATTAAATCTATTTTGAATTTGCATAATTTTTAAACGAATCCTACAAATTCTATTGCAAAGCACCGTGTTTGTGTGCTGTATCATAGAGATAGAAGGAAGGCAAATGTTTATGACAGAAATGGCTTCTATCATCTAGACTCAAAATCTAGACTTCAGTTATGCCAGTATGCGTCCAGACCTACGTAATACCTACAGTGCACATGATAATGTTTATACCTCTGTCTTTGACTGAGTGTGCGTTACCCGTGAATCGTGGGGGCCATACTACAGGTAGGCCTTACAACAAAAGAAAGACACAAATTCTCTGGAAAACATGGATAGGTGATGTTTTGGTTTGTGACCCTTCTTCAGATTCTGGTCGGGGTGGGGGGGGTGGATAAACTGGAATAGAGAGGAGGGGCAGGACAAGGACTGGTGACTGATACCTGGATACAGATGAGGGGTATGGTTTGAGGGAAAGGAAGGAAAAAAGGTTGTTTGTAGGTTAGTTACTAAATAAGTCTGGAGAAGAATGGTCCCGACCGAAACATCAACTATCTATGTTCTCCAGAAATGCTGCATGATCTGCTGACTTACTTGATCTCACAGGTGGATGGAGCATGTTTGCAATGCAGTAATTGGCAATTACTTCCAGAGACTCAATATCTGCTCCATCACTTTGTGTCATTTTTTGTAAACCAGCATCTGTTCTTCCTTGTACCTCCTTAAGGCTTTGCAACAAAGGTAAACACCCTGCCTGAGCAGAATAAATAACCTGATGGCTACTGAGCAAATCTGAAGAAGTGCCTGGACCCGAAACATCACCCATTCCTTCTCTCCAGAGATGCTGCCTGTCCCGCTTCGTTACTCCAGCTTTTTATGTCTATCTTCGGTTTAAACCAGCATCTGCAGTTCCTTCTTACACATAATTTATACTGTACCAGTTTAATTCAGGAACCAAAGGTGGACAGAATCAGACTGTGGTTTTTCATGCTAGCGAATTTATGTAAAGGAGCCATTAATGAACTTGCTGAATAGACATGTGATTGAAAAATGAATAGCAACGACATTACGTAAAACATAACATTTTAATAGAAAAAAATGACTATGATCTAATTGGAAAAAGGCACAAATCTCTTGAGGAATGGACTAACAAACATTTTGTTTTATAAATGCATTGAATCCTGATGACACTGTACCCAAAATGGAGGAGATAGCTTTTTCCAGTTTTTTTTTCTCAGATGTGGTCATTGTTAATAATTCTGACATTGACCATTTTGCCTGTGAACTGGGAAGGTAACCACATTGGCGAATTTGGAGTCATATACTGGCCAAGGTCAGTAGAGTTGCCTCCCCAAAAGGGAATTAGTAAATCAGATGGGATTTTTGCAAAAGTAGTTTCAAAGTCAGCAAAATAATATTAGCTTCTAATTCCAGCATCATTTAGTTACTTGAATTTAAACACCCCAATTTCTCTAGGGATTCATTAAATGAATCTGGAATTAGAAGCTGGTATTATTTTTCTGACTGGAAGAATCACATCTTTGGATCCATGGTCCAGACCTCTTGCTGCTTATCTAGTCATCTAATCACTTCACCATTCAACCCTTTAGTCCTATATTAATATTAAAAGGATTAGAGGCACTGCAAAAAGACCAAAAGTGATTCTCTGGAAAGGCTGTGCAACCTAATCTCCTTTTATTGGAAGAGAGATGAAAGGATGATCTAGTAATATCTTTAAAATTACAAAGGAGATTGATAGGATGAACACGAAGAATAGCAGGAACATGAAACTCACTACCAGGTGCAAAATACACAGAAAATGACATGGACAGTTTTAAGAGGTTACTAGCTAAACGTGAGAAAGGCTAATTATTCCATGGGATTCACTGTTCACACTTCATTTACCATATAACACTTCAATCTGCATAAATAAGCAAATGAGGCTCCACAGGTTAGTCACCAAGGAGTATCACGCACCAGTTCAAGCAGCTTTCTGTCACCATTAACTTTTATTATGAATCACCAACAATCTTATCACCTTCCCCGGTCGGCCACCACTCTTGTACAGTAAGTGCCTTATCAGAATGGATTTTTAAAATCATACAAATGTACACCAAATGTCCTTTATCTGTCTATGAAAGAGCTGTAAAAACTCACTATTAAGTGTTTTTTTTCTTTCTTGATGGAATATTGAGTCTCTGGAAGTAATTGCCAATTACTGCATTGCAAACATGCTCCATCCACCTGTGAGATAAAACTGGTCTGGTTCTTGACTTCAGGCAGAGATTGGAGCACATCGAAGTTATGCTGTGTTATCTTCTGGATTAGATGCGATTCCCTGGAGGGACTCACAAGGAGACTTTAACAAATAGTTTTACTCATAATGGTGCCAGATTTTTTTTTCTTGTTTTTGCAGCACTGACAAGATCAAAAATAACTGATGATAGATCAATGGGAAACACTGGTGAGGATAACGGCAGCCATGATGACCTTGCCAACATGTTGTAGGGCAGGTTCAAAGGACCAGGCTGTCTTCTACCTTTTTATACATCCACAAAACATTATAGTTTAGCTGATGAAATTGGATTTAAAATATATCAGGAATGTTAATTATCTACCAACATTTTTACATAGGCTCAGATACAACGTTTTAAACTTGACCAAGTTAACAGAATCAATGGAGGGCTTGTCCAGAAACAAACTCTGCATTCAGGAATAAGGGATAAAGCATAAAAACATTTCAACATCACAACTTCGTAGGCCAATTGTGTACTAGCAGCTGCTGAATTACAATAAAAGTGGCCTTCACATTACAGGTGGTTAGCTTCCCAAGAAAACAATCCATTACACAAAGCCGTATTATCTGTATTTTATTCTGTATCTCAAATTTTTGGGTAGTGTTTTGTGATCTCTGTGTGGATGATTTCCGTAATCCGAAGATAGATGCAAAAAGCTGGAGTAAGTCAGCGGGACAGGCAGCATAGAAACATAGAAATTAGGTGCAGGAGTAGGCCATTCGGCCCTTCGGGCCTGCACCGCCATTCAATATGATCATGGCTGATCATCCAACTCAGTATCCCGTACCTGCCTTCTCTCCATACCCTCTGATCCCCTTAGCCACAAGGGCCACATCTAACCCCCTCTTAAATATAGCCAATGAACTGGCCTCAACTACCCTCTGTGGCAGAGAGTTCCAGAGATTCACCACTGTGTGAAAAAAGTTTTTCTCATCTCTGTTTTAAAGGATTTCTCCCTTATCCTTAAGCTGTGACCCCTTGTCCTGGACTTCCCCAACATCGGGAACAATCTTCCTGCATCTAGCCTGTCCAACCCCTTAAGAATTTTGTAAGTTTCTATAAGATCCCCTCTCAATCTCCTAAATTCTAGAGAGTATAAACCAAGTCTATCCAGTCTTTCTTCATAAGACAGTCCTGACATCCCAGGAATCAGTCTGGTGAACCTTCTCTGCACTTCCTCTATGGCAATAAAGTCCTTCCTCAGATTTGGAGACCAAAACTGTATGCAATACTCCAGGTGTGGTCTCACCAAGACCCTGTACAACTGCAGTAGAACCTCCCTGCTCCTATACTCAAATCCTTTTGCTATGAAAGCTAACATACCATTCGCTTTCTTCACTGCCTGCTGCACCTGCATGCCTACTTTCAATGACTGGTGTACCATGACACCCAGGTCTCGCTGCATCTCCCCTTTTCCTAATCGGCCACCATTTAGATAATAGTCTGCTTTCCTGTTTTTGTCACCAAAATGGATAACCTCACATTTATCCACATTATACTGCATCTGCCAAACATTTGCCCACTCACCCAGCCTATCCAAGTCACCTTGCAGTCTCCTAGCATCCTCCTCACAGCTAACACTGTCCCTCAGCTTAGTGTCATCCGCAAACTTGGAGATATTGCCTTCAATTCCCTCATCCAGATCATTAATATATATTGTAAATAGCTGGGGTCCCAGCACTGAGCCTTGCGGTACCCATCTGTCAAGGGACGACAGATGGCACAATGGGCTAAGTGTTCGGCTGGCAACCGGAAGGTAGGCGGTTCGAATCCCGCTTGGAGTGCATACTGTCGTTGTGTCCTTGGGCAAGACACTTCACCCACCTTTGCCTGTGTGTGAATGTGTGTGAATGTGTGTGAGTGATTGGTGGTGGTCGGAGGGGCCGTAGGCGCAGAATGGCAGCCACGCTTCCGTCAGTCTGCCCCAGGGCAGCTGTGGCTACAGAAGTAGCTTACCACCACCGAGTGTGACTGAGGAGTGAAGGAATAATGCGATGTAAAGCGCCTTGAGTATTAGAAAGGCGCTATATAAATCCCATCCATTATTATTATTACCCCACTAGTCACTGCCCGCCATTGTGAAAAGGACCCGTTTACTCCTACTCTTTGCTACACAAAAAGCTGGAGTAACTCAACAGGACAGGCAGCATCTCTGGAGAGAAGGAATGGATGATGTTTCGGGTCGAGACTCTTCTTCAGGCATTCCCATATTCAAAATGGCCATAACGCAAAAGGGTCTCGACCCGAAATGTCACCCATTCCTTCTCTCCAGAGATGCTGCCTGTCCTGTTGAGTTACTCCAGCTTTTTGTGTCTATCTTTGGCCATAACGCAGGGTTGGCAGTACTGAAGGAAAAGTATGATTACATCTTACACAACATGGCTACTCACCGATTGACATCACCCACCCCAGATAGCAAACAATAATGTTCCTCTTAATAGCCTGAGCTTAGTAAGTGAATGCAGAAGACTTGGAAATATAAATTTAATTTTTGTACACAAATAACATAGGTTTTATTACCTTAATGAACCAGCACTAAACCTGCATTTCCTTTCGTGAATAGTTAAACGATTCCCTGGCTTTCAAACTGTTAAACAAGCACACACTATTTTCACTCAGATTCTCTTGGTTTTAAATTTCCTCTGACTTAAATAAAGTGCATCAACCCTATTCTTAGATGGTTTTACACTGATAGGTCATCATAGTTTTTTAATAATGTAGTATGTAATCCCAACAAGCAATTGTTTATATAAAACTACTTACATCACTGACCAGGTTGAAAGTAAACGGGAAGTAAAGCTTAAAATAGCCACCATCATACCAACAGAAATGATGAACGTTACTGAATAAGATTCATAATGCAGTTTATATGCAGATCTAGATATCTCCCACATATCTTATTCTTACTATGCTCATCAAATAGTCCAGTTCAAGGGTCAACACTAAGTTCTACAATTATTCATCAAACCTGTTCAGTAGGAGAAATTTCCCAGCCTAAACCCTGCATCATAACTACTTCATGTATTTAATTAGTTACGTCTAGCCAATTGCATAAACTAGACAAGGAATTCATTACCATTAGTTTCAGTTGGGAGACAATGCTTAAACACACAATAAAGATATTCAGTTTTCAGACACACAAGAGAATTTTTTAAATGCTTACTCCAAAAGAGAATTTTGCATAATAATCACATTGGTAAGAACACAAAAATATGGATCTGTGCAACTATTTTACCACACGACAAGAAAGACAACTTGCTTTTGTATGTTACACTTGCCACCTTAATTTTAGACATGAATGAATATTTTCATACTTTATTATTGAAAATCAAATCTTTGATTCTCAGGTACAGATAAAGAAATGAGAATCATTTTTCCTCATCAATCAGCAGACGTCCCTTCCACCTTGACAACTGACTCAAATGTCAATCTGAACACTTTCTGCTGTCCCATCATACAAATAAAATGCAAAACACAAAGTATTCAGAATCAGCCTGAAGAAGGGTCCCGACCCGAAATGTCACGGATCCATTCCCTCCACAAATGCTGCCTGATCCACCAAGTTATTCCAGCACTTAAGTGTTTTGGTCACGATTCCAGCTTCTGCAGTTGCATGTAAATCCTATTGTAAAGGTCTCATAAAAGCTATGACACAGAAATATTTAATTTAGGAAAATTTAGAAAACCAATCCCAAAAGAATGCATTCTTTCATTGGCAGGAACTATGGTAAAATATACAGCAATTCATTCCAGCACATATTCAAATCTGGTTCATTTCCAGCAAAATCTTAAATGGGTAATGACATGCTTGGAAAAAAATAGATGAGATATAATTTTACTAAATATGACTTGCACAAAACAGTGTTGATGATGGGATATCATAAGATGTTGCATAGAGGTTCCATTGCATCCATTAATGTCAAAGCACTGGAACTATATTTCTATCTGTCCCATTACATGGTTTTCTTTGCAGCAAAGGTTTGATTCAAAGAATGAATACAGCCTGAAAAACGCTCCATCCCACCCAATCTGTAATAGCCATCAAGCACCTATTTGCGCAAATCCATTTTGTTCAACCCACATTCGCAACAACTTGTCCAGATTCTACTACTCGCCTTCACTCCAGGAGCAATTTACAGTGGTAATCCACCCAAGTTTTTGGGATACGAGAGGAAATCAGAGCACCCAGAGGAAACCCGCACAGTCACAGGGAGAACATGCAAACGCCACAGAGAAATGGCTGCAGGTTTACTTCAGGGCCAATTCGATTTTCACCCCCATGACACTATTTACTAAGCACATAAGGGGTATTTCCAATTTCAGTTCCAAATGGAACCAAATGTCAAACATAATTTTTGGAAATAAACAGCACACAAATACTGCTATGCTGCACATTTGGTGCAAGCGTCCAAGGATGGACTTTTATCAATCATTGTTAACGATTTTTCCAAAAGTGCTTTTGTAGTTCTGCCTCCCATCAGCTCCATTCCAAGATGGAGATGCTTCAAAGATGTTATCACAAAGTCAGAACTGGGAATAGATCACGGGAAATACTGAAGCCCCCGTTATCACATTTACACAAATAAACCTATAGGCTAACAGGCAAAGACCAGTCCACAAACATCTGACAATAAAAAACAAGTAGTAGCCTAAACCAACAGTTCCTCAAGATACAGAAATAAACTAGTTAACTAGAAGGAAAAAATGGGTATAAAATGGTTACAAAACATGATTATGGTTAATAACACATCTTATAAGTTAAAGGGAGCTTTAAACATTGCTTTAAGGATTGATCAGGAGGGCTAAGAAAAGCGAGCCGCTGGCGTGCAATGAAGCTTGCAGTTTTTGTGCTTCAAAATGAAGAAAACATGGTCCAATCAGTTCTTGTTTAATAGAAAATGCCATTATTATATATGCCATCTCAACTTAAAAGCTTGAAATGTAATCAGCATTGAATCTTGCCAGGCAATATTTCCTGATACTTTTATCCATGACAAGTGAAAAACAAAGAACAAGTGCAGGTACGTCAGGTCATGACCCACAAAAGCAATTCGAAAATCCCCTCCAGCTATGCTTTTAAAACATGAAACACTGCAACTTGAAGATATCAGTGATTGGGATGATGATATCATAAATAATCACACTCGAAAACACTGAGAGGAGAGAGGTGCAGTGGGAGAGAAGTGCTAGGAGAGGGACAGAGATTGAACAGAATAAATGAGAGAATCAAACGGGACAAGTGTGAAAAAGTGGGATTGTGAAGAAATTGAAAGAGAGAAACATGAAAAAAAAATAAACGAGCAAATTAATCATTCTATCTTATTCATGCAACAAATATATATTCCTCCTGAATTTCTTTTACCTAAGGTACAAATTAAATTCCAGATATACAATTTTCTTTCTCCAACCTTTCAAATTTTACAATGAAAGTGCAGCCAATAATCCCGTTTCTTTCACTTGTCTCGGCATTTCCTTTTTTGCACTACTCGTCCCATTCATCCCTTGTGAAGTACATCGGACAATTTGGCCACATTTAGCCCAAATAAATAAACTGTTTTTGTTTGTTCAACATCACCAGTAGACCTCATAAACCATGCAACACATGAATTTCCCTGAAGAGGTTTGAAATTGTCTTATGCATCGCTTAACTCAGTTACACTTAGCAAGATAAATGATCCTAACGCGATGTAAAAATCAAACAACATGCATGCCAGACAACCAAAGTGCGAATGAAATTAGCAGTACATTTAAACTTCCAGTGTTCAAATGCATCTTAGCACCTCTAATTGGGCACACGGCAACAAGCAGCAGAATGTAGAACTGATTCTTGACACTTGAATAACAATTCTTGACATTTGACCAAAGAATCACAATCTTTGCTATTTCTTCGGAGCAACTGTATATAAAATTTCCTCGGAGTGAAATGTATTTTTATTTGATATTTCCCAGAAAAAGCATGCTATGCTAAAAAATCTCAGTGTCTCAGCTTCCAATCCCAGTTTATTTGTTGCACTGCAATTTAAACTCCTTTGTTTGTCATGAAATGTTTTGGGCCTCGATGAATCATATAAAATTTGCACTAATTTATTTCACAGGACACAAACCAAAAAGTGTGTCTCTGACATCAAGGGACATAAATCATGTAACAGGGAAACTGGCTGCGCATGTTTGGAAATAAACTGTAATATGACCAGATGTTCCACTGAACAAATCTTCAAGCAAAATCTTCAGCTGAAGTCTCAGATTTGCCAATTGTTTTAAAAAACCATAGTTTATTAGGAGGGAGGTTAGTGAAAATACTATTCCTCAACATAACATAGTCACCCGTGCTGAGGCTCAGTGATCTTTCCATTTCCCGCTTGGTCTCCAATTTTCCTACTGACAAAGCCATGGCAATGGAGAAGCAATTAGGGCATTTGGGGATGGGCATTATGAAGACTACAGGTTAATGGTGATGACTAACTGTATAAAGCAATGTGTCTAGAAACACCGTGCCACATATTCCAACACAGGGATACCAGTCTGTTAAGAAGGGTTTTGGCCCGAAACGTTGCCCATCTCCTTCGCTCCATAGATGCTGCTGCACCCGCTGAGTTTCTCCAGCATTTTTGTGTACCTTCCAGTCTGTTAAATATTTGATGCCTGATTTAAAGATGTTTTTGCGTGCTGAATAGAGTTTGATTAAACAGCTCTTTTTTATACGACATGTTCAAAATTTACAATGTAAATCAGAAACAAATATGCACTTTGAATAAAAGAATATGAACAATGGACAAGCAGCACTTGATTTTTTAACGATTGCGTGCACCTCACGTGGGTTTGGTTGAGGCAAACATTCTTCCACGTCAAGAAAGGCATGTGAAACTGGTGTTGTACTGCAGGCTAGCACATGATCTTGCTTTTGTACATATCCAATGACTGATCCTCCATAATCCTAGAGAATTCAGAATATTCACCAATCTCCCAGTGAGTAAATATCTTCCTTTCTGCATCCTGAAGGGGCAACGCATTATATTGAGTCCATGACCCAGGTTTTAGAGTTATTATCGTCACGTGTGCAGAGGTACTGTGCAAAATTTTGTTTTTGTATGCTATTCAATCAAATCAGATATAACTATACATAAATACTATCAAGCCAAACTCAAGTACAATATGTAGAGCAAAGGAGAAGGTAATTGTATGCAATGCACTGTAATGCATTGTAATGCACCATTTCCACAAAGTACAAAGTCCATAATGGTGAATTGGACAGTACCCAGACCTATGAAAGGATTGTTCAGAAGCCTGATAACAGAGGGGAACAAGCTGTTCCTGAGATAGACGCAAAAAGCTAGAGTAACTCAGTGGGACAGGCAGCATCTCTGGAGAAAAGGAATAGGTGATGTTACGGATTGAGACCCTTCTTGAGCAGAAGGCAGGACAGGCAGCATCTCTGGAGAAAAGGAATCTGTCACGTTTCGGGTCGAGACCATTCTTCTCAAGAAGGGTCTCAATCTGAAACGTCACCCATTCCTTTTCTCCAGAGTTGCTGCCTGTCCTGCTGAGTTACTCCAGCTTTTTGTGTCTATCTTCGGTTTAAACCAGCATTGCAGTTCCTTCTTACACAAGCTGCTCCTGAGTCTGGTGGTACAGACTTTCAAGCTTCTGTATCTTCTACCCAACGGGAGCAGGAAGAAGAAGGAATGACAAGGGTGGGATAAATATTTGATTATGAAGAAGGCTCCTGACCCGAAACGTCACCTGTACCTGTCTCCAGAGATGCAACCTGACTCGCTGAGTTACTCACAAGGTGTGTCTTATTTTGTAAACTAGCATCTGCAGTTCCTTGTATCACCTTTGATTATGTTGGCTGCTTTTCCGAGGCAGTATGGTGCCGATGGGGTATATGGTGGGGAGTCTGGGTTATGTGATGGGCTGGGCTACATCTGCAACTCTAGACATCCCAGCTGGGGGAAGCATTATCCTCCCATCAACCCTGTCAAGCTCCAGATTTATTCTGTACATTTCACTGAGATCACCCCTCAAGAGAGTACAGACCCAGTCTGCTGTATCTCTGAATGCAACAAATCAAGAATCAGTCCGGTGGATCTTTGTAACATTTGCTCGATCACGAGAATATTCATCCATAGGTTAGAGATGAAACAAAATATTTCCACCTGGGTACTGTGTAATCAGAGAACCTTATATAACTCGAGCAAGTCATCTCTTCTACTTAAATCTTCCAATAAATGGCAACATACCACACAACAAGATGCATCTGAACACATGTTGACACCAAGAGAGGCAACTATACACCTGCATGTCAGGCACCCAACAATAATTTGCCCTGTTACACAAAACACAAATTACTTTCATAATATCAATGACATAGGAACAGAATTAGGCCACTCCACCATTCAATCATGGCTCCGTTTGCTGATCAATTTCTATTGCCTACTGTCCAATAGTTTGCTTCTGCAGGAGCAAACTACTCAAACATGACTGACTATCCCTGCACTGACACATGAACATGAATGATCATCCCAGATGGTCCTGCGGAAACCATTGTTCATGGCCGAGACCGTTCTTGGGTTGCGTAGCAGTCACACAGAGGAACCAAGAATAAAATCTACCCTATTTGCATTTACTTTTTATTTTTCATTGAAAATTAATCATGTGATACATTGAAGGATTACAATTACTCAGGAAAACAATATGCTTTTATAACAAGAATACGGTCTTTCTTAACTATTAGAAATACAACTCAAACCCTTTTTTTAAATTATCGCTAAGCAACATGGAATCACCAGCAAGACTACAAGTCTCTGTTCCCAGTTTACTTGGTTTGGTGCTGCTGCTCACGGGATACACACTTACAAGCATCGGTATCTGCCTAACAACTTATCTATGTGCTTACCCTTCACATGAGACCCCAGAGATGAACGGCAATGACTACTTGACTGCGAGGGTCATCACAGCTTGACTAAAATTGTGTCTTCAGCAGCATTTGCTACTTTTAAGCAAAATGTCTGCATCAATCAAAAATTAAATCCAGGTTAATTTTTTTCCACGCTGCTCATGGAACTTAGGATGTGGTTTCAACAGCAAATCAAAGCAACGTGAAATTCTAAACAACGTCCAATTTTAAAATCATGGTTGCCAAAGCTCCTTTTTGGAACAGTAGAGGTGGCAGAACAAATACATCACAGGAGTGACAGGCAGAATAGAAGAGGATATAGCAAGTGCATGGTGGAAACATACCTAGATTTGAAAGAGCAAAAGAACACACCAGCTTAGATAGCTAACATCTTCTCGACAAGAGGTTAAAAAGCAAAGAACTGAGCTACACAAAAAGTAGCTGACAATAGTTTTTGACATGTGTGCATGCAACTTCAGCAATAAGGTCAATTCCTCAGCAATCTAAACAATTACAACGATGTATATTTGTTAATATCTTTAAGAGAATATTCCCAGGCACAGGTACAAGGAAAAGACGATAAGTGAGCATTTTTGCGTTGAAGGTTTACACAACTGAATTTAGTTTTACTTGGCAAAAACAAAAAGAGCAAGCCCCACATTTTGGAGATTCCACCCAAACTGAAACAGATAGATGAATTAATGATTACTTGGTGCCAAGTTGAAGGGAGTTCAAAAATCCTGCAGTTTTGTTGTTCTGTTTAAGAATTTTATGGTAAGAATGTTTTGCAATGAATTGTAGCTTTCTGCACAGAGTGAATAGGGGAAAAAAGTGACATAACCTGTGGAATACGCAACTAACATTACAAATGGTTGTAGCAATGGGAAAAAGAGGCGAGATAACAAGTTAGAGGTGAGAGAAACCTCATCAGGTCTGGTTTGCAATAGACAATAGGATCATGGCTGATCATCCACAATCAGTACCCCGTTCCTGCCTTCTCCCCATGTCCCCTGACTCATCTATCTTCAAGAGCCCTATCTAGCTCTCTCTTGAAAGTATCCAGAGAACCGGCCTCTGAGGTAGAGAATTCACAACTCTCACAACTCTCTGTGTGAAAAAGTGTTTCGTCATCTCTGTTCTAAATGCCTTACCCCTTATTCTTAAACCGTGGCCCCTGGTTCTGGACTCCCCCAACATCAGCAACAAGTTTCCTGCCTCTGGTGTGTCCAAACATTAATAATCTTATATGTTTCAATAAGATTCCCTCTCATCCTTCTAAATTCCAGAGTGTACAAGCCCAGCCACTCCATCCTCTCAGCACATTACAGTCCCACCATCCTGGGAATAAAGGGCCTGTCCCACTTGGGCGACCTAATCCGCGAGTTCTGGCGAGTTTGCCCTCGACTCATACTCGCAGCATGGTCAACATGGGGTTAAAGAAGGTCTTTGTAACTCTCCTTTATGCTCGAGAGTGGTCTCCGCGTACTCGAGGCCTCAGCTAGGTTGCGGCGTTTTTTTCAATATGTTAAAAAAATGCCCGCGAGTAAAAAATGGTCATAGGAGGAGCCATCTTGGGGAACGGCTGCTAACCAGCAGCCGTCCGTTTAATTCATTTTTGTTTCAGTTTTTAGTTAGTTTTGTTCGTCGTTTTTTCGGAGAAATGGACTTCTTATTGTGGGGGAAAGGAGGTAACCTTACTTCTAGGTCCCTACCTGGTCGGTGAGGCAGCTTTTTCTCTGGGCTGCCCGTCGACCCGTCCTCGTGGCCTACCAGCGGGCTTGGAGCACCATTTCCTGGTGGGGACCGCCCAGCGGTGGCCTTAATAGGCCTGACTTTTGGGAGAACTGGGGTTGGGGACTGGACTTTTGTGCCTTCCCCCGATGATTTTTCTGTGTGTAAGGTACTTTGTTAGTCTGTGTCCAAGATGGCTGTCGGAAGAGAGAGTGGACGCTGGCGCGCTTTAGCTGCCGCTGCTCTCTCTTCACATTGTGTTTTTTTTGATTTTTTGATTTTGTGTCTTTGAAGCGATTTCTATCTTTAATTTGTGTATTGATGATGTCCTTATTATTTATTTTTCTCCGACTATATGTTTTTTTTCTCTTCTGTTTAATCTTTGTAAGGTGACCTTGAGATTTGAAAGGCGCCCGAAAATAAAATTTATTATTATTATTATTACTATGGAAAAAATCGATACTTTTTTTACTCGTAGGTTTAGTCGTAGTAGGTCACCATGTTAGTCGTAGGTAATCGAGGGTAGTCGAAGGTAGTCTTCAACATAGTCGAGGGGAGGTCGAAGGAGATCGAAGGAGGTCGTCTTCACTCTCCACTATTCGGTGTCCAATTTTCCCGAAGTTAGTCGTAGCTAGTAGTAGCTGGTCTTCAACATAGTCGAAGAAAGTCTTCAAAATGTCATTTTTTTAAATTAGGTCGCCCAAGTGGGACAGCCCCTTCAACCTTGTGAACCTATGCTGCACTCACTCAATAGCAAGAATGTTCTTCCTCAAATTTGGAGATCAAAACTGCACACAATTCTCCAGGTGTGGTCTCACTAGGGCCCTGTACAACTGCAGAAGGACCTCTTTGCTCCTAAACTCAACTTCTCTTGTTATGAAGGCCAACATGTCATTCGCTTTCTTCACTGCCTGCTGTACCTGCATACTTACTGTCACCTTTCTTGAGTACCAAAGAGGTGTTTAACAGCCTGAAGATGACTTGAAATAAATCTCATGTTACAATGGTTTACTTGAAAGCCAAGAAACATGCATAAACATTCAGTGGGCTGTCCATATCAATACAATTACCACCTAAATTTTATTTTCAAAGGTGAACAAACAAGGATCTGCAGATGCTAATTTACAAATAAGGACACAAACTGCTGAAGTGACTCAGCGGGTCAAACAGCGTCCCCGGAGAACATGGATAGGTGATATTTTGGGTTGGGTCTCCTTCAAAGTGTGCATATTTAACAATAGTCTTTTGTAGGTAATGGCCAGAAAGATCAGAAATGAGGAAAAAAGTTGTGCAGCACTCATGCATGAGTTGGAAACAGATTCATATGCTAATAGAGTTAAAGTTCAGGTAAGGTATCCTTTGGTTCCGACTTTTATTTCAATGCTCCTTTACACTCAGAATGCAAGACACCTGAATCCATGTATGTATGTATAGGGTAACTGATTTATTCTTTCTCAGATAAGGCAGAAACCAGTAACTGCTGGGTGCATTGCAAGAATGTTGACCATATAAATCTAACTTGTATCATAAATTGAGTCCATAAGCAGAGCCAGCTGGGGAAATGCCCATAGTTATACAGCTCTTATTGTTGCAACAGAGGTCCCATAGAGTAAAATATTCCCACTCTTTGAGAAGGTAGCTGCACTACTACCGTCAAAACAAACAGGCATGCTTCAAAGATGTTTCAAAGCCTCTTAGTACAAGGGAGTCCCTGGTCAAAGACAACTCCCTGGTCCAAGACAGCTCAACTTTAAAATATAGCTTTTAAAAGCCACTGAGCACATAGAGACAGTAACGAGAGCACATGGAAACCAAGCACAAATGGTGGAAGGAGCCAATAACAGGTTGATTTCCCATCTGCCAAGTTTTGTATTTGGTCTATGAGTAAACACGTGTGCCTGAGACACAGAACTAGTACAAAATGACAATCCAAAATACTGAATGGTTAAAATTGCTGAAGAAAACATTAAGATTAAAAATTTTTCCCAGTTAAGATAGTTTGTGATTTTTTTTCATTGATCAGGAAAGTGGGAAGAGAATAGAGACTAAAAGCAAATGACAGAAAATAAATATTGAAGTTGGAGTTAAGAGAAATGCAGAATAACAGATCATTGATAGATTCTTAGAGAGATATGTAATGCTGGGAATAAAGAGCAAAAGAAAGAAGGCAAATAAACAAATGACAAGATTGCAATACATTCATATTCAAAGCCATTTAAATATACAGTTCTATTGATGGTTTAAAATTGTGCAATTTAAATGTTTGGGCATTTGGCCTCATACAAGTTCTCCATATATCTTGACCCATGAAGGAGTGAGCATCTTGACCTGGGATACTGTTAAGCCAACAATCTATTCAATTATAGGACACTGACTCCATGTTCCAAAGATGCCCTGGTGAAGATTACCATTCAAATCATGCAGAGATTTCAGTGTCAGTTCCTAAGCAAAGCTCACAACTGCAGCTTTTAATTTCCCATGTTTTCTGTAACATACCTCAGATGATTAAAGAGCTGATAGCAAAGCAACAGACATACATTGGGAGCCAATTCTAATGTCTTTCTTCCTTCCACTTCCCCCTTTAAAATGGATAATGAACATTTCCTGGTGCTTCCGAAACTGCCGATTTTAATCTACTTAGTAATATGAAGTACTACAAGCTAGGAGACAATCGGAGACAAAATTCTGATAAATAACAAATGTATATAATTAAAAATAAGCTAAAGTAGACATTTGCTCTTTGCTATAGTCACTGGTGAACAGTCCATTAAATGCACAAAGCATTAAAGAAATTAGATGCTGCACAAGACTTTTGACATAAACTCATATCAACTATACAGTCAAGAGAGGTATGTACCTTAATCATCTATGATGGAGCGTAATAAACAAAAAAATCCTTTCAAATAGAATCCAAACACAAAGAACTAACATCAAAGCATCATGATACCATAAAAGCAGTGGACCAAATACTATAACTGGGGAATTTATGTCAGTTACCAGAACTTCAATTACTATGTTCAAAGGGAATTAGAAAGGATCAAGTTTCGGAAGACTTGATATTTAAATATATGTTAAAATGTCTTTTGTGTGTTTTGTTGCTTTTTATTGGCATGACTGTATGGCAAATAAAATCAATTGTATGTTGCAAAACATACTTAGCTAATAAAGTATGATTATAAATTAGAAAAAGTTAAAAGTTGTAAATAGTAACAAAACATCAGAAGGGAATGAATAATAACTTCAAAAATAAAGTTCTGGTTAATGATATCTATAATTCTTAAAGATGGTTGTATCAACAAAGTTGCATCTTTTTCAACCAATTGTCATCTGGGAATGTATCATGAAAGTATATAAATTCATATAATCTAAACACTGGTAAAATGAAAGAAAAAAAATGATGCTCACTCACACGAGGATTTGCAAGAGAAATTGACGATATGATTACTGTAAAATGCATTCCTATTGCCACTGAAAGTTACTTTTAAATCGCTATTATGCTCATTGCAGAATAGCATCTCAAATAATGAAATTAATTGCCTTGCCAAAAGAAAAGAATGAAAACATCCAAGACCGCAAACTAGTAAAGAGTCAACAGTGGTTATTCATCATATTTCCCAGACAGAACAATGGAATTCTTACTTGCAACAGCATACCAGAATATGTAAACATAGTACCTGTACTCGGGAAACGATATAATGAACAAAAACAAAAGTTCATATATCTACATACCCACATACACGTAAAAACAAACCAAACAATAATAGTGCAAAAAGACAAAGCCAATGCCCCTGTCTATGTAGTTCAGAGCTCACTTGGAGGTTGTAGTGTTTAATAGCCTAATGGCTTCAGGGAAGAAGAAGCTGTTCCTGAACCTGGACGTAACAATTTTCAGGCTCCCATATCTTCCTCCCGATGGCAAGAGTGAAATGTGTGTGTGCCCAGGGTGGTGTGCATCTCTGATGATGCAGCGACCTGTAAATCCCTTCAACAGTAGGGAGGTCGGTACCCGTGATGGACTGGGCAGGGTTCACCACTTTTTGCAGTCTTCATCGCACCTGGGCATTAAAGTTGCTGAACCAGGCTGCAATGCAACCAGTCAATATGCTCTCTACTGTACACCTGTAGAGGTTCAAGAGAGTCTTCTCTGTCATACTGAATCTATGTAATCATCTCAGGAAGTAGAAGCGTTGATGAGCTCTTTTTATAATTTCATCAGCTTGATAGGTCCAGGAAAGATCTTCAGAGATATGCACACGCAGGAATTTGAAGCTTTTGACTCTCCAACATCATCCCGTCAATATACAGGTTTGTTGGTCCTCATCTTTCCTCTTCCAAAGTCCACAATTGGTTCCTTAGTCTTACTGACATTGAGAGCCAGGTTGTTGGGCTGGCACCATTTCATCAGTCGATCGTTCTCACTTCTATACTCTGACCCATCACCACCCGTAATTCGTTCAACAGCAGAGGTGTCGTCGGCGAACTTGAAGATGGAGTTCGCACTGTGTCCGGCTACACAGTCGTGAGTATAGAGTGAGTAGAGCAGTGGGTTGAGCACACAGCCTTGAGGTGCTCCCGTACTGATGGTTATCGGTGTGGTTGTCAGTACGTACAGCAACTAGTCTGTTAATGGGGAAGTCACGGATCCAGTTGCAGAAAGATGTGCAGAGACCCAGTTCCGTGAGCTTGATAACCAGCTTGGAGGGGATGATAGGATGCGACGCTGAGCTCTAGTCTATAAACAACAGCCTGACATATGTGTTTTTATTGTCCAAGTGGTCCAGTGCAAAGTGGAGACCCAGTGAGATCCCATCCGTTGACTTGTTATGTCGGTAGGCAAATTATAATGAGTCGAGATTCATGTTGAGGTAGGAGTTGATATGCGCCATAACCAACCTCTCAAAGCACTTCATCATCATGAACGTTAGTGCTACGTTAGTGCTACTGGTCGATATTCATTGAGGCATGTCACCATACTTTTCTTGGGCATCGGTATTATTGATGCCCTCTTAAAGCAGGTGGGAACCTCAAACTTCATAAATGAGAGGTTGAAGGTGTCCACAAAAACTCCAGCCAGTTGGTCTACACAGGTTTTCAGATTAACTGCATATATTAATCTTCAGATCTCTCAACTTTGAAGAAGCCTTTCATTCTATTTACAACTACACAGAATTTAAAAAATTCTAACAGAAACTTCACACAACAAAAACCTTGAATCGCTTTTGAGATGAACAGCTTGTTTTTACATTCAACAGTGTAATACCCAATTGAGTAATAAAATGGTGATTCCCCGAGGACAACTCACAATAGGTTGTAGATACAGGAGACGGCCGATGCTAGAATCTTGAGCGAAACACAAAAGAAACTCAGCGGATCAGGGAGCATTACCTGTCCAATCCCTCCCCAGACGCTGTCTGGCCTGCTGAGTTCCTCTAGAAGTTTTTGTTTTTTCCTGAAAATAGGTTGTGTTTTATTTACCTGCTGAGATAGAATTACACCTCAGTTTGCAGTCTGCTTATGTACAAAATGCACAACCTGATCTGTTCAACACCATAAGTAAACCACCACAATATAAAGTTTATCCAAGCCTGTCCAAACATAAATGTACTCTCTGATAAATTCCACTGTTCTTAGAATCAGAAAAAAATCATTAAACTAATCTGAACTAATTGGGAAACTAGTTTTCAAATTCTTGGCTTTGTAATATTTAGCCTACTACAATGCATTTGAATTTCCAGTGAGCGGTACAGTATATAAAACACCACTGCAAAGATCTTATTTCATTTGTCATTTCAGTGGAATGTTAAATGATGGAAATTGTGGCACCGCTGTCATATCTGAAGTTAAAGCAGAGTGTTTCAGGCTTGACTGGTATTCTTGTTGTAGGGGATCTCCCATGCAATGACTTTCAGGTCAGCACATATGAAAGACCGATAGCTTTGTAGAGTGTTTGGGGATCCCCAACATGATAATGAATGACTTAAGGAAAACTTTTGCAGTAAGTTAATGGGAATTCTCTCTGGCCCATGCAGGTCTTAAGGCCCTGGTATGTGAATGACACAGTAAGTGGAAAACTAACAAACATGTTCAATTCTCACCGCCTAATCCCAGTATCTGATGATGAGTCTTCACACTGAAAGTTAGCTCTGCCTCTCTTCCCATGGATGCAGTCTGACTTGCTGAGTATATAAAGCATTTTCTGTTTTTATTTTACGTTCAGCATGTATACATGTTGCTTTTTTATCCAGATACTGATTAAGAAATGTTGATCTATCAAGGCACAAAACTGTCAAGTGTGTCTTTGAGTGAACTTCCAGCCAAAGTTAGTGAATTAGAATCAACAGCGCTAACTTTACAATCAACTAAAATTTAAGGACAGAGATGTAATCAACAAACCATGTTAGACCAAGGGCTGAAACCCAAGAATTTGCCACAAGGTGTAATCATACATTAACTATTCCAAGGTTCGCAAAACAGATCGTATTTATATTCCTGGTGTTTTTCAAAAATGGTTTCTCAAATAAATGGGCATCTGACAATCCAACAATCCCATTTACGAATTGGAGCCAAGTTCCTAAGGAACGCCCGATACAAAATGCAAGTTCACTTGAAAACAATGCACCTGATTTACACAATGCTGCATGTTAAAGCTAAGGTGAAATAGCTAAGATTTGGGGACCATACTTAGTGTGAGGAGACATTGCTGAAGTTTACACCATACATTGGGAAACTTCCCACAGTTCAATCAAGCATGGCCGTTCTATCGATTTGTACATTTGCTTTGCAGGGCGATTGGAAATGAAGGAATTTAATTTATTTTTGTTGACTAGCTGCTCAAGCCATTAAACAAGAGTGTTCTCAATTGGACTAGTTAAGGTATTGAATTACAAAGCCCACCGCAGATGGTTGACTTAATCCTGAACTCATAGATGCAAGCATGCCATTTTGGAGTGAAAGACTAGTTACCTGACACGACCCCACCAGAATTCCACTGAAGTGTTGAGTTTGGATCAGGTATCAAAAATGTTGCCCTTGGGTTCAGTTCAGATCAGACTGGGCCGATTCTTTATTGAAAGGATGCACAATGGCTCGGTACTGGGGGATGTGAAAGTAGCCAGGATTGTGCAAGTAGCACAGGAAGTGGTTTCCATTTCCCTATTCATTACAGATCCTGGTTACCTGATCCAAACTTGACCAGATCCACCATCAGGTCGAGGAGAGCAACAAAAGCAGAACAATTGCTCAGCCTCAGGTCAGATCCAGATTAGCTGTACTCAGATCAGGTTCTGGTCAGTTTTTTATTTTATACCCAAGCAAACCTTTACATGAAGCCCCTTCCCTGTGAACTGAAGAACCCACTTGTAGAGTCAGTGATTCAGGCCTGTGTCAAAAATTGAGGTTAGAACTTTTTGAATGTAAAAGATAGCTGAAGGAATACAAGAGCAAGTTGGGTGAATGCAATTAGAACAATTTAGACTTTAAAGATACAGCGTGGAAACAAGCCCTTTGGCCTACCGAGTCTGCACTGACCAGCGATCACGCCGATAGATTAGCATTATCCTACACACCAGGGACAATTTACAATTTTACTAAAGCCATTAACCTGCAAACCTGTACGTCTTTGAAGTGTGAGAGAAACCAGAGCACCCAGAGAAAACCCACGTGGCCACAATAGCATACAAACTTTGTGCAGACAGCACTCATATCTACACCCAAAATAATGCAGTTCAGCGTGCAAGTGCCAAAGGCAAGACTGGTGCATTTTTCAAACATGTTCGACTGAAGCAGGCAAATAAATGAACTATTCCTCCTAAGCACCCATCATCAGTCTTCAGCAAATTCTATTCAATCTATATGTTATCACAAAATGGCTGAAGGCATTAGATATGTCAATTGTTCTTCAGAATTGTGCTGCAGAACAACCAGCAGCTTCAGCCAAGTTGTTCCAATGTTGTTGCAAAATTGTCATCTTTCAGATAATGCGGAAAATTAGCCAGGTGCATCCTGTCCACCAAAAACAGATCAAATTAAATCCTGCAAATTATCATCTCAGTTCTTTATTCACAATAGTAATGAAGATGATGTTGTTAACTGGAAAAATAGCACTCAATCATCAATAACCTTAGTGCTTAGATTGGCTATTGGCCAGTAAAACCTGGTGCCAGATCTCCTTGGTCATAAATAGATAAAATAACTGAATTCCAGGGTTGAACTGAGAATGATTTGCCTTTGACAAAGGCAGCATTCACATATTTAATGCTGGGAAAGAACTCTGGTAAAATTAAACAATAAAAGTGCTGGGGAAAACCCACCATTGGTTTGAGTCACAACTTGCGCAGAGGAAAATGGTTCTAGTTGGAGGTCAAACATCCCATTCCCAGCATGTTGCTGTAAGAAGCTGCTTCATCAATTACCTTCCTTCCTTCCAGGTCAGAATGTGAATGTTTAATTCTGATTGCATTGTATTCAATTCAATTTGCAATCCCGAAAAAATGAAGCAGTTCATGCTTGCATGCAACACGCGGGCATAAGCTGATAAAGAGCAAGTAATTGTTCTTTTTAAGAGCAATGTCAAATCAAACATCAGATTAACCTTCAAAGTAGTGATAGGGCTTAACAGTACTATTCTCCAAATGTTGTTTCTGTTATCATTACATCGAGCGCACAGTAAATTGGAGGCTTTTCAGACGAATTGTAACTCTCCACAAAACCATATCGATACCATATAAAGGCTATAATTATAGTTCAGTGAATGAACTTTTCCACCAAAATATTCCACAAAATAGCTGTCTGAAATGGTAACTAATAAAAAAAAAAGGAATTCATCCAATTGCACAGATTCTTGAGTTTTAAACAGTCCTCTTCAAAATCTGATAATGAAGAGATGTGTATATAAATTAAATGTCAATACAAAGTACACCACTGATTTTAAACAGACTAAAATGTAACTTTATCCTACATGCAATTATTTATTATAATACGTGGACTGCAAACTAATAGACTAAAATGTAACTTTATATTAGACCATTTAGTCAATTTTATAATAGACTAAAATGAAACTTTATCTTACATGCAATTGTTTAATATAATGTGTGGATTGCAAACGTTGGACAATCCAACAAATGAGAAAAAGACAAAATGCTGAGGTAACACAGTGGGTCAGTCAGCAGCTCAGGAGAACGCAGAGAGGTGATGTTTTGGATCGGAGCCCCTTCTTCAGACTGAGTCACCTATCCACATCCTCCAGAAATGCAGGTCAGGACCTGCTGAGTTACTCCAGCACTGTGGGTTTTTTTTTGTAAACCAGCACCTGCCGTTCTTTGTGCCTTCAACAAATGAAAAGCTAGTATCTCAGACAATTATAGGTGGATAGTACTTCAGTTTGGAAACTTTAAAACACGGGACGGACAATGTCAAAATATTGTTACATAATGGACTGTGAATCTGCGGGGGACAGTGAAATATTCTTACCTGCGCGACATGCAAAAAATCCAATGCATTAAGTGGTGAAGTTCCCAGATTCTTAGTACAATTACAAACAACAACCACGCTTAATTCCAAGGACATCTGGAAGCTCAAATGGCTCAACAACCTAGTGCCATGGTGGGAGTACTTAAGACAACTGTTGGCAATGGGAATGGCTTCTGCAAGTAGTAGGCCCAAATCAGATGACCTACTGCCTGACGTGGGCGAGATGGGAATGCATTAGGCATTTGGGTTCTTCGACAGACAATCCGATACTAAAACATAGGAGAACACCAAGGGCAGAATCAGAACTTTCAGATTCCTCCTCAATGAAACACATGGAGACATTTGGTCCATCCAAGAAGATTCCACAAGCACCTTCAGTGAAGTGCTTTGCAACACCAATTCATGCAAAGATATTTTAACTCCTGCTCAAGTAAACCTTCGACTCTCCTATTAACACCTATATTTTTCTGTGCGAGGTCGACGTTACTTCTGCAACATTTATGCAAATGTCATCGTTACAGCATACACATTATGCCCACATAAATCTCTGCTACACAAAAGCACTGTCTGTGCATTGGTGTTTTATATACACAAAGGCAGGCAAGTCAGTCTCACATTGTATATTTACTAATGCATTCACTCATGTACACCAGAAAAATCATATTAGACCGTCATATTACTTCCTTACCATCCAAAGTAGAACTGCCACAGTCAGCATCAAAGAAATGAAAATAACAAATAATCAATGTTAAGCATGTTAAATATTAACCAAATAAAATGTAAAAGATGAAGTAATTAAATAAAAAGATTTACATTTTAAAGTGTGTATTAAAGCAAGTCTTTACTTAAATTTCAACAGAAAAAGTTATTTCTCTTTTGACAATCAAATAACTCATTTTAAAAATCCTATAGATTTCCTCTCTGGAGCCATCTCTGAAGCAAAACATTTCCTGTTCATAAGCTATGGCATTAATCATTGGTAAGACAAAGTAGGTTGCAACTTACTCTGAAACCTTGTACATTTTCACCAGTGTTACTACTTTGACTACTTTTTTAAGATCACAATCTACATTGGACTACTTTTTTAAGATCACAATTAGTGGGAATCTGCATTATTCAATGTATTGAAAGATGGAAAATGAAAACACACAAGATCATCCGGAGCACATCGCTGAAAGTACTGAGGATTTTATGAGCGTTGGCTCCTCTATCTAAAATCTCTCCAGCACCATTATCCACAATTGTTCTGCTCACATATCAAGAACAGCATGTGCAAAAACAACAATACAAATTAACATGGTACTTCAAAGCTCCCTTATAAAAAACATGTAATCCCAGTAGGTAGACTTCCCAAATGAATCAAAACCTCAATATCAATCAATCTTTAAGTATGGCGGTGAGAACTCAAACTAGCATATGCTCACCTCCAGATAGTCAACAATGAAAAGGTTCCAACTTCAAATATCAATTCAGAACCAGCCTTGTTAGAGGCCCTCTTAAGATGGTGAACAAAGCTTGTGTTGAATGTAGCAACAGCTGGCGTTTATTTATACCTGTTAAAACAAGCAGGCTCTGTATTAATTTCAAATTCAGCAATCTGCGGAGATTAACATTGTAGATGCTGCCATTGGGATACAAATGCATGCTGTTTGTTACCGCCAAACAAGTGTGATATGCTGTGGAGCATTCTGTGACCATTAATCTCCAACTCATGCTGGGTCTAGTCTACAAAGGTGCACCTGGTTGTGTGGAGCACTGAGGAGATGCGCTGATTGAACAAATGTTCTTCAAACAGCCAATGCTGCAGGCAAAAGCAGGGCAAAGGCAAGTAAAAAAAAGTTACAGTAATATTTAAGAATGGATATTATTAATGTATAGGAAAGAACTGCAGATGCTGGTTTAAACCGGAGATAGACACAAAATGCTGGAGTAACTCAGCGAGACAGGCAGCATCGCTGAAGAGAAGGAATGACGTTTCGGGTCGAGACCCATCTTCTGGGTTTCGACCCAAAACGTCACCCATTCCTCTCCAGAGATGCTGCCTGTCTCGCTGAACTACTCCAGCATTTTGTGTTATTAAATGTAGAATTGATTTGTGAACCAGATTTAACTGCTGCTATCATAAACTAACAGATCAAGACATCCATTCAGTTCCACTGACTTCATATATTTGGTAGGCAAAGACATCAAACATGCTATCTAAAGTTAATGAAATTAATTTTCACAAGGGTGGCACAACACACGGCCAATATCATATGGTGTATAACAAACATGAAAACGGGAACGAATTTCCATCCATGCCAACACCATTTCTCTGAGAGTTAAGCAGAGCAAATATATGCCTGTTTTCCTTTCTTATCACATTGGACTTGAGGAAAGTCAGGGAAACAGGTTTCCATCAGTTCCTGTCCAATTTAAATGGCAGGACGTGATAAGCACTTTTGTTTTAACTCACTAATTTCCAGCTGAAGCCAGCAAAAATGAAAGGCTGGCTGGCTAACCTGTCAGTCGGTTAGGCCCCCAGGTCACATCCAAAAGCTGGAGTAATCAGAAAGCAGGGAAGGTTAGTGTATCTGAATGAAATTGCCAGTCTGTCTGATGAGTGTGTCTGCCCACTCTGCATACCTCCTCCATTAAAATTGGAAATATGCACTTAGAAGGGAAGTGTTGGTATCCAGGATTTTCACATTCCCAGTCACCTACACAATTTTAGGTGAGAGCTGCTCATATCCAAGTATAAATTTTAATTGTAAAGTTGCGGTGTTCTTATGTCAACCCCAGCAGTAATTAATGAACTGAAGCTTCAATTTTGGGGATTTAAATCATTTCATTGTAATAAAACTCACTTATAATCTCAATAACAAATTCAATTTAAAATATACAATTAGGAAGACAATACATAAAGTATTGAATGTAATTGTTTCTCTTCCAAATGACTTATTTTTGGATTTATTTCCATTCAACTAAAACAGTGATAATTTTAAAACATTGGTTAGTTTTTGAATTTGCAATCTTAAGGTAAAAAAATTGCTAAAACAGGTTATTTGTTCACATAGTTGAATAGAATTTCAGAATCGTTACAACAATAAACAAGATCACAGGGTAATGATGTGGGCTCAGAGCTCTCAGTTAACCTGCACCCACTGAACTTTATTGTGGACCAACATAATAAAATTGTGCCTATGAGAGTCATGCAACTCAAAAACACTCTTCGGCCTACTGAGTCTGCACTGACTATAGGCCACCCATTTATACTAATCCCATTTTATTATCCTCATATTTCCATCTACTCCCTCCAGATTCTACCACTTACCCACACACTATTGGAAAGTTACAGTGCCCAATTAACTTATGGGCCTGTCCCACTTGGCGATTTTTTAGGCAACTGCCGACGACTGTCATAGTCGTAACAGGTCACCGAAAAACCGGCGACAACCTACATCATCCTGGCGACAACATAGAACAGCACCTACGTCAGGAGAAGTCAAGCTACGCTCATTGACGTCAAACTCATTGTCGCCGAAAAATGTTCAACATGTTGAAAATTTAGCGGCGACCAGAAAGACACTACAACGTTTTGCGCGACTGAGGAGACTACTCCCGGCGACCACCGGCGAACATGTGGCGACAAACTAGTCGCCTGTAGTTGCTTAAAAAATCGCCTAAGTGGGACAGGCCCATTAACAACCCCGTCTTTGAGATGTGGGTCAACTGCACACACAGTACACCTTCGGTCAGAATTGAGCAAGGGTCTCCTTTCTCTGTGTGAACTGCCATTTTCTGTTTCTTTGCTCATACCTTCCCTGGAAACAGCCTGATCCTTTGCGACATATTTGCAGTTTGAAAACGCTCTGAATCCATGTCAGGTTCTGCATGAACTTATAGGAGAGCCAGGTTTCCGCTACAATCAACTCTCAGCGCAGTCGCCTGGAAAACTGAACTTAAGCCAAGCAATTTTGTCTGCCAAAACATATAAAGGAAACGAACATTCCTATCCTATATATATATATATTTTTTTTAAATCAGATTGTTTATATCGACCATGGAGAATAGCACAAATTAACAAATATAATGGTGCACAGCTTGGTTGCAACAAACCTAGACACAATTTAGGGAAGTGCTGGTCTGTGTCCACACTTTGTTCACTCTTTAGCACATTATGCAGTAATTATTGATTGAAGGAATCTGATCTGCGAATGGCTTGGTCACCCGTGATCACCAGGAGCTCTGCAGAATGTTGCTCCTTATTTCACCAACACTTCCTTACAATGAGCCAAAAGTAATGTCAATACAAAGCTGGAACTATGTGCCCAAGTCAGTTGCATATTAAACGCTGGCTCCTTTCTGGTGCCAGTTTTATCTGCTCACTATCACTCTACTGTTTGTGGAATGTTGTCATGCACAAACCGCCTCCCACACTTCCTGCAAAACAACAATGACTACACTTCAGAAGTACTCTGTAGGCCATGTAGTTCTCTGGGACATTTCGAGGTCACGAAAGGGGGCTACATAAAGGCTCTTTCTTTAAAAAAGGCCGCGGGTCTATTGCACCTGATATGGACAAAACATGATGGCATTATAATGCAAAGTAAACTGTTTAGTGTAAGTAGACACCAAAACAGTATTTCCCTGTACTCCAAAACAAAACGTAAAAAATTTAAACAAAACTGTATATCATGTATATCAAGAGCAGTAACAAGTTATTTGTGGGAGTATCTTCACCTCCAAAGAGTGCACATCTCATTTTACGGTAACTATGGTACAATTTTTTAAAAATGGAGCTGCTTAACATTACCCGAGTCCCATAAGCAAGAACATGCAACTATATTGTGCTTTGCGCTGTTGGTGCATCCTGATGTTTAACTGCCAAATTTTGTACTTAAGATCTTTTACATCTGCTTGATAGGACAGACTAAGCATTGGTTTGATATTCATTAAAAAAAAGAAATTGGGGCACTGCAGCTCCTTCATGACACAGCACTGAAGTCAGAGTCTATGTTACATGTGCATACCATCCAACCCAGAAGCAAGTGTGCTTTCACAGGGCTATTGTTGCTGATGGCTAAACGCCTGAGACTCCAAATCTGATCTGCACTGAGCAGGAGGTGATGAGCTTATATCACATATCTCCTCATCACAGTAGGAGAGAGGAATAATCTGACAGGAGATTCCCAAGTGGTGGTCTCTGAAGCCATTGATAGCTGATTATAAGGACATTAGTAATGGCATAGGAACAGATTGTGCTTTTAGCCTCATTTGCAAGCATACGGTTAGGTAGATGAAAATAAAAACAATGTTAAAAGAAACATCCAAATTGACAATCTGGTCTTTATCACCCTGCTGGTTGGAGGTGATTGTGGTGTATATGGTGGTCACGATTTGTTACATAACAGTGACAACATTATGGAATTCATTGACAGTTAACCCAATTTAGGATAATATAAAATGATGAAAAGGAGCTTTATCACCCATTCACACTAGTTCTGTGTTATCCCACTTTCTCATCCACTCCCTACACATAGGGGCAATTTACAGAGGTTGATTCACCTACAAACCCACACGTCTTTGGGGTGGGTCACCGGCGAGCACCGTACAGCCGCGCTGGCGCAGACCCAGCCCACAGTCGACACAGACAAGAATGAGCCCGGCAGCCGAAGTGACCGCCGAGAACGAGGACAGGCCGGACAAGTACAGACAAAGACCGCATAAGGAACAAGGACAGATTCGCCAGCCAACGAGAACAAAAACCCTAAGATAGACACAAAATGCTGGAGTAACTCAGCGGGACAGGCAGCATCTCTGGATCGAAGGAATGGGCGATGTTTCGGGTCAGGACCTTTCTTCAGACTCTGAAGAAGGGTCTTGACCCAAAACATCATCCATCCTTCTCAGAGATGCTGCCTGTCCAGCTGAAATACTCCAGCATTTTGTGTCCATCTTCAGTTTAAACCAGCATCTGCAATTCTTTCTGAGAACAAAGACCCGCCGGCCCCTAAGAACGAAGACCAACGGCCACGTGCAACAGTAGCTGGGAAGCCACGAAGACCAGAGGAGGGAGCTGGGAAGCCACGAAGAGTGGAGGAGGGAGCCGCTGGTGGTGATGGAGGCAAGTGGACCGCCCGGTAGGAGAGGGTACTACGTCCAGTGCCTTCAAGGTCGTCTGCAGGAGATGCCCCCCACAGGACACAGAAGTGATTGGCAGAGGAGTGGGACATTGGGTCGCAGGCCCACAGGCTTCCTGGATTGGAGGCACTCCAGGACAGGCAATCCAAGAAAACATGAAGGTGTCCTGTTGAAGTTTAAAACCAGAACAGATCCATTTTTGCATGGAATGTTAAGGCTCTGGCACAGTCAGGGTTAATTACCCACCCCGAAGTGCCCTTGTGGTGGACACTGTGAACTGCTGTCTTGAATTGCTGCAGTCTCTGGCATTTTGGGGTAGGATTTATACATAGTAATACATTTTTATGTCAGAATCATCAGTGAACTGGAAGGGAACCTGCTGATGCTGCTTCACGAGTGGTACAAGTGTCCATTGTCAGAGGCCACTTCTCATATTTTACTTGGACAGTTTATACCCCAGTGGTATGAATATTGACTTCTCTAACTTCAAGTAAACCTTGCTCCCCATCCCCCCCCCCCCTCCTCATTGCTCAGTTCTCCGACCAGTCTGACTGTTCTCAATTACGTTTTATCTCTGTTTTCTTTGTTGTTGCCTTCTCCTAGCCAACAATGATCTATTCTACATTTTCCTTGATCTCCATCAGATTTGTCTCGTTTTCACACCTTACGCTTCCTTATCTCAGTATCTCCCTCCCCTGACAGTCTGAAGGAGGATCTTGACCTGAAACGTCACCCATTCCTCCTATCCAGAGATGCTGCCTGTCCTGCTGAGTATCCTCCAGTATTTTGTGTCTATCTTCGGATTAAACCAGCATCTGCAGTTCCTTCCTACACAGGTCCTGGGTTTAGGAGGGACTGATGGGGTGACCTGCATGAGTAAATACAGGGTATTTTGCAAGATGGTAGGCATGCCTACTGAAGGCATGCTAAGCCTATTAGGAAGGCAATTAATGGTTATGGGGGTGAATGAATTATTAATCAAGCAGGTGCTCTGTTCTGAATGGAGTAGAGCTTTTTGAGGCCTTTTGTGCTGCCTTCCCAGTTGATGCAGTGCATTCCTCAAGCCTGACTATTTTTAATTACAGAAGGCAGGCATCCTTGACAAGGCCAGCATTCATCGCCCATCCCCGATTGCTTGATGAAATCATGGCAAAACGACTTCTTGAGTTGCTGCAGTCCTCTTAGCCTGCCGTGCTGTCATGCAAGGAATCCCAGGATTTGGAAAACTCCAATAATCCAGAATCCAATTGTTCAGCAATCCTGAACGATCAGCATCTGGTTTACTCATCAATCCAGATGTGAGCTGGGGGCCAGAGTACAAGCAGGGTGTGTGGCCAGAGTCAGTCTAGACTGCAGGCTGGCTGTGTGTCTGGAGCCAGGGCTGGGATCAAACAGTAAGGGGTCATATACATGTGTATGTTTGTAGCCAGAGCCAAGGTCAGGGCTACTTCTTTACTTCCTGCTCCTTTTAAGCTCACCAGCTTTACTTGAAATTTTATTATACTCTTGTGAAACATGTAAGAAATGTGAAATTAAAGTGTCTGGGAGTATTAATATGAGAAACACCCAATAGTCTAAAAAAATGGTCATCTGGCACAACTAAAATACCAGGGGTGCTGAATTACCTGCCTTTTATCTCATTTCTATGCTAAGTGTGTTATTTCAAGGGGTGTGTTTCCTAGGTGGTGTCCCCATTGCACTACTGTACTTGTCCTTCTTGGTAGAGGTCATGGGTTGGGAGGTGCTGTCAGAGCAATGCAGGTAAAAAAAATGCCATGAAATTTTTACTCAATATACACAGAGCAGGGTGGTGAAACAGTGAGCTGCAACTGCACTCATTCAGAGAAAACCACAGCACTCCTGAACTGTGCCCTTTTCAATGGCAGAAAAAAAATATTTGGTGCATCACTTGCTACTAGATACCATGCCTCCGACTTGCTCCTGCAATCATAGCATTTATGGAACTGATCCTATCAAGTTATTGGTCAATGGTCGTCCGACAATGGTGAAGCATTTATTGCCAATATTACATGGTTAGCCTCTATCTTGGTGGCAGTGGTCTTGTAACACTAATGGTATAAATTTCATTGCCATTTATTAACCCATAATAACTGAATTCTGCCTAGTTCTTGAAGCACACAGAGTCTGTTCCATTTACTGAGGAGTTGTTAATGGAACTGAACATTGGATAATCATCATGCATTGTCGATAGTGTAAAGGCTTTGAGGAAAATAAGGAGTCAGGTTTCTCGCCTCAGAATACATAGCCTTTGACCTCTTTTTGTTCCTGTAATACCCAAGATGTTGACTTGTTTATTGTGAATATGAAAAAGATGAAAAAGATAACACTCAGATAGATAATGAAGCTATCAAAATACAAAGTCATCTTGAAGTCAGAGTCATAGTGATACATTGTGGGAACAGGCCCTTCGGCCCAACTTGCCCACACCGGCCAACATGCCCCAGCTACACTAGTCCCATCTGCCTGTGCTTGGTCCATTTCCCTCCAAATTTGTACTATCCATGTACCTGTCTAACTATTTCTTAAACTTTGGGATAGTCCTAGCCCCAACTACCTCCTCTGGCAGCTTGTTCCATACACCCACCACCCTCAGATTCCTATTAAATATTTTCCCCTTCATCTTAAACCTATGTCCTCTGGTCCTCGAATCCCCTTCTCTGGGCGAGAGACTCTGTGCATCTTACCCGATCTATTTCTCCCATGATCTTATGATTGCAAAGTGCATTAAATTTATAAGTGCATAAAAAAGTGCATAACTTATTCGTTGTGTTTAATAGCCAACTAATTCCCCACAGCCATCAGGCTATTAAACACAACGAATAAGCTATGAGCTCTGAACTGCAAAAGACTATATTATTATTTGTTATTTGTACTATATTTGTTATTTATTGAACTTTTTTCGCCCCGTTATATACAATGTTTACATATTCACATATTCTGTTGTGCTGCAGCAAGTAAGAATGTCATTGTCCCGTCCGGGACATATGACAATAAAAACACTCTTGACTCTTGAAAAATGTCCTGTTTCATAGATTTTTGGTAAAAGTGCCTGTGATAACAGATCTTATGTACAAAACATTATTCTAATGTGCAAGCAACAAATGGATTGTCCATTGTGTTTGATCTTATTTCTCCCAAATTTCTAACTTTCAAATAACTCAGGTGCCATCTTCCAAGTCAATGATTTCTGCAACCGGTGGACCACCTTTGAAAATGTGACAGCATTAACCTAAGGTTAATTTAATCTCGTGCTTGTATCACACATTACCTCAGAATTTGAACCCAGACATGCCCACAGGTCATATGTTTCAAATTGCATTTCCATTACAGTTAATTACTACACAGAGTGGATCAGAACATAAGTAGTAATTCAGATCAGATTGCTTACACTGTGACCAAATGTGATGAATGCCACATATCCCTTTTAAAAGTTTTAGCAAGCACAAGGATGTTTATGAAATTAACAAATTGAATAAAATGTAAGCATAATGTGACATTAATGGAAACACTGTGGATGAATGTTTTATTCCAGATATTTAACGTTTATATAATGATTATATCTATGATGTTTTCAAAAAATATTGTGAAAATGCTGTTTGTGTCCTAAGAGGCAGTCATCCCAAAGTCAACAATATCCTTTGTTTCAATACTTCTATTGGAAAAACCAAGGCACGGGAAGTCAAATTATAAACATTTCAAACTGAATCTTTCTTCAGCGAAACAGACTGAATTTGGAGAGTTTGTGCAACTTACTAGAACTATATTTTATACTATCGTTTCAAGTTTTGCTTTGTGATATCATCTAATTCATCCGGCAAGCTAACTCCTTTGATTGTTTATTCACAATCTTGGGGGCCTAAGCAGTCATGTTCATTTGTGTTCTGGTTTTAAATTTTAAAAATGTTCAACTATTTAACATGTTCAAGTAAACACCTTTGCCACTAAGGTAACGATTAAAGGAAATTGTCTCTGACTGCACAGCATCCTGTCCTTTATTCCACTACCAAGATTCCCCATCGAGAAGGTCTCTTTAAACACGTTGCAACAAAGCACGGGCCAAAGCAGGCACCTTCCCAGTCCAAGCACTTCACAAAGTTGAACAGACACACGTTAGAATAGAAGGCTGCGACGTCTTGGTCTGATAGCTCCCCATCCCGAAAGCCTAAAACAAGGGAAGTGCAGGAAAGATCAAGCAGCCGGGGACCGCTGGCAGTGGAGCCGCAGAGGGAGGCAAGTCTGACCAAAGATCTTTGAGTCTGACTGACTGCCTCTTATAAAACACTCAGAGACGAGTGCATAGGGATCAAGCAAAGGCTCACTTCTCACCTTCTTCTTTACCTTCCCCCACCCACACCTATTCTAATTAAAAGAGACAAGCTGCGAGAGTGCCCTCTTACCTGTTTACGTGTCCTTTATTATTGAGTCCGGCCAGTCCATTAAATCCACAAGCAGCGCGTGCGCTCCCTCCAAAGGACTTTCCAAAATGTGTGTTTCCTTTCCTTGTGTATATATATTGTTGTTTTTTTTAAAGGAGAGGAGTTTCCAAAAGTGGGCACGGGGCCGGTAGCACCGTCCCGGACAAGGGATCCACGCTGTGCGTGCACTGGCCCGGGGAAGCCGCTCGCCTGGCGTTGTCCCGGGAGCGCGGCTCAGTCAGCGCTCTCGACAACTACTTTCACCCGGGGTAGGGTGAGGGTGGGAGGGGGGGGGGAGAGAGCTCGGCCGCCGGGGCAGCGCTCCCCTTCCCGCTTCCAGCTCGTCCGATCTCTCCGTCCCTTTCCTCGCCTCTCCCTTTCTCCTCTTTCTTTCCCCCCCCACCCCACTTTGCAAGCGAGACTATTTTCGATGGAATAACATGGTCAGAGTTTGTGGGTTTGGGGGGGAAAAATCTACGCCTCGTGACATCAGAAAGGTGGAATGCCAGGAATGCGAGCTGCTGCAGGGCTGAGATGTCGTTCCTTCTTAATGGTCACACAGCGAAAACACGCCCAGCCAGCGTCGATTCAAAGCTGGCCTGCAACAGTTTAACCTTTCCTTTAATGCGATTATATATATTTTTTCATTGCACGCATTGTTTTAGAGTAATCAATGGGGAGTTTGTTCAGCTAACTATGTGAGCCGACGTGGTTGGGTGCATTCACGCCAAAAAAGTGCATTCTTTCAACCATATTGATACATTTAGACAGTAAAATATTATGAAACGAATGCACTTTCTTCCCCAAGGAATGTATGTCGTCTGCAACTCAGATTATTATATTTTGCGATTGTAGAGGCGAGCAATGTTGCCAACTGCTGAAAAGCTGTCTCGTGGGTGACACCGTGTGGCGGAGATTTTTGTATTTAAGTATTACGGCCGCTTCATGCATTTCATTTGACATTCCAACCGCTCTGATCCCTATAAACCCAGCACTATTGTTTTGATTGCCTTCTTCCACTCACAATCTCTTGACCATTGCGCTGGCATCTGAGAGCCCATCTGACCCCCGATTTCTACTTTACACCAAAGATACTAGAGGTATCTGTGTTTTACACTACTTGGGATTCATCTAACGAATTCGGATGAGAAATGTTCGGCCCAGAAGTTTTATTATTTACAAGAATTCCTCAAAATAGTAAAATGTGCTGATCAACATATGGCCAAAAAGTTACATTTTAAGGATTGTCTTAAAGGAAGATAAAGTGGAGAGATTTAATAAGTTGCCGAGGCATCAAATGATAGAATTTACCTGGAGAGGCACAGAAATCGTTACGTGATCTAGGACTGGAGGAATTATCAAAAATAGGACGACTCAAATCATCAGATGGATTTGAAAATGTTAAAGAATGTTTTGAAGCAGTAGATTCCAGACTGCAAATGTTGCTGACCAATGAGTGCGGATGTGAGGGGGATGCAAGTCAGGATTCATACACTAGAGGATAGACAAAATGCTGGAGTAACTCAGCGGGACAGGCAGCATCTCTGGAGAGAAAGAATGGGTGACGGTTCGGGTCGAGACCCTTCTTCAGACTGATGTCAGGGGAGTGGGCGGGAGAGAGATAGAATGTATTCAGAGACTGTAACGACTGGTGGGAGCACTGGGAAGGGGGAGGGGATGTAGAGAGAGGTAAAGCAAGGGCTATTTCACTCTATTTCCCTCAAGGGCTATACAACGAGATCTGGGGGGGGGGGGGGGGGGGGTCCTTGTGCAACTCGCTCCATAGATGCTGCTGCACCCGCTGAGTTCCTCCAGCAATTTTGTGTACCTTCGATATTCCAGCATCTGCAGTTCCCTTTTGAACACTGAAAGTAAGTATGCAGGTACAGCAGGCAGTGAAGAAAGCGAATGGCATGTTGGCCTTCATAACACGAGGAGTTGAGTATAGGAGCAAAGAGGTCCTTCTGCAGTTGTACAGGGCCCTAGTGAGACCACACTTGGAGTATTGTGTGCAGTTTTGGTCTCCACATTTGAGGAAACGTTCGTGTTATTGAGGGAGTGCAGCGTAGGTTCACAAAGTTAATTCCCGGGATGGCGGGATTGTCATATGCTGATAGAATGGAGAGGCTGGGTTTGTGTACTTTGGAATTTAGGATGAGAGGATATCTTTTTGAAATATATAAGATTATTAAGGGTTTGGACTCGCTAGAGGCAGGAAACACGTTCCTGATGTTGGGGGAGTCCAGAACCAGAGGCCACACTTTGATAATAAGGGGTAAGCCATTTAGAATGGAGATGTGGAAAAACTTTTTAACACAGAGGGTTGTGAATCTGTGGAATTCTCTGCCTCAGAAGGCAGTAGAGGCCATTTCTCTGGATGCTTTCAAGAGAGATTTAGATAGAGCTCTTAAAGATAGTGGAGTCAGGGGATATGGGGAGAAGGCAGGAACTGGGTACTGATGGTGGATGATCAGCCATGATCACATTGAATGGCGGTGCTGGCTCGAAGGGCCGAATGGCCTACTGCACCTATTGTCTTTTTGAAGTTAGAGAAATCAATGTTCATACCACTGGAGTGTAAGCTACCCAAGCGAAATATGAGGTGCTGTTCCTCCAATTTGCGCTGGGCCTAACTCTGACAATGGAGGAGTGCCAGGACAGAAAGGTCAGATTGGGAATGGGAGGGGGAGATAAAGTGCTGAGCAACCGGGGGATCAGGTAGATTAAGGCCCACTGAGCCGAGGTGTTCAGTGAAGCGATCGCCGAGCCTGCGCTTGGTTTCGCCAATGTACGGAGTTGACACCTGGAACAGCAGATACAGTAGATGAGGTTAGAGGAGGTGCAAGTAAACCTCTGCTCACCTGAAAAGACTGTCGAGGAGGTTCACTTTCACCTCCTCCAACCTCATCTACTGTATCGACTTTTCCAGGTGCTCCTACCTACCCCTTGACCATGATCCCACAAACACCAGCCGATCATCTCCCAGACCATTACCGATCTCATTACCTCTGGTGATCATCTCGCCACAGTCTCCAACCTTATACTTCTGTAGCACACGCTGTATTGCCTGCTTCTGTCGCCATTCCAAAATTCACAAACAGAACTTCTCTGGCAGATCCATTGTTTCTGCCTGATCTTGCACCACAGAACTCATCTCCAAATGTCTTGATTCCGTCTTAACCCCCTTGCTGTCTGTATGGAGTTTCTACGTTCTCCCCGTGGCCAGTGTGGGTTTTCTCCGAGAACTTTGGTTTCCTCCCACACTCCAGACGTACAGGATCGTAGGTAAATTGGCTTGGCATATATGTAAAAATTGTTCCTAGTGTGCGTAGATAGTGTTAATGGGCAGGGATCGCTGGCCGGTGCAGACTCAGTGGGACGAAGGGTCTGTTTCCACACTATATCTCTAAACTAAACGCCATCTCCTAATCTTAATTTGTCCAAGTCCGTCACAACTGCTCCCAAGAAGAGGCTTTATATTCTAGGACATCTGAGATACCCTTTGTTTCGTAAATGTTGTTTTTCCCCTGCTGTGCAGATGGATCTCTGTCTCAACTATGCCTCCTCTGTGTCCCACAGTTCTGCTCTTGCTCCCCCTCCCCCCAGGTGGAACAAGGTAGCGACCACTGGTCCCTACCTTTAACCCCTTCAGCCTCCACATCCAACACATCATCCTCTGACATTTCCACGCCCTTCGCCGTGATCCCTGCACTGGTTACATTTTCTCATCTCCACATCATTCCACTTTCTGCAAAGACTGTTCCTCCGCAACTCTTTGGTTCACACATCCCTTTTCACCCAAGCCACCCCCTACCCAGGTACTTTCCCCTGGAATCATAGATGTTATACCTCTTCTTACACATACAACCAGAGTCCCAAGCACTCCTTCCAGGTGAGACAAAAGTTAATGTGCACCTCCACTAACCTCATCTATTGCATTTGGTGTTTCCAATGTTGCCTACTTTACATCGGAGAGATCAAGCAAAGACCAGGCAAAGCAACTGTTTCACGTGCTTAACCTCTGCGAAGGCCTGTTGGATCTCCTGTTTGTTAACCATTTTAACTCCCCTTCCCTTTTTTCCCACTCTCTTCCCTGTGCCCCACCTAGATGTGTACCCATTTCTCCCTTTTCCCTTCCCCTTCCACCTATATTCCTTTCTCTGGCTTCACATTTTGTGCCTCTACTATCCTTATCTCACACTTCTTATCGTTTCATCTCTAGACTTTGTTCAACCATTTGCCAACCAACTCCCTTACCTACATCCATCTATTTACCACTTGCCACCCCAACCACTCTTCCAGCTTTCATCCCCCTACTACAATCAGACTGAAGAAGGTCCCTGGCCCGAAACATCACCTACAGTATCCAAGTTCTCCTGAGATGCTGCTTGACCCACTGAGTAACTCAATGACTTTATGTCTACTTTCCTTGGGTTGTATATTGTGTTATACCAGTGCCCCTTGACAACATACAGTAAATAAAGCTCATTTTACCTGTTATTTTAGCAATCGATTTATTGTACCAACCCAGACACTCATTTGAACTACATATTTCTTTAGGAAAATTACAAAAGAAAATTAGGTGTAGATATAAATGGTTAAGTAAATGTAATTCATCACAGCTATGTGGTTTATCATTAATGTCTTATTATTAATGTTTAGTGTTTTCTTGGTCATTCGTAACTGTCACTGTATGTCATGTTACTTGTGGGCGGAGCACCAAGGCAAATTCCTTGTATGTGAACACTTGCCCATAAACTTACTTACTTACTATGCTATGATGCAATGAAACAAGAATCAAACCTTTAAATATCAAGATTTCTTCTGTGGTTGTTAAATGTTCTTTGTATTTTATTTCTGTGTAGTTGACACACAAATGAACCTCATGCCTTCCATGTGATCTTGAGCATTTTGAATTTTTTCCACTTTGGCTAAAGCAAGTTGAACCTTGTTGATTAGGTGCTTTCATTTTAACAACACGCTATGGCATGGTTAGAACTAGTTAATACTTGTGGGTACAATCATATATCGGTGCCAGGATGATGACCCGTGGAATTTTGTGGCCGCCCGCCCACATGATGTTCTGAGAAAATAACAATCCACAAATATACTTCTCAGATGAAAAACACAGATGATAATTCCAATTTTTATCAATCGGTTAAGTTCAAGTTTTTGAAAAACTTATTTTTTAACTTTAAAATTCCTTAATCCTTTCACCTCAAAAATAAACATGTCCCAATGTTTTAAGCACAAATTGATGCAATAAATTAAATGAACACTCTTGGTTTCATTGTTATGTCAGCTGAGTGAAGAAGGCATAAACTTTGTAATGTTTTAAATAAAATAAACATCTAAATACCACAATTCTAAACATCACAAATAAAATAAAATATTGATTTGCTCTGTACTGTTAAAAATAGATATGTGTCGATAATTGATTTTGAAATATTAATCAACAGAAGTTTTTTACTTTTTGGTTTTAGAGATACAGCATGGAAAAAGGCCCTTCTGCCTACCATGCGCTCCGGCCAAAGAACACGCGTGCATTAGTTTAATCTAACGCACCAGGGACAATTTAACCTACAAACCTGCAAGTCTATGGAATGTGGGAGGAGACCAGAGTACCTGGAGAAAACCCACATGGTCACTGTGAGAATGTTCATACTCCGTGCAGCCAGCATCTGCAGTCGGGATTGAACCCGGGTCCCTGGCACTGTAAGGCAGCAACTCTGCCTATGCGCCATTGTGCACGTTAATAATAAATAATATTTTTGAAAGTACGTAATGCTTATAATTATAAACTGTTTCATACCTACTTGTAAAATAAATATTTATGAAACATCTGAGATGATGTAGGTAATGTTATCAATGTCAAGTTATCACCATGAAAGGAAAATGACAAACTGTCATAAAATCAGAGTTGCTAACCTAGTTTATTTAACTGTGATAGTTTATATTCAATAATTTTTGTGCACTTCCAAACTATGGAATTTCCCATTCATAATTTTGAGCCTAGACAAATGATAACACAATACTGTTATGTCACACATTCTCCCCTGGGAACGTTCCGATCCCCATCACCACAAACAATGCCTGGCTGCTGGAAAACACCAGCACTCCGGGCTAAGCTGAGGCCTCAACCAAACAAGCCTCAGCTGAGCCCTATTAATGGCTATTGGCTCAAATCGTCTGCACCTCATCAGCCCCTCTCAATTCAGTTCAGTTCAGTTTATCGTCACAAAAAGCTGAAGTAACTCAGCAGGACAGACAGCATCTCTGGAGAGAAGGGATGGGTGTTGTTTTGGGTCGAGACCCTTCTTCAGACTAATTGTAAATATGAGGGAGTGGGGGCTCGTAAACCGAAAGTCATTAAAGATATGAAGGGCGTTTGAGGTATCTTGGACATAGGGCGGGAGAAATTGGACCGAGGGGGATAGGATGGAGTCGAGGTACGTGGAAATCATTTCAGTGGGACAGGAGCAGGCAGAAACAATGGGTCAGTTGTGTTTATGGATTTTGGGGAGAAGGTAAAACCAGGCCGTGCGGGGGCTGGGAAATGTTATGGTTGGAGGCTGTGGAGGGCAGACAGCCAGAAGTGATAAAATCAGAAATGGTCTGTGAGATTATGGTCTAGTGCTCAGCTGTGGGATGATGGTCCATGATCTAGCGCCTGGCCTCAGTGCAGTAGAGGTCAGCTCAACAGACTACCACAGTACCTCCCTTGTTGGCGGGTTTGATGATAATGTCAGGGTTATTGTAGCGTGAGTGGAGGGCTATACGTTCAGAGGGGGTTAGATTCGAGTAGGGGAGTGGAGTCTGAAGAAGGGTCTCGACCCGAAACATCATCCACTCCTTCTCTCCAAAGATGCTGCCTGTCCCGCTGAGAGTTACTCTAGCTTTTTGTGTCAATCTTTGGCTTAAACCATCATCTGCAGTTCCTTCCTACACATTTAGTTTATTGTCACGTGTGCTAAGGTACAGTGAAAAGCTTTTGTTGCGCCTATCCAGTTAGCGGAAAGACAATACATGATTACAATCAAGCCATTCAGTGTACTTTTACATGATAAGGTTGATTAGTAGGACTGGATATTACAATCCCTAAGGTTTTTCACTACAATTGACATTTGGTATTCTTGGGGATGACCACTAGGTGATTTTGCTACCAATCAGACACATCTTCAGTTGTGTACCTCTACGTCACTGGGTGTTTTGGCCTTTTATCACAAGACACTCAGTCGCGGCAGGCCCACTGCAGGATGATCAGACCTGGGTGTGTGTCTTATGGTTAGCCTCTAGATGGTCACGTGGCAGACCAGACAGCATCTTTTCTCTTCAGCCACAGCCAGTGACTGCTTCATTCGGCTTTTTTCCTTCCATCTTCCTCTCTACCACTGACTGTGGCTGGTTGGGCTCTGGACTCGTGTCCATTGGTGGTACTGTACTTGGTTGAGCTTCGCCTGGGGTGCTGATACCCTGTGGATTGTGGTGGGTAACCTGCCACTGGGCTTCACTCGACTGATTTGGCTACCTCTTAGAAAGTAATGGTCATATAACCTGGTGCAAGATGAAGCCAGTAAAGTCCAATCAAAAATAATGTGGGACAAAGACCCATCATTTATTTATTTGCCTCTGTACTCCACAATTTGAGATTTGTAATAGAAAAACAATCACATGTGATTAAAATGCACATTGTCAGATTTTATTAAAGGGTATTTTTATACATTTTGATTTCATCATGTAGACATTACAGCTGTGTTTATACATAGTCCTCCTATTTCAGGGCACCATAATGTTTGGGACACATGGCTTCACAGGTGTTTATAATTGCACAGGTGTGTTTAATTGCCTCCCTCATGCAGGTATGAGAGCTCTCAGCACCTAGTCTTTCATCCAGTCTTTCCCTCACCTTTGGAAACTTGCTGTTTATCAACATGGGGACCAAAGTTGTGCCAATGAAAGTCAAAGAAGCCATTATGAGACTGAGAAACAAGAATAAAACTGTTAGACACATCAGCCAAACCTTAGGCTTACCAAAATCAACAGTTTAGAACATAATTAAGAAGAAAGAGAGCACTGGTGAGCTTAGTAATCGCAAAGGGACTGGCAGGCTAAGGAAAACCTCCACAGCTGATGACAGAAGAATTCTCTATAATAAAGAAAAATCCCCAAACACCTGTCCGACAGATCAGAAACACTCTTCAGGAGTCAGGTGTGGATTTGTCAATAACCACTGTCCGCAGAAGACTTCATGAACAGAAATACAGAGGATACACTGCAAGATGCAAACCACTGGTCAGCTGCAAAAATAGGATGGCCGGGTTACAGTTTGCCAAGAAGTACTTTAAAGAACATCCACAATTCTGGAAAAAGGTCTTGTGGACAGGTAAGACGAAGATTAACATATCAGAGTAATGGCAAGAGCAAAGTATGGAGGAGAGAAGGAACTGTCCAAGATCCAAAGCACACCACTCATCTGTGAAACACAGAGGTGGGGGTGTTAGGGTCTGGGCATGTATGGCTGCTGAAGGTACTGGCTCACTTACCGTCATTGATGATGCAACTGCTGATGGTAGTAGCATATGAATTCTGAAGTGAATAGACACATCCTATCTGCTCAAGTTCAAACAAATGCCTCAAAACTCATTGGCCGGCGGTTCATTCTACAGCAAGACAATGATCCCAAACATACTGCTAAAGCAACAAAGGAGTTTTTCAAAGCTAAAAAATGGTAAATTCTTGAGTGGACAAGTCAATCACCCGATCTGAACCCAGTTAAGCATGCCTTTTACATGCTGACGAGAAAACTGAAGGGGACTAGCCCCACAAACAAGCATAAGCTAAAGATGGCTGCAATACAGGCCTGGCAGAGCATCACCAGAGAAGACACCCAGCAACTGGTGATGTCCATGAATTGCAGACTCAAGCAGTCAATGCATGCAAAGGATATGCAACAAAATACTAAACATGACTACTTTCATTTACATTACATTGCTGTGTCCCAAACATTATGGTGCCCTGAAATGGGGGGATTATGTATAAACACAACTGTAATTTCTACATGGTGAAACCAAAATGTATAAAAATGGCCTTTATTAAAATCTTACAATGTGCACTTTAATCACGTGTGATTTTTTCTATTACAAATCTCAAATTGTGGAGTACAGAGGCAAATAAATAAATGATGGGTCTTCGGCCCAAACATTATGGAGGGCACTGAATATCTATTGCCACCAAGCAGCACAGTTGGTCGATCACTGTAAGTGTGGTTAAGGAACTCCCAGTCCCACTCCTCGTTGGTGTGACTGAGGAAAAAGGATCAGGATTATCAATGTAAACTCCTTTCTCACAGCATGGGCTGAGAATTCAAAAGACGTAAAGGCTCTGTAGTCAATCACCATTGGGGACCAGCTCTCTCGCTACCAGCGACAACATGCAGTCAAACTTGTCGATCAGTTGAAGGACATCTTCTTTCAGATCCCCGCGAGGACATCTTTCATATCCCATGAGAAACCCGGAGTGATTGCTCCCCCTCCCCTTGGCCAGTGGGAGTGATAAGGAAGCTGCTGGGATGATTCTGGAAGCTCTTGTTTGTCATTGGAAACAAAGCCCTTTGGGTGAGTTCACCTTGCTGTGTGTGCCAGTGTGTTCATGTGCCAGTGTGTTCATTGTTGATCTGGTGTCATGACACCCAGCCCACAGCTAACAATAAATACAAAAACCTGTAGTAACTCAGCAGAACAGGCAGCATCTCTGGAGAAAACAAATAGGTGACGTTTCGGGTCGAGGCCGTTTTTCAGACAGAGTTAGGGGAGAGGGAAACACAGAGAAAAGGAAGTGTTAGGTGTGAGAATGAGACATCAAAGGGGATGAGGTTCAATGAAAACATTGATTATTGTTTGCTAGAAAGTCTACTCTACATTTATGCTGCATTTTCTTTGATCTTCATCCCCTTTGATATCTCGTTCTCACATCTTACACGCGCCGTGGCAGACTCCTCCCGGCAGGCCACGGTCGAGGCCGGAGCCTCACGGGTCGGAGCCTACGGCCGACGGGGAGCCTGCAGTTGAGGGAGCTTGTGGCCGATGCACGATGCCTGGGTCGACGGAATCCCGTGGGTCAGAGCCCGCGGAGAAGCCGAGGCCGGAGCCTCGCAGGTCGGAGCCCATGGCTGGGGCTTGGGAAGGTATCACGGTGAGGACCCGGCAGAGATACTGGAGAGGTCGGTGAGGCAGTCGACGATGGCGCCGAACGTGAGAGCGAGGACAGCGAGAGAAGGAGCAATGGGGAGTGGCGTGGGGGTACCCCCGTGATGGAGGGGTAATTGCAGAGGGGGACCTGGCGCGGGAGGACTTTGTAACTGTGTAAGCGCCCTCGATGTGGCGACTATTTGGATACCTTGGGTATACAGGCAAAGAATATTACTGTGACTTGTCACATGTGACAAAAACGATTCATTCATAAAGTATTAATTAATTAATTAATATGCTTCCTTATCTCTGTCTCCCCTTCCCTGACTCTTGGCCTGGAACGTTACTCATCCCTTCTCTCCAGAGATACTGCCTGTCTCGCTGAGTTACTCCAGCATTTTGTGGCTATCTGAGGAACTTTTGATTAAGAAGCTTGGGGGGAGGGGTGGAAGACTAGCGTTTGAGGGGATTTTAGGAGACGGAAGTCTGCAGGACTCGGGGAGAGTGGAAGTGGAAGAGCCACATACAATGTAGAAACCCTTCTTCAGATCCGGTGTCCCGACCTGAAACATCACCTGTCCATGTTCTCCAGAGATGCCGCTTGTCCCACTGAGTTACTCCAGCACTTTGTTTATCTCTGGTGTAAACCTGCACCTGCAGTTCCCTCTGCACTGGGCTTGTGCTCGCTGGAGTTTAGAAGAATGAGGGGGGGGGGGGGGACCTCATTGAAACATACAGAATAGTGAAAGGCTTGGATAGAGTGGTCGTGGAGAGGATGTTTCCACTAGTGGCACAGTCTAAGATAGTCATGGCCTCAGAATTAAAGGACGTTGTCGTAGGAAGGAGATGAGGAGGAATTTCTTTGGGCTTGTGGAATTCTTTGCCACAGAAGGCTGTGGAGGCCAAGTCAGTGGATATTTTTAAGGCAGAGATAGATAGATTCTTGAGTAGTGCAGGTGTCAGAAGTTATGGGGAGAAGGCAGGAGAATGGGGTTAGGAGGGAAAGATAGATCAGCCATGATTTAATTGACTTGATGGACCGAATGCCCAGATTCTGCTCCTATTCCTTATAACTCGGGGATAGTGGAGGAGGAAGAGCACAGATGGTGTAGAAACCTTTGATAGACACAAAAAGCTGGAGTAACTCAACGGGAAGCAGCAGTTGCATCTCTGGAGAGAAGGAATAGGTGACGTTTCGGGTCGAGACCCTTCATCAGACTGGTTATGGATAAGGGAAACGAGAGATATAGACCTTTGTTGAGAGCCGGTGTGGCGACCTGGAGCGTATCACCTGTCCATGTCTCTCCAGAGCCGCCGCCGCCGCTGGTCCCGCTCAGTTACTCCAGCACTTTGTGTTTGTCTCCGGTGTAAACCCGCGCCTGCAGTTCCCCCCCCCCAGCAGCCAGCGCGAGGCTGCCGTTGGAACGCGGGGCGTGGCCAATCGGACGCCGGCTGCCAGCGGCTCGGGAATTGGCCAATGGCAGAGAAGGGCGGCCGGGAACCGAACCAATGGGATCGCTCGATAGATCGGCGGCTGTCGTCATTGGAGCGGCGCGCAGTTTGAACTCGGGGCGGCGGCATTCGAAATTCCAAATTCGAAATTCCAAATCCGTTGGTGCGGGGTCGCGGGCTGGGGGTGCGCATCGGCATTGTCCCGATCCGCGGACAGACGGGCACTAGGTCTGCAGGCTGTCCACCAGGGGCCAGTGATCAGGTAAAGCCGGCGTGTTGCAGATTTCCTGCACCGGTCATGGGATAAACCTGCGGGTGGGTTGCAGACTCCAGCACCAGCGATGGGGTAAAGCTGCGGGTGCAATTGCATTCCCCACCAGGTGCCAGTGATGGGGGTGAATCTGGGGGGTGCTGATTGCATTCTCCTGCACCGGTGATCGGGATAAACGCGGGTGTGTTGCAAATTCCTGCACCGATGCTGGGCAAAAACTGCGAGTGCATTACATTCTCCACCAGGGGCCAGTGATGGAGTAAATTTGCGGGAGTGTTGCAGATTCCAATCACCAGTGATGATTTAAACTTGTGGGTGTATTGCATTCTCCACCAGCAACCGAGTGTGTTGTGGATTCCACCAGTGGTGGGGGTAAACCGGGAGTGTTGCAGGCTCCAGCACCAACGAAGGGGGAAAACCCGCGGCTGTTGTAGACTCGTTTTAATTTAATTTCAAAATAAACTTTATTCAAGTAATAAATATCAGGAACCGCAAGATTCATCCGACATTCTCGGAGGCTATACATTCAATACTGTGTACACACATGGCACAAATGTATCCCCCGCCCTTGCCACTCATGTGGCCCACTGGCATGGAATCCCTTCCATTATTTTGAGGGGTGTCCCCACCACACCTTGCCGTCCATGTCCAGCAGCGCAAGGACTCTAGACTGTGGTCCTCCACCACTAATGTGAACGCGTCCCTGGGAACAGTCCGTAAATCACAGTGTCCTCTGAGACTGAGCTGTTCGGAATAAATCGTGCCAGGGATCCTTGCAAACCTCTCCAGACTCTCTTTGCGAATCCACACTCTGCACAGAGGTGGGCGACCTAGACAATAGGTGCAGGAGTAGGCCATTTGGCCCTTCGAGCCAGCACCGCCATTCAATGTGATCATGGCTGATCATCCCCAATCACTGATTGAATCAGTATCCCGTTCCTGCCTTCCCCCCCCCCCATATCCCCTGACTCCGCTATTTTTAAGAGCCCTATCTAGCTCTCTCTTGAAAGCATCTAGAGAACCTGCCTCCGCCACCCTCTGAGGCAGAGAATTCCACAGACTCACCACTCTCTGTGAGAAAAAGCAGCCGTCCCGAAGGCAGTGTGCGTTGGTAATGAGGCTCCGACACTGCAGGAAGGATCTGACCGGGAGGGCTCCCCTCACCGCCAGCCAAGCCAGGTTTTGGTGCTTGTTGGTGAGTTCTGGCGATGAGGCATTTCACCAGACAAGCTGGTCAGTCTGCTGTGGGAACCATGCCACAGGATCCATGGAGTCATTTCCCTGCAGGCCGATCCGTGCTGACTACTGCCCGATGGACGTGGTCAAAGGTGTTGGTCCGGAAAAACCTTTCCACGAGCGACAGATGGTGCGACCATGTCCAACTGACTGGCACATTGCGTGGCATCTGCGCCAAGCCCGACTCATCACCCATACCAAATCCTGGCATCACATCACTCCAGTCCTCAAACAACTTCACTGGCTTCCCATCTCCCACCGGATCACCTACAAAATCCTGATCCTCACCTACAAAGCCCACCATCTGGCCCCCCCATCTCTCATTGACCTCCTCTCCCCCTACCAACCCTCACGGTCCCTCAGATCCACATCAGCCGGTCTCCTCTCCATCCACAAGTCCGAACCTCCACAGTTTTGGGGACAGAGCCTTCTCCAGGGCAGCTCCCAGGCTCTGGAACTCCCTCCCCCAACTGATCCGCAATTCCGTGTCCCTCACCATCTTCCAGTCCCGCCTCAAGACCCATCTCTTCACCTCTGCCTATCCTTAGCCCCACGTCCCCGTCCTTTTTCATCTGTGCATTAATTGCCTCATACTGTGTTTTGTATTGAATTCTGTCTTTACTTTGTGTACTAGTCATGTCTCTACTATTTATTTCATTCCCCTTACATGTTTTTCCTCTACATGCTCAATTTTTGTAAGGTGTCCTTGAGACTCTTGAAAGGCGCCCATAAATAAAATTTATTATTATTATTATTATCTTTCGTTACACCGGGGACAGGTAGAACCTCAGCAGGTAGTGACACTTGGTGCCCACATGCTTAGGCTCTAAACTCCGCCTGATTCAGCCACACACGAAGGTGGCCATCAGGGTGACGTTGGGCACGCTTTTACCCCTGTTGTCTGCCGACTTGTGCATTGTGGCCCGTCGCACCCAGTCCATCCTCGACCCCCAGATGAACTGGAAGAGGGCCCGGGTGATCCCTGTGGCATTGGAGGGAGGGACAGGCCACACGCGCCAAGTACAGCAGCCCCGAGAGTACCTCACACCCGATTACCGACTTTTTTCCCGTTATAGAGAGGGAGCCCTGTTTCCACAGCTCTGGGTTCTTCCCCACCTTGGCTATCCGCTCCAGCCAATTCTTATCACACGCAGACTCGTTCATGTGTGATCGGGGTAAATCTATGGATGTGTTGAACACTCCTCTAGTGACCAGTGGTCAGCAGTAATCATTCAATGCAAACCTGTTGAGCCAGGGTGTATCAGTGTTAAATAGTTTAATCTTGGGCTCACATATATTTAGTGCAAACCATTTAAACCGAGAGCACTGAATGTAATGTGAATGATCGCATTCAAGTTGTATTGCTCCAGTTATTATGTTTCACCATGTCGCTGTTCCAGAGTAAAGGAGGCTGGATATACCGAAATAGCAGACCCGGGTGGTTGAATCCTTTCTCTTGCTAAACCCAAGGTCATCTTCACCTATAAGTCATCCGGCGTTACCTGCTTTGCTTTGGCCGTGACTGTCAGCAAGATCTATATATTTTGCTTTCCATGAGCAGTAAGGTCATGCAAGTGTTGACGTCCTATTTCCAGTTGCAGGAGTGAAGTGTCTGCTAATATAAATATAGAAGGCAATCCTTTTAAATTACTATGCCACTTTGATTCCACAATACCTGTTGCGATGTAATTTAGATTTTTCCCCATTCTTTCCCGAAGGATATACTTTTCTAAAAACAAAATTTATGGAAAATGAGTTGGGTAGTGGAAGAGTGGAAAGAAGGACTTTCAACAAAAGTTCTGCAGAAAATCCAGGAAATCGAACTTCAACGGGATAAACTCAAAAAGGAACGTCAGCAGCGACAGTTTCAGGTTGAAACCCTAGAAGCTGCTCTGCTAAAACAAAAACAAAAGGTGATTATTTTTCACTTGCTTACTAATATTTTAATTGTTTTGAGGTATCAAATTGTATATTAGATGTTTGTTTGCTAAACTAAGTCTGAGGATTGTAAGCGTGACAGTGACTTTGAGAAAGTGCAAGCTTTGCCATCACTGTACACTGTTAAAATTGTTGTTGTACAAATGGAATATTGTATATTAATAAATATTACATTGGTATTCATGTTGCCTAATTTTGTGCCCCGAACAAGGATCAATACAGCTCATCTTGTTCTTCATTTATTTCTATTAATTTGCCTTTGCCAAAATATCTAACAGCAGAGTAAAGTGAGATGAGTCTGCTTATATTTTTTACAGCAGGGATTTTTTAAATGCTATCTTGCTTATAGTGTAGTATAATGGCATTTTGTTAAGGAGTAAGAATTGAATGCATGCCGTGGTTTAATGATTCACAATTTAATTACAAAAATAATACAATTGCATTGAAAAATTGGACTTGCTGACATTTTGGTGATCCAGGTTTCTTTCCAAAGTCCACTGTGTGACATATATAAAATCCCAGCGAAACACGAGCAGTGACATTTAATGTTGGATTAAGTTCAGGTTTATTATTGTCACATATACTGAGATGCAATGAAAATCTATGTTTTGCATGCAATCCAATCAGATCGGACAGTACTATACATAAATGCAATTGTCAAACTTGAATATAATATGGAGAGCAAAGGGGAAGATACAAAGTGCAGCAAAGAGTTCTCAACATTGTAGTACATCAGCTCCATAGACAATGTTTAAAGTCTGCATTGGGGTAAAGGTGAATCGGACAGTATCCTAACTTAAGGAAGGACCATTCAGAAGCCTGATAATAGAGGAGAAGAAGCTGTTCCCGAGTCTGGTAGTGCACACTTTCAAACTTCTGTACATTTTGCCTGATGGGAGAAGAAGAGATGACTGGGATGGGAGAAGTCTTTGATGACGTTGGCTGCTTTTTTGAGGCAGCATGAAGTGTGGCTGGAGTCAATGCAGGGAGTCTAGTCTGTGATGGATTGGGCTGCATCTACAACTCTGCAATTTATTGCAGAGTTATTCCCCAAAAAAGCTGTGATGTAGCCCGAATGTATGCTTTCAATGGTGCATTTGTAGAAGTTTGTATACATGTTGAAGCCTCCTAAGGAAGTAGAGGTGTTGGTGTGCCTTCTAGGCTGTTGCATCAATGTGGTTGGGCTACCATTTCCACTTTTGCACCATTGGTGTTGATGGGGGCATGTACTCCACCACTGTATCCTGAAGTCAATAACCAAGTCCTTTATCTAGCAGGGATTGAGGTCGAAGTTATGTTTTTATGACTTTGGCCTTCAGGTCAGTTGTGTGGAAATCTTGTTATGTATATTAGTTGCTATATTTCCCACAGAACAACTCGTGCTGCATTTCAAAATATTTTATTGATTTTGAAGACTTTGGGAGACTGAAATGTGCAAAAATGAGATTATTTATATATAAATATTATCAAATGAAGTATTATTTTATAAATCTTGGAGCATTGGACCACATACAAGTATTATTTTTCTGTCTTTGTTTTTGATCAACTGTAGAGGTGAACTATTTACCTGTAGTGATGCAGAAGATAAATGTGCTTATGATCTTGGTCTCTGGGTTTTATAGACTCATGGAACACTTTTGATTAATCTTTTAATGCTATCCAAACGGGTCAGATGCACCATACATAAATACAATCTGGGGTCAAACTGAAGTAGAATAGATGGAGCAAAGGGGAAGATACAGAGTGAAGAATATAGTTCTGAGTATTGCATTATATCAATTCCATACACAATGTCCACAATGGGGTACTGGTGAATTGGATAGATCTTAAGCATGGGAGTAGAATTAGGCTATTCGGTCCTTTGGGTCTGCTCTGCCATTCAATCATGGCTGATCTTTTTTTTCTCCTCTCAACCCCATTCTCCTGCCTTCTCCCTATAACCTTTGGCACCCTTACTAATCAAATAACTATCAATCACTGCCTTTAAAATACCCAATGACGGTCTCCACCACTGTCCATGACAATCTTCTTCTTGCATCATCTTTTTAGTCGGTGGGGGCGCTGCAAGTCTGCTGCCCTGTCAGCAGCGGGTCTGTTATTAGACTTTTTGGTTTGTCTAAGTGTTTGTTTTGGGTGTTTCTCGGTGTGTCTTGTGTGGGGGGGAGGGGGAAACCGTTCTTCAGTCACCCTCGACGGTGAGGCGACTTTTTCCATGTCGCTTCTCTGCTTCCCCTCTCGCGGCTTAACAGCTTGGATTGGAGTGGCTTTTCCCGGAGTGGGGCCCGGATCATCAGCAGCTGGGGCAGCGTGGACTTTTTCCATCGTGGAGCAGGCGAACCCTTGCCAGGGGACGACAGAGAGGAGTGCTCCGATCGTTGGCCCGCGGACTATGACATCCTGAAGCCGCGGTCTGCGGAGCTTCTATCCACGGGTGCGGTGTGGACTTTCCATCGCGGAGCCTGGGATACCCCGCCGGAGAACGGCTCCGACCACCGGCCTGCGGCCTATAACATCCTGATGCCACGGTCTGCCGGGCTTCTAGCCGGGGGCGGGGCGTGGACTTACCTTCCGATGCGGTGTGGACTTTCCATCGCGGAGCCTGGGATACCCCGCCGGAGAACGGCTCCGACCACCGGCCTGCGGCCTATAACATTCTGAAGCCGCGGACTCCGGTAGGAAAGTGCCAATTCGGGCACTCCAAGCCGCGGAATGTGTTCGACCGTTCATGTTCCCGACCACGGGTGAACAAGGGAGGAGGACTGGCTGAACTTTGTGCCTTCCACCACAGTGAAGAATGCTGTGGTGAATGTTTGTGTTAAATCTTATTGTGTATTATGTGTTCTTTTTAAGTGTATCGCTGCTGGCAAAATCATTTTACTGCACCTTTGGGTGTATGTGCTGAATAAAATTGCCTTTGACTGACATATTGCGTGCTCAGCCTAAAGTTGTAGGACAACTTGTTCTTTTTGATTTTATTTGATTGTGCACGCCAAGTTGATTGCATTCGTTGACAATGAATTCCATAGATTCACCACCCTCTCGCAAAATAAATTCCTCCTCATTTCTATTATAAAGGTACATTCTTTTATCCTGAGGTTGTGCCCTCTGGTCATAGACTCTTCGACCTACTAGAAACATCCTCTCCATCCTCCATCTAGGTCTTCCATTATTTGGTAGGTTTCAATGAGATTCCTCCCACCCCAAAGTACAAGTACCTTGTATCTGGCTTGTAGGTAAATTGGCCTCTGTAAAATTGATATGGAGGGAGTGGTCGTGAAAGTGCGATCACAAAACTAGTGTGAATGGATGATCAGTGGTTGCTGTGGCCTCTGTGCTCTGAAGGGCATGCTTCCATGCTGTATTTCTTTCTACCAAGCAACATTGGTTACATTTTTCAGTGAGCAATTTGCATTTCAACAGAGAGCTGAAAAGGGACGTGTGAAAAAGGAGTGTGATAATAATAAATTTTCCAGTGGGCCGGGTGCATTTAAAGGAGTGTGGGAATAGTATGGGAAATGATGTCCAGTTTGCTTAAAGGAAGCACGGTAAACAACCAGCAATGTTTAAGTAGCTGAATCAATGGAATTTCTGAACACTAGGGTTTCCAAACAATAAGCTAATAAGTTATCAATTTTACTATATAACATTAGCAAGTAGATTTAACAAACATAGGTGAAAATGTATATATTGTAAACGTTTATCAAATTGCAGAGAGTTGTACATGCAACCCATTACACAGACCAGGTTTTCCATCATTGACTCCATCTATTCATGCTGCCTCAGAAAAGCAGTCAATATACTGTAACACTGTGCAATTCACCTTTACCCCATTATGGACATTGGACTTTGTCTGTGGAATTGATGCGCCACAATGCTGAGAACTATATTCTGCATGTTGTCTCTTCCCTTTTGTTCTATCTATTGTTTTTGAGTTTGACCTCATTGTGTTTATATAACCATATAACAATTACAGCACGGAAACAGGAAATCTCGGCCCTACAAGTCCGTGCCGAACACTTATTTTCCCCTAGTCCCTACTGTTATGTACAGTATATTTAATCTGTTTGGATACCAAGCAAAACAAGGATTTTTACTGCACCTCGTACACATGACAAACATTCATAGTGAAGATATTACCTAAAACAACACTAAAATTTAGAGAAAATATGGATTTGTGTCATGCAATATAACTGAAATATGCAAATGTCCTTGTGAAAAATGTGCAGAATTTTTTTTTTCTGCCCCCATATTCCTGTTACTCCAATTAATCTCTCAAGGCCTTCAACATTTATGACCACGGCTCCCATTAACTTTCTGGCTGGCAAGAAAATGTCTCAAGTCGCAATATATTAGATACTTTCGCAATGTTTAAGAAACATTAAACAAGTACATGGATATTATAGGTTCAGAGAGATATTCAAAGGTTCTTTATTAGTCACATACACCAATTGGTGTAGTGAAATGCGTATTGCCATTGCAGCACATAAAAAAAGAATACAACATAACAGTAATAAAGAAATGTAAACATAAAAAACATCCCCCCACAATGGTTCCTATTGTGAAGGAAGGCACAAAGTCCAGTCCCCATCCCCATATCCACCCATAGTCAGGCCTATTTGGATATGGATTAAACCCAGGCAGGTTGTACCAAAGATTATAGAGCAGAGCAAGATAGACCACTCCTCCTAAATTATAGAGCAGAGCAAGATAGACCACTCCTCCAATGGGCTGACGTGTAGTACGTAACGGAACGTCACGGCCGCCATTTGTTTATGCCAAACGCGACATCTTTGGTAGCGGGGACGGGTTCCACAGTTATACAATCTGCTCTTACATCAGGTCGCAGGGAAAAGCAAAGATACTAGAGGCTCCTCTAGTATCTTTGGGGGAAGAGGACATTTCCTCCACTCCTGAGTTGATCCAGGACTGATTCTCGGTCCCCCCCGATACCAGATGAAGTTGGCCGGCGGGAGAGCCTGAAGCGCCTGCCCGCGGTCGGCGTTCCCGAGGCAGCGGGCAATGCTCCTCTAGTATCTTTGGTGTAATCCGTTCCAAAGATTGATCCGCTCTATCATCTTTGGTGTAATCAGTGTTGGAGGGAACAGTGTATTATAGAGCATCGATCACTTCACATATTTAGTTAATATTATTGTAAATTTTATTAATATTATTGTAAATTGCTGCTCAATAAAATGGTGTCATGTCATACTACGCTTTTTTCGCAGAGTGGCGCATCTTGCTGTATAATCTTTGGGTAGTACTACTGCAGATGGGGCATGTTCGTCGGCATATGTAAATTGGGCTGAAGGGCCTGTTTCCATGAATTCTGATTATGCAATTTGACTGATAGGTAATGCCCTTTCTCAAATTCAGTTTCACCTTAGATATGGGTAAGTGCACCCTCCTCCTGCAGCATCTTTCTGCCATCATTTAGATTGGTCGGTCCATTAATTCTGCTTTCGTATTTGTTTGACTGATGGTAACCACGATAAAACTCCCTGTACTTCTGGTATCTCTCAAGGGTATATCCTTGCTCCATCGACGGATCATTCTCAAGCTTTTGCAATATTATTGGGAAATAGTATTATATTTTACCTTCCATTGGCAACACCAATCTCTACTTCATTGTTACCTCCCTTGATTCTTGCATTATCCATGGAAAATTTCTCACTAAATATTTAGTTCAGAGATACAGCGTGGAAACAGAAATAATAAAGCTATTGTTTTCAGTTCCTACACCCAGCCCTGGTTGTCATGAGTTTCCTCTCTGGAACTGAAGCATACTTGCTGTAATCTTGTTTTCATGTATCTTGTTTTCCATGTTATTTGGACCATGAAACCATGGCTTTGCTAATACCACTTCTTCCACCTCAACGCTTGCATCAGCTCATCTGCTGAACATCTTCTTTGCTGTATTGACTATCTCAGTGCATACTTTGTCATAAAATCATGAGAGGAATAGGTTTAAGGTGAAGGAGAAAAGATTTAATAGGAATCTGAAGGGTAACATTTTCCACGCAAAGGGTGGTGGGTGTATGGAATGAGCTGCCAGAGGAGGTAGTTGAGGCAGGGACTATCCTGACATTTAAAAACGGTTAGACGGGTATATGGTTTGGAGGGATGTGGGCCAAACAAGGGCAGGTGAACACAATTTTCTTTTCTGGCAACCTTTACAAGAGGAATTGGGATTATATAAATCCTGAAGTCTTCTGGTTCAAATGTGGGTGCAATCAACCATTAAGTAGACAACTGTGAATTCACTTTATCGGAATAGCATTATTCTAAGTTTTTTTAGCTTTATTGCTCCCGTTAGCTATATTGCTCCAGAGGCGGCGCGACCGACGTCGCAGCGGCCTCTGCAGTCTGTCTGTCTTTTCTTTATTTTTTTTGTCCCGTTGAGGGTATAGTTTGTAGTGGGTTTTTAAATGTGTATGTGTGGTGGGTGGGGGAAACTTTTAAATCTTCCCTGCACGGGGACCCGACCTTTTCCCTGTCGTGTCTCCGTTGTCGTTGGGGCCTAGCACCGCGGCCTCCAACCGGAACGACCTGGGGGCTCAAGTCACGGAGCCTGCGGAGCTGCGGACCTACCATCGTGGAGTTGGCCAGCTTCGGAGCGTGGAGAGTTCGGAGTGTGGAGAGCTGCGGTGGCGCGCGGCTGCGTCCCGACTCCGGTGGATTGTGACACCAATAGCTCGCGGGTCCCCGGTGGAAGACGGCTTTACGGTGCACCGGCAACGGCGACTTCTCCCGCCCGAATTGCGGGGTTGAAAGTGACCTGCAGCAGGGCCTTACATCGCCCGGCGCGGCTTTAAATGGCCGCGGACTTGCTAGCGCCCGCCGGGGGCTTTGACTTTGACATCGGGAGAAGAATGGAGAGCAGGGGAGAGACAAGACTTTGCCTTCCATCACAGTGAGGAGGAGATTCACTGTGATGGATGTTTGTGTAAATTGTGTTGGTGTGTGTCTTGGTTCTTTTCTTGTATGACTGCAGAAGCCAAATTTCGTTTGAACCTCACGTGAGGTTCAAATGACAAATAAATGGTATTGTATTGTATTATAAAATAAACTGTTTACATTGAAGATAAACACGAAATGCTGGAGTAACAGCAGGACAGGCAGCAGCTCTGGATAGGAATGGGTGACACTACATTGTCCAAGTGGAAATTAATCATAAGCCACTTTTAGAGCACTGTGATTATGGAATTATAGCCCTTCAAACCCCTAGAGGGGAAGATTATGATTGGAGGATATCCCTAAGTATGGCAGCTAGTTTTGACGATTAACTCGTATTTAATTACTCCTTGTAAAACAGGTGGAGAATGAAAAATCGGAAGCAAGTGCTCTGAAGCGGGAGTGTCAGACTCTAAATGACTCTTGTGATAATCTTGAGAAAACTAAGCAGAAGATTTCTCATGAACTGCAGCTGAAGGAATCACAAATGAATTACCTGAAAAGTCAACTTGTATCAAGCAAAAAACACGTGGAGAATCTTGAGCAAGAGAACAAAAGGTTAAAGTTATAATTTTTGCTGTGCTAATTAAATGACGAAGATATTGTGGCCCATAGGCAGAACTGCTTGGTATCATGAAACAAGGGACCATTTGATTGGGGGGGAAAAAAGGTTTGAATATTGATTGAAGGAGAGTAGTGTGCATTGTCACAATAAGTTCAGAAGTGGACTCTGTTCACTTCAGTTTTCAACTTCTAAGCACAAAAGGGTTCAGACATTGGCTGAGTGATAGATATGAAGCAACCTTCGCACCAGCATATTTCCAGGCAACGTCCACCTCCAAAGAGTGAGAGCAAAAGAAAATCTAACCACCCATTCTTGATATTAAATGCTAAATGCTCATAATAAACGTTTTTGCCATTACCAATCATATATCAAACCTATCATATATATAATATGGCTGCAAGAGCGCGCCAGAGGGTGGGTATCCCAAGTAAATAATTCTCCACTTGACATCCAAAGCTACAAGGCACAGGTCTGGAGTATGATGGAGCTCCAGGTCCTCTCAAGACTGTCAACAATATCCTTCTTACTTGTTTGGTACCTCCTCCATCACCAATACAACAAGCCCACCATGACCCTTAGCTACTGACTGCTCCTTAAATATTTAACTTTTACCAGCAAAATTAGGACTAGGCACATGTCATCACCTGCAGATTTTTGTCAAAATCAACTGAATTCCAACTTGGTAATACTGGCAATCCCTGATTTAAGGGTTATGTTCTGTAAATATTTGCTTAAGTCAGAGTTTAGCAAGTTGGAATCACCTTAAAACTAGGTTTAAAAACCCCCCACAAGCTGTAGACGCTGGTTAATACACAAAATGACACCAAGTGTTGGAAGTAACTCTGCATGTCAGGCAGCATCCCTGGAGAACATGGATAAGTGATGTTTTGGGTCCTGATCTGAAACATCTCTTATCCATGTTCTCCAGAGATGCTGCCTGACCTGCTGAGTTACTTCCAACCCTTTGTATCGTTTCAACTTAGAACTAGGTGCCGATGGTCTGCACGAGCGAGCCTTTCTTCACCAGATGCCGCACCATCCAGTTGACGCGGATGCTATTGCTGCTTGCGTTGTAGCCCCTGGCTGATATCACTTTCTTCACGTTGTTGCCACGCTCAGTCACCATGGGATTCCCTCCTCCTCCTCCTGTCGCTTTGTCCACTCTGCTGCTCCCCCCTTCACTGCTGCCTCCTCCTCCTCCCCCCAAAGTCACCAACATCAAGGTGGATGACAGGGAGCAGCAGCTAGTGGGGGTGGGGAGCCAGGTTATTCAGGAAACGGGACCACCTATAGTGAACTGTGTATGCAAGTGCAAGTTTACGCACGTCACCTATTGCATGTAGGGAAGTACTTGTATAGTGCTGCTCCTTCATTGTTGCTGCTTCTCTGCTCTTTCACTCTCTTTCCAACCACATTGTGGAACGGCCTTTACTTGAAGGACTGCAGCAGTTCATGGTGCCAGCACAAGAGCAATTAGTGATGGGCAATAATAGCAGGTGATCCCAAGAAGAAAGTACAATAAAACTCATGTCATTCATTTTCCAACTGTTTCAAAACACATGATGGTTACTCATCTGAATTAATCGTTACAATTTTATCTATGGATTTGCCATCCTCTTGCTCACAGATTGCCCATGTGGCACTGGGCATGCGTGTGATTGCAGGCAAGATCAGGAACACTGGAGATCGAGGTCTGAAACATACAAGCTGACTATTGCAGCCTGAAACTCACCGGGGGCTCTTTCCCACTACCTTTAATTCATTGGGATCACTCAAATGCATTATATTATATTTTAATATGGCAAGAAATGAATTGGATGGGTGGTGGGTATTCGTCCAACAGTGCAGAAACTCTGCTGGTCATGGCACGACCAAAGTCCCATGGCTGCCAGAAATAAAAGAAGAAGAACCTTAGTCCTACCACCAGGTGGTGCCATTTAAATTCACTTAGCAGTTTGAATTCAGTTGAAACTTGAATCATTTCTTGGATTAACAGTACAGTTATTGGGTCATACCACATAGAAACATACCCTTTGCCCCTCCATGTCTAGGCTGACCATCGTACCCTTCATTACTAGTCTCGTTCACCAGCACTTCTTCTGGAAACTTCAATGCCTTGGTGATTCAAGTACTGATCTAGTTACTTTTAAATGTTGTGATCATTTAAAGATATTGTCACCACCTTACATGAGACATGGCAGCAGCATTAGGCCATTCGGACAACAGAGCCTGCTTTGCTATTCAAACGTGGCTGATCTATTTTTCCCTCTCAACCCCATTCTCCTGCCTTCTGCTTGTAACCTTCAATACCTTTACTAATCAAGAACCGATCAATCTCCGCATTAAAAATACCCAGTTTCACAGATTCCCCACCCTCTGGCTGAAGAAATTTCATGTGCACGCAATACGTTCCAGATTGCATATGTCTTTCTGTGTGAAAAATAATTCATCAGTTCTCCTCTAAACCTTTTACTCATCTTAACCCTATGCACTCAGGTTTTGGATATCTTCTTTATGTGGAAAAGTGTCTTGCAATCCACTCTACCTATATCCCCACCATTATGTTGTATAACTATCTGTGCCTCCTTCAGCCTTCTCTCCTCAAAGGAAACAACCCCAATGTAGATGTTTTAACGTTTCTGATTTCCTTTTATTTCTTCAATGTAAATTAGCACTTAAACATAACTGGTTATTTTGGTAAATGTAAAGACCTGGAACTCAATGATATCCAATGGTAGGATGGGTACTACACTTCAGTTCCTCTGCTGTAATGTGAGGAAAAATCATCAAGCTTACAAGGGCTAATCAGTATTCAGTAACTCCTATTAAGGTGCATCATATGGAATTCATGTTGAATTCATGTATGTCAAGGAAACCTATGGACTTTCTATTTCTTTTGAACACAAAATGCAGCCATTTCGGATATCAGAGTTCATTTGGAACTGTATCTCAGCAAGGAGTTGTTGTATTCAGATTAAAGAAAGGGGGGGAAATGACTGAAGAAGAAAATGGTCTCTATCGTCATAATGATGTGACTTTTGTTGTCTTTCCCATTTTATTTTTTCTCCTTATGTAGTAGAATGTATGTGGTGAATGGATATATATACTCTTTTTGACGTAGGCTACACTCAACAATCAATTCATAAGTAATGAGATTATAAACAGCCATTTGTGAGTCTTTAAATGAAATTAGTAACTACATATTTTGCAATTGCTCTCTTTGAAAGCCAGGAAATTAATATTAACAAAATATTGTATAAATGTATTACTAAGCAAGAAAAATTAAGGGATCCATATTTGTTCAACTTATTTTTATTAAGTAGCTTAATTATTTAGCTGAACTGCATTTAAGAATTTTGTTTTATCCTTCAATTACAATTGAAATGAATAAGAATTATTACAGGTCGTGTAAATGGAAAGACAGTTAGATCTTACTGCCATCTAACACATGCGCTCTTGATTTTATAGATACAGATCTGAATTCGAGAGATGCCAAACAAATGCAGTGCCTGCAGATGTATCATTTGGAACACCAGAAAAAAAACTTTCTGTGTCCCCAACCCCCAAAAAAATTGTATCTGGTATGCTTGGTTATATTTCAATATTGTAAAGATTTTAACGTAAAAAATCAAAGTGAGTCACTCGTAAACAGTGTGTCGAATAAGCCCAGTGAGACAAGGCCTTTGTGTCTGCATTTTAAAACATCAATTCAGTATGAAAATACATTAACATTCAGAATGTGAATTAATGGAATGCGCAAAAAGTTAGTTCATGTTTTACGAATCAGATTTATAACTTTTTTGAGTGCATATGGATTTCCAAATGCTGTTTGATCGTGCCTTTATCAAAGGCTTGTCAGAACTACTGGAAACAAAAGAGGCATAGAATAGGTTTGGGATACAAAGGAGATTTGTGGTGAATGGTTGCTTCATTCACTAGAGGAAGGCGATTGCGCTTCCTGGAGCTTGGTCCTGAGACATGGATAAATGGCAAATTCAACTGTGCAGGGGGAAAAAATGATGATATAGAGATCACACAAAATTTGAAAGTAGTGTGAAAAATTAGGGAAATGGTGTTTGACTTCAAACGGTCGCAATGTTGACAAAATGGCAGATTGCCAGATGAAACTTAATACCAGAGGACATAGGTTCAAGGTGAAAGGGAAAAGATTTAATAGGAATCCGAGGGGTAACTTTTTCACACAAATGGTGGTGGGTGTATGGAACCATCTGCCAGAGAAGGTAGTTGAGGCTAGGACTATCCCATAGTTTAAGAGACAGTTAGACAGGTACATGGATAGGACAGGTTTGGAGGGATATGGACCAAGCACAGGCAAGTGGGATAAGTGAAGCTGGGACATTGTTGGCTGGTGTGGGCAAGTTGGGCCGAAGGGCATGTTTCCACGCTGTATCACTATGACTAATACAGGGGCGTGTGAAATGATACATTTTGGTAGGATGCTTGAGAAGAGGCAATACATTTATAGAGATTATACTTTAAATATTATAAAATGTAGATTATAGGCATAAACATGATGTGAAGGATGGCCTGGTTTTTACTTTCTTTGAATCTATGTGTTATTATCGGGTTATAAATAGAGCCCGTGCTTCTGAGACAATTAGTTGATGAACATGTATTCTAGGCAGTCTTTCAGCAGATTGCAAGATAATTATAAAGTCTTTGTTGTGCTCTGTCTAATACCTGCTGTTCTTGTGCTACCACAACTTTTTGAAAAGGAAATCAAGTGGTACGTTTTTAACCACAATAAAATCCACAATTGTACTGCTATTGCATAATGTGGTAACTACTGATCTTGCATGCTACACTCAAAGGCTTTAATACTATTGTGTCGTTTTGAGAAGAAAAGTTGAAAAAGCTTGATTTGTTCTTAATTAATTTGTTTTCACAATAGGTTTACCAGACTCAAAATATAGGGAACTACAGGAAAAATATAATAAGGAAGTGGAAGAGAGAAGCCGATTGGAAAGACAACTGGACACAATTCAGGCAAAGGTAAGATAAGTCATTGTCCATGAAAGAGAATTTGCTGACAATGCAGTAAAGGGTGGAGGGCGGGCTCTACTTGGAACATGAATGATTCCACATTACACTTTTTTTCCATACCCTATCAGTTAAAGGGAAAGGACAAAAAGAACTGAGCTCAATATGTGCTTGCTCTCAATAGCCTCAATTGAATCTGTCTCCACGAGCCTGTCAGTGCGTTCCAGGTGATTTGTTAGCTGTATACAAGGCAAGCTACTCTTCAACACAGATTGCAGCAGTGACCATTTGCATTTACATAGCTTCTTATCCATAGCACAATGCCCCCAAGATGTTTAATAAGACCCACATCAATGTGAACTCCCAAGAATTTCATTACATTTGTTCCCAATTTCCACCTTGGTCTCACTTTCGCCTGTTCCAACTTTAACACCTCCTTTTTTTCCCCGGCATCTCCATTTCATGGGATAAGTTAACAACTAATATCATCTCCAAGTCAACGTATTCTCTTGGAAACCTTCTCTACACTTTTTTCCACTCTGCTACCTGCAAGAACTCTTCCATTCTCTCAGTTCCTCTGTCTTTGTCACCTTTAACGCCAATTATTTTCATTTCCACAGACTTGGTTAACCCTCTCCCCGAGTTGACTGGGTTCTCATGATCATTCTCAACCATCAGACTGACATTCTGTTCCCTCGGTGTCTTTCCCACGAAACCACTGAAGTTACCCTCCAGGAGAAGGACTTTCTCAATTTAGGCTTATAGCACTGTAAAGGGTCAAGAGTAGGCTCAAGGACCGTTCTCATCCTGGTCACTCCCTCTTCTCCTTGCTTACATCAGACACGAGGTTCAGAAGTTTGAAAAGGCATGCTTCCAGATTCAGGAAGAGTTTCTAAAGGGTCCACTAAAGCAGAAAGATATATCAATATTACTCTACTCAGGAACACTGATGTTCAACTGCACGGCGTCATTATTTTGGAGTTGTGTAAAGGAGGTCCTCAGTCTTACTGTAATGGATAGGATAGGCTTAGAAGGATATCTGCCAAATGTAGGCAGGTGGGACTAGTGCAGCTGGGGCATGTTGGTCGGTGAGGGCAAGTTGGGCCGAAGTTGTCTTTCAAAGCTGTATGACTAGTTTCTTCCCAGCTATTTTCAGGCAACTGAATGGTCGGTCCTCATTGTGTAGAGGGCAGTCCTGACCACCCATCTACCCTATTAGACACTTTTGAATTATATTATTGGACCTCAATGTGAAATCTTGCACTAAATGTTGTACTCTATCTTCTTTATTTGTACACTGGATGGCTCGATTGTACACGTTTATATATTTTCTTCGACTGGATAGCACGCAAACAAAAGCGTTTCACTGTACCTCAGTACACGTGACAACAATAAACTAAACTAAACATTGTTGTAGTAGAGCATTTCTGAAATAAAATGTATTATTGTTTTCAATTTTGCAGTTGGTCAACCAACCTCAACCTCAAAACTCCATTAGCCAGCGGAATGTTGCGCGGCATCCGTCTACTTCTGCTGTGTTTCCATGGCAACAAGATCAAACTCCAAGTCAGCATTCACTGAAGACCCCGTTAAAGGGCGTTGCCATGAATTTTCAGTGGGAACAGGAAGAAACTCCTTTCAAGCACCATCCCAAGTCTTTGGAAATGGGCACCCATTCTACAGGAAGGTTTAGCAATACCACAGACAGTTCAAAGCAGGTGGAGCAGCTGAAATTACAAAATCAAGGTATTGTAGTAACCAGCAAAGACAATTTTCTAATAACTGCTCATTAGGGAATTCTCAAGTAATAAGGGAAGCTGCTTCCTGTAGCTTTTTTTAAAATGCAGACTCGATGCACATAAATAGGAATTGCTGAGAGGGATATGGGTCAAACCCAGGAAAATAGGACTAGCAGAGATGGGCGTCTTGATTGACACAAAGGTAGACCAAAATGCTTGAGAAACTCCGTGAGTGAGGCAGCATCTATGGAGCGAAGGAATAGGTGATGTTTCGGGTGGAGACCCTTCTTCAGACTGTTGGGGGGGGGGGGGGGGGGGTCGGGAAGAAGAAAGGAAGAGGCGGAGACAGTAGGCTGTGGGAGAGCTGGGAAGGAGGGGGAAAGCAAGGACTACCTGAAATTGGAGAAGTCAATGTTCATACCACTGGGGTGTAAACTGCCCAAGCGAAATATGAGGTGCTGCACCTCCAATTTGCAGTGGGACTTAACTTTGGCCATGGAGGAGGCCCAGGACAGAAAGGTCGGATTCGGAATTGGGGGGGGGGGGGGGGGGAGGAGAGTTGGAGTGCTGAGCCACCAGGAGATCAGGTTGGTTAATGCGAACCGAGCGGTGGTGTTGGGCGAAACGATCGCCAAGCCTGCACTTGGTCTCACCGATGTAGAGCAGTTGACACCTAGAACAGCGGATGCAATAGATGAGGTTGGAGGAGGTGCAGGTGAACCTCTGCCTCACCTGGAAAGACTGCTTGGGTCCTTGGATGGAGTCGAGGGGGGAGGTACAGCGGCAAGTGTAGCATTTCCTGCAGTTGCAAGGGTAAGTACCAGGGGAGGGGGTGGTTTGTGTGGGAAGGGACGAATTGACCAGGAAGTTACGGAGGGAGTGGTCTCTGCAGAAAGCCGAAAGGGGGGGAGATGGGAAGATGTGGCCAGTGATGGGATTCCGTTGGAGGTGGCGAAAACTGTTGACTGACACAGATGAGTTGGGTTGAAGTGTTTCTTTCTCTGCTGTAAACCCATACGAAACTACAGTAAAACTTTGATGTTCATAAGTGATAGGAGCAGAATTAGGCCATTCGGCCCTTCCAGTCTACTCTGCCATTTAATCATGGCTGATCTATCTTCCCCTCTTAACCCCATACTCCTGCCTTCTCCCCATAACCCCTGACACCCGCACTAATCAAGAATCTATATCTCTGCCATAAAAAATATCCATTAACTTGGCCTCTACAGCCTTCTGAGGCAATGAATTCCACAGATTCACTACCTTCTGACTAAATAAATTCTTCCTCCATCTCCTTCCTAAAGGAATGTCCTTTTATTCTGAGGCTATGACCTTTGGTCCTAGACTCTCCCACTAGTGGAAACGTCCTCTCGATATCCACTCTACCCAGGCCTTTCATTATTCAGTAACGTCCTCCCTCATCCTTCTAAACTCCGTCAAACACTCACCATCTGTTAACCCATTCATTCCTGGGATCATTCTCGTAAGCCTACGCTGGACCATCCATTGCTCCCAATACTCCAAATGTGGTCTGATAACGCGGTATTCAATTTATTTAAATTAAAAAAAAATCCCAGTGGTTCACTCATGAAGCTGGAGTGTAAGCAGGTCATGCAATTCAATCCAGCGGGGTCTGGACTGTGGGCCGGATGTGATGATCTGTTGATAACAAGCAGATAAATTCATTGTAATCCAGCCAGTTGCAGAACTATTCTGATGCTCCGATATATGTTGAGTCCTGCTTTATAAGAAATGTTTATCTTACACGCTATCAATATATTGGTAATTGGAACACAACTGGCGGGGCAGGGGTACAGGGTTGCAGCTGGTAGAGCTGCTGTCTCACAGCAACAGAGTGCCTCACAGAGACCCAGGTTCGATCCTGACCTTGTGTGCTGTCAATATGGAGTTTGCACGTTCTCCCTGTGACAGCTTGGATTTCCTCTGGGTGGTCCCCATATTTTCCAGCTTTCATTTAAAATATCACTCATGCTAGTAACAAAAATTGAGTTGATCTTATGATATTAAACTGGGTTAACTATGAACAATCCAAGGTTTTCCTCAAATTGCCCTTCTCCCTTCTCTTAAACATGGTATAATGTACTGTAAATGGGTATTTTTTACCAATGAATCAAGGTGGATAAATTAGCATTGGTCAAGCTCCGTGGTGAAATATACTGCACTTTCTCCCCAATATTAGCCATTCCGTTTTCTCTTTGTGTGATAGTATCTAATATACAATATTGATGGACGGCTTTGTTTTTTCAATTGAAGAACTGCAAACTAAAGTTTTGGATCTGGAATCTCGATTTGAAGCTAAGCAAAAAGAAGTGAAAAATCATCTGAGCAAGCTTGTTGAAATTCAATTTCAATTTGAGAAAACTAAATCTGATCTTTTCGAGAAAGAACGCAAACTCTCAAAATGCCATGAAGAATTGGCCAAGATGACTGGACAGTGTGAGCAGAGCAATAGCAAGGTATGATAGGCTGAATTAATTCACTCTCATAAGTTTCTAATTTATAAACCTTTCGACTTGGATACATATATTCTGTGAATGCGATAACGTTGAGATAATTTATTCCATTTTTACTTTCCATTCAGCATGTACTCTTGGAATTACTTTGTACAATATTGTGATACACTTTCCGTATGATGCCCTGTGTTTAAATTTGATAAGTGATCCATATCCCTCAATTCCCTGCAAATCCATGTGCCAATCTTAAAGCTTAAATGTCACTATTGTATCTGCCTCCACCACCACCCCAATGGCAATGTGTTCCAGGCACCCACCACCCTCTGTGTGTAAAAATCCTTTGTATACTATTTTGGGTACTGCACTTGCTTAAGGTTGTCCTGGCCTTCAGAGAGTGCAAAAAAAGATTCATAAGAATCGTAACAGCAATAACGAACCAAGTGTGTGCAGAAACAGGAGTTATCCTGCAGAGCAGAGAATGTTAAATTGGGTTTCAATTATCGGTGTTCAAAATCACAAATAGGTTTGGTAAATTACATATAAGAAAATTACTTCCTTGGAATAAAAGTCAGTAACGGGAAAAATGAACTTGAGACAATATGAGGAAAAATATATTTCCTTTTTGCTGTGAGATGTAACGAAATATATGTAGGATTTACAGATTTGGACCAATTAATGGATAAAGCACACGCTGAAGAGCACAAATAACTATTTATTAAAGCAAAATACATAAAACAGAAAAAAATATCAATAAAGTAACAATACAAAATAACTGGTCTCGTACACCTCTGAGTAATCGATTCTTCTGTCTGGCTGTCACCGCACACACCACGGTCCAATCTCTCTCTCCCTCTCAGTGAAGTTCTCTTCAATCTCTCCCAAAAGGTGAAGCTCTGTTCTAATGGGAGAAGCATACACTTATATAATAACTTTTATCTCTATAAGAATAGCAGGTGAAACCTGTCAAACTAGCTATCCTCCTTGGTACCATAATGGTGTGCGTTATGTGTCCTATCAGACGTCAAGCCAGTCTCGGATGTCTCTCGGAAGACAAAGCTTATCTTAGCGACCTTGCAGGTGGCCTCATGATGTACTGGTCCCTTGGAGTTAGCCTAAGCATTTTTCAAAAACATCTACCTGTTTTCCTGAGCAGGGTTTGAAATGTGGTGCTGCTAATTTAGCTGTCAACTCAATTTTAGCTGACATAGTCTGTTTAACCATTGCATTACATTCCACCCCTTGGAGTTGTAATGTAATTAGCACCCATCTAACTGCATGTTACTGAGTATACAAGTAGAAACAATAATAGTCAGTAGTTCATTATAAAATCATCAGTTCCAGAAAAACATTGTCAATTCCAGAAGATTGATATCCTACAGGTTCTGATTGTCTCTCTTCATCAGTTTCATGATAACCCCTTCTAGATTCAATCATCTGGTACAGTTATTGGAACCGAACAGTCACCATCACGTGCTGATCACAAACAAGTGCACGGTCCGACAGCCATGTTATCTGAAAGCCAAAGTAATACCGGCTTTTATTTCCAGTAAAATATCTTATTTGCTCTGCGTAGTTTTTCCTGAATCTAAACAAACCACCACTGGCTATCCTTGTGTTAATACCCAAATTACATTACCTTGCCCATCCGCAAGAAGGGTTATTTAGGTATTGTCTCCATACCATCCTAGCCCACCCCCCTGACATTTTGGAAGCTGGAGCATGAGTGGGAGTAGGCATGAAGTTGGTGCAGTTAGAATTCATCGTGCTCTGCATTGGTGAGCCACTCATCAAGGGACAATTGTTCAAGTTATACAAACCTTGAGGCAAAACAGACAAACCATCTTTTCTGGGTATGGGTAGGCGTAAGAATCATAAATCTGTTTCTTAAGCAGGCCATTCATCCGCTCATTCATGCCTGACGCTTGAGGGTTGTGAGGAATGTGTAACAACCAATGTACACCACTGTCAGATGCCCATCCTTGTACTGTCTGTCCTGAAAAATGGGATCCATTGTCAGACTGTATTTCAAGACGGTCTCCTTAATAGGATATGAGCTGCTGAAGGCCATGGAGGCTATTATCCTGATCAGCTTGACAGAAGTCATTGCCATCAAAAGGCCAGAGTATGTGTCAACCATTGTTAAAATATATTGGTATCTTTGTTGCTTGGGAAGTGGACCAACATGGCCGACTTGCTAAATCTGAGCATGGCTGCTCCCTCGCTTAATGTGTGCCACTTAAATAATGGATGTTTTTAAACTCTTTGGCAGACTTCGCACTGAGACCCACACTCTCTAACTTTGTCAAAGGAGAGCGACAAAAGTCTCTGTTTAGCCCACTGCACAGTTCCTTGATTCCTAAATGTCCAGAAGTCTCATATGCCCATACACACAGAGGGCACTGTTCTTCCTCAATGGTTTCTACTGATTTTACTTGCACAATCTGATCCATGATGTTATTGTGCAAAGTCACGTCAGAGTAATTGTTCATGTGTGTGCTCACATGACGGACAGTGATGGGCATGCAATCAGGCTTTCTCCCTAATATCTTGCCAGATGGTCTTGCCCTAAAGAGGCTTTCCTGCAATGTTCTAATACTTCTCCTTCTACTTCGATAACCATGCAGCCATGCTATTGACGACAGCCCAGGAGTCAGTGTATATATCAGCTTCCTTGTCTTCTTCCTCCAGTACCAAGTGGACTGTGACCAATTCTGCATATTGGCTGGAACCTTCAGAGCCTTGTTGCTGTAAAATAGTCTGTGTATCAGGGTTAAAAGCTGCTGCCTTCCAGCATCACTCTCTGTTTCTCCATACTGCAGACCCTCTGTGAATCATGCATTTCGTTGCTGACCATATGGATAGTTCGCTCAGTGGTGCCCACCATTTAATTGGTGAGTCTGGCAAGCAAGGGACTGTGGCCAGGTCAGGATCTGCAGACTGAGGGGTTTCAGCAACTTGCTCGTGTAAATTGCTGACACCATCCACCCCTTTGGCAGCTCTTTCAGCAATGTACCATTTCCATTTGACAATTGAACTGCAGCTTCCAAATGGATGGGTGGGGGTCTCGGAAAGAATTATGATAGGAAGGTCCGGTCATAGGAGGGCCTTGCCATCCCCTGTCTGTCCTTCATTTTCTACCAGTGCACAGTCGGACAGTGCACAGCAGTTGTTTTTCAAAAAGTGTGCAAGGAGTGGCTGCATTTGGCAGCTTGCGTGACCTGGGGCACTGTCCGACTTTTCTGTTGCTGCCAAATAACAAAGTCTGAATTTACTGAGGCTTGCAATTCAAATGGAGCATCTATCACTCGTGGAGGAAGTGGCAGGGCCTGGGCGATGGCTTCCATAGCAGTATCAAAAGCCCGCTGCTGTATGTGGTGCCATTCAAAACAAGCTTTCTTTCGAGTGACGGCGTGCAAAGGTTGTAATAGGATTGTCAAATGTGGTATGTGATGCTTCCAGTAGCCGAGTAGCCCGATAAATCGCTGAGCTTCCTGCTTATTCATGGGAGTCGCTATATTAAGGATTTTGTCCTTGATCTTGTCTGGCATTATGCGATCCCCTTTAACCCCCTGAATGGCCAGAAACTGAACAGTTTGACTTGGTCCCTGTATCTTGGAAGGGTTAATCTCCCATCCCGCGAGTTCGCACATGTTCTACTAAAGTGGCAAGGGCTTCTGCAACATCTTTCTCCGTAGGTCCTTGCAATAATATATCATCAACATACCACTTTAATGTCAGGGGCAGAGAACATCTGTCCAGAACTCTGGCCCCTATGCTGTGACACAGTGTGGGGTTGTGCACATACTCCTTTTACTTGCAGTAAACGCCAAAAAGTGTACTGTCTCCCTTCCTGAGTAAAGGCAAACTGATCTTGGGATTTTTCAGCAATGGGAATAGAGAAAAAGGTTGGGTCAATTACTGCATAGCACGAGTCAGTCCTCGATGAAAGGCTCTTGAGCAATGTCACAACATCTAGCACTGCAGCAGTTAAAGGGGATGCGTGTTTATTTAATTGCCGGTAGCCGATTGTCATTCACCAGTTACCGGCAGCTTTCTTGACTGGGCTATTGTAGCCAGACACTGCAGGTCGGATAACCCCCACCTGTAAAAGTCCAACTCTAGTCTCTCCAATTTCTTCCTGGCCACAACATACAGTATTGCTTTAAACACACAACATGGGTGGGTGTCGGGATCAGGACAGGTTCCCGTTTAGCATAGCCCACCACCACTGTCATTCTCTGTATTCCTTTTTTTTAATTTTAATTTTTTATTTTATTGTTATTAGAAGTACAGTAAATTACAGTAATACACATCACATAAATCTTATTACATTTTGTTATACCACTTCGTTTTTCGAGCTTTAAAAAAGGTAGAAATAAAAGAAGTAAGGAAAGTGAGCAAGAATCGTGAAGGTGCAGGAAAGTGTTGGGAGAAGAAAGCCCCTTGGGGAAGAAATTAGAGAAGGAAGTAAAGAAAGGAAATAAGACCCTAGAAAGAAGAAAAAAAAAGGAAAGACAATCGCTCTATTGTAACACAAAACTCTGCAAAAAAGGATATAGCAACCGTGTTTTAAATTTTTTTTATTTTATACCCCCCGTTACCAGATCCTGGTACCATTTATATTTTAAATTACTATTGCACCTTATGCTTGTAATAGTTCTGTAAATGCAGACCACGTCTTTTGGAAGTGGTCTGCTTTGCCTGCTAGGAGGAGTCTCATCACTTCCAAGTGTAGTGTTTCGAACACGTTTGAAATCCACATTTTTATTGTTGGTATTGGAGCATTTTTCCAAAATTTGAGTATAAGCTTTTTTCCCATTATTAGCCCGTAATTAAGTAAGTTCTTTTGAAACACATTTAATTCGGGGTTACCTTCCGATATTCAAAAAATGATCCATTCTGCTTTTGGTACAAGTTTTATTTTAAATAACTTTGTGAAGATTTAAAATATTTCGTTCCAGAATTTTTGAATTTTTATACAGAAAACAAAAGAGTGCGCTATGTTAGCTTCTTGTGACTGACATTTATCACAAATGGGTGAGACATTGGGGAAAAGTTTATTTATTTTAGTTTTTGAATAATATAGTCTATGTTATGTTTTATATTGAATTAGAGTATGTCGTACGTTGATTGAGCATTTATGCACATATAGTAAGTGTTTATCCCAGCTCTCTTTTGAAATTTTTATAGCTAGTTCTTGTTCCCAGTCTCTTCTAATACCATCGGTTGTAGGTATTTCTATATTTAAAATAATGTTGTATAAGTATGATATTAGATTTGCTGATTCAGCCTTTGTCTTCATGGCTTCATCCAATAAGTCTGGGGGCATGTTATGATAGTCTTTTGTGTATTTTTTCAGATAGTCACAGATTTGAAGATATTTAAAATATTGATTATTTTTCAAATTATATTTCAGTTGTAATTGTTGAAATGATAATAATTTTCCTAATTCATACAAGTCTCCGAGCATTTTGATTCCCATTCTTTCCCATTGTGTAAATGATTTATCTATAATTGAGGGTTTAAACGACGGGTTATTGACTATTGGCATTAAAAGAGATAGATTTCTTAATTTTAGATTCTGTTTTATTTGTTTCCAAGTTCTAATTGTGCTATGTATCATTGGATTTTTATTATAATTTTTGTTATTCAGATTCATTGGTGAGAGGAGAGTCGCTCCTGTATTACACGGAGAGCAGTCCTCTCGCTCCATTACAATCCAATCCACCTGCTGGGCAAAGTTGTCCAGCAGGTGAATCATATTTTTAATATTTACTGCCCAATTATAGTACATAAAGTATTCTGTGGGATTTGTAATCCCATATAAAATTTGTAATGTCTGAGTCTAGTTTTTTGAAAAACTTTTTTGGAAGATATATTGGAATTGATTGAAATAAATATAGGATTTGTGGTAAAAAGATCATTTTTATAGCATTTATTCGACCTATTAAAGACATCGGAAGCCTTTTCCAGAATTTAATTAGATTATTTAGTTTCTTAAGTAAGGGGCTATAATTGGCATTAAACATAGCGTGATAATTTCTAGTGATTTCGATTCCTAAATATTTAAATTTTTCTGTGGCTATTTTAAAGGGGAATTTCAAGAGATGTGTTGAGTCTTTTGGTTTTATCGACATAATTTCACTTTTGTTCCAGTTTATTCTGTATCCTGAGAAAGATCCAAAGTCCTCAATTAGATTTAATATGTTTGGTATACTGATTTGGGGTTTTGTGATATACAGTAATACATCGTCTGCGTATAAGAATATTTTGTTATTTGAATATTTTGTATTATAACCGTAAATATCCGGGTGTGTTATAATTTTTTCAGCTAAAGGTTCAATTACCAGAGCAAATAACAGCGGTGATAATGAACATCCTTGTCTATTGCCCCTTGTTAATTGGAATTTCATAGATAGTATATTATTAGTTAATATTCTAGCCGTGGGTTTGTTATATAATAATTTTATCCATGCGATGAAGCTCTCTCCCATTTGACATTTTTGCAATACTTTAATCATATAATCCCATTCTACTTGATCAAACGCTTTTTCTGCGTCCAATGAAATGATAGATAACTCTTGTTCTTGAGGTTTGTGAGAGTGCATTATGTTAAACAGAAGTCTCAGGTTATAGAAACATAGAAACATAGAAATTAGGTGCAGGAGTAGGCCATTCGGCCCTTCGAGCCTGCACCGCCATTCAATATGATCATGGCTGATCATCGAACTCAAAGGAGGTTATTAAATGAATGTCTCTTAGGTATAAATCACGTTTGATCCTCATTTATTAATTTACTAACATATTGACTTAGTCTTCTAGCTAGTGTTTTCGCTAATATTTTTTGATCCGTATTTAACAAAGCAATAGCTCTATATGAGCCTGGTTCTTCTATATCTTTATCTTTTTAAAGTATTAATGTGATAGTTGATTCTGCTAGTGTTTCAGGTAAGATTTGTTCTTTAAAAGCGTATGTATACATTTTCTGTAGACGTGGTGTAACTATGTCGTAAAAACATTTATGAAATTCATTACCGAATCCGTCTGGTCCTGGTGTTTTTCCATTCTTAAGTGTGTTTATTGTGTCTTCTATTTCCTTAGCTGTAATTTGTGCTCCCAGTTCCTCTTGTTCCTTCAATACTAGTTTTGGAAGGTTACAATTGTCCAAAAATTCGGAAACTTTATTATTGTCTATTAGCGTTTTCGATGTGTATAAATTCTTGTAATATTGAGCAAATCTTTTATTGATATCATTAGGTAGTGTTAATAAATCCCCTCTATCTGATTTAATCTTTAAAATTGAATGATCTTTTTCCCGTTTTTTCAGTAGGCGTGCCAAAAGTTTATGGGATTTATTCCCAAATTCGAAATGTTCTTGTTTTGTAATTTGGAATAATCTTATAATCTTCTCTGATAATAATTTATTTAGCTTAAATTTCAGTATTAAAATTTTATTATGTTTATCCATAGTTGGGTCTTTAGCATTATCTATATATAGTTGTCTGATTTGTTCTTCTAATTGTCTTTGTTCATTCTTATTCTTTTTGTTTTGAAAAGCTTGATACGAGATAATGACTCCTCTAATAAATGCTTTGAAGGATTCCCATAATAAAGTGGGCGATATATCTGGTGTATCATTTGTCTCAAAAAATAGGTCCATCTGTTTTTTTAGATATACTCCCTTGTGGGTCTTTCAGAATTTGCGAGTTAAACCTCCAGAACGATTTGTTCGTAGACATTCCTTCCAATTTTAAAACGAAAGTTAGCGGGGAGTGATCTGAAATCGTATTGGTGTGATATTTAGAGTTCATAGTATAAGGGATTAGTTTTGTATCCACTAGGAAGTAGTCTATACGTGAGTATGTTTTATGTACCATTGAATAAAACGAGTATTCCCTTCCAGTCGGATTCGCGATCCTCCAGACGTCTGCTATATTTGTATTTTTTATATATGTATTTAAGAGTTCACTAGTTTTAGATTTCATATTACCTCTTTGTTTTTGCATCGATTTATCTAAGTACGGATCTAAAGCACAGTTGAAGTCTCCTCCAATTATAACATTTTGGTGGTTAAATTCTGCGATTGTATTCAGGATTTTATTAAAAAATTGAGGATTATCAAAATTGGGCGCATATATGTTTACCAAAGTGATTGGCGTAGCATGGATCTCTCCTGAAACTATAAGATATCTCCCTTCCTTATCTGATATAATATTCTTTGATTTGAATGGTATTCCTTTGCGAATAATAATTGCGGTGGCTCTCTGGATTTCGAAGTATATGAGGAATGAAATGTTTGGCCTATCCAATTCGCCCTCAATCTCATCTGATCTTGATGTTTAAGGTGCGTTTCTTGTAGAAAAGTAATGTCCGTGTTATATGATTTCAACTGAGCTAGTATTTTGCCCCTTTTAATTGGTTCATTAATACCCCTTATATTCCAGCTACACAATGTGATTCCTCCCATTTTCCTTTGTTTATCATCTTGCATTTTCTCTGATTTTAATACCCTTATTTATTACGGTGCATCCATACCTCAGGACTGTATATTTGGGGGGCATTTATATTATTAACTTCCTTGGTAGATCCCTTTTGCGATTTTCCTTGAAAAAAAAAACACATAGTAGTGACATATTGTGATTAAAAAAAAATTGAACAAGTAAAATTACAGTGTCTGAAGTATTCGACACTGTAGTGCGTGTCCCACACGTCTGTGGAATTCGACATCTATTCGACTTCCGAAGTTGATGTTGTACAATTAGCACCGCTCCTTTTATTACTCTAAACCTAAGAAGGCGGTGCCATTTCAAAATCAATTATATTTCACCCAATTACATTATATATATATATATATATATTTCATTCAGACTTATCAGATCTGTGTTCAGCTACTGTGAAATTTATTTATCTAACACTTTCATCTACTAATTATTTATAATTAGTTAACCCTTACAGCTAACAGCTTACTATTATCAAAGATATAATTATTTATAATTAGTTATATCTTTGATAATAGTAAGCTGTTAGCTGTAAGGGTTAACCAGAAACAGGCTCCTGGAATTATGCCAGGTGCCTGAGTCTCCTCCCTTCTCCACACGAACTAATAACACTTAACCTTTCAGTATTATCTACTTTAATTCTAAAATTTGTTATCTCTATATACAAGCTAGTCAGTCTTATTAGCAGATTATTACATTTTGCCCATTATATAGTTCAGGTTAGTTTCCATTTATATTTCTATATTAGTATTGTTAATTATTATTAATTCTCTATATTTTGTAAAGCTGTTTTAAGATCTTAAACCGCCATTTGTCCTTGTGTTTTCCACATTCGGCTCTGCTGTTCATCTCTGCGTTGCTTATCAGTCATTCCTTCATTTTGAACAAAGAATGTCCTTGAGTTGAATTCCAAAGCGTCCAAAGGAGATAAGGTGTCTAGACCATCGCACGTGGAAATTCTCTTCCATTTTAAACTTTTAGTGAATGGTGTTTCTTCCCTTATCTTCAGGTGTTCTCTGTGAAGTAATAAAAGGAAAGAAACTGTCCATATCGTCCCGCTGCCGTGATTAATCTTCTGTTTCTGCCACAATCTCTTGGGCATATTTATAAGATGCGTCCGAATTAGTGAAAGTTTTCTCTTTTCCCTTGAAAGTAATGCGCATCCTGGCCGGATAAAAAACGCCACATCTGACATCTTTAACTCCATGGAGAATCTGTCTTGTCTGTTCGAACTTTCATCTCTTTTGCACGATCTCATAGGGATAATCCCGGAGGAGTTTGATAGTGTCGTTTCCAAAGGTCATCTTCACTCCATATTTGATTTTTTTCATCAGCTCTTCAAGTGCTGAAATGTCCCGAAGTTTGACTATGATCTGTCGTGGGTGGACTGGATCTGCTTGTGATCTTGGCTTAAATCTAGGTATTCGATGTGCCACTTCAATTTCCGGTTCCACAGGTAAATTGAGCACATGTTTGATTAAGTTGGCAGTGAACTCACGGGCGTTGTTCCCCTCTGCCCCTTCTGTTACTCCCAGTATTCGTAAATTTTGGCGTCGTGAGCGAGCTTCGAGATCAAGACATTTATCTGAAACTTTCGCCAGTTGACTCTTGAGGCTGTCTAGTTCTAGCTTCATTCCCTGCATATCTTCAGCCATTTGATCAACAATTGTCTTTTATTTCAGTTACATGTGAAGAAACAATTACATGCACAGCCTCAAACTTCTTCTTAGTTTCTACTTCCCCTTTATTAATTCTCCCCATTAGCTCTTCATGCACATCCTCAATTCGTTTTTGTATAATGCCAATGCAGTCAATAACTTTTTGATTACCAGCATTGATGTTCGACATATTTTCCATCAATTTAACATTAATATTTTCCATCATTTTTGAGTTTCCAGCCTCAATATCCTTTCTCAGTTCTCTTACCGAGTTCTTTATCTCCTCCATTTCATTTTTCTCCTTAGTAGCCATCTCAGTCTTGGATCTTGTAGCCATTCCAGAATCCACTTCAGAGGTCTGTTCTTCAATTTTCTGTGTTTTCAGCAGTTTTGAGATTGTTCTCTGAGGGCTCTGAGCTGAAGACAGTTTTTTCATTTAAAATCCTTTATCCTCCGTTTTAAATCACAGCGCTTACTGATGACATCATCAGCGCGACGTCCCGGGGCTCCGGTGAGTTTTTGAATTGGTCCCGACCTCCAGACCCGGTTTTAACGCAAAAAATCGCGATTTTACAGCAGCGGAGCTAAAAGTTGTGACTGCTAGTCCAGCATGGCGCCACCGGAAGTTGATTCTCTGTATTCCATACAAAAATCTTCCCAAAGGGGTCTGTATAGTGAATACCTTTTACAGATCCATGCCCAGTATATTTACACATACATTTGATATTAAAACAGAGACAGTCTGTGGTGCACCATTACCAATCGACAATTTATTACAGAGCTTACTGTGGGAGTAACCGCATCCCTGACCAACACTCTCCCGCCCGTCAGGATTACCATGAATTAGAGTGGCTTCTGCACCGGTATCCACCAGAGCCATTTTCCTCTGCATATCTCCCCCTCTCCACCATAAGGTTATCGGAACGTGTGGCCTCAGGTCTCCAGGTGATACACCAATGGTTGCTCGCACTTGAGCACTGGAACCCCGGCCCCACCCCTAGTCCAAGGAGTGGCTGAGATGCCACAACCAGAGGAGAGCTGTGGCACAGAAGGTTCAGAGGGCTTCACTGACTCCTCCTCCTTCCTGATTGTGTCTGGCCTTTTTCACAATACTGTCTCCAAAGATCATACAGTACTGCAGGCTGAAGACCATCAATCTTATCCCTTTCCATCCCGGCTTTTAACAACGATATAAACATCTCCTTCTGATCTGTCAACATAATTCCTTTATTTTCTGTTCTTTGACCCAGATTTACCTTGGCTGCATTTGTTTTAACCTGCTCCACTCCTGCTTCCTCCAGCTCTGCAAGCCTATTAACAATCTCTGCCTAAGGACTCCCTACCACCGGCCCCAACATAACGAACAAAATTCCACGCAGATGGGCAGGGCCTGCTCTTGTCTTCGAAAACAACTACTTGTTTTCCCAAGCAGGGTTTGAAATGTGGTGTTGCTAATTTATCTGACAACTCCAGTTTAGCTGACGTAGTCTGTTTAACCCTTGCATTACAGGTGTTGGAATATTTATGGTACAGCTTAAAAAATGGTGGAAGCAAATTCAATGAAAGCACTTAAAAGCAAACTGAGTATATATTACTTACAGGGATGTAATATGCAGAGCTAAGCAGGGCTCTCGCTTAACTTTTTTTCCCTGTTGCCAGCCGGGCAACCTTGGCAGCTTTTTAGGTTGCCAAATTACATTTTAGGTGGTCATTTAAGATGGCTTGCATGACGCGTGCTCGGACGAAGTGCGCAGTTACCAGTCGGAATTATGCATTCACATATTATTTCTGCTTCAAATAAAGTCACGAACTAACATATTCACCAATCAAGACATGATATATACCACAATGACATGCAGCAAAATTATAATACGGTATCTCAACTCTTTTTACACATTGCAATTAATGCAATTTTTATTATTTCTTTCCATTTCCAAACTAAAATGTGGTTGGATTATTCAGCGTATGATCAACCTGTGTCAATAAATCCTGGACCTTGATAACATATATGCTTAACCATGCACACTACAAGCATGTTTTCTGTGAAGGACCGAACATTATCATGACATGGCCATAGCATGGGTCGTTATTGCTATTGGTACAGAAACACTCGCTTCCCACATAATTTATCCACAACAAAATATACAGGTTGCAAGGAATTTTCTAAAGGCATTTTATGATAATAGCTGACAAAACTGACTATACCCATCTGACATTACACTAACTAACAAGAGATGGCCAAAGGACATAAATGCAGCAAATGTTTGGTAATATATTTAAAGGTGTCAAGACGCCACATTACCAGACATTCAGATTAGATGTATGTGGCAATGAAGATACCCAGTTTGTAAGCACCATTTAAAAAAAATTTGTTGATAAACGCTTTTTCCATCAGTCCCACTTCAGAATTAACGTTAAAATTTCAACTGAAATATCCCGACCAAATTTGTGATGTATGTGACTGACTGTAGAAGTAAAACCTGGATAAATCCAATGTATAGTTGTGAATGTTGCTCATTAAATAACTACAGTACTGATACTCCATATTAACAGCATTGATTTCCCATTAAAATGAATTCTGTAATAACGTGTCAGTGACAATCGAACTCTGCGGTTTTAATGTTTCACGTGTTCAAAATTTAATTAATCCATCTTTATGAATTAAAACAAATAATAACATTGGGAATTAAAACATATTTGATTGCATTCCGTTATCAAACATAGTCAATGTTAGCTCTGAAGACATTTCCAGCACAATAGGGTCGGGGGGGGGGGGGGGGGTATGAATCGGTGTGGATTGGATGGATTGAGGCAGGGGAATTAGTGAGTGTTGGTTGGAGTAGGTAAAATTATGAGGGGAGAGCGCGGGGGATGTCAGTGGGGTTGAATGGGGGGGATCTGTGCAGGATGGATGGGGGGGGGAGCAGTGCAGGATGAAGGGGTGAGCAGTGCAGGATGGATGGGAAGGGGGTCAGTACAGGATGAATTGGGGGACCAGTGTAGGATTGATGGGAAGTGGCAGGAGAATCAATGCGAGATGGCTAGGGAGATCAGTGCAGGATAAATAGATGGGGGGGGGGAGGGAGTGGGGAGCACAGGGGATGTCAGTGAGGACTGAATAGAGACAGGAATGGGGATCAGTGCGGGATGAAGAGGAGGGCTCTCAGGATAAGGGGAGTGGAGGGGGGGCGTATGTGAGAGAGAGAGAGAGAGAGAGGAGGTGGGAAGGAAGGCCAGCGCTCCTCGTACAACACATGTCAGGCACAGAAATTGCAACCAAAATATGGAGGGGACCGCGGACAGAATATCTTGGCGGCCGCGCGCTCATGCGCGAGGCTTCTGTGAACGGTAATTTCAGCTCAATCCAGCGCTAAATGCATCTCAGCTGCCTGTCTCAATCCAGACATGGCTGCTGGTTAACCTGGCGGGACAGGCAGAGCTGAGCTGGATTTTGCGCTGGCTGGGGGCGCCGCACCCGTCTGACTCCCGACGCCTCTGGCCATCCCTGGGCGTGTGGAGGCTCTCGGGTGGGGACGGGGATGGTCCAGCGATTGCAGCGCCGGAGACCGGGATCGATCCTGGCTGTGGTGCAGGTCTGCCGAGAGTGTTTTGGTTTGTCTCCCTCCTCCAATCACCCCCTCCCCCCTACCCCTACTCTACTTCCGCCTCTGACCGACACCTCCCTCCTCCAAGGGTCTGTTTTGAAAGAGCCGTTGGCGGAGTGGCAGCAGCTGCCGCTAACACGCCGGGCGGGGGAGGAGGAGATGGAGCCGTCGCCGTCGTCGCTGCTGCCCGTCTTTAGCTCCAACCCTCCGTCACGCCACACTTAGCATCTTTCCCACAACCGTCGCCGACACAAAACGTCACGTTCCTTTTCTCCAGAGATGCTGCCGGACCCGCGGAGTTACTCCAGTTTTTGTGTGTATCTTCGGTATAAACCAAGTTGCCAAGCCGGGTAAAATGACTCGCCGTTTAGGTTGCCCGGCGGCAGTTTGAGTGGTCATTGGCACCCGGGCAACCGTGAATTTCGAGCCCTGCTAAGTGTTTTTGTCTGGGTGAATAATTCTATCCAAAGACTGGTCAATGCAAGTCCAATGGAGCAAATGGCTTCCACTTGCATTATGGGGAATCTACAAGCACTGTAACATTCAGAGTTGAAGGAAGTTCTGTTCAGTTCTCTCCAGTCTTCAATTCAAGGTGGATGATTCATTTTACCAGTGGTTCAACCATATTTATGTCCAGATTCATACGTAGTAGCAGCAAATTTGACCATCAAGGTGACAAAAATTAAGAGTGGCATAGCTAGTAGAGCTGCTGCCTCATGGCGTCAGAGGCCTAGGTTTGTAGGCTAATTGGCCTCTAAATTAATTTGCCCCAAATGTATCAGGATTTGATGCAAAATTAAGGATAACATAGAAGTATTGTGTACGGGGTGATGAATGGTCAGTGTGGACCTGAAGGGCCTGTTTCCATGCTGTATCTCTAAACTAAACTAAATCTTGATTCAATCGTTTGAAGCTGTACATGAATTTAAATGTTGAAATAGTTTGCTCCCTGTGCATTATAAACAATGATATTTGAGAGAATAAAGGGAGAAATAACATAAATATCTATGTTTCTCTATTTTATTTTAGTGTGCAATGGTTGAAAAAAGATTAAAGCACGTGTCAGATGAACTGAACTGCTGTAGGCAAAATGCTGAGAGCACACGATGCAATGTTGAGCAGAAGTTGAAAGACAAGGAAAAGGAATTACAAGAGGTGATCAACATGCAATTACAATACTGTGACATTGGTTTCAATTGTGCACAAAGTGCACAAGTAAAAATGTGTTACAATTTCATATGAACATAGTTGCTACTGGTTGGATAAGATGGGTGTAGGGATGGGGGGTGTTGCATAAATAGTTCTGTAGCATTGGGCAAATAATTCGGTGAACAGAATGGAAGATGATTCTTCCAACGTAATTTTGAGACAATTGTCATGCAGTTTATGTAGATTATGATGTAGAATTGATATTCCTATTCTAGTCAATTGGTGGTGCTTTAAATTCTCAACTGCAGCAAGTAGTGTGGATCTCTTTCCAGAGTCTTTCACTACATGTGACAATAAAGTATGTATGAGTTCTTAGGAAAATTGAAGAGTCGGCATAATGACGTGTGGGGAAATTCGGAATGTTTTCTGCAAATTGTTATTTATTGTTTAATTTGTGTTATCAGTAGTGTTTGAATCTGTGACCCTGCATTACTCTGATGTTCAGCATTTTAAATTGCAAATATATCTCCTACTGCAGGAAGTTTCTCATCATCAACACAACCTGCAAAGTGCAGATCAACAGATGATGCAAACAAAAAATAAACTGAATCAGGAATTACAACAAGCGAAAAAAGAATACAATGTTCTTCAGTTAGACGTTGATCGAGTACGTATTTTTGCATTTAAAATTAATGGATTCAGTTCTCATTAATGAGTGCAAATTAAATTGTTGAATAAATTACAGACTCTACTGCCAATTAATAGAATACTAAGCTTTCCTGACTTCTATAAGCTAAATTATTGTGGTTGGACAATAAAATAATTGTGAACTATTATTAACGTAATAGTTAAACTCCAGACCTTAAATACATGATGCATGATGCACTAGAATGAGGAAACCTATGAACTATTTATTTCTAAATCGACATACAATCATTACTTTTGTTGTTGGGAAACGACAAACTAACTATAAAATATTTGTGCTTTGCCTTTGTACATCAAGAGATCAAAGGATATGTCACATTTTAATATATTTTTTTGGTTACAGTTATCAGCATGCAAACAGAAATTGGAAAAAGAAATGGATGAAGTTAGGCAACAATTGCACCATTCTGACCAATTGCTGAAGGCAAAAGAATCAAAGGAAAACAATCAGAAGAAAAAACTTGAAGTGAGTTTTAATAAATAATTTAGATTGTATTTTGGAAGGTCTACTGTACATTTTTTAACCTCAAATTCTCCAAATGCTAATCATTTTTTCATGATTTAAATGGCTATTTGTATAGAGAGGCAAAACTATTTTACAAGAAGACAAGGAAGGCTCAATTAATGATATTTTAATGACTCTTCTGTCTCAACAATAGGTTGCGTTTGAATAGATATTTTAATGTAGAAGACATCTTCCATGGTGCGTGAAGGAAACATTTTCTGTGAAAGCAGATTAGAAAGTACAAGGAGAAAATGGTTCAGCAGTTGATTTAGGGATTGTGAAATCTAGTCAGAAGGGTGGACAAGTTCATGAAGAGATTTCTAGAGCAGCGGACGTCAGTGGCTGCAATACTGGGAAACAGAAAATGGATGCTCAAGAGCTTATGTGGACAGTGTTTATTTGCGCAAGTGTCTGGGACTGGTAGGGAGAGTTTGCGATTTTTAGAAGAAAAGTGCAATTCTGTGAAAAGATCTTTTTTAATTTTGCTAAAGGCTGAAGAGAACTGGTTGGTGTCATTAATCACATAGTTTAAAGATGAAAATTAAATGAGCAATGGATAAGTAAATGAAAGATGGGAGATAAAGATTACTAAACATAATCAAAAACAAATTGCTGGAAGTATTCATTACATCAGAAGGCATCATTGGAATGAGAAACAGTCAAGCTTTTTAAGTCGAGGACCTTTTCAATAACACTGGAAAAAAAAGTTAAAATAAGCGTATTCTTTCCCTTTGTGCATACACACACACACACACAGTCATATGGTATGATGGAATAGTAGAATTAGGCCATTCGGCCCATCAAGTCTACCACATTCAATCATGGGTGATCTATCTCTCCTAACCCCATTCTCCTGCCTTCTCCTCATAACCTCTGACACCCTTTCTAGTCAAGAATCTATCTATCGCTGTCTTAAAAATATCCACTGACGGCCTCCGCATCCTTATGGGGCAAAGAATTCCACGGATTCACCACCTTCTGACTAAAGAAATGTATCCTCGTCTCCTTCCTAAAAGAATGACCTTTAATTCTGAGGCCTCCAGTCCTAGCCTCCTCTGGACCCTCTCCAGAGCCAGCACATCCTTCACAGATATGGTGCCCAAAATTTCTCACAATATTCCAAATGTGGCCTTACCAGTGCCTTATAGAGCCTCAATATTATATCCCTGTTTTTGGATACAAGCCCTCTTGAAATAAATGGCAGCATTAAGTTTGCTTTCTTTACTATTGTTTTAACTTGCAGATTAACTTTTTGGGAATCCTGCACAGCACACCCAAGTCCCTTTGCACCTCCGATTTCTGGATTCTCACCCCATTTAGAAAATAGTCTACACATTTATTTCTACTAGCAAAATGCATGACTCCACGCTTTGCTACACTATATTCCATTTGCCACTTCTTTGCCCACTTTCCCAACCTGTCCAAGTCCTTCTGCAGAGTCCCTGCTTTCTCTACACAAGCTGCCCCTCCACCTATTTTCGTATCATCCGCAAACTTTGCCACAATCCCTTCAACCCCCTCGTCCAAATCATTAATACACAACGTGAAGAGTGACGGTCCCGACCCTTGTGGAACTGTCTGCAAATTAACATTCTTGCATTTACCCTGTGCTGATGAAGGGATCTTGACCAGAACCATTGACTCAGTTTTTCACTCCACTGATACTGCTTGGCAAGCTGAGTTCTTCTAGCTAAAAGTTCTTCTAAATTGCTAGAAGATTTTGTTTTGAATTTGCAGTACCTGCTGTTTTAGGCTCCAAATGAAAAGGTCTATTCTGCAGGTGGCAGAGATGAAATATAAAACTCTTAATACGGGATGGATGAATGTAAAGCAGAGCTTGGTGGCATTAGGAATTTTTCAATTGCGTCTTTTATTGATTCTTGTCTGCAATCAGTTATTGAATATGATTTCATTCTATTTTATCCAGTTTTATTTGTTCAGATTTAAAAATAAATTTTGAATTAGAAATAAGCTTTTATAAATTGTTTTCTGTCAGGATGTCCAGGAAGAACGGAACAGTCTTAGAAGTCAGCTTCTCCAGAATTCTACCAACATTTGCAAACTGAAAAATGAACTACAAACAGTGAAGCAGGATTTTACCCGTACATCCAATTGTGGGGAAGATATGAAAAGTAAGTCTTTTACCTTTTTACTCATTGGCTATGTAAAATGTAAGGAGTAAGAAAAGTAATCGGCTTAATCTTTTCTGCTTGCTGATTTTATGAAGAATTGTTTTAAATTTGCAATTTGTAAAAGTTGTCTCAAACAATTGTTCTTGGAGAACAACTGCTTTAAATCCGCACAAATCAGATGTGGGATTACGACTGGTTAAATGACGACCAGCAGTCTATCCTTGCATTGTTAGCTGTTGATTGGTTTCCAGGGCCGAGAACAATTTACTATGATTACAAGTGGAGCTGACTGCTATAATTTCATGGCCAACAGCCGAATCTTCTGACATATGGAAGTCTAAAATGGTAGATTTCTGTTGGTGGTGGGAATAAAATTAGAAATCCAAATCACCAGCAGAGAAACAGATTTTTGAGGTGTGATTGTGATTGCCTAAGTGTTATTTGAAGAAGTTCTATCCACCTCCCCCTTGCATTTCAACATGAAAAAAATCAAAAAGCATATTTCATTCACATTTAACCAATTGATTTCAATGTGGTGATGCTTTAATTAGATTAGAATTGATAACGATAAATGCTATTCACTTGGTATTAATAATTCAAATAATATGAAATGAAAACTGAAGTTACTTGAGTTATTTCTAATGTGTATTCGAGACCATTATAATGGGACATTACGGTAATAAAGCTCAAGTTTTTCTAAACTAAAACACCCCTTCAATTCCTCAATTCACACTAAAGACTAAGATAGCCAACTTGTAATAGAATGCCCGCACTTCATCTTGTTATCCTTAGCTGAGTTTGGTGCCAACTAAGCTACAGAGAAAGGTTGAACAAGTTAGGGCTTTATTCTTTGGAGCGCAGAAGGTTAAGGGGGGACTTGATAGAGGTTTTTTAAATGATGAGAGGGATAGACAGAGTTGACGTGGAAAAGCTTTTCCCACTGAGAGTAGGGAAGATTCAAACAAGGGGACATGACTTGAGAATTAAGGGACTGAAGTTTAGGGGTAACATGAGGGGGAACTTCTTTACTCAGAGAGTGGTAGCTGTGTGGAATGAGCTTCCAGTGAAGGTGATGGAGGCAGGTTCGTTTTTATCATTTAAAAATAAATTGGATAGTTATATGGATGGGAAAGGAATGGAGGGTTATGGTCTGAGCGCAGGTATATGGGACTAGGGGAGATTATGTGTTCGGCACGGACTAGAAGGGTCGAGATGGCCTGTTTCCGTGCTGTAATTGTTATATGGTTAATGAGACCCAAGTATTCTCCAAAAACAAAAGGAGGAAAATCTGTGCAATTAATCCTTCATTTCCCAAAGTGAATGATAAAGTGGTTACCTTAGAGTTGGTTTCCAACGCTAAACTTTATCAAATAAAAATATATTGTTACTTTTTTTTCAATTAACATTTTTTCACTATATTCTCTAATATTGAAATTTATAATTGTTCCAATTTTAACTCCCTGGAATATCTTTAGATTCTAAACATAAAAATGTGAGCATCTTAAAAGATACATATTAATAACTTAGAACCAAGTTGGTCTTGTGGACAGTGGCAAAGCAATTGTGCAAGCCAAAGGTGCACATAAAAATCGGGTTATATCCCTGTTTAGGACTCTTCTTTTTTTGATTCCCACAACAAAGTTGTATTGGAAAAGTGCAGCTTTTAGTTATTTTCCAAAAACATTTTGCACTTAAAATATATTAAAATTTAAAAGAAAAAGCCATCAGATTTGAAAATATCTATTTGGGTAAATATAAGCAATAGTTGTTTTACTGCTTTTGAAGAAGTTAAGCTGTAAAAAAAGGCTTAAAATGCCAATTAAAAAACTTGCACAGGCTTCCTGTCAAAAATGATAAGATTATCAAAGTATTTTTAATTTCTTCATCTGATTTACTTTGAATACAGTACAAAGTCTCTGAAATAGTACAGTCCTGAGGAGAACTGAGTCACTGGCAGCAACGTGGGGAGCTGTATGATAAATTGCAGGTGCACTGAATTCCAAAATTGCTGTCGGCCTCTGAATGCTCTGATGACAAAATTGGTCGATTTGCTAGAATTTCAACTATAAAATATGAAAAAGAGTTAGCTTCGGGTAGTTTTGATTATGCAGTCATATTACATGCTGATTCAACCGGATGCCACAATCAATGTTAGGGTGAATGTTATTCCTATGCAATAATACTCTTAATTACGTGTGAAATAAAGGCCAAAAAAAGGTACAGGTGCACAACCTTTTATCCGAAAGCCTTGGGACCAGACACTTCTCGGATTTCGGAATTTTTCGGATTTCCGAATGGAAGATTTTTAGCGTAGATTAGGTAGGTAGCGCGGGCGGCTTGAAAAGTCTGGAGCGGCTGCCTCCTCCCCGGAGACCGGGGAATCATTGTAAATCATTGCTTAAATGTTAGTCAGTTAGTTTGGAGGGATTTTATGTGGTGGGGGGGGGGGTGAAGGGGGAAACTTTAATTCTTAGTCCCCTACCTGGTCGGAGAGGCGGGGAACAGGCAATGCCTTACCGGGTCGCCGTGCAGTAAGCTCCGGAGCGCTGTGGCCGCCGACTCCCAACATCACGGAGCTGGGGGCCGCGGGCGGCGCCGGTTGGAGCTCCGACCCTGGCAACTCTACCCCTGGCTGCGCGGGGCTCCAAATCCAGCACCGCCTGCGGCCGGACGCCTGCAGCCCCAGCTCCGCGATGTTGGGATTCGGCGACGTCGCAGCGCTGGGATACCAGCGGGGAGCGGGCAATGCCTTACCAGGTTGCCGTGCGGTAAGCTCCGGAGCGCTGTGGCCGCCGACACACAACATCGCGGAGCTGGGGCTGCGGGCGTCCGGCCGCGGGCCGCGCTGGATTTGGAGCGCCGCGCAGCCAGGGATAGAGTTGCCGAAGTCGGAGCTACAACCGGCGACGCCCGCAGCCCCAGCTCCGCGATGTTGGGAGTCGGTGGCCACAGCGCTCCGGAGCTTACTGCACGGCGACCCGGTAAGGCATTACCTGCTCCCCGCCTCTCCCACCAGGTAGGGGACTAAGATTTAAAGTTTCCCCCTTCACCCCCCCCCCCCCCCCCCCTTCACATAAAAGCCCTCCAAACTAACTGACTAACATTTAAGCAATGATTTACAGATGTTTAAGTGTCTCCCCGGTCTCCGGGGAGGAGGCAGCCGCTACAGTAGTACAGACCTGGGTTGACCGTGGGTCGTTTCGGGTCAAGTTTGGTGCCAAACGCGAGCTTTGGTGTGCAGATGACATCCTGGAAAAATGTCCGGTTTTCGGAGATTTTCGGTTTCCGGAACTCCGGATAAAAGGTTGTGCACCTGTATGAGGTGGGTTTAAAAAAACATGGTGTTTCTGTAAACCTATTTTTAACATATAAAATAAAACTAAAGTTTCATTTAACTTGAGGAGAATTTCCTTTGGTGAAACACTGTGTAGAAGGAGCAATTTGTTTACATTCAGTGTACAGATTAAATCTTCCCTTTCCAAGGCCTTTTGAATGTTAATTTAGTATTTGCAAAACTAGTGTTCATTTTTGTTTAAACCTAAATTTAATTTGCAGAGATTTGTGGCTTTTTGATTTCTGTACTATGACTTTCATATTTCTAGATAAGAACATTGCTCTGGACAATGAGCTGAAAGGTCTTCGACAACAGAGGGATGAACAAAGCAAATCATCGTGTATGATTATGGAAAACCTTAAAATACAAATTGCACATCTGAAAAAGGAGCAAGAGCAAGTTCAAAAATTCATGAAAGAGAAAGATAGGAACATCGAACAGTTGAACACCCAAATTGCTACAATGGAAAATAAGTCTGAAGACCTACAAAAACAATTGCAGTTAAAGGAAAAGACATGTCATGAACTGAAGCAGGAAAACAGTTCTCTGGCTCAGTGGAAGGCAAAAAATACCCAAGCTTTGGACGGTGTTAACCAGAAAACAGAAGGGATGGAGAACAAAATTAAAGAATTGGAGCAGAGTCTTGAGCTTTCTTTCAATAAAAATGGAGAGCATGAACAGTATCTCGAGATATATCGATGTAAGATTGAAAAACAATCTGAGACACTGAATTTACTTGAGGATGAAAAGGAGACTTTGCGAAGACAGACTGATGAACTAAAACAAATGCTGGACAGTAAAACTTTGGAGTTGGAAAAACAAGAAAAGGCCTTTGATGAATTCAAGAAAATGGCAAAGCAAGATGAACATGAAGTAGAAAAGCTTAACGTGAACATCTCTCAACTTACATCACAGATAGCTGAACTGGACAAAATATTGCAACAAGAAACCAACAAAGTGGTAAAACTGGAAGAGTCTCAATGTGTATTCAAGGCTGAATATGAGAATGTCAGTAACGTGGCCAAATCAAAAGATTGTTTGATTGAGCTAAAAGAAACTGAGATTTTGAATTTAACGGACAAAATATCACAGATCACACACAATTTTGAAGAGCAGCTTGTCGGGGTTAATGCAGAGAAAACACATTTGATGGAAGATCATGAAAAGAGCATGCTTGACAAAGTTGAAGTTGAGATAGCAAAATCAGCACTAGAAAATGAAATTGTTGGCTTGAAGGAGCAAATAACTTCTCAAGATTCCTTACTGAAACTTGAAACTCGTGTTCAATCTGAGTTGCAGAATAAATATGATGTTCTAATAAAAATTAAGAAAGAATTAGAAGAAAAAATTATGGAAGCTGGAAAGAAAGGTGAGAACTTAAGAGCTGGGATGGAGGAAGAAATTAATAAGCTGAAAATGCAACATGTAGTACTCCAGGCTGCTATGGATGAAAAAGACATATCCATACAAAATTTTGCACAAGAACTTGAGAGTAACATGACTAATTTGAAATGTTTGCAAATAACCAACAAAGAGCTAGAAACAAAGTTGGAATGTCATCTTCTGCTGGAGAAGAGCCTTCAAGAAAAAGAAGAGTTGATTTGTTCAAAGGGAGAAGCATTGGGACAGCTTTCTGAGGAAAATGATGAATTGAAGACTTCCATTAATAATTTACTGCAGGAAAATGTAGAACTGAACCAAAAAAATTCTAGTTTTGATAATATAATGAAAGTACAGGAAGAAATGGTTGAAGAGCTTGCAAAATGCAAGCAAGAAACTGCTATCATGGAGAACATAGTTAAAAGTCTTAACACCCTGTGTGAAGAACTAACGGATAAACAGAGATTGCTGGAAAGTACAGTAGAAGACAAAGAAAATGAAACAAAACAATTATTGGGTAAGGTGAATGAGAGGGAAGGTAGGGTAAAAGAACTGGAGCATGAGTGCATGTTGATAGACAAACAACTAAAGGATCTTCAAGGCAAGTGTACTGCTACAGAAGAAACCAAGAATTTCCTGGAAGAGCAATTAAATGAGAGAGCACATGCATTATTGATAAAAAATGCAGAAGTTGAGGATTTGGAGAAAAAGTGCACAGAGGATTCTAATCAATATAATGACAAAATTGTGGGCTATGAGGAAAAAATTACGACATTAGTTGAAGAAATAGGAGACTTGCTGTCACAGCTGGAGAAAACAAAAGAAGTTGATCACTTAAAAAAAGAACTTGCTGAGTCCATGGCAATTCAAAACAAAGTACTGGAGGATTATAATCAATTACTTAGGGATAAAGAGGAATTGACACACCTGGTACAAGCTCAAGGTGAAAAAGAAAATGCATTTGCAGCAAGAATAGAAAACCTTGAAAATGATTTGGTAAAAGAACAGTCTGAAATTGTCAATAATAAGAAGTTAATTGAAGAGAAAAATATTGTTTCAGACCAGTTAAGAGATACAATTAAAACGAAAGAAATTGAACTTCAGAGGATTCAAGCCCAACTTCAGCTTCTTCAGATGGATCTTGAAGATAAAGAGGCATCCTCAGAGACTTGCGTGTCTCAATTGGAACAACTGCAGACTGACACAAGCATTCTGGAAAGCAAGTTCCAGAGTAGTGAGGAAGAGAGGGATCTTCTGGAGATGAAAGTGAGTACAATGCAGGAAGAAATGGAAACTATGCGTTTAAGAATTAGTGAGAGCAGTAACAAAGAAGAATCTTTGCTGGGAGAAATATGCCAGCAGAGGCAAACCATTGAAGAATTGAAAAGGAAATTTGAGAAACAAGAAAAAGATTTACATTTCTTGGAAAGTCAGCTATATGAAAGTCAGATGCAATGTCACCTAAAAGAGGGGGAAATTTTAGAGCTTCAAGAGAAAGTGTCTAGTTCTGAAACCTACATAATTGAGTTAATGAATCAAAAGAGTAATATTGAATTTCAACTGCAGGAGTTGACTGTACAAATGCATTCTGATTTGAGCAATGTCAAGAACACGCTCCAACAAAGTGAGGAACAAAGAGTTATTTTGCAACAGAATTTGAGCAAGGTACAGTCTGACCTGCAAAGGAGTGACGAGCAAAGCATTTCTGTGCGACAAGAGTTGGCGAAGGTGCAATCTGAGTTGCAACAGAGTGATGAGCATAGAGTTATTTTGCAACATAACATCAGTAAGGTGCAATCTGAGCTGCAACACAGTGAGGAGAAAAAGGTTATTTTGCAACAAGACCTGAATGTGGCGCAGTCTGAGCTGCAGCAGAGTGCAGAACAAAGAATTTGTGCGCAACAAGACTTGCGTAAGGTGCAATCTGAGCTACAACAGAATGAGGAGCAAAGAGTTATTTTGCAACAAAACTTCAGCAAGGTGCAATCTGAGCTGCAACACAGTGAGGAGCAAAGAGTTATTTTGCAACATGACCTGAGTGTGACGCAGTCTGAGCTGCACCAGAATGAGGAGCAAAAAGTTATTTTGCAACAGGACTTGAGTGTGGTACATTCTGAGCTGCAACACAGTGAGGAGCAAAGAGTTATTTTGCAACAAGACCTGAGTGTGGCGCAGTCTGAGCTGCAACAGAGTGCAGAACAAAGAATTTGTGCGCAACAAGACTTGCGTAAGGTGCAATCTAAGCTACAACAGAATGAGGAGCAAAGAGTTATTTTGCAACAAAACTTCAGCAAGGTGCAGTCTGAGCTGCAATACAGTGAGGAGCAAAGAGTTATTTTGCAGCAGGACTTGAACAAGGTGCAGTCTGAGCTGCAACAGAATGAGGAGGAAATAGTTATTTTGCAACAGGACTTGAACAAGGTGCGTTCAGAGCAATCAAACAAGCATTTGGATCTCACTGAATCTTCACCACAAATGTTAATAAGTGGATGTGAGAAGAGTATGCAATTAGAAAATAAGGTTATGGCAACAGTTGACTGTCAAAAGGGTACTGTTCTGCAGGCGTCTTCATTATGTCAAATTGACAGAGAAAATCTTAAGCCTTATGTTGAACAGATGGACAAAAAATACACAGAAATGAAGGAAGGATTGCCCCTTTTGCAGAGTAACTTGATTGAAGCTCAAGCTGCCTTATCAGGAGCAAACATAGATAAAGAGGCACTACAGTCTCAGTTGAGTATGCTTGAATCCTCGTTAGAAAGTGCTCATCTTCTTGCATCTGAACAGAAAGAACAGATGCAGCAGCTAGAGAAGATGATTCAGGACAAAGATAATGAACAAATCTTACTCCATGAGAAATTAGCCAACACGATTGTAAAGGATCAGGATGCTTCCTCTGAAGACACTGACTCGAAGATGAAAAGTTTGGAACTGGGAATTTGTACCGAGACATCTGAGCAGTCTGTTGCACAGCTCCAGGAACAACTTCAGAAGCTGCAAGCTGATGCAAATGCAGAAATTCTAGAATTGCAACATACTATAACTACAACATGGCAAGCACTTGAATCTCTAAAGGAACAACATTCGTCTGAATTAACACAGTGGCAGTTGAAATTTTCCAATTTGACCACCGAGATGGAAGACAAACTGGCTGCACAGAAACAACAGACAGAGATGCTATCTGCAGAGTTGGAGGGTGCAAGGGTCCAACTCCAGTCTCTGGACCTCAGTTCCCAATCATTGCTGAATGCAAGCCACCTTTCAGAAGAGAATACGCCACAAAAGGTATGTAACAAAGTAAATGAATATAGTAGTCAGCAACTTGCAAAAGGTGTTTCATGTGTTCAAAGGAGGACTGTAAATTATATTACATTTGTTAATTCAGCATTAGTAATAAAGCATTTTCTTTCCTGGAATTATTAGCAAATGTCAGAAACTGCATTTAAGCTTCAGAATTTTTCATTCTCATATAGTATGTTTCATTACCAAGGCCCCATCTGTCAGGTCTGAGATTACTGAGAAATAACCTAAACCAATGGTCTTGTGGCTGTTTAATTTAAGATATGTGTCAATGAGAAAGGTTGACATTTTTTAATACATTTTTAAAATAAATTATGGGATGATATGGAGTAGTAGCAGAATTAGAAATACTGTAACTAACCTTCTCTCATCGACAACACATATCAACAATGGGATAGACTGGGGATTAGGAAAGTAGGGGATATGTATGAATTGGGTAAACTGTTATCATTTCAACAATTAAAATTTAATTTAAATTGAAGGATAATCAATATTTTAAATATATACAGGTATGTGACTTTATGAAGAAATATACACATAGATTTCAAACTATATTTTTAGACCCTTTAGAAGAATAGAATAGAATAGAATAGAATAGCCTTTTATTGTCATCCAGACCGAAGTCTGAACGAAATTTAAGCAGTCATACATATAATACAATACAATAAAAAACAACAATAAACACATATTAACATCCACCACAGTGAGTCCACCCAACATCTCCTCACTGTGATGGAGGCAAAAGTCTTAGGGCTGCAGTCTCTTCCCTCCTCTTCTCCTTCTGCGCTGAGGCGATACCCCCCGGGCGATGTTAAAACCTGTCCTCGCGGCTCAAACACCGCGGCCCGGGGTAGTCGAAGCTGCCGCTCACCAGACCTGCTGACGCAGCCGCTGGCCCGCGGCCGAACCCCCGGTCTCAGGCCACCGCCACCAGAACTGCCGTCCCAGCCCCCGGAGCATCGTTCCAGCCCCGAGCCGGATCGCCCTCACGTGAGTACTGCCACCGTCTCAGCCTCGCGCCAGGCCGCCGCTCCTCCCTCGGGCCAGGCCGCCCCGACCGGGCACCGCTCCTCCCTCGCGCCAGGCCGCCCTGACCGGGCACCGCTCCTCCCTCAGGCTGGGCCGCCCCGACCGGGCACTGCTCCTCCCTCAGGCTGGGCCGCCCTGACTGGGCGCCGCTCCTCCCTCAGGCTGGGCCGCCCCGACCGGGCACCGCTCCTCCCTCAGGCTGGGCCGCCCCGACCGGGCACCGCTCCTCCCTCAGGCTGGGCCGCCCCGACCGTGCACCGCTCCTCCCTCAGGCTGGGAACGCCGTACCTCCCCGAGCTCGGCTACTCCGACGGGAGCACCGTTCCTTCCTCGGGCCGGCCGTCACAGCCCCTCACGAAAGCCCTGTTCCAGCCCCGAGCCGGGCCGTCCTCACGGGAGCGAGCTCAGTGTGAGTCCTGGCGGGCTCTGAATATTAAGGCTGATTCACAAAAATTAATATCATACTTTTATAATAATATATTATATAGAGAATCACCCTCAACAGAAGCACTAAGGGAAGATTGGGAACATGAGCTAATGATAAAGATCTCGAAGGATAGATGGGAAAAGTATTTGATGAATACACATAACTGTTCTATTAATACAAGACATAATTTAATTCAATTCAAATTATTACATAGACTATATTATTCAAAAACGAGGTTGAATAAATTTTATCCAAACGTCTCCCCCAGATGCGATAAATGTTTGTTTCAAAACGCTAATATAACACATTCATTTGTAGGATGCACAAAGTTGAATAAATTTTGGAGTGATATATTTGATATATTTACAAAGCTCTTCAAGTCAAGAATAGAACCCAAAATGGAATGGATTATATTTGGAATAATAGGAGAAGATACCAATTTAAATAAAGACCAAAATGTTTTTTTTAATTATGGGTTAATAATTGGAAAGAAATTGATACTTAAATTTTGGGAAAATACAGCCATACCAACTGTTAAAATGTGGATTAGGAACATGATGGACATAGCACGCCTGGAAGAAATGAGACTCCGACTAATAGATAAATATGACCAATTCTTAAGGAGTTGGTCTCCTTTCATCGACTTTTTGGAATCATGTGATGCAGCGGTACCATAAGGATTGCTGATTTCAGTTCATGACGTGGATAGATCTACATCTCCGAATATAGATTTGAAAAATTCTCTTTTAAGGGGCCTTCTCTTCTATTTCTACTTTCCACCTTTTCTTTTTTATTTTATTTTTTTATTTTTATTTTTTATATACACACTTCACATTTTTCTACTTTCTACCATCTATTTTTCCACTCTTTCCCCTTTCTATTGTTTTTTTTTTCTTGTCTTCCTTACTTCCTTCTCATAACATAAAACTAGAGGTTGTACATAGAATGGATTACGGTATGACATAGTTGGCACCTAAAATTAGCTGCCACTGTATTGTTTTGTATTGTATTAACTTCTAATAAAATAAACAAATTTAAAAAAAAAAAAAAAAAAAAAAAAAAAATACTGTGACTAAGTTAGAAATAACTAAGTGAAAGGCTTGGATAGAGTGGATGTGGAGAGGATGTTTCCACTAGTGGGAGAGTCTAGGGCCAGAGGTCATAGTTGCAGAATTAAAAGATGTTCCTTTAGGATGGAGATGAGGAGGAATTTCTTTAGTCAGAGGGTGGTGAATATGGAATTATTTGCCACAGAAGGCCGTGGAGGCCAAGTCAGTGGATGTTTTTAAGGCAGAGATAGATTCTTGATTAGTACGGATGTCGGGGCTTATGGGGGAGAAGCCATGAGAATATCGTTAGGAGGGAGAGAGAGATCAGCTATGATTGAATGGCGGAATAGTCTTGATAAGTAGAATGGCAAAATTCTGCTCCTATCACATAACCTTCTGACCTATTTGTCGCTCCCAGTATTGCAGATCTGGAGGAAATGAACCTCGGGCAAAAGGATGAAGGGACTATCCTATAGCCTAATTTGCTTTCCAGTATAAAATGAGTTGGCAAATTCTGAGGAGAACAAAAGAAACTGGAATGGAGATGCATATACTTTATGGCAAGATAGGCAAGAAGTTGGCAGAGAGGAAGAAATTTGGGAAAATGTTGAGAACAAAAAAGCAAATTGTTTAAATGGAATGAGACGACAAAATGTTCTGATTGAACAGTCTGAATACAAACTGAAAATATTTCAATTGTAATCATGTACTGTCTTTCCGCTGATTGGATAGCACACAACAAATGCTTTTCACTGTACCTTGGTACACGTGACAATAAACGAAACTGAACTGAAATGCAACATGAAGGTAGAAATCATTCGGAAATCCTTTATTTGTTAAAAGTATTGCGTATACATGGAAGGAAGTTGTGACCATTGTGTCATGAGGATATCAAAATGTTGTAAGTACTACAAAATGTTGAAACAGTTTGGGTTTTCTCAAACTGCTTATCGATGTGCATTGAAAAGGCCTTCAATAAACTGATTTGTGTGATCAGTTATCTCAAGTAGAAGAAGATCTGTAGACTCATCACTGGTCTACGAGCTATTTTATTTATTGTCTGCTTATCTGAGTAAAGTCAGTTATAGGGTGCGGATATAGACATAAAATTCCCTCCTACAAATACTACGTTTGTTACATATAAACAGCCAATTATAAACAAAGGGGCTGAAGAGATTGGCGTTTTTTAATTACAACCACTTTTGTTTTCCAGCTGATGCACAGCAGTTCAGAAAAGCCAAAAGAGATGTATGCAGTTGAAGATAAATTGGAATGCATGAACCTTCCACCTGTGACTATTGACAGTGATGTGCAAAGGCAGGAGAAGACTGCTTTGCAGCTTGACCCTATAGCGGAAAGGCACGTAATGTCCTGTGATGGCGCCAATTCTTTTGACAATGCCAGGAACCCAGATACTGATGAATTAAATGAAGATAATGCAGACCACCAGGGCATTGCTGAACTGGCACCTTCAGATGAAGTGAGATTTAGTGCCCCAATGGACCTATCTGACAAGGTGCCAAGTAACTCTCAAGTACAATTGAGAGAGGAAAAGAAAGAAAACACTGAAATTTTACTCGGTGAAATGGAAGGTTTGCATTCTGATCAGCAAAAGGAGCTGTTTCTCACTGCCGCTGCAGTCACTGACTTGGAAAGTAAAGTGTCACTGCTTGAAGAAGAGAAAAACGATTTATCTAATGAACTGAAGTCCTTTGCTCTTGTAAACCAGAACCTTTCTGACAGAGCAAAAACAATGGAAGCAGAGCTCAATGATGTGACAACACAATTGCAGGTGGATAAAGGTAAAATGTTTGAAATGGCCAAGATCCTCGAGAGCCTAGAGGTGGATAAAAGGGACAGGAATGAACAGGTCCTTGAACTTGAAATGCAACTGAAACAAACAAAGTCAAATAAAGCTAATTTAGAAAATCACATCCTAGAAATGGAAGTTGATCTGAACAAACTTCAGACCGAGAAGGATACTTTGGAAAAGGAACTTGAATCGGGTCAACAATCTATCCACACTCAGACAGAAAAGCTGGCAGAGTTTGAGGCAATAAACAACAAATTTATTCAGGATCTTGACATAGCAGCTGAAACAAATGATAAACTAGAGCGAACCAATAACATTTTAAAGACCAAGATGCAAGAGTTTGAAGCAGAGAAAATCTACAATGCTATTGCAAATGGGGAGTTTGAAGCTGAAATAAAGAAACTAACCAACCAGCTGCAAACTGTTGTGGAACAAACGGAGCAAGTTTCAACAGAAAAGGAAGACTTGATCCAACGACTCCAATATTTGGAAAAGGATGTTAAGTTGGGCACAGAAGGCGAGGAGGAATTCCAAAAGCAATTGAATCAGTTGAAGGAAGAAAACTTATCCATGAGTAAGCAGATTGAAGATTTGGAAAACACTATTAATATAGTGAGGATGGAAAAATCGAACATACTCCAATCTTTGGAATCTTCTTTATTGGAAAGAAGTGAAGTTGCAGCAAGGTTGAACTCCACCAAGATAGAGCTAGCGGAAATGCGGCATACTATTGAGAAGCTTAAAGTACGCATTGAAGCAGACCAGAAGAAAAGCCAAGACATGGCTGAAAAACACAAAGCAGTTGACCGAAAGGCAGACTTCCTTCAAGATAAGATTGAAGCACTTGAACGAGAGCTTCAGGCATCTGAGGAAATTGCAGAGGACTTAATATTGCAAGCTGAAACTGCGAAAGAACAGGCTGAAGTAATGGAGGAAGAGAAAAAAGTTATTACTGACAAACTGGAGCTATTGACTAAGGATATCAATTCCTTGTCCCGTGATAAACAAGATCTAGAAAAGCAACTACAGAAAAATCAGGAGTTGGAAAATCGTTGCTCAGATTTATTAAGAAGCTCAGAAGCTGCTAAAAATGAAAACCTCAAAATGGCAGCAGACTATGAGGGTTCTATTAATGAACTGCAGACCAAACTCAGCCATTTAAATGAAAACGTGAAGAATTGCAACGAGGAATTGGAAACACTTAGAGTAAATGAGAAAAATTACTTCAATCAAAATTCCTGTTTGGAACGTGAAACGGTTCAACTGGCCAACAAACTTCAGGAAGTTGATGCCTTAAATGTGGAACTGCAATCTGCAAATGTCGTTCTAAATAAAGATCTTCAAAGATTTCAGCAGAAGTTGGACGAGCACAAAGAGGAGAAAGAGAAGCTTCAGCAACAAATTACCGATCTAGAGAAACTGAAGCAAAACAACTCAACGGATTTGTGCAGTTTGAAGACTGAGGTGGAAAACTTGAAGAAGGAAAGATATATGTTACAGAAGGCAGCAGCGGAATCACAGCAGGAAATACAGGATCTGTCAGCTAAGCATAACGCAATGCTAATCACTAAGGAAACTTCTGAGAAGCAACTGCAGAAGGAACTACGGGCTGCCCAGTTACAGGCTTCTGCACTTCTTGATCAGGTATAATATTATCATATAATAACGTCACCAAGACTATTTCAATCTCCATGTTTTAGGCAATTAAGTTATTGAGCAAAATTCCTATTCGATACACTTGCCCAAATTTGATTTTTTTTTTTTAAACTAAGAATAATTAGAATCAATGCCGTCGTTCTAGTAATTTTAAATAATATGTTTCTGCTTTCCTATTTCTTGTAGTTACATTTTTGAATGGTAGGTGATTTGGCTCAGTGTCTGCATTCCAGTTGATTTACATAATCTGCTTTACTGTAACCTGGATGAGATTAAGAAATTATCATTCCTGCTCCCATTTAAAAACCAAAACAACAATAATGTGTTGCATTATATCAAAAATATTAATAGGCTGTTTTTCCAAGTGAATCTTTTGTGTACTTTCATATGTTTGTGATATCAGGATGTGGGGAAATAACCAAATATTGTAGCATCTTGCTTTAATAACTAACCATTATTATTATATTTTTAGGTAAAAGATCTGACTGGGAATAACACTAAACTGCAGAGTGATTTGTCCGTTGCCAATGGAAAGATTCTGGAAATACAAGACGTTTATACTGAGAAGAATTCAATTTCAGCACAATTTGAAGCATTCAGAAGTCAGGCAGAAAGCTTTAAGGTACAGAATAAAATAAATTAAACAATTTTATACTTTAGAAAGATTAATACTTTAATTTTGTTAGATCAGGAGAGAGCTGTGAGACCTAGTGCAGTAACAAATATCCACCCCACCTGTGGCAGGTCCTCTTTCTTTTTGGGGAAAGCCCACTCTCTCATAATAATTAAGTATGAAGATAGACACAAACTGCTGGTGTAACTCAGGCAGTAAGCAGGCAGCATCACTGGGGAGAAGGAATGGGTGATGTTTTGGGTCGAGACCCTTCTTCAGTATGGTAGCTTTCTTTGCTGCCCAATCCTTTAACTCTTCCTCCCAATACTTAGGAGGTCCCCATTCGCTTAACATATTGGCCAAACTACCACAACCTTCAGAATTATCTCCCCATCCCTGGACTTGAAAGGTCTTGGGTTCTGCATCTTCAACCCTCTTTCTCCCTATTTTGTTTGAAATGGCCAAAATTGGCTTCATGATGGTTGTTTTTCAGACTGGAGGCCTGTGACTAGTTGTATGCCTCGGGGTTCGGTGCTGGTGCCATTGCTATTTGTCATCTATATCAATGTTTGGATGAGAATGTACAAGGCATGATTAGTAAGTTTACAGATGACCCTAAAGTGATGGTATTGTAGATAGCGAAGATGGTGGTAGACAAGTATTGATGGGGCATGGTTGGCGTGGGCAAGTTGAGCCGAAAGGCTGTATGACTATGATTGTATTCCATCATGGATTGTACTGTATTTGGAAAGGTTCATTTAAACATTGAAAGTAGTGCACGTAATTCTTCTTAATTTAGTAGAGTTGTCCTTGTCTACTGCCGCCATCTAGCGGTCACTCCGTCCACTATAACCAAAATCCGTTATAAAGATGTCGTGGACTGTATTTATGAGAGTATGGTGTATTCAAGTTAGATATAGCTCTTAGGGCTAATGGAATCAAGAGATATGGGGAGAAAGCAGGAACAGGGTACTGATTTTGGATGATTAGCCATGATCATATTGAATGGCTCTAAGGGTCAAATGGCCTATTCCTGCTCCCATTTTCTATGTTCTGTAAGTAGTCATTATTTTAGAGGTTCATAGACAATATTTTTGTAACGGGATGGGAAATCATTTTGGGGTAATATGAAATTAATTATAACTGTCATCTTGGATATAACAAGAACATTATTATTTTTGCTACATTGATGGATATGGGAGAAAAATAATTCCTTTTAGTTATAAAGTAAATTAAGCTATTATGTATATGATGATGGAACTCAAAAATCATTATTGAAAATAATGTTTCAGATGAGCATCTTAAAAATTTCCATTCTAAAAATTCCTTTCTGTTTCTAGATGCAATTAGAATTTTCTCAATCGGAAAATTGCACGCTGAAAAAGGACCTTGAATACTTACAGAATGAATTGCAAGTCACTTGTATTCTGAAAAAACAAGTTGAAGATTATAAACAGTGCATAAGTTGTATTCAAAAAGATCACCAATCTATGCTTAATGATGCAGAAGTGAAGGTAAGTTATTTCCCCAGATTAGTGATCACCAAAGCTGCACCAATTACACAAACAAGTTTATTTATAGCAATGGACATTTTACAGTATAAAGGAAATATCAAAAGCTCCAGGTCCCATTATTTTAGTGCACTGGAGAGTGAATTGTTCTTGGACAAAGTTTTACTAGGATAAACACGAAAAGCATTCAACACAGGCAAATTTCTCAAAACTGGAATGTGTGGCTAGTTCAAAATATAGTTATGTATAAATGAGCTTCCCTCACATCACCCAAATAAATTCAACATGGCAAAAAGCTATTTGTTCTCATCTTTCATGAATATTACTTAGAATATTGGGTAATATCTATGACTTAGTGGTGGCAGTCTTAGCCGAGCAGCAATTACAACCAACATTTTATTGGTTTCAAATTCGCTGAATGGGTTAAGTTTTTAATTAAGTGCTAGATTATTATTTTTGTACTATTTTGCTTTATCAAATTTTGCTTGCTTTATGACAAGGACTTTGTGCATATTCACAAAAATTAATTTTGAAGAATTCCCATCCATTTGTAAATACCACATTTATTTTGTTAGCATGAAGCTCAGTTGAAGACATATCAAGAGCAAATGGCTGGAATGAAACAACAGCTTACTGCAAAAGAAGTGGAAATCAACAATCTAAAGAATGCGAAAGAAGCAGAAAATAATGCATTGAAAGGTGACAATGGCAAGGTAAAATTTGGATTTTCTTCGTATTCCCACGGGTAATACTTGTCTTACTATAAATTGACACTGTTTGAATGTGTCAATTGGGCAAGAGAAATTATGTTGCACTATCTGATAATTTCTCTCTGCTAACAAGCTTAATTGCCACCGATGGGTTGGGAGGACATCAGCCAAATTAAGAGATGAGGGTAAAACAGCTTAATGTCCATCACAACCAGAAGATTGTGACGAGAAAAAACACGGAATCCAAGTCAAGTGTTTTATTGTCATATGTCCCAGATAGAGCAGTGAAATTCTTACTTGCAGCAGCACATAAGAATATGTAAACATAATGCACTGTAAACAATATAATAAACGAGAGAGAAAAAAGTTCAGTGTGTGTATATATTCACACGCACACACACAAAAAACAAAAATAGTGCAATAATAATCTGTAGTTCAGAGTTTATTTGAGATTGTAGTGTTTAATAGCCAAATGGCCGAATGGGAAGAAGCTGTTCCTGAACTTGAACAGTACAGTTTTCAGGCTCCTGTACCTTTTTCCCGATGGCAGGAGTGAAATGAGTTTGGCCAGTGTGGTGTGGTTCTCTGATGATACTTGCTGCCTTTATGAGGCAGCAATTCCACTAAATCCCTTCAATGGTGGGGTGGTCAGAGCTGGTGATGGTCAAGCAGTTTAGCTTACATTGCACCACCTCCACAGCAATGGTCTGTACTTGCACCTCAGTCTCACACCAGACAACGGTCAGCTTCTCCACAACAAGCCACCATGCAGCCAGATGAAGAGTCGGGAGGAGAGCAGATTCAAATAGAGAAAGTAAAAAATTCAGAACATGTACAAGCCTGTAAAGAAAAGGCTAGTTTCTAATTTTAGAACCCCATTGATGCTAAGAAGCATGCTGAACATAATAAAGCAAATAAATAGTGAAGACAGAAAATGATCCTCTCAACACAGCAAAAAACCTGGAGGAATATAGAAGTTAAAACAGAATTCAGGAAGGCAAAAAGAGCATATTGCATAATGTTGACAGGTAAATCGATGAAAACCCTGTGATGGTCTATAATAGATGAAGGATTGGAAAATAAAGTGTAGTGCTCATAAGAATCAAAGCAACAAACTGACTGTTGAGGTGGAAGGTACTGTATGTGTTAAGCTTTGATTGAATACTTGGCACCTGTCTCTGGAAAAGGCGTTGATTTAGGTGTTGACATTAAAAATGAGTACTATGAGAATTGGAAAAGACAAACGGTGGTATATTAAGAGAGCCCATATCTTTTGAAAGAGACAAGGGAGGAAATGGGATAGCCTGGAAGGTATAATCATTCATTGCTCTTTGACTGTAGGGCTGCCATGGCATCATGTTTTAAAATGTAGGAAATGGATAGATCAATAAACTATAAGTTAGTCAGCCAACTTCACTAGGAGGGCAAATTATTGGAGAAGTTTGGAGCCATGGCACGCATCGTCTAGGAGAATCAGTGCTTGGATTGTTGAGGGAAGTAGATAGACACAAAATGCTGGAGTTACTCGGCGGGACAGGCAGCATCTCTGGACTGAAGGAATGGGCGACGTTTTAGGTCGAGACCCTTCTTATTGGGGATCTAGAAACCAGTACCTAAAAATGGTATTGGAGTCAGAAAATCTCAGCATACTTAAAACACACCGGGGTAGCTTCTTGAACAATCGAGATCTGTCAACAGACGAACCAAGAATGGAAAGTGGGATTAATCCACAACTTCTGTACTAATCTCTATGCTGTTTTATCTCCTGCTTCAGTGGCTTCTGCGAGCATTACATTCCACATGCCGTATGATCTTTCACTTTTGTCTTTGTCTTCTGATTCACAGAATTCTGCAGTATGGAGCTCAATCTAATTTAATGACTTCATTTATAAAACACTCCTGATTCAATTTTGCAAAGCATCTTTAGATATTGACTGTTGAACCCAGTCTAAACACAAATACTGTAATCACAATTTAGTTCCTTATTCTTTTTGGTTTGCACAATAATCACAAGGGCTGTTAAATACATTGAGCACAGATTTCTTTCCAATGATTGTTTAATTAGTGTAGAGTAGTACTGCAGATGCTGGTTTAAATCAAAGATAGACACAAAATGCTGGAGTGTTTTTATTACTGTCAGATTGCACTATTAATAGGTAATTTGCAGGAATGATTTTAATGCATATAAGACATTTGAAAATGACTTCAGTCCTATTGATTTATATCTTCTTATCGAGTCCACACACCAGATTGGAAGTTGTTCAGCCAGAGCTGAACACACTTCGTGGCATCTGCATGCAATGGTGTCTGTCATACGCTTCTTGTGCGTGGTGGCGGAAAGATTGGTGAAATCAGGGCCGCGATGTGAACACTCTTTCCTTGACCCCATTAATTTAAATGGAAAAGTCTGATTGAAGACTGCAAGACTTTCTGTTCTAAACCTCCCTTTTTTTTATTCCTCTTGTTTTCTATCCATTGATCTGATCTCTTTAAAATAAATCTTTGGGGACTCAGAATTCCCTTGGTCTTGTTCTGAAAGCAGGTGAACACTATCTGCCGAATACGTATTGAATTCTAAGTAGGACACACACTTTAGAGCAAGTATATCTGACGCAGAATTATCATGCTGTATATGTGGGTATCATGGTCAAGGACTTTGAGGTTTGGGAAGAAAGTTTTCTAAACTGAGTTGTTAAAGTTGTGTAAATAGTGGAGAGTTTCTTTGGGAATGAATGAGATTCTAATGTGAGGATTAATGGTCGTTTACCAATGGCATCTTTCTCTTAGGTGGAGGAATTGCAAATATCAGTTGCCAAGCTAAAGAGAGACAAGGATTGTGCTCAGAGTAAACTGCTGCTTTGGAGGAAAAACTGTAAGAAACTTGAGCACGAGAAGGAATCACTGAAGAGACACATTCAACAACAAGAAGAACAGCTCACAAAGCTGCAGAATAGTCAGAAAACAGGTAAAGGGGGAGAATAAATGAATCCTGTCTTTGAATTGGAGAGAAAAAATGTTCAAAATGTCTATTACCCTTAAAGTAATATACTTCCTGCTCCAAACTTATTTTTCTTCCCTTGGTTTGGTGAACAATGCCATTCATATTGTTGAAAAGTTCAATGAGTTCACTTTGAAGTCTACACTGATATTTTATTGAGCATTTTACCAGGAATTACTTATTATTTGAGTTGTTTGCTTTGGTACATAGAAAATATTGCACTGCCTGTCTGAAATGTGTACATGAAAAACACATGGTTTCTGATATATGCTACACCTCTATGTGACACCTCGAACGTTTGAAAAACTGCATTGTATGTTTGTTTTTCAACTTTCCACAACTTTGAATGTCCCGTCACTACTTTTATCTGGATGTCAAAGTGCGTCAAATTTAGCATGGTTGTGCTTTGCTGACCACGTCTAATGCCAAAGGGAACCTAAAGCTCTTCTGCTAACAGAAGAAACATATATATTGTAGGACCAGTGGGGCTGAGCACAAAGAATAGCTAAGTCCTTTTCAAGCATTCGTTTCTTCAATAAGTTTTTAGAAGCTAATTATTTTTTTACTTTCCTGTCTTTTTACATTTGATTTGTGTTTTTCTTGTGCAGGTGCTTTTCCCTGTACAATTCTTCAAAGCTAAGCTGCTAAATATATTTATTTTTGGGCCATCAGATTTATTTATTCAGGACAATGCTAAATCATTGAAATTTTGCTTTAAATTATTATCAACTGTTTACTGGATGATGGTGAGAATAATAAAATGCAACAAAGCTACTTTAAAAAGAATTAGTAAAACAGAAATATATTTTAATAAATCTAAATTAACCTAGCCTATTTCTAAGATTTCAGAGGTTCATATATTATTTTTAATGCCTTGATCTTTATTACATTATTAGGTTTAAATTCAGAGCTAGCAGAATTAAGTGCTGAAATGAAGGAACTAAAAGAGACGGAGGAAAAAACAAAAGAAACTGATGTCAATATGGATAAATATTACAACCTGATCAAATGCACATACAAATTGGAGGAAGAAAATGAAATGTTGAAGGGCAGGATTGCCTTGCTCAACAATGAATTGCAAAAGGCAGATTCTGGCAATGTAATATGTGTGGCAGAACAGACTTTGGAGGTTACATCAAAAGAAGCTGCACATAAAAAGGATGAAAATAAATCCCCTGGTCGGCTGAACAGTCGACAAACACATCTGAAACCTCTGGAAATGGGCGGCATTTTAGGACTGTCCTGCGATGCCCCAATGAAATTGGATGCGAGCAAAAGTCAGAAAAGGTGTCCAGATGCCCAATTTAAGCGAAACACTAAGAGATTGAGAGGAGCCGAGTCCGAGGAGGCAGAAGATGAACCAGAAGTTGCACAGAATTATTTGAAGCAGAGCAGAACTGGCAAAGCACAAAAGAAAACTTCATATGAACCAGAGAGTCTTCCAGAAAAAAATAAGAAGGGTGAGTTTTGTGGACTAATATCACAAGATAAAAATACAAATTTCATGGTGGGAAAAATGGAATCAGTAGAGAAGGTGAATCTTTAAAACATAGTTGGAACATGTTATTCTATTTAATTAACCATCTTTGCATCAGAATTATTATTTACATTTGAAGAGCACAGTTTAACTAACAGATCAGAGCTGGTGAGACACAAGTCATGGACAGCATGGATGCTCAAGTGCATAATGCTTTTTTTTTTTTTTGCAGCATGGTGCAATTTAAATTTAAGTTCACTCTCTCTGAGTGAAATAATATTCATCTGTTTCCTGTGCTACTTACCCTTTAGAGCAATGCAGGAAAACACAACCACTTGGTCTTTGGAGAATCCATCTTTGGGCATTCACAGACCTTCTCAGCCTCGCACCAGATTGAATGCTGGTCAGATATGGCTATAACTTGCCTTTATGCTCCCACATCACAGGCTCCACTTAACCATTATGCATCCAGCCTCTGAGCTCAATTTTGATGCTGACAATGTGCAAAGTGGTTTTGAGGGTGATATTTCTTTGCATTGGGGCCCATTTAATATATCCATGAGCTATGCTTAGTCAGAGAAGTTTTTAAAATGATACAAGCCAAGAAGGGTCTCATCCCGAAACGTCACCAAAGAAACTTGGGTACATGAATTGGAACGGTTTAGAGAGATATGGGCCAAACGCAGGGGCATCATGGTCAGCAGCGATATGTTGGACTGAAAGGCCTGTTTCTGTGCTGTCATATTTTATGCCATGATTGAAACTGGGGGGTGGGAGATTGCAACCATCACGTGGTCCGCCCTGTTTCGACGAATGAAATCAACCCGGTGTGCACAATCAAATAAGATCAAATAGAACAAGTAGTCCTACAACTTTAGGCTGTGCACGCCATACGCAAGAAGAAGAAGATTGAAACTGGCAAAAAAGAAAGCTCAAACCTGTCATTGTTAAGGTAAAAGACAGGAGAGAAAAAATTATTAAGCTGCAAGGAAAAAGGGATTGATAATGGGATATGACACCAGGGTATATAAAAGAGATAAATGAGAATATCAGAACCATTTTCTGAAATTGCTGAATACAGAAGTGTGAACGTGGTTAATTGCAAGTCAAGCTGCTTTTCTTTGAGGTTGAGTTTATTTGGAATGATGTATGAGGTTAAGGAGTTGGGGATAGATTGGGTAGACCCACAGATTCTCTTGCCCAGAGTTGGGGAATCACAAACCAGAGGTCTTGGGTTTAAGGTGAAGGGGCAAAGATTTAATAGGAACCTGAGGGGTCACTTTTTCACACAAAGGGTGGTGGGTGTATGGAATGAGCTGCCGGAGGAGGGTGTTGAGGCAGGTATTATCGCAACGTTTAAGAAACATTTAGACAGGTACATGGATGGGACAGGCTTAGAGGTATATGGGCCAAATGTAGGCAAAGGGGACTGGTGCAGATGGGACATGTTGGCTGTTGTGGGGAAGTTGGACTGATGGGCCTGTTTCCACGCTGTAAGTATGACTTTATGAGTGTGCTGAGGACACTCTGAGAGTAGAGTTGTGGCATCAACTGAGACTTTCAAAAACAACGCTGATTTCTGGAAAATGAAACACATGTGTCCAATTCAATATTATATTTTAATCAAGGTTCCATCTATTGAGGCCATGTCTTCTTTCAGGTGTTGTGGAAGTTCCTACCATATCAACTAGTCCGTACTCATTGCGTAGGACCACCTTACTCACCACAGTTACTTTCAATCTTGCAGCTCAGACCAGGGTATCTCCACGGAGAAAGACGCCACAAAAGGAAGTGGTACAAACTTGTAATGTGTCAAAGATGGCAGCAGAAGACGGTCACATATACCAGGTAATATTTATTGATCAATAATAAATATCATATACTTTATGGACTTTATAAGTAGCACATTGATGTGGAAATATTAATCCATTGATATCATATGCTGATATAACCATTATCATTTTATATTCCATTAACCATTTTATATTCAACTTCATTCTCCTCATGGATCACACCTATCTGCCTTCTACCCTCTTTGGTCCAAATTATTTCCAACTGCTGACCTCTGCCGTGCTGAGACCAGGTCCCAGTTCTCTGACATCTTCTCATGCCTACCCCTTGGCCATGACCCCACATCTGAACACCAGGCCTTCATCTTCCAAACTATTTCCAACGTCGTCACCTCTGACGATCTCCCTCCCACGTCCTCCAACCGCATCAATCCCCGTATCCACACTCGCAGCTGTTAGCTCCATCCTAAAATCTACAAATAGGACTGTCCTGGCAGACCCACTGTTTCTGTCTGCTCCTGTCCCACAGAACTCATCTACATACTTTGATTCCATCTTAACCCCTTTGTCCAGTTCCTTCCGACCTACATTCAAGACACCTCACATTGCCTACAACTCTTGAATAACTTTTAATTTCTATGCCCCCATTGCCTCATCTTTACCATGGATGTCCGGTCCCTTTTACACCTCCATCCACCAGCAAAAGGTCTCGAGGCCCTTTGGTTCTTCCCAATGACCCAATCAATTTCCCTATACAAACACTTTTCTCTGCCTGGCGGAACTTGTCCTCGCCGTCAACAATTTCTCTTTTAATGCCTTTCACTTTCTTCAATTTAAAGGTGTGGCCATGGGTATCCCATCTGGACTTGCACCTATTTTTCCCCCTCTCCCATCCCACCTACATTCTCTCCTCTAGCTTCAGCAATTCACAACTCTTTAATCCTTGTGTCTCACACCTTCTGCACTCTCTTCTCTGGCCTCTGTCCACCATCTGCGTATCAAAAGAACACTCACCTGTAATCTCATGTTATTTGCCAGTTTTTGTTCTTTCCCTTGTTTCTTCCAGCTTTCTTCACCCCTCAACAATCAGTCTGAGGAAGGATCCCAACCCTAAATGTTACCCATCAATTTTCTCCAAAGATGTTGCCTGACACACTGAGTTACTCCAACACTGTGTGTCTTTTTTTTGTAAACCCGCATATGCAGTTCCTTGTTTCTTCATTGCTCTTTAATTTAGCATGGAAATCAAAATGATTAATTGATTATTATATTTATCATTTTTGGTAATCTTCACTCATGGAGATTAAGATGGTCCCTACACATTAAATTCTTCCCTTAAACTGCATTTGTAATTTGTTAAATTCCTTGCAGAAGATTACAACCATTAATTCCAATTATAAATATGGGACCTGTTTGTTTTCCTGCCATTGGTCTGTCCCTAAACCTGTATGGTGTCTTTGCCCTTTTGTTTTATCTATTTGTTTGAAGCCCCTCCCAATAGCTAGTCTGTTTAGAATTGCCTGTTTAGATTCTGGGACTTAAACCGATCTACTAACATGAATTATTTTTGTTTTCCTCAACATTCAAAGGATTCCACACGTTCATCTCCAAAGTTACTTCCATGCCCCATGGCACCGATGCCGCTAATATCTGCAACAAACAGTGTAAAGAAGAAGGGTGTTGAAAATCATGATGGGGAACAATCACAAGCCGGATCCACACCAAACATGAAGAAATCTGTAGAAAAAAATATACAACCTGCAGAGCAAACTGCAGTGAAAGATGGGAATGAAAACTGCAAAGTACAATGATGGGTATCATACCTGAACAGTACTTGCATGTGTTATCAACACCCAGCAGCAGGACTCTACATTTGCTGGAGAGACAAAAATGTAAAGTACGTAAACTGACTAAAATGTGCGGAGGCATGTTAGTAGGGTCGGCTTGGACCTTACCACGTCCCTAGGAACTTGGAGGAACAGCAACAACTGACATTTATATTACAACTTTATTATGGAGAAACATTTGACGATTGGAGTCACAACAAAACTATCAGGATAAGAAGATTCTCATAAGGAATGGGGGGAGGGGGAGGGGGAACTTCTGTATATTATGACCTAGAAATTGGATTGCACAGTGTAATGTTTTTGTGCACCACATGATTCCATTTAAATTTTAAAAAATAAAGTGAAATCATGGATCTATTCTGCATTCCATAAAGTCTTCAATATCCTTTCTGGATCCATCCTGCATCTGATGCATTGGCATATAAAGGAACACAAATGTGCGTTGTGATGATGAATGGTGTGCACTGCATTACTGGGCATCAATTCCGTCATTTTGATGAGGTTCATGTCAACATAATTATCCAGAGCTCCAACTCCCTGGACTGAATGCCACCAAACCCATAACTCACCAACTTCCAGGCTGTACACCCACCTGCACTCGACCCATGACTACATGTTATGAGATCATAAGTGAGAGGAGCAGAATTAGGCCATTCAGCCCATCAAGTCTACTCCGTCATTCAATCATGGCTCCTCCTAACCCCATTCTCCTGCCTTCTCCCCATAACCTCTTATTCGTGGTACATTCCCCAGTGCTGGAGAATACAAAGGAAAGGCATTTCAACTCATGCTGGCAAAATGCCCATTCTGTAGTGTGTGACTTGGTAATGTGGAACTTCGGACTTCCCACTGTAAAACTTGAAGACCGTTGGTTTACCATCTGTAGTCTGTTGCATTTCCAGGCACTGTGGAACTTCTAAACCTACTTTTGTAAACTGTCTAGTAACTATATTTGTGTTAAATGTTTTTGTTGTAATTTTTTCTGTATCCTGTCTACTGATATGGGGGGGGGGGGGGGGGATGAGCAGGAGTTTTTGGCATGTAAAGCAGTTGCTAAAAGATATATAGAATTTGATAAATGTTTTGTGATTCTTGTAGGATGTTGGTTTTCCTCATAGATATTTGTGTTGTCAATTGGCGCAGTATTCATTCACATTAGTAATCGCCCAGAGAGTTGTGAATCTGTGGAATTCTCTGCCACAGAAGGAAGTGGAGGCCAATTCACTGGATGATTTCAAGAGAGAGTTAGATTTAGCTCCTCGGGCTAAAGGAATGAAGGGATATGGGGGAAAAACTGGAACGCGGTACTGATTTTGGATGATCAGCCATGATCATTTTGAATGCTGGTGCTGGCTCGATGGGCCGAATGGCTTACTCCTGCACCTATTTTCTATGTTAATCATCTTTCAGTATAAAGTGTTAATTTGCCACTTTTTCTAATACTGGATTTACTTGTAGAAGCCAAGTTATTTGTGTTTTTGTTGCTACAATACTCTGAAGTAAAATAATAGCTGCACATTTTTTTCATATTCTAATATTTGTATACAATTTGTACAAAATTGAATTAAAACATCTATTTGAAATTGTATTCAAATCAATTTATTTCATTAAATGTCAATCTTTTTCTAGTGATGGGTTAACACCTACAAATTTATTTAATTGTTACCAACATGCAATAAAATTTATATCTTGCAATACATTTATTGGTAAGATGCCATTCATATAAAGTCATAACACTTCACAGGCAATGAACCAAGAAGTAAATGGGAGAGAAGTCATGTGAGTGCTCAAAAGCATATTTAGCACAGTTCAGAGTGTACACTGAATTCCTGATCATTTGAGTGGGAAATACAACAATCATTTTAGCTTGGATTTTCAGCATGGAAATCGGCCATTCGGCCCACTGACTATGTTGACCATCGATCCATTCACACTAGTTATTTCACTTTCTTGGTCACTCCCTACACACTCGGGACAAATCACAGAGACAAATAAACCTACAAACTGCACACCTTTGGGATGTGTGAGGAGACCTCTTGAGGTCGCAGGGAGATTCCATGCAGACAGCACCCAAGGTCTGGATTGAACCTGTGTCTCTGGTGCTGTGAGGAAGCAGCTCTACCAGCCTAAAATTATCAACTAAATTTGGGTACAACTTTTAACAAAATTAATGAAACTAACTCCACTTAAGAACAAGAATACCTTAAATTATGTCATGGGTTAGCTCTCAGTGATTGCAGAAATTACTTTTAGCCTTAAACTCTTTTAGTTAACTTGTTTCTCGGAATGAATCCGATGAGCTTTTTCTTGTTTGATGAATCAGTTTTCAGTCTAAAGTTCTTTTTTAAGAGGATATATCACCGTATGATATACGTAAGTTCCAAATCCGATCCACTCCTAACACGTTTAAAATGTTATATATATTAGACTGTTCTCAGTTTTAAGGATATTATTTCCTTTTGAAATAGTGATTTTCTTTTGAAGATATGGATCAATTAAATAATGATCTGGCTTTTTGTTGGATAATGATAGCAAAACGCAGTATTCACCTTCATGCAGCAGTTTTTGAATTTTGCTGTGCAGGATCATGTATAGAAATCTTGACATTGCTGTGACCGAGTTCAGGGAAGAAGCAATAAATTTCAGTGGTTCCCTACCTCACTGAGGATAGACACAAAATGCTAGTAACTCAGCGGGCCAGGCAGCATCTCTGGAGAGAAGGAATGGGTGACGTTTCAGGTTTAGCAAAATGTCATCCATTCCTTCTCTCCAGAGATGCTGCCTGCCCTGCTGAGTTACTCCAGCATTTTGTGTCTATCTTTGGTTTAAACCAGCATCTGCAGTTCCTTCCTACACTTACTGAGGGTGTTCCACTCAAAATCATTACATGTGAGATGAAGTATAGGCATTGCATATCCACTGTATTAAATGGATATGATTGTGCAGGACAGACACATTTTCAGAAAAATAATATTTTCTTTCTACAGGTATTAGTTGTTTTCCAAGTGCCCTGCAGGAACAGACAGATCTAGAATTCGAAGCACAGACCGCAAGCTCGGAGTGGTTGAGATGGAGACCAGACGTGCACAGAGGGACTCAAGATAAATATTGACCAATTTAGACAGTTTCACCATTGTTTAAAATGGTTGAAATGTTTTTAGGTTTTTACATTTTTTGAAAAACAGAAGCAAATGCATCCTAAAAAAATGTGAAAAATTGAGACATTTAGACGCTAGCAACTTGTACTAAATCTGGTTCTGGAAATTAACCTGCTGTTAGGATCTTTTGTTTCCTGAGCAATGCTCACTTTGAGCACTGATGTGAGAATATTCTTACATCCGTGGGTTAATGCATCAAGGATTCTAGTAGCTTTCCCTGTACGTTCCTACAGCAAACATTATTGAAAGCAAGCCTGTATTTTTCTTAAATCAAAGTCAGTAATGTAGGTGTGTTGCTGACTGCAATATCTTGTGCAATACTTTCACACCTCGCCAAGCAATTGGCATGATTCAAAGCTTGTAGCAACTGCTTGTTTTTTGGATTAAGGTGAGAAATATCTGGTATTTATGTATTTAAAAAAATGGCAGGTTAAAAATGTGTATTCTTTACTTTCCTTACTTCTATCTTTTTCTTAAAGCTTTAAAAAAAAAAAAAAATGAAGCGGTACAAAAAATGTATTAAGATATATGTGTTGTGTGTTATTGTAATTTACCGTACTTCTAATAAAAATAAAATAAAAAATAAAAAAAATGTGTATTCTTCTGACTAAAGTATTACACAAAATGCTGGAGTAACTCAGTGGGTACTAAAGTATTACTTGCCTTCTGACCTTTGGGATGGACAAATAAATTGAAGAGAACACGTCTGTTTTGTATTCTGAGGAGATTCTGTTTTTGCATGCATAGGTTGCACTGTTCTATCCAGATATTGAGCAGCAGAATGCATAGTGATACTAATTGCAACCACATTTGCTGATACACAGAAAATATTGGGGTTTGGCTTGAGATTTGACCAACTGTAGTTTGTCAATTGTATGCTTGTAAGAGTTTGGTAGAAACATACACAATAGCCTGTACTTTGTGGGGAAATGCAACACTTTCTGCATTAAGATGCTGGTAATTCCTTCTAAGCATCTACAATAAGGTTCGGGATTCCTATTTATGTCTGCAAAACTATATTCCGATGTCAGGGTTCAGTGACAGGGCACAAAGTTGTTGGTATTTCCCAGCATCTACATTGTCGTTTCTTCCTAAAATGAAGCAAATCGGAAACGGCAACTCCATACATTTGAAAGGAGACGAATGGCTGGGGCATTAGGATGGGCCATTAAATTAAGTGGTTTGCTTATTTGAATTGAGTGTTTAGTTGAATGTATTTGAGTGTTTGTCCAAATGTTAATATTTTTTAATGGCAGGAATAGTTGCTTGAATTGCACTGCATTCAATTTTAGTTAAGCCCAGGTTCTCATTCTGTATTCACATTTTTCTCCAAACATCTTCAAAGAGGATTGAATCCTTGTTCTGAAGAGCTGATGGTTGGATCTGCTTGCAGTTCATCTCTCAGGTTTTGGAGAATGTTGTTCAGCTTATCCTACAAAAAGTTAAAGAAATGTTTGGTTTAGTTTTCACTCCATTTTTGCAAACAATACAATTGCATGCCATCAATAGTGAGGACGATGATGCATATCAATTTTAATTAAGTTTCTCTAAATTAACTGCAGGATGTCTCTCAGCTTCCAGTAGACACTTCAGTGATCCTGATATGAATGATTTTTGACAGTTTTCCAATAGCCCTCTCCAGGTATTCTCAAAAGCATTGTATTTTGGGAAGTCAATAGTTACAATTCTATTGTGTTGATAAACCTAATCAGGTTATTGTATTGCAGTCAGTAGATAAATATCCAGAATGCTTTCAGCTTGCTTATATTTGTGCCAAAAAGTTCTATAAAAAGCATTGCAACTGACAGCATCATTCAATTAGTGCGAGCAGAGACATTTGATTTAATTGTTTCTGAAAGCACTCAATTATTGACAAAGCAAAAAAGCAGCTACTTCAGGTCTTGGTTGTTTCTCATTATGTCCCTCACAGGTTAAGCATGAACGTAACTGAGTTGGAAATATGAATTTTATTTGATGTTTTACAATAAATAACTTCATTATTTTAGCAAGCAAGGAAATCAATTGGGAGATTAACTGACTGCCTCGCTTCAGAGTACAAAAGCGACCTCGTGTTCTTGTTTGCTTGGCATTTCAATTCATCACGTTACTTTCTTTCTGACCTCTGCCGATGGCTACTTATACTGATTCATTGAACACCCAAGAACCACAGTCTTGTCTTAAAATTTGGCATTTAGGGTCAATAACAAGATTCAATTTGCAATCTTTTTTTTTTTTAAAGGAGAAATGTGAGAATGTGGCTGTTGGATTATTTAATGCACCAAATTATAGATCTGGTCCCAAATCTCCCCTCTGTTATCCAAGCAACAACCACTACTCAGCCCACCAGCATCACCTGTATGTCTGCACATGCTCAGTTATATTTAATTACAGTTATGATGAAGGCTCAGACTAATAATTTTAGATTTCGGGTCTGGCTGTGAATTGGTTTCCTCATTAACAATTATGCTAAATACAGTAAAACTATTTATTCTTACTGACAAATTACTTTTAACTAGCATCTCAGCCCAGTTTTAAGAACATTTCGAATGATTCATTTCGAAAATGAGGGTCTAGAGTGTTTTATTGTCATATGTCCCAGATTGAAAAATATGTTCACTGCGCGCGCACACACAAACACACACACACACACACACACTACTAGTGCAATAATAATAGTCTATTGTAATTCAGAACTTAATTGAGGTTGAAGTTCATTCAAATTTATTTGTCACATGCACCTTATGATGAAATGAATTTATCATGCAGCGTTACAATTAAAAAAGGACATAATATACAACATAATTCAACACAGACACCCACCACAGCATTCTTCACTGTGGTGGAAGGCAATACAGTCCTCCTCCTCCTCCTCCCTCGATTACCCGTGATCGGGGCCCTGACCCTCCGTAGTCGCCGCTACGGACAGCCCGATGTTCAAGCCATCTGGTCCGGATGGTCGGAACAGTGATGCCGGGAAAGGTCGAGCACACCCCGCGCTCCCAGTCAGCCACCTCCTTACCGGAGACCGCGTCTTCCAGATGTAGTAGGCCACAGGCCGGCGGTCAGAGCTCTTCTCCGGTGACCCCCGGCGAGGGATCGCCTGCTCCACGATGGAAGATCCGCTCCACACCTGCTGCCAGAAACTCTACAGACCGAGGCTCCGAGATGTTGTAGGCTGGCGGTTGGGGCACTTCTACGGCGACCCCCGGAAAGGAGTCGCCCTGCTCCGCAGCATTAAAGTCTCCGCTGTGCCGCCGCTGAAGCTCTAGGCCCGACTCCGGCAAAAGGCTCTGGCACAAGACATACTGAGAAACACTAAAACATATTTCTGGACATACTAGAAAAAAGTTAAAACAACGACCCCACTGCAGGCGAGGCAGCCGACTCACAGCGCCACCGGATCCGGAAGTGTAGTGTTTAAGAGCCTGATGGCTGTAGGGAAGAAGCTGTTCCTGAAACTGGACGTTTCCGTTTTCAGGGTCCTGTACCTCCTTCCCGATGGCAGTGGTGAAATGAGTGTGTGGCCAGGATGGTGTGGGTCTCTGATGATGCTGGCTGCATTTTTGAGGCAGCGACTCCGATCAATCCCTTCGATGGTGGGGAGGTCAGAGCCGGTGATGGACTGGGCAGTGGTCACAACTTTTGGGTTTCCTGTCTCATTTTTGTAACTTGAAAATGGCAGAAAGTTGGGCAGTTTGATTCTCTAATTATATTGCAATTTCAGGGATCTTGCTAGCTCTGAACGTTTACCCTAGCGACATTATTTCAACCGTCTAGATAGATTGGAAAGGTTTATATTCAAATTACCAGAAGAATAGGGTTTTTTTTAAACTTTCTGAGCATCAAATATCATTCACATAGACAAAATAGTTTAGCTAAAATAACTCAATGCTTATAATAGTAGTAGATGTAAACAGGAAAAACAAAACAGGAAAAACAAAAGGAATTTAAGCATAAGAGTGACTATTGCAAACTTGAAGACTGAGCCAGTTTTGGGCCAATTTAGGTTTGTAAGAAGTGATTTAGTTTGGTGGACAGACAGCAGAGGTTTGAAATGGTTTAAAGTTTATCAAAAATTGAGAATGAAAGGTTGAACTGTACAACAGATACTGTAAATCTAGTGATGCCTGTGGCATTGTGTTTTTCAGTATTAATCGTGATATGGTGGAGACAGCAGTGGAAGTAGGTTGCCATGTAGTACAGTGGGAATGGGATCAGAAACTTCACTCAAGATATAAGTTTAATAGGATACCAAAGTTGTGGCTGCCTTATTCAGACTAACACATAGATGACAAGGGGGGGGTTTATCTTCCTGTGTCTCATGGGATGAACTTTCAGAATTGATATTGGATAACAAAACAGAGGCAGTAGAATAGTAATACGTGCCATCAATGTGCATGTGGAAATTAGCTGTGTATTAGGATAACAATGCAGAGTTGTTGAAGAGAAAAGGGACACAAATGGATTTTATGGGAACGTTATGTGTCGAGCTGGGAAAGTAGAACATTATAGGAAATTGTCTTTTTAGGCTCGTTAAGAGTGAAAGGAAGTAAGAACTGTGGACTAATCTGGATAATAGGAGAGAGTGGACACAAAGCACACATTCAGGAGGAATTGATTACAAAATTAATCCTTAAAGGGCTTGTCCCACTTGAGCATCATTTGCGCGTCACGCAGATGGCGCGCGAAGATTTGTACATCCCCAAATCCTGGGGCTCCGCATGCGACCGCGTGTCACTGCCTACATCGCCACGCACCATGCGCACATCACGTGTGCGTCGTGACACGTAAATGATGTTGCGTAAATGACGCGCAAATGATGCCCAAGTGGGACAGGCCCTTAAGGCTTTGGGCATTGGTGGGATCACATTATGAGTACTATGTTGAGTTGGATGATCAGCCATGATCATATTGAATGGCGGTGCAGGCTCGAAGGGCCGAATGGCCTACTCCTGCACCTATTTTCTATGTTTCTGGTCTCCTTATTGAAGGAAGGATTAAGGGCTTCAAGAACAGATTGGAGGTGGTTTACTAGACTGATAACTAGATTGGCCATATGTCTTACCAGGAAAGGTTGATCATGCTGGGCTTGTATCCGTTAAGGTTTTATGCCTGTGAAATATGTATTTGATTTTTAAAACTAGTATTTCAAAGCTTTCAACAGAATGGTCCAATTCAGCCACAATCTAAAAAAGTTGGTTGTCTGAAATTGCTGAATGCTGTGATGCACGTATTTGTAAAATGAGATGCTATTCCATGTTGGTTGAGTTTCATTGGGATAGTGCATGAGATCATAGACTGCTTGAGTGAGATTTAAAATAATAGGCAACCAGAAGTTCAGGGTTATCCTTGCAGACTGGATGATAGTGTGTTTCTCCAGTGTAGAGGAGACCCTATCATAAGCACAAAAGTGCATAATATCAAGTCGGATGGTTTACAGTAAAGAATGTTTGGGTTGCTGGAGAGTGGTAAAGGAAATGATAAAAGTGGCATGAGCTGGGCAATTCCACAATTTCAGTACATTAAAGATCATCAAACACAACATTAACTCAATGGATATTTCTAGTATTTTTGTAGAACCAAGGAACTGCAGATGCTGATTAATACGCAATGGGACACAAAGTGCTGGAGTAACTTAGCAGGTCAGCCAGCATCTACGGAGAATATGGATAGGTGATGTTTAGGGTCGAGACCCTTCTTCAGACTACAGACTGAAATATTTACTCCAGCACTTTGTGCCCTTTCTAGTATTCTCTTTCATTTTAGATTTCCAGCAACTGTAGTTTAAGTTTTTTACCTTGCCTGCCCTTTATCATTTGTCTTCTAGTCAAACCACATCCAGGCAGATCAGTTGAGATTAACAAGCTTATACCATCACATTTGTCAATGTCTTTTAATATCCACCATGAAATCTTCTCAATCTAGAGTCATAGAGTAATTCAGTTATTTCAAAGTCAGCTAATACGTGTTTCAATTCCAGATTTATTTAATTATAGAGCCATAGACGCATACAACATGAAACAGACCTATCGGCCCTTGTTCACACTGACCAAGACGTCTGCCTGAAATGATCCCATTTAGCCCATATTCCTCTAAACCTAACCTCTCAATGTACCCACTTGTCTATAAGTCTTTAAAACAGTTTTCCTCCAGCAGCTTGTTCCATATATCAGTGAGAAAAGGTTGCCTCACTGGGTCCTTTAAAATGTTCCCTCTTGTCTTAAATCTATGCCCTCTAGTTTTAGACTTTCCTACCATGGGAAAAAGACTGGGACGTTCATCTTGTCTATATCCCTCATGGTTTTCTATATCTCCATAAGGTCACCCCTCAACCTTCACGCTATAAGAAAAAAAATTCAACTTATTCTGTGCTTTTACCCAAGCCCTCCAGGTCTGGTGACATCCTCATGAATTGTTTCTGCACCTTTTCCACCTTAGTGACACCCTTCCTATAGGTGGGTCAATGAGAACCTAGTTGTAGTCCTACCAATGTCCTTAACAAGTTAATTGTCAGTTGTAACCTAACGTCCCAACTCCTGTACTCATGTCTTAACAAGCTTATACCATCACATTTGTCAATGTATTTTGATATCCACCCTGTCTTAACCAATGAAGGCAAGCATACTAAATGTCATTTTCACCACCTTGTTTACTTTGCTGCAACTTTCAGGGAACTACTTGCCTTCTACCCTTCGGTCTCTACCTTCTTCAACACTATCCAGGGCCTTACCATTTACTCTGCAAGCTCCACTCTGGTTTAACTTAATAAAATGCAACATCGCAGTGTTTTAAGTTAAATTCCATCTTCCATTTCTTGGCTCATTTCACCAGTTCATCTAGATCCTGTTGTGATCTTGTATAACTTTCTTCCATATTATTCTCTATATCAGTGGTTCTCAAATGGGGGTACGCGTACCCCTGGGGGTACGTGAAGGCACTCCAGGGGATACGTGAGATTTTAAAATATAATAAAATATATTAAATATATAAAATATATAAAATATAATAAATATAAATGTTTGCGCTGGTTAGGGGGTACTTGGCTGAAAAAATATTTCACAGGGGGTACATCACTGAAAAAAGGTTGAGAACCACTGCTCTATATCATCAAAATTGTCATTCCAAATTGTTAATATTAATGACAAACAACAGTGGATTCAGCAACGATCACTGTGGCACACCCACCACAAGTTCACAGGATTCCCATTTGAAAAATAACCATCTGCTACGACCCTCTGACCCCTAGCACAAAGCCATCTTTGCCATTTGTCCATTATTTCTGCAAGTTGAAATGTTTAATTTCCGAGTTGTTCTGGTGAAAAATCAGCACTGTTTTTCACTATCCAAAGATGCTATCTAGCCTGTTAATTATTTCCAGCATTTAATAGTTTAATTTCTGTATTATTTTGCTTTTGATAATTGATTTTAAGCATTTAATTATCTTAGACTTATGGACATTTAAAATCTATTAAAACTGAAGTGAACCATTGAGAAATGCCCTGTAATCTGCATTGAAATCTACAGAGGTAGGAACCAGGTATAATCTAGCACAGAATGGAAAGGTGTTTCCTCTATACTCCACAAAAACTTCATGTTTTAAATGGCTGAATGCTGACAATTGAGATTGGTGATTGTGGGCACAATTCAGCCCAATGTAATTGGAAAAATGGAGGAAAATTAGAGACCGTGTTGGTAGCACAGTGTTAATAGACATACTAGCTGCTTCTGTGTTGTAATTTCCATTTTTCTTTGTCTCGCATAAATAAGCAGATAAGCAAATAAGCAGTTCTGTTCGACATGCTTTCCCAAATTTGTCTTTAATGTTTAAAAACAACTGCATGTAGAATAAACATTTTTTATCCAAGGCGAACTAACAAAGCCAGAAGAAATACTACTTTGTTGCTTTTCATTTTAGTGAACATCAATTTTCTGGAACTAATTCAAATCTGCCTCTTATTGGAAAATCCCTCTATTTGAATTTCAGAGCAGGTTTGAGGGGCCTTGAGGTCTGCTTGGCTCCTTTTTATATTCTTATCTCTTCTCAATAAATAAATGATTCATGCCCCAAATAGCCCAAATGAATTCTATATTTCTCCAAACGTAATCTTCGTAAATAATCTGGTTGCAAATTATAATCTTCTGATCATAAAATAACTTGGATGTTATAACGACAAAGAAATATTGAATGAGTTATTAAGTTAATATGGAAGCCAAATGTTTTAGCATAAAACTATGGATTTATGTATGTTTTTATGTTGTATAAATTGCACTTACATTTAGCCCGTCCCCTGTGACTGGTAACTCTACTAAAGCTGGCTGGCATTCTCCTGTCATTTGATGTTCTGAACCCACTCACTGGCCATCATTCCTCTCTTCCCTCCATCCTGTTCCTGGTTAAAATAGGGGCTTAAGTTTCTTTTACTAAATGCAATCATTTTGTGTCAGAGAGGGATCTTGGGGACATTTTCCAAGATCATCCTTTTCTATTCGGTATCATAAAAGGTTTTATGGTGTACATGCAGAGCTTAGTGAATGGGGGTCATGTCATTAATGATGGATGGTATCCTCGAGTACTTGACCATTATGTAATTTCAATTCTATCAATGTAAGGGAAAGATACACACAGACAATTGATCTACTTTTTAAAACTGTTGTTCACATTCAAAACCAATGTCAAGATGAGCTAACTAAACATTTAAAAAAACCCTACAGTCATATTTAAATTGAATTTACAGAGAATCAGAGAGGTTCTTAATTAATTGAATTCCAATGAGATGAGGTTCAACGTGTACCTTAACAGGATGCTTTGAATCATTGTAATATTTTTTGAATGGTACAAAAGACTGAAATAGGAAAGTGCACATCAGAGTTGGAATCTAGGATTCATGCATTTCTCTAAGTAATAGAACTCTCATCAATTTACTTCAAATTGTTCTCAATAAATGTGAATTCAGATGGCAAACTCAAAATTAATTTGTACTAGACTAAGTGGGACCCGTTGGGTCCATGTCACATTGGAGGTCTGGTCCCCCAACGCAACCCGTTCCTCCCAATGCAATATTCCACCACACCCATAGCCCCCAACTGCGCAGGCGCGGCTCATTCCCCTCATCCCCAGCATTCTCTCCCCCTCCTCTTCACCCTCCCTCTTCTCTCCCCTCCCTCCCCCCTCCTATCCCTCTATCCCCCACTCCTCACCTCCCTTATCCCCCCCCACTATCCCCTCTCCTCCACTCCGCACTGCCCTCATCTCCCTCTATTTTCCACTACCTCCCCACACCTCTCCCTCTATTCCCCCTCCTCTCCACTCTCCCTCCTCACCTCCTCCCTCTTCTTTCCCCTCTCCAACCCTCCGGCCAATCCCGCCCTCACCTCTCCTTTCCCCTACCCTCAGTCACTTCCTCCCTCCATAACTCCTCTCCCCTCCCTACCCCCCTCCTTTCCCTCTATCCCCCTCCTCCCCAACTCTCCCTCCTCACTTCCCCCACTTTCCCTTCCCTCTCCCTCCCTACCCCTCATCTCCCTCAATCCCCCCAGTCTCCCTCCTCACCTCCCCCATTTCCTCCCTCTCCCTCCCTACCCCCTCCTCTCCCTCAACTCCCCCATTCTCTCTCCTCACCCCAGGATCTCGAGGTTGCCACTCCTCTGACCGGAGGTTGGCTTGACCAGAGACTACGCCAACCGGAGGCAGGCAGGTGCTGGTGACTGACAGCGGACGCGGCCAATCAGTGCAGCGATGGTGCAGGAAGGGGCGTCGCTGTCCCAGCGGTGACTGACAGGAGAGACCAATCTGTGCATGCATGATTTTTATGATTTTTAAACCTTAATAAAATATACCACTGATCGAAACAAAACTTGTTGCACTGGCAGCACAGGAGAATGGCGAGTAAGGTGGCGAAGCATCGTAGCGCTATCTTGTACCGTTTTTGCGCAAATGTAAAAACCACGCAAACTGGAAGATAACAAGATGAAAGTTTTAGTTATGTACTAAGTGGGAAAGATAGAGAGATAGATAGATGAGTACAGCCCAAGAATTGCTGAGTTTTATGCAGATAGTTTCAGATTACATCCAACCTTTGCATTACAATACACAAATGATTTGTCAATGCATGTATTGACTTTCTGTTAATGCAAAGGAACATGTCTTTAACATTTGCACAATTAATTAATTGTGAGAGTGAAAATAAGTGATAATATATAAGTAGTTGTTGAATGTACAGGCTTTGTATGGAAAAAATATTGCAGATGTTTAAAATCCAAAATACAACTATTTCTAATTTCGTATTCAGAAGTAGGACTAGCAGAGATATAATTTAAAAAGTTGATAACGAAACAATGATTGCAAGATTGCCTGGTATTTTCAAGATTATGTTCCAGAATTAAAATCTAACCTGAATGAGAGCATCAGTGATAGTCACACAAAGATGGAGTAACTCAGCAGATCAGACAGCATCTCTGGGGAGGAAGATTGCAACCTTCATGTGGTCCGCCCTGTTTCGACGAATGCAATCAATCTGGCGTGCACAATCAAGTAAGATCAAATAGAACAAGTTGTCCTACAACTTTAGGCTGTGCACGCCATATGCAAGAAGAAGAAGAAGACAGCATCTCTGGATGAAACGAATAGGAGACGTTTTGGATCGGGACCCTTCTTCAGACATCATCACCAATGATTGTCGCACTGTGATCAGTGATCGGCATCAATAAAATTTGTTGTAATTTCAACAAAAGATTTTGGGACAAGCGGCCAGAGGAGGTAAAGGAGGTAGTAGTGGCATATACTATCACATTTAAAAGGTATCTGGCCAGGTTATTGGACCAGAAGGGAGTAGGAGGTAGAAGCCTAATACAGGCAAATGGGATTAACATAGAAAACCATTTCAGTTAACATGGGCAAGGTCCTTTTCTCGTTTTTGGTTTTTATGAGTCCATGAAATCGATTCAACTTAAATGTGCCACATCAGATATCCAAGATGAGAATGTTTGCTCCCAGTTTAAAAGGTTCATTACATTTATCAAAAAACGGTTGTTCATCTGTTCCAGTTACGGGAAATCAATTCTAAATGCAAACATCTGTGTGACATACTTTGTCACAAATGTTGCTTTCTTGTACTGCCCGATTCCCACAGGATGGTTCTTTTATTTGTTTAGTATGAAAGCCAACATCTGCAGTTCAATGTTTACTCGGGCTGGCTATAGAAGGAGTGGAGGGATAATCACAATTAGGACATGTACCTTCACTGCCTTTCTGTCACATCCTGACATTAGCCTATTTCTTTGTGTCGGCATGTGAAGGTACAATGAGTAAATAGGCAGCAAACGTTTCCCCTGTGGCCAATGCCCTCTGTAACAAATATACCCCCGCACTCGCAACAAGGGCAGAGTCCCTCTGGTCCTCACCTTTCACCCCACCAGCCGGCAAATACAACACATAATCCTCCGCCATTTCCGCCACCTCCAACGTGACCCCACCACTCCGCAAAGACCGCTCCCTCCGCAACTCCCTCGTCAATTCTTCCCTTCCCTCCCGCACCACCCCTCCCCGGGCACTTTCCGTTGCAACCGTAAGAAATGCAACACCTGTCCCTTCACCTCCCCCCTCGACTCCATTCAAGGACCCAAGCAGTCGTTCCAGGTGCGACAAAGGTTCACCTGTATCTCCTCCAACCTCATCTACTGCATCCGCTGCTCTAGATGTCAGCTGATTTACATCGGGGAGACTAAGCGTAGGTTGGGCGATCGTTTCGCCGAACACCTCTGCTCAGTCCGCAATAACCTACCTGAACTCCCGGTGGCTCAGCACTTCAACTCCCCCTCCCATTCCCAATCCGACCTCTCTGTCCTGGGTCTCCTCCATTGCCAGAGTGAGCAACAGCGGAAATTGGAGGAACAGCACCTCATATTCCGTCTGGGGACCTTGCGTCCGGATGGCATTAACATTGAATTCTCCCAATTTTGCTAGCCCTTGCTGTCTCCTCCCCTTCCTTAACCCTCTAGCTGTCTCCTCCCACCCTCTCATCCGCCCGCACTCGGGCTCCTCCTCCTCCTCCCCTTTTCCTTCCTTCTCCCCCCCCCCCACCCCCCATCAGTCTGAAGAAGGGTTTCGGCCCGAAACGTCGCCTATTTCCTTCGCTCCATAGATGCTGCTGCACCCGCTGAGTTTCCCCAGAAATTTTGTGTACCCTCTTTGGATACTGTTGTGGATGGATGACCTATCAAAGGGCAGCAGGATCAACCAGGTCTATGGCACCAGGACTGTCTAAAGCTCAATGGGGAAGGGTGGGATGAGACACAGCAATATTAATTATACTCAAGAGTCAGGGGCCAAACAAGAAATTTTGTGCACATAAATGAGACGACAGGGAGTGGGTAATGTACAGTTATTTAAGAAGTGTAGCAAAGAGAAGCTAGGGTCGTAGAGAATGGTAATCCTGAAAACAATGATGAATAAGTTACAGAGGGGATTCTGAGGGACAGGATCTACTAACATCTTGTTTAAGAAGGAACTGCAGATGTTGAAAAATCAAAGGTACACAAAAATGCTGGAGAAACTCAGCGGGTGCAGCAGCATCTATGGAGCGAAGGAAATATGCAACGTTTCGGGCCGAAACCCTTCGGTTTCGAAACCGAAACGTTGCCTATTTCCTTCGCTCCATAGATGCTGCTGCACCTGCTGAGTTTCTCCAGCATTTTTGTGTACCTTCTACTAACATCTTGTTCAGCAGAGATTGATTGAGGATAGTTAGCATATCTTTGTGTGTGTGAAATCATGTCTAACAAAACTGTTAGATTTTTTTTTAAATAACACAAAGTGCTGGGGGAACTTGTGTGGTTGGGTAACATCTCTGGAAGACATGGCTAGGTGACATTGTGGGTTTGGACTTTCTTTTTGAAGAGATAACCAAAAGGATTGATGAGATAATGTCAATTTTGACTTTAGCAAGCCTTTGGTGAGTTCCTGCATGGTAGGCTTAACTGGAAGATCACATGGTATCCAAGGGGAGCTAGCTTTCTGGATACATAATTAACTTGATGGCAGGAATCAGAGGATGCGGGTGGAATCTGTTTTTGAATTGGAGGCCTCTGACTACTTGTGTGCCACAGGGATTAATGCTAGACCCATTGTTCACCATTTATCCATTAAGTATAAGAGTTGGGACGTTATGTTGCAGTTGTACAAGACATTGATAAGGCTGTACTCGGTATATTGTGTACAATTTTGATTGCCCTGTATGGAAAATACATCATTATGTTGGAAAGAGTGCAACGAAGATTCATGAGGATGTTGCCAGGACTTGAGGGCCTGACTTAAAGGGAAAGGTTAAGTAGGCTAGGACTTTATTCCTTGGAGCATTGGTGACTGAGCGATGATCTTACGGAGGTATATAAAATCATGAGGGGCAGAGATAATGTGAATGCTTATATTCCTTTTTCCCCATGTTCAGGGAATCAAAACCTAGAAGCCATATGTTTAAGATGAAAGGAAAAAGATTTAATAGGAATCTGACAGGCAACAAAGGGCAGTGTACATATGGAACTAGCTAGCAGAGAATGTATCTAAGGCAGGGAAAATAAATTTAGAGGCCATTTGGTTAGGTACATGGATAGGTAGGGTGTAGAGGGATATGAGCCATATGCAGGCAAATTTGAAGACCATCTTGATCAACATGAACAGATTGGGCTGAAGGGTCTGTTTCCATGCTGTATTACTGTTCATCTGTTGTTACAACCTCTTCAAGAAAGGTATTATTCATCTGTGGTCAAAATGTAATCATGTGTGCACACAACTTCTAATGCTAATATCAAAACCATAAAAGGATATGAGAGGAATGAAATGTATATCCTTAGTTACAATGATAGGACTGAATAACAGCTATTATCTACATAATTTGAAATTAATTAAAGGGCGTCTTCAGGTTTTCTTCCATAGTTTGTGATGCCAGTTCAAACCTTACTGTTTTTTTCTACTTTATAACACTATTATCTTATGCCTACTTCGCTCCCCTTTAACATTAAATTTCTTTCCCAACAATATGGTTTATCTAGAGATCATACCTTTAAAAAAACATTGGTGTGCACAAAAGTATTGTCTGCAGCTACTGAAATTGAAAATGTTATGTATGTCTTTATAACACATCTGACTGGCTATTTCTAATTATGCAGTCACATGCTAGCCATACTGCTGATTTTAGATCCAAGAAAAAGTGGTTGTCAGAAAGATTTATCACGTTAGACAAACAAATTTAGCTCAAAGAAAATTAATTTGGCTCAAGGATCATAAATGCCATCTGGTAGCTACATTAGCAATTGTTAATTTGACTTGGAATTAAAAGCAGTTTTATATGATGTTTGTCTGGTTTTATGACTGATTTACTGGGGAATTATTTTGAGAATAGAAAGTGCAGTACTACTTGATAATACAAAATAAATGTTATTTTATGCAGATATTATGCATTATGCATGCAGTTAAATGATTGATAAATATTTGGTAACTGTATAATTATGGTTTAAAATGACCAAGAAAAGAGATGGATTATTTTATTACAAATAAAATTGTAAATTGTATAGTTATTTATTTTCTTCCCTGTCCTTTACTTTGTCTCTCAGTGATGCAAAATAATTGATTAAAAGACTAAGTTACAGCCACTGGCAATGTTTTTATTGTAACTGCTTAGGTTCTCCTCTGGCTGTGCTCCTGATTTATTTACTGCTTTTATTATCGACTTATTACTGATTAAAGTTTAAAAAAATCAAAATACTTTGAATTTAAAACGACCAGCTTCAACTGATGACATCAGAATGGCTCAGCTAGCAGTGATCAGCTTCACTGAAGATTTCATCCTATATTTCACAAGTTATTCGCGATTAAAGCTTTAAAAATGCCAACTTTCACTAGATTTTTACTGTTAAAATCATTCCTGCCGGCTTCCAACACACTTTGATACAATGTTGCGACACAGGAACACTCTGAACCTTTCACCTCACAGGAGGGGGAGGGTGAATTGCTATTGCAACTGCTGAGGGAGGCAGGGGAGTGCCGGAATCTTACTTTCGGGAACGGCTTGACTTGGAGGACCATGCCTCCCATGGGGGCTACGGGTAGGGAACAGGTGTGTTGGGGGAGCAGACCCAACAGCTCTGCACTGGTCTAGTTACAAATAAAATTGTAAATTGTATAGTTATTTATTTTCTTCCCTGTCCTTTACTTTGTCTCTCAGTGATGCAAAAGACTTGTTTAAAAGGCTAGGTTACAGCCACTGGCAATGTTTGTATTGTAACTGCTGAGGTTCCCCTCTGGCGGTGCTCCTGATTTATTTACTGCTTTTATTACCGCTCTGACCTATTTTTGCCTTGCATTATAATTCATTTTAACATTTTATCATTTTTGCCTTCCATCCATTCAAAGATTTTTCCCTTTGGTCCCCCCATTACCCCTAGCTCTGCTCATGCTTAAAAACTGTTACATTTCTAGCGACATATTTTTACAAACAATGTGAAATACAGGACCCAATATCTACATGGTGAAGATGACATAGCATTCGAGCTCAATCATTTTGGGGGAAGACAATGGTGAAGGTGAGAAGACAGCCTAATATTTGGAAATTTCCAAAACCCAAACGGTGTAAGTCCTCCTACACAATCATTTTTGGTCTTTGGTGCATTTTATTTTGTTATTCAATGTGTTGTGCTCATATCAGCTCATTCATTGAACTATTTCATTAATACTAATTTCCTGAGCTTCCCCCCCCCCCCCCCCCCCCCCCCCCCCCCCCCCCCCCCCCCCCCGCCACCTAATATTGTAAAATCAACCCGTAGTTATCCAATTCTTCTCTTAATATTTGAAATCTTCTGCATCAAACATCCTTGAATGTAATGTGTTTCAGATCAAGACAATGTAACATGCTGAGAACATTTCACATGTCGTACAGTCATAGAGCGTGAAGGCAGGCCCTCAGCTCATGAGTCTGCTCTGACCATCTACACTCAACCCATTATAATTCCCCCCATATTCTACAACACAGTTATACTCCAGGGGCTATTTGTAGGGAACAATAAACCTACCTGCCTAGAGTCACTGAATGCACAACTTGCTAATGCCGACCAAGATACCACTTCTACACTAGTTCCACCTGTCTACGTTTGGCCCATATCTCTCTAAACCCTTCCTATCCATGACATGCCCAAATGTCTTTTAAATGTTGTTATAGTACCTGCCTCAACTACCTATTTTGGGAGTTAGTTCCATATACCCACCACCCTCTGTGTGGAAAACATTGCCCCTCAGGTTCCTATTAAATCTTTTCCCTCTGACCTTAAACCTATGCCTTCTTATTCTTGATTCCCCTATTCTGGGTACTAGACCCTGTGAATTCACCCTATGTGATCTTATACATCTTTATAAGATCACCCCTCATCCTCCTACGTTCCTAGGAATGTTGTTCTAGCCCGTCCAACCTCTCCCTATAGCTCAGGCCCTCAACTCCTGGCAATATCCTCGCAAATCTTCTCGGCACTATTTCCAGCTTAATAACATCCTTCCTAGAGCAGGGTGACCAAAAATGAACAAAATGGTCCTAAAGTAGCTTCACCAATGTCTTGTACAATTGTAACATAACAACCCAACTTCTATACTTTGATGAAAAGCAATGTACTGAAAGCTTTCTTGACCACACTATCCATCTGTGACACAGCTTTCAAGGAACAATGTACCTGCAATGATCACTGTTTTACCAGGTTTAAGATATTTTATGCAGAGAGACAGGAAGGGCTTACAAGTTAACATTCTAAATTGGGGCTAGGCCAACTTTGAAGGTACAGTGGCTTGCAAAAGTTTTCATACCCTTTAAACTTTTCCACATTTTGTCACGTTACAACCACAAACGTAAATGTATTTTATTGGGATTTTATGTGATAGACCAACACAAAGTGGCGCATAATTGTGAAGTGGAAAGAAAATGATACATGGTTTTCACATTTTTTTACAAATAAAAAACTGAAAAGTGTGGCGTGCAAAAGTATTCAGCCCCCTTTACTCTGATACCCCTAAATAAAATCCAGTGCAACCAATTGTCTTCAGAAGTCACCTAATTAGTAAATAGAGTCCACTTGTGTGTAATCTAATCTCAGTATAAATACAGCTGTTCTGTGAAGGCCTCAGAGGTTTGTTAGAGAACATTAGTGAACAAACAGCATCATGAAGCCCAAGGAACACACCGACAGGTCAGGGATAAAGTTGTGGAGAAGTTTAAAGCAGGGTTAGGTTATAAAAAAATATCCCAAGCTTTGAACATCTCACGGAGCACTGTTCAATCCATCATCCGAAAATGGAAAGAGTATGGCACAACTGCAAACCTACCAAGACATGGCCGCCTACCAAAACTGACAGGCCGGGCAAGGAGAGCATTGATCAGAGATGCAGCCAAGAGGCCCATGGTAACTCTGGAGGAGCTGCAGAGATCCACAGCTCAGATGGGAGAATCTGTCCACAGGACAACTATTAGTCGTGCACTCCACAAATCGGGCCTTTATGGAAGAGTGGCAAGAAGAAAGCCATTGTTGAAAAAAAGCCATAAGAAGTCCCGTTTGCAGTTTGCCACAAGCCATGTGGGGGACACAGCAAACATGTGGAGGAAGGTGCTCTGGTCAGATGAGACCAAAATTGAAGTTTTTGGCCTAAATGCAAAACGCTATGTGTGGCAGAAAACTAACACTGCACATCACCCTGAACACACCATCCCCACTGTGAAACATGGTGGTGGCAGCATCATGCTGTGGGGATGCTTTTCTTCAGCAGGGACAGGGAAGCTGGTCAGAGTTGATGGGAAGATGGATGGAGCCAAATACAGGGCAATCTTGGAAGAAAACCTGTTAGAGTCTGCAAAAGACTTGAGACTGGGGCGGAGGTTCACCTTCCAGCAGGACAACGACCCTAAACATACAGCCAGAGCTACAATGGAATGGTTTAGATCAAAGCATATTCATGTGTTAGAATGGCCCAGTCAAAGTCCAGACCTAAATCCAATTGAGAATCTCTGGCAAGACTTGAAAAATGCTGTTCACAGACGCTCTCCATCCAATCTGACTGAGCTTGAGCTATTTTGCAAAGAAGAATGGGCAAAAATTTCAGTCTCTAGATGTGCAAAGCTGGTAGAGACATGCCCCCAAAAGACTTGCAGCTGTAATTGCAGCGAAAGGTGGTTCTACAAAGTATTGACTCAGTGGGGCTGAATACTTTTGCACGCCACACTTTTCAGTTTTTTATTTGTAAAAAAATTTGAAAACCATGTATCATTTTCCTTCCACTTCACAATTATGCACCACTTTGTGTTGGTCTATCACATAAAATCCCAATAAAATACATTTATGTTTGTGGTTGTAACATGACAAAATGTGGAAAAGTTCAAGGGGTATGAAAACGTTTACAAGCCACTGTATTAGATAGGAACTTGCTCAGTTTGATTGGAGCAGGTTATTTGAAGGGAATGAAAGTGGGATGTTTTTAAAAGTGTGATGACAAGAGTCTAGGGCCTGCATGTTCCTGGTAGAGTGAAGGGCAAAGCAGGTGGGCATAAGGAAGCTTGGATGATGAGTGAAATTAAGGTTCTGGCCAAGAATAAAATGGAGGCATGGGGCAGGTATAGACAGGTGGGATCATGTATCCCTGGAGGAATTTTGGGAACTGAGTAGCAAGCTAAAAAAGGAGATAGCTCTGGCAGATATTAAGGATAATCTAAAGAGATGTTATACATACATTAATGGCCCCTCAGGAATCATGAGACCAACTCTGTGTGGAGCCACAGGACATGGGCAAGGTCCTAAATGAGTATCTCTGCTCTGTTTTTTATCATGGAGAAAGACATAAGGACTAGGGAACTTGGGGCAGTCAGTATCACGATTGAGGAGGAACTGAGCATCATAACACATATGAAGGTAGACAAATCTCCTGGGCCTGATCAGATATATCCGAGGACACTGAGGGAAGCTAGAGAAGAAATTGCAGGTTTACTGGCTGAGATTTACGAGTGATCATTAAATGCGGGTATGGTGTCAGAAGACTGCAGAATGCCAAGTATTGTTCCTCTATTTAAGAAGGGCCACAGGGAAAAGCCTGGGAACTACAGGCCAGTGAGTCTAACATCGGTGGTCGGAATGTTACTAGAGAGTATTCTGAGGGATAAGATATACATGCATTTAGAGGGACAGGGATGATTAGGGATAGTCAACACGATTGAGTATGTTGTGAGTATGTGTGTGTATATATATACACACAGAGCTTTTCTTTTCTCTCTCTCGTTTGTCATATCATACTATGTTTGCATAATCTGTTGCGCTGCAGCAAGTAAGAATTTCATTGTTCTATCTGGGACATATGACAATAAAACACTCTTGACTCTTGACTTGGTTTTGTACGTGAAAGATAGTGTCTCACAAGTTTTTTGAAGATGGGATGAAAAAGGTTAATGAGGGCAGAGCTGCAGATGTTGTATATATGGATTTCAGCCAGGCATTTGACAAGGTTCGGCATGGTGGGCTGCTCTGGAAGGTTAGAACCTTTCTGACTGGATAGAAAATTGGCTTCATGGAAAGAAGGAAAGGATGATGGTGGATGGTTTTTCGTGGAGGCATGTGACTAGTGGTGAGCCTCATTACATTACATTATTGTTTGATTATACTCGTGTATTATAATTTGATTTGACAAGACAGCATGTGTTAAAAAAAACATTTCACTTTATCTCTGTACATTTGACAATAATAAAGCATTATTAATACCAAGCTCGTATAGCTCCCAGTGCAACCATGCTCCTCTGTTTAAATCTTCATGTACTTAACACAGGAGATTTTAATGGGATGAAGCAACTCCATACAGAAGTGTAATGACAAGGTTTGCTTATTGAGTTGAATTAATGTTAATTATATTCTCATGATTTGTTTTATTTCCCAATCTTAACATCTTTGCTTGTTTGTGAATTCAGAGACATTCAATCACTTTGACAGCTCTGACAGCAGATAAGCCAGTGGTTTGATTTGACCAGCTTTCAGTGCACATCTGGAAGGGGACCCTATAGTTTTCATTAGAAAAGTCACTTTACTATTTTGGACTTCACTGGTCAGCGGGCAGCAGCTTCCAGCAGGAAGGTTACGGCAGAGACCATGTCCAGGTAAGAGCAAGCTTCAAAAGGCAATCAACTCGTCAAAGATAGACACAAAATGCTGGAGTAACTTTCATGGGGCAGGCAGCAATCTGGAGAGATGGAAAGGGTGACGTTTTGGGTTGAGACCGTTATTCAGACTAATCAACTAGTCAACTCAGGCAGTTCACTGGTCAGTGGAAGATCTGACCTTTTTTCAGCTGAGCCCTAACTGGTATTTTATAAACATTTAACACTATTTATTTCCGTTGTTCTTTATTCTACTTTCAATAACGCCAATATTCCTCCAAACTATTTTCATTGCCTCAACAACTTGTCCTGCCTTCAAAAATTAATGTACTTAGATTTGCATCTCTGCTCATATGCATCATTTGAAATTGTACAATTTATTTTTAATACCTCAACTCATTAGTTCTATGAATATGTAAAACTTCACATGTGTCATGTGCTTGCCTGTTTTATTGATGTAGTGATGTGGTCCTGAAATCCATTACAGGTGACCTTCAAGGGCCTGTCCCACTTGGCTGTCATTTGCGAGTCACGCAGGTGGCGCACGAAGATTTTGTGAATACCAAAATCCTGGGGCACCCAGCGCGACCGTGCGTCACTGCCTACGTCACCACGCACCATGCGTGCGTACTGCATGCCATGCACGCGTAATGCACGCCATGCACGCGTAATGCACGCGCGTCGTGATGCATAAATTATGTCGCGTAATTTATTAAGCCAAAGCTGACATGTCAAGTGTGACTTTGGTACATTTTTTATATTATCAGATGACAAGATTACTCAGAAACTTGATTAACAGTAAATCGAGGTCTACAGTATGGAATTCAGAAAGACAATTAGGTCACAAAGAGAATGAGATGATTCTCCACAAATTAACAGTAGATCCAAATTTCTATTACAATGATGGGTGCACACATAATCAATAAAATTCCTGTTCGGCTTTGTCTGTGATTTCCTGTCACCACATTAGCACTTTCCACATCCATATTGAATTATTACACCTCACTAGTGCTTACCCTACAATAATCACAAATAATGAATTCCGTAAGGGAAAATTTCTGAAAACCCAAATGGCCTTAAAGTGGGGCTCACATGCACTAAGCTTTTCATTGTTTATTACATTCTCAAGTTTTGTATGATTTGTAAACATCATCCCTGTCTACATATAAAGATCAGAATGCATCAAAAAAGATGGCAGCTCCTGATATCAGTCTCTGGGAAACACCACAATATACAGTAGGTAATTAACCAAACTGCCCATTACTTCTCTCCAGAGATGCTGCCTGTCCCGCTGAGTTACTCCAGCATTTTATGTCTATCAAGCAGATTGAATGTCAGACCAGCTGTTAAACAGAAAAGCCAATGAATGCTTGACTGATTGCAGCACAGAGAGATCATGATCACCAAGTTTGAAAGGATGTTATTGCATTTTCCCTCCTCCTGTTTTATCTTTATGATATGGCTGCTTCCAAGACACAATTCATCTGACTTACCAGCAGAAACTTAAATCAAGCTCACAACTGCACTGTGGGAGTTTGATGAAAACATTATAATGTTCTGCTTCTCTATGACAGACTGATGTACACTAGGCAATCAACAACTAAATATCTCAATAGGTGTCTATGCAACTAGTTGGGACTGTGATTTGTGTTCTTAACTTTTCTCGACCTGTAGTCACTGATTTGTTGTTTTTTTGCAGTGGTGGGGAGATGAGATTAGTAAGGAAAAATTTGGTTCCTGATATATTGAGTGCTACCAGCTTTTTCTGTTGTTAATATAATGGCAGAGAACTGAGGTCCCCGTAATGCAAAAGCATCTAAACACGCCAAAATTATGATTTAATTGAATATAACTACAATATGAGGAGATAGAGAAATGCATGTATGATCCTTCTGAACCGAGGAATTACTTAATACGCATTCTAACATACCTGTACATAGATGCATAGCTGAGAAACAGTAATTTCTTATGGAAATGGATTACTTCTCAAATAGTTTCTTAACATGTCATTCTTTTATTCTGTGAACTATGTAAAACGTATTTATAGATATTCCTTGAAGATGGATCCACAAGAGACGGTCATGATTTATTCATGGCAGTCTGCTATGGTCTCCATATTTGAGTTAATCATGCCAAATCAAAGTTTAATTGTTGCTGTTGTGTAACACTCTATATATAACATATAAAGGAAAATAAAGCATGACGGCTATTGTTTATGTATTCAACACCTGTTGTGAGTTTAATCTTGTAAATTGGTTCGGAATAAGCAGAGCTTTATTTGATATCTACTTCCGTCCTACTGAAGTTCTGAAGTGGAGTTCATGAAGCACAGTTTAGTTTAGTCTATTATTGTCACGTGTGCCAAGGGACAGAGAAAAACTTTTTTTGTTGCGTGCTATCCAGTCAGTGACAAGACTGCATGATTACAATCAAGCTATCCACAGGGTACAGATATAGGATAAAATGAATCATGTTTAGTTCAAGTTGAAGTCCAGCAAAGTCTGATTAAAGATAGCTAAAGGTCTCCAATGAGGTGAATGGTAGTTGGTGAAGGATGGATTCAGTTGCCTGATCACAGCTGGGAAGAAACTATCTCTGAATCTGGAGGCCTGCATTTTCACACTTCTGTACCTCTTGCCTGCTGAGAGAAGGGAGAAGAGGTCGTGGCCAGGGTGAGACTGGCCCTTGATTATGCTGGTGGCCTTGTCGAGACAGCGTGAAATGTGGATTGAGTCAACGGAAGGGAGGTTGGTTTGCATGATGATCTCAGCTACGTCCACAACTCTGCAATTTCTTGCGGTCTAGGATGGAGCTGCTCCCAAACCATGCTGTGATGCAACCCGATAAAATGCTTTCTATGCGCTTATGCTCTGATATTGCGGTTTTAGCAATGTTTAATCAATGATTAACTTCTACATCAATGTGTTGAATTGCTTTCCCCATCTCCAAATGAGAATTGGTGGCAGGCAGGAGCAGCAGAGGGAAATGAGGGGTGAGCAATGGATGGGGCAGGGATCCAGGGGGAGGAATGTGCGGTGATAGGGGGCTGGAGGGAAAGGTGGGAAGAAGGGAGTGAGTGAGAGAACCAGGGTAGATGGAGCCATACACAGTGGAAAAGGCCCTTCGGCCCAACTTGTCCACACCAGCTGACCAGATAGGAGAAAAAAGGGACAGAGGGGATGTGAGTTAACTGAACTTGGAGAATTCAATGTTTATGCCATCGGGTTATAGATTACCCATGCAGAGTATGAGGTGCTGTTCCTCTAGTTTGCAGTTGGCCTCATGCTGGCAATGGAAGTGGCCGAGGATGGGCACATTCCAAGCCCAAGGCCTTTTGTGCTTTGTTCGAACAATGCTAAGGAATACTCCAGGATTATTCATAAATAATTATTTCTCGGAACCAACAGGATAGTAAAGTGAGCAGTGAGCAGAGAATCCATTGGCATTGTTTAAACGTTGTTAAGTTACTGTCACTTTGGTTAATAGCCACAGGTGCCAGATGTCAACCTTCAGCTGGTAATGAATGGCAGTAGTTAGAAGGTAATGAAGGTAGTGAAGCAGTGGAAAGGAAGAAGACAGGAAACAGGGCACACTGAATTACAACATCTGAGTAACATGTATCACTTCATCGAATGACAACTCTCCAGCAGGGAAACAGCCTATTGATGAGGTCAAAAGTACAGTCTCATGCAGTGCTGAGTCTGAACAAATGAGATAAATGCCGGGTTAACAATTTTTGGAAGCTTTAATGAACGAAGCACAACAGATGTGCAGATCTTTAAAGCTTTAAGTTATTCAATACCATGTGCTAATGAACCAAAGTGTACAGCAAGCATTTGAGCATGATAATATAGACAGCTTGACCCGCAACATGTCCAACAACTAAGAGGGAGACAAATTAAATAGTTAGCTCCAGTGAGCATCAAGAATGCTTGTATCTTCTCACATTCCTACCCATTGTAATTTAAACATGTAACATAAAATGCATGAAAAATGTTTGCATTATTAAACACATAAGCTGCATTATTAAATGAATACATGAATGAAAATGCTTCAGGATAGCAGTTGATTTTCTAATCTAATTGTCTGGAAATTCATCTTCAGCTGCAAATACTTTTCTTATCATCATGCACAAAAATTCAAAGGCAGTGTACGGAAACTGACATATTGTGTAGCAATTGAAATGCTACCTTCAGGGGATGCATTTCTTAATATGGTATTCTTAATTGGTATCTTTGCCTCACTGTGTCCGGCTGACAAATTTCTAGAATGGCTGGGTGGACAGGGGGGGTGGAGAGGGTTTGCTTGAGAGTTGTGGAATGCTAATACCCAAAGATGGACTCACCAATCTGATTATGGAATGGAATACTTTAATGTCAATGTACGCCAGTTCCTCCTTTGTTCTCTCCCCCCCCCTCCTACTCCACATCGGTTTCCCCACACAGGGACCTCCATTGCACTTCCCCCACCCCCCCATCCTCACAGCGGTCCCCCCATGCCCTCATTGACTGTCAACCCACAATCTGATGTGTCTGCAGGTTGTGGATTTGACTCATTCTGTTCCTGCTTGTCCAGCGAGGACCGGAGAACCAGAGAGGAGGGTGGAGGGAGCCGGCGTTGGTGGACGCAAGAGCAATGGGCCGGTAAGAGAGTGAACCAGGGTCTTACCCTGAAGGTTGGCTGCGGGAGGCATTGCAGCAGGGGTGCAGAAGCTGAAGGTGGCCGGGTGAGGAGAGGGACGACGGTTCGCTAGACAATCCAGACGGAGAGGCCGGCTAGAGGTCTGGGGCTCACCTGGTTCGGGCGCTGCTCCAGAAGACTGAGCCCACTCCAGAGGACTGGACGGGGCTGGACTTTGAAAATGGTGCCAAAACCTGGTGATTCCTGCTATCGGTCTCAGTGGACTACTTCTATACACTTTGGTCTAATCTTGGGATTGTATGGGGATTAGATATGGCAATACTTTACTGAACTGTATGCAAAGAAACAATTCCACTGTACGTCTGTACATGTGATAATAAACACCCACTGAACCAATGCTACACTCCAATGGTAGAGTGGAACAGTGATAGCAGTAATATTATTTCATGCTTCGGGACTGCAACATCAACCTCCCCTCCCCACCCACTTTTCCCACAACATCTCCTCCCTCCTCAGTATCAACCCCCTCCCCTACCAGCATCACCCCGCCCCCAACACAGCATCACTCCTCAACAGCACCGCACACCCTGCAGCCCCCACAGCATCACCCCCACCCCAACGCCCACAACATCCTCTCCCGCCCAGCATCACACTCCCCAGCCCCACCCAGCAACAAAGCCCCCCCCCCTCCTTCCACTTCAAAGGATTATTAAGGATCTAACTATGACATTCCTACATATCACTTGTGCCCCTGCAATTTCTCCGCTATGGCCGTTTAATCTGCACATCAATTTATTAAAGTTGATAATAACACATGCATTATATAATCTATGGATATCATAAAACAAAATGTGTATTGAGAGCAGAGTAGGCCACAGTCTCTGAAACCATTTAATAAGATGACGATTGAGACCATAAAAAGATTACGAGTTGTTTAGAATGGTGAATTGAAGTGATAAGTACCACCTGGGGGGCGCGGCACGATTGGCAGCCCCGCCAACATTGTGCCTCTTTTCGTCTTTTAAATTTTTTTTTAGTGTGTTTAAAAATTTGGTGTAAATGTTCTACGGTTTGTTTTATGTGTGGGTAGTGGGAGGGGGAGAGGGTCGGTGAAAACTTTTTTTCCAATCTCTTACCCTGCCGGAGATGCAATTGTTTTCCGGATCGTATCTCCGGTCGTTCTGCGACCTAACATCCTCTTCGGACTGACCTTGGGGCCCCACCGCGGGGCATGGACTTAACATCGGAGCCGATCCCTTGCCTGTGGACTTTACGTTGAGAGCTTGCAGTCCCTGGAGAGGCCGAGTCGGGAGCTCCAACGACGCAGAGGTTCGACCAGCCCCGACCCGAGGTCCGATCGCCCGGCGCGGGGGAGCTGACATCCCCCCCGATGTGGGAGCTGATCGCCCCGACGTGTAGGGCCCAAATGCTGCCGGCTACGGGAGTCATGATCGTCCGGTCAACGGAAGGCTCGAGGCCCCCGACCGCGGGAGAACAAAGAAGGGGATTGAACTTTTTTTCGCCTTACATCTCAATGAGGAATGTGGAGGAGTCACTGTGGTGGATGATCATGTTAAAATGTATTTTGTGTGTTCCATTGCTTTTTATATGTATGACTGACTTGGCAAATAAAATTCCGCATTTATTGCAAAACATACTTGGCTAATAAAGTATTATTGTATAGTATTGTATAAACAGTTGGATGTTTAAGGTTGTCTCTGCAAATTCAACAGATCTGATGGGCAGGAGGCAAGGCCAATGAGAAACATCTCATGCTTTCTGAATAAAAGAGTCTGATTGCCTGGCACCTTAAAACATTTACTCTCTTCAAAGCTGGAACGTCACAGCCATAGTTTATACCATCTACAAGATACACTATTGCACTTCACTAAAAAAGCTCAATAATAGAATGCACAGGAACAAACCCCTTCAGCCCACTGAGTCTATGTTAATCATCAAGCATCCATTTACTTCAATCTTGATCCTCCAGATGGGTCATGACCCAAAACGTCGCCTATCCTTGTTCTCTAGAGATGCTGCCTCAGTTACTCTAGCACATTTCCCCAAACATTACTTCTTTTAACCCGAGGGACTAGAGTAGGAGTTACCAACATACTTAATTTCCCATCCCAGCCTGATTTGGTTCCTTAATCTACACTAGATTAAAATCTTGAAACTGCAAATTTGAGTAAGTGTTGTGCAACCACATTCTCAAGGACAATTACATCTGGTCAAGGAATGCTGGCAAGTTGCTGTGAGGCAATAATTAAAGGTAACTACTCTCAGCCTTGGAGCTCTGTGAACAGAAGTGGGATCAAAGGAAAGAATTTACAGTCAGCTATGCACAAATATCCCAGGCAAACAGCAAATACCTTACTTCCAGGGCAACTCATTATATAAAGTTGCCATGAATGTGACCAATTGAAATGAGGGGGCAATTGAATATGTAGCTCTGACCAATGCATAACAACTGAAAATGGTCATGATGGCCATGAACGCAGAAATCACACCTCCCGGATTATTTATGTGCATTCAGTACTAAAAGGATTTACACTCCATCAGCATGCTTTGCTGCAAGAACTTTCTGCAGGTGTGTTAATAATTCTCCACAGTTGCCAAGATGCACTCATTGTGCGGTCGTCTACCTTGCCACAGACAAGTGGACACAACGCTTGTCTATTCAGAGACAAAGGTTAATACTTTACATCTGTCAGGGTTAGCTCTGCACTGCGGGGATTATGATATAATCCTGACCTCTGGTGTCTGTGTGGAGTTTGCACATTCTCTCTGTCACAGTGGGGCTCCCCTCCAAAGATAGACACAACATGCTGGAGTAACTGAGCGGGACAGGCAGCATCTCTGGAGAGAGGGAACGGGTGACGTTTCGGGTCGAAACCCTTCTTCAGACTGAGTCAGACTCTCTGTCTGAAGATAGGTTTGGACCTGACACGTCACCCATTCCTTGGCAACCCATTTACTGGTAGGTAAATATCTACTATATTTTACTGCTTAGTGTAGACTAATGAGAAAAAATAATTAAAGGTCATGTATGAGGTGGAATAATTTCAAGACCAAAGGGAAATATGAAGAGTAATCGGACTAATGAACCTTTACTGCATGTGGTCAGCTGTTTTTTTCAATACACATGGACATATATTCCTTTAAGTATTTTCCACAATTTTACATGCCATGATATATTACACACTTTTTCTGCCTTCCCAACTACCTTTACATTTAGCAGCTTCCCTTTTATGCCTCATGCCAACTATGCTTCTCGATAACTAGGTGGTCTGGATTTTGGAGTTAGCTGAAGGAGGGTCAGAAGAAGGGTCCCGATCAAAAACGTCACCAGTCCATTCCCTCCCCAGATGCCGTCTGACCTGCTGAGTTCCTCCAGCACTTTGTGTTTTGCTCAAGATTCCACCATCTGCAGTTCCTTATGTCTCCTTTGGGAAGTAACCAGGTTTTCTTACAAAGAACACATTTGCTCTGCACTCTATGTCTTCCTTGAACATCTTCCATTGGTCTGGCACTGACTTGCCTACAAGGAACTGCTTACAGTCCGCATTGGTGGAGTAATTTCTCAGAATGACCTATCGTTACCCTTTTCCAAAACTACTGCAAATTGAATTATTAGACTAGTTGAAATTTCCCATTATTTGTTTTTGGACATAGAAAATTGTCTGCACATTTCCTCTTCTAGCCCCTCAGGCTGACAGTGCAAATGTTATAGTGCCTTTATTGCTGTTTCTTTTGGCCTAGACAATCTCACTGGTTCCCTAACATTTGGGCTCTCATGTATTCATCCAACATCAGGAAAAGGGGGGGGGAGAACAAAAGGAGGAGCCGGCGTATTTTGGAACGTTGCCAGCGACGTATGTGGCCGCTATTTGTATACGGTGGGTATACAAGCAAAGAATCTCACTGTGCCGAGTCAAATGTGACAATAAATTATCTTATTCCATCCCACCCCATCTATTAAATTAATTTTACATCTTCCTAGGGCAGTTCAACAGTAGTTTACCTCATTAAGGTGGTATTTGTTTCTTTCAATGTGTCTTTTGAAAACATTTTCCAGGATCCTGTAAAAGTATGGAGAAAAAAAAAGAGAGATTTAATTTAATTTTAACTACAATTGCACAATTATTATTGTGTTGTTGGGGCCTATTAAGATGCAGCGAGTAAGATGTTCATTGTTCATTTGCTGGTACATATGATAATTAAACACACTTGACTCCTGACTCTACATTAAGTAAAAGACAAAGTGCTGGAGGAATTCAGCATCTGTGGAGGGAAATAGACAGATGTCATCTAGGGTTGGGAATCTTCTTTAGACTGATGGAGTGGAGGGGAGAACGCTGGTAGGGGTGAGGCAAAAAGCCACCCCTTCTCCTTGCTCCTCTTTACCAGTTTTTTTTAAAGGCAAGGCAAGGCAAGGCAACTTTATTTATATAGCACATTTCATACACGAGGCAGACTCAAAGTGCTTCACATAAAAACATGTCATACAATAAATGAAATAATAAAATGAAATAAAATAGAGGAACTAAAAGAAAAGAAAAGCAAAATTAAAAATGCATTATAAAAAGTGCAAAAGTTAAAAGTGCAATGTAGTTAAGATTTAGCTGAAAGCTAAAGTAAACATAAAAGTTTTCAGTCTTATTTTAAAAGTGGTCAAAGTTGAGGCAAGTCTTAAATCTTCAGGAAGTTTATTCCAGCTATTTGATGCATAGTAACTAAATCCTGCTTTCCCATGTTTTGTATTTACTCTGGGAATCACTAGCAGATTGGTTTCAGAAGATCTTAGCGGTCTAGAAGGCTTATATAATGGAAGCATGTCAGTGATATACTTTGGCCCTAAACCATGTAGTGATTTATAGGTGAGCAGCAGGATTTTAAAATCAATTCTCTGACATACAGGGAGCCAATGTAAGGATTTAAGAATTGGTGTAATGTGTTCAAATTTTTTGGTCTTTGTTAGAACTCTAGCAACAGCGTTCTGAACAAGCTGTAGCTGCCTGGAATTCCTCCAGTACTTTGTTTCTTACTCAATATACCGGCATTTGTAATCTCTTGTGTCTTCTTTGCACTTTACATTGCTCTCTTTGTGTTAAAGGCATAGAGGCAATTTTGTTGGTAAAAATGTTGTTAATATGATGTTAATAAAGTTGTTAATATTATCTATGTAAAGGTTTTCAAAACACCCAAACCTACAATTAGCAAGAAGATCACGAGCAAAGGACACATTGGGACACGACCACTACTAAATGCAAGTTGTCACTGCAAACTATCCTAAATTGGTAGTGATGATAATGAAAGAACAGCAATCTCTATCTAAATTCAGGAACTCTCACACCAACAGAACCATTGACTACATGGACTGCAGGTGTTCAGGAAAGAGCTACACTTGCGGACAACTTACGAGAGAACTTTCCTGGGATGCTCACTTTCTGTGAATCAAAAAGGTGGAGCAAGTCCAGTTGAATTGATGCTCCATAGATTTTAGGACCAAATAACACAGATAAATGGTCATCTGCTGAAGTACCAGTGGTGTACCTACCACCACATTCAAATCAGTACAAAGAAAACGCTGAGTAAGTATATTTTGTGTGTTATACTTTACCAAAAGTTAAAATTAGCATGCATGATGAAATACTCAGATTGACAGAAACAGATGAGCATTCAATGTTTAAAAAAAAAAAAATCTTCTTGGGAGACAACCGTGTCCACCAATGCATATCATCTGTGGAGGAAACAAGTGTGCATGTGTTTGGACTAAAGATTGTCCTATTTGGTGCATGGCAGTCCATGTCTTTAATTCATAGCTGGAAGATTACTCCTCTGGAACGTAGTTACATTTGTAGCTGAAAATTACAATTGTAAAATTGTAGCTGGAAGGAAATTATATTAACTTACTTGTTGGAATGATAACCTCTGATCAATATATCATCTGTTACTTCTCTGAGAAACTGTAAATATTTCAGTTCGTTATCCCTGAATAAAAGCATGATATAAAAAAAGCATTATTAATCTGCGCAACAGTTGATCAAACTGACATGGTTTGGTCAGATCCTGTTTAAATACTGTATCCAGTATGTGCACTACACCTCAAAAAGGAAAGACTTGTAGATTCTCCAGATATAATACCAGGCTAAAAAAATGTTGACCAGCCTTCCCCTGTTCTGATATCATTTACTCTGGCGATTTGAAAAAGCTGAATCCAATGTTTTTTGCAGTATCCTGCCACCCATATTGATTTAATGTAAATGTTCACACTGCAGTGTTCAAACATTGTCTTTGAAAAACAGAAGAATCAGAGGAATATTTATGTGGAGGAAGTGACATCCTGTCATATCCTTGGTGAAACTCCATGAAAAAAATACAGCCCGCGATGTCTTTCCTGAAGAGGTTCCTAATATTCCTCGTGTGCTAAGTAATTCAAAAGCAAAGCAGAGCAGATTCTAGAAAATGTAAATGGTGGAACAAATACAAGAAAAGCACAGCATCTGTGAAAAGATGAAGAGACCAACAGAATTAACATTTCAGACTGATGATCTTTTGAAAGGATTAACCAACTAACCAACCTGATCTGCCGGTGGCCCAGCACTTCAACTCCCCCTCCCATTCCGAATCCGACCTTTCTCCAAGGCCAGAGTGAGTCCCACCGCAAATTGGAGGAGCAGCACCTTATATTTCGCTTGGGCAGTTTACACCCCAGCGGTATGAACATCGACTTCTCCAATTTCAGGTTGTCCTTGCTTTCTCCCTCCTTCCGCTCCCCTTCCCAGCTCTCCCTCAGCCTGCTGTCACCGCCTCTTCCTTTCTTCTTCCCGCCCCCCCCCCCCCACCTCCACATCAGTCTGAAGAAGGGTCTCGACCTGAAATGTCACCTATCCCTTCGCTCCATAGATGCTGCCTCACCCGCTGAGTTTCTCCAGCATTTTTGTCTAACTTCGATTTTTCCAGCATCTGCAGTTCTTTCTCAAACAAATCTTTTGAAAGGAAGTAATTTAACTTTGAAACATTAACTGTGTAGGTGGGCCATAATTCCTCAATCCTAGTGGTGCTTGCAGGCAGTACTGGTTTACAAATTCTGGTGTTAACATGCTTGGTTTTACAATCTATTATATGGCCAATTGGGAAGTCATTATACATTCTGTATTTATTGTACAAACGTGAGATTTAAAAATCTGCCTTACCATGCCAACATTGATTTTGCTAAAGGTGATCTTTGCATTTTCTTAGCCAGTCTTGTAGGACTGCATTGCTGCATTTATAAACAAAAAAAAAATCACAAATAATATAATCCATTAAAATAATCCCATTAACTTTACCCTGTGGAAATTTAAAGAGTTTCTTCAGTAATTAAGTTAAAAAGAGCCTAATTTAATAATCATAAAAATGGCTGGTTAAAGTATTTTTTACCTTGTGGGAAAATTATGCTAATCATTACATGAAATATCATCCGGACACTGCAGGTGGGAGTTCTCCAGCACAGTATAAGCATCTTGTTCTACTGCGCCTGCATCCTTTAACCTACAGCTTTACTGTAAAAGAGGTCACTCAATATTAATTGTTTTTTAATTGTACACTAGGGTTGGTTGCAGTGTATGTAGAATGAATATAATTTTGATAATGATAAACTCTACCAGGTAGAAATCTATCTTCTTCATTTCACATCTCCACCCACTACAAGAAACATGCCAAAGTACTGCAAGAAGTGTCAAACTTGCAGCAGAAGCTGTAACAACAGTTATCAAGACTGGAAAGCAGAAGTATTGTTATGTTTGCTCGTTAAATCTAGATGGTAATTTGGTAAATGTACGAGCATTGTTACGAATGCCACTCTCTCAGATGCTGCGGTTAAACCTCAACTCAGAGAAAATGCCCAAAGAATTAAACAACCATTTGAGATTTTACTAATATAGAAGTGTTGAATAGCATAAAACAGGAAGAGAACATTTGATGAATCTTTCAGAGAATGATACATTTGGTCCTACCTCTCTGGTCTTTCTCTCAATCCTTCTCATTTTCATTCCTCGAAGTACTGGTCCAATTCTCTTCTGAAGGCTATCACTGAATCTGTATCCTGAGATTGTTCCTTCATAGATTGACTCCAAATTCTGCGTTAAAGAGCATCTCCTTACTGCATTCGTTGCTCCTACTATCTCAGTTAGAATCCTCTTAAACTGCTGATTCAAGCAAGTCCTTCATTTTCTGCAGTGGTACGAGATGCGCTGAACCATGCATCTTATCATTTGTTGCCAAGTGATTTGCTGCGGTTCTCTGCTCCCATGGGAAATGAATAACTGTGGAGATTGCCTCAATTGGTCTATGGCATGGACAAACACTGAGAATTTTCTTTGAGGTATAGATTCTTGAATCAGTTCTCACAGATTCTCACGACTGCAATATCAACATTAACAAAAGCTGACCATAACATGAAAGAGACAGCAATGGTTTTAGAGCTTATTTGTTGCTCTATTAGCTGAATGTAGCCTTGCCATCTAGCAATAGCACCCTGTCCTCCATCACTCTCATTAAATGTATTCATCTAAAGGTGATTGGAACACTGAGTCCTTGCCAACTCTCAGAGCCAGCCCATTAATTCAATTTACAAATGTATTTCCCTGTTCTCTCTCTCTCACAGACCTCCAGTCTACTCATATCCACCTACCATCGACCTGCAACAGGGTAGAAGCGAGAGGAAAATGGAGCACCCAAGGAAGACTTGCACAGTCACAGGGAGAACGTGCACACTCCACATTGACTGCAACAGAGGCAAGAGTGAATCCTGGCTTAGTGAAGCTGTGATGCAACAGCACTACTTGCTGCACCACTATTCCGACTTTGTCATTCGTTTTTCAGTAAACTTTCAGCTTTTTTACTTTCTTTTCTCTGTGGCATGTAAAACTTTGGCAATTTAATCGTCGGCGATGTTGTTTATCAGACAAAAAATTGCCATTTCCCCCCTCGCTAAATGCACAATTTGCTGGTATGTGCAGCATTGTACTGCTTTTTCAAAAACAATTTTAATAGGTTTCAATCGTACCAAATTTGGAAGTGAAGTACATCGAGTGTGCAACCAAGGATGAATTGTGCAGTCATGTTACAGATAAAACATCAGAATGTCAGAACTTGTAGTTGATATTGTTTGCCACTGTCTACATCCAGATTTACCTGAACAGGGGCTTTGTCTGTATTCCTGTGGAGAAAAATATAAGTTATTAGAAAGATGAATTTGAATGTTTGCATATTGGGATACAATTTCATGATGCTTAGCTCCAGCTACAAATTTGAAAGACATAACAACTTGCCTTAAATGTTTCCCAGTCCCATGTAGATCCAATAAATTTCCCCTGCCTTGCCTTTGCTTATTAGCGATTCCTTGACTTGACATGGTTCACTAATCTTCCCTAGCAATGATCTGATCTTGTGATCCTTAGCTGTACATGCCTTGGTCTTATTAGTCTTCACAGTCTCCACCACAGCGATCAGAGTCCCTTACACCTTATTAACCTTTGCTGGCCCTATCCTCCACCCTCGTCCTCCCTTGCTCTAACCTGACCTTTCAGCCTTACTAGGACTAGTCCACCAGCCTTTGCTGAACCACAATGCCCACTAACATTTCCCTGGCCTTACTTACCTCAAAGGTCACCTCTGACCTTCATTTGCCTCACTAGCTTTTTGATTTGGCAATACTAGCCTTCCTTCACCCCTGATTGATCCTGTTGATCTTTCCTGGTTACTGTCTGGCTCGAACAGCTTTCCCTTACCTTGACTTCCCCCACAAGTTATCACTAACCTTCATCTGAGAAGATAATTTATTTAAAAGTAGAATGCGCCTCCACAATTTGTGTGAAACCCTCATTTCTTTAACCCATAACATGTTAAACATTTTGGTAAGCTCCTTGTTGCTGAACTGAAGAGCGTGCTGGGTTAAGGATCTTGAATTTTTTTTTTAAATCACCCTTTTCGGAAAAGGTAATATTCCATTGCTGCATTAATAAAGCAAGCATACTTGGTACCTTTGAAGATTTATTAATAAGGCAGATCAATGAAATCACTTCAAAGTACTTGCTGAAAATACTTTCCACTACCTTCAAATCTTATTTTCCTCAAATATCTGAGGACACATTAATTATTCTAAAAAATGTCATCATCCTGTCAGCCAGCATGATTTTTCAAGCATCTTAAATGCACAAGAAGCATGCCCCTGAGGCTGGCGGATAACATGGGCTTGTCTAAACACTAGCAGTGGCTGGATACAATGGGTATCATTATGGGGTAAATGTGCACCATGCCAAAGATTAGAATGGGCAGTCTGCAAGTCCAAGAGAATTGTCTTAGAAACTGCACACTCTGTGCATTGGCTTCAGATTCCTACAGACTATCTGAACATTTAAAGAACCTGTCAATGCCACCTTAAAGGGAGCTCTTATTGCACATCGTAGTTACAACTTGCCTCTTTTTGGGCGCTTTATAATAGCGGTACTTTGAAAGGAACGACTTTGATGCTTTCTTCAAAATTCTTGGAGTAAAACACTGATTTTCTTCCGTAAACCAATTGGAATGTTTAACAAGGATGTCTCCGCAGAATGTTTTCTTTTGAGGATCTTCAAATGATCTGTTTGTCAAGTGTTTGTCAATGAACCTGACTGATTGGTTGCAAGGAATTATAGATCTTCCATGGCTACTCATTCTGTAGTCTATAAGATGCGATGCACCTGAAGTGATAACATCTTGAATGGTTTCACTTGGTCTGGTATTGACTGAAGAAACTGGCTTTGAGATTTTTAGAGGAAATATATTTGAGAGATTTATTTCTTGTCCATTAATTTGTTCTGATGATAGGTTGCCGTGGAAGATATTTGTAGATTTTTCTGGATTGCCTTTAAATATCTTCATTGAAGTAAGTCCTTTTACAGAAGGTATCTGGTCAATGAAAACAAATGAAAATAAATTAAAAGGGAATAATATTTCATTGAAGTAATGTTATATTTACATTAAACATTACCAAGAAGCGCTCCTACGTTCCACCTAAGTTTGTTAAATGCTTTCTATTAAATCCTTTTAAAACACATTAATACCCAATGATTACAGTATTACCCTTGTGACATTGAATTCTCCAAGTTTAGGTAACACTTCCCTCTTCCCTGTGCTTCACCCTGTTGGGCACCCATTTTTTCCACTATCCTGCCTCCCCTTTCCCTTTCCCCCACTATTCCTCCCTCTCGCTTCACATTTAATTCCTCTTTCCTTATCATATACCCCTTTGTCTCCTATTTCATCTTTAGCCATCTGCTAATCAAACACAGAGCTGTCACAGAGCTGTAATTTAACATCAAATATCCTTAAAAAGTGTCAAATTGAAAAGGAAAAGAGATAATCCTGTTCGTAAAGAATAAAATGAAAGCTATAGAAAGGGAGGATCTCAGCTTAGAAAATTAAAAGTTAGAATCTGTTATGGAGAACGTAAAAAATGGGAAAGGGCAGCAACCATTTGTGTGAGTCGTGTACATGGCCCCCAGACAGTAGTGGGAAGGTAGAGTATAAATCAGAAAAGTAAACACACACTCCTTACAATGGTGACAGAAGGAACTGCAATTGCTGGTTTACCACAAAAAACCCCACAAAATGCTGGAGTAACTCAGCACGTCAGGCAGCTTCACTGGAGAATACAGATAGGCAATGCTTTGGGACAAGACCATTATTCAGACTAATAGTAGTGAGGAGAGGGGAGATAGCTGGAAAACAGGTGGGCGCAGGACAAAGCCTGATGAGTGATAGGTGGATACAAGGAATGAGTAGGTTAACCTATGATGATTGTTTGCCGGCACTGGGCCTGTACTCGCTGGAATTTAGATGAATGAGGGGGGACCTATTTGAAACATACAAAATAGTGAAAGGCTTGGATAGAGTGGATGTGAAGAGAATGTTTCCACTACTGGGTCAGCCTAGGACTAGAGATCATAGCCTCAGAATTAAAGGACATTCTTTTAGGAAGGAATTGAGGAGGAATTTCTTTAGTCAGAGAGTGGTGAATTTGTGGAATTATTTGCCACAGAAGGCTGTGGAGGCCAAGTCAATTGATATTTTTAAGGCAGTGATAGATTCTTGATTAGGGCAGGTGTCAGAGGTTATGGGGAGTAGGCAGGAGAATGGGGTTAGGAGGGAGAGATAGATTAACCATGGTTGAATGGCGGAGTAAACTTGATTGGGCCGAATAGCCTAATTCTGCTCCTATCACCTATGGCCTTATTACAACAATGAATCCACTAAAAAGAATGCTTTCTGTAAAGTGCTTTGTGGTTATACAAGGTGCTGCACAAGTGCATGTGTTTCTCTTTAACAATGTATACAAGAAAGAATGAAGCCAAAAGCTTAAACATTGGAAATTACTGAGATTCTGCAACCTTTGAACGAGACAATAATTACTTTATTTAACAAATCCTAATGGTTCTCATCTGGCACTGAGTTGGCGGATGCAGCAGATGTTCCCGAGAGAAGGAATGAAAAAGAGGTAAATAGTGATGGATGTCTTGAGGTTGGCTGATCAAACATATTTGTGCACGTGAATTGCAGAAGATTGTTTCTTTCATTGCCTCGTGGGAAATCTGAGTAAAAGTGTGTCAGATTTTAAAGATCTAGGCAAATGGTGATTTATGTTAGTAGCACAATCTATAAAGAACAAGAAACTCAATTTTCCAGATCTGAAACATTCACTGTTCTCTTTCCATAGATGTTGTCTGGTCTGTTGAGTTTTTATCAGCATTTTCTTTTTTTAATTTTATATAAGGTACAATAAGCAATCAAGGATGGACTCCATGTTACCTGAAGACCACTACAGCTCCCCAGTTACACCAAATATTTCCCCCCTTTCAAGGTTATGCCTCCCAAGATCAGCTGAGCGTGCTTTGGAATAGTTATGTCCAGAGGTAATAAATGAACCAGAAGTGGGTGAACTGAGACAGGGACAGAGACAGTTAATGTTAGAGGAAAGTTTAGCTGGAAATTAATGATGGAATGGGAATATGGTCATCAATCTAGCTTATCAATCTACTTTCAGACTGGTGAAGAGATCGCCTGTATTGTCAGCAGGCTTAGGTAGACAAAAATGCTGGAGAAACTCAGCGGGTGCAGCAGCATCTATGGAGCGAAGGAAACAGGCAATGTTTCGGGCCGAAACCCGCTTGTTGGACGTGGATCAAGTGACAATTATAGTGTTTAGGAGAGTCAATTTCATTTACTTCCAAGTTAAATGGTAGCAACTGCAGAATTAATACAATGGACTGTTGTATTTTACAAAGAGCAAAGCAATCTTAGCAAATATCAATATACAGTATGTGGTCATTTGGAGAGATAGAAACAACATTATTAACAGATCTGAAGAAAGGTGTTGATCCGAAACGACACCCATTCCTTCTCTCCAGAGATGCAGGCTGTCCCATTGAGTTACTCCAACATTTTGTTTCTATCTTCATTATTAACAGATTTCCAGAGAAAAAAACACATTAAAAACCATAGTAAACATATTACAATTATATTGAGTGTTACTTACTCTGCATGTTGGTGGTGAGACAGACGTGGTGTTCATTTGAGGTGATGAATGAAGGCGTAGAATTTGCTTCTGATACTTTTTTACTGCTTTTTTAAGCTTCTCCCTTTTCTGCTGATCACTGTCTATAAAATCAGAATAATTTCATTCTAATCTTGTTCCTCACCAAACATTGGCAGCAGCTTAATAAATGAATTAAATAAACCGCTGCGTTTTACAACGTGCAAGTAATCCCTGATGTCACCTCAAATATCAAAGAAACAGGAAATGCTGGGTCTGAAATTAAAACAGGAAATTATGGAAACTCTCGGCAGGTCAGGCAGAATCTGTGGTAAGAGAAAGTCTGCACTGATTCTTTGTAGATAATTAAAATTAAGAATATACCACGGCAACAGAACCCAGGGGACCAGCTCCTGCCTTACGACGGGTGTGCTATCTGTTTATGTTTTGTACTATTGTCTTGTTTTCTACACACTTTTTCTTTTTACTGCCTTGGACAATGAATATGTAATTTATGTATAACTTACATCAATTCACATGATGTCTGAGCCCATGTATCTGTGAAGCTGCTGCAAGTAAGATTGTCTTTATAGCTTTGTACCTCAATGTACTTGTGCATATGACAATATTTGACTTGGCTTGTTTTGAAAATACTGTGGACCATGAAGTTAATTAAATATGCAATGTTTTGATTTTGCAAGGATGTGTAATTGTTGCTCCAGTAAGTCTACGGTAGAACATTTATATAATGTTGTTCATGGCCTTAGAACATTCCCAAACAGCTTTTAATATAAAGTTTTTGTAGCCACTATTATAATCTACAGAACACAGCACAACGGATCTAACCCTCCACAAAATGCAAAGCTTGGTCAATCTTTTCAGGGTGGAGTAGGGAACGGGTGGCACTCAGAGTTCAGAGAAGGAAGGCAGATACCTGGTATAAGAAGTCAGGAGAATTTATATCTAAAATTGCACAGGAATTTCCCATTCCCCTTAAATCTATCTACCATTATTATTGCCCTTCACATACACGTGGATTGTGATCTTCTGTTTAATGCAAAGAATAATAATGATAAATCTGTGCATTGATTGAATGCGTGAGCACCAACTGAGATCATGCAATGTGCCCTATCTCCATTTCTGTGAGAGAATCATAGGACTTGCATTTCAGAGAACCCTGCTACAATGAACACCATGTTCCTTATCCAGCTAATGTCATCTTTCACAGAAAAGGTGCTTGACTTATAAGCATCATGTTGAACACTGCAGTCAGAGAAATTTAACTTGGCAGTGGCTTGACGGGATCAGTTGAAGTAAAGGTTTACTACCATGTAATCTCAATGCTTTAAAAGCCATTCCTATCAAAGGTGTTATTTTAAGATCATTGTGCAACAGACTGCATATCTGAGACTGCCCTTCTTCTCAAATAGTGGTGGCTGAGCTAGGTATCAACAAAAATACAAAGGGCATTCTATAATGTATGACACTAGAGAATATGATCAACAATACATTTGTCAGTCTGAAGAAGGGTTTCTGCCCGAAACGTTACCTATTTCCTTCGCTCCATAGATGCTGCTGCACCCGCTGAGTTTCTCCAGCATTTTTGTGTACATTCGTCTAGTTTGGTTTTAATTTAGTTTAGAGATACAGCGTGGAAACAGGGCCTTCAGCCCACCGAGTCAGCGCTGACCAACAATCACTCCTACACTACATTCTTGTTATCCCAGTTTCACTTCTAGGGGCAATTTACTGAAGCCAATTAACCTACAAACCTGCACATCTTTGGAATGTGGGAGGAAACCAGAGCACCCGGAGCAAACCCATTCGGTCACTGGGAGAACATACAAACACCGTACAGACTGCACCCGTAGTCAGGATCGAACCCGTGTTTCTGGCACAAAGGCAGCAACTCTACCACTGCATCACTGTGCCATCCTTCAAGTTATGTAAAAACATTTCGGCATCATTGCATTAACCTTTGTTGCTTCCATATACGTAAATCTTATTCACCTCATTTATGTTATAATATTAACACCTTCTGAAAAGTTCTGATCCTTGTAATTTTATTGGTTGGTACAAATACCAACAGGAATTGATAATAGGAAATCAAATTATTGGGGGGAATATATTGGGAGAACATTAAATAAAAAGATCCAGTGTTTGTGGCAAACACAACATTACATAAATGGAAAGACAAAATAGAAATGAGAGCTAGTAAGATGGATGTCGCTAAACCAGGCCCATCTTTGAAGAAGTTCTCCCCATATCCCAGAACTGATACCTGAGGACTTTGCTTGCCCGCCTTCACTGACCTGGCCGTGAAGTGAAGCAGAGAGCAATCTTGATGATGAACAGGAATTATTCAGTGCCCCTGGCAGGCTTCGACAGAATGTAAACTTAGAGAGAGCCTATCCTAATGTCAAATCCTGTAAAGCTTCTGCTCTTAAATTTTCAATATGTGTCTTGCATTTGGGGGTATTCAAAAACCCATTTTAAAGTGTTGCAAGTAGTTAAAAGTGATTAAAATTAGTTAAAAACAAAACTCAAATCAACACAGTGGCGCAGCGATAGAGTTGCATTTGCAGCGCTGGAGTCCGGGGTTCGATCCCAACTACAGGTGCTGTCTGTATGGAGTTTGTACATTCTTCCCATGACCTGCGTGGGTCTTCTTCAGTTTCATCCCACACTCCAAAGAAGTACAGGTTTGTATGTTAATTGGCTTGGTAAATGTAAAAATTGTCCCCAGTGTGTGTAGGATAGTGTTAATGTGCGGGGCCCGCTGGTCGGCCTGGACCCGGTGGGCCGAAGGGCCTGTTTCCATGCTGTATCTCTAAACTAAACTAAACTAAACTAAACAAAAATATTAAAGTAAAGGATTTCTTTGAAAACTACATTTAGCTTCCCAAAGGTTCAGGTTGATCCACCACTTTTGAAGTGAGTGATACTTCGGGTTCTATGCCACGTCTGACAATAGGGATTTCAGCGATTAAGCAAAATGGCAGATGCAATGCCGTCTATTATTCAGTAAATCTTGATATATGCCCGTTATTTGTTTGCATGGGAACTTCGGAACACCTTGGTAACGTTATGTACCACTGATTACAGGCGGCTTGATTCAGCCCATTATGATTTTACCATGAGTTAAAATTACTTTTAGAACTTTATCCATAGTAACATCTTGTACAGAACCACATCTAATAGCTGCAAACAGTAACAGTAACAAAAACTGGCTTCGGCTGCACAAAGACTAGAAACGAAAAGCATAGTTTACGAAAAAGAATCTATATTTCATTTTACTATTACTAAAAAAAATTGATTACAGATTTTTCAATTAATATGTGGCAGGGAAGCATAGTCGAATCTGTGATTTATGTATAATTGAAAAAGAAAGTTGACTGCATTAGTGAACAAAATGTTCTAGCTGGAACTAAATAAACAACATGAACCTGTCAACAGTCGCTATGGTTACTCCACAACTTGCACTTATAAACAGAAAGAAACAGTTTCAGCATTCTGCAACAGCAGAACTCAACCATGATGCTATTGAACATTTCCAGATAGCAATTCATTACAACTGAGCTGCAGCATCTTTGTTGGCTAAACAATGTTTCGTGACTGTTCATTTAGTTATAAATACTTGCATCGGATTGAATGGTTTGTTTCTAACACACAAATAAAGTGAAAACACTTTGGAACTAAATGTGGTAAATTAGAAATGGCCTTGTATAATGTCTCCAATGGTTATGAATAGCTGATGTTTCTCTTTTCCCTCTTTAACAAGTTTTCCTCTGTTTTCCTCCTAATTTTCTTAAGAACATTATTTTTAAATGGTCAAGATAAACCCTGTGTAAGAAGGAACTGCAGATGCTGATTGAAACCGGAGATGGACACAAAATGTTGGAGTAACTCAGCGGGACAGGCAGCATTTCTGGAGAAAAGGAATGGGTGAGGTTTCGGGTCGAAACCCTTCTTCAGAACCTGCTTCAGTTTATATAAGATAAACCCTGTGCCCTGCTAGGTTTGTGGGAAGGGTGGGGAGGAAGTCAAAATAATGTTCACTCACACCTTTTGGTGGGCAAATGCTAGAAGATTAGGATGCATGGGATTCACAGTGGCTTGGTTGTATGGATTCTGAAATGGCTTACTGATAGAAGACAGAGGACTGTGGCAGAGGAAGGTCAATATTCAGGCTGGAGGATTTCTACAGGGTTCTGCTCTGTGAACTCTGTTGGTTGTGATATATATAAATGACTATGGCGTAAATTTAGATGGGGGGGGGGGGGGGGGAAGGGTATTTGTTTACCTAAATTCCTCCATTGCCAGAGTGAGGCCAATATGCAAACTGGAGGAACAGCACCCCATATTCTGCTAAGGTAGCTTATAACTCAGCAGTATGAATGTAGAATTTTTAAGTTTTAGGACTCCTTCCTCCCCTTTCTCCCCCTCTTTTCCCTATGCCTCAATTAAGATATGCGCCCATTTTTTCTTTTCCCCAGTCTCCTTCCACCTAACCACCCTGGCCACACGCTCATTTCACTCCGGCCTTCAATAGGAAGGTATAGGAGCCTGAAAACAGTAACAGCCAGGTTCAGGAGCTGCTTCTTTCCTACAACTATCAGGCTATTAACCACAACAACCTCCACAAAAAACTCTGAACTACATGGATTGAGGTATTGTTTTTGTCTTATTGCAATATTATTGCTTGTTTGTTTTTTGCATATACATAACTGAATTTTGTTGTTGTTTATTATGGTATTTAAAGAGTATTATGTTAACATATCTGTTGTGCTGCTGTAAGTAATAATTTAATTGTTCCGTTTTGGGACATATGACAAAACTCTTGACTATATCCCTTCCTCTGGCTTCACATGTTATGCCTCTTCTATCCTTATCTCCTTCTTTTTGACTTTTTTTATCTCTGGTCTCTGTCCAACCATCTGACAATCAAACGTCCCCTCACATGTATCCACCTATCACTTGCTAGGCTTTGTCCAGCAACCACCTCCCCTCCACCACCACCTCTTCTTCCAGTATTCTCCCCCCTACGACAATCAGTCTGAGGAAGAGTCCCGAGCAGAAATGTTGCCTCTCCATGTTCTCCAGAGAAGCTGAGCCGCTGAGTTACTTTGGCACTTAGATGGGGCATCTTGGTCAAATTGGGCTGAAGGGGCTGTTTCTGTGCTGTATTACTCTGTTAAAATGATTTTAAAAATCATTGTACCAGTGGCAACAGTAGTGAAAACATCTAGTCCTCATCCAATACGCTTAAGAAAGTGCATTGTTGTAGAGAAAGAGTGGGTCTTGCAGATGGAAGGACTAGAATCAAAGACTGAATTACTTCCTTTTTAGTCATTACCATTTCATTCTCTGTTTCACAAAAGGGTAAAATGAATCCTTCAGGGAATTTTTGGGTTCATTTTTTTCTTAAAATGGTTTAGAAATAGTTCTGAACAGGTGGTGTGTACAGGAATGGCCTGTGTCTTTCCTAGAAAGTTGATTTGATAGATAATGGTGCAGATTTGACAGGAAGCTTTAAGATGCAGTTCTGGTCACCCCATTACAGGAAAGATGTGGAGGTTTTGGAAAGGGTGCAAAGGTGGTTTACCAGACGATGCCTGGATTAAGGGGATATTAGCTCCAGGTAGAGGTTGGACAGACTAGGATTGTTTTCTCTGGAAGGCTGGAGTTTGCAGGAAGATGCAGAGAAATGAGGAATCTGGACTATGTGCACGCAGATAAGAGTTGGTCTTGGCATCATGTTTCGCACAGATCGTGGACAAAAGGGCCTCTTTTATGCTGTATTAACATTTTCAGGTTTTCTAACACAGACTTTCTGGTAATTTTAGTCTTTCTGCTATGTTTGTTAAAATATGCTGGATAGAGACAGTTAGGTCAGGCCCAATAAACATTTAAATATTGTTTCTTTCTGTTTTAATATGAGATGTATTTGAGATTAGTTGTATTATGTGAACTAACTTTGGCCAATTTAGTGAGGTTTCTAACTTCCACTCTCATCCACCTGATCCTTCCACAATGGGAGAAATATCGAGTAAATTACTTTTTGACATGTGTGCTGAGCATATTCTCTTTACCAGACAGACAGCTAATCAATGACTGTAGAAGCAAATAATTGTAATACAATTGGGGTCCGAGACCTCAGTGCTAATGCAATAAGCTCAGCTTTCTTCACAGTGAGTTTTGACATTATTCCTGCACTTGAATGAAAATGGACAGAATTCCAATACTTTAAAAAGGGGTGGGCCGTGCGTGGCAAGCAGGTCCAGGTGAGGCATGACCATATCGCCACAGCAGGCCTGGCTCGCTGAACCCGCCTGGAGTGTGAGCCGCGTCCGAGACACATCCCCTGCTCAACCCCTAGGATCGGTAACTGGTGAGGATGGTAGAGAGAGTCGGCAACGGAAGCTGGACAAAGGCCCGATTTCAAGATGCCGGTGGATGGAGGAGAAGATCGGTGAGCAGACTATGGGCTCGCCTCCCGCACCCTTAGAGATGCTGTGGAGGTTCCAGGGTCGGCTAGGGAGCCGCCCTGGACACGGAGGCTGAGCCATGGTCGCGGGAGGTGAATGGATGGTGCATTCTGCAGGTGGAGGTGTCGGTGAAGTGGGCCGCTAGAGGCTCTGCAGCCACTGGGGAATCGTGTGGATTCGGCACCGCTTGAGGCCCCGCTGAGATGGAACGAGTGAATCAGACGCGGCCTGCAGCAGCTCGGAAAGGCAATGAAGGACACCAACAACATCGCCAGGCCAGTTCAACCCCTGCAACACTGACCCACTGCCATGGCCAGGCCACATGGGCCTTTAAGGCCAAGGCAAGACTCTGTACTATTAAGAACTTTGAAACTTGAAGGGCACAAGTTGGTGCCAGAAAAATGACAACTCTTTGCGTACTGCTTCGATGAAGTCTTCTGTTCTTACACTACAATTGTTGCACTTTTGTACTTATCTATTATTGTACTTATTTGATGTTACCTGATTGTATGCAAAACAATTAATTTCACTGTAGCTAAGTGCATGTGACAATAAAGTATCATTGAATCATCATTGAACAAGTACCTTGGACTCCATTTGCCATGGTATATGAAGGATGTAGTTAATCTGGAGAGAGTGCAGAGGAGACTCACAAGAATGCAAACTAGTTTGGAGAATTTGAGTTATGGGGAAAGTTTGAATAGGCTGGCTTGGTTTTAATTGCAGCAAATAAGGTTGAGGGGTGACACAATAGTGGTATATAAAATTACAAGAGGCATTGAAGCAGGAGATACTCAGAATCTTTTCCCCCATGGTCAAGATAGAGACACAAGAGCATGCAGGGTACAGATCTGGAACTGATGGAAGGACTCAGCAGGACAAACAGCATTTGTGGAGATGAAGAGATATTCATTTTTATTATGTCAAGACTTTGCATAAGCATTCAAGAAGAGGACATACAGTGGCTTGCAAAAGTATTCATACCCCTTGAATTTTTCCACATTTTGTCACGTTACAACCACAAACGTAAATGTATTTTATTGGGATTTTATGTGATAGACCAACACAAAGTGGCGCATAATTGTGAAGTGGAAAGAAAATGATACATGGTTTTCAAATTTTTTTACAAATAAAAAACTGAAAAGTGTGGCGTGCAAAAGTATTCAGCCCCCCTGAGTCAATACTTTGTAGAACCACCTTTCGCTGCAATTACAGCTGCAAGTCTTTTGGGGTATGTCTCTACCAGCTTTGCACATCTAGAGACTGAAATTTATGCCCATTCTTCTTTGCAAAATAGCTCAAGCTCAGTCAGATTGGATGGAGAGCGTCTGTGAACAGCAATTTTCAAGTCTTGCCAGAGATTCTCAATTGGATTTAGGTCTGGACTTTGACTGGGCCATTCTAACACATGAATATACTTTGATCTAAACCATTCCATTGTAGCTCTGGCTGTATGTTTAGGGTCGTTGTCCTGCTGGAAGGTGAAGCTCTGCCCCAGTCTCAAGTCTTTTGCAGACTCTAACAGGTTTTCTTCCAAGATTGCCCTGTATTTGGCTCCATCCATCTTCCCATCAACTCTGACCAGCTTCCCTGTCCCTGCTGAAGAAAAGCATCCCCACAGCATGATGCTGCCACCACCATGTTTCACAGTGGGGATGGTGTGTTCAGGGTGATGTGCAGTGTTAGTTTTCCTGCCACACATAGCGTTTTGCATTTAGGCCAAAAACTTCAATTTTGGTCTCATCTGACCAGAGCACCTTCCTCCACATGTTTGCTGTGTCCCCCACATGGCTTGTGGCAAACTGCAAACGGGACTTCTTATGGCTTTTTTTCAACAATGGCTTTCTTCTTGCCACTCTTCCATAAAGGCCCGATTTGTGGAGTGCACGACTAATAGTTGTCCTGTGGACAGATTCTCCCACCTGAGCTGTAGATCTCTGCAGCTCCTCCAGAGTTACCATGGCTGCTTCTCTGATCAATGCTCTCCTTGCCCGGCCTGTCAGTTTAGGTGGACGGCCATGTCTTGGTAGGTTTGCAGTTGCGCCATTTTCGGATGATGGATTGAACAGTGCTCCGTGAGATGTTCAAAGCTTGGGATATTTTTTTATAACCTAACCCTGCTTTAAACTTCTCCACAACTTTATCCCTGACCTGTCTGGTGTGTTCCTTGGGCTTCATGATGCTGTTTGTTCACTAATGTTCTCTAACAAACCTCTGAGGCCTTCACAGAACAGCTGTATTTATACTGAGATTAGATTACACACAAGTGGACTCTATTTACTAATTAGGTGACTTCTGAAGGCAATTGGTTGCACTGGATTTTATTTAGGGGTATCAGAGTAAAGGCGGCTGAAGACTTTTGCACGCCACACTTTTCAGTTTTTTATTTGTAAAAAAATTTGAAAACCATGTATCATTTTCCTTCCACTTCACAATTATGCGCCACTTTGTGTTGGTCTATCACATAAAATCCCAATAAAATACATTTACATGGGCGACGCTCCTCCCTCGGGCTGGGCCGCCCCGACATGGGCGCCGTACCTCACTCGGGCTGTGCTGCCCCAACATGGGCGCCGCTCCTCCCTCGGGCTGGGCCGCCCGACATGGGCGCCATACCTCCCTCGGGCTGTGCTGCCCCGACATGGGCACCGCTCCTCCCTCGGGCTGGGCCGCCCCGACATGGGCACCGTACCTCCCTCGGGCTGGGCCGCCCCGACATGGGCGCCGTACCTCCCTCGGGCTGGGCCGCCCCGACATGGGCGCCGCTCCTCCCTCGGGCTGGGCCGCCCCGACATGGGCGCCGTACCTCCCTCGGGCTGGGCCGCCCCGACATGGGCGCCGCTCCTCCCTCGGGCTGGGAACGCCGTACCTCCCCGAGCTCGGCCACTCCGACGGAAGCACCGTTCCTTCCTCGGGCCAGGCCGCCCTCCCGGGAGCGTCACAGCCCCTCACGGAAGCACTGTTCCAGCCCCGAGCCGGGCCACCCTCACGGGAGCGAGCTCAGGGCGAGTCCTGGCGGGCTCTGCCTCCTGAGCCTCGAGGTCACCAGCTCCGCCATTAGGCCTCAGCGCAGACGGAGGCAGAGAAGGGGAATACGACAAAAAAGTCGCATTCCCCCGCAGGGAGAGACAGCAAGCCCCGTTTATTGTTGTTTTTTTATTGTATTGTATTGTATGTTTGACTGCTGCAATTTTATTCAGACTTCGGTCTGAATGACAATAAAGGCTATCTAATCTAATCTAATCTAATCTAATCTAATTTACGTTTGTGGTTGTAACGTGACAAAATGTGGAAAAGTTCAAGGGGTATGAATGCTTTTGCAAGCCACTGTATACTTAACATGAGAGAAAGGAGTTATAAAGCAGATTTGAGGGTATTTTTTAACACACAATGTGGTTGATATCTAAATAACACCGCCAGAGGAGGTGGTGGAATTTAATAAAATCATTGTAATAGATATTTAGAGAGGAACTTAAGTAGGCAAGGCGTAGAAAGAAACCAACCTAATGCAAGCAAATGTTGGATGTGTTGAGCCAAAAAACGTTGTCTTCTGTTATTTATAAGAAACATGACTGAAATTAATCACAATAATATTTCGCTGTGTTATGCTGGTAGTAGCAGATTTAATTGCTAACAATTCTCGTTACTCTTTCCGTAATTGAATATTGATGGAGGTGTTCCTCATTGAATACAAATCAGCATCAATTTCAGCATCAAATCAGCACAAATGTTGTGGCAATGGACTCTTCAGAAAATGTATTTAAGATTTAGTGGTTGGATTTTTCATTTAAATAGCAGAAATATGGTTTTGTGTCCATTAAATTAGAGGTTTGTCATGGATAATTTGCAAATCATTTACCAATCACTTTAGACACACACAAAATGCTGGAGTAACTCAGTGGGACAGGCAGCATCTCTGGAGAGAGGAATGGGTGATGTTTCTGGTTGAGACCCTTCATCAGACTGAGTCAGGGGAGAGGGAGACTAAAGATATGGAAGGGTATGAGTGTGAAAATGACAGATCAAAGCAGATAATGCTCAAGCAAATGTAAAAATGTTTATTGTTGGTGGAGGTGGTGACAACGAGGCATGCAATCAGTAAAATTATTGAGGACCATAAAATACGGTAAAGAAAAACCATAATACTAGGTAACCATAATAGTGCAAGAAGTAAAGTCCATAGTGCAACCAAAGACACACAGTCCATAGAAGATTATAGTTGCTGAGTCATAGAGTGATACAGTGTGGAAACAGGCCCTTCGGACCAACTTGCCCATACAGTAGTCCCACCTATGTCCCAGCTACACTAGTCCCACCTGTCCATATTCCTCCAAACGCCCTATCCAGTTACCTGTCTGTTTCTTAAATGCTGGGATAGTCCCAGCCTCAATTATCTCATCTGGCAGCTTGTTCCATACACCCACCATCCTTTGTGTGAAAAGGTTACCCCTCGGATTCCTATTAAATCTTTTCCCCTTCACCTTGAACCTGTCCTCTGGTCCTCTATTCCCCTACTCTGGGCAAGAGATTCTGTGCATCTACCCGATCTATTCCTCTCATGATTTTATACACCTCTATAAGATTGCCCCTCATCCTCCTGCTCTCCAAGGAATAGAGATCCAGCCTACTCATCCTCTCCCTATAGCTCAGACCCTCGAGCCCTGGCAACATCCTCGTAAATCTTTTCTGAACTCTTTCAAACTTGACAATATCTTTCCTGGAACATGGTGCACAGAACTGAACACAATATTCTAAATGCAGTCTCACCAACATCTTATACACTATTGCTGAGGTTAGTGTTTTGAATTGATTGAAAGAAACAGAATGGAAACAGGGCTTTCGATCCACTGGGGCATGCCGACCATCAATCTGCTGTTCACACTATTCTAAATTGTCCCACTTTCACAATCACTCCTTACACACCAGGGGAAATTTACAGAGCCTGATTAACCTACAACCGGCATATCTTTGGGATGAGGGAGGATACCAGAGCACTCCGAGGAATCCCACGCAGTCATAGTGAGAACGTGCGTGCAAACTCCACATGGAGAGCACCCAAGGTCAGGATCAAACCCAAGTCTCTAAACTCTACCAGCTATGCCTCTGTGCTGCCCTGCTGTGTAGTGTTTAAGTGCTTTTCTTGAACCTGGTGGTCATGGTTTTTCAGGCTCCTGTACCTTCGTCTCGACAGTGGTAACAAAATGAGAGGTTGACAGTTCAGAAGTGGTGACTTGTAATGGAAGGAAAATGCCTTGGCTCCATTTGGAATTCCCTTGGTGGCACTTGCCCCAGCACAGCCCTAGTTGGTACCAGATGATATAGTGGGTTTAGATGGTAGAGGCTGTGACTGGTTTGTTAAATGCTCAATGGTGTTCACGGTCAACAAGGTTGAAATATGGTCAATGGAAATTCAGCAGAGTTATACATCCCACGTTGTAGTCTTTGAGGAGCACTCCCACACTCCAAATATGCACAGGTTTGTGGTTAATTGGATTGGTATAAATGTAAATTGGCCCTTGTGTGCGTAGGATAATGTTAATGTACGGGGATCGCTGGTTGGTGCAGTCTCGGTGGGCTGAAGAGCCTGTTTCTGAACTGTATATCTAAACTAAACTTAACTAAACAATCTGTGCTGCTATTAGAGCTCTGCTGCCATTATAACTCTGGGTACAACTCTTCAGAGGGGACAGGTATTGGGTCTTATGTTGAAACTGAGAGTTCAGTTTGAGACTGAATGGTTTCTCATTACATTGTATTACCACCTGGATTGCTTACATAAATGTGATGTTATTTCTCTCAAGGCTGATTAAATCTTTTCCTACAATAACTGAATTTTGATTGAGATAGCTAATAAATAAGTACTTACACTTAATACTTGTCGACATGGTTTTTGGCATAGACGTGTCAACAGCAGCTGAAATGTAAACAAACAGGAAATGAATTAAGGTTATAGGATCTAGGCTATGATAGGAAACAATTTTTTAATGATCTACATTAATGGAACATGCATTCTACTTTGCCCAAACACTTAAAACTGCCCCAGACTATACACAGCACTAATACCAACTGTTAAAATGTGGATTAGGAATATGATGGACATAGCACGCCTTGAAGAAATGAGACTCCGACTAATAGATAAATATGACCAATTCTTAAGGAGTTGGTCTCCTTTCATCGACTTTTTGGAATCATGTGATGCAGCGGTACCATAAGGATTGCTGATTTCAGTTCATGCCGCGGATAGATCTACATCTCCGAATAAAGATTTGAAAATTTCTCTTTTAAGGGGCCTTCTCTCCTATTTCTACTTTCTACTTTTTCTTTTTTTTATATACACACTTCACGTTTTTCTATTCTCTACCATCTATTTTTCCTCTTTTTCCCCTTTCTATTGTTTTCTTTTTCTTGTCTTGCTTACTTCCTTCTCAAAACATAAAAGTAGAGGTTGTACATAGAATGGATTACGGTATGACATAGTTGGCACCTAAAATTAGGTTCCACTGTACTGTTTTGTACTGTATTAACTTCTAATAAAATAAACAAAAACAAAAAAACAAAAAAAAGGAAACAATTTTTTTATGATATACATTAATGGAACATGCATTCTACTTTGCCCAAACACTTGAAACTGCCCCAGACTATACACAGCACTAATGTGTCGGGAGGAAATGCAGAATCTGGTTAACACCGACAAAATGCTGGAGTAACTCAGTGGGTCAGGCAGCATCTCTGAAGAAAATGAATAGGTGATGCTTCGACCAGAAACGTCCCCTATTACTTTTCTCTAGAGATGCTACCTGACCTGCTGTATTAGTCAAGCATTTTGTGTCTATCTTTGGTATACACAGCACACGATGCTGTAATATAAAGTTGCTTAATTTTATGAAATAATGCTTCAAGTAACCATATCTGGAAAACATACATTTTTAGAAATACATTATCACCAATGAGATATTGTCATAGTGCACTGAGGATTTTCACAATAATCGTATAACCATCACAACCTCCAAGTAATTCTATATGGTTTAATATTCCAAGTATAAATCATTGCATCTAATTTCATAGCCTTCATTTAGATCAATTCAAAGACATTAACCAACACTGCACACATTCTGTGTCAGATACAGTAAGATGGCTGAAGTAACCGAAAGCCTGTTCTAACTCGCTGGGCAGAAACATAGAAAATAGGTGCAGGAGGAGGCCATTCGGCCCTTCGAGCCAGCACCGCCATTCATTGCGATCATGGCTGATCGTCCCCAATCAATAACCCGTGCCTGCCTTCTCCCCATATCCCTTGATTCCACTAGCCCCTAGAGCTCTATCTAACTCTCTTAAATCCATCCAGTGATTTGGCCTCCACTGCCCTCTGTGGCAGGGAATTCCACAAATTCACAACTCTCTGGGTGAAACAGTTTTTTCTCACCTCAGTCTTAAATGGCCTCCCCTTTATTCTAATACTGTGGCCCCTGGTTCTGGACTCGCCCAACATTGGGAACATTTTTCCTGCATCTAGCTTGTCCAGTCCTTTTATAATTTTAATTGTTTCTATAAGATCCCCCTCATCCTTCTGAACTCCAGTGAATACAAGCCTAGTCTTTTCAATCTTTCCTCATATGACAGTCCCGCCATCCCAGGGATCAATCTCGTGAACCTACGCTGCACTGCCTCAATCACAAGGATGTCCTTCATCAAATTAGGAGACCAAAACTGTATGCAATACTCCAGATGTGGTCTTACCAGAGCCCTATACAACTGCAGAAGAACCTCTTTACTCCTGTACTGAAATCCTCTTGTTATGAAGGCCAACATTCCATTAGCTTTCTTCACTGCCTGCTGTACCTGCACGCCAACTTTCAGTGACTGGTGTACAAGGACACCCAGGTCTCGCTGTACCTCCTCTTTACCTTACCCAACCCCATTGAGATAATAATCTGCCCCCTTGTTTTTGCCACCAAAGTGGATAACCTCACATTTATCTATATTATACTGCATCTGCCACGCATCTGCCCACTCACTCAACCTGTCCAGGTCACCCTGCAACCTCCTAACATCCTCTTCACAGTTCACACTGCCACCCAGCTTTGTGTCATCCGCAAACTTGCTAGTGTTGCTCCTAATTCCCTGTTCCAAATCATTAATATATATGGTAAACAGTTGCGACCCCAACACCGAGCCTTGCGGCACTCCACTCGCCACTGCCTGCCATTCTGAAAAGGACCCGTTCACTCCTACTCTTTGCTTCCTGTCTGCCAACCAATTTTCTATCCACGTCAACACCCTATCCCCAATACCATGTGCTCTAATTTTAGTCACCAGTCTCCCGTGCGGGACCTTATCAAAGACATTCTGAAAGTCTAGATACACTACATCCACTGACTCCCCTTCATCCATTTTACTTGTCGCATCCTCAAAAGATTCCAGTAGATTAGTCAAGCATGATTTCCCTTTCATAAATCCATGCTGACTTGGACTAATCCTTTTACTGCTATCCAAATGCCCCATTATTACCTCTTTAATAATTGACTCCAGCATCTTTCCCACCACCGAAGTCAGGCTAACTGGTCTGTAATTCCCCGTTTTCTCTCTCGCTCCTTCTTGAAAAGTGGGATAACATTAGCTATCCTCCAGTCCACAGGAACTGATCCTCAATCTATTGAACATTGGAAAATGATCACCGATGCATCCACTATTTCTAGAGCCACCTCCCTGAGGACCCTGGGATGCAGACCATCAGGCCCCGGGGATTTATCATCCTTCAGTCCCATTAGCCTACCCAATACTATTTCTCGCCTAATGAAAAATTATTTCAGTTCCTCTACCCCCTTAGATCCTCTGTCCTCCAGTACTTCTGGGAGATTGTTTAGGTCTTCCTTAGTGAAGACAGATCCGAAGTACCTGTTCAACTCTTCTGCCATTTCCTTGTTGCCCATAATAATTTCACCCGTGTCTGCCTTCAAGGGACCCACATTTGACTTTGCTACTCTTTTTCCCTTAACATATCTAAAGAAGCTTTAACTGTCCTTCTTTATATTCCTGGCCAGCTTCCCTTCTTTTCAGCCCGTATTGCCCATTTTGTTTCCTTCTGTTGTCCTATGAAAGTTTCCCAATCCTCAGGCTTCCGGCTACTCTTTGCTGTGTTATACATCTTTTCTTTTAGTTTTATTCTATCCCTAACTTCTCTTGTCAGCCACGGTTGCCTCCTATTCCCCTAGAATCTTTCTTCCTTTTTGGAATGAAATGATCCTGCGTCTTCCGGATTATGCCCAGAAATTCCTGCCATTGCTGTTCCACCGTCATTCCTGCTAGTATCCCTTTCCAGTCTACCTTGGCCAGCTCCTCTCTCATGCCTTCGTTATCCCCTTTGTTCAGCTGCATCACTTCTGATTTAACCTTCTCCTTCTCAAATTGCAGATTAAAACTAATCATATTATGATCACTACCTCCAAGCGGTTCCTTTACCTCGAGTCTCTTATCAAATTTGGTTCATTGGACAACACTAAATCCAGAATTGCCTTTTCTCTGGTCGGCTCCATTACAAGCTGCTCTAAGAATCCATCTCGGAGACACTCTACAAACTCTCTTTCTTGGGGTCCTGAACCAACCTAATTTTCCCAGTCTACCTGCATATTGAAATCCCCCATCACCACAGTTGCATTACCTTTGTTACTTGCCAGTTTTAACTCCTGCTGCAACTTACACCCTACATTCGGGCTACTATTTGGAGGTCTGTAGATAACACCAATTAGTGTCTTCTTGCCTTTACAATTCCTCAATTCAATCCACAGTGACTCTACCTCGTCAATCCCTATGTCTTCCCTTAAAAGGGACTGAATTCCATTCCTCACCAGAAGAGCTAACCCCCCCTCCTCTGCCCACCTGCCTGTCCTTTCTATAGGATGTATACCCCTGAATATTAAGTTCCCAGACCCGATCCTCCTGCAGCCACGTCTCGGTAATCCCCACAATGTCATATCTACCAACCTCTATCCGAGCCTCAAGCTCATCTACTTTACTTGTTATATTTCGCACATTCAAATACAGTTAATTCCTTACGCATCTCACCATTCATATCGATCCCTACTACACTTGACCATACTCTCCTATCCCTTTGTGAGCTTTCTTTCCCATTAATTCTGGGGTAATTAACTATCCCTTTACTACCTTTCCCTTTAACTCTGTCCTTGACTATCCCATTTGACCACCCCCCCCCCCCCCTTATTTAGTTTAAAGCCACCTGTGTCACAGTGGCAAACCTGCCTGCTAGAATGCCATTAGTTATGAGTGACCATCACTGGAACAACTGCCATAGATAATATGACTTGTGGGATTGATGATGAATTAAAGAGGACGGCGTGCTTCTAACTAATATCCTTCTTACATTCTACATCCCCCTCAACACACACTCTCTGATGTACAAGCTGCGGATTGTGTATTCCCTCAATGCACGCAAATGTTTTGCTTTTGTGCCTTCTTTGGCAGAAGTTACAGATTTGTCAGATGCTGTCAAAAAAGCCTCAGGAAGCCACTGCAGCAAATTGTAGCTGGTAAACTCTGCAATCACATTGCACTGAAGGAAGACACTCGTTTTTTTGTGTATTAATATCAGTCAAGTAGATTCTTTGTTCCGAGGGTTTGAGAGATATCAGAACCGTACTCCTCAAAGCAATTGCCGACAATTATATCACAGCTTTAATTAATGACTTGTAAGTACTCACATTGTTGAATGGGCAGTTTCTTTAAGTACATAATCATTATTATAATAAATAAAGAGTTAAAAATGAGAAAGAATGAGCAACATTAAGGTAATGTGTAAAGTTTTGAGATTAGTACATTTGGACTGTTAAATTACACATCCAATCATTCCATTTTCACTGTTCCTATTATCTTATGTTCATATCTTTTTTATCTCAGCAGCTCATTAAAAAATGCTTTTAAAAGAATTGCCCTTTTCAGCTATTTCAGTGCTAATTTGGATTTATGGCCTCCAAAATGAAAACATTTGCACAATATTGGCAAGATTAAAAAGCATATTTGCCCACAACATATTATACTTCTTTTAATATGTAACCACAAATAACAGTGAAATACCTCTATGGTATACAGGTATGCATACCTTTGGTTGAAAGTAGATTTTTGTAATGTACAGCCATATGATCTTGGATTATAAACTGTGTGGACAATTTGCTGGATGATCCCAAACAAAATACTGGAAATAAACACAATTATTGATTATCCTACAGATGAAAGACACTCTCCATAGCTGATCTGATTGTACTACATACAAATTTTAAAAAAACTCTTATTTTCCTTCAGGTTCAGGAAACACTATTCAACATGTGGTCACAATGGCAGTGAAACATAACCTACCTTTTCACCAAAATGACACCATCAGTAAAATCAGAAGTAATTTCCCACAGAGATAATTCATTAAAGTGTTTATGGTAACAATTTTATACAAATTAATAACATGGGCGCAGACAGCTTAATTGGAGAGGGCCTTTAATGTAGTCAAAATTGTGAAAGTATTTGTTACAGGAATAAAATTCCATTGTGAATCAGTCCAGTATTTACCACAGTGAATTCTCTTTTGGGACAGCATGGCTGAAAAGATAAATAAAATAATGTCCAATGGGGAATTGAAAATTGGTCACTGTTCAAATTCTTTCTGAAAATGTTTGTTGTATTTCCTTTATCTAGACATATTTCAATTCACATAATTAAACTGTTTGGTTTCCATTCATTATTAAAGTTTTTCCATTCGTTATTAAGCCTGTTGGGTTGTCTGCTAATTTCATCCCTAAGCATGGAAATGTTCTGTTTACAAAGTAATTTAGTTCATTTTAGTTTAGAGATCCAGCATGGAAACAGGCCCTTTGGCCCACCGATTCCAAGTTGACCCTCGATCAACTCTTCACACTAGTTCTCTGTTACTCACTTTCTCATCCAATGCCTGCACACTGGGGGTAATTTTACAGGGGCCAATTAACCTACAAACCTGCACATCTTTGGGATGTTGGAGGAAACAAGTGGAAACCCACGCACTCACAGAGAGATGTGCAAACTCCACACAGGCAGTACTTGGGGTCAGGATCGAAAGCAGGTCGCTGACACTGTGAGGCAGCAGCTCTACCAGCTGATCCACTGAGCCAAATCTGATCTGATGGACTGACATTTTCTCACATATTCTTTTATCTCATTTGCTAGAATTGTGTAGCTTTCACCATTATCCACTGAAGAATTTTTACCTAAAATTCAACCATCCCATCATTTTTTAAGATTGTTCCTTTAATTATTCATCTCCAAGAGGAAGTCTTCTGCACCTACCTCCTAAAGTCCATTTCCTTTCTGTCAGCTTCTCTGTTAAAAGGGAATACATAAAGTACTTAACAAACTCCTCTGCCTTTTGTATCACACCTGTTCATTGACAGTTATCTATGTAATTTATGTATTTCTACTTGTTCTTGATTTGAATAACAGTGCTTTGATTACATTTACTAGTCATGTCATGTTGCCTTGCGATGGTGGGCAATCTCCTGGGTTATCTTCTTGTACTTAATTGCATTAAAGACAGTGAACAGATGGGTTTACTCAACTGTGGCTAAAAAAAGCCAAAGCTGTCTCTTCAGTGCTTTGTATTCATTTTCACTGAGAAGTTTCTTCTGAGGCAGTCCCTCAGCATCGAGGCTGACGGTTCCACCAGTTCTGTGGGTTTTGAGGTAGCTGATGAAGCCAATGTGGGACCTTCAGATTGCCAGAGGAGCCATTTAACAAGGCAGGGAAGGTAATGCTTCCTTGTGCCATTATGCCATTACTCCTAATGAAGGGCCCACGGTATTCAGTGCCATTATGAATCATAGAAAACATAGAAACATAGAAAACAGGTGCAGGAGTAAGCCATTCTGCCCTTCGAGCCAGCACTGCCATTCAATATGATCATGGCTGATCATCCAAAATCAGTATCCTGTTCCTGCTCTTTCCCCATATCCCTTGATTCTGTTAGCCCTAAGAGCTAAATCTAATTCTCTTTCGAAAACATCCAGTGAATTGGCCTCCACTGCCTTCTGTGACAGAGAATTCCACAGGTTCACAACTCTTTGGGTGAAAAAGTATTTCCTCGTCTCAGTCCTAAATTCCAGTGAATACAAGCGCAGTCGACCCATTCTTTGATCAGATGTCAGTCCCGCCATCCCTGGAATTAACTGGTGAACCTACGCTGCACTCCCTCAATACCAAGAATGTCCATCAAATTAGGAGATCAAAACTGCACACAATACTCCAGGTGTGGTCTCACCAGGGCCCCGTACAACTACAGTAGGGCCTCCTTGCTCCTAAACTCAAATCCTCTCACAATGAAGGCCAACATGCCAATGGCTTTCTTCACTGCCTGCTGTAACTACATGCTTACTTTCAGTGGCTGGTGTACAAGCACACCCAGGTCTCGTTGCACCTCCCTTTTTTCCTAATCTGACACAATTCAGATAATAATCTGCCTTCCTGTTCTTACCACCAAAGTGGATAACCTCACATTTATCTACATTATACTGCATCTGCCATGCATCTGCCCACTCACCCAACCTATCCTTCACCCTGCAGCCTCATAGCATCCTCATCGCAGCTCACTCTGCCATCCAGCTTTGTGTCATTAGCAAACTTGGAGATGTTACACTTAATTCCCTTGTCTAAATCGTTAATATATATTGTAAATAACTGGGGTACCAGTTCTGAGCCTTGCAGCACCCCACTAGTCACTGCCTGCCATTCTGAAAAGGACCCGTTAATTCCCACTCTTTGCTTCCTGTCTGCCAACGAGTTCTCTATCCATGTTAATACCCACCGCCAATACCATGTGCTCTAATTTTGCACACTAATCTCTTGTGTGGGACCTTGTCAAAGGCTTTTTGAAAGTCCAGATACACCACATCCAATGGCTCTCCCTTATTCATTCTACTTGTTATATCCTCAAAAAATTCCAGGATTAGTTAAGCATGATTTCCCCTTCATAAATACATGCTGGTTTTGACCGATCCTGCCACTGCTTTCCAAATGTGCTGCTATTACATCTTCAATAATCGAATCAAGCATCTTCCCCACTAACTGGTCTATAATTCCCTGTTTTCTCCCTCCCTTCTTTCTTAAAGAGTTGGGTTACATTGGCTACCCTCCAGTCCACAGGAACTGATCCAGAGTCGAGAGAACATTGGAAAATGATCACAAATACATCCACGATTTCGAGGGCCACCTCCTTGAGTATTCTGGGATGCAGACCATCAGGCCATGGGGATTTATCTGCCTTCAGTCCCAACAGTTTACCTAACACCATTTCCGGACTAATGTGCATTCCCTTCAGTTCCCCCCTCCCACTAGATCCTTGGTCCCCTAGATTTTCAGGGAGATTGTTTGTGCTTTCTTTTGTGAAGACAGAACCAAAGTACTCGTTTAACTGGTCTGCCATTTCCATGTTTGCCATTATTAATTCACCTGTTTCTGACTGTAAGCGACCTACATTTGTCTTCACTAATCTTTTCCTTTCTACATATCTAAAGAAGCTTTTACAGTCAGTTTTTATATTCCCCGCAAGCTTTCTTTCATGCTCTTTTCCCAGTCCTCTGGTTTTCTGCTTCCTCTGGTCAATTTACATCCCTTGGATTTGCCACTATCCTTAATTTCTCTCGTTAGCCAAGGTTCAGCCGCCTTCTCCCTTTTATTTTTTCGCCAGACAGGCTTGAAGAATGTTTGTAGTTCATCCATGCGATCCTTAAATCCTTGCCATTGCATCTCCTCCATCAACCTTTTAAGTATAATTTGCCAGTCTACTCTAGCCAATTCCCGTCTCATACCATCAAAGTCTCCTTTCTTTAAGTTCAGGACCTTAGTCTCTGAATTAACCGTGACTCTCCATCTTAATGCAGAATTCCACCATATTATGGTCACTGTTGCCCAAGGGGCTTTGAACAACAAGATTGCTAACTAATCCTTTCTCATTACACAATACCCAGTCTAGGATGGCCTGCCCTCTAGTTGGTTCCTCTACATATTGGCTTAGAAAACCATCCCGTATACATTACAGGAAATCTTCCTCCTCGGTGTTGTTACCAATTTGGTTGGTCCAATCTATATGTAGATTAAAGTCACTCATGATAACTGCTGTACCTTTGCTACACTCATCCCTAATTTCCTGCTTGATGCTATCCCCAACCTCCCTACTGCTGATTGGTGGTGTGTATACAACTCCAACAAGCGTTTTCCGCCCTTGGCTATTTCGCAGTTCTACCTATATCGATTCTACAGCATCCAAGCTAATGTCTCTCCTTACTTTTGCTCCTCTTTAATCAGCAATGCCACCCCACGTCCTCCTCCTTTCTGTCTATCCTTCCTGAATACTGAGTACACCTGCATATTGACCTTCCCACCGTGGAGAATCCTTCTCCTCCTCTATTTTAAGTGGTCATGGGCCAGGAATTATCACGTTAATTTTGGAAAAGAAGCTTTGAAAATATTCTTGGATTATTTTCTCTGGCGATCTGGTAGATTAGTTTAGTTTAGTTTAGAGATACAGCATGGAAACATTGCAGCATGGGCCTTCAGCCCACCAAGTCCATGCCGACTAGTAGTCCTACAAACTAGGGACAATTTACAGAAGCCAATGAAACTACAAACCTGCACGTCTTTGGGATGTAGGAGGAAACTGGAACACCTGGAAAGCCAACGCGGTCCCGGGGAGAACGTACAGACTCTTTACAGATGTGGTAGATCTCTTTCTGAGATTGAGATCAAATTAGAGTGCCTGTTGTGAAAGTCAGGTTTTGGGCATACAAATAACGCGGTCTTGTCCATCAGAGCCAGCCAATTTTAATCAGGGTTTCAGTTCTGTGGATGCTGACCTGGGGAAGGCCATTGTCATTGGTATGCTTTGATATGCCAGTGAATTTGGAGGATTTCAAAGTAACATTAGTGGCACATTTCCAATGCAGAAGCCTGTAGAATCATTGCTGTTCTGAATGCTGAACACTTTGTGTAACGTTTGAGATTTTAATCTTGAAAATGTTATTTTCTGCAGTTGGCCAAACTCTGGCACATGAAAGGAGAAGTTGAAAGTCTGCATTTGATGAGAGTGGCTCATGAGATATTTAAAATGGTCGATGTTTCTGGAGCAAAATGTGTAGGAAAGAACTGCAGATGTTGGTTTACACCGAAGATAGACACAAAATGCTGGTGTGACATCATGATTTTGTGATAACCTCAAACTTGCATTGCTGCCTCACATGGAGGCGAACATTCCAGAAGGATTTGGAAGCCCAGGACGCAAGCCTATCAAGAGTGTAAGACGTCGCACATAACCGAACAGAATGGCAAAAGCTTGCTGCCCAATGTACTCAACAGTGTGTGAGGAACTAAGTCTAAGTAAGTTTATACATGTTAACCTGCTACCCCTTTGCAAATCAAGTAGATATCTACCTCTACTTGCACTGTCCTTTGAGGAAGAGTGAGATGGAAATCCCATGAGAGAAATAAATTGGGTGGAAGCACAGAGTCTCTTGCCCAGAGTAGGAGAATCGAGCACCAGACGACGTAAGTTTAAGGTGAAGGGGAAAAGATTTAATAGGAATCTGAGGGGTAACTTTTTCACACAAAGGTGGTGGATGTATGGACAAGCTTCCAAAGGAGGCAGTTGAGGCAAGGACTATTCCAACATTAAAGAAACAATTGGACAGATACATGGATAGGACAGGTTTGGGGGGATATGGACCAAATGCTGGCAGGTGGGACTAATGTAGCTGCGACATGTTGGCTTGTGTGGGCAAGTTGGACTGAAGGGCCTGTTTCCACACTGTATCACTCTATGAATCTAAGTGTTCCAACCTTTTGAAAGATAAATTTCTGCTTTAAATGGGAAACCCCTTGCTTTTAAATAGTGATCTCTCGTTCCAGATCCATTCACAAGAGGAAACATTATTTACACTGTCACCCTGTCAAGACCACGCAGGATTTTATGTTTTGATTGAATCACCTTCACTTTTTCAGGCTCCAGAGGGAGTTAGTCAACCCTGCCAATCTTTCCTAACAAGTCAAGCCTTGTAAATCTTTTCCGAGCAGCTTCCCATGTACATGCACTCTTAGATGCATTGTGCCTGGCATTCTACATATGGCCTCAGTAAAGCCTTCTATATCTTACTCAAAACTTGTGTGAAGTCAAGAAATGCCATGGGTAATGGTAGCAAAGAATTTCACTGTGGCTTGTCACAGAATTAAATTAAAGTATTCAATTCAGTTCAATTCAATTCAATTCAAGCCATGTTCATTCTGCATTTTTTTTGGAGATGACATGCAGTGAATATAATGTCCGTTGTGCTTCTGGATATGGAAATCCACAATGACATTCAGGGAACATCACTTTAGCCATTAGGAGGATGCAGCTGAGGATGATCCTCATGATGTGTCTTCTGTGCAACACCACTGGAAGACTTTTATGCAGTTACCCGCAATCATATTTACCTGTAACATTCTTGAAAATGCTCACGATTACACCATCCTTGAAGTCACTGAGCATGCCCTCAGCCTCCAGGAGTCTACTTTCAATTGCGACCTCAGCATTTCAAAATTTACTACCAATTTTTGTGGACTTTGAATGAGTTAAACCCACTCATGGGAATAACCCATTATGAATGATCGCTTGGATAATCAACAGGAAATTAATTTGAATTAAAATGTTAATGAATATGCAAAATCATAAAACAGGTAGCATATATCTTAATATTAGCAACAGCTTGCAAATCATAAAACAGATCAGTTTGAGAGATCAGCATACGCTTGCAAATGATGTAACACCTGCCATATTGCTCATCAAACATATTTATCTCCGTAAAACTCCAGAGCTTTAAACATTTATAGGGGGTAGTAGGAAACAAATAAAAATCCTACTATTCCTGGTTGCTTCCATTTAAGAAATCCATAGGGTGAATGTAAACAAATGAAAACATTCAACATTAGTATCTCAATAGAAAAATATTTTTATACTAAATAATACTTATACACTGCAAATTCAAACCCAATGTTTGATATAAAATTATTTTTTCTATGATCATTACACTATAATACATCATTTTCTGGAAATAGGATAATTTTGAAATTACGGGTATGAGGGGTTATGGAGAGAAGGCAGGAGAATGGGGTTAGGAGGGAGAGATACTCCGGCGGAGTAGACTTGATGGGCCGAATGGCTTAATTCTGCTCCCATCACATATGACCTTATGACCAGGCAAACTTTGCACAACTGTCTTGATATCTTAGGGGAGGAATTTAAAAATTGTTTCTGTAATATTTATATGAAGGATATAAGTGATCATTATGTTATATGCTGAAGAGATGTGTGAATAGTAGGGTAGTGTTAGGAGGGAGGATAAAGTGTGCTCACTGAAAGGATTCACTGGCAGTGTCTTAGAGAAGTTGATAGAACAGGTAACCCACAGGAAAGAGGGAAGTGTGAACATGAATCAAGACTGTCCCGGGCTAGAGACAAGTGCTCCCAGCAGGAGACTGCTCAGGGAATTGCTCAAATGAACTCTGCCTTTGATTGAATCACCTTGGTTTCTCCCACCTTCCCCTCCCCTTTCCAGCTCTCCCACAGTCTACTGTCTCCGCCTCTTCCTTTCTTCTTCTTCCCCCCCCCCCCGCACCACACATCAGTCTGAAGAAGGGTCTCGACCCGAAATGTCACATATTCCTTTGCTCCAGATGCTGCCTCACCCGCTGAGTTTCTCCAGCATTTTTGTCTACCTTCTGCCTTTGATTGAGTCAGCTTCACTCTACCATACTCTAGAGGATATATGTCTAGCCTGCCAATCTTTCACCCAATGTCATCCTCAGTTGTGTCCTCCTAAAGGTTAACGATACGTTCCCTGAGTTGTATTCCGTGTTTCTCAATCCCGAAGCACAATGTACATGATATTCATTGCATATCATCTCCAAAGGCAATGCAGGGTGACCATGGCTATCACTACACATGGCTTTCCTTGACTGTGCAAAAGCTTTGAGTAAGTTATGTAATGCTTTACTGAAGGTTAGACCCCCATGCACGCATTGTTTATAAGTGCCTGCAACAAATGGATCAGACATGCAAGGCTTCCCTTCCAAATATATGGAACTGAAAATTGTCATTGGTACCCTTTAGCTAGTGTGAGATACTTAATAAAATACTTAATGAGAAATATATTTAATTAATCTTCCACCAGTTTCACATGCTGTGTGTTGTTTTCCATTCACACTCTCTTGGTTAAAATTAATGGAAAATTAGGTAGCATGGGCCTAACATTCCTGATTAACGCTATTTTTGAGGATTGCATGACTGAAGAGAATCAGTAAGCAGCATGCACCCCAAACAGGAGGTCTGAGGCTCACTTGAAACTTGTTCCAGGGTATCAAACTTAACATTTTATTGCTGGCCTATCATATGCTCCTTAAGACAAACTTCAGTTGATTGCCTAAATGGAAGTTTGCCCTGAGTAAAACCTGTGAAGAATGAGGTAATGAGGTGAACATCTAAGGTTGATGACAGACTTTGAAGTGCTCTGGAACCAGGTAAAACACACCTGCTTGCTCCACACAAAGCTATAAAAAAGTTTAGATGTTTACTATTATGTTAATGGTTGTTACTTAGCTGCAGAAATTGCTAATGGTCATTGGATACAACACAGGCAGAACAAGGACAATTTGTTTCTAGTATATGAATGATGGAAATATCTGGTTTATTTCGCAAATGCAGGTATACAAGACTGTAGATGGATAACCTGCTGATATGTAAACTTAGTTTCCGGGTCCTATTTAACAACTCAGGCTTTACATCTTGTATGTAATTTATCTTGATACTTACTGCTGCTTTTTGTGCCCATGTGTCCTTTAAATGGATGCATCAGGGAATACTTTGGGATCACGGTTAATTGAATTCCTAAGGAGCAGAAAAAAAAATGACAAGCAGGTACAAATTGTGGCAAACAACATTACATTGAAGCTAGGTACACAAAAATGCTGAAGAAACTCAGCGGGTGCAGCAGCATCTATGGAGCAAAGGAAATAGGCAACGTTTCAGGCCGAAACGTTGCCTATTTCCTTCGCTCCATAGATGCTGCTGCACCCGCTGAGTTTCTCCAGCATTTTTGTGTACCTTCGATTTTCCAGCATCTGCAGTTCCTTCTTAAACAATTAATTACATTGAGGCTAAACAGTTCCAGCAACGACAACAAGAAACACGCTCATACATCATTGGCAAGTTTCCTGTTAAAGTTGTCAAGTTACTTATCTGAAGTATCTTTTCATATTTTGGAGACGGAGTCTTTCCATGGATAGCACACAATTTTTTTCTATTAACAGTGAATTCTGCCATAAGAATGCAAATCTTTCACAAATTTATTGTCGACGTGGAATATTTCTTTGATTTACCTGTTACCGTGTCATTTTTCTGACACCTATACTGAAGCAGTAAAGTATGTTTCCAGTAGAAATTGCACTACCCAATTATATTTGACAATATTTCAGCTCCAACAACATTTCCTTGATCAGGAACTCTCTACTGTTAAAGCTACCATTTTAAATGTAGTAACAATCCATTGACTCAGATAAAGATTCTGTGATCATATTTTCAGTCCAGTGAATACTCCCATGTTGGGAGTGCAAGATTCATAATATCATGAAGATCACCATGGATCACATCTAAATAATAATATTTACAATTTGTCACGGGCGGCATGGTGGCGTGGCGGTAGAGTTGCTGCCTTACAATGCCAGAGACCTGGGTATGACAATAAACTCTCTTGAATCTTGAATTACAATGCCAGAGACCTGGGTACGATCCTGACTACGGGTGCCGTCTGTATCTTCTCGCATGTATGATCTCCCCGTGACCGCATGGGTTTTCCCCGGATGCTCTGGTTTCCTCCCACACTCCAAAGGTGTACAGATTTGTAGGTTAGTTAGCTTCGGTAAAAATTGTAAATTGTCCCTAGTGTGTAGGATAGTGTTAGTGTATGGGGATTAGAATATTACAATTAAGAAACCAGACTAGTGGGAGAACTAGACCAGGTGCAAGTTAGGATGGGGACAATAATAATAATAATAATAATAATAATAATAATAATAATAATAATAATATATTTTATTGTCTTTGCACATAGGTGCAACGAGATTTGGTATGCAGCTTCCATCCGATGTCATAACTTAATCAACTAAAAATTTAGATACCCAGAAAAACAAGATTTATTTTTTTTAAAACAGTAAAACAGTAAAACGGTCTAAAGTGCAAATGTGTCTGTGTCGGGTCGATGTGCGACGTGACCATCCGAGGGAGACAGTTCATGGGGGGGGGGGGGGGCACTCAGCAGGGCCGGTTCAGAGCAGCCTATAGCTCTGGGGATGAAGCAGTTCCTAAGTCTGGAGGTGCGGGCGTAGAAGGTCTTTAACGTCTGCCGGAAGGTAGAAGTTCGAACAGACTATTGCAAGGGTGTGAGGAGTCTTTGTGAATGTTGACGACCTTCCTGAGGCACCGTGGATAGTAGATGCTGGTAGCTGTGTCCCAATTATCTACTGCGCTCTGTGGACGATGCGCTGAAAAGCTCTCCTCTCCGTCTCCGTGCAGCTGAGATACCACACAGAGATGCCATATGTTAGTATGCTCTCTGTGGTGCAGCGGTAGAAGGTTGTTAGCAGCAGTTGGGGCAGACCAGTTTTTTTCAGTGTTCTCAGGAAGAACAGTCGTTGCTGTGCCTTCTTGACCAGCGCAGCGGTGTTGGTGGACCATGTGAGGTCCTCTGAAGAAGGGTTTCGGCCCGAAACGTTGCCTATGTCCTTCGCTCCATAGATGCTGCTGCACCTGCTGAGTTTCTCCAGCATTTTTGTGTACCTGAGGTCCTCTGAAATTTGTGTGCCCAGAAACCTAAAGCTGGACACTCCACACTGTCCCCATTGATAGAGATTAGAGCATATTCTCCATTATGTGTCCTTCTGATAATCAGCTCCTTGGTCTTAGAGGTGTTTAGGGACAGGTTGTTCTCTGAGCACCAGTCCGCCAGGTTCTGCACCTCCGCTCTGTAGTTTGTTTCATCACCGTTGGTGATCAGCCCGATCACCGTTGTGTCGTCTGCAAACTTGACGATGGTGTTGGTGTCGAATGCAGGAACACAGTCGTGTTTGAAAAATCGTGTGTGAAATACTTTTGAATGACCTTAACTTAATGGAGGGTGGAAGGCAGGAAGCCTGCTGTGAAAGGTGGGAATAGTCAAATGTAAAGTAACAAAGGTACTGATAAAGATGGAGTTATTAGTCATATAATTGCTTTTCCATGCTTTGATGATTAAGGCAGACAATTCGATTTGCCAATTATTGGGTACCTTAGAACTTCTCCAATGTTGACCCACCTGGTGTTGACATGGTTTCACATTGTAGGTGATTCTTTCTACTGTGTGACCTGGTGGCACACATCCTCTCTCTAGGTGTTGGTGTCCATTGGACTGCAGGACCTCTGAAAGGCTTTCTCAATACCCTCCTCAATCAAATTCAGTCTTTAGTTTTAGGGGGCGGCACAATGGTGCAGTGGTAGAGTTGCTACCTCACAGTGCCAGAGACCCAGGTTCGATCCTGACTACGGGTGTTGTCTGTACGGAGTTTGTATGTTCACCCTGTGACCTGCTGGGTTTTCTCCGGGTGCTCCGGTTTCTTCCCATACTCTAAAGACGTGCAAATTTGTAGGTTAGTTGGATTTGGTAACATTGTAAATTGTCAGTAGTGTGTTGGATAAATCACCATGGATCTAATGTTCAGATGATCGCAGTCGGCGCAGACTCGGTGGGCCAAATGGTCTATTTCCGCACTGTATCTCTAAACTAAACTAAACTCAAGTTTAGAGATACAGCTCAGAAACAGGCCCATCGACCCACAAAGTCCACGCCGACCAGCGATCACCCCGTACACTGGCATTATCCTACACACTAGTTACAATTTACAGAAGATAATTAACCTACAAGCCTGTACGTCTTTGGAGTGTGGGAGGAAACCAGAGCACCCGGAGAATATCCACATGGTCACATAGAGAACGTACAAACTCCAAATAGACAGCACCCGTAGTCAGTATCAAACCCGGGTCTCTGGCACTGTAAGGCAACAGCTCTACCGCTGCATCACTGTGCCACCCAATAATTTATCAGAGGGCTCACCAGAACAGTTGCTAGATATGACAACACATGAATAGAATGTAAAAAAGAAATGTAAAAGGATATTGCCACACAGCAATGCCAAATACAAGATACTGAGCTTCGACAGCCTCATGATCCTTATTAGTTGCTTAGAAAATTGCTACATGTTTGTAACAAGTTGACCCACCATAAAACTATTTAAAATTGAGTTACAAGCTGCAGAGTTGTGACAGGAAGATATAAATTTAAAATACCTGGAGTTAAAAAAAAGAGGAAATTAATGTAATTTTCCACACGGCTTGTTAAGATTTGCAAAACATAGCCTGACCCGAGTTAATTAAAAAGTAACTTACAAAAGGGAATAGGAACAATGATTTTTAAAGAAGCTTAAATAGAAGTGAGTAAAAGGGTGGAACAAATTAGAAATCTCTTTCAAAGAGCTGGCATCAATAATGTTAAATTGTCTTTTCCCGTGCTGTAGAATTCGACAATTACCTCCTATGCACTTCAATTCAGCGGTTCACTCTTTAAAATTATATCTTTAAAACATTTTGATAGATATTGGTTGCATTGTTCTGCTAATAATGAACATGTAAATACTATGTGGGTCAGCTTTCCTATATAATGAAAATATCCAGCTGTTTCAAGAGCATCATTACTCTGAATTCTGATTAGTTCCAAGAGACTGTTTGATTTTGTCATCTATTTTATTGATGTTTTAAATATGTATGATTCTTCTAACAATCATCTCACATGAATCAACTTCAGGGAATTATTCCATCACCATTGTTAAATTCAATTAACACTGGAAGGTACAGTCCTTAGTTCATAATGTCTCATGAAATGAAATCAGTTTAGCACACTGAACTCAATTTACAAAAAAAAGGATAAATCTAAAATGAAGAATAGTGTGATCGTTAGCCAAAATGCAAATAAACATGGGGTCAATGCCAAAGGTGGGAGCAGGAAGCCAACTTCTCTGTTTCTCAGACAATTTTAGAACTGACAAAATCAGGAGGCAATAAACGTTGAGAGGGAGGCCTTCAGGATGGAGCTTCTAGCAGAAGGATCGGCGAGAACAAAGGGAGACCCGGCATGGGCGGGGGGGGGGGGGGGGGCTGAGAATAAAGGGGGATCCGGCATGAGGGCAAAGAAGGGATGAATACTTTTTGTAATTTTGTCAATGCCTTTGAGGTGACTTTTGTGTACTTTGTATGCAAAAACAAAGAATGTCACTGCACCTAGCTAGGTACAAGCGACAATGAAGTATCATCATCATCATCATCTTCATCATCATCATCAATTTCACTTTATAAAGTTAACTGTTTGTGGTCTTTGGAGGTATACATTCTGTTTATTTTCCTACATTTGTCACATGGTCCATAGAGTCACACAGTGTGGAAACACTTGCCCACGCTAACCAACATGCCCCATCTACACTGGTCCCACCTGCCTGTGTTTGTCCAGAACCCTCTAAATCTACCCTGCCCATGTACCTGTCCAAATATTTCTTAAACATTATAATTCTGAGTGACTGAGTCAAATATTTATTTGACTGAGTGTTGTACTATGTGCTCTGGTTACAACTCGATGGACATCAAAAGGAATATACTGAAAGGGAAAGGCCACACAATAGCGCAATGGTAGAGTTCAATCCTGACTATAGGCGCTGTCTGGGGGTGGCACGGTGGCGCAGCGGTAGAGTTGCTGCCTCACAGCGATTACAGTCCAGAGACCCGGGTTCGATCTACGGTCGTCTGTATGGAATTTGGCTTGATATAAATGTTTTTAAAAATTGTCCCTAATGCGTGTAGGATAGTGCAAATGTGTGGCGATTGATGGTCGGGGCGGATTTGGTGGGCCAAAGGGCTTGTTTCCATGCTGTATTGCTAAACTGAACTAAACTGTACATTGTCGCTAATGTGTAGGAGAAATAGAAACATAGAAAATAGGTGCAGGAGGAGGCCATTCGGCCCTTCGAGCCAGCACCGCCATTCATTGTGATCATGGCTGATCGTCCCCTATCAATAACCCGTGCCCGTCTTCTCCCCATATCCCTTGTCTCCACTAGCCCCTAGAGCTCTATTTAACTCTCTCTTAAATCCATCCAGTGACTTGGTATATGGGTATATGGGAAATCTGGTATTATGGGTGATTGCTGGTCAGCACAGACCCGGTGGGTTAAAGGGCCTGTTTCCACGCTGTATCTCTAAACTAAACTAAACTAAAACGACACTAAAACTAAACTAAACTCCAGTTCTTGGTGCCATACGTTACACAAAAAAAGATAATTATGGTCATTAAATGTTAATTGCCCAGGCATGATGGCGTACTCTCCACTTGTCTGGATAACTGCATCATCATCACTGCTTTAGAGGCATGACATTATCCTGGCCAAAGCAGCCCAGATGATTGCCACACCACCAACCAAACTAAACTATTGCTCTTCCCATCACTGGCTGCAGCGTATACAAAATGTCATGCAGTTACTTGTCCAGGATACTCTGTTAGCACCACTAAAAACTGAGACCTACCAGTAAGAAGAACAAAGGTGTCAGGTATACGGGACAGCGCCATTTGCAGGTTCTCCTCCTAGTTGCAACATAATGACCTATAAGTATATTGCCAATTCTACATTATTTTTGTTTAAGTCCTGCAACCCTCTACCCAGCAAATCTGTGGGATGCCTTTACCAGAACGGCAGTGATCCAAAAAAGTGACTGGCCACCACCTTCTGAACAGCAGTTACGGTAATGAATGCTAGTTTTGCCAGTGAAACCCAGGTCCCCAAAAATGAATGAAAAGAGATACTGAGACACTCCACTATTAAACTAGTAATTATTACAGGCCGCCGTACCTCAATGACTACTTAAATAATACGTACGAATGAACAAAGGTAGCAGAGAAGAGGATAAAGAATGGTAGCAAAAATAATGGGGGAGGGGTCTTGGAGAAGGGCAGCCACACCCATAGATAGTAAGTTTGAGAAGCATCATGATTTGATAAGAAAAAAGACATGGAAGAATCATTCAATGTTCTCCACAATTTGTAGCAATATTCTGTGATTTTGTTTATAATATATCACTCATTTCCAAACTTGAAAAATTCAGTGGAGATCATTAACAAATAATTGGCAATTGGGTCCCAACATATAATATGCAATTGTTTTTTTTTTAATGTTTTATTTATCACAACTCTTAATATGCCAAATGATATATAAAATTCTCATTGATAGAAAGTACAGAAAGTTTGAATCAATTGTAAACTATGCTGAACTGGTGTCCCAAAGGAATCACTCCCAACCTATTACTATATTCTCTGCATACTCATATTTGTGCCATTAAAATTTGTTCTAACTCCATTTACAAGTTTGCAGATGACACCAATGTTCTGGGCCAGATCTCAAACAATGGCGAGATAGAGTACAGGAATGAAATAGAGAGCTTTGTAACACTGGTGTCAAGACAACAACCTCACCCTCATAGATAGACACAAAATGCTGGAGTAACTCAGTGGGATAGGCAGCATCTCTGAAGAGAAGGAATAGATGATGTTTCGGGTCGAGATCCTTCTTCAGATTCTGGAAGCATACTATCGGGATGCCTCACAACTTGGTTTTGCCAACAGCTCTGCCCAAGACCCCAGGAAATTGCAGAGTTGTGTATGTAGTCCGGTCCATCACACAAACAAGCCTTTCCCCATCAACTCTATCCACAGTTCACAGTAACTAGGGAAAGTAGACAACATAATCAAGGACCATTTTCACCCCGGTCATTCCCTCTTCTCTGCTCTCCTGTCAGGCAGAAGATACAAAATCTTGAAAGCACACACCACCAGATTCAAGATCACTTTCTTCACTGCTGTTATCTGACTACTGAAAGGTTTTCCCAAAAGTTACAGTGTAGTCCCAACCTTACGACCAATCTCATTGCAGAACTAGTAGTTTTTCTCCGTAACTGTAACACCATAATGCTGTAACATTATTTTCTTCACACTGGGATTTTCCTCTTTGCATTACCAGCTGTACTTGTCAATGGCTTGGTTGATTCCTATGATTTAACTGGATAGCATGCATACTAACCTTATCACTCCATCTCGGTACACGTGACAATAATAAATCAATACCAATACCAAATAAAATATTTTGTTCACTCATTTATTTGACTTTCATTTTATTGAATCTTTCATAATTCTTTTGTCAGAGTTTGTCAGAAGGCCAGGTATTCGACATATTTGTGAATTTTGAATTTGCTGCTTCACTAGAAGGATTGAAAATGTAATATATTGACACTCAGATTCACGCACGTAAAATGAAATGTAAAATGCACTGCCCCATGAGGTGAGGCATGTCACACAATGACTGCTGTGTTTAAATTAAGGATACTTAGATTGTACCACCAGTAAAAATTAAAAAATAACATTAAACTATAGGGAAATTGCGATGACACCAACTACACATTAAATTTCCTATTTGATTTCAGTCATTAAATTGAGTAACAAACAACAAAGAAAAGAACAGGTGGTGTTGATAGGACATGGTACCTTTCTTTCAGACTTCTTTGTGACCTAATTATACAGTAGATGAAGTGGTTTGATTTTATAAATGTGTGATGCTGTAGAAAGATAGTATTGTGCTCCACACAAACTTGTAATAAAGCCGTGTCATTGTAGCATGCATATTGTATATTCATAAAATGTGGCAAAAAATTTAAACATCTTGAACTGTGCCTTATTTGAGATTTCCACAGTTCTTCCACCAATACAATAGAGGACCAATCAGATGAAAAATTAGTAGAAATTATCTGTGGTTGTGTAAAGAATTGAAAGTTATCATGGATATTTTCCTGCATCACCAGCATTCACACGGCAATGAACTCAGGAGAACGAGTTTAAAGGTTACATTTTGGCACAGCAGTTAGCTTTGTTACCTCACCGTTCCGAAGACCCCAGGTCAATCCTGACCTCAGGTGCTAACTGTGTGGAGTTTGCATGGTCTCCTTATAACAGTGTGAGCTGTTTGCTGGGTGTTCAGGTTTCTTCCCAAACCTCAAAGATTTGCTGATTGATTGAATCTGAAGAAGGGTCTTGAACTGAATCTGAAGAAGGGACCTGTCACCTATCTATTTTCTGGATGCTGCCTGACCCACTGAGTTACTCCAGCATTTTGTGTCCATTTATTACTGGTCACTTAAAAAGAAGCAAAAGACTGGGGTTGGGTGAGTGAGACTAACTTCCAAGGCTAAGGGAGCATGGAACTGATGGGATGGCACTGTTTTCGGGCTGACATAGAAATATAGAAACATAAAAAATAGGTGGAGGAATAGGCCATTCGGGCCATCGAGCCAGCACCGCCATTCAATGGCTGATCATCCAAAATCAGTATCCTCCCTTTCCTGCTTTTTCCCCATATCCCTTGATTCCTTTAGCCCTGAGAGCTAAATCTAACTCTCCCTTGAAAACATCCAGTGAATTGGCCTCCACTGCCCTCTGTGGCAGAGGATTCCACAGATTCACAACTCTCTGGGTGAAAAAGTTTCATGGATTTGGCCATGGATAAGACTGTCCTGAGGGACTGCCAAAAATAAATTCCCCTCTGTTGAAGAATTTGTAGTACCTACCATTCATATGCGAGGATCCTGTTTGTTGATTTTAACTCTGCATTCAACACCATTGTGCCAGAGCTACTACACTCCAAACTTTCCGAGCTGACTGTGCCTGAACCCTTCCGTCGGTGGATCACCAGCTTCCTGACTGACAGGAAGCAGCATGTTAGGCTGGGAAAGCACATCTCGGACCCGCAAACTCTCAGTATAGGAGCACCGCAAGGCTGCGAACTCTCTCCTCTCCTCTGCTCTCTCTACACCAATGACTGTACCTCCACAGACACCTGTCAAGCTTCGAAAGTTTGCGGACGACACAACCCTGATTGGACTGAACCAGGATGGGGAGCAATCTGCCTACAGACAGGAAGTGTCACAGCTGGTACCCTGGTGCCATTGCAACAACCTGGAGCTCAATGCTCTTAAGACAGTGGAATTGATTGTAGACTTTAGGAGAGCTCCTCCTCCCCTCACCCCACTCACCATCAACAACACCACAGTCACATCTGTGGAGTCGTTTAAGTACCCTGGAACCATCATCTCCAAGGACCTTAAGTGGGGGGCTACCATCGACTCCACAGTCAAAAAGGCACAACAGAGGATGTACTTCCTATGGCAGATGAGAAAGCACAATCTGCCACAGGCAATGATGGTTCAATTCTACACGGCCATCGTAGAGTCTGTTCTCACCTTTTCTATCATGGTCTGGTTTGGCTCAGCCATCAAGCACGACACCTGGAGGCTGCAGTGAATGCAGCAGAGAAGGTTATTGGTTGCAACCTTCCCTCCATTGATGAACTGTACACTGCAAGGGCCAGGAAGCGAGTGGGCAAGATCATCTCTGACCCCTCTCACCCTGGCCACAAACTCTTTGAATCACTTCCCTCTGGAAGGCCACTCTGGACTGTCAAAGCTGCCACAGCCAGACATAAAAAGTTTTTATCCACAAGTAGTTGCTCTACTCAACAGCCCAAAATCTGTAGCTTCCCTTTGATCTGGTATATTGTTGGTTCACATGCTTGATCAATGGTGTTTTATCATTAATGTTTTATTATTATTAATGTTTAGTGTTTTCTGAGCCATTCGTAACTGTCACTGTATGTCATGTTGTTACGTGGGCGGAGCATCAAGGCAAATTCCTTGTATGTGAATACTTGGCCAATAAACTTACTTACTTAATTTACTTACTTACTTACTTATAATTGTCACTGACCGGGAGAGGGAAGCAGTTAGGAGAATGTTTCCATAAATTTATTCTTGGTAGAGCATGGGATAATGCATCAAATCGGATGACTGGGGAAGTGCGCTGACACGAGAAAAACTGGTAAACATTTAAAGCTTTAAAAATGAATCACCTGAGAAGCCAGCAACACTGAGGGATTAATTGATGATCAATTTTGCAATGACATATGAAGCCACAGAACACCAGGATGGGCTTGATGCATTGCATAAAAGTGAAACAGCTTCTAAAAATAAAACACCAAAAGGTGTGGACGATATAATGATATGAATATATGATTCAAATCACACAATGCCCTCCCTCTACAAATAAAAGCATGTGTTAGAAATCCGGGGCCGATTGAGCACACACTTCCCAATGTATGTCTAATGATGGATGAAATGATGACTTTCCTGAAGAACGGTCTCGACCCGAAACATCAACTAGTCCTTTTCTCCAGAGATGCTCAGTTTAGTTTATTGTTGCGTACACTGAGGTACAGTGAAAAACTTTTGTTGCGTGCCAGCCAGTCAGCAGACAGACAATACATGATTACAATCAAGCCATTTACAGTGTAGATAGACACAAAATGCTGGAGTAACTCAGCGGGACAGGCATCATCTCTGGAGAGAGGGAATGAGAGACGTTTCTGGTCGGTTTCCACCTAGCTACAGCTGACAATGACCAGTTTCCTTTATCATTGTTACTTTTTTTTGCATATATCACATTTATTTGTTCTATATCTCTCCACATCATCGTCTAAATCTCTCGTTTCCCTCTCCCCTGACATTCAGTTTGAAGAAGGGTCTCGACCCGAAACGTCACCCATTTCTTCTCTCCAGAGATGCTGCCTGCCCCTCTAAGTTGCTCCAGCTTTTTGTGTCTATCTTCGGTTTAAACCAGCATCTGCAGTTCCTTCCTACACATTTACAGTGTACATGATAAGGGAGTAACGTTTAGTGCAAGGTAAAGCCAGCAAAGCCCTATCAAGGATAGTCCAATGGTCACCCAAGAGGTAGATAGTAGTTCAGCATTGTACTCTGGTTGCTGCCTGTCCCGCTGAGTGACTCCAGCATTGTGTCTATCTTTGGTTTAAAGCAGCATCTGCAGCTCTTTCCGACACATGACTTCCCTCAACCCCAAGGTGTGGAAACTCTATCTATCACAGGCATGAACTTTTATCAGCAACAAATCCTCAAGCCGGGAATTTGAAAACACCAGAGAGAATGACCAGGAAGTTAAGTCATATTTGCCTTTAGATATAAAAGATGTCTCCCTTACCCTTTTGCGTGTAATTTTCTCCAGCCTCTTTTTTAATGAACAAACACTGCAGTTCCATTCGCGTTGCAGGAGGACTCGTGATGGACAGCACGGGAAACCAATCAGTGAAGGGATTAAGCCTTGACGATGACGTAGGACGGGATTAGGACCAATCAGAGCGCAGTGTGGGCGGGACTTCGCGTGTTTTAAGAGGGCGCATTGCTATGCCAACAGCAAGTTGCTATTACTCATCTGCTGGGTCAGTGTAAATGTAATGTACAATTACAAACGTTAATGTCATAATCTTGATGTAAAGGGCAGTACGGATATTACAACGTTATTTGTCGTAAGAGGTCTTTTTTTCTGGGTTTCTTTTAGTCATATTTGTAAAGATAAGGTTAAATCTCCAACCAAATGTATCATTTATGCCCATTCCTTCTCTCCAGAGAGGCTGCCTGACCCACTGAATTACTTCAGCATTTTGTGTCTATCTTCGGTGTAAACCAGCATCTACAGTTCCTTCCTCCTCCTCGTCTCATTTATTCTGATTTGTATTGTCACTTTCCAACGTTGCAACAGTTCTTAATCCTGCTGCTGTTGTAGAGTATGTGAGCTGGTACGTGGCAGAAACAGAGGCTGTGGAGAGGATCTCCTTGGGGTTTCTGCTATTGCACCGCCATTATTTTGTTGGGCATAATACCATCACTAGTATAGTTCTGATGTGTTAGTGGGACTTCGTAGCGTCATCAGCCCTGTGTCAGGAAATATTGGGTTCAAGACTCTCCAGACACCTGGGCACAAAGATTCAAGTTGACATCCCAATATAGAACTGAAGGAGAGATATGCTGCTGGATGTGTTGTTGGTAGTTTGAATGAAACAGTAGATTCTGTCCATACTCTTCTTTGCACAATTTCGAAATTAGCGCATGCAACAACTTATCCTGGGCATTCTAGCCTACAATCAACAAACCAATAATCAAGAAATAGTATTGCTACTCGAGGTAGCTTGCTCTCCACACACAGTGTGCAAATTATCGCTGAGTTTCCTACAAAACTGGGAGAGTGACAGTAACAGTGTTATAAAAAGACTTGAGATGTCCTTAAAGTGCTGCGAAAGTGTCATATGACTCCAAGTCTTTGAATTATTGAAGAAATGCAATTTATATATGAAAATGAATTCCTACTGCTCTTTCAATTGTTAGGCACAGAGGGACTGAGAAAATGCAGAAACAGTATGGACATTTAAGAATAAAATGCAAAGGACCATTGAACCATTGAGATGTTTGAAGGATTTAAGGGATTTGGGAATTGGATGGATTTATGTGATTAGGATTAATACTTTTGCAGAAGACTGTGCCTAAATAGAAATACAACTAATCTCAATCATTCTATCTCAGCATAGTCTTCATGTAACTAAATTGTCCTAATTACTAAATTCCCAAATCATTTCACAAATCATTGTCTCTGTCTAACCTAAGCACTAAACCTAGAAATAAATTCGGAAGTGGCGGCGCTGTGATACGGCTGTGTATACGGCGCTGTGATACGGCGCTGTGATACGGCTGCGGCTCGCCTGCAGTCTGTCTGTTTTTACTTTTTTGTGTTGTTTTTTTTGTCTAGTTTAGTACATTTTTTGGTTATTAGGTGGTGTTATGTGTGTGTGGGGGGGGGGTGAAACAGGGCTTTCTGTCTCTCCCTTCGGGGGAATGCGACTTTTTTGTCGTATCCCCCTTCTCTTCCCCCGTCTGCGCTGAGGCCTAATGGCGGGGCTGGCGGCCTCCAACCTGCGACCGACCTCGAGGGTCCGGAGGTAGAGCCAGCCAGGACTCACCAACGTGAGGCTGGCCGTCTTCGAGCTGTGGCGACGTCCGGGCAGCGGCACGACTCGGCGCTCCCGTGAGGGCGGACGACGCGGGGCTGAGACACTCCCGTGCGGGCGGCACGGCTACCGGCTGGAAGGCTCTCCCGTGTGAGCGGCACGGCTACCGGCTGGAAGGCGCTCCCGTGTGAGCGGCCTGGGTCCCGGCTGGAAGGCGCTCCCGTGGGGGCAGCCCGGTGCGGGGCTGAGACGCTGCCGTGTGGGCGGCCTGGTGCAGGGCAGAGACGGTGCTCCGGCGGCTGAGGCGGCGTTCTGGCGGCGGCGACCTGGATCCGGGGCTCGGCCGCGGGCCAGTGGATGACAATGTCGGGAGCTCGCAGGTCACAGGCTGGTGCCTGTTTTCCGGAGCTCCCGTTGCAACAGCTGCGTCCGCTGGACTGGAGGGCGGCAGCTTCGACCACCCCCGGGCCGCGGAGCTTGAACCGCGGGACTGATACCATCGCCCGGTGGGGTATCGTCTCGGCGCAGAGGGAGAAGAGGAGGGAAGAGACAGTAACTCTAAGACTTTTGCCTCCATCACAGTGAGGAGGTGTTTGGTGAACTCACTGTTGTGGATGTTAATTTGTGTTTATTGTGTGTTGTTATTATTACATGTATGGCTGCAGGCAACAGCATTTCGTTCAGACCAAAAGGTCTGAATGACAATAAAGGAAATCTAATCTAATCTAATCTAATCTAAAATTCCTCAGCATCACAGCTCTTTGAGTATGAAAGTTACTCACCTCACGATATTTATCTTGCATCTGCAACATATTTATTCTTGGCAGGACAGCTAAACAATTTACTGCTATTATTTTATAATTTAAACACTTGTTATATCATTCCAGTGTTTCCATTATTTTATAAGAAAATCTTCATTTTTTATTTCATTTTCATATTTGTCTTTTATATACTAGAACGTCACACCCCACTGATTCTATTCTGTACTTTCTATACTTTCTCTAATACCACTTTCCCCCCACAATCTAGAACTTAGTTATTATGGATTTATTGTTATTTTTGGCTTTTGTATTCTCAGCCAATTGCAATGTCAGCTATAATAAAATAAAATAAAATTATGACCTAATCAACTTGAAGAGCTGTATTTATTTTCCTGTGACTTGTACCAAGTTTCAATCTTACTTGCACCAGAATACATTGGCTTAAATAAAATAACATTAAATTCCATTCACCACTATTAAGATTTTTTATTGACATTTTATTTCTGCTTTCCTCTGATATTTTGTAGATAAGAATTAAAAGCATGAGTACACCATTGGGCCTCAAAAATCTGTTGCAATCTTCATCAAGATTTTGTAGAGTTACATTTCCCCCATATTTAAGTATCCTCTGTAAATGTTACCATGACAGGTATACAAAAATGATTGGTAAGCACTATAAAGTTATTTGGTCCAGAAATTAATCCTGTTGCGACATCAGTAGCAATTTCCAAGTTACATTGAAAAAAATCACCATTAAATCTTTTTGACCATTTCTCCTCATCCAATCCATTTTAATTAATACCAGCTTCAACTTATATCCTTAACTGTTAATCTTCTGTAATAAGCTCTCAAGTGGTATCTTGTCAAAGGTTTTTCCTAAATTCCATTTATAACATACCTGCTTAATTTCATTATAGTCACTCTTAGCTTCCTTTAACCTAATCTTAATTTTATAGTTTTCCTACTTAAAATATATTGTAGTAGCTGCCGCTCGGCGGTTTCTTCCCTGGCTCCCCGAAGATCTAATTTTCTTGCATCCATTACAACAATGGTTAATCTCTCTGATATCTTTTATAGTAGAGACTGGTGTAAAATTCCATCCCTCTGATGTAAAATAACAGTTCTCCCCTCTTGAATGTCCTACTTCATATTTATCTATATATTTTTATTGTTATACTTGTAAAACACTTCTGTATTGATGTTTTATTTGTTTTTTTCTCCTCAAATACTGTCCTTGCGCTTTGCTTGTTTCTTTCATGTATCTTCTTTTAATATTTTACATTTTCATTTATTTTTTATAATAGTCATAGAGTGATACAGCGTGGAAACAGGCCCTTCGGCCCAATTTGCCCACACCGGCCGACATGTCCCAGCTACGCTAGTCCCACCTGCCCGAGTTTGGCCCACATCCCCCCAAACCTGTCCTATCCATGTACCTGTCTAACTAATATCTGATAACTAATAACTAATATGGCATAAATATTCACTATTTTTTTACTGGGGGGGACAGTGAGTGGAGCATCATCCATGGAGGGAAATGGGCAGTTGATGATTCAGGTCAAGACCCTTCATTTGGTCAGTAAGAGTAGAGGGGAGATAGCCAGTAAAAAGAGGTGAGAGGGAGGGTGGGGCAAAAGCTGGATCTACGTGAGGAAAGCATACCGTGGCTGATGGAGTCAAGTGGGAGAGAGAAGAGTGAAATATTGACAAATGATGAGGATAAATAGATGGAGGAAATAAAGAGCTACAGATGATGGAATCTAAATGGAAAAGAAGGTGAAGCATGGAACCAAATAAAGGAGGTAGGATGGGCAGATGGGAACGGTTCTGGGGCATGCCAGTGTGGGAATAGGAAGAGGAACTAGAATAGTTTGCAACTGGGAGCTTGAGATGATTTTGGTGGACAGAGTGCACGTGCACGGCATGTATCTCTTTCTTTAATCATAACTCATCCATATGGTGGAAAATAATCCCGTGGTTCCACCATTGAGTTTTATTTCAAAACATGTATCCCGAGATAAAAGTGGCCATATGTTGTTTGCATTAGTGGATAAGTGTTGCACATTTAACTCCATTTACTTCAACAAAGGCATGTTACTGAGCACAATGCAGAGGTGCTATATAGATGAACATTTAGTACAAGTGACTGAACCTATATTTCCAGTCAACGTCCAAAGTTTATTTTGCAGCATGTCACTCCAACCTTCAATTCACTTAGGCTCTGGATTTCTGCAGCACTCCTATCTCCATTGACTATATACCTTTAAGTAAAGGTGGTCCTTGTCGTTGAACTTTGTGTTGTCCATTGATACAACTGATGGTCTTGTAAAAGACAACATGTTGCTGAAGAACTGGAGTAATATACAGATCCAACAGAAGAACAGTAGGTTTTATTCCTTACAGATAGCTAGTAACCCAATTGTTGTTTGATAATTCAACAGCTAATTAGGTATTTTAATGACACCAGTTATTATTTAGGTAGAATTTCATATTCTCAAAGTGGAATCTAAATTGTCTTATTATTATTAATCCTAATTCCAAACCTACCCCTTCATATTACATCCATTAACCCCTAATGGTTATGGAATATACCAATTTGCTCTCCCTTCCCTGACATGCTTTGAAGTTTATGTGATAGATGGCTCTTGGACAGTTCCTTCAGCACAGCCTTTACATCCCAGAGCACTTCATAATTAAAAAATGTTTGTATAACAGAGGAGAATGCAGCAGCACATTAAAGTCCAACAGATTGTGTTTAGAAAATGATGAGATAATCTATTTTAATGATGTTGATTTTGGATAAATGTTGCCCTGAAGCTGCATATTTCTTGCTCCTTTATCAAATATTGAAATAGGACCTTTTACATCTATGCAAAAGGATGTAAGCGTTATTAATTTAACATCTTATCAACAATATCAAACTTCCTCAGCGCTGTACTAGAAGATAAGCCTTCGTAATGAGTTTGAGCCACTGAAGAAGGGCTTGAGCTAACAACTTTATCCCTTAGATGAAGAGCATTAGCATTGAGCTGACAACCAATATCTTCCTGATTCTAATATCTTGGTGTCTCAGGTGGTCAGGATACCAATAAGTCATTCGGACTCTGAAATTCTTATCATGGTTCAATTTTTTGATCCTATATTCTTATTTGTTCTAGACATTTATATTAATTTGACAACACTGCATGATTTTGGTGATTTTCTTAAGGGAAGATGAAGCTTAATGACCTGAACCATCTCATTTATTGTTATGGAGAATAAAGTATGGAGAGTAATGATCCCTTGGTCAGCACAATAGTCTCAAAGAAATTCCTCAATGGAGGCAATTAAAATTGGACAATTTCCTATGATTAATTTTTATTCTGTTTTTTCCTTTTCTGTCACCTGAAAGTTAACAAAAGATCCTTCAGTGTGCAGTTCCATGGTTAGATCAGTTGTGAAATTGCAGCAAATAAATTCCTGTGATACATTTGTACGACAATATGTTTTCTGTTAGCTTTGTAGACTTGGTGGTTGCAGGTAGTGAAGGTAGCTCAGAAATCATAGCTTAAACTGTTACCATAGCAACTGAGTCAATGCAATCATGGTACAGTAACAACTGCAATGATTTGTACATCTGCTTACACCCATCTTCTTGATTCAACCTCGATGAGAAAGACTTTGAGACTTTCATTGTGAATATGACTACAGATTCCATTACAGGAATAACGGATCATGGGGGGGGGGGGGGGGAATGGTGTCGTTATTGCCAATTATCCATTGTAACCATAATTACCAAGCAATAGAGTATCATTACACAAGTAGTAGAAACAAAGAACTGCAGATGCCAGTTAATAAACAAATGGACATAAAGTGCTGGAGTAACTCAGCAGGTCAGATGGCATCAATGGAGACCATGGATAGGTGACGTTTCGGGTCGGAACCCTTCTTCATACTCTCGTTCTGGAAATTGGTCTGGAGTCCAGGTGAGTTGACGGCCATGGCGTGTTGGCAGAAAGGGGAGAGGCGAGGATCAACAGAGTCAATGGTCGTGGTCCGCGAGTGGCCAGAGTGTAGGTCATAGGCCATTCTCACGTTACGAGCTGACACAAGAGGTAACCCGAGTGAAGGGGTCGTGGTTGAGCACGATATAACAAGTGAAAGATCAAGAGGTTAACCGAGTTCCCACGGGTAGACGGCAGTTTCCCGTTTACTTGTCATTTCTGCGATGTTCCCAGTTCGTCTCCCGAGTTACTGAGCCAATCCTGATTGAAGTTTTGTTTTAATAAGCAACAGTGTTATGTTTTAATAAGCAACAGTGTTAAAGAAGACCTCTTCATCCTGTGGCTTTGTTTTAAAGATATAATTCAGAGCGGCCGCATCTATTGATGTGACCTACAAAGGGAAAATGCGCACCATCCAGTGCCAGAGCAGTTATACTTATGATTTGTTTGAAACTCACAGGTTTGATATGTTTTAATTGAATTTACTGCCATGTCTACACACTGCGGGTAGTCGGGAGATTAAATCTTTGAATGTGGACGGATGTGCACATCAGATTGTTGTGAGACGGAGCTCAAGGTTCGCCTCCTGAGTTGCTTTGGTGCACAGGCGTGAGTTGAGGTGGAGAGAGGTTGGGGGGGGGGGGGGCGTCATTAATCTGTCTGGGGTGACATGGCTCTTGGGTTAGGCTGGGATCATTCTCTGCAGGGTGATCTTAGTGCGGGAGACAAGTGTAGGAGAGGTGTACTGACTGTGTGGGCAGAACTTTGGAAGTGATTGCCCACCAGTCTCAAAAGCCGCTGTGTCTCCCTGTCCCTGGGATAGCAGGGGGCGATAAAACAGCACAATACCCCCCTCCCCCTCCAACTCCAGAGGAATCCGCGCCCTGATGGGCCGCTACAGCGACAAGTGGCAGTTCGCCCACAGCCCGAGCTGCGCCCCCTCATCCGCCACCCCAAGAACAAGACGTACCTTGCACACCATCAGCTTCTGCCCCTACGGGGAGCGTGTTCCTCTGGAGTTGGAGCGGGTCTGGGCTGGAGTTGCTGCTGGCTGTGGGTCTCTGGGATCTCCGTGCTTGCAGTGGGCCTGGGCGTCGGTGTCCCATTGGTCCTGACGTCTCCGGCCACCCCCCTGGACAGGAGCTGAGACTGGGAACTGTACCGCCTTTGCCCCCTCCCTCTGCAACTGCAAACAACCACACTCTCCTGCTCACCTGCAAGGGCGGTACAGTTCCCAGTCTCAGCTCCTGTCCAGGGGGGTGGCCAGAGACGTCAGGACCAACAGGAACCCGCTCCCCGATGGGCCGCTACGGCGACAAGTGGCAGTTCGCCCACAGCCCGAGATGCGCCCCCTCATCCGCAACCCGGGTTCCTCTGGAGTTGGAGCGGGGCTGGGCTGGAGTTGCTGTTGGCTGTGGGTCTCTGGGTTCTCCGTGCTTGCAGTGGGCCTGGTGGGCCTGGTGGGCCTGGGGGTCGATGTCCCATTGGTCCTGACGTCTCCGGTGACTGGCATGGACCTGCTGGCATCGCCGACGTGAAGACAGTGCAAAGCCCCCGCGCCGGTGCAATGGGCGGGGAGCTGGAGAGGGGAGGGAAGGGGTCACACACATGGCCGGGAAGCAGAGGGGTGTAGGTGGGGGTGGTGACAGATGGGGCCAACAATGAGTGGAGAAAGACAGAAACACTGACGTGCAAAGGAGACCTACAACAGTGCGTGATCTCTCTCCCGTGGCAGGTGATTGTCGCTGGGAAACTGAAGGGAGTGACAATCTGCTGCTGCCTGCCCGATGAGTTAAAGAGTTCCCACGGTAGACTCACGATACACTAAGGTAAACGCACGGGCCACTACGTTCTTAAATCGAGTTAAAATGTTTCAATTATTAGCCACAAGAGTAAAATTGACTCGTGGAAAATTTCAAACATGTTTGATTTTTTGCAGGAGCAGACAAGTTACACGAGAACCTGCCGTTAGCGCTACGATGCACTACGTTGCGTCCACGAATGCTGTACGTTAATCGTTCGTTATTACCACGAGGTTTAACTCGGGTTACCTCTTGTGTCAGCTCGTAACGTGAGAATGGCCTTTAAGTGTCGGCGGTGGCAGAGGCAGCAGCAGGCTCAGCCTGGAGGTGGCTGAGGAATCAATGTGGGTCGGTGTTGGCGGCAGTAGGTCTGGCTTGGAAGCAGCCGGGGAGAAGGTGCGGCCAGAATCGGCAGCCCGGCCCTGTGGTGAAGGTCGATAGGTCGAACCTGGAAGTGGCCAGGGAGACAGTACACACCAGGGCCCGGTGTGGTGTCAACAGCCTGGCTTGGCAGTGAAGGTCGGTAGATCTAGACTGGATGCGGCCAGGGTGGTGGTGCAGATCGGCAGCAACTTCGGTGGTCTTGGCTTCATAGAGAGCGGGAAGGCGATGAACATTGGCACTGAGTCTGCTGGTGTCGTGGCGGTACTCAGCCTTGTAGCGGTCGGGTGGACTGCGCAATCCAGCGGTGCGACTCGACCCAAAACTTCACCTCTCCATGCACTCTAGAGGTGCTGCCTGACCTGCTGAGTTACTCCAGCATGTTGTGTTCTTCATCATTGCACAAGTGTTGATCGAAGCAATTGCTTGTCAATTTCAATAGCCACTGCACTGTAGCAAGCAGTGTGTGTTCCTAAAGGGACAGTGATGTCTAATTACTGTGGATCGCTCCTCCTGCTACAACCAAAATCCGTTATAAAGAGGTCCGTAATAACAAGCGTCAACTATATCTAAAACTAATAAAACTCATGAAATGGAATGATCTAGGCACTTAATATTAACTCCACCTGCATGTAAAAAAGAACTGCAACTCCGCGTCAGTCTTTTGTCTATCTGAACTATGTACCTGTTTACAAAATAAATGTAAAGTGTTATTTTTGGTGACACTGAGCCTTTGTAAGGAAGAGATCAAAATAGTGCATTAGAGTGGCACTTAGCATATGCAATGACTCTCAATCCTCAGCAAAGTGATGAAAGCTGTCATTGACACAGCTATCAAACAGCATTCACTTGCAGGTAGCTCACTCACCAAGACCCAGTTTGGGGTTTGGCAACACCAATCCAACCCAGACCGCATCCCAGTCTTTCTTGGTCCAAACATAGTTCAAAGAAGTGAACTCCAGAAGTGAAGTGAATGGGCATCATAGGGAAGCATTTTGGAGGTTGTGCTTGTTAACCATTCTAGTCCCTGGGTGTCACTTCAGGTGATCCTTAAGGCAGGGCCTAACCATCTTTAATTGCTTCCTTTCATCACAATGACAGAAATTGGGATGTTCATTGAGAATCACACAATATTTAAGTCTATAGGGTGATTTCACGAAAGGTCACTGGAGCGTAAATCCCCATTCACGTGACCGAAAAATTTAACTGGGGGACAAGCGTCACTTCCGGTACATGTTAGTGGATGGGAAAACACGCACTTTCACACCCGTTAAAAACATCGAAAACGGCCAGTTTTTGAGCTGCAATTAACTGTGCCAGTCGGGGTGACCGTGAGGAACAGCTACCTAAATTTACAGTCCAAAGAAAAGATAGAAACTAAGGTAAATACAAGAGGGAGCTGAAGGGGCCGAAAAGGCGGAAGTTGATAGCGGACATTTTTCGTGGAGATTTAAAGATCCAAAATATCGTGAATTATCGCGTTTGCTCGCTGCATTTCATCAAAAGTGGCATTATTGACTTTGTTATCTTTATTCAATTGTTAGATGAAAAGTATTAAAAGTTAGAAATCCGTCAGTAAAATTGCAAAATCGCCCATTGTTCTCGGGTGGGTTTTAACATGCAAAATGAACACGCTTCTGAAGCTCCATTTACCATTTAAATAATCGTAAACTCTCAATGCGTTTGGAAATCAATTGGAAATCAACTATCCTGCTCACAGTGGGTGCCCAATCAGGATTGTTGACATCATTCCATGCTGCAGGCTTGTCTGTTATTAGATGTAAAATAAATAAGTAGTTTGGGTGATTGTGCAGGCTTTAAACAAGAAACATTGAGAAATATATTCTGGCAAATAATAAAATCTCCTGATTTTGTCCAATTAACAGCTGAGAATGATCCCATTCCTTAGCTTGCATCTGAGTAAAATTGATTTCCAAACGCATTGATAGTTTACGATTATTTAAATGGTAAATGGAGCTTCAGAAGCGTGTTCATTTTGCATGTTAAAACCCACCTAGAACAATGGGCGATTTTGCAATTTTACTGACGGATTTCTAACTTTTAATACTTTTCATCTAACAAATGAATAAAGATAACAAAGTCAATAATGCCTTACTTTTGATGAAATGCATCGAGCAAACGCGATAATTCCCGATATTTTGGATCTTTAAATCTCCACGAAAAATGTCCGCAATCAACCTCCGCCTTTTCGGCCCCTTCAGCTCCCTCTTGAATTTACCTTAGTTTCTATCTTTTTTTTGGACGGTAAATTTAGGTAGCTGTTCCTCACGGTCACCCCGACTGGCACAGTTAATTGCAGCTCAAAAACTGGCCGTTTTCGATGTTTTTAACGGGTGTGAAAGTGCGTGTTTTCCCATCCACTAACATGTACCGGAAGTGACGCTTGTCCCCCAATTAAAATTTTCGGTCACGTGAATGGGGATTTACGCACCAGTGACCTTTCGTGAAATCACCCTATTTGCAACTGCACAGCAAATGAAATAGGCTATGCCGAGATGCAGCAAGTACTGGACATGCATGGGTTGATAATCGGCAAGTAACAATCCCACCATGAATGTAAGATAGACACAAAAAGCTGAAGTAACTCAGCAGCGTTCCAGCAGCGTTTCTAGCAGCATTTCTACACCAGGTTAGACCTGCACCTGATTCTGCAACTCCATTTATTTCAATGGTAAGGAACAAATTTGAGGATAACTGGTGCGATGGCATAAAATTTTTTTTTTTTCAATTATTGGGAACAAAATTTGATTGCTATTAAAGCATTTTCAAGTGTTTTATGTTTTTTATGTTCAAGAAGGAACTGCAGATGCTGGAAAATCGAAGGTAGCCAAAATTGCTGGAGAAACTCAGCGGGAGCGGCAGCATCTATGGAGCGAAGGAAAAACTTTTATGTTTTTTTAATCGTACTTAATGTTTAAAATCATTTTCTAATATTTATGATCATCAAAATATAAAACGTATTATCCTGAGAGGACAGGAGATTCGCACCATGAAGCCACTGCCTCTTCCACAAGGCAGCATGTCAGCCAATGATTGTGTTTTAATGAGGGCAGATTGCTGGGGGGCTGTGATAACCTCAAAGTTTCTTTAAACAGACGTACCCAGAGCCATAATTGTAACAGCTTGAGCCTCCATTGCAGGGGCTCTGACATTGTAAGACATGTGCGACTGAAGTGGAAACTGATATATTGTCCAATGATGCTACATTATTACTGGGCCTTCAGCTGTTGAAATAACACTCTTTTGCTGGTCTGTGCAAGTTTGCTTGCAAGTTTGGACTGGGACTGGACTCTCTCTTGGCTGTTATCATTTAGAAACATAGAAACATAGAAAATAGGTGCAGGAGTAGGCCATTCGGCCCTTCGAGCCTGCACCGCCAACTCAGTATCCTGTACCTACCTTCTCTCCATACCCCCTGATCCCTTTAGCCACAAGGGCCACATCTAACTCCCTCTTAAATATAGCCAATGAACTGGCCTCAACTACCTTCTGTGGCAGTGAATTCCAGAGATTCACCACTCTCTGTGTGAAAAATGTTTTTCTAATCTCGGTCCTAAATGATTTCCCCCTTATCCTTAAACTGTGACCCCTTGTTCAGGACTTCCCCAACATCGGGAACAATCTTCCTGAATCTAGCCTGTCCAAATCCTTAAGAATTTTGTAAGTCTCTATAAGATCCCCCCTCAATCTTCTAAATTCTAGCGAGTACAAGCCGAGTCTATCCAGTCTTTCTTCATATGAAAGTCCTGACATCCCAGGAATCAGTCTGGTGAACCTTCTCTGTACTCCCTCTATGGCAAGACTCCCAACCATTTCTTTCTGCAGACCCATCCTACTTTTCCTCTCCGCTCAAAATCTTCATCTGTGTCATCTGCATTGGATCTCATTTGAACGTTGTCACAAGGGATTTGGCAGCTAGGTTAACCTTTCTCTCCTCTCTCCAGCTGTAAATCCTTTTTTCCAAGCTACCCTCTACTTCACACATAGTGTTAGTATCTGAGCATGTCAGTTTGAGTAACAGAATAATGGGTACCTTTTCCATCATTGCCTCAGCTTGGGGGGAAGGCTTGATTATTTGAAAGGAGAATAGCACAATAATTGTGTGAGGGAATGGTGAAGGGAGCGAGTGGGAGGCAGAGAAACACACTTTCACCATCAGTGTCGTATTTTGGATGAGATTATGGGAAAAGGAGGCTGAAATGTGAAAAGATATAGACATGTACATATTAGCATCTTCATTGTTTTTTTAAATGCTTCTATTGTTCACAGATTCAGTTTAGTTTAGTTCACTTTATTGTCACGTGTACTGAGGTACAGTGAAATGTTTTTGTTGCATGCTAACCAGTCCGCAGAAAGACAAAATATGTATACAATCGATCCATTTACAGTGTATGGATACATGATAAGGGAATAGCATTTTAGTGCAAGGTAAAGCCAGCAAAGTCCGATCAAGGATAGTCCAAGGGTTACCAAAGAGGTAGATAGTAGTTCAACACTGCTCTCTGGTTGTGGTGGGATGATTCAGTTGCCTGATAACAGCTGGGAAGAAACTACCCCCGAATCCCATAATCTCATAACAACCCATAGTTTCTACTGCAGCGAGTGAGCCTTTGAAGCCATGGTCGCCCCCAAGCATTTTGCTGTTCTCAGTAACATGGAAGCAAGAGGAAAATGTGCCTTTTATTATGGTGATGGGTTGATGTGCCTGGCCCTGTATGAAGCTGCAAAAAGTGGTTGCGGCACTTAGTACACTGGTAAATGTGTAGGTGTAGTTACTGTAGTAGGACATTTAAATGTTAAATCTCAATCTAGATAGACATTGATGGCAACAGAATGATGAGATGTATTGTAATATAAATGTATTCATTCATTTTTCAGGAATCAGGAGCTGTTTACAAGGCAGTTTATGCCCATTGCTGCCTTACAATGCCATAGTCCCAGGCTCGATCCTGACTACAGGTGGTGTCTGCGGAGTTTGTACATTCTCTGTGTGACCACGTGAGTTTACTCGGGGTGCTCCTATTTCCTACCGCATTCCAAAGGCGTACAGGTTTGTGGGTTAATTGGCTTCTATAAGACGCGGAGGTCAGATAAGATAGAAGTAGTATAAGGGGGATCGATGGTCAGCGTGGACTTGGTGGGCCGCAGAGCCTGTTTCATTGCTGCATCTCTAACACTAAAAACTAAAAACAAAACTTGTCTTGCAAATCTACTTTAAATGGTCGCCTTATCGCCCTAAGCCTATGACTGAGCGATTGTTTCGCTGAACACCTTCGCTCAGTTTGAACCTACCTGATCTCCCAGTTGCTAAACACTTTAATTCTCCTTCCCATTCCTACACAGACCTTTAAGTTCTAGGTCTCCTCCATTGTCAGAGTGAGGCTAAATGCAAATTGGAGGAACAGCAACCAGTGACTTATTTCCTTTATCATCATTACCTTTTTGCATATCTTTCAATCATTGTCCTTTATCTCTCTGCATCATCGTCTATACCTCTCGTTTCCCTTATCCCTACCCAGTCTGAAGAAGGGTCTTGACCCGAAACAGCACCCATTCCATCTCTTCAGAGATGCTGCCTGTCCCGCTGAGTTGCTCTAGCTTTTTATGTTTTATGGTTTAAACCAGCATCTGCAGTTCCTTCCTACCCATTATAATTTCCACTCTGGGATAAAGACTCTCGCTATCTAACCTGTCTCAGCCTCTTATAATTTCTATCTGGTCATTCCTCAGCTTCCAATGTTTGAGAGAATACAATCCCAGTTTATCCAACACTTCCTTATAGCTAATATACTCCAATCCAGACAACATTCTGATGAGCCTGTACTAAGTTGTGCAACACCTCCACTCTATGAGTCCATTTATTACAACAAAGAAGCAGACACTCAACCCATGCAGTCTATGTCAGCAGAGCGACCTGACAGTCCAATTTGCCTTCAGCCTCGAAATGTATTCACTCCCACATGCACGCAAAACTTTCATTTTGGGATAATTCACAGGATTCAATTAACCTTTCCACACAGACTTGGGATGTTGCAGGACACCAAAGTGTCAGGAGGAAATCCAAGTGTTCACAGGGATAATGTGTAAGCTTCATACCATCAGCACCAGGGGTTAAGATCGGACCTTGATTACTGGAACTGTGAGGCAGCAGCACTCACTGCTCTGCCTCTGTGTAAATGTCTATAATGCTTGTGGTCTACAAATCAGAATTGAATTGAAATAGTCTTACTTGAAAAAAAGAATATAAAATAACCTCTGCCAGTTGTATGATTATGCCATATGGACATTCAACTTTACATTAGCTAGGCAGCATTAGTGAATAAAAGACAAAAGGCTCCATCACGGTGAATGTACTACCGAGAGGAAGTATTTATTTTTAGCTTATCAAAGCCTTTGTTGAAAAGAAGTTCTATAATTCTAATGAGATGAGTAAACATCATAATTGTTTAGAAAAATGTTTATTCTTACTAGAATGGCAGCTGTATTATTCTTGCATGAGATTGCTTGTTATTCAGTCAATTCACTTTGCAAAAAACTTCCAGCTTCTGGCTTTGGCATGTAATCCACATATGGTCTGCCCGAAGGCTATACTTTGTATATCAAAATGTTACATCTAATTGATGCTAAATAGCTCAAATAAGTACCTGAAAATACAAAAGCCAGATGCTGGTTCTCAATGTACGACAAAAAAATGTTTTCTGAATTCTAAAATTGGATACAAATTTAGTAAAACTGTTTGTTTGCTTTGAGTCTGATAATCTCTTTCAGATTGTTGAATAACACTTGCCTAAGGTAAGCAAATCACTACAAAACGATTTAAATGCATTGGACGAAAAGATTTATCCTTTTATAGAACATCTCAATGGAACCTTTTGGTTTCAAAATAGCAGTATTTCAAAATAACTATTATTTACAGGAAATAGTCCATATAAAATTGTAATTTGAGTTGCAACGTTAGCTTTGCAGTCTGGCTTACAATTGGCATGCTTTAAATGTGTTGACGTTGATGAATATTGTATGCTAGATTTGAACTGAATTTACCAAGGAGAATTCTGCCATCTTACATGAAGTTTATGTACACTTTAATGATGTTAACAAACTATTGTAAACTGAACTCCCTGACGTTGAATATTACTTCCTTTGAATTAAATGTATCTGATATAAGCTTTGCTGGTCAATGCAGCCCTTCGGAAGATAATCATCAGTTGTCTTTTCATTCTCTGCAGTCTGTGAAGAAGTGTTGGGTATCGATTTCCATGATATGGACTCAATGACAATAAAGGAACAGCAAGATATTTTCGAGTCTGGATAATGTTTGATGATGATAAACTTACACAAAATAGCTTTCATGTGTCCCCCCCCATTTTTCTTCTTGGTGCTCAATTCATTGTTCCTTTCCTCGCTTTTTTTTTCTTAATCGGATTTGCCATTGATAAGTTACATTTCCTGCCCGACCTTGACATTATTTATTTCATAATCCTCTAATGAATTGGTCAAGTTGTTGCCCTATTTACTCTGATTTCACTTTGTTTCACTTTGAATTTGCACTTAAAAATGCAAGGACCAGAGCAACATATGATTATCTACTTAAAGATCTGTGCCATTTGTTCTTCTGGATATGTGTGAAAATATTGTCTCACCATCATAACTCTGAAGTTCTATAAGAATGCAGTCCGGTTCTATATCAGGATACAGCTGCATCAACTTAGAATGTTAGACTTTGTTCTTGTTTCCAAATTAGGTTGATAGTTAGAACTGGGTGAAGTGGGGAGTCGCTGGGATCAGCAGATGGGAAAGCCCATCAGATCTTTGCTGCTGAAAGAAGACAACCCATGACTTTAAATAAAGAATTTGAACAGGGAAGAATAATTTACCAAGCACAGAGACTTGACGGAGAGAGTTTGATGATTTCAGCCCTCTCAGTAAAATACTTGACTAATTCAGTGCTTGAAGAGAAACAAAATGGTAAAGCGATAATATATTCATCATTTGATTAATCATATACATTTTTTTCCAGCACACTTCTGCAGATCTAAACACGGGATTTTGATGGACTCAAAACCTATTCCTTGGATGAAAAAGGTCTAGATTCTTCATGGGGGGCCTATGGTTCTTTACATTCATGGACAACCAACATCCCAGTGGCCAAGATGCTATCTGTTCCTCACTGAATCTAAAGTAGATGAAATCATTTATTTGCTGATAGATTGGAAAGCAGGATAAATATCTGTAATGGCTGTTTAGAAAGATCTCTGACAAGAAAATTGCACATCAACATGACCTTGCACAGGGTGAGGGAAGTCTGGCTACAAGAGCATGGTCAAATGTCTTCCTGTAGAAAATCACACAGCTCGGCGAAAGCAGCCCTAGAAGCAAGCAGCCTGCATATGGGTGCATTACTCATCAGAGAAGGATAGGAATGCTGCAGTTTCTGTGAAAACCCGTTGGGAGATATTTTTGTTTGTTGCCCTGAGGATCCTGACCCATGCTAATTATTGCCAATGGGCAGAACAATGCCTTCAGTAATGAAGTACTGCCAGTGGGATTACTAATATGGCACAAATGGAACGAGTACCTCAAAATGCGGAAGCTTGGGAGAGGCTTCCATTGTCCACAGAAGCATGGTCGCCAAGTTGTTCTCCAAGTAAGCAGGAAGTTTTAGGGACCCTCCCCCCTCCTCTTGACCATTCTCCAATTCCTTTATGGGGAAAGGAGAGAGGTATGTGGGATCTGCCTGATGGTAAACTTTTCGTGGTACTTGGATATGGTGGTCCTGTCCAACTCCTCCATCATCACGAGTGCAGTCTACATTCCCACCCAGTAGATGTGCCACTATTATTTGAGGAATCGTACATGCCGCGGTCAATAAACATCAGTCGGCATATCCCTATGCTTTCTTCACAATTGACAAGGTCTTCAACAAGGTCAGCTTGAAGAAGGCACCTCCAAACTACCATCAGCACATTCCCTGCAATAATAGAGATCCATAAACCTCTGACCGCTGCTACTCCTCCATTAAATATGTCTATTGTTCCTCCCGCACTCTCACATTGGGAAATGTGAATATTTGGCTATAGTCTTTCTTCCTGCATATAGATGGTGACAGAAGATTGTAGCTTCAGTGTGAAGGATTATACAGAGCTGGTTAGGTGAGGCAGAGGAGAAACTACAGTACATGACTGCTTGGAGTCGGTAGATTGGCCAATGTTCAAGGACTCGGCAACAGTACAACAAATACGTGACTTCACGTATTCATGTTAGTGACTTTATAACGAAAATTGTGGGGGAGTGCATTCCTGCTGAGACCATCTGAATGTTCACTAATCAGACCCTTGGATGAACTAGGAGATCCACAATCTACTGAGAATCAAATCTGAGTCATTTGAGTTAGGCATTCCAATGTTATACAAGATGTCCAGGTACGACCTCCAGAAGGCCATTGTGAACACAATGTAGACACTTGTGGATTAAACTGGAGGGTCAGGTGGACATTTTACAACTGTGGAAGGGCTTGCATGTCATCACTTCCAACACATACTACAAGGTAAAACTGAGTAATGCAAATGACAATGATGCATTGCCAGGACAGTGATGGAGAGTCAACAGGTTGAAGTATCTGCGCACACACACCCTGGATCCAGCATATTGATGCAGTCACCAATGTCTTTCCTTTCTCAGAGGTTTGTGGAGAATCCGCGTGTTGCGAATGTGCTGTTGAACGTCCACAGGTGTATGGGGGACTATGGGAGTGTCTGGTTGCATCATATCCGGGTTCAGTTATGCTCAAGCTGAAAGAATCAGCAGAAAGTAGTGGACAACCCATCACTAGCACTGACATCCACACCATCAAAGGAATCCCCAGGAAACACCTCCTCAAAAAGATAGTTAATATCATCAAAGCCCTACGCCATCCAGGCCATGCTCTTGTCTCACTTCTACCATCAGGAAGCAGATACGGGATGCTGAGAACTGTTACCTCCAGGTTTCAGACCAGATCAGCAACAATCAGATTCTTGAATAACCCTACACATCCCTCACTATAACCCTACTTCAGAACTGCTATACACTTTCCACCCATACGGTCACCCTACCATGTTGGATTTTTACGCAATCATTGTCTGGTTTACCTAGAATATCTGATAATTTACTACACATTTATTACTGGTGTTGCTGGGTCAAATATGACTATAAAGCTGCAGCAAGTGAGAATTTCATTTTCTGGCTCATATTTAGTGCAAAGGACAAATAAACACTGTTGAACTCTTGGGAAGCTAAATGCTAGAGAAAACACTCAGCCTAAGCACAATCTGTGGACAATTTGTGAATAGGTGCTCAAGCAAACAACACTGATTTCTGAAGCCACCCAGGTTCAGGTCCATTAATGCCCCTGTCCCACTTAGGAAACCTGAACGGAAACCTCTGGAGACTTTGCGCCCCACCCAAGGTTTCCGTGCGGTTCCCGGAGGTTTTTGTCAGTCTCCCTACCTGCTTCCACTACCTGCAACCTCCGGCAACCACCTGCAACCTCCGGCAACCGCACGGAAACCTTGGGTGGGGCGCAAAGTCTCCAGAGGTTTCCATTCAGGTTTCCTAAGTGGGACAGGGGCATGTCAGCAGAGTGTTCCTTTAAATATTGGAAAAGCAATAAACTGGATTGATGTGTTCTCACTTGAATGGGACTGTTACTGTGGATCGTACTATGATTGTATTGTGGAATTGTGCTATTTACAGCCAGAATTACTCATTACTTGAATATTAACTGAAAGCACTACCAGAGGGTACCCGTTGGTTGCTGGGAGAGATCAGGTGCGCTAACGTGGTCTGTGCTTGAAGTTTCCAGTACAATTTTGTGTTTTGTTTAAATTCACCCAGAAATAAATGCAATCTACTCCTGGTAAAAAATATTTTGTTTTCTGCACAGCATCTTAAAAAGGGATTCTGTTTGAATCCGTTAATAGGCCACGCTACATCATCCAATACGTACCATTCAACTAAGTAAGAGAAGGAAAAGATAGCAATGCCTTTACAAAATCTGCAAGGATAGTAGAAAGGCAGTCATGGAATATTTTAATCCTTAAGTAATTGAAGAAAACTCCTACAATTACACCGTGGGCTATAAATATGCAGCTGCTTACTATTTTGTATCTATATAGATATTCTAGTTTTGAAAAACAAGGCTTGATTGTTCCTCTAAAATAGGAATAGGGCTTTTGAGCAACTGTTTTCAAATATTAATATGTCATCCTTTAACTTTCTTGTTTTTTACGGTTTGCTTTTGTGGAAGACAGTCGGTAGTTTTTGGGATTTAATCTTATATAATGATACGGGTTTGTTATAGTCTAAGGCTCATCAGGATTATGATGGTTCTTAAATAATGCCAAAAAGGCATGGACTTGAAGAGAACAACAAACTTTGTGGGAATACAAAATAGGTTAAAATAGTTTATTGCAATACAATTATGGTTGCAAGGTCCACGGAAGAAAGTCATTCATAGAATTGTTAGTAATTCATTTCAACCAAATGAAAAAGATTAAAGGGCTGCAATTAATTAGGCATATAAACATCAAAACACACAAAATAATTCAGTAAACAGGAAAGACAGATGCATTGAAAACATTAAAGTATGAAAAGGACGAGAAATAAAAAACATTGAAGTGAAAATCTCAATCAACTTTAAACACATCTTTAAATATGTACATTGTAAGCATCTTGAAAGGGAAAGTAAAATGGCAATGGATAGCTGGCATGTAAGTTGAAAAAGGGAACAGAAACAGCTGATTAGTCAATTTATTTTTATCCAGAAAGAAAGAGTAAACCAAACTAAATGAAATACCTCAGTCAGAAGAAAAGACCCAACCTGAAATGTAGTCCAACGATTTCCTCCATAGATGCTGCCGGACCCACTGCACTTCGGTTTTTGCTCAATAAAGTACCAATTGACTATGCACAAAAGTTGAACAGCAAGAGTGCAAGAGGGTTCATATGTTCATAAGTTCTCGGAGCTGAATTAGGCCATTCGGCCCATCATGTCTACTCCGCCATTCAATCATGGCTGATCTGTCTCTCCCTCCTCACCCCATTCTCCTGCCTTCTCCCCATAATCCCTGACACCCGTACTAATAAGGAATCTGTCAAACTCCATCTTAAAATATCCATTGACTTGGCCTCCACACCTCTGGTCCTAGACTCTCCCTCATAGTGGAAACATCCTCTCCACTTTCATTCTATCCAGGCCTTTCACTCTTCGGTAAGTTTCAATGAGGTCCCCCACTCATCCTTCTAAACTCCAGCGAGTACAGGCCAAGTTCCATCAAATACTCATCATATGTTAACCCAATCATTCCTGGGATCATTCTCGTAAGCCTCCTCTGGACTCTCTCCACGCCAGCCCATCCATCCTTAAATATGGGCCCCAAAACTGCTCATGGTACTCCAAATGCAGTCTGACCGGTGCCTTATAAAGCTCCGCATTACATCCCTGTTTTTGGATTCTAGCTCTCTCAAAATAAATCCTCCGACTCACCGAAAAGAGCTATCGGGATCCTTGGATTGAAGTGAGAGAGGTGTAGGGACAGGTGGCACATCTCCTGTGCTGCAGGTAAAAGTGCCTGTGGAGTGAGCAGGTTGGGTGTCAAATGGGTGAGAAGCAAGGTGTTGCGGAGAGAGTGTTTTTTATGGAAAGCAGAAAGGAGTGGGGATGGGAAGATGTGACTGGTGGTGGTGTCACGTTGAAGGTGGCAGAAATATTGGAGAATGATATGTTGGATGGGGTGGCTGGTGGTGTGAAAGATGACGGCCATCTATCCTTGTTCTACCTGGGGAGAGTGGGAGTGAGATCAGAACTTCAGGAAACAGAGATGAAGGTACCATCCACAACAGCAGGGTGGAAACTATGTTTACTGAAGAAAGGGGACATCTTAGATCTTAGCTGTCCTCGAGTGATAAGCCTCATTTTAGGAGCAGCTGCTGCAGAGAAGGAGATATTCAGTGTAAGGGAAGGTGTCCTTACAAGAGTCAAGGTGGGAGGACGTGTAATCAAGTTTTTCTTTGAATTTGAGGACAGGGGGAAAGTCGTCCATCGATTCCCTCCAACGAGTTCTGCACGGGTGCAGGAGGCAGCCCCAATGTTTCAATACAATAAATAAATCAATTGAATTAAGCTTCCCACAAATGATCAGTCCCTTTTAACATCTTCAGAGGTTCCTTGCATGTCATATGAATGAGCAAGTAGATTTGCTAAACAATTTACTACTTTAGCTCCATTTTCAACCTTTAATCTATACCACATAATCATCACCAATTCCCAAGTTTATACTTAGAGGGGATTGTGTTGTATTATTTTGCCTGCATTCTGCCTCTTGAGTAAACGTCTAGATAGAGCAAGAAATATTTGTTGGCTTTTTTGCAATGAGCAACTATCTCTTCCATCCTCAGATATTCAGATGGAGGATCTACTTTGGATTTTTTTACTATCAATGGCTCAGAAAGATAATGGGAGAAGTATGCCAATTGCTGGCTGATGACCTGCAGGCCAGTTTCACCAGAAAAGTGTTTTCCAAATCCGTCAAGGTCATGACCATCTTGAATTTATTTACATCTGGAGCCCGCCACACAACATCTGTTAACCTTTTCCATCATTAATTATGGGCAATCAACTTTAAACGTTATTTATATTTGTACTTTATGGTTGCTGTAATTTTATTACTTAAATGTCACTCAATGCAAATGAATTAATTGTGCGTCCTGCCTTGCAATGTTATAAACATTGCTTTACATTTTGTTTGTAAAAAAAAGGTTTGAGAATAAATATTGGGATCAATGCTTGCCTGTGTTAGACCATTAACATCCTATAAATGCAACAGGAAGCTGCCTGTCTATATGCACAGAATTAAACTACTGTTTCCACAATATTTGCTAGTTATGAAAAATCGAATTATTGTTCCTGAGGATTTGAAGAAAAACCATCAATTTACATAAAAGTTTTGTTGTGGTATTAAAATGGTACATTTTAAAAGACTAACTGTCCTAATGTGGCTTGTAAAATTCTAAGCCGGAAGCTGTAATGATGTGTTCGCCTCTAGATGGGCACCAGTGGGTGTATTCTCTCTTCAAATGCATTAGGTCCAAACACTTCTATTTGAATTCTATGTGCCACATTTCTTCCACCTGCCCCCCCATTGATGACCTTGCACCTTCTTGCCCTGGAGGCTGCCCATCATAGTACACATCTTCCATTCTTCTACATCTTCCACATGATGGGAGAAAGGGGGCGCATCATACTCAACATCCTTATCAATATTTGCTTCAACTTCTAGAAACAGTTTCTCTTTCTATATTGTGATATTACAAAGTGTGACTGCAGACATGGATTGCTTTATTGCACACACCAGCAGTTTTATCCAAAATTAGACCTGAAAATGCCTAAATTCTGCACTATGCCATTTCTTACAGTTACATATTATCTTGCTCCCACTGGTAATTTAAACAGGTCTCTATACCCCCTGATATACACTTCTGAGTCACTAACGTTGATCCTGTAGATTACCGCAAGGTAAAAACATCATTACAGCTTCCAAGTATCAGGCACTACCATGTTGGATGAGATAGTTGACACCTCCCCTGGCTGCAATCTAATCAAATGAAAAGTCCCACTTTTCATAAAGCTGAGGAAAATTGAATGCCAATTATCCCGCCAGCATCCCCTACAATTGTGGTAATAATCGGTGTTTGGTTTCTGTCTCTTTCATTCCATTTACGTTTTCATCCCCTTTGGCTGACATATAAAGTTAATGCCTATGAACGTTATGTCTCCTGAAACTGATGGATGAATGTAGAATGACAATGAGCGAATAACTCACACCACTGAGTGACACGGTGAACACGTTACAGCACTGAGTTCTGAGTATTCAGTACAATGATTTTTGTGCTGTTCTCTGGCTGCACTCAACAGTAGGGTCCTGCTGTCATTTAATTAGCGTCAGCTTTTGGCTTTTAACAACAGTTCTCCCCTGTGGTTGTAGCAAATGCAAGAAATCACTCTGCAAGTGAATCCAACTTGGAAAAAAGACCTGTGTTTGAGAGAGAGAGAGAAAGGTTGTGACTTTCTCAGCTCCAGTGGCTGAGAAGTTTTGAAGCACCCTTTCAAGGTTTTTGTTGATGGAAGAGGGACAGAAGCAGCGAGATTTCAAAGTTTGACTTAACGTTGGACTGTTGAAACTTTCCTTTGTTGAAGGATTTCTCCATTTAGTGAGGAATTCCCGAGTACTTCTGGACCGCCGTGAGAGAAGCTGTGGCTGGCGGATTGCCAAGAGTGCCTGGAGATCGAGGGTAGGAAAGACTTCGGTGTCTTTGACGTTTCTAGCACCGATTCTCTGCCACAAAACCATTTTGCACAGTGCAGCTGCCTGAGCTTAATGTGAAGAAGGTACTTTTCGCTTCCAGCAGTTTCCGGAGACTTCGGAAGGGCTTTAAAGAGCCGCCCAAAAGCTGCTCTCGATGTGGAATTGAGAGTGGGGACTTTCCTTACTTCAGCTGGAGGGAACTGCTTCTGCTGCTTATCCGGACTGTGACTGTCTCTGAGCGCTTTTGAGCTGAGTCTGTCCCTGATGCTGGTTTGTGCCACTGTCAAGATGGTGTGGGCCCGGTCATGGGCTCAGAGTTATGCAGCTGTGGCTTCGACCGCGGTTTCGGGGCCATTTGAGGATGAGCCTTATGTTGACTTGGATGGCGATATATATGGGATCTCGGTCCAAACCGGGTTCCTGTGGAGCAGGCGTGCAATAGCCAAGGGCATGCATGACCTTTTTAAGAGGGATGTTATTGCCTCTTCCGAGATTGCAGGAAGGAAGGTTGGGATGATATTAAATTCCCGGGAGGATGTGGTCCTAGCATTGGAGAGGGGGCTCACAGTGGAGGGGGTCTGTATACCGGTGGAACCGTGGGTGTCCACTGTGAAACCGGTTCTCCTGCGGAATTGTCCCACGTTTCTCCGGGATGCAAAAATTCTTCCACACTTGGGAAAGATTGGGGAGGTGGGGTCTAAGCTTACTAGGCTTATGCACCCTGGGAATGACCCGTATGAAAAAGGAGTCTTGAGTTTCAAGAGGCGGGTTCTTATGAAGGTAGAAGAGGGGTTGGGCGCTGAGGGGAACTTCCTTGCGGAGCATAAGGCTTATAGGTATGTTGCAAAGCCTACCTGAAGCGTCTTTGAAAATCTGCCGCTGCGGGTGTGCGCGATTTTGGCGCCGTTTAGAGGGGGGCGGGTTTAAAACGCGATTTTCTCTAGGCTGTTCAAATCGAAGATGTTCAGCCTAGTTAATTATTAACGAAAAATCGCTGGAAGACCCCGTCGCAAAAGCTATTATTAGGTTTAAAGGCCTTGAATAATAGTTATAGTAGTTTAAAAATCAATCTCTAAACCCACGACCGCCAGCAACCGCAGGGTCTCATAAAGCAAACCATAGAAGGTAGGTTGTATATTTTTACATTAAAAAGGGCTTCTAAAGATCCCTTTATACAAAGTTTAATATTGCGAGTAGCTCATTTTGGCCCCATTATATCGCGCAGTATTTTTCTGGGCATTTGGGGCACAAATCTACCGCAATGTGAACGTTCTAAACCAGCGCGTTCCACAGGGACCCACTGGAAAGCTGATTTAAATGGGCATTTATTTACAGCAATTGAACACTGAATTCCTTCCATTTGGCCTATAAATTAATGTAAATGAGATTTAAAAATCATGTTTTATTGTGAATTATTTGTGAATATTATTTGGACATTTAGGCTATTTAAAAATGTTAATCATTTATTAAGAAATGGATAGATGTTTAGATCTAGTAATTGAAGTCTGAAATTAGCTACAATTAGGTAACTAACTAATTATATGCTTTAATTTCAGGTCATCCAAGTAAGATTATTTTATATTTGTTTCAGAATGCTTCAATCTATGATAACTGAAAATTTCATTCAGTTCTCTTAATTTTTAAGAAAGTTATGGGCTTTTGACTGTTCACGATCACAACTTTTTTGTTATGTCCATAGAAAATCAATAGGGAACAAGATGCTCATTTCCGAGTATGAAAATGGCCATAACTTTTTAAATACTTGAGATATGAAAGTGAATTAGGTGTCAAATTAAACTTATTTTTATGCTTTATCTGATGGGATAAATTACAGACTTGATTTTTAAAATCTCAAAATTTTGTAACATTGCTACATAAGGGTGCCCCCAACTGCGTGTATTGGAGTTGGGGAGAGGCACGGTGTCATGCGTGCAGAGAGTTTGGACATCTCCGCAGGGATTGTCACAATCGCCAGGCCGCTGCTAGAATTCTAGTGCAGCGGCCCATGATTGCATTGCTGGCCCGTCCGGGGTGGTCTGTTGTGCCTCAGTGACCCGGGGTGGTACTGATGACTCGGCTGGGGCTGCCAGCTCCACCTTGGCAACCCAGGGCAGTGATGGCTCCCGCCCCCTAAGTCCTGAGCCTGTGGTGGTGGTTGATGGCGAGGCGCAGGGGAAGGGCAAAGGGGGGGAAGGGGGGTTGGGTGGTGCAGAAGAGGAAGAAGAGATCTAAGAGGAAGAACAAGCTCCTCCAAGTGAGTCAAACGCAAGCGGATGGGCCCATGCCTAGACCAAGGGGTGCCTGTTGGCTCCAGTGAGGTCCAGGATGCAGCTGGTGTGGCTCAGCAAGGATCTGAGGTGGTTCAGATGGGGGCGGGGGAGGTAAAACTTGGGGGTGGAAAAGAGGCAGCGGGTAGTGTGGAGGCAGAGGACCCTTCCTTTATGGAGGTCACCGGACCACCGAATACCAGCGGGACTAAAAGAAGGCACGTGCTCGGCGAGGGAGAGCAGGGTCGTGGATCCAAGGCAAGGGGGACGCCTATTTCGAGACCTTCCACCCCTGATGAGGATGGTGGACACAAACTGGTGTCTTCTGGGCCGGAGGTTGGGCCTCTGTTTCAGGAACCTTTTTGCGGGTGTTACCAGACCAGTCACTGGGGTTGACTCCCCTGGAATTGTGACCTCTGGGCCGGTGGTTGTCCCCTCGTCTCAGGGGCCTTCCGAGGGAGTTATCTCACCGGGAATGGAGGTTAACTTCCCTGGGAGTGTGTCCTCTGGGTCGGAGAAGGTCCCCTCATTTCAGAGGCCTTCTGAGGGTGCTGGCACGCCAGTTGTTGGGGTTGGCTCCCCTGGAAATGTGTCTCCTGGGATGGGGGATGAGCAGAGTCAGCCTGAAGGAGGAGGCTCGGGAGTACCAATGTTCCAGTCTGTGCTCCTTATTAGAGCCAGTGGAGGTGCTGTGGAGTGTGCTGCCTCACCGGCTGAGGTAGTAGGGGAGACTCCAAAATCACCAGCTCTTTCAGTGGGTCTTGGTGAGGTTGCTCCCCTGGTGGTGGAGGGTGGAGACTCTCTGGGTGTTGCCGGTGGAGCGGGTACACTGGGTGCTGTGGGGGTGGGGGCTGTTCGGGTTGTGACCCTCTTTCGGATTCTGGGGGTGCCTGTGCACCACGGACCCTGGGGGTGCCTCTTGTTTTTTCTTCCCCAGGCCCAGACGTGGGGGGAGGTGGGAGAGTGCAGGGGTCTGGCCTTTCACCGGACAGCTCATTGCTGACAGGGGTATTGGGACCCTCCCTCAGCATTGATCCTGGGGGTGTTGACATGCCGGAGGAGGGGGAGAGTGATGGGGCCGGCTTGTGCAGTGGGTTGAGTGAGCTTTCAGCGAGCTGTAGTCCTTCGAACTCTGACAATGACCTTGAGCGCAGTACAGGGGAGGATGCTGCTCCAGGTGTGAGTTGGTTAGCGGGATGCCTGGATTCCAGGGCTGTGTCTAGAATGGTCGTTATCTGTGAGATTCGGGACTTTCTAAAAATAAACAGGTGTGCTAGGACTAAAATTGAAGCAGCGCGGAGGCGGTGGACAGATCTGTCGGGATTTATTAAGACTCTTGATATTATCCTTGGCAGCAAAGACAGTGATCTTCCTGAGTCAGTTTGGGGACTTTTTGAAGTTCCTCGGAGAGAAAGTATCCGAGTCCACGAGGAGTGTGAGGGACACATTCTAGTGTGTTTGCACATTCATTGTTGCTACTTTAAATTTAAATGGTGGAAGAGGGGGCTTTCGTAGATTTAATCATCTATCAGTCCTCAGAGAGGGGAAATATGCAGTGAGTTTTCTGCAAGATGCATACTGTTGTCAGTGATGAACCCACCTGGCGACTGGAGTGGGAAGGGGGGTCTACATGAGCCACATCAGCACGAATTTGAGTGGGGTGGCTTTTCTGTTGGCCCCGACATTTCAGCCAGAGATCCTGAAGGTGCTGGAAGTTGTGCCAGGTCGTTTGCTCTATCTGGCCATGAGCCTGGATGGCATGCCGTTGTATTGCATTAACATGTATGCCCCCAGCACCGGCACAATGCAGGCCTGCCTACTTCAGGAGGTGACTGCTCTGTTGAGCATTATTGATAGCGGAGAGTGTGTCTTCCTAGGGGGGGATTTCAATTGCACACTTGAGGTGCAAGATCGTTCTGGTACTCAGTGAGCCCTTGCTGTAGTGAAGCTGAGAGGTTTGATTGATTCCTTTGAGTTGGTTGATGCGTGGCGGAACCTACATCCTGATTCCAGTGCTTTTTCGTGGAGGTCTGAGGGCGGTGGTTCCCGCATCAATCGCATGTACATCTCCGGTGCATTTGTCTCCCGTGTCTCAGCGGCCTCGATGCGGCTGGTGCCGTGCTCGTACCACTGTCTGGTGCATGTGGACTTTAATCCAGCGCCCACGCGGGCTGGATCCGCGTACTGGCATTTTAATAACCGGCAGCTGGAGGATTGGTGTTTCCGTGAGTCATTCAGTCGGTTTTGGGTGAAGTGGAGAGAGAGGCAGAGGAGCTTCTCTTCCCTTAGCCAGTGGTGGGATGTGGGGATAGCTCACATCCGTCTCTTTTGTAAGGAATACACGTGGGGGTCGACCGGAAGGTGGGTCTCAGCGGTCAAGAGGCTCGAGAGGAAGCTACTCGACGCAGAGTCTCGCCTGGGTCAGATTGGTGAGAACTCCTGTGAATGGGGAGAGTTTCAGGAGATGAAGGAAACCTTGAGGAACCTGCTGTTGAGCAGTCTCGAGGCGCTTACGTGAGGTCGCGGGTCCAGATGCTGCACGATCTGGACCGCGCTTCACTTTTCTTTTTCTCTCTGGAAAAAGGGCGAGGAGCCTGCGGGGAGCTCATAGAGATGCTCGCAGATGATGGCTCCTCTGTCACAGATCCACAGAGGATAGAAACATAGAAACATAGAAAGTAGGTGCGAGAGTAGACCACCAGGTCCGTCGAGCCCGCACCGCCATTCGCTCATGGCTGAACACTAAACAGACACACTTACCCACAAACAGTAGACACAAGACACAGAACACAAGACACTACCCTCCCCTTTATACCGCTATCACCCCTCTCCACCCCAAGAACCTCGTGATCTCCTGGGGGAGGCAAAAAACCGGATAAAAACCCAGGTCCAATTCGGGAAAAAAATCCGGGAAATTCCTCTCCGACCCCAATCCAGGCGATCGACACTTGTCCAGGAGATCACTCAGGTCTTACTATACTAACCATACCTAGGTCCATATCCCTGCCCTCTCCCCGTAGCCCCTTATCCCCTTGGCAGCTAAAAAACCATCTATTTTAGTCTTAAATATATTTAAAGTTTCTGCTTCCACTGCTCCCTGGGGCAGTGAATTCCATAAATTAACCACCCTCTGGGTGAAGAAGTTCTTCCTCATCTCAGTTTTAAAAGAGCCCCCCCTTATTCTGCAACTATGTCCTCTAGTTCTATAAGTTCTATAAGGTTCTAATAAAAAACCATCTATTTTAGTCTTAAATATATTTAAAGTTTCTGCTTCCACTGCTCCCTGGGGCAGTGAATTCCATAAATTAACCACCCTCTGGGTGAAGAAGTTCTTCCTCATCTCAGTTTTAAAAGAGCCCCCCCTTATTCTGCAACTATGTCCTCTAGTTCTATAAGTTCTATAAGGATCAGTGCTTTAGTCCGGTCCTTTTATGGGTCCCTGTTCTCTGCAGGTGGATTCAGCGGGGAGGCTCAGCGGGTCCTGTGGGAGGGTCTACCGACTGTAGATAGGGAGGTGTCCGATCTTCTTGATGACCCCTTATCATTGGAGGAGTTGACTCGTGCCCTGCACCAGCTCAGGAGGGGCAAGTCCACTGAGCTGGATGGGTTGATGGTAGAGTTTGTTGGAGCCTTCTGGGTTATCTGGGGGGTGATTACATGAAGGTTCTGGGGGAGACCCTGATGGGAGATGCCCCTCTCGTGGCGTAGGGCTGTCATTGTCCTGCTGCCCAAGAAGGACGAACTCCGCATGTTGAAGAACTGGCGCCCAGTCTCTCTCCTCTGTACAGAGTATAAAGTTTTTGCACGGGTGATGGCAAATCGCCTGGGCTCCGTGCTGTCTCAACTGATCCACCCTGACCAGTCCTATACAGTCCCTGGCCGGTCCATTCAGGATAACATCCACCTGGTTAGGGACCTGATTCATCTATCTCAGGGTACTGGTCAGTCAGCTGCTTTTCTGTCCCTTGATCAGGAGAAGGCTTTTGACAGGGTAGAGCATGACTACCTCTACAGGATGTTGCAGGCGTACGGATTTGGACCACATTTTGTACCCAGGGTCCAGTTTTTGTACGCTGCAGTGGAGTGTCTTGTGAAGGTTAATGGTGTGTTGTTGGCTCCCATTCATTTTAGGAGGGGGGTACATCAGAGGTGCCCCATGTCGGGTCAGTCGTACTCGGTCTGTGTGGAGCCGTTCCTGTGTCTTCTTCGGAGGCGGTTGACAGGCCTGGCTCTACCAGGACCGGGGGTGGAGGTGGTTCTTTCAGCTTATGCTGATGATGTACTCCTTATGTTCACTGACCCTGGTGACCTGCAGAGGATGCGTGATTGCCAGCAGGTTTTCTCGGCTGCATCATCCGCCAGGATTAACTGGAGTAAGTTTTCTGGACTTTTAGTGGGTCAGTGGCAGGTAGACTCCCTGCCGGAGGAGATGACATTGTATGCGTGGAGCACCTCTATCTGGGGGTGTACCTGAGTCCCACTGAGGATGCTTGGCCGGAGAACTGGCTGGAGCTGGAGACAAAAGTCGCTGCCCGGCTGGGGCGCTGGTCAGGCCTGCTTAGAGTTCTTTCTTCCCAGGGTAGGGTGCTGGTCATAAACCAGCTGGTTGCCTCCGTGTTGTGGTACCGGCTGGCTACTCTTGTCCCGCCCTCTATCTTTGTAACTGCAGGACAGAAGTAGCTGATGGATTTCTTTTGGGGAGATAGGAAGCACTGGGTTTCCGCACTGGTCCTGAGTCTCCCGTTAGAGGAGGGCGGCCAGTCCTCGGTATGCGTGTGTACCCAGGTGGCGGCTCTCCGTCTCAGGACTCTGCGGAGGTACATGTATGCTATATCTAAAAGTAAGCCAATGTCTTCTTTTTTCTCCCAGTGGGTGCAGGAGGACCACGTTTTGAGAAGACAGTGGAAACATATAGACATCCAGGTCAATTCATGCCAGGAGTTTAGCATCAAGGAAGTGCTGGAAGGAGTTTGATGATCTCACGTGTGTGATTAAGGTCACTGAATGATCTTCGAATGCCACAATATACTAAATGCACCACAATTCTCAGGTAGCATTTTCAACACATAATCATCAGTCTCCTACCAACAAGCTCCATCATATATATCTCACATCCATCATCCATCATTCACCCCACCCGCACACACTTAATATTGTTCCAATCCCTCACAACACTGTCACATTTCTAACTATACAGCTATTATCACCTCCTCACCTAAACAAATCAGAAGACATTCACTGGAAATCTTTGTGCATTTTTGCATCGAGATGGTGGCACTTGAATGGAAGACAGAGACCAACGTGTTATTATCCCTTAGACATGACAATGCTGACCTATGTGGGAAGGTCCATGACCACTGGTGTGGCAGACGCCATTGAAAGTGAGGGCATGTATTAACTCAGTCTTCCTTCTTTCATTCTACTTCCCCTTGATCACATAGTCTGTGGGGCTAAAGATGCACCAACACTCAATTGCACAGTGATAGTCAGCAGCTCAGATATCAACTTGTGTGTAATCAAGTGGTCCAGATGGAGACAAGATCTACATGTGCTGAGATGCCGAATACATCCTGGACAAGAGCTACTCAGCCACATCACAAAACAGATTCCCAACGCAGGCAGAATGGTTAACTTAATTGCAAGCTCACTTGAAGGAAAGGCACACACCAGTTCTTTTTTTTTTTTTTTTTAATAATATTTTTATTAGAAGTAGACATATTATAAAGTATAGTTGCATATTATAGTAAAAAAACTTTTCATATACATCAGTCATACATTATTAAAATGTTCAATTGTCGATTACTTCTACTTCTAGTGTTTTTTTTTTATATAGAAAAAGAGAGAAAGAGAGAGAAAAGTTACAAATATCAAAAAAAACAAAACAGGTGGAATGGATTACTTATAATACGTCATTGGAGATAGGTTCGTAGATTATAAAGTATGACTTTTCATCTAATCCTGAGTCCAAGTTTCAGTTGGGTTTTCGTGCCGGTCCAATCTATCCCGTCAGATAATTAATGAATGGAGCCCATATTTTATCAAAAAGTTCTTGTTTGTCCATTAAGACAAGTCTAATTCTTTCTAGATATAGGGTCTCCGACATTTCCACAATCCACATTTTAATTGTGGGGGTCGTAGGGCCTTTCCAAAATTTTAATATTAATTTTCTCCCGGTTATTATACTGTAGTCGAGGAAATTTCTTTAGCTTGTTGTGAGTGTTAAACTTTGCTCTGATATTCCAAGTATTATTAATTTTGAGTTTGGATCCAGTTTTGGATTAATAACCTGAAATTATTTCAAAAATATCAGTCCAGAAATGTTTAATTTTTATACAATTTGCAAACGTATGTGTTAAATTAGCATCTAGATGTAGACATTTATAACAAATAGGAGAGATTTGTGGGAAGATTCTATTTAGTTTTATTTTAGAGTAGTGTAATCTATGTAAGACTTTAAATTTTATTAAAGCATGTCTGGCATTTAACGAACATTGATGTATATGTTGTAAACTTTCGTCTCACAAATCTTTCGTTATAGGATGACCTAATTCATTTTCCCATGTGTGTCTATATGGTTCCGTCGGTGGTACCTCGTTGTTTAGGAGGGTGTTATAAATATAAGCTATTAATTTTTCAGTGTTAGGATGCTTGTTCAAACATTCATCAAGGATTTCTGGTTCCCTAGTCCTGTAGACTTGTGTGTTAGATTTAACATAATCTCTAATTTGTAGATATCTGAAGAAATTATTTGAGTGCAGTCCATGATTCTGTTGTAACTCCTGAAATGAAAGAAAAGTGCCTTTCCCATAAAGATGTCCAATCTTTTTAATTCCATAATTTTTCCATTGTGTGAAACCCTTATCCAAAAAGGATGGTTTGAATAAGGGATTATTTACAATGGGAAGGCATAGTGGTATATTATTCAATTTTAAAACTTTTTTAAATTGTTTCCAAATTCGTATTCCACTATGTATTATGGGGTTCTCCTTATAGGTTTTTTTGTGCAGTTTTGTGGTAGCAAATATGATCGGTCCAATTTCAAAAGGTAAACAGTCTTCCTTTTCCATCCTTAACCAATCTGGTTGTTGATCCAGTTCTTCCAGCCAGAAATTCATGTTTTTAATATGGACTGCCCAAAAATAAAACAAGAAATTTGGCAAAGCTTACATACACTTACATAAATGTTTTTTACTTATTCTATGATTCTTATAATCCCAGATAAAACTTGTAACAATGGAGTCGACTTTTTTGAAAAAAGTTTTTGGGATATATATCGGGATTAATTGAAATAGGTACAGTAGTTGCGGTAAGATGATCATTTTTATAGCATTAATTCTACCAAGCATTGAAATGGGAAGTGTTTTCCAGTATTGAATATTCTTGTGTAGTTTATTCAGTAATGGTGGAAAATTTAGTTTAAATAAAGAGGTATATGTCTTAGTTACATAGATTCCTAAGTATTTAAATTTATCTTTAACTATTTTAAAAGGGGATTGTTGTAATGTATGTAGATTGAGTTTTGTTATTGGCATGATTTCACTTTTATTCCAATTAATTCTATATCCTGAGAACTGACCAAATTGAGTTATTAAATTTAATAGATTTGGAATACTAGTTTCTAACTTTGTAATATATATTAGTACATCATATGCATATAAGGACATTTTATTCCTTGTTTCTCTAGTGTTATATCCGTATATTCCTGTATGGGTTCTAACGCTTTCTGCTAGGGGTTCGATTGCAAGAGCAAATAATAGTGGGGATAGTGAACATACTTGTCTACAACCTCTAGAGAGGTTAAATTTAGTTGATAACATTTGGTTTGTTAATATTCTAGCTGTTGGATTAGAGTATAACAATTTAACCCATGTACAGTACTTCTCTCCCAATTGAAAATTTTCCATCACTGAAAATAAATATGGCCATTCAACCTGGTCAAATGCTTTTTCAGCATCTAACGAAATAATTGCTAGATCTGCATTAGGAATTCTATTGGAGTATATAATATTGAATAGTCTTCTCAGATTATAAAATGAATAACGTTTTGGAATAAAACCTGTTTGATCGGGGTGTATTAATTTGTTAATCACTAAGCTCAATCTATGAGATAGAATTTTAGTTAGTATTTTCTGATCAGTATTTAAAAGGGCTATTGCTCTATATGAACCTGGGTCTTCAAGATCCTTATCCGTTTTTGGTATGAGTATGATTGTAGATTCATTTAGAGTTTCTGGGAGTTTCTGTTGAGTGTAAGCATATTTGTACAGTGTCTGTAGGCGTGGAGAAACCAGATCATAATTTTTTTAATAAAATTCAGAACTTAGACCATCAGGACCTGCAGCCTTTCCATTTTTTAAAGATTTAATTGACTCTTCGATGTCTTTTATCGTAATTTCAGCACCCAGTGATTCTCTCTCTTTCTGATCTAAACCCACAAGCTTACATTTCTGTAGAAATGTTTCCATTCCTGCTGATTGTTCTGTCATTTTAGATGAGTACAATTTTTGATAGTATTGTAAAAATCTATCATTAATATCTTTAGGCAGTGTTAGTGTTTCTTCCTTGTCTGTTCTAATTTTGTAAATTGTTTTTTCCCCGGCCAGTTTACGAAGTTGTCGCGCTAATAGTTTTTGTGGTTTATCACCAAATTCAAAATTTAATTGTTTTGTATGTTGATAAAGTTTTATAACTTGGTCTGAGTATATCTTGTTCAATTTATATTGCAGTACTGCAATTTTATTGTGTTTTATCATGGATGGTGCTGCTGCATTTTCTATGTCTAATTGCCTTATTTCCATTTCCAATTTCTGTTGTTTGGCCCTATTCTCTTTGTTAAGAAATGATTGAGAAGAGATTAATGCTCTTCGCACAAATGCTTTAAATTTCCCAAAGAAGGGAAGCAGAGATTTCAGGGCTATCATTAGCCTCAAAAAACATATTAATCTGTTTTACGAGGTATTCATTACATACCTTTTCTTTTAAGATTTGGGGATTAAGTCTCCATTGTGGCTGTGTCTCTACCATTCCGTTTAGTTTAATCATAAATGTTAGTGGAGCATGGTCTGAGATTATGATATTATGATATTGCGAGTTATAGGTAAATGGGATAAGTTTTGAGTCTACTAAAAAATAATCTATCCTTGAGTAGGTTTTATGTACTGGTGAGTAAAATGAATATTGTCGACCCGATGGGTTTTCTAGTGCAGAAGACTAATATAATGACTGTGATTGACCAGGCTATTGAAGATCAAAAATGAACACATCCAAATGTTAGTGGGTGTGGAAAGCTTGCCAGAAAGTTATTGTTCAATGTCAAGAAGAGTGGAGGAAGCTGGGACATGGTGCTGTGCATAGAGTTTATATTTTCCAGACTGGCTTCTTCACTTGTGGAACCAACTACAATGCAGCATTTGATAGTCACTGTCTCAATTTCCCTTGTAACACAATTTCCCTTGTCCACTCCAGTGCTTATGACTCAGGAAACCAACATGCTAATGAGTTTAGAAACAAAGAAATGCAGATGCTGCTTTATACCAAAGATCGACACAAAGTGCTGGAGTAACTCAGCGGGTCAGGCAGCTTCTCTGGAGAATAAAGGATGGGTGATGTTTCGCGTTGGGACCTTTCTTCAGACTTGAAAGTTTGACTCAGAGTCTGAGGAAGGATCCCGACCCATAACTTCACCCATACTAATGAGTTTCTTGGGTATGAGAGAATGTGTACAATCAATTTCCCTACAGATCTGCTCTGGAGTATCTTGATCTCCCTTCCTTCAACTCATTCTTGCAGCAATTTGTTCTGGTCTGTATGAGGAATTACACTCAAATGCTAAGAGTGTTGATGAACAAGTCTACAAGCACCTGCAAGATCATTTCCTATAGATCATTGTAATTATTAACAAGTATGGAAAAAAAATCGCCCACACTGTTCACAATTTCAGCAACAGCCAAAATAAATAATTCATAAAAACAATCTAAGTCGTTTTGATTTCTTTAAATAGTACTAGGCAAATATGCTTAGCTGTGGGAGGTCAGAAGCATAGAGCTTTGACGCTTCAAAAAGCAGCGTTGATGTTAAAGCAGCCTCTTGAATCCATGGTAATCAGAAGTTTGACTAATGTACCAATATTCATAGAGACATAAGGGACCGCGAGGATGGTATCAGGAGCAAAACAAACAAGGAGTTGAAGGATTCAGCAAGCCAGGTAGCATCTGTGGAAGGAATGGACCACTATAAAGATGTAAAGAAATTCCAGGCTATAGAAATATTTAATAATGTAGAAAATGTACGTTTCTTTAAAAAAAAAAAGTCTGCAGGCTTTTTTCCAATCTCCTCCATACTGTCAGGTGAGGGAGGAAAGCCTTAATGTTGCACCACGGATATGAAAGGAGTTCTGTGGACCCTGGTGAATTAGTTAGTGCTTGTAGTGACCAAATTCTACTCTAAGTGCCGACAATACTTTGATAAATTCTCACTCCTACGTATTACAAAAGAATGGGGATATACTGCATCAGCAACTTCAGTTTATTTCATGCAGAATTGACTAAAGTCATATTTTTTAATCTTCACTACCCTCCTTAGAATTAATTGGACCGATATGGAGATAAATACGTACGTAGTTTGTACATTCTCCCCGTGACCGCGTGGATTTTCTCTGAGGTCTTCGATTTCTCCCTTCCTGCCAACCTCCAACTGTAGAATCAGTATCAAAATAGTAAGTCACAACTGGAAAGTAAATATCATTGTAACAACAAACATGTTATTGGTTTGTTTAAACAACGAGTGGCCTTATCACAGTACTTAATTGGTATGTAGCGTGCATGCAGGCATGTTTATTTCTCCTGTGCCTGATGGAGCTGATGATGGCTGTTTCTTCACCACTTGTCACATGCAATTTCTCAAATTTTCTTATTTCAAACCTAGAAATAAAAAGTTGCTTAAAGTTGAAATATATCAATTCTATAAATTATAAATTACGAGATAACTTTCCCGGTTATCTCCAGGGGCAGCACCATGGCGCAGCAGTAGAGTTACTGCCTCACAGCGCCAGAGACCCGGGTTTGATCATGACTACGGGTGCTGTCTGCATGGAGTTTGTACATTCTCCCTGTGACTGTGTGGGTTTTCTCTGTATGCTCTGATTTCCTTCCACACTCCAAAGACATACAGGTTTAATTGGCTTCAGTAAAATTGTAAATTGTCCCTAGTGTGTAGGATACATTAGTGCATGGGTGATCATGGGAGATGCATACTGGATCTCCTGGATGCTAACTCTTTTAACCCCTTCCCATTCTCACATCAGCCTTTCTGCCCTGGGCCTCCACCAATGATACAGTGAGGTCGCAGGCAGACTGAAGGACCAGTATCTCATATTCCACTTGGATAGCTTACAAACCCAACGGTCGAACATTACGAAATTTAAATTCTCCAATTGTAGTGAACCCCCTCACAAGCCCCGTCCTTTCTCCCCAACCCCCCTTCTCTTTCCCCTCACATTCCCACACATGTGCCCCACAAGAACTCCCACCTATTTCTCTTCTCCCCCCCCCCCCCCCCCCCATACATTTCCCCCACAGTAAATCCCTCCTCTGTTTGGGTTTACAATCCACAACTCTTCAAACCTGTCTCACATCTTCCTTCCTTTCCTATCTCTGGCATGTTTTAAACCATTTGCATATCAAAAGCCCCCCTCCCCCTCTCGCCCATGTCAACCTATTATCTTCCACGATTTGTCCAGCATTTTCATCTCCTCCCATCTTCTACAATCAGTCTGAAGAAGGGTCTCAACCTGAAACGTCACTTACCTATATGCCCCAGGGAAGCTGCCTGACCTGCTGAGGTACTCAAGCACTTTTTTTGTGCATTAACCAACATCTGCAATTATTTTTTTCTAAAAAGACGAGGACAGTTTCAAATTCACCTACGTCCTGATGTGTGCGATATCTGTGCAATATCTGTACTCCACTGTAGCACATCACTTCAAATACCAACTTACCTCTTGGGAACATTTCATTGCCTATGTTGTCCCCCACATGTATATACTTGATGCACAGACATAAATACTGGTGATCCACAGGGATGATCATTGAAGGTAGACACAAAATGCTGGAGTAACTCAGCGGATGAGGCAGCATCTATGGAGAGAAGGAATTGGCAATTTGGGTCGAGACCCTTCTTCAGACTGATGTCAGGGGAGGGACAAAGATAGAATGTAGGCAAATACAGTAAGACTGGTGGGAGAACTGGGAAGGGGAGGGGATGGAGAGAGAAAGCAAGGGCTATCAAAAGTTAGAGAAGTCAATGTTCATACCGCTGGGGTGTAAACTACTCAAGAAAATATGAGATGCTGTTCCTCCAATTTTTGCTGGGCCTTACAATGGAGGAGGCCCAGGACACAAAGGTCAAATTGGGAATGGGAGGGGCAGTTGAAGTGCTGAGCCACCGGGAGATCAGGTAGGTTAAGACGGACTGAGCAGAGGTGTTCAGCGAAACGATCGCCGAGCCTGCGCTTGGTCTCGCCGATGTAGAGAAGTTGACACCAACAAAAGATGGAGGCACAGGCAAGTAACCATTGGTATCTCTTCTGCTTTCCACTCAGGTAAATGACTTGCAACAAACTGAAGGTTTGATAATGTCAGGTAAGAATTGAGGGTAAACTGTGGGAGAGAGATCCAGGACGTCAAGTAGCTGTGAGGATGGGTGGCAAGTGTAAGATTATACATTGCAGAAAAAGAAAAAGAGATGTAGTAGTAGTAGCATATATTTTATTTCGAACATGTAAAGCAAAAAAGTTAAAAACAAAGCAAAATAACAATAAAATGAAATGAAAAATAAACCTTTACACAACTCATTAATTAAAGTCATTAACATCACAAATTTAATCTTACATGTTCGAAAAGGACTAGGTGGAAGTACACAATTATTTATTCCTACCCCTTCTCCGCTAATCATCAATTAATTCACAAACTTTATCTCATCCACATCTATCTATATTACTAAAAGTCTGTTCTTGACCGGTTTTGGCCATCTGTGCTGCAATTTCCGAGAGAACGCAGCCACCTATGGCCGTCATTTTTGGCCACCTTGCTCAGAGCTCCCCACCGCCGCATGTGTGCCGAGGATTTTTCCCGTCGATTAAAAATGACAGAGATATTAATGTTTTTACAAAATTCCCCATTCTCTCTGCTGCCCCCGCTGGCGGCAGGGGGGAGGGACTATAAAACCAGGAAGTGGTGTGCCTCAATCAGTGTCTGCAAGCTGGAGGAAGGCAGAGGGTCACGTTTCTCTGAGCTGTGAATAACACTGAACACATGTATACTCAAATGTGAATGCCCTTAGTGGTTCTAAAATGCTTGCAAAAAGTGTCTATTGGTTCTAAAGCTTGCAAAAAAATGTCTATTGGTTCTAAAGCTTTCAAAAAATGTCTATTGTTTCTAAAGCTTGCAAAAAGTGTCTCTATTGGTTCTAAAGCTTGCAAAAAATGTCTAATGGTTCTAAAGCTTGCAAAAAAGTGTCTATTGATTCTAAAGCTTGCAAAAAATGTCTATTGGTTCTAAAGCTTGCACAAAAATGTCTGTTGGTTCTAAAGCTTGCAAAAAGTGTCTCTGTTGGTTCTAAAGCTTCCAAACAGTGTCTTTATTGGTTCTAAAGCTTGCAAAAAATGTCTATTGCTTCTAAAACTTGCAAAAAAAATGTCTATTGGTTCTAAAGGTTGCAAAAAAAAAGTCTATTGGTTCTAAACTTGCAAAAAAATGTCTATTGGTTCTAAAGCTTGCAAAAAAATGTCTATTGGTTCTAAAGCTTGCAAAAAAATGTCTATTGATTCTAAAGCTTGCAAAAAATGTCTATTGGTTCTAAAGCTAGCAAAAAGTGTCTCTATTGGCTCTAAAGCTTGCAAAAAAATGTCTATTGGTTCTAAAGCTTGCAAAAAAAATGTCTATTGGTTCTAAAATGGTTCATACTAGCACTCCAGAAAGCCCCCCACCCTCCCCCTCCCCTGGTTGGCTTGGCTTGGGTGTGTCTTGAAATTGAAAGGCACTACTTACTGCAAATGGTGGCATGAAGTTGAAAGGCACTACTTACTGCAAATGGTGGCTTGGGAGCTATGGCTTGATGTTGAAAGGCACTATTACTGCAAATGGTGGCTTGGGAGATTTGACTTGAAGTTGAAAGGCACTACTTACTGCAAATGATGGCTTGGGTGTGGCTTGGGTGTGGCTTGAAGTTGAAAGGCACTACTTACTGCAGATGGTGGCTTGGGTGCAATGGCTTGAAGTTAAAATGCATTACTTACTGCAAATGGGGGCGTTTGTGCATTGGCTTTAAGTTGAAAGGCACTACTTACTGCAAATTGTAGCTTGGGTGCTTTGGCATTAAGTTGAAAGGCACTGCAAATGGTGGCATGAAGTTGAAAGGCACTACTTACTGCAAGTGGTGGCTTGGGAGCTTTGGTTTGAAGTTAAAAGACACTACTTACTGCAAATGGTGGCTTGGTTGCTTTGGCTTGAAGTTGAAAGGCACTACTTACTGCAAATGGTTGCTTGGGAGCTTTGGCTTGAAGTTGAAAGGCACCACTTACTGCAAATGGTGGCTTGGGTGTGGCTTGAAGTTGAAAGGCACTACTTACTGCAAATGATGGCTTGGGTGTGGCTTGAAGTTGAAAGGCACTACATACTGCAAATGGTGGCGGGTGCTTTGACTTGAAGTTGAAAGGCACCTCTTACTGCTAATGGTGGCGGGTGTGGCTTGGGTGTGGTTTGAAGTTGAAAGCCACTACTTACTGCAAATGGTGGCGTGGGTGCATTGGCTTGAAGTTGAAAGGCACCACTTACTGCAAATGGTGGCATGAAGTTGAAATGCACTACTTACTGCAAATGGCGGCTTGGGTGCTTTGGCTTGAAGTTAAAAGGCACTACTGTAAATGCACTTACTTCCTGTTTGCACTGTATATTGATTTTAGATAAAACGCTACCACTTACGGCTGCGATTTTTGGCCATCTTACTCAGTCCCCCTCCGCTGAGCAGATGCAGAGAATTCTTCCCATCAATGAAAAATAAAAGTGTTATTAGTTTTTTTTTAAATGTTGAGAATCTCTCTCCTGTCAATCACTCCATGAAAGCCATACCTTTTCCGGTGGGGGGGGGAGGGGTTATAAAACCCGGAAATGTGGGTGTGGCTCAGTCGCTGCAAGATGGAGGAGGGAGAGGTCACGACTCGCTGTCTTTAGTGGCTTTGCACCCTACTTCAAATGGTATGAAACTGCACTTAAATTTGGTGGCCTTGCACCCTGCTAGAAGTGGTAAGAAACTGCACTTGAATTTCGTGGCCTTATACCCTGCGTGAAATAGAATTTCACGGATTAGCCGTGAGTCAACTACCAGCCCACCAGCCGTGAGTGAGTGAGTTGCCAGCACAACAGGCTTGATTGACTGAGACGCCAGCCCAATTTGCCCAATTTGCACAATTTGCATACTAGCCCTCTGGAAACCAGTCCCTTCAGCCCACAACACCCATACTAGCGCTCCAGAAAGCCCCCCCCCTTCTGGCCACCAATATTAGAATTGGTGGAGAGGTGAAATATTGCGTTGGATGACCAGCCCTCCTGTGTGATGCTGGGACCCAACAGGTCCCACTTAGTCTAGTATATCTATATAATTAAAAGTCTCATCATGACCACTTCCTGTCTGCGCTGTATATTGATTTTATTTTTGGGCAGTCCATATTAAAAACATGAATTTCTGGCTGGAAGAAATGGATCAGCAACCAGATTGGTTAAGGATGGAAAAGAAAGACTGTTTGCCTTTTGAAATTGGTTCGATTATGTTTGCTCCCACAAAACTGCACAAAAAACCTATAGGGAAAACCATATAATACATAGTGGTATGTGAATCTGGAAACAATTAAAAAAGGTTTTTAAAATTGGATAATATATCACTCTGTTTCCCCATTGTAAACAATCCTTTATTTAAACCCTCCATATTGGATAAAGGTTTTACACAATGGAAAAATTGCGGAATTAAAAAGATGCGACATATTTATAGGAAAGGGATTTTTCTTTCATTTCAGGAGTTACAACAGATCTACGGTTTACACAAATAACTTTTTCTGATATCTACAATTTAGAGATTATGTTAAATCTAATACACAAGATTATAGAACTAAAGAACCAGAAATCCTTGATGAATGTTTGAACAAACATCCTAATACAGCTTATATTTATAACATCATCTTGATAGCGTGGTTCCATCGATGGAATTATATAGACACACTTGGGAAAATGAATTAGGCCAACCAATAACAAAAGATATTTGGGATGAAAGTTTACAATATATATATATCAATGCTTGTTAAATGCCAGACATGCTTTAATACAATTTAAAGTATTACACAGATTACATTATTCTAAAACAAAACTAAATAGAATGTTCCCACATATCTCTCCTATCTGTGATAAATGTCAGCATCTAGAGGCTAACCTAGCACATACTTTTGTAAACTGTATAAAAATCAAAAATTTCTGGATTGATATTTTTAGAATAATTTCTGAAGTTATCAATACTAAATTGGATCCCGATTCAAAACTAATAATACTTGGCATATCAGAACAAAGTCTAACACTCACAACAAGCCAAAGAAATGTTCTTGACTACAGTATAATAACTGGGAAAAAATTAATACTAAAATTTTGGAAAGGCCCTATAATCCCCACAATTAAAATGTGGATTATGGAAATGTCGGAGACCCTACACCAGGAAAGAATCAGACTTGTCTTAATGGACAAACAAGAACTTTTTGTTAGAATATGGTCTCCATTCATTGACTATTTGAAGGGGTAGATCGGTTCAGCACGGGAACCTAACTGAAGCTTGAACTCAGAATTAGATGAAAAGTTATACTTTATAATCCACGAACCTATCTCCAATGATGTATTATTAGTAAATCATTCCATTCTTTTTTTTTATCTTGACATTTGTGTTTTGTTTTCCTCTTTCTCTCTTACTTCCTATCTTTAAAAAAAAAACTAGAAGCAGAATCAATCCACAATTGATACTATTAATAATGTACGACTGATATACATGAAATGTTTATAATATGTGTTTGCTTCTAATAAAAATATTTTAAAAAAAAGAAAGAAAAAAAAGAAAAAATGCTACCTTGTGTCGCTGTGAGTTTTTGACCATCTTACTCAGTCCTCCTCCGCTGAGCCAGCTCCGAGGATTTTTCCCATTGGTGAAAAATTAAAAAGTTATGAGTGTTTAAAAAACCTTGAGATCAGCTGATTTGTCCTCTTCCCTGTCAATCACTGCGATGAAGGTAACACCCCTTCCGGAGAGGGGGCAGGACTATAAAACCCCGGATGCCTGAACATGAGTCAGTCACTCTGGAAGATTGTGAGGGAGAGGCCACAACTGTGATTCTGCTGTGAGAACTGTGAGTCTACCCTTTATATGCTTTATGTGGTTAACCCTATGTGTGCTTGCAATAAATGATTTGTTAGCCAGCAATGTGCTTGTAATGAATGATGATTTGTTAACCCTTAATGTGCTTGCAATAAATGAATTGTTAGCCAGCAATGTGCTTGCAATGAATGATGATTTGTGACCCTTAATGTGCTTGCAATAAATGATTTGTTAGCCCTTAATGAAATGAAATGAGTTGTTTGGCCTGCCCTGTGCTTGAAATTGAAATTGAAATGAAATGAGTTGTTTGGCCTGCCCTGTGCTTTTACATAGAAACATAGAAAATAGGTGCAGGAGTAGGCCATTTGGCCCTTCGAGCCTGCACCGCCATTCAATATGATCATGGCTGATCATCCAACTCAGTATCCTGTTCCTGCCTTCTCTCCATACCCCCTGATCCCTTTAGCCACAAGGGCCACATCCAACTCCCTCTTAAATATAGCCAATGAACTGGCCTCAACTACCTTCTGCGGGAGAGAATTCCAGAGATTCACCCCTCTCTGTGTGAAAAAAGTTTTCCTCATCTCGGTCCTAAAAGATTTCCCCTTTATCCTTAAACTGTGACCCCTTGTTCTGGACTTCCCCAACATCAGGAACAATCTTCCTGCATCTAGCCTGTCCAACCCCTTAAGAATTTTGTACGTTTCTATAAGATCCCCCCTCAATCTTCTAAATTCTAGCGAGTACAAACCGAGTCTATCCAGTCTTTCTTCATATGAAAGTCCTGACATCCCAGGAATCAGTCTGGTGAACCTTCTCTGTACTCCCTCTATGGCAAGATTGTCTTTTCCTTTGCCTTTGCTTTGCTTGACCTCATCTGAAATGAAAGCAAATGGATTGTATGGTTGGCTGACCCCGCCTGCCCTGTGCTTTTGCTTTGCCTTTCCTTTGCTTGAGCTGACCTGAAATGAAAGCAAATGGATTGTAGTGTTGGCTGGCCCTGCCTGCCCTGTGCTTTTGCTTTGCCTTTGCTTTGCTTGAGCTCACCTGAAATGAAAGCAGATTGATTGTATTGTTGGCTGGCCCCGGCTGCCCTGTGCTTTTGCTTTTGCTTTGTCTTGCTTTGCTTGACTTCACCTGAAATGAAAGCAAATGGATTGTATTGTTCGCTGGCCCCGCCTGCCCTGTACTTGACTTGATTTGACTTGACTTGAAATGGATTGACTTGACATGAATGAAATGGATTGAAATGGATTGTTGGCTCTGCACTCACTGTGCTTGACTTGACTTGACCCACAACACCCATGCTAGCACTCCAGAATCCCCCCCCCCACCCCACTGGCTAACAATATTGGAATTGGTGGAGAGATGGAATATTGCGTTGGGGGACCAGCCCTCCCGTGTGAACCTGGGACCCACTTAGTCTAGTATATGTGTGTGTGTGTGTGTATATATACAACGTGAATATTACACTGTGTCAATAAACTAAAACTTAAAAATATACATATACATATAGTTTATAAACAATTATCCAAATTCTATTTACAACGCGAATATATATATTCGCGTTGTAAATAGAATTTGGATAATTGTTTATAAACTATATGTATATGTATATTTTTAAGTTTTAGTTTATTGACACAGTGTAATATTCGCGTTGTAAATAGTATATATATATATATATATATATATATATATATACAAATTCTATTTACAACGTGAATATTACACTATGTTTAAACTAAAACTTAACTTAAAAATGTCATCCAAGTGATACGTTTGCTCTGAAATTAAGAACAGGACAAACTGACCATAGATACAGGGGTTCCGATGTTCCTTGCACAAGCCTGATACTTACAGTTGTTTCCCACGAAGATCCTATGCTTGGATTTATTTGACTTGGAAGTGAAGTCTTCTTCTGCTAGCCCAAAACACCATGGCTTCCATTAGCAGTTTGCAGGGCCCCCACTGCCACTGCTCTGAAGTACTCCTGATGCCCTTTGACAGGGATCAAACCTGCTTTTTTGGCTGTGAAGGACTTTAAAAACACAATATTCTGAGGTATTTTAAAATAGTAACAAACTAATTCCAAAATTACACTTTATTAACATTTTTGTATTTAAAAACTGTCAAATTAAACCAAATCAAACAAAAATGTGCATAAAAATATATATATATACCAAAATAATTATGAAAAGGACCCTTCAGCCTGAAATGTTAACTGTTTCCTTTCCACAAATGCTGCCTCCCCCGCTGACGTTTCCAGCGTTTTTTGTTTTTATTTCAGACTTCCAGCATCTGCAGGTTTGAAGTCTCAGTTGCTGACATCTGCCAGTGGTCAGGATGTAAAAGCTGGGGAGACGTGTGGGGAAAGCTCCTAATTGTTTCACAGAAATAAGATTTCAATGAAATTATGAGAGGCATAGATAGGGTAGACAGTCAGAAACTTTTTTCCTTTTTCCACCTTTTTCCCAGGGTGGAAATGTCCAACACTAGAAGACGTACCTATAAGGTCTGGTGTTAACCAGAGAAAACAATCTATATTTATTCAATGTCTCCTTATAGCTGAAACCTTCTAATCCAGGCAGCATTCTGGCAAACCTCTTCTGCACCCTATCCAAAGCCTCGACATCCTTCCTGTAATGGGCCAACCAGAACTGCATGCACTACTCCAAATGTGGCCCAACCAAAGTCTTATAAGAGCTGCATCATGACTTCCTGACACTTATACATAATGCCCCGAGCAATGAAGGCAAGCTACCTTCTGTCTTCTTTACCACCCTATCCATTTGTGCTGCCACCTTCAGTGGGCTATGAATTTGAACTCCTAGATCCTCTGCACATCAATGCTATTCAGGGTCTTGCCATCAACTGTATGCTCTCACCTTACATTCAACCTCCCAAAGTACAACAACTCACACTTGTATAGATTAAACTCCACCTGCCATTTCTCTGCCCTTTTTTGCGGCTGACCTATATCCCGCTGTATCTTCTAACAGCCTTCCTCGCTGTTTACAGCTCCTCCAACTTTGTTGTTATCAACAAACATATTCACCAACCCATCTCCAGACTTCTGGATATAAATGTAGAAGGGTCTTGACCCGAAACATCACCCATTCCTTCTCTCCAGAGATGCTGCCTGTCCCGCTGAATCACTCCAGCATTTTGTGTCTATAGTAGTCATTATATCATGATTTGTGTATATCCAAATCATTATGTTACAAAAAAGCAGTGGTTCCAGCACAGATCCATGCAGGACTCTGCTGGTCACAGACCTCGGGCCAGAATATCTTCCTAAAACCACAACTCTCTATCTTCTATGAATAAGCCAGTTCTGAATCCATATGGACCAAGTCACCTTGAATCCCACGCATCTTGTAAAGAAATCTGAATTGTTGAAGTACACATTGTCCTCGGTCATATTTAAATATATTGCCCGCCAGATGCATTTTCAATTCAACAGTTCAGGTTGAACAGTTTAGGTTACGAACAGTTCTCAAGAACAAATTCATGTCATAATCTCGGGAGCACCTGAATAATCATGAACAAAGATTGAAAAATTGTGGTTGGTATCCACACAATGAAAGCGAAGGAGAGCAGCTGAGGGGAGAAGAGAAGTTTGTAAAAGGCTCAGAATTATTGCAAGAGGAATTATGAAAGAAGTTACGAATACTCAGAGATATTTTAATGCCATAATAAATATACACACATATACAATTCATCAGATTTTCCTTTCCACGTGGAAGGATCAATGAGGCAAGGTGAACACAATGGGTTGCCCAATTTGATCCACGATTCAAAATGACTTCCATTAAGCGGTGTTAGTGATGGGGTATTTGAATAAATCTGTCTGATGTTGCAGCTGCTACACAATAATTTCAGACAAGTTCAAAAGCGAATGAGAAGATCAAGAAAGATTTTGGAAAGTGCAAGAAAGTGCATGTAGAGCTCTGAATATATATTGGGGTCTTGTAGACAAGCTCCAACCATCATTTTGAGTCACAATTTTTATGATTCCAAAATTTCTAATATTAAATTCCATTTGGGATTGATCATCAGGCGGAAGGCAAACATAATATTGCAGACAAAATCATCTTTATGATCCAGTCAGTGTATTTATTAACTAGCATTATTAGCTAAACAATTTTAAAGTCTGATTTTTATTAATCAATCTATGAATACACACTTTCGTAAAAGGTTTGTAAGATTAATAATATCTGAAAATACTTCAAAACAGATTTTTGTAATGTTTATCTTCTTAAAAAAAACAACAAATTGCAAACTTCAGAGATGTCTGGAATTTGTTTCAGCAGATTGCCATCAAAGTGTAAAGACTTTCGAGAAAGCCTTTTTAAGAAGCTATTAAAAATATAAATATCAACTGTTGAGAAATGAGGAATAGGAAGTTTATTTTTCTTCAGCTATTTTATGTTTATGATCCACCACGGCCAATTAATGTCTATGGCCCTGACGAATGTTTTGAACACGATCTCGTTAATACATGCGATCGGTCTTAATTGAGCAGAACATACCACCCTGCCAACATAAAAAAACAGATGAGTATGTACAGTAGAGGGGCACAGAAAATAAATTGGTTTCTTATTAAGTTGCAAAGTGAATAGCATTTTTCCCCAACTCTTGTTAATTTGCAAACTACAACTGTCCATATCATTCATTTGCCTTTAAAAATAAATAAAAATATATATATTATTTTTTTTCATTGAAAAATCACTTGTATACGATGCCTATTTCTAAATGCTTGAAGATCTAGACATTCCCAATTAATACAAATGAATTTATCGCCGGTTCTTAACTGCACACCAGTATAGTGAAACCGTCGTTGAACACAAAAAACATATACAAAAGCGTGGAAACATTTGAACAGCCAATATTAAAGATTCATGTGGATTGGCTAGAAAAATAACGATGGCTGTTTTCGCAATTGGTGTTTGGGACCCGGAAAGTTCAATAGCGAATCATGTTTATTGCTGGTCGATTGTGGATCTGACTGATTGCTTTCTTAGTTGCGTTTCCCCCACCCCTTGTAATCATCATTGCATGGTTTATTTTTGGATTCATCGCACGGTGCAAAGCACGACCATCTTCTGGATATGGGACAATGATTTTAACGGGCGTGGATCCTTTAAATGAAGCGAGGAGTGAGTATATATGAGCGTGTGCATGTGAGATTTTCAACGAGAGAGAGAGAGAGCGAGCGCTGTGCATTTCGACTGGGATGAACACGCATGAACCATGTGGCACAATATCCACTCTTAAATGTTCGACTCTCCTCTTGACAATGAACAAAAAAAAGACTGCAAATATAAGAAAATTGGGTGCATTGTTCGTATGAGAAGTAAGTACTCTTCGCCTCCATGGCTATCACTTCAGGTTATTAAATGCATTTTGAATTGGTCTATTTCTATTGTTAGTCTGAAATTAACGCTGAGCAAGGTTTTGCAGGGGTGCATATTTTATTAGGCTATACTTGAGTCGGCTTCAAAGAAAAGCTACTATCTGGGCATGAAACATTATTGGAAGGTGAATTTGTACGCAAATGAATGTTCTGTAAATGTTCGCGATCTTTAAAATGAACAATACCTGACCAGCGATTCTCTCAGTGAGCTCGGCGTAATTGATTCAGAAATGATCGTAAAATGCATTTTTGGCATCGATTTCAATCCAAATGTCTGCTGCCACGCTTATTGCCAAGTGGACGATCAATAACTTATATCAGCGAGTACGCCGTTTATTTTCGGGCATTTGGATTCAAATCCATGTATTTTCTAGAGCAGGAACTTGAAAAGACTAGGGTGAGAAGAAGGTATGCAATAAAGCCCCCTTTTCCCCCCCAAAAGGAAGGAACAATGCACCCAGAACAATTCAGAGATGAAGTCCATCGATGATGATAAAGGCTCCACACAGACATCCTGCATTCACGAGTCCTGTCCATTCATGTGTTCAAGAAGTAACTGCAGATGCTGGAAGATTGAAGGTACACAAAAATGCTGGAGAAACTCAGCGGGTGCAGCAGCATCTATGGAGCTGAAGAAGGGTTTCGGCCCGAAAGGTCGCTTATTTCCTTCGCTCCATAGATGCTGCTGCACCCGCTGAGTTTCTCCAGCATTTTTGTGTACCTCCTGTCCATTCATTATGTTTCTAGCTAATTCACTTGCAGTCAGTACACTGTCAGTTGTGAATTATGACGTTTGTCGTTTATCGTATTGCAGATATTTGTTTAATATTGAAAACAATACTATCACGAGGTAAATTGAGGTTGTATCATTAACCTGTAAACCCTATTTCATCTGGTTGACAAGCGAAAAGCATCCTGTAGATTTATTAATCTGTTTGCTTTCTCTCAGTGGCAGCGCCCGATTTACTCGACCCTAAATCAGCAACTCAGAATGCTAAGCCGAGGTTGTCCTTTTCTGCAAAACCGACGGTTTTAACTTCAGGAGCAGACAGCGACCTGAACCCAAGTGTTATGAAATGGAAGACTGCCTCCGTTTATTTTCTGGTGGTGGTCCTTTACTTGATAATCGGCGCCACTGTGTTCCGAGCGCTTGAGCAACCTACAGAAAGCTCTCAGAAGACTGCGATTATTCTGCAGAAATTGGAATTTCTGGAAAAGAACATTTGTGTCAACTCCCATGAGCTAGAACTATTGATCCAGGTAAAAAAAAAAAATCAACTGTTCATTTTTTACTCATTGATTAATGGTTTACGGTAGAGGCTGTATAAGCTGCATTAAATGTAAACACGACTTGTAGTAATTGAAATAGTAGTGAGGGAGCGCTGGAGTTTCCTATTGTCTTCTTGGCGGGTCTCTGGAGATTGAGGATGTACTGCCTTTTTTCCCATTTCTGCGGGTTCTGAGGCAGCTGAAAACCCCTATATGGGATTCACAAACTCTGCCTCAGGTGTGGCTTGTAGTCTGGGTCAGCTAGGTGAGAAGTTTGGGTTGCTATGTACTCCTGCTGCTTGTGAATAGCCTCCTCCTATTCCTGTCATGACTATTGTGAAGCTCCTTCTCCACTGTGAACAGCTGCGTGGGCCAGGTATCATCTCGGAAGGAATTGCAGATGCAGGTTTGAACCGAAGGTGAGGTGAGAAAAAATCTTTTTTCACTCAGAGTTGTGAATTTATGGAATTCCCTGCCACAGAGGGCAGTGGAGGCCAAATCACTGGATGGATTTAAGAGAGAGTTGGATAGAGCGATAGATACCTCTACCAGAGGAGCAACCTATACCCAACCACTGACACCCTCCTCCGCCTAGCGGAGTTGGTCCTCACCCTCAACAACTTTACGTTTGACTCCTCCCATTTCCTCCAAACGCAAGGCGTAGCTATGGGCACACGCATGGGCCCCAGCTACGCCTGCCTCTTTGTCGGGTACGTTGAACAATCCTTGTTCAATACGTACCAGGGCCCCATCCCCGACCTCTACCTCCGTTACATTGACGACTGCTTTGGGGCCACCTCCTGCACCCACACACAACTGACTGACTTCATCCACTTCACCACCAACTTCCATCCGGCACTCCAATACACCTGGACCATTTCCGACACTTCCCTACCATTCCTTGACCTCACCATCTCCATCGCAGGGGACAGACTTCTGACCGACATACACTACAAACCAACTGACTCGCATGGCTATCTGGACTACACGTCTTCCCACCCTGCCCCCTGTAAAGACTCCATCCCCTACTCCCAATTCCTCCGCCTACGCCGCATCTGTTCCCAGGATGAGACGTTCCACACCAGGGCATCGGTAATGTCCTCGTTCTTCAGGGAACGGGGATTCCCCTCCGCCATCATAGATGAGGCTCGCACCAGGGTCTCATCCATACCCCGCAACACTGCTCTCTCTCCTCATCCCCGCACTCGTAACAAGGGCAGAGTCCCCCTAGTCCTCACCTTTCACCCCACCAGCCGGCAAATACAACAAATAATCCTCCGCCATTTCCGCCACCTCCAACGTGACCCCACCACTCGCCACATCTTCCCATCTCCCCCTATGTCTGCCTTCCGCAAAGACCGCTCCCTCCGCAACTCCCTTGTCAATTCTTCCCTTCCCTCCCGTACCACCCCCTCTCCGGGCACTTTCCGTTGCAACCGCAAGAAATGCAACACCTGTCCCTTCACCTCCCCCCTCGACTCCATTCAAGGACCCAAGCAGTCGTTCCAGGTGCGACAAAGGTTCACCTGTATCTCCTCCAACCTCATCTACTGCATCCACTGCTCTAGATGTCAGCTGATTTACATTGGGGAGACTAAGCGGAGGTTGGCCGATCGTTTCGCCGAACACCTCCGCTCAGTCCGCAATAACCTACCTGAACTCCCGGTGGCTCAGCACCTCAACTCCCCCTCCCATTCCCAATCCGACCTCTCTGTCCTGGGTCTCCTCCATTGCCAGAGTGAGCAACACCGGAAATTGGAGGAACAGCACCTCGTATTCCGCCTGGGTTGCTTGCGTCCGGATGGCATGAACGTTGAATTCTCCCAGTTTTGCTAGCCCTTGCTGCTCCTCCCCTTCCTTAACCCTCGAGCTGTCTCCTCCCATCCCCCCGCCCTCGGGCTCCCCCTCCTCCCCTTTTCCTTCCTTCTCCCCCCCCCCCCCCCCCCATCAGTCTGAAGAAGGGTTTTGGCCCGAAACGTCGCTTATTTCCTTCGCTCCGTAGATGCTGCTGCACCCGCTGAGTTTCTCCAGCATTTTTGTGTACGTTAGATAGAGCTCTATGGGCTAGTGGAGTTAAGGGATATGGGGAGAAGGCAGGCACGGGTTATTGATAGGGGACAATCAGCCATGGTCACAATGAATGGCGGTGCTGGCTCGAAGGGCCGAATGGCCTCCTCCTGCACCTACTTTCTATGTTTCTATGAAGATAGACACAAAGTGCTGGAGTAACTCAACGGGACAGGCATTCGGACAGGCATCTCTGGAGAGAAGAAATTGGTGATGTTTCGAGTCTGAAGAAGGGTCTTGACCCAAAACGTCACCCATTCCTTCTCTCCAGAGATGCTGCCTGTGTTACTCCAGCGCTTTGTGTCTATCTGTGGGCCAGGTATCCCCAGTTACATGAAATGTTGCACTTTTCCCAAGGTGATCTTGTGGTGGAGCTCATGTAGAGGGCCAACTTAGGCAGCCTGGAGTTGGGTGTGCAGATAACATGGCCCGTCCCTTATAGCTAGATGTGTGTAACCACAGACTCAGTGCCGTATTCAGTGGACCTAGATGTGTGGACACGGCATTGGATTGAACACCAGGTGAACCAATTTGGAGCATTTTGCAGTGCCAGTGTTGGTGATATTCCCCCAAGGTGTTGAGGTGACTAAGTTCCCTATGACTGGTTTGCATATGATGAGCGTTTGACAGCACTGGGCTTCTACTCGCTGCAGTTTAGAAGGTTGAGGGGTGACCTCATTGAAACTTACAGAATAATGAAAGGCAAAGAAAGAGTGGATGTGGAAAGGATGTTTCCACTGGTGCGAGAGTCTAGGACCAGTCATAGCCTCAGAATTAAAGGGCTCTATTTTAGAAAGGAGGTGAGGAGGAACTTCTTTAGTCAGAGGGTAGTTAATCTGTGGAACTCATTGCCACAGAGGGCTGTGGAAGCCAAGTCAGTGGATATTATTACGGCAGAGATAGACAGATTCTTGATTAGAACGGGTGTCAAGGATTTTGGGGAGAAGGCAGCAAAATGGGATTAGGAGGTAGAGATCAGCCATGATGGAATGACGGAGTAGACTCAATGGTCTGAATGGCCTAATTCTACTCCTATTACTTGTGAACTTGTGACTCTGAAGCATTAGGTAGGGAGTGAATCATTGCTGTTCAGCAGACCATGAGCTAGGTGCCAGGTTTGTGTTCTTGTTTTCCAAATAATCTTTTCCTCAGCCGGCTGAAAGCTGTGCTGGTGCCCTGGAGGTGGCCACTCATTGATGTCTGCTCCTGACAAGATGTAGCTCCTGAAAAATGGACAGTGATTCATATTTTCCATATGTTGTGGATTTTCATTATCAGGGGGGTGGTGACATATCTTCTGGTTGTTTAGTTTAAAGAGTATTTCTGTATGCTTCAACGGAGGAGCATTGTTAGTGTCTAGTAAATTGATGAAATTAGAGTAAACCTGGTTATGAAATGGAAATGGTACCAGTTGAAACTGGACATGTAAGTTTTGCCCACTGCTGTGGGAAGTATGTTAAAGGCAAGAATGATCAAGAGGAGGACTGAACTAATGACCCAACGTTGTTTGGTCCCAGTGTGCACTGAGGCTGCGATCATAGTTTGTATGTCATTGTGAAACAAATTTGGAAATATTATGAACTTTTATCGAAAGTGGTGGCAGTGGTGCAGTGGTAGAGTTCCTATCTTACAGCACCAGAGACCCCAGTTTCAATCCTGACAATGGGTGCTGTCTGTACAGAGTTTGAATAATAATAATAATGGATGGGATTTATATAGCGCCTTTCCAATACTCAAGGCGCTTTACATCGCATTATTCATTCACTCCTCAGTCACACTCGGTGGTGGTGAGCTACTTCTGTAGCCACAGCTGCCCTGGGGCAGACTGACGGAAGCGTGGCTGCCAATCTGCGCCTACGGACCCTCCGACCACCACCAATCACTCACACACATTCACACACAGGCAAAGGTGGGTGAAGTGTCTTGCCCAAGGACACAACGACAGTATGCACTCCAAGCGGGATTCGAACTGGCTACCTTCCGGTTGCCAGCCGAACACTTAGCCCATTGTGCCATCTGTCGACCCAAACGTTCTCCCTGTGACCGTGTGGGTTTTCTCCAGGTGCTCCTGTTCCCCCCCCCCCCCCCCACACTCTGAAGATGTATAGGTGTGTAGATTAACTGGCCCTGGTGTGCAAGTGTATGTGATGATCACTAGTTGGTATGGACTCAGTGGGCCAAAGGACCTGTTTCTGAGTTTTATCTCTAAGGTCTAAAGCTGAAATTTTAAGAAAGATTCTACAAAATCCTTTTTGGTTACAAGCATTAAAGAATTTGGTGAGGTTGAAAAGGACCATGCAAGGTGGTTCATACATTTGTCGAGCTAGTTTGTGCAACGAAGATTATAAATGTTGCTCCTCCGTTCGTGGAATCTGCACTCGAACTCTAGAAACTGGTCTTTGGTCCCTAGTAGGAGGAGGATCTGTGCAGTGATCTCCTGTGGCAAACACCGGAAAGATTTGTGTAACTATCTTTATGAGACTGGTCTCCTTTCTTGATGATGGTCACGAACACAACGCGGTCTCCAGTACGGAAGCGGCCGTTCCAGGGTTCCCAGGCCGCTGTGAGGATTCTCCCGACGCCGGAGCACCATCACCCGGCGAGAATGGCCTGGAACATCGGGCCTCCGTGGAGGCAACTGTGGAGGCCTCAATAGGCCCGACTATGGGTGAACTGGGGATGGGAACTGGACTTTGTTCCTTCCCTCATGGTGGGAACCATTGTGGGGGGATGTTTTTATGTTTAAATGTCTATATTATTGTTATGTCTGTATTCTTTCTTTATGTGCTGCACGGAGAGGACGCTGGCGCTGTTTGTTCGCCGCTTCTCCGTTTGCTATTGTCTGTTACTATTGTAAAGCGACTTTGAGTCTTAGAAAAGCGCTATAAAAATTAAATTTATTATTATTTTTAAGATCCCTTGCCACACTCTTCTCTTCCTAGATGAAGCAGGTGAGGTTACGTAATCAAACTAGTTTCACTTCTCTATCTAATTTTGGTTTGACTTTGGTTTTCTCCAAGTGAGATTAGGTAGTCCTTGCAATCTCTAGTCTAGCATGGGTAATACTGAGATTGTAACAGGTGAGATGCAGGCAAGAACATACCTGTCAAAGACAGCAACTTGGTTGCGATGATCATTGAAGAGTTCCTTCCAGGAACTGCTGACTGCCTCTCTTTGATACATTTTCCAACCTTGGGCTCTGAGTGGTTTTGGCAGCACTGAAGATGGAGCATGTGACTAAGAGGTCTTGTACTTGTTTCTCAAAGAAAACAGGACATTATGTATGACAAACCCACCTTCTAGGAATTTAGACAGGGTATGAGGAAAGAGATTTGGAGGAATTTATGAGTGGGATATTCTACAGCCCAGAGAGATGAGAACCAGGAATGTAATGCCTAAAGAGAATGGTTGAAGCTGGTTCACTAGCAGCATTCAGGAAGGTTTAAAGGGTTATATACCAAGTGCTGAGCGATGGGATTAATATGGAAGGGTGAGCCTTGGTCTGAGTGGATGTTGGCCAATGCTGTATGATTCTATGACCCTCGGAAAGTTACTAAGATGCCAGACATCCTGTTCTTGGTGGTGAAAGTCACCCCATGAAAACGGTGGTACACAAAAATGCTGGAGAAACTCAGCGGGTGCAGCAGCATCTATGGAGCGAAGGAAATAGGCAACGTTTCGGGCCAAAACCCTTCTTCCGTCTGAGTTCTCCAGCATTTTTGTGTACCTTCGATTTTCCAGCATCTGCAGTTCCTTCTTAAACACCATGAAAACGGTGGTTGTCTTCCGGTTTTCCTTCAGGAACGTGTAGCAACCATCTTGTCCCTTAAGCCGATGTCTCCTGCCCATTTTGCCTCACTTACAGTGGAGCTATCAGCGTTGAAACATCAGAACTCCTGAGATATGAGATGAGCAATGTTCAGATCTTTTACTGAGGCAGTTGTCAATGAGAGTCCTGACTTTCCAGATCCCAAACATCATTTTGATGAATAGAAGATGCTTTGAGAGTATACTTTAATGCGGAGTGGCAGGCAAACTTGATAAAGGAGAATCTTTGTTTGAAAACGAGGATATCCAACACAATGGAAACCAGGATCTATTTTATAGATTGTATGTTTAATCTATAAACATGGAAATGGTGCAGAGAAGATTTACGAGGATGTTTCCAGGACTCGAGGGCCAGAGCTATTGGGAGAGGTTGAGAAGGCTAGGAGTCTATTCCTTTGAGCACAGGAGGATAAGGGGTGATCATATAGAGGTGTGCAAAATCATGAGAGGAATAGGTCGGGTAAATGCGCAGAGTCTCTTGCCCAGAGTAGAAGAATCGAGAACCAGAGGACCCAGGGCTACTTCTATATTGTCTTATAGTGTCACTATAAATACTTGGATTATATAGAGCCTTTACCTTAAAAGTAAACTTCTCAAGGTGTTCCACAGAATAATTAGTAGGAAGGAACTGCAGATGCTGGTTTAAACCGAAGGTAAACACAAAATGCTGGAGTAACTCTGTCGGACATAAGGTCTGAGGAAGGGTCTCGACCGGAAACGTCATCCTTTCCTTCTCTCTAGGGATGCTGCCTGTCCCGCTGAGTTACTCCAGCATTTTGTGTCTATCACAGAGTAATTAGTTTAGTTTAGAGATTCAGCACCGAAACAGGCCCTTCGGCCCACCAGGTCCACACCGACCAGCGATCCCTGCACATTAACACTATCTTACCTACAGAGACTATGGACAATTTACACTTGTAGCTAGCCAATTATCCTCCAAACCTGTACGGCTTTGGAGTGTGGGAGGAAACCAAAGATCTTTGAGAAAACCTACGCGGTCACAGGGAGAACGTACAAACCCCATACAGACAGCACCCATAGTCGGGATCGAACCTAGGCCTCCATTGTTGCAAGCCGTTAAGGCAGCAACTCTACCGCTGCACCAGAAAATTTGACACAAAACCAGATAAAGTGTTATTTGGACAGGTGATTTGGTCCCAAAGGTGGGTGCTCAGGACTGTTATAAAGAGAGATTGAGGTGAGTAGTGGGGAAGCTTAGAGAGGTAATTTTAAGACTAGCAATCAGCAGTTAATGCCCCAAGTGGACTTATTGAAATCAGATTTGTTCATAAGGTTAGAATTGGAGAATCCAGAGACCTTAAGGACTTGTAAGACTGTAGATGATCACAAAGATTGGGGCAGTTAGAGGAAAAAAAAGATAAAGAAACAAAATCTAGTAGGAAACATAGAAAATAGGTGCAGGAGTAGGCCATTCGGCCCTTCGAGCCTGCACTGCCATTCAATATGATTATGGCTGATCATATTGTAACGCCACATCTGCTGGGAGAGTTAAAAATTGAGTCATAGAGTGATACAGTGTGGAAACAGGCCCTTCGGCCCAACATGCCCCCCATGTCCCAGCTACACTAGTCCCACCTGCCAGCCTTTGGTCCATATCCCTCCAAACCAGTCCTATCCATGTACCTGTCTAAATGATTCTTAAATGTTGGGATAGTCCATGCCTTAACTACCTCCCCTGGCAGCTTGTTCCACACATCAACCACCCTTCGCGTGAAGTGGTCACCTGGTCTTTTTTGTTTTAATACCCATGTAAAGAGGCATTGTTGGATGCAAAAAGATCATTGATATGTTATTAAAGGGATAGGGTCACCGTTGTGGCCTGACCAAAGATGTGTTGCTAAATGATTGCCAACCTATGTTTGGATGGATCAGTGTCTACAGAGGAGGCTGCATCTCTCTCTACAGATGTAGGTGGATCTGTTTTAGCTTGTTTCTTGTTCCTTGTCTGTCTCAAGCTGCTGATGTTTACTGTTACCTTAGCAACTTTGACATGTCTCCTTTCACAGACATTCCATCCGTTATCTCCACTCCTCTCCCTTTCTGCAACAAAGAGGCTGTCCCACTTGGGCGACCTAATCCGTGAGTTCTGAATAGTTTGCCCTCTTCTCATACTCGCAGCATGGTCGACACAAAGTCATAGGAGGTCTTTGTAACTGTCCTTCATGCTCGAGTGTAGTCCCCGTGTACTCGAGGCCTCAGCTAGGTCGCGGCGTATTTTTCAACATGTTGAAAAATGCCCGCGAGTAAAACAAGGTCGCCATGGGAAAAAAATCGATACTTTTTTTACTTATAGGTTTAGTCGTAGTAGGTCGGCATGTTAGTCGTAGGTAATCGATGGTAGTCAAGGTAATCGAAGGTAGTCGAAGATAGTCTTCAACATAGTCGAAGGGAGGTCGAAGGAGATTGAAGGAGGTCGTCTTCACTCTCCACTATTCGGTGTCCAATTTTCCTGAAGCTAGTCGTAGCTACTCGAAGCTGGTCTTCTACATAGTCGAAGGAGGTCTTCTACATAGTCGAAGGAGGTCTTTAACATGACATTTTTTCAAACTCTCCTAAACTCTTCTAAACTCGCCAATTAGGTCCCCCAAGTTGGAGAGCGCCTTTAGATGCTTCTTTTCTCACTGTTCAGGTTCTAATGAAGGCTCCTTCATCCAGACTTTCAACTTTGTTTCTCTCCTCACTGATCTGCTTTGTGTTTCTATTATTCCCTATAAATGTGAAAGTCAGCACGTTGCCATTGGTTTTACAATGGTCTATCCCTCTGAAGTATTTAATTCTGTCTCCCCCTGCCCACCCAGACTCAGAGGCTGATCATTCCCCCTACCCTTGCCCGACATTTTTAATCACCTTTAGTTTAGTTTAGAGATACAGCACGGAAAGAGGCCCATCGGCCCACCTTGTCCGCTCCGACCAGCGATCTGCACCTACTAGGGACAATTTTTACATTTACCAAGCCAATTACCCTACAAACCTGTACGCCTGTGGGTGGAAACCGAAGATCTCGGACAAAATCCACGCAGGTCACTGGGAGAACGTACAAACTCCGTACAGACACCACCCGTAGTCGGGATCGAACCTGGGTCTCCGGCGTTGCATTCACTGTAAGTCAGCAACTCTACAGTTGCGCCACCGTGACCACCCAGAAAACATAGGTGGTGAAAACATAGGTGGTCAGGAGGAGCATTGCAATGAGCTCACTAGAGAAGAATATTATTAGTAGTCTGCTTCATGCTCTAGAACTTGGCCATCACGAACAAGCAGCCACATGTGAGCAACAACAATTGAGTAGGAGGAGCAGGGAAAGCAGCATGAAATGGAGAAGAGCAGGGGAGGTAGTGCTTCACATTGCCATCAGTTAACGTTCTCAGGGAGCACTTCCTTGAAGACCATGAATCATTATTATTAGTAGCTTGAAAAATGTTTTAGAAATGTGTGAGAGAATTTGTGTAAGTTGAATTCCTGTAAATGTAGTCATTGGCATCCCTGTATATCCGTGTGTAAATGACAAGTACTATTATTTGGCCATTAAGATGAGAGTTTTTATAGACTTGCTTTTCTGTTAGCTGTTGGAATCAAAATGTGTTAATGTTCCCTTAGACAAATGTAAAATATTAGTTTTATGATAATATAACTACAGAATGAAAACTCTTGCTTAATGTTTAATATTAGCTCAGTGGATTTAATGAATAAATGATATACCAAATTGAGACTGCTACCCTTAGCTTGTAAAGTAAGTGTTATGCCGTGAATCAGAGAAAATGATAGATTTACAGAGGAAGAATTTGTTCATGGCTTAATTGCTGAATTAAAGTTTAGTTTATGGTTTGATGGCCTTGGGATGTAGAGTCTAGACATTTTAAACCTTTCTTTTTATAAATGCCAGAGTACATTTCAGAGCTAAGAGTGTATCTGAGTATTTTCATTGATTTGGCACCTTTTACATTGTGAAATGCCATGAGGAACTTCACTGGATTGTTGCCCGACAAGTACATTGACACTAAATCAACCACCCACTGAGTCCACTCTGACCAGTCATCGTGCTGTACTATAGCACTATCCCATACACTAGGGAGAATTTACAATCTTTACCAAAACCAAATAATCTACGAACCTGTACATCTTTGGAATAAGGTCTTGGGTGATAAGAAGAACATTAGAACATAGGGAGGAGGGATAAGAAGGAGGATAGAAGGGAAGTATGGGACCTGGGGATGAGAGATGAGCTTAGGGAGGAGGGGAAATGTGCAAGGTGACTATGGTGGTGGGAGATGGTGAGTAAAATGTATGCACACTGGTGTGGGGGCTGGGGCAGAGTTACTTATGCCCCTGTCCCACTTAGGAAACCTGAACGGAAACCTCTGGAGACTTTGCGCCCCATCCAAGGTTTCCATGCGGTTCCCGAAGGTTTTTGTCAGTCTCCCTACCTGCTTCCACTACCTGCAACCTCCGGCAACCACCTGCAACCTCCGGGAACCGCACGGAAACCTTGGGTGGGGCGCAAAGTCTCCAGAGCTTTCTGTTCAGGTTTCCTAAGTGGGACAGGGGCATTACTTTGCTCCACTTTCCAGCATCTCTGGACTGTTGTGCCTCCTTAAGCCTGCAGTTGGTTGTTCCATTTTTCTGAGAAATTCGACAGATCCAAGTAACTTTATCAGGCATCTGTCTATTGATCAATGCCGTGGGTCTTAAGGTGTGCCTTAAGGTGCAGGCAGGATTTAGGGAGGTAGTTGGTGCGTAAGGCTTGCATCAGTGAAAGCACAGCTTTGAAGAGGATTAAAGGAGTTGTGAATCCACAGGAAATCAACAGTCAAGGTGAAAAGCTTGGAGATATAGTGCAGTTGAGGAGATCACAGAGATTAGGGAGAAGTGAAATGATGGAGTTAACTTGCAGATGATAATTTTATACCCGAGGTATTGCTGAGCTGGAAATAGATACATTAAGGGACTTAGAAACATAGAACATAGAAAAATAGGTGCAGGAGTAGGCCATTCGGCCATTCAAGCCATTCAATATGATCATGGCTCATCATCTAAAATCAGTTCCTGCTTTTTCCCCATATCCCTTGATTCCTTTAGCCCTAAGAGCTAAATCTAAATCCCTCTTGAAACATCCAGTGGATTGGCCTCCACTGCCTTCTGTGGCAAAGAATTCCACAGATTCACAACTCTCCCTGGTTCTGGACTCCCCCAACACCGGGAACATTTTTCCTGCATCTAGCCTGTTCCTTTAAGAAATTTATATGTTTCAATGAGATCTCCTCTCATCCCTCTAAATTCCAGTGAATACAAGCCCAGTTGACTTTTTGAATGTTGTCGTAAACTTCAATTTTTAGCAAAAGTCAGTATGATAGTCATTTGTTTCTAAACAGATTCATACAATGATAACTGATGCAGCACAAATGTGGGCACAAAGTACTACAGTCTGAAGAAGGGTCTCGACCTGAAACATCGCCTATTCCTTCTGTCCATAGATGCTGCCTCGCCCGCTGAGTTCCTCCATCATTTTTGTCTACCTTTGATTTTTCCAGCATCTGCAGTTCTTTCTTAAACAGTAACTCAGTGGGTCTGGCTGTATCTCTGGAGAATATGGATAGGTAACATAGGTTGCAGGAAAAATGTTCCTGATGTTGGGGGAGTCCAGAACCAGGGGTCACAGTTTCAGAATAAAGGGTAGGCCATTTGGAACTGAGATGAGAAAAAACTTTTTCAGCCAGAGAGTTGTGAATCTGTGGATTTCTCTACCACAGAAGGCAGTGGAGGCCAATTCACGGGATGTATTCAAGAGGGATTTAGATTTAGCTCTTAGGGCTAATGGCATCAAGGGATATGGGGGGAAAAGCAGGAACGGGGTACTGATTCTGGATGATCAGTCATGATCATATTGAATGCCGGTGCTGGCTCGAAGGGCCGAATGGCCTACTCCTGCACCTATTTTCTATGTTTCTATGTCTATGTTTCTATGACATGCATTGTGACGAGTCGGGATCTTTCTTCAGAGCTGCTTCTGAACAGAAACATCACCTGTCCATGTTCATCAGAGATGCTGCCTGACCCGTTGGGTTGCCCCAGCGCTTTGTGTATTTTTTCATAAACCAGCATGTGGAAATGTTAACTCCTCCTAATAAATAAACAAGACCAATTCTTAACGAGTTGGTCTCCATTTATTGATTTCTTGGATTCATGTGGTGCAACAGTATTGTGAAAATTAAAGGTTTCAGGTATGGGTGAAAGATGATCAATGATATAAAAACTCATCTCCTTGTGGCGATTTGATAATCTCCCTCCTGCTTTCTTTTCTTGCTTATTTCTTTTCCTCACTGTCTTTTTTCTCCTTTTTATTCACACACACACTATACTTTCATCTATTCTTTACTATCTTTCTTTCTTATTTCTCTCTTTATACAAAAAAAAAGAAGTTGTACAGAGAATGTATTATGTTTTTGGCACCTGTAAAAAGGTACCACTGTATTGTACTTCTAATAAAATAAAAAATAAAAATAAATAAAAAGGAAATGTTAAAATTAACCAAATTGGCATGGAAATATAATACAAGCGTGATTCGTGTGCAAATTTAACGTTTATAAATTATTTAATCTCATGAAAGACTCATAAACAGAGTTTTTATAGGGAAACTGTATAACTGAACATAATAGCACAAAGGAATTTGTATTCAATCTTAAATGAACAGCATTCTAATATGTACATATATGAAATGTTATAGGTTTTTACGAGTATTGGCTTGAGAATCTCAAAATTGCCAAAGATTTATCAGCTATTGCTGAGTATATTTTGACATAAAATAAATAGAGAATCTGCTTTCTTTAAATTCAGGCAGCTATCAGTAATAATTGTGTTTACATTTAATTGCTGCTTCAATGAAAAGCTTGCTGCTCTTTTCATATTTTAGATATTGAAGCCTTTAAAAGACACAAACTTTATTTCCCCAACATTTGTGAGGAAAATAATTTCAGTTCCCAAATGTGTATCTGTTATATCCTATTTTTCATTGTTTTCTGTTCAAAAATATGCACGTGCCTACAAATAATAGTGGTTGACGTGAGCTGGGAATACTATGCTTCACGTTAACTAAGTCTATAAAATATTTTAAATCTAAAAATAATCTGGCCATCATAAGCAGCGTTATGTGCCTTAAGTCAATAATGCCAATTGCTCAAGAGCATTGGCTACCAATTGTATTAATTTCCTGCTCATTTGGCATTAATAATAATTCCACTTACATTTAAATATTGGTCCAGATGTCAATTACCTGGAGAGGATTTTGCTTATCTGGCTATTGTACTTTTTAAAACTATCCAAACCTTCTGTTGTTGAAGTAAAGAAGATAACATCTGAGAATCTCAAAGAAACATAATCACAGTGTCTCATGACTCGGTCTTATTTTATCATTGTTACCAATGCAAACATAATCTTAGTGAAAGCACCACGCATTTTGTAAGCTCGAGAAACCTTCGTGTTTGCTATAAAAGAATGGTGTGTACTTTGAATGAGTAACACTTACTCTCTTCATGGCATTACATTGACTGATACACTCGTGTTGAGAGTATAACACTCCATTGACAAGATGAATAACGTCCACTTCAGATCAGATCAAGAAAGATAAAAGCCATGTTACTGAAACTGTAAAATTTCAGTTACATTTTCATTGTCTGGCTAAATGATTATGAGGTTCCTAAAATGAAATGCTGCTGATGAAGTTCATCCACCAAGAATGCCTGTTCAGACATTAATTCCCCTCATTACATTGACAATCATTTAAAATGAATGTGTTCTAATTGGTGTTATGATCCGAAAACCAATGTCTATATTCTGCTGGTATGTGTGAGACTATGTACAGGATAATCCTATTTGCAGCTTGTGCTATAAAATATTTATATGGCCGGGCGATGGAGGAAAGGAGAACTCAGAATTGCATGTGACGGGAATATATTGAAAAAATTCTGTCTGAAGTATGGAGTTGATCTGCAGTTTGCACAATGAATTGTTTTATTATTGTACAGATTAACATTATTCTTTATTCTGGATCATTATCCAGAGATGCTGCCCGTTCCACTGAGTTAGTGCAGCATTTTGTGTCTAGAACAATCTCTGCATTCTCCTGAGATGCTGCCTGACCCACTGAGCAACTCCAGCACCCTGTGTCTTCCAAGTGTGACTGTGTACGTACCTCAGCAACTACAAAGTGTATTCCCGCAACTTGGAAACTGAAAGCCCTTGAGCTTCAGTTTGAAGACACTTCAGTTGCTTTGAATGTTTCTCAGCCCAGAGAGCTCTGCTGTAATCCCTTGTGTCGTGGTAGATGAAGACCCTGGATGCGGACATTGGTGGCTGGATACTGTGGGTGTAGGCACGCTGTTAGTCTGAGAGATGGCAGACTTTTCAAAGTCATAGCGCATCTCTCCAAAGTTCATAAAACATGAGCAAGCACCTTCAATCTCTCTAACCTGTACCCTGTTCAAAGTGGAGCTCAGTTCAACCGTGGAGATCGTGGCAGCGTTTGTACAAGTTAAAAACTCTGTTCTTACGTAATTTATCATTTTTGTTAGCGTTGATGCTTTCTTATTATTTATAACATTGATAAATCCAGACATGCATAACATCATTATTTTACTATTCGTGTTTATAAGACTTGCATTTAATGAATCAATTATTTGAATTAGCATGGCAGATTTCAGGATGTTGAAAATATAAATATATATTGAAAAATGGTAAAAGAAGCCTTTTTTAAAAAACATTATCATTCCCTTGAGGAGTCTTGTGATGCACTTTAAGGCTTAATGTTGATATGAATGAATTAATAAGTTTATTGGTCAAGTATTCATATACAAGGAATTTGCCTTGGTGCTCCGCCCGCAAGTGACAACATGACACACAGTGACAATTAGGAATGACACATAAAACATTAAACAATAACAATAAAACATTATTGATTAAACGTGAATGAAATAAAATACCAGAGCAAACGGAGGCTACAGATTTTTGGTTATTGAGCAGAGCTACAACTCGTGCATAAAAGCTGTTTTTATGTCTGGCTGTGGCAGCTTTGACAATCCGGAGTCGCCTTCCAGAGGGAAGTGATTCAAAACGTTTGTGGCCAGGGTGAGAGTGGTCAGAGACGATCTTGCCCGCTCGCTTCCTGGCCCTTGCAGTATATGTTCGTCAATGGAGGGAAGGTTGCATCGAATAACCTTCTCAGCTGATCGGACAATTCGCTGCAGCCTCCGGATGTCATTCTTGGTGGCTGAGCCAAACCAGACCATGATGGAGAAGGTGAGGACATACTCTACGATGGCCACATAGAATTGGACCATCATTGCCTGTGGCAGATTGTGCTTCCTCAGCTGCCGCAGGAAGTACATCCTCTGTTGTGCCTTTTTGACTGTGGAGTCGATGGTGGCCCCCCATTTAAGGTCCTTGGAGATGATGGTTCCCGGGAACTTAAAAGACTCCACAGATGTGACAGTGGTATTGTTGATGGTGAGTGGGGTGAGAGGAGGGGGAGCTCTCCTAAAGTCTACAATCAATTCCACTGTCTTAAGAGCATTGAGCTCCAGGTTGTTGCGATGGCACCAGGATGAAAAATGTGTCACTTCCTGTCCGTAGGCAGATTCCTCCCCATCCTGGATCAGTCCAGTCAGGGTTGTGTTGTCTGCAAACTTGAGAAGCTTGACAGAGGAGCCAGTGGAGGTGCAGTCATTGGTGTAGAGGAGAGGGGAGAGAACGCAGCCTTGTGGTGCTCATATGCTGAGGGTTTGTGGGTCCGAGATGTGCTTTCCCAGCCTCACATGCTGCTTCCTGTCTGTCAGGATCTCTGTGGACAGGGAGGAAGGTGACAAGTTAAAATAAACAGGAAGGAACTGCAGATGCTGGTTTAAACCGAAAATAGGCACAAAATGCTGGAGTAACTATGCGGAACAGGCAGCATCTCTGGAAAGAACGAATGGATGGTGTTTCAGGTCGAGACAAACTTGAGTCTGAAGAAGGGTCTCGATGCGAAACATCACTGATTCCTTCTCTCCAAAGGTAAAATGAGTAAATTATTTACTTTCCTCAGTTACCCTCCACGTTCAGCTCTTTGTAATGTTAATTTGCCGCACTTGGTAGGTATCCAGCGGGATTTGCATAGCTTTATGCAAATTGGGTTCTTATTACCTCGAAGACCCTTCTTCATACTGAAAGTCACAGGAAAGGGAAACGAGAGATATAGACGATGATGTAGAGAGATATAGAACAATGAATGCAAGCTATGCAAAAAGGCCATTGTTAGCTGGGGTGACTTGGGTGGGGGAGGGTTGGAGAGAGAGTTGGATTCCAGGTTTTGAGCAGAGAATTTGCCAACTTTCCTGCCAGATAGAAGCAGATCTGAAGGTTTGTGTAGGAAGGAAATGCAAATGCTGGTTTAAACTAAAGATCGACACAAAAAGCTGGAGTAACTCAGCGGGACAAACTGCATCTCTGGAGCAAAGGAATAGGTGATGTTTCGGGTCAGAAGAAGGGTCTCAATCCGAAACATCACCTATACCTTTTCTCCAGAGATGCTGTCTGACTTGCTGAGTTACTCCAGCTTTTTATGTCTATCTTCAGATCTGAAGGTAGTCAGACTATAGAAAAGTTTCTTATATCAAGCTTGAAGCTTTATTTACATTGCTAGCTCCATTACCCACAGACCATCTCCTTCTCTCACACACAAAATAAAAGCCCTCCCAGAAACCCCTTTCCCTTCAGGCATTCACTCTTTTCTTCTGCTCGTTGTAATTCTGCCGAGCTGGAAACAGGACCATTTCAAAGCCGCCAAGCCAATGTGCATCAGCAAACTCAGCAGCTCGCTTATGTTGGAGGCTTAACAAGTTGGTGATCCTTCAGCAGAGTTCTGGTGAAATCCCATTGACCTGAAACATCAACTCTGTTTTGCTCAAAAGACAGACTCAAAATGCCGGAGTAACTCAGCGGGTCAGACAGCATCTCCGGAGAAAAGGAATAGGTGACATTTTGGGTCGAGACCCTTCTTCAGCCAGTCAGGGGAGAGGGGAAACTAGATGCATGAAAAGGTACAAAGGACAAATGAATGAAAGTATGAAAGGAATAAATCAAAGCCAGCAACAATGATCAAAGAAAGGTGGAGCCCACAATAGTCCATTATTGGTTGGGGGAAAAGGTGATAACGAATGTATACAAACAGTGATACTAAGTGAGAGGACAGTGAAACTAGTAATTTTACTCTGCACGGATATCGGCTGACATTCTGCATGTGTCAGCTGACATTCTGTGTGTTTTCAGTATTTAAAGTTTTATTTGCTGTGTTTGGAGCATTTTTGATGTTTTGTGCATTGACAAAAAAAAATAATGACAAGGAATTTCAGAATAGAGCAACATTAAAGCTCATGGGAGACACAAGGAACTGCAGATGCTGGAATCCTGAGTAAAACACAATGCTGGAATAACTCAGCGGGTCAGGCTTGCACTAAACGTTATTTCCTTATTCCCTTTATCATGTATCTGTAAACTGTGGATGATTCAATTGTAATCGTGTACAGTCTTTCTGCTGACTGGTTACGCAACAAAAGCTCTTCACTGTACCTGGGTACACATGACAATAAACATTACAAAGAGCTTAACATGGTGGGTATTTGAGAAAAGTAAATCAATTGCTCATTTTAACTTGTTACCTTTCTCCCTGTCCACAGAGATTATATCAGCATTAGGCCTCAAAAGGTGATGATGATGTTTAAAAATAAAAGTAGGTTTCTTTCACCTTTATTTATATATTTTTCTCAACATCCTGAAATCCGCCGTGCAAATTCAATGTTCATACAGTATCATTGGGTTGTGAGCTACCCAAGCGGAATACAAGGTGCTGGTCCTCCAGTTTGAGTGTGATATCACTCCTGCTATAACTGGACTACACTTCCTCTCACCCTGCCTCCAGCAAAGATGCTACCCTCTACTCACAATTCCTCCACTGTAATTTCTCCCAAGATGAGGCTTTCCATACGAGATCATTGAAGATTTCCTCCTCCTTAAGTCATCGAGGTTTTCCATGGTTGTCATAGATGGATTCCTCGCCAACGTCTCTTCTGTGTCCCCTAGCTCTGCCTTCACTCTCTCTCACCCAGATCATGGATAAATCTCCCCTGGTACTCGCCTTCCACCCCACCAGCCTCTGCATCCAACACATCATCCTCCGACATTTCCGTCAACTCCAAAGTGATCCAACAACAAGTCATATCTTCCCATCTCCATCCCTTTCCACTTCCCTCTGCAACTCCTTGGTTCACTCATCCCTTCAACCCAAAACGACTCCTCCCAAGGTACGTTTCCTAGCAACCGCATGAGATGTAACACCTGCCCTTATACCTTCTCCCTCGACTCCATCCAAGAACCCCAGCAGTCCTTCCAGGTGAGACAGAGGTCCACATGCACCACCTCTAGCCTCATCCACTGCATGCGTTGTTGCCAATGTGGGCTCCTGTGCATCAATGAGACCAAGCGTAAACTAGGCGACAGCCTTGTTGAACACTCACTGTACACCTGGCCTGCCAAGGGGATTGGATCTCCTGGTTTTTTAACATCTTTAACTCCCCTTCCCATTCCCACACTGACCTTTCTGTCCTGGGTCTCCTCCATTGCCAGAGTGAGACCAAACACAAACTGGAGGCGCAACACCTCATATTCTGCTTGGGAAGCTTACAACCCAGTGGTGTGAACATAGAATTCAACAATTTTAGGTAACTTCTACAAACAATCCCCATCTCCTTCCCCTTTCTCTCCCCCCCCCCCCCCCCTCCCCTCCCTGCAATCACTCCCTCTGTAATCTTGCAATGGTTTCTAATCCCCCTGAACCAAAATCCTTTTCCGTTCCCCCTGCATCAATCAGTCTGAATAAGGGTCCCAACCTGAAAGTTCACCTATCCATTTTCACCTAACCCACTGAGTTGCTCCAGGATGTTGTGTCAAATTTTTGGCGGGGGCCTGACAAGTGATAGATGTGTACAGGGGGGAGGATGAGGCTTTGATAGGCAGATAGGTGGAGATGGTGACAAAGACTAGAGAAGAAAAGGAGACAAAAGAGTGTCAGATAAGGTGAGGAGAGGAGTGAACTGCAATGCCAGAGGGAGAGATATATTGTGGGTGGAAAAGAGAAGCAGGAGGGAAATTGGGAGGGGAAGGAAAAAGAGAGACTCAGATGGGGGATGTGTATGAAAGAGGGGAAAGGAGCAAGGTACCTGGGGCAGGATAGTGGGAGGAATGGGTGCCCACCCGTGTGGAAGGCTCACCACGGAAAAGCGAAGGGGTGGGGGTTGGATTAATGTATATTGGAGAACTCCATGTTCATACTGTGTAGGAAGGAACTGCAGATGCTGGTTTAAACTGAAAGACACAAAATGAGTAACTCAGTGGGACAGGCAGCATCTCTAGAGAGAAGGAATGGGTAACGTTTCGAATCGAGACCCTTCTTCAGACTGTAAGTTACGGGAAAGGGAAACGAGAGATATAGACGATGATGTAGAGAGATATAGAACAAATTAATGAACAATATGCAAAAAAATAACAATGATAAAGGAAACGAGCTGTTTGCTAGTTGAGAACGAATAGCTTTCAGTCTGAAGAAGGGAGTCGACCCAAAATGTCACCCATTCCTTCTCTCCAGAGATCCTGCCTGTACTGCGAGTATCTGCAGCATTTTGTGACTATAAATGTTCATACTGTTGGGTTCAAGTTTACAATTTGCCACCATGAAGGGTAAATATGGACCATTGAGGAGATTTGAAGGAAAGAAAATGGATATTGTCCATAGGGGCAGGGGAAGCAGGCAAAACCAATCCAGCACATGGTCGTGGTGAGAGTTGCAGAGAGCATCAATGTTTTGAAGTCCACATTTTGGGCTGTAAAGTCAGTGGATATTGCTGAAGACTAATGAGGGTTTATGCAAAGCCAAGTTAATGATTTTAGAATGAGTTAATGAGAAGGTTAAATTACTTTGCATTCATATTAACCGAGGAGAAGGAATAAGAGGACTGCGAGATCTGTGTGGAGAATACAAATACAGTGCATTCAGAAAGTATTCAGACCCCTTCACTTTTTCCACATTTTGTTACGTAACAGCCTTATTTTAAAATGGATTAAATTTATTTTTTTTATCATCAATCTACACACAATACCCCAGAATGAAGAAGCGAAAACGGGTGTTTTAATTTTTTTTTGTGAAGGGGTCTGAATACTTTTTGAATGCACTGTATACGTAGGCAGTTTGATATCAAGAAGGTGAGGTGGTGATCCGCTTGGAAAACATTAAGGTGGGATTAGGGCCAAATGGGATCGATCCTAGGTTATTGAGAGAGGCAAGAGAGGTGATTGCGGTGGACTTTATGGGGACCTTTGTTTCTTTTCTGGCCACAGGAAGGTCCCAGAGGACTGGAGAGCGGCCAATTGGAGAGAATTCTTCAAGAGGATTTACTCCCATGTGGAAGAGAATGGGTTGATTAAGGATATCCATCATGATTTTGTACGCTGCTGCTCGTGTCTCTGCTTGAGTATTTTGAGGAGGTAACACAGGAGAATGATGAAGATAGGGTGGTGGATATTGCATTCATGGATTTTAGTAAAGCTTTGGATTGGTCATGGGGAGCAAGTCGGAAGATTAAGATGTACAGAATTCATGATGACATTCTCGTATGGATTCTGAACTGGCTTAGTCAGAAGACGGAGCACACTTTTTCAGTCACTTAAAATGTCATTATAATTACTCTCAACATTCCCAAGATGTCTGAGCTTCTCTGATCAATGAAAGAAAGCGAAGTAAAATGAAGACAGTTTATGACAGAGCATGAAAAGAAGGCGGCTGAAATGGAAATAACTTATGAAACTAGAAGAAGATAAATTAAAGAATATGTGAGGTGTTGTATTTTGGGAAGTCTAGCATGGGCAGAACCTACACAGTGAATGGTAGGGCTCTGGGGAGTGTTGTAGAGCAGAGGGATCTAGGAGTGCAGGTGCATGGTTCCTTGAAGGTGGAGTCACAGGTAGATAGGGTGGTCAAAAAGGCATTTGGCACATTGGCCTTCTACAGTCAGAGTATTTGATCTCCCAGTGGCTCAACACTTCAACTCCCCTTCCCATTCCGAATCCGACCTTTCTGTCCTGGGCCTCCTCCATGACCAGAGTGAGGCCCACCGTAAATTGGATGAGCAGCACCTCGTATTTCGTTTGGGCAGTTTACACCCCAGTGGTATGATCATTGATTTCTTCAATTTCAGGTAATCCCTGCTTTCTCCTCCCCTTCCCAGCTCTCCCTCAGCCCACTGTCTCCGCCTCTTCCTTTCTTCTTCCCGTCCCCCCCCCCCACCCTCACATCAGTCTGAAGAAGGGTCTCGACCCGAAACGTTGCCTATTTCCTTCACTCCCTAGATGCTGCCTCACCCATTGAGTTTCTCCAGCATTTTTGTCTTTACATTCACACAAGTTCTGTTATCCCACTTTCCTCACCCACTCCCTGCACATTAGGAGCAATTTTACAGAGACAAGTTAACCTATAAAGCCAATGCGTCTTTGGGATGTGGGAGGAAACCCACACGCTTGCAGGGAGTATGTGCAAATTCAACACAGACAGTGCCCGAGGACAGGATCAAACACAAATCCCTGGCTTGAGGCAGCAAGTCTACCAGCTGTGCCACTATATTTTGTTTTCCAACACACAAAGAATTATGCGTTGATAACTTTGGTTACTAAAAAAATGAAAATATCCATTTTCAGTTTTAAATCTCCAAGTGACGCTATGTCCCCCTTTACAGCTACTGTATGTTTTAATTAAGTTCAAGACTATGGGGCAGTACATTGGCCATAAAGTTGCTGCCTAAAAGTGCCAGAGACCTGGAATTGATCCTGAATATGGGTGCTGTCTGTATGGAGTTTGCTCCTTTTCCCTTTGATTGCATGGGTTTTCTCCAGGTGCTCTTGTTTCCTTCCACATTCCAAAGGTGTGCAGGAACCTATTTCAGACCCAACCCAAAACGTAATATTTTCATTTTGACCAGACATTCTGTCTGACCTGTTGAGTTACTCCAGCTTTTTGTGTCTATCTTCAGTTTAAACCAGCATATGCAGTTCCTTCCTACACACACGATACTATACGATAGAACTTTATTAATCCCAGGAGGGAAATTTTGTTTTTGTGTGTTTGTGTGTGTGTGTGTGTACGCCGCCACCTTCGGCCGTCATTTTTGGCCACCTCGCTCAGAGAGATTTTAATGTTTTGAAAAAATTCCCCATTCCCTCTGCTGCCCCCGCTGGCGGCAGGGGGAGGGACTAGAAAACCTGGAAGTGTAGTGCCTCAGTCTCTGCCAGACCCAGGAAGCGAGAGGGTCACGGCTCTCTGAGCTGTGAATAACACTGAACGCACGTCAACTCCATGGTGAGTCCCCTCGATGCGGCTGTAAAGTTGCTGCAGCCCAATTGTTTGCCTCGCCTTTTTAAAAAGTTTGTGTTCTCAAAATGAATTTTGGTTGTCAGGTGGCTGCAGCCAAATTGTTTGCTTGGCTTTTAAAATCGTTGCAACAGTTGGCTGTCAGCCCAAGAATCCATTCGACCCACAATGTCTATACTAGCCCTCTGGAAACTACTACCTTCGGCCCGCAACACCCATACTAGCGCAATAGACAGCCCCCCCCCCACTGGCGAGCAATATTGCAATTGGTGGAGAGGTGGAATATTGCATTGGTGACCAGCGCTCCCGTGTTATGCTGGGCCCACTTAGTCTAGTATATAACTAGTTATAGTTATATATTAATATACACCATTTCGTTTACTCATTTATAACATTGTCTACAGAGTACTATGTTTACATATTCTGTTGTGTTGCTGCAAGTAAGGATTTCATTGTTCTAACTGGGACGTGAGATAATAAAACACTCTTGACTTGACTTACTCCGCTAATGTGCGGAATAGAACTAGTGTACGGTTGATCGGTGGTCGGCATGGACTCGGTGGGCCAAAGGGCCCATTTCCACGCTGTATCTTTAAATTAAACTAAAAACACTAAAACCAGAGGGAGTCTAAAGAAGGGTCTCTACCCGAAACATCACCCAATTTCTTCTATCCAGAGTTGCTGGCTGCTCCATGGAGTTGCCCCGCATAATTAAAACATGGAATAGTCTTCACCCTACCATAGTTACCCAACCAGACGCAACTAAATTTAAGGTACCTCTTTTCCCCCCCCAAGAACCTTTTTTTTTTTTTTTTTTTTTTTTTTTTTTTTCCTTAATTCCAAGTCAAGAGTCAAGAGAGTTTTATTGTCATGTGTCCCAGATAGGACAATGAAATTCTTGCTTGCTGCAGCACAACAGAATATGTAAACATAATACAGAACAGGAGATAAAAGATCAGTGTGTTTATATGCCATAGACTATAATAAATAAACAGATAAAATGCAATAGGCTGTTATTTTTCAGCCCTCCACCACCTCCAGTTGAAATTCCATTTAGAATATTTATGGAGGACCAGGAAACCAGAAGCAAGAGTTACTCCATGGAGTTACTCCAGATCCAGGGTCAGGGAGTGATTCTGCGTTGGTTTTCAGCGGTCGAGGCGATGCGGCGACCGGACAGCAATGGTGGCCAGATCTCCCACAATTCAAAGCGAGGGAGAAAGTGCCCAGCACCGACCAGTTGCTGTGGCAGTGCGCATGCGCAGGGCTCTGATGATGTGCTGGCCGTGGTTGTGTGCTTGTGCAGGGGGGAGGATATGCTGGCTGTAGCAGTGCACATGTGCAAGGCGGCCTGCCATGCCGGCGGATGAGGAGCGAGCGGAGAGTGGAGACCCTGCGGCCCGGACACGGATACGGATGACGGGCGGAGACGGAGAGTGACAGACAGAGAGAGAGAGGGGGGGGCCCGCCCAGAGTGGAACGGCAGGTATCCTGCCTTGGCCGGAGGCCCCCTAGATCTCGAGTCCCTAAGCTTTAGCTTGTCATGCTTATACATAAATCCGGCCCTACCTACAGTTGCTGGTTAATACACAAAAGGATACAAAGTGCTGGAGTAACTCAGCAGGTCAGGCAGAATCTCTGGAGAACATAGATGTGACGTTTCAGGTAGAGAGCCTTCTTTAAACTCTTGGTCTGGAACTAGACCTGGAATCCAGGTGAGTTGCCGGTCCGGCCTGCTGGCAGCTGGGGGTGAGGCAAGAATCGGTGGAGTCGATGGCCGCGGTCCGTGGGGGGCCCGAACGGCAGGTAAGGGTTGGCGGTAGTGGCGGCAGGTGTGGTTTGGAAGCGGCTGAGGAAGCTGTGCAGACCAGCGGTAGTGTCTTTCTGGTCGCTGCTAAATTGTCAACATGTTGAAAAAAAAATTGGCGACAGTGTGTTTGACGCCAATGAGCGTCACTTGACTTCCCCTGACGTAGGTGCTGTCGTAGGTTGTCGCCAGGACGGCGTAGGTTGTCGCCAGTTTTTCAGCCACCTGCTACGCCTATGACAGTTTCCTCAAAAATCGGCAAGTGGGACAGGCCCATGAGGTAGAGGCACTGGCTGTCTAGGGCTTCTTTTCTGGCAGTCCAGTCTTGACCACACGGAGGCGCTGGTGGTCTCAAGATTGTCTTCCTCAAACCTGCGACGGGAACACAGCTAGCAGGGAGGCGCGCCACTTTGTCTCCCATTCCTCAATCTCTTCCTTCTGGCTAGAATGCCTGGGTTTTTACAGGGAGTAGGCTGACAAGTTTCAAGTGGTCAACCAATATCAGTTAATTTGTTCCAGCAGTTATCAATGGGGATTTGCCTCTCCTGGTCAGTCAGCCAGAGATAGGGATCAGAGCGGCATCCAAAGAAGAGGATGCCGTCACACTGCCTTGAACAAACTCAACAATTTAGCACCGACATTACTCTTGGATAGGGAATCCTGCAATTCCCTGCTCAGAGGGTGAAGACGTTTCTTCTCCCCACTGTGCTGAATAGTCTTCCTTTCACTCTGAAACTGCCCTTCGATATTCCAGCCAGGGATAACTAACTCTGCATCTGTCTTGTCAATCTCCATAAGAATGTGGATGTATTGGCTGTACAGTTTTCGAGGTGGAATGTGATTGTGAATAGTTCAGGATTGAAATTCATCCTTCTAGAAATTTGCCAAGGAATCTCCACTTGTCGTTCACCCCTTGAGGCTTTTGTGCCTAAAGGTTAGAAATTAGACCAAGTATCCTGATAGTGACAAAAGAAATGCACTCCTGACACAAGCACGAATCCGCAATGCAACCTTGGATAGGATTTTGCCAAGGTGCACCTCCTTCTACCATTTGCCTCTTTGGCTCCATTTCCTCGGACATGACTTGAACTGATCCTCTGCTCTTTTACCCGACCTGCGAGCGTATCACCACACACTAATCCCTTTCCTGACACGCTGACCTTAGAGCCAAAATAATTATCTTCCACACAAAGCCATGATCTTAAAGTCACACAGTGTAACACGGAAACAGGCCATTTGGCCCAACCTGTTATGCTGATCAAGAAGCCCCATCTAAGCAAGACCTATATGCCCATATTGACTCATATAAATCCAAACCTTAATGTAGATACAAATGCTGGTTAATAGCAAAGATAGATACAAAAGATAGTTATATATATATAGTTATATCTATCTATCTATATCTATCTATATCTATCTATCTATCTATCTATCTATCTATCTATCTATCTATCTATCTATCTATCTATCTATCTATCTATCTATCTATCTATCTATCTATCTATCTATCTATCTATCTATCTATCTATATATATATATATATATATATATATATCTCTATATATATATATCTCTATATATATATATCTCTATATATATATATCTCTATATATATATATCTCTATATATATCTATATCTATATATATCTATATCTATATCTATATCTATATCTATATCTATATCTATATATAGTTATATATATATAGTTTTAGTTATATATATAGTTTTATATATATAGTTTTATATATATAGTTTTATATATATAGTTTTTTTAGTTATATTCTATATATATATTATATTTATCGTCTTTCTATATCTCTATGTTTTTATATATATTATCTTCTCTCAATATCTGTTCTCTCTCTCTCTATCTTTCTCTCTCTCTCTCTCTCATCATCTTCTCTCTCTCTTCTTTTCTCTCTATCTCTTCTCTCTCCTCTCTCTCTCTCTGCTCTCTCGTCTCTCTTCTCTCTCTCTCTACTTTCTCTCTCTCTCTCTCGGCTCTCTCGTCTCTCTCTCTCCTCTCCTCTCTCTCTCTCTCTCTCTCTGCTCTCTCTCTGTCTCTCTCTCTCTCTACTCTCTCTACTCTCTCTTCTCTCTCTCGTTCTCTCTCTCTCTCTCTCTCTCTCTCTTCGCTTCTCTCCTCTCATCTCACTCTCGTCTCTCTCTCTCTCTCTCTCTCTCTCTCTCTCTCTCTCATCGCGCTCTCTCTCGCTCTTCTCTCTCTCTCGCTCCTCTCTCTCTCTCTCTCTCTCTCTCTCTCTCTCTCTCTCCTCTCTTCTCTCTCTCTCTCTCTCTCTCTCTCTCTGTCGCTCTTCTCTCATCACTCTCTCTCTAGCTCTTCTCTCGCTCTCTCTCTCTCTCTTCTCTCTCTCTCTCTATCTCCTTCCCTTTCCTCTCTCTTCTCTTCTCCTCTCTCTCTCTCGCTCTCTCTCTTCTCTCTTCTCTCTCTTCTCTCCTCTCTGTCCTCTTCTCTCTTTCTCTCTCTCTTCTTCTCTCTCTCTCTCTCTCTCTCTCTGCTCTTCTCTGCTTCTTCTCTCTCTGTCTCTCGATCTCTCGTCTCTCTCTCTCCTCTCTCTCTCTCTCTTCTTCTCCTTACTCTCTCTTCTCTTCTCTCTCTCTCTCTCTCTCTCTCTCTCTCCCTCTCCCCCTCTCTCTCTCTCTCTCTGTGTCTCTCTCTCTCCCTCTCTCCCCACCTGTCTCTCTCTCTCGTTCTCTCTCTCTCTCTCTCTCTCTCTCTCTCTCTCTCTCTCTCTCTCTCTCTCTCTCTCTCTCTCTCTCTCTCTCTCTCTCTCTCTCTCTCTCTCTCTCTCTCTCTGTCTCTCTCTCTCTCTCTCGTTCTCTCTCTCTCTCTGTCTCTCGTTCTCTCTCTCTCTCTCTCTCGTTCTCTCTCTCTCTCTCTCTCTCTCTCTCTCTCTCTCTCTCTCTCTCTCTCTCTCTCTCTCTCTCTCTCTCTCTCTCTCTCGTTCCGCGCTTAATTTGCCGTTGTCAGTGTTTACTGCCTGTTGGCTCTCGGGACGCATCAACTCTCCATATTTATTACATGTCATTTGAACCTCAGTGTAGCTCAAACGAAACTCCGTTTCCACAGCCATAAAAGCAAAGACAATTTCCTACAGACATACATACAATTCAAGTTAAAAAAACATCCATCACAGTGTTTGAGGCGGGCGATGACAAGTCCCACGGCCATTTTTAGGCCGCGCGGGGCGATGTACGGCCCCGCTCCGGGTCGTTCCAACCCCGCGACACTGGCTAGAGAAGTCGCGTTGCGGGAGCTCCGGAAAGCGGTCTCTCCACCCGGACCCGCGAGCTCCCGATGTCCCGACAGTCCACCGGACCTGCTGCTGCAGCTGGAGCCTCCGAGCTACGTGGTCGGGCCGCAGCAGCGAGTCACCACCGCTCCCCACGCTCCGATGCCGGCCAGCACCATGATGGTGAGTGGTCCGCAGCTCCGCAGGCTCCGTGACTGGAGCCTCCAGGTCGTTCAGGCTGGAGGCCGCTTCCCGGTGCTAGGCCCCAACGACAACGGAGACACGACAGGAAAAAGGTTGGGTCTCCCCCGTACAGGGAAGAGATTTTTACAAAGTGTCCCCCTCCCCCCCCCGCCCCCCCCACCGCCCCCCACATATACACAGTCAAAAACACTATTAAAAAATACATTTAACTACATTTAACTAGATTTTTAAAAAAAAAAGACAGACAGGCTGTAGGGGCCGCTGCAGCTGGGTCACGCCACCAACACACCAGGAAGCAGAAAGAACCTGGATGTTACAGTTTTCTGGTTCCTATACCTTCTTCCCTAAGGCACAAGTAAAGTGATGTGGGGTCAATTATGATGCTGGAGGCAGAGATTCCTGTAAATCTCTTTGATGGTGTTGAGGTCAGAACCCGTGATGGACTGGGCAGTGTTCATCAGTTTTTGGAGCCTTTGCTCCTGGACATTCAAGTTGCCGGCACATGGGCCTCCCGCCACCCCCTTCGTGAAGGTAACGATTAATGATTTGGTTTTGTTGATGCTGAGCAAAGGTTGTTGTTGCAGCACCACTCAAGTGATCTATCCCCCTCCTGTAGGCTGACACCATCACCCATGATGTGACCAATGACAGTGGTGTCATCAGTGGATTTATTTATTTAAAAAAAAAAAAAATTTAAATTTATTTATTAGAAGTAGACATATTATAAAATGTAGTTACATATTATAGTAAAAAAACTTTTCATATACATCAGTCATACATTATTAAAATTTTCCATTATCAATTACTTCTGCTTCTAGTGTTTTTATTTTTTATAGAAAGAGGGAAAAAGAAAGGGTAGAAAGTTACAAATAAAAAAGAAAGAAAAAAAAACACAACAGAAAAACAAGGGAGGTGGAATGGGTTACCTGTAATACATCAATGGAGATAGGTTCGTAGGTTATAAAGTATAGTTTTTCATCTATTCCTGAGTTCAAGTTTCAGCTGGGTCCTCGTGCTGTGCCAATCTATCCCTTCAGATAGTTAATGAATGGAGCCCAAATTTTATGGAAAAGATCTTGTTTGTCCATTAAGACAAGTCTAATTCTTTCTAAGTATAGGGTCTCCGACATTTCCGTAATCCACATTTTAATTGTGGGGGTTGTAGGGCCTTTCCAAAATTTTAATATTAATTTTTTTCCGGTTATTATACTGTAATTGAGGAAATTTCTTTGGTTTGTTGTGAGTGTTAAGCTTTGTTCTGATATTCCAAGTATTATTAATTTTGTGTCTGGGTCCAGTTTTGTATTAATAACTTCTGAAGTTATTTCAAAAATATCAGTCCAGAAATGTTTAAGTTTTATACAGTTTGCAAACGTATGTGTTAAATTAGCCTCTAAATGTAGACATTTATCACAAATAGGAGAGATTTGTGGGAAGATTCTATTTAGTTTTATTTTAGAGAAGTGTAGTCTATGTAAGACCTTGAATTGTATTAAAGTGTGTCTGTGGATTTAAAGATGGCATTGGAGCTGTAATTGGCCACGCGGTGGAAGACAATAAAGCAGGGAGCTAAGCATGTGACCTGTGTTGGTAGTCAGTGAGGATGAGATGTTGTTAGCAATCTGCATTGATTGAGGTCTGCCAATGAGGAGGTCAAAGATGGGCAGCACTGTGGCACAGCGATAGTTGCTGCCTTACAGCAGCAGAGAACCTGGTTCGATCCTGAATAATGGTGCTTGCCCGAATGGATTTTGTATGTTCTCCTCGTGACAAGTGTGTGTTTTCTCCGGGATATCCAGTTACCTCCCACACTCCAAAGACGTTTGTAGGCCTATTGGCTTGAAATAATTATAAATCGTGCCTAGCTTGTAGCATAGTTAAGTGTGCTGGGATCGCTGCTTGTCGTGGACTTCGTGAAAGAATGAATGAATGTATGATACTTTATTATCACATATGGTATGTCACAGTGAATGTCTTTGTTTTGCATGCCATACACAAAGTATACAAACTAATCCAGGTGCAAAGATGGGTATAGCACTTGGTGATTCATTTGGAGAGGATGATTGTGGCGAACACAGAGCTGTAGTCGATGGACACAGCCTGTCGTTAGAGTTTCGATTATGCAGATGGTCCAGATCAGAGCGGAGGTGCAGTGAGATGGTGTTTGCCGTTGACCTCTTGTGGCGATAGCCAATCTGAGGCAAGTCATTTCTGAGGCAGGAGTTGATGGCTACTCCTGGGACCCTTGGTTTAATCTCCTTGCAATGCTCAAAATCTGTTCTTCATGGGGAATGACATCATCCCATGGGGCACGGTGGCGCAGTTGGTAGAGCTGCTGCCTCTCAGCGCCAGAGACCTGGGTTTGATCCTGACCTTGGTGCTGTCAGTGTGTTATTTGCATGTTCTCCCTGTGATCGTGTGGGTTTCCTCCGGGTGCTCCATTTTCCTTCCACATCCCAAAGATACGTGGGTTTGTAGGTTAATTGACTTCTGTAAATTGCCCCTAGTGTGTACGGAATAGATGTGAAATTTGGTTAACCTAGAATTAGTATATACGGATGACCGTGGACTCGGTGGACCGAAGGGTCTGTTTCCATGCTGTATCTCTAAACTAATCTAAACTAAACCTGATGTGGACATTTTGTCAGGTGTACAAGAATCATCCAGGCCAAGTCAAATTTCAGGACTAAAATGGAACAAACACGTAATTACATTTCACTGCAGGTAATGCCAATATTCAAATCCAAATATTAAATTAACACCTTTCCGTGTGTGAATTTCTCAGTGAATGTACTCTGCCAAATGTAGTGCTATCAATAAATGCCTCACAATTTTTGTCGTCAAAGAAAACATGATCTTTACTGTGAAACATTGATCATCAATTTACTGCCAGTTTTTTTATACTCTAGCGCTTGTCATAGTTATATTGTCACCTTTCACAATACTCTCTGTGCCATTTCTCTGCCCACCTTGGCTGTACCATAAATTAAAAAAAATCATAAAATGCTACATCTTTGGAAGGTGTTCATGCAAACTACCAAACATTGGACCAAGCTGATGGTCCAACCAGAGAAGACTTTTATTGTTGTGTCAGGAAACATCTCTGGAGTTAAAGAATTTGGGCCTTGACCAGAAATGGCACCCATTCCTTTTATTCAGAGATACTGCCTGACCTGCTGAGTTACTCCAGCATTTTGTGTCTATCTTCAGCATCTGCAGTTCCTTCCTACAGAGTTTTATTGATGCACTTTGGATGCTACACTGATGTTGTACTTACCTAATTGGTGATGTTGTACTTACCTAAATATGTATTATTTCACCTTTGAATTGTGAAAACCTAGTTTTTGAGTTTTTCAATTGCTTGTATGTATCTTGACTGGCTCAGTAATAGATATAAGCTTATATTTGTTGTCGTGAGATGTACAGATTGTATCAGCTACTTTCTTGAACAGGGGTAGTGCTTCCCCTTCCCTCACCCCTCTTCCAATTAATGCCAGAAAAATCATGTACTTCATAGGTGAGTCTGAAAGGCTTAGTAACATATTCAGTTATCGTCAATATCACAAATGAGCTTGATGTTTACAAAAGCACACTTTTCATTAGAGATAATAGATACTGATGAAGAGTATTAGCATTGTTACAGACCAATTAAAGTTAGATAATTTTACATACCATGAGATTCTTTGATAGATGTACTAATGATTTCCATAAAGCAGGTGTTTGCTCTCAGGATTATAGTAGTTTTCAGATTTTGCGTAGGGCATTTAACATTTAGTTTAGCCTAAATTTAACTTGTGTTTTTTAATTATTCGTTCTAGTTTAACAATGACAACTTTGGATCACATTCACATTCTTGTAAGTACATTCTAGTTATTGCTTTAGAACTTCTAATTCTGAGTTCACACCTAATTGATCACAGAAATCATCAGAACTGATACCGCATCAGTTAAGTATCACATTCCATGGTAGTTTATGTGGTGCACAAATACACTTGTACTTGTTAGTTTGCCTTATTGGAATTTATGACTTTATAATGACAGAATTCACATCTTAGTACACTTCCCTCTAATGTTGGTGGTACCATGTAAATTTGTAATGTGATCAATTTTCAATTCAGAAAGTTGTCACTCCAAACCCCAGACAACTTTGATTATGTTCTACTTATTCATTATTAGTGATCTGTATAAAATAAATGTATTACCTGTTCCAAAGTGGTCAACATTTGCCTTCCCAGTGCTATGATCTTCACCTGTAAAATATGTTCAATAAATAGCCTTGGAATATGTTGAACCTAGCCAATATACGGGCCTTCTTGTGCCAATAAACAGGGAAATTAATTATGATCTGATCATGAATATGTCCAGCTGTTTCCTTTATTTCATTTGAAACTTCTTAGAGGAATGGGTAATAGTTTTGTGCCAGGAATCGAATTTGCAGAATTACTCTATCAAACTATAACACCAATATTATTTGAAACTAAATGGGCAGTCGTGGTGGCGCAGCGGTAGAGTTGCTGCCTTACAGCGAATGCAGCACCGGAGACCCAGGTCGGCCCAGGTGCTGTCTGTACGGAGTTTGAACTTTCTCCCCGTGACCTGCGTGGGTTTTCTCCGAGATCTTCGATTTCCTCCCACACTCCGTGCAGATTTGTAGGTTAATTGGCTTGGTAAATGTAAAAATTGACCCTAGTGGATGTAGGATAGTGTTAATGTGTGGGGAAGGGCTTGTTTGCGTGCTGTATCTCTAAAACTAAAAACTAAAGCTAAATATTTTCAAGGATTTTTTAAAGCAAATTAAATGTTTGAAAAGTGGAGAAAATACTGTTGGAAATTGTGTAAAGGGCCTGTCCCACCAGCATGCGACAGCATGCGTCTAGCGCGACCAAACGTGGTCGCTTGAGGCGTACGGCCTCGCGGGGCCGGTCCCACTTTGATCGGCGGAGGCGTATGGAGTTGTGCGGAGCTAGTTCCGACATCGCGCGGGGCTCCAAGAATCTTGCACTGTCCGAAAATCCCGCGCGACAGCGGCCTATCGGCCCGCAGTCGCATTGAGGCCGTACACAGCGCCTCGACGGGCGTATGCAGTGTATCGACGGGCGTACGCAGAGTCTTGACGGCGAACTCCTAGCGTGGCATTGCGCAATTATGTCACCGCCCGGCGTGCCGTTGCGTGATGACGTCACCACCTGACGCCGTGCGACGTCCAAATTCAGTCGGCTCGCCTCCTGTCCAGCTGATTGGTGAGTATGGTGTCGGGACCAGCCCCGCACAACTCCATACACCTCCGCGGTTCGAATTGGGACCGGCCCCACGCGGCCGTACGCCTCAAGCGACCTCGTTTGGTCGCGCTAGACGCATGCAATCGCATGCTGGTGGGACAGGCCCTTAACTGATGTATACTTCCCTGGGATTCAGAGAATTAGGACCATTCACAAGAAAGTGCGTTCAGTGACAAATATGAATGAAGATAATTGAATGTAATTTGGCTGAGGCTGAGCTAATGAGATCATAGTTTCGAATATCAAACAGTAGCAGGCATTTTGAAATGGCAAAGGAAAATCTAAATTTTGCAGTAAATTTTTAAAACAAAAGTTACATGGAAAATCATTTGCCAGGCTGAGGAAAATAAGGGGAAATAATTGTCTTTATCTTGTGTTCAGAAGTGATTAAATGTATCTCATCATACTTTAATTTTTTTGGGGGGGATGCGCACAGCAGTGATGTAGTGGCACAGCTTGGAGAGATGCTGCCTCACAGTGCCAGCGACGTGGGTTCAATCATGACTTCAAATGCTGTTCGTGTGGAGTTTGCGTGTTCACCCTGTGACCACGTGGGTTTCATCCGTGTCCTCTGGTATCCCCCAGAGTCCCTAATACGAATAGGTTGGTAGACTAATTAGCTGCAGTAAATTGCCCCGTGTGTGTAAATAAGTGGTAGATTTGGGGAGAATTCATGACAATATGGAGAGAATAAAATTAGATTAGATGAGTGTAGGGTTAGTGTAAATGGGTGGTTGGTGGTCAGTGAGCTGAAGAGCTTGCTTCCATGCTGAACCTCTCTATGACTGTTCCTATTGGAAAACAGGTTCTGTTGAGCAAAATTAAGCTTTTGTTTACATCTTTGGGTTGTATTATTGCATTGTTAGATACTGAACAATTTGAATGCACCATTCTGTAAAAGATGCTCAGTTCTTCCATGTGGTTCATTAGCATTGATACTGTGAGACTATTTTTGATGGGGAATACCATCTCTAATTCTTCTCCAATTCATACAATATTCTCACTTGGAAATATATTGCAATTCCTTTGTCAAGATTGGGTCAAAAGCCTGGAACTCCATGTTCAACAATGCTATGATATTTTTTTTGCCGTAGTAATAGCAATGGTTCAAGAAGCTCAGTTCTGTTTGTGTTCAGTGCTGGGCACAATTGGTGAGGAAAGATATTGTCAAGCTGGAAAGAGTGCAGAGAAGATTGACAATGATATAAATCGAGGGCCTCAGTTATATGGAGTGGTGTTGAGCATGCTAGGACTATTCCTTGGAATGCAGGAGGATGAGGGGGAATCTAAAAGAGGTGTACAAAATCATGAGAAGAATAGATTGGGTAGATGCACAGAGTCTTTTGCCCAGAGTAGGGGAATCAAGGACCAGAGAACATAGGTGAGGGGGGGAAGATTTAATAGTAACCTTTTTTACACAAAGGGTGGTGGGTGTATGGAACGAGCTGCCAGAGGAGGTAGTTGAGGCAGGTATTATTGCAATGTTTAAGAAACATTTAGACAGGAATATGGATGGGACAGATTTGAAGGGATATGGGCCTAATACAGGCAGGAGGGACTAGTGAAGATGGGGCATGTTGGTTGGTGTGGATAAGTTATGCCGAAATACCTGTTTCCACAATGCATGACTCTATAAGCAGGCATATACCATTTTTTAAGGAAGGATGTAAAAGAAGGAATATCCAAGGAAATGACCTAATTTTATGAAAGTAGGATATTAACACATTGTTTGTAAATATATGCACTGGTAAAATTCTAACTAATCGGCAGTGTCTTATATTGATGCAATGTAGTTTAATTGACCTGAATATCCAGGAGGGCATGCATTTTTACATCTAGTTATGTATTTATGAAAAATATCTGTGTGAATGAATGTGTGGAGAAATCAAGGCTCTCTCTATTATGTATTATGGAGATTTTGATGCTGGCAAGTGTAAACACACAATTGTTTATCTACTTATTTTGGGAAATAATTGCAGGAATGAGAACTATAGGGCAACACTTGGCAGATTTACAGAGCATTTCCAGCTGTGGAACAACTTTCCATTAAATGTTGACTGTTTGCAGGAAATGACTCAACAAATCTACCCCATGCAAAAATATATTGAAAGCATTTCCACCTCTTGAGACACTGAACAGAGCAGATTATGTAACGAAACACCAAGAATGACCACAAAAGTCACATGGTTTTTTCATTAAAAAAAATAGCTTGATCTATTTCTGAACCTTGTGGTATTTCAGCAGTTATTCGTGTAAGGTTTCTGTGCTTTCTGGTGGATATATTTGATACATTACTCGCTCCTTATAAAAGAGGAAACTTTTTGTAAACTGCAAGGTGTTTTATTTTAACCTGTAATATTCTCATGTTTAATATTTTGGGGGATTTTAAATGATCTGCATATCTATAGCTTCAGTCTTGACATGTATTAATGGTAGTGATTAATAGTAAGATTAAACGAGAACTTACCAGTTTGAAGTTTGATCTGTATTTTATGAGGAGTTACGATGAGGGATTACGTGAAGAACCCGCTCAGTGCGCAGGCGCGGCATACTTCCAAGCAGCGGTGTGGAATCACAGATAGACACAGTTATTTTGAAGTAAACATAGTAAAGATAAGGAGACATCAATTTATTAGTTTGATCCATATAATGAGGGTGGGAGCGGAGGGCACGTAATCCCTCATCGTAACTCCTCATAAAATACAGATCAAACTTCAAACTGGTAAGTTCTCGTTTAATCTTACTATTTTACTTCGGAGTCACGTGAGTGACTACGTGAAGATTTCAAAGCTCTGTGATTTCAAACCGTGTAACAGTTTCATTTCACTCACTGCCGAAGTTCTTGAGGGAGGAAGTGTTATCGTAATGAACCAATGAGTCTATTTGTAGAAAAACACAATGGTATTTTTTAAACAATAACAACAAAGAATTAAGTTGCTCCCCTGGGCTTAAATTAAATATTTGCAGTTCGTAAATCTTTACTGCAAATAAACCAGGTTTTGCCAACGGCTTAATATAAAATTTCTGAACGGTCTTTTCCCTTCCCACCATCCTGCTGTAGCCAGGATGTGGTGTATAGGCATGTCCATTCTTTAGCCGTCGACATGGATGCTGCCCTGGTGGAATAAAATTTGTACATGTTAGTGTTTATCCCAGCAGTTTCTAGCACCTGCTCGAGCCATCTCGCAATGGTTTGGCTCGTACCCCACCATAAGGTTTTTGTGACTGACCCACAAGGCTTTTCATCTCCCTCGAATATTCTGGTTGTGTCTATGTAGGATAGTAGGTAGGTCATGGCACATAACCGTGGTTCTGGTGGGTAAGCCACGACTGGATTAGGTGTTCCTGGTCTGCTCTGTTTGACCAGTCGCTGGATAACGACAGATCTGGTCTGGAGCTGTGATCATGTTGTCCAGTCGCAATAGGTGTAGTGACTGGACCCTCTGAGCGGATACAAGTGCCATCAACCTAAGCGTCTTTAGTGTAGCTTGCTCGAGGCCGGGGGATCTGGCTGGTGGCCATTCCCTGAGATATGTCAGGACCACACTGATATCCCAAATATGGGTATATCTGGGCTTAGGGCTTGATATTGTAAATGCCCTTCATCAGTTTTACCACCAGTGGATGGGATCCCATCGCCTGTTGTCCTGCCGCTGGTTTGAGATAAGCAGAAAGAGCACTCTGCGCTGTGTTGATGGCACTGTAGCTGATCCCTACATCGTGGTGTAGATGGCCAGGAACTCCAGTATGTTGGTGGCTGTAGCTGTTGCGTATGTTGTCCATGTTTCCTGGCAGTACTTCTCCCTTTTTTGATGCTGGTTAAGTACTGCCTCTTGGTGGATGTTCGAAGGGATGCCAACATGGTGGTGATGGTTTGTTTGGACAATCCCAGTTCCAGGTAAGGTCTGTTCAAACTTGCAACCCAGGCGTTTAATTTTCTCATGGCATGGGTGTTTAGCTTACCTGGTAGGTAAGTAGCTGATAGCCAAATATGTCTTTCGACATACCATTGCCAAATCATACCATTGACCAATTTGTCGCATGATAATGATTTTATGCCACCCATATGGTTAATATAAGCCATCACCGTAGTATTTATCAATTTGTAACCGAACATGCAAGTGCTGCATATTAGATACATATGCTTTTAAACCATAAAAGGCGCCCAACATCTCTAGATAGTTATCCCAGATAGCCCTCTAGATAGATCAGTCTGAAGAAGGGTTTCGGCCCGAAACGTCGCCTATTTCCTTCGCTCCATAGATGCTGCTGCACCCGCTGAGTTTCCCCAGCAATTTTGTGTACCTTCTAGATAGTTAATGCCCAGTGTAAGTAGTAATGATGACTCTAGTTTAGTCCATCTACCACTTGTGCTGGATATGGAGTTAGTCGCTCCCCAGCCTTGAGCACTGGCATCTGTTTGAATAACTAAAGTAGGGTTAGTGATAAAGATAGGGCTGAAACTATGCCAAACGTTTTTTGCCCACCACTGTAGCTCTGATATTGCTTCAGTGGGTAAGTTCATGACACGATCATAGTGACCTGTATGTCGATTTATTGCCCGTACCTTTGCTCTCTGTAAATTTTTTGATAGTGCAAAGGTCCGAATTGTGTAGCCGGAAATGCTGCTACCATTTCCCCAATTACTCTTGCTACTTGTCGAATAGTTGGTCGCTCGTTGACCATTAATTTGTTGCATGATTGTGCTAATTCAACCATTTTTGCCTTTGGCAAGGTAACAGTCATATGGACTGAGTTAATTGTGAAGCCCAGGTAGTCCATGATAGTGGATGGCTTCAACTTAGATTTATCTGGATGTAGGACGAACCCCAGAGTTTCGAGGAGCTGTTTTGTAGCTGATACTGCTGCCACAGCCAATTCCATCGTTTTCCCTACTATGAGAATATCCTCCAGATATGCCATGACAATATGTTTTTGTTTTCTTAGTATTGCCATGGCTGGGTTCAATATTTTGGTGAATAATCTTGGGCTGAAGTTCGCCCATAGGGCAATGCTATGTACCATCCAGAAATTTTAGGTATCTGCGATGATCCTTGTATATGGGTACTAGATAGTAAGCATCTTTAAGATAAATGCTTGCCATGAAGTGTCCTTTGGAATTCAGTTGTTTGGCAGTAACATATGTCTCCATTTTGAAATGTATATACTTAACAAATTTGTTTAGTGATGTTAAGTCAATGATGATGCGACAGACACCATCTTTTTTGGTTTTAGTGAATATATTCGATACAATTTCCAAAGGTTCATGTTTGGTCTTTTCGATGACCCCCTTTGTGATAAGTCTCACCAGTTCAGCTTGTCCCTCACGTTTCTCTTTGACGGAGGGAGAAATACCCTTTGGGGCCATTGTTGAACTGGCGGCGTTTTTTCTGACATGAATTGTATTTTATATCCTGTAATGTTGTTGAGTATATACTTGTCACTCGTGACCATACCCCATGCTTCTTTAAACAAGTGTAATCTCCCTCCTGTTAATAAAGCACCCTTATTCTCTATATGCTGGTGGGGACCAGACCCACCTACCTCCATGGTTATTGGCGATTCTGTTTCTTCATTTTTCTGAAGATTTTGTTCTGACGTGCTGGCGATGTTGGGGGGAGGCGCATTTTCCAGAGGGTCCGCTGCGGGCCCTGATCTGAAAGATCTTTGGGGATAATGTGCGGACCCCAAGCGTTCACCAGTCCCATATTGCGGACGTCGACTGGTGGATGCCGTGGGGTGCTGCCACTTGGGTATCGGAGGTCTTGGTTTGCTCATCCCGGGGCCTGCCCTCATTAGGCCGAAGGTTTTTGATGCTTCCTGCATTCCTTCAGTTTTTATTGAAATCTTTCCCAAATAGCAGCGCGTCCGTCTCCGCAGCTGGGGCTTTACACAAGCCAGCAAATTTGGGATTGAGGGCAGGTCTTATGTTTCCCTCCGGAGATTGTTGATCTCAAATTGTGTGGTACACATTAATGCCAGCACATCCTGCTGGCAGGTATCCATCTCCGTGGTCTCCACGGAACGAGCAAAGGCTGTGATGGCTGACGTCAGGAGCCTTAGGATCCGCTGTAGCTTGAGTTCTTGGGTCTGGATGTGTGACCCACATGCCCCCAGATTTGGCTGTTGACACTTTTTACTTTGAGGGCCTCACCGTTTTCTGGTGCTGTGTTGTTTCAGCACCTCAGCGAGCACCTTTTCCAGTAATGGTTGATGCTGGCCGCCATTCTTGGTTCCAGCGGTGCTCCAGCCCGTGGGGTTGCTACAAGCGGTCCATCACACCCAACAGCTCTTCATGTTCCTGCACCCCTGGCATACTCCCGAATTCGTCCGCCTGCCCCTGTTCCAGACCAGCCCAGCCCTGGTCACCAATGCTAGCCTCCAGTAATGAGGGAGCAGAGGGCAGTGCATGAGGCACTGTGGAGGGGGTGCCTGACCTCCCTCCGCGAGAGCGCTCTTTCTGCGCATCTCGCTGGAGCTGCTCCAATTGCTGTTGGATGCAGCTCAGGCGGCTGTCTCTCCTCCATTTAGGTGGAGACATGTCCCCGTCCGACGAATCGGACGCCACCGGCCGGATGCCTGTTCGGATGGCTAGACATCCAGCCCGCAGTTCAGGCACTAGCGGGACTGGGCTCGGCGCGGTGATGGGGATAGCGGGGCGACCGGTAATTGTTCCTACCGCCTGTTGCTGCCCCCCCTGCAATGGAACGCTCCTCCGCTGGAGTCGAGCGGGGGACAGGTTCTTCTGGAGCTTTTGCCTTGTAGATGCGAGAGCGCCCCTCAAGCAGCGCGTCTCGCAGGCACCTGCTCCATGAGCCGCTCAGGCGGCTCTCTCTCCCCCCGTGCGGGTGGAGAGACGTCCCGTCCGACATCGGGAACACCTGCCGGATGCCTCTCGAGTGGCTATGCGTCCAGCCCGCTGCTTCAGGCACTAGCGGGCTGGCCTCGGCACGGTGTCGGGGAATCACGGATCACCGGGTCGCTCCTACCGCCTGTTGCTGCCCCCCTATCCAACGGGAAAACGGGGGACAGTTTTATCCAGAGCCTTTTTCTCTGCCTGTAAAAAACACAAGCAGAAAAAGGCTCACCTGTAAAAGAAAACCCGACCTCAGGGTACTCACCTGACGGTCCGGTTCATCCTGTAGCGGGACAGCCTAACTCCCGTGGCAGCCGCTGTTGCACTGCTGGCGTAATGCCGCGCCTGCGCACTGAGCGGGTTCTTCACGTAGTCACTCACGTGACTCCGAAGTAAAATCTTTATTTAGTTCATCAAGATGCGAGTCACTACTGGTACTATCAGTGTTTATGAGTATGTTTGAGAGAGATATTAATTTCTTGCAAATGCTTACCTTATTTTTATAAATATTAGTATGATTGTAATCATGTATTGTCTTTCTGTTGGCTGGTTAGCATGTGACAAAAGCTTTTCACTGTACCTCAGTACACATGACAATAAACTAAACTAAACAAAAATAAACTCTCTCTAAAGAAGATACTTGGCATTATTGATGCTTAATGGTACATGTAAGGATCTATCATTCTGCACCTTGTCGCATAGTTCTAATGCAAAATGCATCCACTTTGACAAACAATCAACTTTTTAATTAATCTAATCTTTAAAGTACATATTTCTTCTTCACTTCCCTTTGCTTTTTTCAACACATTCTATGTGTTATTTGCACAAAGATTCTCATATCAAGCAAGCACAAAGCGGTGTGGATGTGGCACGGTGGTGTAGCGGAAGAGACCCAGATTCGATCCTGACTGCGGGTGCTGTCTATATGGAGTTTGCTGGTTCTCCTTGTCACCCACGTGGGTTTTCTCCGGGTGCTCTGGTTTCCTCCCACACTACAAAAACGTACAGGTTTTGTAGGTTATTTGGCTTGATATAATTGTACATTGTCCCTAGTGTGTATAGGATAGTCAGTTTGTGGGATCGCTGGTTGGCGCGGATTTGGTGGGCTGAAGGGCCTGTTTCTGCACTGTATCTCTAAATTAAACTAAACTATTGTAACCACACTCATTAGAAGATAGCAACACATTTTTTTGATGCATATGGTTTGATGCAATTCAGGAAGAGGAAGACAAATTCTAAATTTGTAGACTATTATCTAAATGGTGAAAGACTGCAGAATTTGATTGTATTGGAGAGAGATTCAGATGTTCTTATGCATGAATTGTAAAAGTTATCAGGAAGGTACAACTTACCAGGTAGTTGGAAAGGCAAATGGTATATTGTTACAAATTTAAAGGGTGAGCTCACACCTATAGTATGGTGTACAGTTTTGAATGAATGAATAAGTTCATTGGCCAAGTATTCACATACAAGGAATTTGCCTTGGTGCTCCACCCACAAGTGACAACATGACAATACAGTGACAGTTAAGAATGATACATAAAACATTAAGCATTAATAATAAAACATTATTGATTAAACATGTGAATGAAATAAAATACCAGAGCAAAAGGAGGCTACAGATTTTTGGTTATTGAGTAGAGCTACTACTCGTGGAAAAAAATTGTTTTTATGTCTGGCTGTGGCAGCTTTGACAGTCCGGAGTCGCCTTCCAGAGGGAAGTGCTTCAAAGAGTTTGTGGCCAGGGTGAGAGGGGTCAGAGATGATCTTACCCGCTTTCTTCCTGCCCTTGCAGTGCACAGTTCATCAATGGAGAGAAGGTTGCAGCCAATAACCTTCTCAGCTGATGGAACGATTAGCTGTAGCCTCCGGATGTCGTGCTTGGTGGCTGAGCCAAACCAGACCATGATGGAGAAGGTGAGGACAGACTCTACAATGGCCGTGTAGAATTGGACCATCATTGCCTGTGGCAGATTGTGCTTCCTCAGCTGCCGCAGGAAGTACATCTTCTGTTGTGCCTTTTTGACTGTGGAGTCGATGGTAACACTTAAGGTCCTTGGAGATGATGGTTCCCAGGAACTTAAAATACTTCACAGATGTGACTGTGGTGGTGTTGATGGTGAGTGGGGTGAGGGGTTGGGGAGCTCTCCTAAAGTCTACAATCAATTCCAGTGTCTTAAGAGCATTCAGCTCCAGGTTGTTGCGAAGGCACCAGGGCGCCAGCTGTGACACTTCCTGTCTGTAGGCAGATTCCCTCCCATCCTGGATCAGTCCAATCAGGGTTGTGTCATTCGCAAACTTGAGAAGCTTGAGAGAGGAGTCGGTGGAGGTGCAGTCCCTGGTGTAGAGAGAGTAGAGGGGAGAGTACGCAGCCTTGCGGTGCTTCTATGCTGAGGGTTTGCGGGTCCTAGATGTGCCCTCCCAGCCTCACAGGAGCTGTAAGGAAGCTGGTGATCCACCGACAGAGGGGTTCAGGCACAGTCAACTCGGAAAGTTTGGAGTGTAGTATCTCTGGCACAATGGTGTTGAATGCAGAGCTAAAATCAACAAACAAGATCCTCGCATAGGTCCCCTGGCAGTCTAGGTGCTGGAGGATGAAGTGCAGGCCCAGGTTGACTGCATCATCCACAGATCTATTGGCCCGGTATGCAAACTGCAGGGGGTCTAGCAGGAAGTTTGTGATATTTTTCAGCTTGGCCAGCACAAGCTGACCCATCTTTAGGTCCTTTTATTTAAGTGAGGATATATGAGCAATTATGGCAGTCCAAAGGAGATTCACTTGGTTAATGCCTGGGAAGATAGGGTTGCCTTAACGTGAAGGCTAAATAAATTAGATCTATATTCTTTGGAGTTTAGAGTAATAAAGGGTGATCTTGTTGTGTTCTGCACAAATCCTTTGCTTTTTCTCAGCAATGGAAACTGTAAATGGGGATGGAATAATTGCTAATCATTCAAGTGATGCTTTTGACTCATTAATTAGCTTAGTGATTTTTAAATTAATCACCATCATTAAAATAATTAATTCTAAGTTGAAAAGAAAATAGGATGCAACACATTCTCTAGAAAAATTCCAAATGGCCAGAGATCACACACTCTGTAAGCAGTTGAGTTTGCCAATTCCACAGCTGAAAAACCAATGCATTTCTGGGTACAGCGAATAGAAAATGTAAACAAGTGTAACAATGGCTGTTACAAAACAGGAAAAATCTGGAGGGCATTTCTATTTTCACACATAGGTAGGAACTAATCAGTCTTTCCTGTTGAAACATTTTTATAAGTACCACCTGTTATGAACATAATCAGGTTTCTCAGTGGATGTTGATATAAAAATATACTTTCAAAATGCATGTGTTTCTGAATGTCGTGTGATTATGTATAGTATGCAAACATGGTTACATAATATGGTGATGTCCTCAAGTGTATATAAGACATAAGCACTACACATTACCTTGCTGCTGAAGCAAACTAAAATACGCACGTTTGTTCAGAAACTCCCATGTGCTTACAGCTGAAGTAATCCAAGGTTCATCCCAAAATACATCACAATGCTGCATGACTGAACATTTTCATAAGTTCATGTCAGAGGAGCAGAATTGGGCCATTCGGCTGATTGAGTCTTTTCAGCCAATCAAGCATGGCTGAACTATCTTTGTCTCTCAAACCTATTCTCCTGTCTTCTTCCCGTAACCTTTGACACTCTACCTATTCTAGAACCTATCAATCTCTGCTTTAAAAATGACACCCAATGACTTGGCCTCCAGAGCCATCTGCATCAGTATTGGTACTGGTTTGCTTTCGGCTTTGGTTGTGAATCAGAAGGACACCATTTTGGAGCAAATCTTGCCACTCGACAAACAAAGACCAGTAGCTCTTGGTCATACATTCATCAATTCATACAGCACAGAAAAGGCCTATCAGCCCTTTATGTCCATGCTGACCAACAATTACCCATCTATACAATTCTCATTTGCAAGCATTCGGTCTGTAGTCTTCTATGCATTGGTGATTCAATTGCTTTCTGATTACTTACTAACATGTTGAGAGTACCTGCTTTCTCCACCCATCCTGGCAGATTGCAATAGCCACTGGTTGATAAAAATAATCTTCAAATCCTATCTAAACCTCTTGCCCCATATGAGAGGTATAGATAAGGTAGACAGTCAGAACCTTTCCCCCAGGGTGGAAATGTTCAACACTAGAGGGCATAGCTATAAGGTGAGAGTGGGAAAGTTTAATGGAGATGTGCGGGGAAGTATTTTTTATATAGAGAGTAGTGGGGGACTGGAATGCATGGCCAGGGGTGGTGGAGGCAGGTACAATAGTGACATTAAGAGGCTTTGAGATTGGCACATTAAAGTGCAAGGAATAGAGGGACATGGATCATGTACAGGCAAATGAGTTTAAATAGGCATCATGTCCGGCACAAACATTATGGGCTGAAGGGCCTGTTCCTATGGTGTACTGTTTTACGTTCTAAACCCATGTGCTCCAGCTTTTGACATCTGTCTGATCAGGAAATGTTTCCTGTGATCTACCTTGTCTGTGTCCCTCACACCTTTCTTTGCTTCAATCCAATCCCTGCACAGCCTCCTCTCCTGGATCGCAAGGATATATCAGAAACATTCAAAATAGTTGGTGACTCCATTTCTCATGAACACTGATTTGTTATCAGTCTTGCCAAATCAGCTCAGGAAGGACAGACTAACACATTGTGTCAGTCACAAGCAGAGAATACAGAATTTAGCTGCTGGAAAACATACTCTCTCTGAGCTGTTTAAATAAATCCTCACTAACCTAATAATAATAATAATAATAATATATCTTTTATTGTCATTGCACGTCAGTGCAACGAGATTTAGTGTGCAGCTCCACTGATGTACAAGAAAGGTAAATAAATACAATACATAAATAAGCAAGCTGAATTGATTGACGTGACCATCTGAGGGAGGCTGTCCAAAGGGGGTGGGTGGGGGGGCACTCATTAGGGCCAGTTCAGAGCCACTATAGCTCTTGGGATAAAACTGTTCCTGAGTCTAGAGGTTCGGGCGTAGAAGGCCTTGTAACGTCTGCCAGAGGGAAGTAGTTGAAACAGACCGTGGCAGGGGTGTGATGAGTCCTTATGGATGCTGAGGGCCTTCCTGAGGCACCGCTTGTGGTAGATGCCCTCCAAGGCTGGTAGCTCTGTCCCGATGATCCGCTGCGCTCTGTTGACGACGCGCTGAAGAGCTCTCCTCTCCGCCTCCGTGCAGCTGAGATACCACACAGAGATGCCATACGTTAGTATGCTCTCTGTGGTGCAGCGGTAGAACGTTGTCAGCAGCTGTTGGGGCAGACCAGTCTTTTTTAATGTCCTCAGGAAGAACAGTAATTGCTGTGCCTTCTTGACCAGCGCGGCGGTGTTTGTGGACCATGTGAGGTCTTCTGAAATGTGAGTGCCCAGAAACTTAAAGCTGGACACTCTCTCCACACTTTCCCCGTAAATGGAGATTGGGGCGTATTCTCCAGAATGGGACCTCCTGAAGTCAATAATCAGCTCCTTGGTCTTGGAGGTGTTTAGTGCCAAGTTGTTATTGGCGCACCAGTCGGCCAGGTTCTGCACCTCCGCTCTGTAGTTTGTTTCATCACCGTTGGTGATCAGCCCAATCACTGTTGTGTCGTCTGCAAACTTCACGATGGTGTTGGTGTCGAATGCAGGGACACAGTCGTGAGTGAAGAGGGAGTAGAGCATGGTGCTTAGTACACAACCCTGTGGTGTGCCGGTGCTCAGGGTGATGGTGGAGGACAGGTGCGGGCCCAGTCTCACTGCCTGCGGTCGCTCCGTGAGAAAGTTCAGGATCCAAGCGCATATCGGTGAGCTGAGGCCTAGCTGGTGGAGTTTGGTGGTGAGCTTGGTGGGGATGACCGTATTGAATGCAGAGCTATAGTCAATGAAGAGCATCCTCACATACGTGCCCTGTCTGTCCAGGTGAGTCAGGACAGTGTGAAGGACCAGAGAGATGGCATCCTCTGTCGATCTATTTGCCCTGTATGCAAATTGATGGGAGTCCAGTGAGGCAGGGATGCTGGATTTAATATGGGAGAGGACCAGCCTTTCGAAGCACTTTATAGGGATTGGAGTCAGGGCAACCGGCCAGTAGTCATTGAGGTTACCAGTTGGGGTTTGAGCTGGAGATCCGTAGATGCAAGAGAAATGTGTTATGTTTTAAAAAGTAAATAAAACGCATTTCTGCTCTATGACCGGCTTTTGCAGCCAGTGTGTGTGTGAGTGCATGTGAGTCCGTGTGTGTGAGTGCCTGTGAGTCCGTGTGTGTGAGTGCCTGTGAGTCCGTATGTGCTCAAGTTCAATTTTTCATCAGTGGTGATCCCCAGAATGTCAATAGTAATGGTACTTGATGTGATTGAATACTAAGGTGCGATGGCTCTGGAAATGGTCATATTCTGGCAATTTTGCGCACAAATTAGATAGTCAAACAAAGTAGAGCGCATAATATTTGTCTGTATTATATTGGTGTGGATTAAGAGATGAGAAAACAGAGTAGGAATTAATGAGTGGGTAGACCAAAATGCTGGAGGAGCTCAGCGGGTGAGGCAACGTCTATGGAGAGAAGGAATAGGCAACGTTTCGGGTCGAAACCCTTCTGTCTAAAGAAGGGTCTCGAGGGGTGATCTTATAGTGTATAATACCGTGAGGGGAATAGATGGAGGTGAATGCACAAAGTCTTTTCACAAAGTATTTTTACCAGTCGGGGAATCAAGAATTAGAGGGCAAAGGTAAAAATCGGAAAGGAAAGATATATTAGGAATCTGAGAGGCATTTTTTCCCCCTACAGCTTCAGAATGCAGTGTGTTCCCATGAGTGCAGCATTCAGGCCCAGCTGCATTGCAGGTACTGCAAAGGCAATGCAGGTGCTCCATCATAACTTCCAATAAATTCCCCATTCCTGTGGAATGAATTTCAAAAATAGTTGAGCCAACAGGCAAAAGGCAATATTGTCTATTGAGCCATTTGCATCTCTCCTACAATTGAAGCAGGGAAGCGCAGTGCCACAGTTGAATGCACAGTTTAGGGAGGCACAGTAGTGTAGATGGTAATACTGTCGCCTCGTAGAGCCAGAGACCCAGGTTCGAACATGACCTCGGGTGCAGCCTTTGTGGAGTTTGCACGTTCTCCCTTTGACCGCATGGGTTTCCTCTGGGTGCTCTGGTTTCCTCCCACAAATGAAAGACGTGTGCATTTGTAGGCTCATAGTTTGCTGCAAATTCCCCCTAATGTGCAGGGAGCGGATGAGAAAGTGTGGTGACATGGAACTAGCGTGAATAGGTGATCGATGGTCAGCGTGGACTCAATGGGCCCAAGAGACTGATTCCATGCTGTACCTTTCAATACTTTTCAACTTTCGGTCAACGTTCTGGTTTAATTGACTGACTTCAGTGATTGCTAATCAGCCTAAACTAAGCTCTTCTAAAATTAAGCCTGTCGTTATGAGCTAATGCAACAAACAATGTAATTAGTGTTAGCTCAATGTTATAATCAAGATAATGATTTGACAACACAACTTATTCATCCATCTTGCAATGAGTTTAATGGCTGTCACATTTTCATTTCAGTGCATTTTTGGTTGGACTTTCTAATTCTGCTTCTTGCACCTGGATTATGGATTTCTGTAACTTGTTTTTAATGTATTCCTTCTCTTTTTTTTTTAACTGCCATCATCTTTTTTTGTCATTTGCCATAATTCACCTCAAGATGTGGAGAGAAAATCAGTTATGAACACTCTGGCATTGTTGCTCTATAATTGGAAACTAAAAGGTCCGTGCATTAGAGCTGTCCAAGGAGCACTTAACCATCAATGTTGGCTTCCGCTGATACAATGATGTCCAACCTCAGCAAGCCTGAAAGTATTCAGCTTTCCCAATTAGGTAGTGAAAGCACTTAGGGCATAAGTGGCATAACTATAATACCTACAATGTGGTTGTAAAATGCACAAAGCTTGCATACAGCAGGGCAGCTTTCAAACACCAACGTCAATTCTAAAATGAATTTTCAATTCTGGTCAAACTGTGTGTCGGCAGTAGATGAATCAATGCTCAAAGTGGTACATATTTGAAAATGCCTGATGAACAAGAGCAAAAGCTGCTGCCCTGAAATTTCACCCAATTTCAGAAAGGTAAGTTTCCAGTGTGACTCGTGGAGCTGGAGAAAATGACGGACTGAAATACTAGGGAGTATGACTTTAATTGAAGGTAGCTCAGCTTGCAGCCCGAGCAGAATTCACAGGCTCAAAACAACCTGTTTGCAATTGGTAAAAGAACAGGAGGCAAGGAGGCAGTGAGAGAGTTGTGGCACAATCTTCCACGAGATGTGTAACCGACTGCTGCAGCTGCTAGTGAATTATGATCGTGAGCTTACTTTGCCTCCAGCCTTTTTTCAGACTGCTCTCCAGAATATCAGTTGATTTGGTATTACGCAGTGACAGATGTCATGTTTGCGAAAAGCGCAGGGTAAGAATGTGATGTTGCTGCAAATAGCAGCACTTTCCCATTTTCAGGGTGTCATTAACACAGTGCACGACCTTTCACTCCATGAATGCACAATCTGTTCATAACAATCAACAACAGGTCTCCCGGATCTGTGCCCACTCCCTAAGCAGTGGCTATATATAGTTTACCTTCTGGCAGTTGTCTATTCCCTGAAGGACTGACACTGTTTTGCAAGCTGAGACAAAAACAAACTCCAGCCAACTTGTCCTATGACCTTTCTAAGAAATGCATCTACACCTGCATTACTGTCACTGCTCAGGGTCAAAAGTGGTCAACAAATCATTGTGGTCTTCAGGCAATGGCTTCTTTTAAGGCACAGAAAACAAAATCCCAGAAGTAGGAACAACATATTTGGCCAAATAGTTACTTTGACAAACACTGTAGTTTGACCAACTTTAGAGGACCAACTTAATGGAATACTTTGATGACACAGGTGACAAGGTTGGCAAATAGTCGCCATAAACGGCGCCTACAAAGTTACAAAGTACTCCCTGCGCCAGGTCCCCCTTTGTTCTCCCCCCCCCCCCCCCACGCCGTGTTCTTCCCCCTTCCCCACTCATGGTGGTTCCCCCGTGCCCTCATCGACCACCGACCGGGGGTGGACTTGCGATGCCCCAATGCCGCCACTGAGGCTCCACTGCCGCCACTGAGGCTCCACTGTCCACAAGGCCAACCTTTGCACTTTGCATGGATGTGCAGTGATTGGAGGGATTTAGATCATATGCAGGCAAAGGAGATAAGTTCAACTTGGCATCTTGATCTGCAGGGACATTGTGCTCAAAGGGCTTGTTCCTGTGATGATCAGTTCCGTTATATATAATTCTCCCCATAAAACAAAGCTATCAACATTCTGGTTTAATTAACTTACTTAATAGCCAGCACGCTATTTTGCAACCTGATGGAAAGACCTAGTACAACAAATATTTTTGTTCGGACTTTCTGTCCAACTAAAGTTCTGATATGAGAGTCATTGTTGATTTTATGTGGTTAAAAAAGCTCAATTGTTGTCATATTCCATTGATTACATTTTAGAATGTTGTCTGTGTAAGAAGTAACTGCAGGTGCTGGTTTAAAGCGAAGGACACAGAAAGCTGGAGTAACTCAACGGGACAGGCAGCATCTCTGGAGAGGAGGAATGGGTGACGTTTCGGGTCGAGAACCTTCTTTGGACTTGCTAGGGATAAGGGAGAGATATAGACGGTGATGTGGAGAGATAAAGAGCAATGAATAAAAGATATGCAAAAAACTAATGATGATAAAGGAAACATGCCATTGTTAGCTGTTTGTCGGGTGAAAATGAGAAGCTAGTGTGACTTGGGTGGGGAAGGGATAGAAAGAGAGGGTATGCTGGGGCTACCTGAAGTGAGAGAAATCAATATTCATACCACTGGGCTGTAATCTATGATCTTTGCTGTAAGCTGCCCAAGTGAAATATGAGATGTTCTGTTCTGTAGGATGACATTTGTTTGCAACTGCATAATGCAACAAAGGACCCTATCTGTTCAATCTCCCAGCAAATACAATCTTGAGCCCAGTTCCTAAGAAGAGCAGGGATAGCCTTGGTATCCTGGGCAATAATTTTTGTTCACTCAGCATATCAAAGAAAGCAAATCATCACATCGCTATTCGTGGAGCTTGATGTTTGAAAGTTTGCTACTGTATTTCCCATGTTACAGCAGAAACTGCAATATAGAGGGACCTAATGACAGCAGTGCATTTTGGAGAGTCTTGAAGCCATCACACACACATGCTAAATAAATTCCGTCCTTTTTTTCCGAAGTTCCATTTATAACCATCTAAATTAAAGTCAAGTATCCACGCCTGCTTGGTCGAGTAAAACTGAACCTTGAACATTGTGGGCCAAAGGGCCCGTTCCTGTGTTGTATTGTTTTATGTTCTGTGAACCACATTGCATGTCCCATGGATTTTCCATCATCAATCTATGCAATGCTTAATACCCAAATTTCTAAACGACAGAGGAAAAGGGAACCAAAACAAGGGATGATTTTGTGTTTAATAGGGGCAGCACAGTGGCGCAGCGGTAGATTTGCTGCCTTACAGCGCCAGAGACCCAGGTTTGATCCCGACTATGGGTGCTGTCTGCACGGAGTTTGTACGTTCTCCCTGTGACTCCATGGGTTTTCCCCAGGTGCTCCGTTTTCCTCCCACACTCCAAAAACATTCAGGTTTGTATGTTAATTGGCTTCTGCAAAATTGCAAATTGTCCCTGGTGTGTAGGATAGTGCTGGTGTATCACTGGTGTATCAGTGTAGGTCAAACAGTCAGTTTCCATGCTGTATCTCTAAAGTACAGTAAAGCACATCCAGTTGCTGTGCTTAGTGTGTTACTCTGCAAGAATTCAGAAGATGAACAGATGTTGTAAAACATTCTTCAACCCACAAATAATGTAATAAATATGTTCAATATCATTGCTTGCAACGTCACGCAAGTAAGGAAAACCGCATAAAACCAGCTGCTCCCTAAACCAACAACTGCTTTTGTTCTGTCCACTATTTTCTGTTTGGGAGACAACATATTAACTCCTGTTATTTGGTGCTGAGGAGGTATTTTCTTCTCTTAGATCTTACCTGAACACATTTGTCAAAATTTGCTTCATGTATCAATTTAAAACCATTCAATAAAAAAAAGCACAGCATCTCAGATTCTGTAACAATGTGAGAAAAGACTTTTGCATTTAGATTTGGAATCATCCTCATCAAATTCCAAGTATATTTCTATGAACAAATTGTAGATTCTAGTAATCAATTGTGCAATTTGTATTTTAGCTTTCCTTTAATTTATTTCTGATAAAAGTGAAACATCTATATTAATTCCTTTTTGGGGAAAATTGCTTGCGGAGTATCAATACATTCAGAATGGTGAGGCGTGCAATTGGATTGAAAGAATCAACCAGTCAGTTGTTGCAGGCTGAGATATTCTCTGAATTGCTTTCTGAGAATTACAGCCACAGACTTGGTTGCAACTCTCTTCAGTTTAAGGAATGGTAGCTGTAAGAAAATTGTACTGCCAAATCACAGGCTTTGAAAATAGAGGCCATGTTAGTCGAACTAAATACTAATGACAGTAAATAAGAACAAAAAAAATACATTTATAGGAAAAGGGGAAACTTTAAAAAAGAATCAATTAATGTTGGAAGTCTTAAATAAAAGCTAAACCTTTTGGATATATATATATATAGTGCATTAGGTTATTCACCATCTATGAGAAAGGTTCTACCTCCAATTCTAACCTGTCTTCTTTTTACAGATGCTGAGTAACTTGCAGTGCTTTTCCAGTATTTTCAGTTTTGTTGGTAAGTTTCATTGTTACTGTAAAATATGTAATAACATTGGTAGACACAAAATGCTGGGTTAACTCAGCGGGTGAGGCAGCATCTCTGGAGAGAAGGAATGGGCGATGTTTCGGGTCGAGACCCTTCTTCAGACTGAGGGCCAAGACCCCTCTTGTGCTCCTCCTATGTAATAACCTTGCCCATATTGCAGACAATAGAATTTTAATTTACGCTGGGAGAAAGGCGGTCCACAATATAATACAATTGCTTTTAAGTGGATAGATGGCAAAGGTTTTTCAGAATGTAGCCTGACACTGTTGCCTGTGATGGGAACTATCGCACTTATTCTCTCATTGTTATCTAATATAGAACACAGGCCACAGTACACTGGTTCAGGAATTAAAACACATTGAATAGTTACAGGAAATGAGGCATTGTGGCCAGACATAATGCAACCTGGATTTAGGAAGGAACTGCAGAAGCTGGTTTATACCAAAGACAGAGACAAAGTGCTGGAGTAACTCAGTGGGTTAGGCAGCACCTCTGGAGAAAAAGGATGAGTGATGTTTCGGGTTGGGTCTGAAGAAGGGTTCTGACCCGAAATGTGACGCACCTTTTTTCTCCAGAGATGGTGCCTTGACCGGCTGAGTTACTCTAGCACTTTGTGTCTATCTTCGGTAACACAACCTGACATTGCAGTACAACGCAGCAAGTGTAACACTACAACCTGCAGCAGCAATGCAAAGCGAATGCCTGATACCGGACATTGGCCTGATGGAGAACGTGTGGCACAGTGGCATGATACAAAAAAGTATGACACTGAAGTATGACGCAGAAGTTAGAGCATTGCAACCTGCTGCAGAATGTAAAACACTGTTGACTGATGGAAGAGGCATTGCGCCTGTTGGAGCAAGAGTGCAATTGGCCTGAAACAGAATGAGTTTGATACAGTTGGTATGACTGTACATTGACGTAGGAAATGTCATTTGGCAGTCTGCTCTGGAACAAGTGACAATAAAGAGTGTTAGAGAAAACATGGCACTGTCACCAAAGAAGGAGATTGTGGCATTGGAGTCTGCTATGCAATCTGTAGCCTCGTGTAGACATTATGCCAATTTAACTTGGGGTACACTGTATGGGTCATTAATATGCTACAGAAGGATGGCACTGCAGTCTGGCAATAGAAATTCCAACACTGTAGTTTAGTTTAGTTTAGAGATACAGCACAGAAACAGGCCCTTTTGTCCGTTGAACCAGCACCGCCCAGCGATCCCCACACTCTAACACTATCCTACACATTTGGAACAATTTACAATTTTACTGAAGCCAATTACCCTACGAACATGTACGTCTTTGGAGCGCGGGAGGAAACCAGAGTACCCGGAGAAAACCCACGCCTGTCATGGGGAAAACGTACAAACTCCGTACAGACTGAACCCGTAGACAGGATCGAACCCGGGTCTTTGGCGTTGTAAGGCAGCGACTCTACCATCGCGCTGCACAGTGCTGCCACAGCAGAAGGCCCAGGCAGGAATCCATCTGAGTAGCCTGGTATAGAGCATGTGACATTGTTTTTGATACCAATATGTGGCACCGTAGCCTGATGTTGAAAGTGTGTCACTGAAGCCTGATACAAAGAGTGAAGCACCATGGTCTTAACATCATTGTTGGAGTGAAACATCTTGCCCAACTTCACTAAACTTTACAGAAAGCTGATAAGCTTCTCATCTTAATATTGGATGTGCAGCAAACAATTGACAATTCCAATCACCTAGTTCATGGATTTACAGTAAACAAACAAGATGGAGATGGTAGAATCAAAGTTGGCGATGTTGTTGGTGGTGTTGAGGGGGGAAGGGGAGGGGGAGGGGGAGGGGGAAAGGGTTGAAAATAGTGTTTGGAGGGGAGCTGCCCAGTTTAATAATCACAGGTGTGACTTTTGCTTCTCAAAGTAAGGAAGGTTCAGGGCAAACTTTGCAACTTACCGTAAGCAGTGAGCAGGCTTGTGAGATTGGTGAAGTGACATATATTAAAAATAATTTAGAATTAATCACAATAATACATTATTAGCCAAGTATGTTTTGCAACTTACAAGGAATATCATTTGCCAAGTCAGTCGTACAAATAAAAGCAACAGAACATACAAAATACATTTTGACATAAACATCCACCACAGTGACTCCTCCACGTTCCTCACTGTGATGGAAGGCGAAAAAAGTTCAAATCTCTTCCCTTCTTTGCTCTCCTGTGGTCGGGGGCCTCGAGCCTTTCGTTGACGGGACAATCTTGACTCCCGTAGCCGGCGGTTGAGCCCTCCGCATCGGGGCGATCAGCTCCTGCATCGGGGGATGTCAGCTCCCCCGCGCCGGACTGTCAAACCCTGGGTCAGGGCTGGTCGAGCCTCTGTGTTGTTGGAGCTTCCCAACTCGTCCTCTCCCGAGACTGCGAGCCCTTGATGATAAGTCCACAGGCCGCGGTTGGAGCGATCCCAGGCAAGGGATCGGCTCTGATGTTAAGTCCACGCCCCGCGGTGGGGCACAAAGTCAGTCTGAGGAGGCCTCCAGCTCCATCGATGGTAGGCTGCAGATCATAGTGAAAGAGTGAAATAAAGGGGAAATGCAAGTGAGCCATGAGCAGAGATGATCAGGATGGAAATGGCCTCCTTCAAGCAAGTTGGATTCATAGTCGGCATAAGAGAAAAGTACATGTAAGTAGAAAATAGAGCTACTGTAAAGATTTAAAGTTGCTTAAAAACATGAATCTGTCGAGGTCATATTAGTGCACAGTATGTTGTATTGAGCCTGTAGTCTGACAGAATGTGTGGCAAGGTAGTCTGATGCAGAATTGCAGTGAAGCCTTACCAAGTAATCATGGTGCAGTGGACTGATACGAGAAGTATGCTACTAATGCTGATTTCAGAAATGGTGACACCATTGCCTGTTTTATACATGCCAATGAATCATGACACAGCTGCCTGATATGAGAAGTGTGGGTCTCTGATCTGCCAGAGAGCGAATGGCACTGGAGCCTGCTTCAGAAACCTTGGCACAATACTCAGGCTGAGAACATAGTACTTTGATACAGAAACTGCAGCTACTACATACCCTAATATAAAAGCAAGACACTATGATCTGACGAAGCCTGTTGTGGAAAGCGTTGTGTAAGAAGGAACGGCAAATGCTGGTTTAAACCGAAGATAGACACAAAAAGCTGGAGCGGGACAGGCAGCATCTCTGGAGAGAAGGAATGGGTGACGTTTCGGGTCGAGACCCCTCTTCAGACACATTCAGGAAAACCTTGTGTTGTATATTAACATAGAATGTGTGGCACTGTGAGTTTGTATATACGATGTTGCTGTTCACCTGTATTGAACTCGTGATACTGTAGCTTTTATATAAAAACGTACCATACTGGCAGGGGTGGAAATCGCTGTCAAAACATGGGGGGGACGACACAATTTCTTGGTGGCCGCATGCGCACACACACGAGGCTTCAGAGGCTTTGGCCGTGGGCCCTGTGGACGATAACATCGGAGGCTGACCTGGTTGATTACCGACTCCGAACTCCAGCAACAGCAGCTTCGTCCATCCCGAATTGTGGGGCTTGAATCGGCCCGTTCGCGGGGCCTTCGGCCGCGGGATCTTCCATTCCCCGGCGGTGGCTTCAACATCGGGAGCCTCGATCGCCTCGGTGCAGCAATTTGACCGCGGGATGGTGGAAGATCCCGCAGCTGATTTTAAGCCACACTGGGTGATGAAAGGCCCAGCGAACGGGCCAATTCAAGCTCCACTCTACGATCTTTGCTCCACCAGGACGTCTCCCTCCTCCAATCACCGCGCTCTATCCTCAGCCCCACCCCCCTACTTCCGCCTCTGACCGACACCTCAGTCCTCCAATCATCGCGCTGAATCATCATGTCCCCCCCCCCACCATTGCCTGCTGACCGACATCTCTCTCGTCCAATCGGCGCCCTCGATCATCAGTTCCACCCCCACTGTCATGCGGAAAGCGGAAATTTTTAATAGATTTTTTTTTCACCGAATTTCAAAATCCGGATTACAAAACATGGGGGGGATTGTCCCCCACCTCTCAAAACATGGAGGGGACGTGTGTCCCCCTGTGTCCCCCCCCCCAGGGGATTTCTGCCTGTGCATACTGGGCTGCAAGTGCAAATGTGGGACTATAGCCTAATGCAGAAATTGTGACACTGTAATCTAATGCAAAAATTGGTTTTTAGATTTTAGACTTTAGAGATATGTCATGGAATCAGGCTCTTCAGCCTCCTGAATATGCGCTAACCAGCAATAAACCCATACATTAACACTGTACTACACCCTAGGGACAATTTCAATTTATAGATGCCAACTAACCTACAAACCTGTATGTCTTTGGAATGTGGGAGGAACCCGGAGAAAACCCACGTCATTAATGGTTCAATGGTCCTTTATTGTCACGTGTACCGAGGTACAGTGAAATTTGATTTGCCATAGTCAGACATAGAAAAAGCAACAAGATACAAAACTACATAAAGATTAAACATAAACAGCCACCACAGCGGCGTGTGAGAATCCCCAGGGCACACAGTCATCTGTTCAATGTCCAGCCACAAATTCGCTCCTTCACCGTGATGTGACCAGAGTTGTACCGACCACTGTCATTTTCACTGCAGTCCCTGTCCGCCCAAACAGTCCGAAAGCCGTCCACACTCACACTAGTCTCTGGGATGTCTTCAGGCCATGAAGTCCCTGCTATCACTGCACTCACGGTGCTTACGGCAAATAACTTGTTACTTCTTTCCTCCTTTTCTCCCGCGGTTGGAGTAATCGAAACATCACAGATCAAGGGCGATCGAGGCTCCCGCGATCGGGCGGATGGAGCTTCCAAAGTCGATCCCTAACAAAGGGGCCACCAGCTCCCCGATGTTAACGCCGCAGTGCAGACGGAGATATGATACTGAAAATGTTTCCCCCAATCCCCCCCCCCCCCACCGCCACATAAAACAAAAATTAAAGACTCTAAACCATACAAGTAAAAACAGACTAAAAACAACAAAAGAAGAAAGGGACAAGACAGGCTGTCGGCGAGGCTGCCATGTACAGCGCCACGTGGAGAATGCACAAACTCTCTACAGACAGCACCCGTAGTCAGGATCGAACCCGGGTCTCTCGCACTGTAAGGAAGCAACTCTACCGCAGCGTCACCTGTTTTACAATGGTATAGAAAGTGTGAATTTGTAGCCTATTTCAGAAATTGTGGGTTCACAATGGTAATATGGCACTTTATACAACTTTATTTTAGCCCCATAAAAAAAGTGTGGCATTCTAGCTTGATTCAGAATGTATGGCACTCCATCAGTGAACATGTGACATTTTATTCCAATGTAAAAACATCATTAAAAACATTCCAAGTAAAAAACGTAGAGTCGTATGACCATGAAGAAGGGTCTCGACATGAAACGTCACCCATTCCTTCTCTCCAGAGATGCCGCCTGTCTCGCTGAGTTAATCCAGCTTTTTGTGTCTACCTTCAAGTCATATGACACTATGACACTATGATTCTATGATTCTGTGACTCCAGGATTCTATGACTCGGTGACTCTATGATTCTGTGACAATGTAATCTGAAACAGACGGTGTTATAGTATGACCTGTAGCAATATGGCTGGCACAAAGAGGAAGTTTCTGTAAACTGATACCGGATACGTATTCAAGACATCGAGCGCGGTGGGACTGTAGGCTGACATGGATTAAAACATGATGCAGACAGGGGGCACAATCAATCGTAAACTGAGAGCGAGAGAGAGAGTGGCACTGTGAGTGGAAGATGAATGTATGGAGTGGTAGTCTGGTGAAGGAATTGTGTGTGACATGGTATGCAGTTAGGAAAATGTATGGAGATGAACGCTGAGACACAAAGACACAGTGTTCGCAGATACAGAAGTGTAACAGCGTGACCTCATATAGATAATATGAAATTGTTTCCTGGTAGAGGATTTATGATATTCTAGACCACAAAATGTGAGGTTCTTTGTACTGATAAATAATGGATAGCATTGTCGCCTGAGACAGAAACGGTGATGCAGTCCTATCGTGCAAATATTTCAGAACAAACCCTGATACAGTTTGTACATGAGCCTATTAAAGGAGTGGCGTTCTGTGCACTGACCTTCCATGTGTGGCATTGAACAATGATGCCTAATGAAGTTTAGTTTATTAGTTTAGTTTCATTTATTGTCACATTTATCGAGGCACAGTGAAAAGCTGTTGTTGTGTGCTAACCAGTCAGAGGAAAGACAACACATGATTAAGATTGAAGGGCCTGTCCCACGATATGAGTTCACCCAAGAACTCTCCCGAGGTAAAAAAAAATCAAACTCGTGGTACTTCATCACGAGTATTTTTTTATTCTTTGAAAATTTTCACACTTTTGAAAAAGCGTCACCAGTTTCCACGTTTCCCGAGTACCTGCCGTTAGCATTACGAGCCGCTACGAGACATCCACGAGCTCCGATGTACCCGCTACGTACATTCTACGTATTTACCACGAGTTTGATTTTTATTTAAACTCAGGAGAGCTCTTGGGTGAACTCGCATCATGGGACAAGCCCTAGAGCCATCCGCGGTGTATAAATACAAATTAAAGGAAATAACGTGAATAATGTTTTGTGCAAGATACAAGCTAGTAAAGTATGCATCAGAGATAGTCCATCCGAGGGTCTCCAATGAAGTAGATTGTAGGACTTTCTCTACTTGCTGCTAGGATGGTTCAGGATTTAGGACCTTTACCTGTGGGCCAGTCCTATCCATTTCCATAACTCAAACAGAATTATGTTTCCTAGTCCCAAAGTGCAGCCCCTGCACTAATACTTCAGTTACTTGCCATATCTTGTTCCCTAAGATGACATCTAATGATGCCCCCACTCTGGTAGGGCCCTCGCTATACTGGAATTAGTTTAATTACTCCAGCACTTTGTGCCTATCTTTGGTATTAACCAGCATCTGCAGTACTTGTTTTCTAAATCTTTGGTGTAACTGGCTCACAGATCTGATTTATTGTCATGAAACATTTTAACACAACATGCTGTCTGGCAAGCATAAGTTAAGGGAATGATTTAAATGAGGGTAAAGGTGTTATCTTTCCCCTTCTCCTCATTCAATTTTACTTCACACTCTGTCAATTTATCAGCACGCACTTTACATTTGTTCAGATCTCCTGCTACGTGGGCAAAAGCCTCCAGAATAGCATGCCGATTGATGATTCAATTAGAATACAATACCAATTTTAGGTGAAGTCCTGTCCTATACGTCAACATAGGGCTTGAATCATTCATGTCCTCCCGGGAAGGTTTGCAGCAGTTTTTCTCTGCCATTAATATTCCTGTTGTTTCAATGCTGAGAATTTGCAGGCATTGCAGATGGTGAAGCTATGATCCTGAAAATTACCTCAGAGCTCTGAAAAAAAAAGCAAGGTTATCTTGTTAACTGGAGGCTGTATGAATACCCCAACCCACAGCAGCTTGTGGTGGGAAAGATTTAAATGTCACACATTCAAAAGTTGGAAGAAAATTCCTACTGATGGCATTTAGGACGTACATGGTAAATGGTAGGGAATTGAAGAATGCAGGTGAACAGAGGGATCTTGGAATAACTGTGCACAGTTCCCTGAAAGTGGAATCTCATGTAGATAGGGTGGTAAAGAAAGCTTTTGGTGTGCTGGCTTTTATAAATCAGAGCATTGAGTATAGAATGTTCAAAAGGGAACTGCAGATGCTGGAATATCGAAGGTACACAAAATTGCTGGGGAAACTCAGCGGGTGCAGCAGCATCTATGGAGCGAAGGAAATAGGCGACGTTTCGGGCCAAAACCCTGGTCTGAAGAAGGGTTTCGGCCCGAAACGTCGCCTATTTCCTTCGCTCCATAGATGCTGCTGCACCCACTGAGTTCCCCCAGCAATTTTGTGTACCATTGAGTATAGAAGTTGGGATGTAATGTTAAAATTGTACAAGGCATTGGTGAGGCCAATTCTGGAGTATGGTGTACAATTTTGGTCGCCTAATTATAGGAAGGATGTCAACAAAATAGAGAGAGTACAGAGGAGATTTACTAGAATGTTGCCTGAGTTTCAGCAACTAAGTTACAGAGAAAGGTTAAACAAGTTAGAGCTTTATTCTTTGGAGCGCAGAAGGTTAAGGGGGGACTTGATAGACTTGTCTTTAAAATGATGAGAGTGATAGACAGAGTTAACGTGGATAAGCTTTTCCCACTGAGAGTAGGGAAGATTCAAACAAGGGGACATGACTTGAGAATTAAGGGACAGAAGTTTAGGGGTAACATGAGGGGGAACTTCTTTACTCAGAGAGTGGTGGCTGTGTGGAATGAGCTTCCAGTGAAGGTGGTGGAGGCAGGTTCGTTTATATCATTTAAAAATAAATTGGATAGTTATATGGACAGGAAAGGAATGGAGGGTTATGGTCTGAGCACAGGTATATGGGACTAGGGGAAAATACGTGTTCGGCACGGACTAGAAGGGTCGAGATGGCCTGTTTCCGTGCTGTAATTGTTATATGGTTATATGGTTATATTATTGCATTCAAAAATCTTTCAAGAGGTGGCATCTTTCCTGACACAGCACTTTGCCATCCAGCAGGGAAAGAGGTCCACAATGGAGGTCTTGCCATGGGGGAGGTCCATCTCATTACATTGCGGGCTCAGAGGTGGTGAGTGTTGCACAGAGCAGTGCCATACAAAAGGAAGTAACTTAGTTCATGGACTCTCAGACTACCTGTCATTTAAAGGGACGTCACAGTGAATTCTTTGCTTGCATACCCAAGGCATGCAAATATTCTCCATATAAAGGCCAACGACAAAGTTACAAAGTACCTCCTCGCCAGGTCCTCCTTTGTTCTTTCCCCCTCCCCCCCTCCTTATGCCGGTCCCTCCACGCCAGGTCCCCATTGTCCACTGTTCACCTCCCCTCCTCTCATGGCGGTTCCCCCCGGGTTCTCCTTTGTTCCCTCAACAATCGACCTTGGTGACCAGCGCCTCGACGATCGCCGCACTGACCTCCTCCACTATCGCTGCCGGGTCCACTGCTGACACCGCCGGGCGCTGATCCAGTCCCCAACTGCGGGCTCTGCCGACCAGTGAGGCTCGGGCCAGCAAATCTCTACCTCTGACCCACAAGGCTACACCTCCGACCGGCGAGGCTTGTGCTCCGTCCTTTCCAGCGGCCTCCTGCGAGTCTACTCAAGTTCTGGTTGCATTGCAGCCCCACTCTCCTGATCTCCAGGTGGGGACGTGCCAGTTGGGGAACTTCGGCATCCGTCTGTTCTGCGATCTGGCCAATACAGTCACTCCCAGGTCCAGGCATCAGGCCATCATGGGTAACACCCGCGGCTCCTCTCCTGGGGATAGCTCTGTGGCCGTGCATCTACTAGCTCTCTGCAGACGTTGTTCTGGAACTGTAGGGAGCCACAGAGGCTAATGTGCACCCTGGCCAAGGATTGTCAATGTTTTATTTAGGAATTATGCAAACATTCAGATGAAAGTTAAGTAAACATGCAATTATGTAAAACAAAATGGTAACTTTGGAGGGTTTTTGTGTAATCAGATACAATTGTGTAATCAGAGACAACTTCACACGCAGTCTGACAAACAAAAGGACGTCATTAAAGCCTTTATGAACAAAGAACCTAATGTTTGATCTGGTGAGTAGGATGCATTTCCCAAAGAGGTGTCAGCCAAGGAGTTTCATCCTGTGCCAGCCACAGATGTAGATATTCAGCAGACTTAGGTGAATTTCTAAAGTTTTGGCCCATAGAAAGGATGGCAAAATGCTTTGATTATCGTATTCACTTTTCTTTTCAAACCAAATCTTTATTACCTGTCTATGTCACCGTTTACATCTCTCGTTACTCTTTCCCCTGACTCTTAGTCTGAAGAAGGGTCTTAACCCAAAATGTGATCTATTCTGTTTTTCCAGAGATGCTGGCTGAGCGGCTGACTTAATTGAGCTCTTTGTGTCTACCTTCTGACTGTTTTGGGACCTGGTTTTGGCTTGTAAATGAGGCCTGGCCCGTAGAACTGACTAAGTGTAACCATGGCCCCCAATGCTGAGGATGTTGGCCTGGGAGAGACACCATTAGTTTAGCTGAGTTTAGTTTAGAGCCCTTCAGCCCACTGAGTCTGCACGAACCAGTGATCCCAGTGCATTAACACTATCCTACTCACACTAGGGGCAATTTTACATTTTTTTATACCAAGCCAAGTAACCTACAAACCTGTAAGCCTTTGGAGTGTGGGAGTAAACTGAAGATCTTGGAGAAAACCCATGCAGTCACGGGGAGAACATACAAACTCCGAACAGACAGCACCCTTAGTCAGAATCGAACCCGGATTCTCTGGTGCTAAAAGTGCTGTAAAGGGCCTGTCCCACCAGCATGCGATTGCATGTGTCTAGCGCGACCAAACGGCAGCAGAGTTCGCGTTAAGTTCGCGGTAAGTACGCGCAAAGTTCGCACGTGACGTAATTTACGTCAAACTCACCAATCAGCTGGGCAGGAGGCGGGCCGACTGAATTTGGACGTCGCCCAGCGTCGGGCAGTGACGTCATTGCGCAATGGCACGCCGGGCGTTGACGTCATCGCGCAACGCCACGTGCTAGGCGTATGCCGTCAAGACGCTGCGTACGACGTCAAGATGCTGCGTACGCCCTCAATGCGCCTGCGGGCCAACAGGCCGCTGGCGCGCGGAATTTTCGAACAGTGCAAGATTTTTGGAGCCCCACGCGATGTCGGGACCAGCCCCGCACAACTCCATACGCCTCCGCCGATCGAAGTGCGATCGGCCCCGCGAGGCCGTATGCCTCAAGCAACCACGTTTGGTCGCGCTAGACGCATGCTATCGCATGCTGGTGGGACAGGCCCTTGAGGCAGCTACTCTACCGCTGCACCACCGTGCTGCCCTATTGGTTTGTTTGTTGGTTTGAATACCATTCAAGTGAATTTGGAGGAATGGACAAAGACATTGTTGGTGGTATCTTTCCAGGAATCTGGGTTTTCTGCCATGACTTGTGTTTTATCCTTGTCCTAACTCAATTAAAGTTGTGCTAGAGTATTGAAGGAAGTGTTGATTGATGTCCACCCTTTGCCGAGGGATGAATACTGATATAGGACAGGTAGTCTACTCTTTCAGGATTTTGTCTTCAACATTTATTGGTGGAAGCTACCTGGTGACACGGTGAGGAGTGGCGGACTTTTGTCTTGTAGATTGTCACAGAATAATAGAGCACAGAACCAGGCCCTACAGCTATATGCCTATATACCAACCAAGATGTCCCATCTAAGCTAGTCCCATTTGCCTGCATTTGATCCATATCCAGTAAACCTTTCCTATTCGTGTTGAATGTAAGACTCGTACATTCACATGTTTCAATGATATAGTAGATCGTGGCTTAGAGAATGTATGAATAGGCACAAATGCAAGATTCATGTGCGTATTGGAGTTGTCTACATCAGGCGATCTTGGTTCTGAACCGCAATCATTGAGGGCTGAACAATTTCCCATGAAGCCCCTATCCTACCGTACGAGGTAATTCAAGAGTTCTCCCGAGTAATTCAAGAGTTTCCCCTGATTCAAACTCCGAGAATGTCCGTAGCGGGTCCGTAGGAGTTTGTGGATGTCTCGTAGTGGCTCCTAATGCTAACGGCAGGTATAAAAAGTAACAATTTTTCTCATCACAAGTATTTTTTTACTCGTGGACATTTTTTGCAGGGATGAAAAAACACTGCCTGACCAGCTGAGTTACTCCAGCTTTTTGTGTCTATCCTCAGTTTGAACAGGCATCTGCAGTTCCTTCCTACACATTCTGGGAAATTTCACTGGAAAGAGAACTCCTTGATCACTTGGGAACCTTCAGTAGGATCTCAGAAAGTTCAGTCAGTGATCCTGTATCCTACCTGCCACTATATCAACCCAGCTCCAGCAACCAAAGAGTGAAACTTCACTTCACATCAGTTGACCGAGAGATTGGGGTCCCTATGTTCCCATTCCTGATCCCAGGAATAAGCAGGTTAATCAGGTTGTGATGAGCGTTTGTCAGCACTAGGCCAGTACTCGCTGGAGTTTACAAGAAAGAGGGGGGACCTCATTGAAACATACAGAATAGTGAAAGGTTTGGATGTGGAGAGGATGTTTCCATTAGTCTGGGACTGGAGGTCATAGCCTCAGAATTAAAGGACGTTCTTTTAGGAAGGGGAAGAGGAGGTTTCTTTAGTCAGATGGTGGTGAATCTGTGGATTTCTTAGCCACAGAAGGCTGTGGAGACCAAGTCAGTGGATATTTTTAAGGCAGAGATAGATTGATTCTTGATTTGTACAAGTGTCAGAGGCTATGGGGAGAAGGCAGGAGAATGGGGTTAGGAGGGAGAGATAGATCAGCCATGATTGAATGGCGGAGTGGACTTGATGGGCCGAATGGCCTAATTCTACTCCTATTGCTTATGACCTTATTCTCCAATACTCCACTGAAATGAGTGTGACAGCTGCTAATAGGGATCAGCTGATGTGCATTAGTTCAAGTGCTCTGGTGAGTTATTTACCTTCCCAAAACCCACTCAAGTTACATGTGCTCAATAATGACTTGTTTTCACATTGACATTTCACAAACACCATCATTCAACTTAAGTAGCTCTGTGTGGCCCAAGGCTCACACTTCGTCCCCCGAGTCAGATTTGTCTAACTCTCCAGTTAGACTGCACGTACACTGTAACCGAGTTGATGTATTCAACAGAGCGTTAGATAGAGCTCTTAGGGCTAACAGAATCGAGGGATATGGGGAGAAAGCAGGAACAGGGTATTGATTCTGGATGTTCAGCCATGATCTTAATGAATGGCAGTGCTGACTCAAAGGGCCGGAAGGCCTACTCCTGCACCTATTTTCTATGTTTCTAAGAACATTTCTACTGTGAATATGCTCTTGAATGACTGAAGTTCAAGTGTAAAACTGAATCTTCCTGGTCACTTTTCCTGGAGATTTTCCTCTTCATTTTTATTCTACTCATGTGCAATCTGTCTCTTGGAAGCTGGTAAAATTTCTCAATATAATATCAGTTTCAACTCAGAATATATGTAATTGTTGCAATGTAAAATTCCTATATCTTACACATCGCCCCATCTCCTCCCCTGACTAGTCTAAAGACTAGGCGACACGGTGGCACAGCGGTAGAGTTGCTGCCTTACAGTGCTTGAAGCGCCGGAGACCCGGGTCCGATCCCGACAACGGGTGCTGTTTGTATGGAGTTTGTACGTTCTCTGCGTGACTGCGTGAGTTTTCTCTGAGATCTTCGGTTTCCTCCCACATGTCAAAGACGTGCAGGTTTGCTGGTAAATTGACGTATAAATGTAAGTTGTTCCTAGTGTGTGTAGGGTAGTGTTAATGTGTGGGGATCACTGGTCAGTGCTGACTCAGTGGGACGAAGGGCCTGTTTCTGCGCTGTATCTCTAAACTAAACTAAACTAAACTGAAGAAGGGTCTCGACCTAAAACGTCATCCATTCCTTCTCTCCAGAGATGCTGCCTGTCCCACTGACTGACTCCAGGATTTTGTGTCTAATTCAGTTTAAATCAGCATCTGCAGTTCCTTCCTAAACGTCTCCCTGTCTGTTGGGGAGAACAATCTGGACACACAGATTGTTTTGCTAAATTATTTGCTAGAAATGCCACCTGAGCAAATATTCCTGTCTTGATCTCGTGCTGGTAGGGATTTACAATTGAAGTAAGCAGACATTTCCACTTTGAAGTTAGTTTTGTGCGTTTTGGTTGAGATAACAAATGCATGAACAGGTACCAATCAATGCTGAAAAAATAAAGACTATGAGAAATCAGAGAGGGCAAAGAGATAAAAATAATGAAGGGAAACTATGTACAAACAGTTAAGAACAGCTGAGATGTGGATCAGATGAAAGATTGGGTGAAACATCAGCAGATGGAGTTTAGTTTATTATTGTCATGAGTACTGAGATACAGTGAAAAGCTTTTGTTTGCATGTTACCCAGGCAGAGAAAAAACTATACTTGATTACCAGATAAAGGATAAAGGGTAGACACAAAATGCTGGAGTAACTCAGCGGGACAGGCAGCATCTCTGGAGAGAAGGAATGGGTGACGTTTTAGGTCGAGACCCTTCCTCAGACTGATGTCGGGGGAGTGGGCAGTACAGAGATAAAATATAGTCAGAGACAGTAAGACTGGTCGGAGAACTGGGAAGGGGGAAGGAATGGAGAGAGGGGGAAAGCAAGGGCTACTTGAAGTTAGAGAAGTCAATGTTCATACCGCTGGGGTGTAAGCTACCAAAGCGAAATATGAGGTGCTGTTCCTCCAATTTGCGCTGGGCCTCAAGGATAAAGCGTACAACGTTTAATGCAAGATAAAGTCTGATAAAGTTCTATTAAATATAGTGCAAAAGTCTCCAATGAGGTAGATGGGAGGTCATGACCATACTCTAGCTGATGAGAGGACCATTCAGTTGCCAGATAACAGCTGGGAAGAATCTGCCCCTGAAGCTGGAAATATGCATTTTCGAACTTCTGTACCTCTGGCCTGAAGCGAGCCGGGAGAAGAGATAGTGATCAGATTGAGATCGGCCCTAGATTATGCTGGTGGCCTTGCTGAGGCAGCGTGAAGTGCAGATGGAGTCAATGGGAGGGAGGTTGGTTTGCGCGATGGTCTGGGCTACGTCCACAACTCTGCAGTTTCTTAGTCTGCAGTCTTAGATGGAGCTGTTCTCAAACCAGGCTGTGATCCTGAAAAGTGCGAGGTGATGCAGTTTGGGAAGTCATATGGGGAATAGGACAAATTAAGTAAATGGTACTGCACTAAGGAATGTCGATAATCAGAGGGATCTTGGAAGCAGCAGGAAAGGAAGGTGTAGTAGGCACATGGTATGCCTTAATTTCATAGAATGGGGTACAGAATATTAAAGTTGGGAGGTTATGTTGCAATTTTACAAAACACTGCTTAGACCGCACTTAACCGGAATATTGTGTGTTTAGATTGCCACAGTATAGGAAGGATGCTTAGTGTAGAGATACAGCACGGAAACAGGTCCTTCAGCCCACCGAGTCCGTGCTGACCAGCGATCCCCACACACTAACGCTATCCTATACACACTAGGGAAAATTTACAATTTTATTAAGCCAATTGGCCTACAAAAAACCTGTATGTCTTTGGAGTGTTGGATGCAGCTGTAGCTCCCGGAGAAAACCCACGCAGTTCACGGGGAGAACGTACAAACTCCTCACAGACAGCACCCGTAGTCTATGGCGTTGTTAGGCAGCAACTCTACCGCTGTGCCCCCGTGCTGCCCATGTGTTGCAGATGAAATTCATCAGGATGTTGCCTGGAATGGAGGACTTTTGTAATGGGGAGAGATTATATAGGCAGGACTTATTGTTCCTGGAGCATAAGGGACTGATGGGTGACCCAACAGAGCCATATAACATAATGTGAGGCAAATATATCGCTTTTCACTGTACCTCACTACTCATGTCAATAATAAACTATAGGCACAATATTTTTCCCAAGGTAGTGGCATCAAAAAGCAAGGAGGTGTAAGATTAAAGTGAGCTGAAAGAATTTAAAAAGTGATTTGAGGGGAAAGTTGTTACACAGATTGTGATTGATATCTGGAACTCAGTGCCAGAGCAGTTAGTAGAATCAGATAAAATTACTATGTTTAAGAGACAGTTAGACTGGCATTTGAACAGGCAAGACATTGAATGAGACACAAAGTGCTGGAGTAACACAGCGGGTCAGGCAACATTTCAGGCACACACGTGGTGCTTTTGGTCGGGACCCTTCTTCAGGCTTCTTTAGTCCGAAGAAGGGTCCCGACCGGAAACGTCACCTCTCCAAGTGCTCCAGAGATGCTGCCTGATCCGCTGAGTTACTCCAGCACTTTGTGCCTTTTTTTGGAAAAAAAACCCAGCATCTGCAGCTCGCATTTTCTACAAGACATTGAAGGATATGGACATAATGCAGACAAGTGGAATTAATGTAGATGAATGCAAACAGGACAGCAAGGACATAATGGTCTGGAAAGCCCACTTCTGTTCGGAGAAACTCTACAACTCTCTAAAAGTATTCTTCTATCAAAATGTGGTGTTTGTCCAATTATTCAGTGAACAAGTGATTTATTAAATATGTCTTACTGTTGCATGATGAAAATTTACTGATGTATGCTTTTCAAACTGACAGCATGTGATGGAAGCTATAAATGCAGGTGTTAATCCTGCGGGGAACTCTACCAATCAAAGCAGCCACTGGGATTTAGGCAGCTCCTTCTTCTTTGCTGGCACCATTATAACTACCATAGGTAAGACATTTCTAATAAATCTTGCATCCATCATTCATAATTAATGTTGACCTCATTAATTTCAAGAAACTGAACCCTGAGCATCATCACGTCTCGTACATTTCAGCTGAGCCAAAATCATCAAACTTGCTGATGGCGTTTTGCCCAGTGAGCTATTTGACAACAAGTGCATGTTCTTCCTGCTGTAAACCATGGAATTCACAAAATTAAGTTGTACATGTGGTTGTCATTTACTGTTACGTGATTCGCGTGTGTTCTCCATGCAATAAATTCAAGTATGTTGAAGAGAAAGGTAATCTTGGATTTTCAATTACATTTAGTGCACTCCACACCAAATTGTTTTCAATAATGGAGATCCTACATTATCTCATTTCAGTATAAAACTATTTGTCTTCATGCGATAATCTCTCAATCTTTTAGTTACTGCAAATGGAATTTTGATATTGGCTTTAGTTTAAAGTGATCAATATCAAAATAGCTATTATACCTTTCTTATAATTTTTATTTCCAATGTAGTCAGCGGACAAAGCCAGCAGATCTGTAGGGAAGGCCGTCAGGGTAATGCCCCTGTCCCACTAATGCCCCTGTCCCACTTAGGAAACCTGAACGGAAACCTCTGGAGACTTTGCGCCCCACCCAAGGTTTCCGTGCGGTTCCCGGATGTTGCAGGTGGTTGCCGGAGGTTGCAGGTAGTGGAAGCAGGTAGGGAGACTGACAAAAACCTCCGGAAACCTCCGGGAACCGCACGGAAACCTTGGGTGGGGCGCAAAGTCTCCAGAGGTTTCCGTTCAGGTTTCCTAAGTGGGACAGGGGCATTAGTAAATCTGAACGGAAACCTCTGGAAACTTTGCGCCCACCCAAGGTTTCCGTGCGGTTCCCGGAGGTTTTTGTCAGTCTCCCTACCTGCTTCCACTACCTGCAACCTCCGGCAACCACCTGCAACCTCCGGGATCCGCACGGAAACCTTGGGTGGGGCGCAAAGTCTCCAGAGGTATCCATTCAGGTTTCCTAAGTGGGACAGGGGCATAACTTTCCAAGAGTGGACTAAAACTAATTGGAAGATGTGGGTTCTGAGCAGTGTTTTAATATGAACAGACAGGCGATGGGGAAGAAGCCTTTCTGCCCAAAGGAAAGATTGATCTATACCTGTGGAGGTGGAAACATGATAAGAAGTTGTACTCCACGTAGGAGTTGCTGCTGTTATTTGAACTTGGGCAAAGCTTGACTTGCACAACATAATAGAATGTTCCAGAATGCTAAATGGAGCATGCATCTGTCATGAGTAATGCTAGGGTTTTTTTAAACTTTGTTCTTGACTCTACTGGAAATCAAACCCATAAAAATATTTTATGAGCCTCACTCTTTCCTGATTTTGCCAGTAGACATAGCTGATTGGTGTTGACTCCATCATTTGGTCAACCTACTAATCGCAAGGCTGTTTTGGACTTTGCTTCATTGACTCTCTGTAACCTGGGCCTCTTGGTCCTCGTGTGCATCTGCCCACTGACACAAGCACACCTCCGTTGCTGCCACACGTTGAGCCATTAGTCCTGCTGAACGTCTCGTTAAAGCGATTCCACATTCTACTCAAAAGCCGGCACTTCATAATCTAGCCCTCATAGTCTTGTTTACAACTGACTGTTGCTGATTGCTCTGCCTCGGTTCTTGATATCTTGTGCTCTGATTTTAAAACTTTATTTATGAATGGCCAAATTTCTGCTCCATGCACCACCTATCCCCTGCCATATTACTGTGGTCCTCCTGCCTCTTTTACTTCTGGAGCCATCTCTGGCCAATTTGCTACTTAAACCCCAAATAATGGATATTTTTAAGGCAGAGATAGATAGATTTTTGATTAGTACGGGTGTCAGAGGTTATGGGGAAAAGGCAAGAGAATAGGTTAAGAGACAAAGATAAATCAGCCATGATTGAATGGTGGAGGAGACTTGATGGGCCGAATGGCCGAATTCTGCTCCTATCTCATAACCTTATAGCATTTCCGTTCATCAGCCTGTCGGCTTTCTTCGATGGGCCGAATGGCTCATTTCAAAATCCATGTTGCTTAAAAAGATAACGGACCCTCCCTCATCTTTAGCAATATACTATCCCCTTAGAATTAAGTACACAAACATTGACCAGAATTTATTTGGGTCCTCTGCTCTCACCTCCTCCTCTTTCCTCTCCAATCTCCGCACCACCTTCCATTCTCCTTCCTGCACCTTATCTCATTCCTTCTTCACCATCCTCACCTCTCCTCTCATCACCTCCTCTCCTTCCCCACTGCTCTACTCATCACCTCCCTCTCTCTGTTCCACCATACCTCCCATCTCTTTTCCTCTCCACTGCTCTCACCACTCCTCTCTTCTTCCCGCCCACCTTTCACCACCCTGATTTTAATCCCTCACCTTCTCCACTTCCCCCACATCTTCTTTCAATCCCGAATTACATCTCGAAAAATCCCATTTCTTAAAAATTTTATTCACAAAGATTTCACTTCATCTTCTACCATATGATATATTATATTTTGTATTTGGAGTGGAATTACATATTTTATTTAGGGAGATATGTTCTGATGGAAAACAGACGAGACTTAAAACTCATCTACCTGATGTTCGAGTATAAGGTAGGGTTGAGGGTGCTGAGCCATCTGCTCTAACCACTCTAATCACAAGATGCAAGACGTGAATAGGAAAATTGGGGGTGAAGGAATTAAATTCTGTAGTTGGAATGTTAAGGGAATTAATGAACCTATTAAAAGAGGCAAAGTGTTAGCTCATTTAAAATCATTGAAAACAGATATAATATTTCTCCAGGAGACACACCTGAAAAAGGAAGCACAACATAGATTGAAAGCAAAATGGATTGCTAAAGCGTACCACTCATCATTCACACATAAATCTAGAGGGGTTGCAATATTAATTCGTAAAGGTATACCCTTTAAACATATATCAATGATAGAAGATATTGAAGGCAGATATATTGTAATAATAGGGGAGTTATACTCAAAAAAGGTGACTCTCCTTAATGTGTATGGACCAAATGTTGATAGCCCCTTGTTTTTTAAGAGAATACTTAACAATATCCCGGAATGTACACAACAAAACTTAATAATCGGTGGAGACTTAAATTGTACATTGGATGCTTATTTGGATAGATCATCAACTCAAAGAAAACTAAAATCCCAATCAAGTGAATTTCTAAACACATATATTAATACTACCTACATTAAGGATGTTTGGAGAATTGAAAACCCATCGGGTCGAGAATATTCATTTTACTCACCAGTACATAAAACCTACTCAAGGATAGATTATTTTTTAGTAGACTCAAAACTTATCCCATTTACCTATAACTTGCAATATCATAATATCATAATCTCAGACAATGCTCCATTAACATTTATGATTAAACTAAACGGAATGGTAGAGACACAGCCACAATGGAGACTTAATCCCCAAATCTTAAAAGAAAAGGTATGTAATGAATACCTCGTAAAACAGATTAATATGTTTTTTGAGGCTAATGATAGCCCTGAAATCTCTGCTTCCCTTCTTTGGGAAACATTTAAAGCATTTGTGCGAGGAGCATTAATCTCTTCTCAATCATTTCTTAACAAAGAGAATAGGGCCAAACAACGGAAATTGGAAATGGAAATAAGGCAATTAGACATAGAAAATGCAGCAGCACCATCCATGATAAAACACAATAAAATTGCAGTACTAAAATATAAATTGAACAAGATATACTCAGACCAAGTTATAAAACTTTATCAACATATAAAACAATTAAATTTGAATTTGGTGATAAACCACAAAAACTATTAGCGCGACAACTTCGTAAACTGGACGGGGAAAAAACAATTTACAAAATTAGAACAGACAAGGGAGAAACACTAACACTGCCTAAAGATATTAATGATAGATTTTTACAATACTATCAAAAATTGTACTCATCTAAAATGACAGAACAATCAGCAGGAATGGAAACATTTCTACAGAAATGTAAGCTTGTGGGTTTAGATCAGAAAGAGAGAGAATCACTGGGTGCTGAAATTACGATAAAAGACATCGAAGAGTCAATTAAATCTTTAAAAAATGGAAAGTCTGCAGGTCCTGATGGTCTAAGTTCTGAATTTTATAAAAAAAATTATGACCTGGTTTCTCCACGCCTACAGACACTGTACAAATATGCTTACACTCAACAGAAACTCCCAGAAACTCTAAATGAATCTACAATCATACTCGTACCAAAAACGGATAAGGATCTTGAAGACCCAGGTTCATACAGAGCAATAGCCCTCTTAAATACTGATCAGAAAATACTAACTAAAATTCTATCTCATAGATTGAGCTTAGTGATTAACAAATTAATACACCCCGATCAAACAGGTTTTATTCCAAAACGTTATTCATTTTATAATCTGAGAAGACTATTCAATATTATATACTCCAAAAGAATTCCTAATGCAGATCTAGCAATTATTTCGTTAGATGCTGAAAAAGCATTTGACCAGGTTGAATGGCCATATTTATTTTCGGTGATGGAAAAATTTCAATTGGAAGAGAAGTACTGTACATGGGTTAAATTGTTATACTCTAATCCAACAGCTAGAATATTAACAAACCAAATGTTATCAACTAAATTTAACCTCTCTAGAGGTTGTAGACAAGGATGTTCACTATCCCCACTATTATTTGCTCTTGCAATCGAACTCCTAGCAGAAAGCGTTAGAACCCATACAGGAATATACGGATATAACACTAGAGAAACAAGGAATAAAATGTCCTTATATGCAGATGATGTACTAATATATATTACAAAGTTAGAAACTAGTATTCCAAATCTATTAAATTTAATAACTCAATTTGGTCAGTTCTCAGGATATAGAATTAATTGGAATAAAAGTGAAATCATGCCAATAACAAAACTCAATCTACATACATTACAACAATCCCCTTTTAAAATAGTTAAAGATAAATTTAAATACTTAGGAATCTATGTAACTAAGACATATACCTCTTTATTTAAACTAAATTTTCCACCCTTACTGAATAAACTACACAAGAATATTCAATACTGGAAAACACTTCCCATTTCAATGCTTGGTAGAATTAATGCTATAAAAATGATCTTCTTACCGCAACTACTGTACCTATTTCAATTAATCCCGATATATATCCCAAAAACTTTTTTCAAAAAAGTCGACTCCATTGTTACAAGTTTTATCTGGGATTATAAGAATCATAGAATAAGTAAAAAACATTTATGTAAGTCAAAGATAAATGGAGGTTTGGCTTTGCCAAATTTCTTGTTTTATTTTTGGGCAGTCCATATTAAAAACATGAATTTCTGGCTGGAAGAACTGGATCAACAACCAGATTGGTTAAGGATGGAAAAGGAAGACTGTTTACCTTTTGAAATTGGACCGATCATATTTGCTACCACAAAACTGCACAAAAAAACCTATAAGGAGAACCCCATAATACATAGTGGAATACGAATTTGGAAACAATTTAAAAAAGTTTTAAAATTGAATAATATACCACTATGCCTTCCCATTGTAAATAATCCCTTATTCAAACCATCCTTTTGGATAAGGGTTTCACACAATGGAAAAATTATGGAATTAAAAAGATTGGACATCTTTATGGGAAAGGCACTTTCTTTCATTTCAGGAGTTACAACAGAATCATGGACTGCACTCAAATAATTTCTTCAGATATCTACAAATTAGAGATTATGTTAAATCTAACACACAAGTCTACAGGACTAGGGAACCAGAAATGCTTGATGAATGTTTGAACAAGCATCCTAACACTGAAAAATTAATAGCTTATATTTATAACACCCTCCTAAACAACGAGGTACCACCGACGGAACCATATAGACACACATGGGGAAATGAATTAGGTCATCCTATAACGAAAGATTTGTGGGACGAAAGTTTACAACATATACATCAATGTTCGTTAAATGCCAGACATGCTTTAATACAATTTAAAGTCTTACATAGATTACACTACTCTAAAATAAAACTAAATAGAATCTTCCCACAAATCTCTCCTATTGTGATAAATGTCTACATCTAGATGCTAATTTAACACATACGTTTGCAAATTGTATAAAAATTAAACATTTCTGGACTGATATTTTTGAAATAATTTCAGAAGTTATTAATACAAAACTGGATCCAAACTCAAAATTGATAATACAGGTGCACAACCTTTTATCCGAAGATCCAAATAACGAAAACCTCCGAATAGCGGCCATTTTTTCGGTCCTTGAAGAAAGGTCCTTGAAAACGTTCACCGAGGGCGGCCCGCAGAGGTGACAGCGGAACCTCCGGTCGGTCCTCGAAGAAAGGGGAACTAAATCCCCATTCATAAAAGAGAAGGTGAGGGTATATTGTGCGGGAGGGTTAATAATTGACAATATGCTGCTGCCTGCCCGCTGAGTTAAAAAGTTCCCACGGTAGACTCACGAAACACAGTGTTTCGTGAGTCTTGCGTGGGAACTTTTTAACTCAGCGGGCAGGCAGCAGCAGATTGTCGCTCGCTTCAGTTTCACCCCACCTACACCCCTCTGCTTCCCGGCCATGTGTGTGACCCCTTCCCTCCCTCTCCAGCTCCCCGACCATTGCACCGGCGCGGGGGCTTTGCACTGTCTTCACGTCGGTGATTGCAGCAGGACAGTGACAGTCACCGGAGACGTCAGGACCAACGGGACACCGACCCCCAGGCCCACTGCAAGCACAGAGATCCCAGAGACCCACAGTCAGCAGCAGCCCAGCCCCGTTCCAACTCCAGAGGAATACTGCAAACTGGCCGGAGACGTCAGGACCACCAGAAGCCGTTCCCCGAGCTGTGCCCCCTCATCAGGACACCGAACCCCAGGCCCACTGCAAGCACGGAGATCCCAGAGACCCACAGCCCAGCCCAGCCCCGCTCCAACTACACAGGAACCTGGGTTGCGGATGACGGGGCGCAGCTCGGGGCGTCGTAGGGGCCCATCGGGGAGCGGGTTCCTGTTGGTCTTGACGTCTCCGGCCACCTGCCATCCTCCGGGAACTGTACCGCCCTTGCAGGAGAGGGGTTGTTTGTTGTTGCAGAGGGAGGGGGCAAGGGCGGTACAGTTTCCAGTCTCAGCTCCAGTCCAGGGGGGTGGCCGGAGACGTCAGGACCAACTGGGACACCGACCCCCAGGCCCACTGCAAGCACGGAGATCCCAGAGACCCACAGCCAGCAGCAACTCCAGCCCCGCTCCAACTCCAGAGGAACACGTAGGGGCAGAAGCTGATGGTGTGCAAGGTACGTCTTGTTCTTGGGGTGGCGGATGAGGGGGCGCAGCTCGGGCTGTGGGCAAACTGCCACTTGTCGCCGTAGCGGCCCATCGGGGAGCGGCATTCCTCTGGAGTGGGAGGGGGGGGGGATTATTGTGCTGTTTGATCGCCCCCTGCTATCCCTGGGACAGGGAGACACAGCGGCTTTTTAGACTGGTGGGCAATCACTTCCAAAGTTCTGCCCACACAGTCAGTACACCTCTCCTACACTGCATTTCATACAAACATTTATTCTGCAAGAAAAAACTACATTGAAGACTCAAACTCGCGACCGAGTTTACTGCCGCGATCAAGGCGCAAACTCGCGACCTTGCGGATATGAGCCGAGCACTCTACCACTGAGCCAGCCATTAAAATCTACGCTAAAAAATTTCCATTCCGAAGACCGACAAATTCTGAATTACGAAAAGTGTCTGGTCCCAAGGCTTTCGGATAAAAGGTTGTGCACCTGTACTTGGAATATCAGAGCAAAGTTTAACACTCACAACAAGCCAAATAAATTTCCTCGACTACAGTATAATAACTGGGAAAAAAATTAATATTAAAATTTTGGAAAGGCCCTACGACCCCCACAATTAAAATGTGGATTGTGGAAATGTCGGAGACCCTATATCTAGAAAGAATTAGACTTGTCTTAATGGACAAACAAGAACTTTTTGATAAAATATGGGCTCCATTCATTAATTATCTGACGGGATAGATTGGACCGGCACAAAAACCCAACTGAAACTTGAACTCAGGATTAGATGAAAAGTCATACTTTATAATCTACGAACCTATCTCCAATGACGTATTATAAGTAATCCATTCCACCTTTTTTATTTTTTTTGATATTTGTAACTTTTCTCTCTCTTTCTCTCTTTTTCTATATAAAAAAACCCAGTAGAAGTAATCGACAATTGAAAATTTTAATAATGTATGACTGATGTATATGAAAAGTTTTTTTACTATAATATGCAACTATACTTTATAATATGTCTACTTCTAATAAAAATATTATTTAAAAAAAAACAAAAAAACAAAGATTTCACTTCATCTTCCATAAAAAATGACACAGATTTTGTTTGCCACCTTAACTGCTCATAGCAAGATGGTAATGTTAGCATGTCTTTGGGTCTAATGCATGGACGGGAGTGCGAACAAGGCTGGGATGTGGGATTTAATGTGTTGAACGCCTCACACATTTTGAGCTTTAGCATTTTGCAGCCCACCCATATCCCCCCTCCTCCTAACCAATATTGCTTTGGTCACACATTTTATGCCATATTCAATGTTTTCCTTATGTTACTGGTTGTGGTTGTCTAACCTGAAGTAAACATGACCGGTACAAAAACTTTATCTGCCCATCATTATTTTCCTTTGTAACTGAAAAATATTTTACTAAATCTAAGATATAGATTCTTCTCATGGAATTCTTACATGCAACTTTTTCATATTTCAGTAATGTAAAAAGTTTACTACCCTTCTGGGTGCAATAGTTAAGAGTTATAGCTTTTTAATCCCCAAACGGCAAAGTAATTGAAATATCCTTACACTGACTCGGGTAATGTTGACACCAGTCTGTTAATGTATATTAATAATTACGTTTATTTATATATAAAAGTTCTTTTAAATTTCCTTGCCCAAACTTTTTGTCATCTCATGTTTATTTTCAAATAAACTATTCACATTGAAAACCACTTTTGTGCTTGTGAATTTGTTGAAAATCTCATTATATGAGCACTGAAGATAAATGTTCTTTCTTTATCTAATTTTAGTTTAATTCGCCAAATCACATTTATTCCCATAACTGGTTTAAAGTTAGGCGTTATTAGAATGATTTATTCACCATGGCTTTATTAGAATGATTTAGACTGGGACAGAGAAACAGCAATAGACCTTCTTACTCATCAAGCCTATGAAAAGAGTATCAATCTGTGTAAGACGTTGCTGATCTATGGATGTAATCACTGGAGTCTCCCAGAGGGAAAGTGGTGTCTTTGTGCTTCCTGTGATTTTAAAATGTTTTATCTGAGAAACCCTTTATTGGTACAGACCACTTTTTAAATGACACTTGGTTTTCTTGTTGGTTCTGGCGTACATTGTGGACAGTTCGTGCCCAGTCAGACCAACAACATTGCAGCCACATATCTCTGAACTGTGGTCCCAGATATTGTAGTGCCAAGCACAGTAGTCTAGAAGTGCCAAACACAGTATTCATTCCCTTATCAGGATGTACAAATGGCAACAAACAGAATCAAATATTTTGGTGTAGAATGGTTCTAATATTAGTAAATATTTAAATATTGCTAATAGAGAATTATGCAAAACTTGAACTTGGGCGTATGAATAAACCCTGTGGAAATGAATATTAATTTGGAATTTTAGATAGCGATTGCAGAAGTTAGATAAATGACATATTAATGATCATCTGCAACATTGTTTAATTTATAAAGAATTGTACAGGAATGGGTGATTTTAAACAATTGTGTGTAGCAAATTGATTGAAGATGAACTGGCCATGTCTGCTACTTGATGCAGGAGGAAGGAGACCTAATATATTGATATATAGGAGCTTCATTTATATTCAGTCACTAAGCTTTCTTGAGTGGCTGTGCCTAACCAGAACAAACTCATAAACAAGATGAAAACTTGATAAAAATGCATGCAAGTAAGAGAAGTGGGAAGAGATAACGTAGAGTTCATAAGATATCAAATAAATATGACTGCACAAAAAGTAGCTACATACTTTGTGACTTCTGTGCAAAGTTATGAAGATTGAATCCTACATCAATTGGAGTTTTTTGAGGATGTAACAAGTAGAATGGACAAGGGAGAGCCAGTGGATGTGGCGTATCTGGACTTTGAAAAAGCTTTTGACAAGGTCCCACACAAGAGATTAATGTGCATAACTAGAGCACATGGTATTGGGGGTAGGGTATTGACATGGATAGAGAACTGGTTGGCAGACAGGAAGCAAAGAATAGGAATTAATGGGTCCTTTTCAGAATGGCAGGTAGTGGAGTGCCACAAGGCTCTGTGCTGGGGCCCCAGTTGTTTACAATATAGATTAACGATTTAGATGAGGGAATTAAAGGTAACATCTCTAAATTTGCAGATGACACAAAGCTGGGTGGCAGTGTGAGCTGCAGGAGGATGCTATGAGGTCGTAGGGTGACTTGGATAGGTTGGGTGAGTGGGCAGAAGCATGGCAGATGCAGTATAATGTGGATAGATGTGAGGTTATCCACTTTGGTGGCAAGATCAGGAAGGCAGATTATTATCTGAATGGTGTCAGATTAGGAGAAGGGGAGGCGCAATGACCTGGGTGTGCTTGTACATCAGTCACTGAAAGTAAGCATGCAGGTACAGCAGGCAGTGAAGAAAGCTAATGGCCTTCATTGTGAGAGGATTTGAGTTTAAAAGCAAGGTGGTCCTACTTCAGTTATACAGGGCCCTGGTGAGACCGCATCTGTAGTATTGTGTGGAATTATAGTCTCTAAATTTGAGGAAGGACATTATTGCTATTGAGGGAGTGCAGCATAGGTTCACCAGGTTAATTCCCGGGATGGCGGGACTGACATATGATGAAATAATCGGTCGACTGGGCTTGTATTCGCTGGAATTTAGGATGAGAGGGGATCTTATAGAAACATATAACATTCTTTGAGGATTTGACAGGGAAAAATGTTCCTGATGTTGGGGGAGTCCAGAACCAGAGGTCACAGTTTAAGAATTAGGGGTAGGCCATTTAGGACTGAGATGAGGAAAAACTTTTTCACCTAGAGATTTGTGAATCTGTGGAATTCTCTGCCACAGAAGGCAGTGGAGGCCAATTACCTGGATGTTTTCAAGAGTTAGTTAGATTTAGCTCTTAGGGCTAAGGGAATCAAGGGATATGTGAAAAAAGCAAGAATGGGGTACTGATTTTGGATGATCAATGACCCAATTTTAGTGAGGGCAAATTATACTGTGACCCGTGTTGAATGTCCTTGAAATAATATTTAAATTGCCTGTACAAATTCTGTTTAGCACGCACATAAAGAATAGTTAACCTTTGGAGAGCTATTGGAAGCTTTTGAGCAAGTATATTCATTTGATGCCAGGAGAGAAGAGGTGTAATGAAAGAGGAGCAATAAATAAAGACATCTAGCAACAGGAAGATGTTGAACCAGCAATGTTATACGTAGAGGATTCAAAACAGATGACCGATTAATAAAATATGATCATACCATTTACCTCAATCAGTCACAATTAAATGAAATATAAAATGAATCACATTTCAATATATTGCATGATCTTCCTACCGAGAGATACATTTAATAAGTGTTTATACTGAAGTCCTTTCTTCTGATAGATTTATTGCATTTACAAAAAAAATCACCGTGTGCCTTATACAGTTTGATTCTATTTTCTCCTAGGTTTTGGAAAGATTTCTCCAAATACTGTAGGTGGAAAAGTATTCTGCATTATTTATGCCTTATTAGGAATTCCTCTGTTTGGGTTTTTGCTTGCTGGTGTTGGAGATCAATTGGGAACAATATTTGGAAAAGGAACCGCGAAAGTAGAAGACATATTTCTTGTAAGTAATATAAATCTTCAAAATTTTATAAACGCCATTAAGTCTTTCAGTGTCCTATTTTGCAGGTGTCATTATAAACGAGTGCATATTTCATTTTACATGTACTGTTCAAAAAAATTAAGTAATCTTTCAACAAAAACTAATTAATTACACAGAGACATTTCAAGCTTTTGTACTGTAATATAATAACATTTTTTTTAAAAGTCTTCTCAATTCTATACTTTTCAGTTTTGGTATTTCCATTTGATTCCATAGTGTTTGTTTCCGTATATGTTCTATGCTTGATCTCAAATTAATCCACAAATAAATTAAACATGAAAGAGCTGATAGTTTCACTGGGAATGAAGAGAGTATAAATCTAATAAAATTGTGGGGTGAATAACAAGTAGGTAACTGGAATTAAAAAAAAATAGTTTAACAGATAGCAGGCAGAAGGAACCTATAAATGCCAGTGGAGTTGAGAGTATGACATGGAAGGTATTCAGAAGATCACAACCTGTTACGCATTCATTTTGCAACAACCAGGCTGTGACCAGTGGGTACGGCAGAAGTCGCAGCCTTGGCCCATCTTTTCACTATCAATATCAACAGATTTTCTGTGAAGACCAAGGCTACTGAAGAGTCTGAAGAAGGGTCTCAACCCGAAACGTCACATTTTCCTTCACTCCATAGATGCTGCCTCACCTTCTGAGTTTCTCCAGCGTTTTTATCTACCTTCTATTTTTCCAGAATCTGCAGTTCCTAATTAAACTAGATGGGATTGTGATTTCAGAAGAAGATTCAAGAAGGGTTAAAGGGATTATGGACAATCGGAGTGAATGTGCTTGGACATAGCAGTTGCAATAGAACGTGGAAAACATGTAAGGGTACCAACTGGTGCACATAAAAAGCAGTATAATATTTGTTAAAAAGTGAAGGATTGTGTGATGTTGAGTTTCAAAGTGACTTTAACCTATATAGTTACAGATGAGGAGCTGGGAATGGGAGTCAGTCATTCGCCATTTGTGGGCTGGAATGGATACAATGGGCTCAGTGATATTACCTGAAGTGTATATTTGTATGATGCCTTGAAGGCCAATCAGCAGTCATTGTTGCGGTTAGAGTCTCTGTTGTGATGGTGTGGATCCACAAAACTGCCCCATGTTGCCAGGATGAATGAACCTTTTTAAATTTTGCTGGATACTCAATATCCGCAGTCAAGGCTTATCTAGTTTTCTGCCCTGCTTTGGAAGTTTCAGGACTTAGATCCAGTGATGAAGGACTAGCATTGTCTTTCCAACCCGGGAAGATGTAAAGCCTGGAGTGGGACTTATGTGATGCTGTAGAGAATGCAGGTTTACAAGGTGTGGTCAAAGCAGGCTTGGCAAACCATTGTAAATTATGTTATAGATGATCCACTCTGCACTAATGCAGTCCACTGGTGGAAGAAATGAATATTTATGATCGAGAACGGATGCCAATCAAATAGGCTTCTTGATCATGAATGCTATCAGCAGTTGAATATGGTTAGAACCCATCCAGGCACATGGAAACGGTTCTATCACAGCCGTAGCTAATGGTGGAACTGTTTTGAGCTTTCAGGAGATGAGTCACTTGTTATAGAGAACAAGCTTCTGATCCAATGTTGTAGGAATGAATCATGTGGCTGGTCCAGTTACATTTCTGGTCAGTCATGAACCCGCAGATATGGGTAATGCGGTCTCGATGATGGTAAATGGTATTGAATTTAAATGTGGGTTGTTAGAATTTCTCTTGTTGGAACTTATCTTGAAAGTGCGCACCACCAAACTCAGGAACAGCTTCTTCTCATCTGTTGTAGACACAAAATGCTGGAGTAACTCAGCGGGACAGGTAGCATATCTGGAGAGAAGGAATGGGTGACATTTTGGGTCGAGACCCTTCTTCAGACTGATGTCAGGGGAGTGGGTGATACAGAGATAGAATGTAGTGGGAGACACTAAGACTGGTGGGGGAACTGGGAAGAGGGAGGGGATGGTGAGAGAGGGAAAGCAAGGGCTACTTGAAGTTAGAGATGTCAATGTTCATATCGCTGGGGTGCAAGCAACCCAAGCGAAATATGAGGTGCTGTTCCTCCAATTTGCACTGGGCCTCACTCTGACAATGGAGGAGACCCAGGACAGAAAAAGGTCAGATTGGGAATGGGAGGGGGAGTTGAGCAACCGGAAGATCAGGTAGGTTTAGGCGGAACGAGTGGAGGTGTTCAGCGAAACGATCGCCGAGCCTGCGCATGGTCTCGCCGATATACAGGAGTCCACACCTGGAACAGCGGATACAGTAGATGAGGTTGGAGGAGGTGCAAGTGAACCTCTGCCTCGCCTGAAAAGACTGTTTGGGTCCTTGGCCAGAGTCGAAGGGGGAGGTATAGGGACAGGTGTTGCATCTCCTGTGGTTGCAGGGGAAAGTACCTGGGGAGGAGGTGGTTTGGATAGGAAGGGACGAGTAGACCAGGGAGTTGCAGAGGGAACTTTCTTTGTGGAAAACGGAAAGGGGTGAAGATAGGAAGATGTGGTTAGTAGTGGGATCCCGTTGAAGGTGGCGAAAATGTCAGAGAATTATGTGTGACAAAAATGTCATAGGATTATGGGTGGTGAAAATATCGGAGGATTATGGGTGGCGAAAATGTTGTCAGGCTTCTGAACAGTCCTTCCATAAGCTAGAGTACTGTCTGATCCACCTCTACCCTATTGTGGGCATTGGACTTGGTCTATAGAATTGATGCATTACAATGCGGAGAGATATATTCTGCATTGTATCTTCCCTTTTGGTCTTTCTACTGTACTCGTAAATTGATTTAATTGTATTTATGGATAATATATCTGATCTGTTTGGACAGCATACAATATAAAGCTTTTTGCTACACCTAGGTACATGTGGCAATAACAAACCTAAACTTAAACCTGAACCTTATCTATTTCAGGTAGGGGCTCTGCATAACTAAAAGTCATTGACTTGAATACCAGTGAACTTTTTTGCAGTAAGTGGAGTTGACACAGCACAGAACTTGTAGCCTTTTTAGTCATGTGAATACAAAGAACAACTGTCTTCTCTCTAATAGGAAGCCATTTGCCGTGACCATTTTCTGATGATCAATAAAGCAAAATAATTAGATGTTTTGAAGGGAGAAATACATTTGTAGAGTTCTTTGAAGAATATCAATCTTTTAAATCCTCACCTTACTGATGATAAAATCAATAATCCAAATTAAGGTGTAAGATTGCCTTCATGCCATTAACCTGTGTCGCATTGAAACATAGAAACATAGAAACATAGAAAGTAGGTGCGAGAGTAGACCACCAGGTCCGTCGAGCCCGCACCGCCATTCGCTCATGGCTGAACACTAAACAGACACACTTACCCACAAACAGTAGACACAAGACACAGAACACAAGACACTACCCTTCCCTTTATCACCCCTCTCCACCCCAAGAACCTCGTGATCTCCTGGGGGAGGCAAAAAAACGGATAAAAACCCAGGTCCAATTCGGGAAAAAAATCCGGGAAATTCCTCTCCGACCCCAATCCAGGCGATCGACACTTGTCCAGGAGATCACTCAGGTCTTACTATACTAACCATACCTAGGTCCATATCCCTGCCCTCTGACTGTCATAGAGTCATAGTCATAGAGTCGTACAGCATGGACCAGGCCCTTCAGCCCAACTTGCCCATGCCGACCAACATGCCATATCTACACGTCCCACATGCCTGCATTTGGCCCATATCCCTCTAAACCTATCCTATACATGAACTTGTCCAAATGTTTTTTAAATGTTGTGATAGTACCTGCCTCAACTACCTCATCAGTCAGCTCGTTGCACATGCCTACTACCCTTTGCATGTAAAAAAAAAGTTGTCTCTCTGGTTCCTCTTAAATCTTTCCCCCCTTACCATAAACCTGTGTCCTCTGGTTCTTGATTTCCCTACTCTGGGTATTGCAGGCAACACACTAACTTCATGCTGCCTGCTCATTTAAATGTGGATGTCGCAGCAAGTATGGTCACGATCAGTTGTCTAGCCATCTAACAATCAACTAGAGTCCCCATCACTTCCCCAACAATAACACTCCATGCAGAGGGATTTGCTGTCCAACACGAAAGCAGCATTGGTCAACTCTGTGCTCAGACCTCGAGTCCAACGATGAGTCAGGGTATGATCAACTTTACAGCTTCTTTCATAAGTGATAGGAGCAGAATTAGGCCATTTGGCCCTTCAAGTCGGCTCCACCGTTCAATCATGACTGATTTATCTCTCCAAAACTAACCCCATTCACCTGCCTTCTCCCCATAACCCCCTGACATCCGTACTAATCAAGTGCACTACTTTTGTAACACAATCTGCAATTACAAATTGGGGCATGTAAGATCAGAAGACGGCCACTTCAGACAGCTAACGCCATGGTGGTAGACAATGTTGTATAAAGCCATTTACAGCATCTCAAAATACTCTGGCAATTTGGCCTTGTCAGCCATCTGCTGACATCTCTGCTGTAAGTTAACAGGTGTCCTAAACAGGCCCTTCAGCCCACCAAGTCCACGCCGACCATCGATCACGCGTTTGCACTAGTTCTCTGTTATCTCACTTTTGCATCCACTTTCTCCACACTGGGGGCAATTTACAGAGGCCAATTAATTTACAAACCACCTTGTCTTTTGCGTGTGGGAGGAAACCGGAACACCCGTAGAAAACCACACGGTCACAGAGAGAAAGTACAAACTCCATAAAGACAGTGCCCATAGTCAGGATCAAACCCGGGTCTCTGGCATTGTAAAGGGCCTGTCCCACGAGCATGCGACTGCATGCGGCAAGCGCAACCTAACGTGGTCGCTTGAGCCGTACGGCCTCTCGGGGCCTGTCCCACTTCAATCGCCGGAACCGTATGGAGTTGTGCAGAGCTGGTCCCGACATCGCGCGGGGCTCCGAAAAACTGACACTGTCCAAAAATTCTGTGCGGCAACGGCCTGCCGGCCCGCAGCCGCATTGAGGCCGTACGCACCACCTCGACAGGCGTGGGCAGCGTCTCGATGCCGTACGCAGCGTCTTGACGGCATACACCTTCGCTCGAACTTCAAGTCAACTCGTACAGGATCACTCGACCCCCGCTTCCGGTTTGGTCGCGCTCGCCGCAAGCAGTCGCATGCTGGCGGGACAGGCCCTGTAAGGGGATCACTCGACCTCCGCGCGGCCCCCGCTTCCGGTTTGGTCGCGCTTGCAGTCGCATGCTCGTGGGACAGGCCCTTAAGGCAGTATCTTTACTGATGCACCACTGAGCCGCCACTGTAACTAGCAATTAGCCTGTAGGTATTTGCCAATCCATTTAAATGGCAATATTGTGTGATTCTTCCTAGTTCTAACTATATATTGCAATATATCTGCATTATATGTTACTTGATGCATATCTGAACTGCATATTTCCAACTCACGCATTAACTCTTACCAATACAGTGTACAATGTGATTTCACCGACATACTGTACATGCATGCAGGACGTGCATGTTATTTTGTATCCCGGGAGCCTCATAATGTCCAATAAACAAGCTCCAACAATCATAGTTATAGAGTCATAGCGTGGAAACAGGCCCTTGGGCTCAACTTGCCCATACCAGCCAACTGTGCATCTACTCTGGGCAAGGGAATCGGTGCACCTAATTCACCTACTCAGGGAAAGTGTGCATTTAATTCACCTTCTCTGGGCAAGAGACTCTGTGCATTTAATTCACCGTCTCTGGGAAAGAGACTCTGTGCATCTGAGTCATAAGACATCTGGAAACTTGAGTAAAAACGAGACCAAGCATAGATCAAACCTTTTTATCGGATATTTGTGTTCTGATCCCGAAGGCTGACTGGAGCTCCTGGTTTTACTTCACCTTCCCAGTTCCATACTGACCTTTCTGTCCTTGGCCTCATCTGCTGGCAGAGTGTGGCTACATGAAAACTGGAAGAACGACACCTTGGATAGCCAACAAACCAATGACATGAACATTGAATCCTCCAAGTAGCAGAGGTCAAACTCCCCCCACCCTCCCTAGCTGCTCTCATCTATATTGGTTTTCATAAAATCAGCCAGCCCCCTCCCCCACTCCCCGTGCGTGCACACTTTCCTCCCACAGCCTCCGACGCCCAGTTCCTTTCCCCTGTTCGTCTTGCTCATCTCCCAGATCTCCCCACACTGATTTTCCCCTTTATCCCCCCATTACTCCATTCATTTCCTTGCATCCACTGTCCCTCCCCCAGTTTCATATTTTACTCCCTCCTATTTCTTATCTGTTTTCATATCTGCACCCTTTTGTCTCCATTTCGCCACAATCCTTTGTTACTATCTTCACCCATCTGATGATCACTCATCTTTTGTTACTATCTCTACCCATCTGATGATCACTCATCCTCACCTCCATCCACCTAACACTTGCCAGTTTTTGCCCCATCCCATTTTCCTCATTCCTTCTCTCCAGATGCTGCCTGTCCCACTGTTACTCCAACATTTTATGTCTTCCTCACCTCTCAATCTGAAGAAGGGTCCCAACCTGAAATATCTGTCCATTTCCCTCACAAATGCTGCCTGACCTCCTGAGTTTAGTTCAGCTTAGTTTAGAGATACAGCATGGAAACAGGCCCTTCGGCCCACCGAGTCCGCACCGACCAACGAACACTCACACACTAACGCTACCGTACATACACTCGGGACAATTTACAATTTTACCAAGCCAATTAGCCTTCAAACCTTTACATCTTTGGAGTGTGGGAGGAAACCGGACTAACTGGAAAACACCCATGCTGTGGGCCTGTTTCCAGAGGAAGAACATGCAGACAGCACCCGTATTCAGGATCAAACCCGGGTCACTGGCACTTTAAGGCAGCAACTCTACCGCTGCGCCAACGTGCTGGCCCTGAGATTATTCATCCAATGATCTCAGTTACTCACAGCTTGTCCTTGCCCCGTTGGTTTCTAGAATTTTACACTTTCCATCTTCCTGTTGTCCTTCTCTAATGTTCTAGCATTGTTGAGCCGGAGTAAGTGACAGAATCTTAACCAGCACACTGCCATTTCTCCTCAAACATACGGCTCCTTTAAAATTCATGATTTTATTAAAATTTGACAGGCAGCTTTTCTAAAAATAGAATTAAACAGCTCCACGCAGGAGCTCTTGAGGCAGAAGAGGAATTACCCCTCAGAGTAACTGAATGAATAGTGCTGCTGGCTTCTCTGTGCTGCTGTGCCAACTAAGCTCACAGCTCGAAGCAAAAATATCAAATGCATATCATTCTGAAAATGGTTGAAACCTTGCAGTAGAGATATTAAATTATTGGAAGACATTCAATATAATGTGTACCTAATATTAGACATTAGACCTGTTTAGTGTAATATATAAAAGTAACTATTACAGTCTGATTAAAACTTTATTTTGAATGTTTAGAAGTTTGTGTCCATGAGGCAAAACTGGGAACCATTGTGAGTTCCGTGGCAAATAGTGCAACTGATAAGCAGATATTTCAAGATTGAAATATTTGCAAATCTTTCTCATTAGGAGTAGAAAAAGGATCTTACAATAGCAAAGGTATAGATTAAACATATGGGAAACATACAGCAATGAGCAACCTAGTGCTATGGATAAGAAATCTACACCACATGAGATTTATTTCTATCCTAACCTCTTCTCAAAGATTTAATCTTCCTCCTGAAATAAATTCCACCAATTGTCCCATTTCTATCAACCAACAAAATAAGGGAGGAGACAGCTTGATAGGTCTGTACGCAAGATCATTCAAAATGCAGTTAAAGATAAGATTTCTTATCTTTAAGGAAAGAATACTTACGTTTTATTTCTTTAAACTTAATTCAGTTAAAGATCACAATTTTCTTTTTTTTATTTGAAAATATAATACATTAGATGATAATTTAACAATATATTTGAATAATTTAACAAACTATTTGAATAAGCTCATTATGATAAATCAACCTTCCAACAAATACTTTAACTTATTGAAGGACATAGAATACAATTATATAACTAATTTTAAACATGTTTTTCTGAAGTAATAAAATCAAGATGGCTTAATTGAAAGATATAAAGGAAGGAACTGCAGATGCTGGTTTATACTGAAGATAGACACAAAGTGCTGGAGTAACTCAGCGGGTCAGGCAACATTTCTGTGTCAGCGCGAGTAACCTCAATTGGTCCCGTGATCGCGCTGACATAGGAGTAAGCTCCACCACCCGCTGTCCTGTTATCCATCGCCCGCTGACCCGCTCCGCTCTGTGATCTTTGCTCTTGAGCTGGTCCCCTCACTATCCGGTCTACATTGAAAGACACGGACCGGGCAGTTGATGCCATGCAGTGTGACCCAGCGCAGCAAGTGAGGCCATGTCCTGCTCCTGGCAGCAGTCGGAATTTAAGGATTTGCGGGAAGCGGCTGACATGAGCGAGGCTGGCGAGCTACGGCGAGGAGAGAGGTGTTCAGACGGAAAGCACTGCCAGAAGTGAGTGGGCCGGCAGAAGGCGCGGAGGTGGAGGCCGGTTCTGCTGTCCAGTCCCAGCCAAGAAGAACCAAGAACCCGTCGGCCGCTCGCAGCCACCCGAGCTACCTCCCTCCCTGGCCACAATGCGGTGGCTCCGCGCCCGGAGCGCTGCGACAGCGATGAGTGAGTGAGTTGCTGGTATGATCCCCGACCCCCTCCTTCTCAACGCTCCTGCCCGTGCTGACCCGGGCCAGACTCCCCCACACCCTGTGAAAGGAACTCTCCTCCAATTGGTCCCTTGAACTAATATTGCAATTCAATAAGATCACAACTGATTCAACTTGTCCCGGTGTGCTCCCGTTTTTCCCACCATCTCTCCACCTGCCATCACCCTCCACCCCCCACCCATTCAGTCATTCAGAATGGAGGAGATCTGGAAGCCTTGGGAAAATTGAATTGTTACTTTCTTTACTTTTAATTTTGACTCATTATTTTTTTGAGCGTGCAAAATTCTATGTCCCACCAGCCTTTTTTTCAAAATTTAGCAACTCAATATGGGGGTGCGTCTTCATTGCCGGGAAATATGGTAAATGTTATCACACTCCCTGAATACTCCATGTGTGTGATCATTGCCAGCAGTCATCTACCAACCTAATTGGTCAACAAAATTCACAACCTTGTCAACAAGGGTCACAAAATTCAACTATTCTTAAAATGTAGCTTATTTGGGGATAATTCTCCTGCAGTTCAGGTGAGAGGTACACACCTCTGGTATAAGATTTCAGTCCGAGACATGGTCTGAGCCATCAGGTATTCAGTTCTTGTCAGCATTTGAACATTTGTGGTGTGTTGATAACTTGCTTCATCTCATTCCAACTGCCCAGCAGTGATTAGTTCCAACAAGAAGAAATTTAACAAATTCCTTTTGACATTAATTAGTATTATTACGGCCCAAATTCCCTTCACCAGCATCCTGGGGGTGATTATTCATCAGAAACTGAGCTGGATTAGATACCTAATTGCTGCTGTGCAAGAACATGTCAGCTACTGTGACCTCTGCAGGGAAGGAGAGAGCTCTTTACTTCATGAAGCATTTTCCAGTTCAACATAAACAAGTGTTGCAGAAAAAGTTCTCCAATTTTCTGGTTGTGTCATGTTCCAAAACTGAAAAGGCTTGAGGTGATTTTGATCAAAGTTACATCCATCCATTTGTCCTCTCCAATCTTCAGCATTTACCTGCCGTCAACAAAGTGTGTCCTTACTACACCGGCCAAAATGATATTAGCAACTCAGTGAGACTTCCTCATATTGAGACTCTTAACCTAGAAGGACAAGGCTCTGGAGGTATTAATAGCCATAGGATGGCCTCCAAATTACTGGTCATCCCGATTAAGTAACATATTGTCATTCCTTTGTGGTTTCTAATCCTGTTCTGGCCAATTAGCCATGCTTGGAATCTTTACAGCAGGTCCAGGATACTGCTCCACACCATCTTCAGGAGAAGATGGTATATTTTTGACCTCCTAGCAGCATCCACCTTCCAGCCATGATCTTGAATGAAGAGAAATCTCAAAGCCAGTAAATTGAAAAAAAAAAAAAACTGCAATGGCTGGAAATCTGAAACAAAAACGCAAAACAAATCTGGCGGAATGCCACCTTCCACTGCCAAAGAAAAGAGAAGAGAGTGCCATTTCTCTGGAATGTCAGAGGTTGAAGGGAGACTTGATCGAAGTATATAAAATTACGAGAGGCATAAATAGGATAGACAGTCAGATCCTTTTCCCCAGGGTGGAAATGGCCAACACCAGAGGGCATGCTACAAGGTGAGAGGGGGAAGCTTAATGGAGATGTGTGGCGGAAGTTTTTACACAGAGAGAGGTGGGGGCCTGGAATGCATTGCCTGGGGTGGTGGTGGAGGCAGATACTATTGCGGCATTTGAGGGGCTTTTAGATAGGCACATGGAAATGCAGGGATTGGAGGGATATGGATCATGTACAGGCAGATGGGCAGGTGCTATAGACCTGCACGGGAAGGTAGACGCTCCCGCCCCCACGAGTATCGGGCAGAAGGGGCTTGTCAGCCTGGGATGGCAGTCCATCTAGGAGAGGGAAAACTCTGATTTAAAACCTCCACTGCCTTGTGGCCATATCCAGTCATGGAAAAGGCTCCTGGAGTAAACCTCAAGAAAATCCGGAGTCGGAGCCCCGAAGACAGTTAGAACGGAGACGAGGAAACACTTTTTCTCACAGAGAGTTGTGAGTGTGTGGAATTCTCTGCCTCAGAGGGCGGTGGAGGCAGGTTCACTGGATGCTTTCAAGAGAGAGTTAGGGCTCTTAAAAATAGCAGTCTGGGGATATGGAGAGAAGGCAGGAACAGGGTACTGATTGGGGATGATCAGCTATGATCACATTGAATGGCGGTGCTGGCTCGAAGGGCCGAATGGCCTGCTCCTGCACCTATTGTCTATTGTCTATTGTCTAATAGAGGATGCATTGCGCTCAATGTATGGTTGTGCAGTTGCTTGTGAATGAGTTGTGTTGCATATTCCTGAGATTTTATAATTCTTCCAGCATAGGGACTGGGTCCTTGAAGGCATTGCCCCTATCTGTTATCACTTGAGAATCTCTTCCCAGTAACATTCCTTCTCCAGACTGGAGAACTTCCTGGATCTTTTAGGATCTCCAGAACACTGTCAGGTATATAGCTGGCTGGTGATGATCTTGGTAGAATAGACAATAGACACCCAGATCTCGTTGTACTTCCCCTTTTCCTAACTTGACACCATTCAGATAATAATCTGCCTTCCTGTTCTTGCCACCAAAGTGGATAACCTCACATTTATACACATTGAACTGCATCTGCCAAGCATCTGCCCACTCACCCAACCTGTCCAAGTCACCCTGCATCCTCATAGCATCCTCCTCACAGTTCACACTGCCACCCAGGTTTGTGTCATCTGCAAATTTGCTAATGTTAAGGGCCTGTCCCACTTAGGCGTCATTTGCACGTCATTTACGCAACATAATTTACGCGTCACGATGCGCGCGTCATGGCGTGCATTACACGCGCGTGATGAGGCGTGGTGGCGTAGGCAGTGACGCGCGGTCGTGTGCAGTGCCCAGGATTTTCGGATTCACAAAATCTGTGTGCGTCACCTGAGTGACGCATAAATGACACCCAAATGGGACAGGCCCTTTACTTTGAATCCCTTCATCTAAATTATTAATGTAGATTGTAACTAGCTGCGGTCCCTGCACCGAGCCTTGCGGCACCTCATTAGTCACTGCCATTCTGTAAAGGACCTGTTAACAAATTAACAAATGCTTCTGTTTTTTTAACGATCTGCAGCACTGCAACAATAAATACTTCTCCAAAAGCTCGAGGCAGAACTTCAACCAGTGCTAGAGTCATCAGGCTGGTGCACTTGGTCACAAAATTGCTCCCTGTTCTTACGCACTCATGTGAGAAGCAGAACAATTGGCATTGTTTAAATATTAAATTATTGCATGAGTTGTATACACAAAATTCAGCTAGAAGAGAAGAATCGAAGAAGTCCAGATGTTAATTTATACACATAAGAAGATAAAGTGCTGGAGTAACTCAGCAGTTCAGGCAACATCTTTGGAGAAACATAGAAACATAGACAATAGGTGCAGGAGGAGGCCATTCGGCCCTTCGAGCCAGCACCGCCATGCATTGTGATCCTGGCATATCGTCCCCAATATAGAACAGGGTGATGTTTCGGGTTGAAGTGCAATTGAGACAAATGAGCACAGTTCCTTTCTGCATTGATCTTGTACATATTTTTCATAGCAGTTTAATTTCTAGGTATTAATTCTTAATTCGCCTGCGCCTGATTATATTTAGTAACATATTTCTCCCCTGTACCATCATCATTTCCAATGCTTTCTAGTTATCTTTCTGTTTAACAATACGTTTCCTGGTTAAATATACATCCCCCTGATTGGGAACCTGTGATTCCTGATAGAGTCACTTTGCCATCCACAATTTAATAAATAATTCCCTTTCCACTTTTGCTCATCAGTGTGCACACTCCACTTATTTTTAAGTTTGGTAAGCTATTAGTGTATTTAAACTCCATGCTTGAAAGCAAATACGTAACAATATTTGGGCTTTTTTAAATATTTCCAAATCATTGCTAAAGTATGCTTGATTTTTTGTTGATACAGTTGTGTTATTCAGGAATATTTTTCCACGAGATGTAACCAAACAACTCTAGATTTAGTTAGTATAATATATTTCACATTCACAAAGTGGTTTCCTGAATTCAAAGCTTGTGTGACTATTTCCCTCTTGTTCCTATAGCTGGTTTTAAGGGACAGATGTTTAGGGGTAACATGAGGGGGAACTGCTTTACTCAGAGAGTGGTAGCGGTGTGGAATGAGCTTCCAGTGGAAGTGGTGGAGGCAGGTTCGTTGGTATCATTTAAAAATAAATTGGATAGGCATATGGATGAGAAGGGAATGGAGGGTTATGGTATGAGTGCAGGCAGGTGGAACTAAGGGAAAAAAGTTGTTCGGCACGGACTTGTAGGGCCGAGATGGCCTGTTTCCGTGCTGTAATTGTTATATGGTTATATGGTTAGGTTAAATTATTGAATAATGACACAAAGTGCTGGAATAATTCAGCGGGTCAGGCAGCATCCCTGGAGAGCACGGCGAGCATGACAATAAATTGAATTGAATTGAATTGAATTGAATAAGCGGTGTTTCAGGTTGGAACACTTCTTCAGACATTTTAAATTATTGAAGAAAAAGTTTTTATATAATTTCAGCCTGAAACAAGATTTGTTTTACAAAATAAAACATTATCCAAATATATCTTGTTCAATCGGGAAGTCAACTTTAAAAACTTTATTACCATGTATAAAAATATTAAAATCTACTTGGAGTCATAGAGTGATACAGTGTGGAAACAGGCCCTTCGGCCCAACTTGCCCACACCGGCCAACTGCACTAGTTACACCAGTTACACTAGTCCCACCTGCCTGTGCTTGGTCCATATCCCTCCAAACATGTCCTATTCATGTACCTGTCTAACTGTTTCTTAAATGTTTGGATAGTCCCAGCCTCAACTACCTCCTCTGGCAGCTTGTTTCATACACCCATCATCCTTGGTATGAAAAGACAATATACAGAACCTTTTTTCTGTTTACTTCCACCTGATTTTGGAGCATGTAAACACATGGATGATTAGTGTCTTATGCGATGGAACAATGGAAGAAAATTTAATATTAGTTGAAGAATCACAATCTAGGTGGTCCTAATTGTATAAGAACAGGAATAAACTATTTAGCTTCTTGTAGCTGTTCCACTATTCCACTGAGATCACGAGTAATCTGTAACATAAATCAATGCACTCGTTATCTATTGAACCAATTGGTTAAATACTACCAGATTTATAATTATCAGATTAAGAGTAAGGTCAGGGCCAATTGCGAGCGGTGCGAGGGGGGACGTGAATACAGAGGTCAATGTGTTGTATATGAATGCGCGGAGTATAAGAAAAAAAAGTGGACGAGCTTAAGGCTCAGTTAGAAATTGGCAAGTATGATGTTGTGGGAATTACAGAGACATGGCTGCAAGAGGGCCAGGGCTGGGAACTGAATATCCAAGGGTGTACCTCCTATCAAAAAAGACAGACAGGTGGGCAGAGGGGGTGGGGTAGCTCTGTTGGTGAGGAATTAAATTCAGTCCCTTGCAAGGGGTGACATTGAAACAGGAGATGTGGTCAGTATGGATAGAACTAAGGAATTGTAAGGGTAAAAAGACCCTAATAGGACTTATCTACAGGCCCCCAAACAGTTAAAATTGGCATGTGAGCCTCTTTCTATTGCACTTAGGTCAACCACATTATTCCAGGGCATTAGGAGAGGAAACAGGGAACATCGTGTGTCTCTATACGCCGACGACCTCCTTCGTTATGTGAGCGACCCTACAGCCAGTGGCCCTGCAATTGTGTCCTTGTTAGATCAGTTTGGAACTTTCTCTGGCTATAAACTAAACCTCCAAAAAAGCGAATGCTTTCCCATCAACCTAGCCCTACAGATCCGACAGGAATCCCTGCCCTTTCCCATACCTCAAGAAGGTTTTGTATATCTAGGAATACACATTACCCGCTCTTTCACATCCCTGTTTGCAGCTAACTACATGCCTCAAGTTAGCCAAATGAAGGCTGACTAAAAGATGACATAGTCTACCTCTCACTATGGCTGGGAGAGTGCAGTTGGTGAAGATGACTGTACTTCCCAGATTTCTTTACTTGTTCCAATGTTCATCGGTCTTCTTACCAAGTCATTTTTTTAAACTAAATCTATAACCTCCTTTATATGGGGTAACAAGGTTCCAAGGGTCAATAAGTGCACTCTCCAAAGAGGTCGTGAAGTAGGTGGACTGGGCCTTACTAGCTTTATTCATTATTACTGGCCATCCAATATCCAAAATATATATTAGTCTGGCTCCACCGACCAGATACAGACTGACGTCTGCTTGAGTCACAGTCTTGTTATTCCTCGTCTCTCCCAGCTTTAGTATATTCCTCCCTGCCATTGAAACCCTCTTGATTTACATCCAACCCTGTCGTACTATCCACCATCAAAAGTTTTAATCAATTTTGTTGCCTTTATAAGTTTACATCAGCTTCAGTTCTGGGTCCCAATCACAGTAACCATTTATTCCCCCCCCCCCCCCCCCCTCCACACTTGACTCAACCTTTAGACAGTGGGGTTTGAATGGTCTTATGTGCATTAAGGATTTATACACTAACAACATATTTGATAGTTTTGATAACCTACACAGAAAACATGGCCTTCCACATAATCATTTCTTTAAATATCTTCTGGTCACTTTGCCATGAAAAAATGTCCCTCTTTTCCTGCCTGTCACAGTGTTGGATAAACTCACTTTTACCTTTGCAAATAAAGGACTGATCTCTGTATTATATTCTCAACTGATGTCTTTAGGAGAGCAAAACCTGACCAAAGATAAAACCAGGTGGGAGGACGACCTTGGTATAGATCTATCTGAGGAATGCTGGACAGAAGCACTGAAAATAGTCCATTCCTCGACATCGTGTGCTAGATTGGGGCTCATACAATTCAAAGTTTTACACAGGGTTGATTTAAGCAAAGCCAGGCTTGCTGACATATATCCAAGGACAGATGCTGGCTGTGACAGATGCTCCTTCTCTCCAGCCAATCTAGCTCATGCATTCTGGTCTTGCCCCAAACTTGGTAACTACTGGGCAGTGGTTTTTAAAACCATCAGTGAAGTCCTTGGGATGACAGTGAGACCTTGCCCGCTTGTAGCTGTATTTGGTGTAGCAGATAAAACATTGGGTTTAAACACAACCCAGTCTGATATCATTACATTTACATCACGTTTTAACATGGAATGACCTTATATATTTTCCTGCTTTCCCTTATCAATTATTCTTCAATGTACTTTATTGGGACAAGTGAACATTACTTTTACAGCAAGCAATTAGGAAAGCTGATGGAATGTCAGGCTTTATTACAAGGGCTGTAGGTATAAAAGTTGGGGTATTTTGATGCAACTTTACTGTACTGGTGAGATAGCGCCCGATGAGATTTTTTCTGTGTGTATTGCATTGATAGACCTGTTATGCTGCTGCAAGTAAGAATGTTTTTGTTTTTATTTTTGACAATCAGACATTCTTGACTCTCTGGATTATTGACTCTCGACTTGGAATACAGTTTGATCTCTGTGTTTAAGAAAGGATCGACTTGCATTATAGGTAACACAGCCAAATTTCACTGGATTTATTTCTGGTACCAAGCATTTGATTTGTGGAAAAGTTGTATAGATTGGGCCTCTGCCCATTGGAGTACAGAGGAATGAGAGGCAATCTATTTAAAACCTATAAGATTCTGAAGGGATTGACAGGGTAAATGCCAAGAGACTGCATCCGTGAGTGGGGGGAATATAGCAGGCAGAGTTTCATAATTATTGGTGGAGATGAGGCAATAATCAGATGAGGAGAAATTTCCTCTCTTTAAGTCTTTGGAATTCTCCACTCGACAGAGCTGTGGAAGTGGGGTGAATGAATATATTCAAGGTAAAGTGTAACGGATATTTAAACTACGGTAGTGTCAAGGGTTTGGAGGGAAATCCTTAAAAGACATTTGGACAGGTACACGGATACTAAAGGTTTAGAAGGATTTGGGCCAAACACAGGCAAGAGGGGCTAGTGTAGATGGGGCATTTTGGTCAGCATGGGCAAGTTTGGCTGCAGGGCCTGTTTCCATGCAATATGACCCTGCAATTCTACAAGAGGGAAAGCAGTATTGAGTCCACATTGGATCACCTCTTTTCTTAATGAATGGCAGAGCAGACTCGAGAGGCAGATTGACCTGGTCCTATTTTGCATGCTCTAGTGTCAAATTCCGTAAATCCGGAAAAGGTTCCCAAATATAGGCGCTGCCTAAATAAACCCTATTTTTTATCTAGGCAGGGAGAGAAAGTGAGGAAGTGTAGACTAGTTAGCACATCATCAGCAGGGGAAATTATAGAATTGATTATTAAGTATGTGATAAGAGAGCACTTTCAAATGTGAATGGCATTGGCCAGAGTCAACATGGCTTTATGAAAGGGAAATAATTTTTGATAAATCTCTGAAGAGTTTCTTGAGATTGTAACTAGCAAAATAGGCATTGGTGAAATAATTAATCTATTGGATCTTTGCTAAGTCTTTTGATCGGGTACCACACAACAGATTATTAAAGAAAGTTGAAGCAAATGGCAAAGGGAGGCACAAAGATTTTATGTACTGGTTTGCTTTCAACTAGACTATCGTCTCCAGTTCTACACATCACCTCATAGAAAAATGTGAAGACTTTAGAGAGGAGGCATAGGAGAATTACTAGGGTACACAAAATTGCTGGAGAAACTCAGCGGGTGCAGCAGCATCTATGGAGCGAAGGAAATAGGCGACGTTTCGGGCCGAAACCCTTCTTCAGAATTACTAGAATTACTAGAATGGTTCTACTTTTTTCTAAGGTAGACAAAAATGCTGGAGAAACTCAGCGGGTGAGGCAGCATCTATGGAGCGAAGGAATAGGTGACGTTTCGGGTCGAGAACCCTTCAGTCTGAAGAAGGGTCTCAACCCGAAACATCACCTATTCCTTCACTCCGTAGATGCTGCCTCACCCGCTGAATTTCTCCAGCATTTTTGTCTCCCTTCAATTTTTCAGCATCTGCAGTTCTTTCCTAAACACTACTATTTTCTATTATTATTTTTGTAGATAGACTGGTTGTTGTGCTTGAAACACAGGAGGTGGAAAGTGGATGTGTTAATGAGGCTTGGAGGGTCTATACAGCACAGATTCAATTAGTTCCCATTGTGAGAAAGGGTCAAGAACAAGAAGAGCTAGACCAAAGATCCTATAGCGGAGCTAGACTATAAGAAATTCAAACTGAATCAGAAGAGACATGAGGGAAAAATCTCTGAACTGTCAGGGAAAGCACTGCTGAGACTAATGGGGGTAGATTCAAATGTGTTATTCAAAAAAAGGAACTTAATGACATTTTAAGTGGAAAATAAAAACATGGTTATAGGGATTGCACAAAGGAGTGGGACTGTCTGGATTGTGAGGCAGCAAGCAGTCAATGGGCTAAATAACACCATTTTAGGCTGTACCGATTCTGTGATCATCAGTAGTTAACAAATCTACTAGGCAGCATTATGGCGCAGCGACAGAGTTGCTGCCTTACAGCGCTTGCCGGTGACGCGGGTTCGATCCCGACTACGGTTGCTGTCTGTACGTAGTTTGTACGCCCTCCCTGTGACCACGTGGGTTTTCTCCGAGATCTTCGGTTTCCTCTCACACTCCAAAGGCGTACAGGTTTGTAGATTAATTGGCTTGGGTTTGTATACTTGGTATAAGTGTAAATTGTCCCTAGTATGTATAGGATAGTGCTAATGTGCAGGGATCGCTTGTCAGCGATGGACTCGGTGGGCCGAAGGGCTTGTTTCCGCGCTGTATCTCTAAACTAAACCTGATATAGTATGGTTGCAATCTAACTAAGACTTGCCTTTTTTTTTGCCTCCACACTGTCATTTTCACACCACTTTCAATCTTAACTTATTTTCTTTACATTTCCTCGCGATTGCACATGGGTGCCAACCTTAATCTGATGATCACCTCTAAGTGCCCTTGGGAATTGCACAAACTCCAATAAGAAACTTCAGCACCGTATCGATGGAATTATTTCTTTTTAGCACGTTTAAGTTTAAAATTTATTATTGCCATAAGTGCCGAGGGGCAGATCAGATCATACTATACATGAATCCAATCAAGTCAAATTCAAGTGCAATGGATCAGGAAAAGGGGAAGATACAGAGTGCGGATATAGTCCTCAGCATTGCACAGCCGTCAGTAAACCCTTGAATTATAGTGTCTGTGAAATGTTGATATTCTGTTTACAAATGCATTAAATCCAAGCTAAAGATAACTGAACACCCAACAGATCCTTATGCTTAAGAGCAGCACAGTGGAATTGCCAAAGCTAACTTCCCACCTATGCAAAAGTGAATTTGCTTTATCCCTGTGTGTCATTTACTTGTCATTGTTTTATTGATACAATGGAGAATTTTGCATTCATTCTCTTACTAATATATTTCTGAGGCAAATATGACATCAAATATGACATATGAGATCAGTCTGAAGAAGGGTCTCGACCCGAAACGTCACCCATACCTCCCCCATCGACTCCATCCATGGACCCTGACAGTCTTTTCAGGTGAGACGGAGGTTCACACACCTCCTCCAACCTTAACTACTGTATCCACTGATCCAGGTGTGGACTCCTGTATTGGCAAGACCAAGCACAGGCTCGGCGATCGTTTCGCTGATTACCTCTGCTCAGTCTGCCTAAACCTATCTGATCTCCCAGTTGCTCAACACTTTAACTCCCCCTCCCATTCACACACTGACCTTTCTTGCCTGGGCCTCTTCCATTGTCAGAATGAGGCCCAGCATAAATTGGAGAAACAGCACCTCATACTGTATTTCAATTGGGTAGCTTGCACCCCAGCGGTATGAACATTGACTTCTCTAACTTCAAATAGACCTTGCTTTCCCTCTCTCTCCATCTCCTCCCTCTTCCCAGTTCTCCAACAAGTCGTACTGTATCCAACTACTTTGTATCTCTGTACCGCCCATTCCCCTAACATCAGTCTGAAGAAGGGTCTCAACCCGAAACGTCACCCATTCCTTCTCTCCAGAGATGCTGCCTGTCCCACTGAGTTACTCCAGCATTTTGTGTCTATTTTCAATTTAAATCAGCATCTGCAGTTCTTTCCTACACAGGACATCAAAGCTAGTGGATGTGGAGACATTTAGTTATTTATTTAGTTTATTTATTGTCACAGTGTAAAGTTTTTTGTTGAGTGCTATCCAGCACGTTTACAGTTATATACGTACACAGTTGTACTTCACAGAAACAGATCCTTTGGTCACCACACGCATGCACATGTATACTCATTTATGATGCCATTTTAAGTTTTAGGAATACTATCTGTTATTCCAGTCGAGATAACAATGTCAAGGAATGAACAAGAGGGCTGGACGCAATTAAATATTTTCAATTGTATTTTTTTTTATTTTGCAGAAATGGAAGATCAGTCAAACAAAAATCCGTGTAATCTCCACTTGCTTGTTCATACTGTTTGGATGTGTGTTGTTTGTGGTTATCCCTGCTATGATATTTAAACACATTGAAGGTTGGACAGCTATGGAGTCCATCTATTTTGCAGTGATCACTTTGACAACAATTGGATTTGGTGATTATGTGGCAGGTAAGAATTATTTGAAGTAATAAGTAAGTGCCAAAGGGAATCTAAGGGTCTGGCAAATGTCACGCGTCCCAACACACAATGTAAAAAATTGTACTTGTCCAGTGGAGTGATATTTTCTGTTCCCACATTAAGGCCAGCATAGTCTTCACTCCCACCTCTGGGAAACCTCTGTGTGACTAAGCGACATGGAACATTATGGTGGCAGGTGGCGTTCATGGGGGAAGATGACAAATGGAGATACAGGTCTCCTTTTTTGTCTTCTAACAGACATAATTTTTGAGAGACTTGAAAATGTCTCTTGCAGTAGAAATATGCAGGTTGCAGATATTGCAGCTAGTTGTGGTAAGGTAAGGGCCTGTCCCACTTGGCCGTCATTTGCGCCTCATTTATGCGTCATATGTAAAATAGGTCGACGCGTTGTGACGCACGGGTAGCGTGTGGGTAGCGCGTGACGGGCGCATGGAGAGATGTGGAGAGGTGTGGAGTGTGTATCGCGCGGCACTCCAGGATTTCGTGCCTAACGAAATCCTCGCACGCCACCTGCGTGACGTATCGCGCACGCACGCTGACGCATTGGCGTCGCAGACTGCGTCCCGACATCTCACGTGTATCGCGTGGTGACGTATGGTTACATCACCGTGCGTAACCATGCATCGCCGTGCGCTGCAGGGTATTCTAATGACGTCACGCGCACCAGACGGCATAATGACGCGTGATTTGTGAGCGACGTCGCGCGCAACGTTGCGTCAACCTATTTTACATATGAGGCGTAAATGAGGCGCAAATAACGGCCAAGTGGGACAGGCCCTGTAGGGTGTCGTCCTGATCTTGCAACCTACCTCATTGCGGACGCTTGACATTTTCTCTGCAATTGCAATATTACAATGTTGTCAAACTATATTCTGCACTCTGGTATTTTCCTCGGTGTATCACTTGTTGTAATTGTGTACAGCTCCTTCCCCATTGTTATCAGACTACTGAAAGGTTCCTCGTAAGCTAAGAGCATAGTCCCAGTCTCCCATACTACCTCATTGTGACCTTTTGTTCTTTTTAAATCTGGATTTTCTCTGTAGTCGAAACGCTATAACACTGGCGTTTACATTTTATCAGTTGCTTCCCTCAATAAATGTATTGGAGGTGAACTCGCTTCCAATTCTCAGCATACGTCTTTAATTAACATGCATCCTTAATGTTGCTGCTTGCCCCTAACTACACAAAATATTTCATTACCTTCCATCCCATCCCTTGGCTCTCAAGTTGCACAATTTCAGATATTATTAAAATCCTTAATAAAAACCCTTTGAATATTCCCTTCATTTTACAGTTCTATATAACATGGTATTATACTTTCTTCTGAGCTTGTGAAGTTGAAAACTCTTACGGTCCCCAATCCATAATCAATTGGGATACTGTGAAAAGTAGAATCAATATTAGCAATGTGATATTTCTAATTGCCCTCTCTAAGAAAGCCAATCAATTTAGTGCCAATTAGCATCATGTTAGGTCTTGGACTAGGCATTGAATTTAGGCTAGGCAAATATATAAGTCTCAGTGCTCGCATCAACCATTACTATAAACCTTTGAGGCCAATACAATGCTGCAATTTTCCTCAGACCAACAATTGAAGTGTTATTGCAGCTTTTACTCACCCAGCCTGAATAAAATGACCCATATTGCAAACTCTCATTTGCAAAAGTGTTTTTGAGCCAATGTTCTCTTTTCTGTTGTTTTGTTGCATTCTAAATAACATTTGTAGGCTACAGTTCTATTTGAACTTGAATTACATTGATTCTTTTAATATTGTTTAGGAGAGAGTCCAGATAAAGAATACCTCGACTGGTACAAACCTGCCGTGTGGTTCTGGATCCTGGTAGGACTTGCCTACTTTGCCGCAGTGCTAAGTATGATTGGAGATTGGCTTCATGTCATATCAAAAAAGACACAGGAAGAGGTGGGTTATTTGAAATGCTCTACCATATTCTGCTAATGCCATTATCATTATTAAGGCAAAAGTAAAAACTTCATTTCCAATAAAATCACATAGTGCTGATTTACATAAAAACATAGAAACATAGAAAATAGGTGCAGGAGTAGGCCATTCGGCCCTTCGAGCCTGCACCGCCATTCAATATGATCATGGCTGATCATCCAACTCAGTATCCTGTACCTGCCTTCTCTCCATACCCCCTGATCCCTTTAGCCACAAGGGCCACATCTAACTCCCTCTTAAATATAGCCAATGAACTGGCCTCACCTACCTTCTGTGGCAGAGAATTCCAGAGATTCACCACTCTCTGTGTGAAAAATGTTTTCCTCATCTCGGTCCTAAAAGAATTCCCCCTTATCCTTAAACTGTGACCTCTTGTTCTGGACTTCCCCAACATCGGGAACAATCTTCCTGCATCTAGCCTGTCCAACCCCTTTAGAATTTTGTAAGTTTCTATAAGATCCCCCCTCAATCTTCTAAATTCTAACGAGTACAAGCCGAGTCTATCCAGTCTTTCTTCATATGAAAGTCCTGACATCCCAGGAATCAGTCTGGTGAACCTTCTCTGTACTCCCTCTATGGCAATAATGTCTTTCCTCAGATTAGGAGACCAAAATTGTACGCAATACTCCAGGTGTGGTCCCTGTACAACTGCAGTAGAACCTCCCTGCTCCTATACTCAAATCCTTTGCTATGAAAAACAATATTATTTTATACAAATCCATTCAATGATCTTGTCACGTATGTTTTTAAAAACTCCCTGTAGCAGCAATAACAAAACATAAAAATATGTCTTACTTTAATCTTCCTTTTGTTCGAATATTGTTATGATGATATATGGTGGGAGTTGCCTAAATCGTGTTCACTTCATTCAGATGGAAATTGCAAAAAGACATGCTATTAATTTTACGTTCTTCTTATTAAACTAATCCATTTATAGCACGAGCATGTTAGAAAGAAAGAACGGTATAGGGCTGTTTGTCAACGGTTTGTTTTTCCGTGGCTGAGTACAGATACACAAATGCTTAACACCAAGAAATTCAACCAAAATGGAAGTGCTTCTTTTAATGTACACAGAAAAATTGTTATGTGGAATTTCCTGCTGTGTGCAGAATTTGAAGCTGTTTGGGGCACAGTGCAAAGGAAATGAAGTATAATAGAAGAAATAATTAAAATCGACGCATGCTCATGTGGAGCAGAGATAACATTATAGATTATTTGGTTCATACAGGCTATTCCCACCTTGTAATTCATTGGGTGTTCAAGGTGTAATTAAATCTTTCATTCGAAATACAGCCTTGATCTTTTAATTGGATCTCATGAATGCTGCAAGTGTTTCGAACACCTATGAATTGATTCTCACTATTCAAGCAACAGTCCTCTGATTTGCTTATTATTGACTTAAGCAGAGCATAAGAAGCTGCTCATCGGATGTTTGTTGGATAATTTCACTTTGTGTTTCTATTACACTGAACCCTCCGCAGTAGCTTAGTTGGAATTTGTGGTTACGGGATATCTAACATCGGTGACCATTCGCTCCAACAGATTCATGCAAGCTCCTAACAAAGTTCTATTCCCTGTCTTCTGTGTTCTTGCACCTGCAACTTATTGTCTTTCAGATGTCCATCCGTACCCCTTTTGATTCTCTCATGACTCTCACATTACCGTAGTCAATTAACCTGTCGGATGCAGACGGAAAGACTTTTACTTTCTGAGTGGTGAAAAGAAGGAATTAAATATTTAACATATATATAGCATTAAGATGCGCCAAATAATGTTTTGTTTTGCTATGTTGTATTACGGATAAAAATCACAGCCTAATTGCAGAAGGCATGATTCACATATGGCAACCATGAAAGAGAGCCAGACATTGTCAATAATCAAAGGGATAATTGTGGCCTTTCAATAGCGCTCTTCAAAATCTCTAATTCCATCCAAAGTGGGTCAATGTCATATTTCCTCTGAAATACAGCAATTACAACAGAGCAGTAATGCAGTAAAATAGCTGCTTATGTTAAAGTGTGGGGCTTGAAAAGTACAATTCAGACTAGGAAGTAAAGTGATCAATAATTAAGGCAGACAAAATGAGTAAGAAGGAACTGCAGATGCTGGTTTACACAGAAGAAAGCCACAAAATACAGGAGTAACTCAGCTGGACAAGCAGCATCTCTAGAGAGCAGGAATGGTTGAAGTTTTGGGTTGAGACCCTTCTTCAGGCAAGAGAGAGCTGGGAGAAGTCATTAAGTCCTGATTCTTATAGATCATAGATTCTACAGATTGACTGCTTAAATTCACCTCTGTCAATGCATCTTGGCATTCGCCTGAAAGAAAACACAGACTCCAGTTCGAAGAAGGGTCCCAATCTGAAATGTTGCCTGTCTATTCTTTCCACAAATGTTATCTGACTCGCTGAGTTTTTTCAGCACTTTTTGTTTTGCTCAAGATTCCAGCGTCTGCAGATACTTGTGTCTCCAATTTGTTGGAAGGGTTTCCTTCATGTCTGGAATCTCGAAACTCACAGAGAGGTTCCATGGGGTAAATACTTATTTCAGAATAACACAGGGCCTGGGAGGAGCAAGAGTGCTTCAGCGGTGCCTTAAGAATAGTTTCATCCTCAGCATAGCCTGCCCAACATCCTTTTCTCGCCACTCCATCATCAATCACCACTCTCACTTTCTCCCCAATTGTTGGACACCCTCCACTCTGACTGTTCAATATTAAGGAACACTTCTTTAGGATCTCCATCTGTAGCTTAACAGTGAATTTCATGGCGTTCCCAGTTCCTCCTATATGTTTCCTCCTGAAAGTTGGTGGAAATCAAATGCTATCCTTAATTTCTTGGCCTGTGGCCATTTTAGACCCCTGATCGTCTCATTAACCAGTACACCAGAGAAATCGAAGCAAGGATCTTAAATGTGAGTGGATTTCACACTTGACCTGATGCCTATTCTTTAAAAAAAATGTAACATTTGAGAATGGCATCTTGACTTTAAATGTCACTCTTAAAGTAACGTCAGCATTTCCACAAATTCCCACATGATCTGTGACAAGAGCAGTCATTTTTTAAAATTTTAATTACATTTATTCCTCAAGTACAGTGTATTTCTGTTACATTTTTTGGTGTTTGTCATACAAAACATAACATGACATTTAAAAGTAGTCTTCAATCAATCTGGCATCTCTCTCTGCTAAGTGGTGGAATAATTGCCTAGGGCACTTTGTCATCTTCGCCTATCATTTTATCATGATAGGTTGTCCGTTTCTTATTCTTTCATCACCTATTTCTATGTGTCCATATTACATAAAGTTATAGGATTTTGTTGATTTGCCTATCAGTTGCTAAGGAAGGATAAGAACAAGACAGTTAATCTACTTCAGTGTCAGTGGAGCGTCAATTATTTAAATGTTATGCAAAATATTAGTATTCATCACGTATTGCATAGTGATAAATTTGAATTAATTATCTGAGTTTTTGGGCAGAAATAAAACAATGGAATGATAGCGTACGGTTCAAAATATTGAAGACAAACATTTTACTGATATATTGTGAAATGCATACAATTAATAAATTAGATTGCAGCATAAATCTTCATTAGATGCTCTTTGTATTTTTGTAATTAAACTGAATTCCTTGTTCAGTTCTTCAGTGCATTTGCACGTCAAATCATTAAAATCACTTTGCAGAATAAAGCCCCTTGTCTCTTCTCACCCCCACCCCTTATGGCTGGGGTAAAGCCTTCAATTTCCCATTTCATAATAGTTTTATCATATTAATTTGATTTTTTTCAAAGACATTTTATTCCTCAGCCGCAATAACTGTACTCAAAGTTCTTCATGCTTCAGTAATTATTTTATGGAAATATTTGTTTTGATCTCCACTGTCAGGTAGAACTATAATGGAATTGTAGATCTTTTTTATAGTGTTCTGGTATTGAACTGTGGTGTACAGTTGAGAATGAAATGTGGTTGGGATTCAATCTCTGTGGTTCTCTGTATGCACACAGTAGTGCTGATAGTCTCTGAATGGCACTCAACTGATTTATGAGCACCTCATATTTCGCTTTACAATCCAGCATAGTTTACAATCGAGTGGCATCAATGTGATTTCCTTAATTTCAAGATACCCTTGCATTCCCTCGCTCTACCTCTCTGCCACAACCTTGTTGTCCTACTAGTTTCACTGATGTCCTGCTTAGTTTGACTGTTTGTATCTACTCATTATCACCTTCTACACAGCCAACAATTGACCATTGTGGGCTCTACATTTCCTTGATCATTATTGCTGGCTTTAATATATCATGTTCATACCTTTCATTCATTTTTCTTTGTACCTTTTTATATCTCTAGTTTTCCTCCCCCCTGACTCTCAGTCTGAAGAAGGGGCTCGACCCGAAACATCACCTATTCCTTTTCTCCAGAGATGCTGCCTGACCCGCTGATTTACTCCAGCATCTTGTGTCTATCTACTTTTGTACAGTGCAGGTCACACTATGATAATCATGTGTGAATACTAGGAGCAAGCCCTCCTCTCTGGAGCTCACTTGAATCATCCTAGGAGCTTCAATGTCTCTGGAGATTTCTTACTTTCGTGATCATGAACCTGTGGGTCTGCAGATGTGACCCCGGCCAAAAGCGTGGAAGTATAATGGAGGAGGGGAAGAGAGCAACTAGTCGGGAGAGCCTGTTTCTAGAGGGCTGTTCTTGCCTTAACATGTTCTCCAGAGATTTGAACAAATTCTCCTTCACCTGTCCTTGGGAGACTTTAAAGATCACTCCTAACAGGCAGCATCTGTAGTCAGAATTAAATCCGCGTCTCTGGTGCTGTAAGGCAGCAACTCTACTGCTGCAGCCCTATGGCACTGCTAAGGTTGAAGGAATAAGTGATGTAAGACTGTTGAAGTAGGTGATGTAAGGTTATGTAAGTGGATTATTTAAGGCTATTCTGAAATGGTATTACTATTGAATTTTCACACAGAGAGTGGGAGTATGGAACAAGCTGCAGGAGGAGGTAGTTGAGGCAGGTGGTATTGTGACGTTTAGGAAGCATTTGGACAGGTGCATGGATAGGATTGATTTAGAGTGATGTGGGCCAAATGCAGGCTGGTGGGACTCGTGCATATGGGACATGTTGATCGTTGTGGGCAAATTGGGATGAAGGACCTGTTTCCACTCTAATGAGGATCTTTCCCCATGAATGTCTCGCAGAATGCCTGGTCTGAGCATATCTCACTATTGGTGCAACAGTGTCCCACAAGATATGCCATAATTTCCAGCATTGGGTGGATTCATTGGACCATCTCCATCTAAGCATTGGCAGGAAGGTTTGAGCTATTGCAAAGGATTCTTGAAAGAGCTTGTAATTAAGTGCAGTATGGGAAGAGAATGTTTACCACCCCATAAGCACTCAATTCCTTCAACTAACAACATTGAGTCAAACAGGTGCAGGCCCCATTTTGAATTTGTGCAAAATTGAATTTCTCGACTGCGAGTAGAAAAGAAACATTGTTAAGGTAATATATGTTTGTTTTGATTCTAGGTTGGAGAGATGAGAGCTCATGCTGCTGAATGGACAGCCACAGTCACTGCAGATTTAAAGGAGACACGCAGAAGATTGAGTGTGGATATTTATGACAAGTTTCAAAGGGCTGCATCCATCAAAAGAAAACTGTCCTCGGAGCTGGGGGGACAACAAATGCAAGAATTAACTCCCAGCAAGAGAACATTGTCTGTTAATCTAACTGATGGAATGGATACATTGCCTACTTTGACCAAAAATGGTGGTCTTTATCTTAATGGATTGAGTTCACAGTTTTCTAATGAAGATATCTCAGTTATTGAAGACATCAACCAACAAGCATGAACAATAATTAACAAATGAACAGTATTTGAAACCAAATAAAAACAATTTTTTTGAAGGTCAAAAGACAATTTCCCTCAGAGAAATCATCATCAGATAAAACCTTTATTAAAATCATTAGGTTGAAAGTTGACGGTGCTGTGAAAGAATGTAGTTTGGAGTTCATTCACTTCAAAATGTATATTTGACCCAACTTCAATTTTGATCTGTAAATTGCTTTATACCAACGGATATTTCTAATCACTGCCTTAACTTTTGGCAGATGCAGACCTTGGCATGTATGTGCTTTCAATGTCTGTACAGTTTATCTGGTTTATTGTTGTTTTCTACTCACAGAAGATTGTAGAGGAAACATCTGAAGAATCTGGGTCGAACCTGAGCTTCAAGAACATCAAAACAACAACCTACGTTTAGATAGACTGCAGTTACAAGTGTTTCTCTAAGAGTCTTTGATAAATAAAGTAAATCATATGGATACCTTTTAAGATTTGCACATTGCATATTTACAAGGGAACTTTCAGCAAAGTATTGACATTTACTAAAAAATCCAGGATGAAGTCCAGCATATTCAGAATTAATTTTATAATGGCTTATTGGTTTTGCTAAGAAAAGTTAAATTAGAAAATGTATTATTTCACAATATTTTAACATTTAAAATATAATTATGCATAATGTTTATTGAATTTACTATAAAGAATGAATTTAATATTTATCTGTTTGACATCTATGGTATGCTATTATATCTCACCAAATCATTTTTTCTCACATCATTTCTTAGTTGTCTTACATATCAAGGTATTATTTTCACAGATCTTATACTATAGGGTAAAGGTAGTTGTTGGTTATGGATATTAAAATTTTTCCTGAAAAGCATTTCACAAAACAATAGATATTGACAAAAACTTACATTAAGACTATTCCCTGTTTATATACTTTTTTAAATTCACTTGACAAAATCTAAATTGTTTGGGAACAAGTTGCATGTTTTAATAATGCTCACATAGTTCATGGGAGAGAAAATTATTCCTGTGTGCTATGTGTTATATATGATCTTGTCATGAGTTTTCTTCCATGGGGAAGATCAAGTCCAACAAAAAGGAGAACATGTTACTTCTAATCTCCAGGACTGGATGAGCACAAGTAAGTTAAGTAAGTAAGTTTATTGGCCAAGTATTCACATACAAGGAATTTGCCTTGGTGCTCCGCCCACAAGTAACAACATGACATACAGTGGCAGTTACGAATGACTCAGAAAACACTAAACATTCATAATAATAAAATATTCATGTTAAAACACCATTGATCAAGCATGTGAACCAACAAAATACCAGATCAAAAGGAGGCTACAGATTTTTGGCTGTTGAGTAGAGCAACTACTCGTGGATAAAAACTGTTTTTATGTCTGGCAGCTTTGACAGTCCGGAGTCGCATTCCAGAGGGAAGTGATTCAAAGAGTTTGTGGCCAAGGTGAGAGGGGTCAGAGATGATCTTGCCCGCTCGCTTCCTGGCCCTTGCAGTGTGCAGTTCATCAATGGAGGGAAGGTTGCAGCCAATAACCTTCTCTGCTGATCAGACGATTCGCTGCAGCCTCCGGGTGTCATGCTTGGTGGCTGAGCCAAACCAGACCATGATGGAGAAGGTGAGAACAGACTCTACGATGGCCGTGTAGAATTGGACCATAATTGCCTGTGGCAGATTGTGCTTCCTCAGCTGTCGTAGGAAGTACATCCTCTGTTGTGCCTTTTTGACTGTGGAGTCGATGGTAGCCCCCCACTTAAGGTCCTTGGAGATGATGGTTCCCGGGAACTTAAAAGACTCCACAGATGTGACTGTGGTGTTGTTGATGGTGAGTGAGGTGAGGGGAGGGGGAGCTCTCCTTAGGTCTACAATCAATTCCACTGTCTTAAGAGCATTGAGCTCTAGGTTGTTGCTACGGCACCAGGACGCCAGCTGTGTCACTTCCTGTCTGTAGGCAGGTTCCTCCCCATCCTGGATCAGTCCAATCAGGATTGTATTATCCGCAAAATTGAGAAGCTTGAGAGAGGAGTCAGTGGAGGTGCAGCCATTGGTGTAGTGAGAGAGAGGATGCTCCTATGCTGAGTGTTTGCGGGTCTGAGATGTGCTTCCCCAGCCTCACATGCTGATTCCTGTCTGTCAGGAAGTTGGTGATCCACTGGCAGAGGGGTTCAGGCACAGTCAACTCAGAAAGTTTGGAGTGTGGTAGCTCTGGCACAATGATGTTGAATGCAGAGCTAAAATCAACAAACAGGATCCTCGCATATGTCCCCTGGTGGTCTAGGTGCTGTAGGATGAAGTGCGGGCCCTTGGTTGACTGCATCATCCACAGATCTATCGGCCCGATATGCAAACGGAAGAGGGTCCAGCAGGGAGTTTGTGATATTTTTCAGCTTGGCCAGCACAAGCCTTTCGAGTGTCTTCATGACTACAGAGGTCAGCGCAACAAGCCTGTAGTCATGAAGACAAGTAATCCTTGGCATTTTGGGTACAGGGACAATAGTGAAGACTTTGAAGCAGGCAGGGACGGTACATATTTGCAGGGACTGGTTAAAAATGTCTGTATAGACCGGTGCCAGTTGTTCGGCACAGAGCTTGAGAGTAGAGGGGGAAACATTGTCAGGTCCTGGAGATTACCAGCTCTTTTGTCCTCTGAAAAGTATCTCCAAACCTCCTCTATGTTTACTGTTGATATTGGATAAGTTATGTTGTGCAGCACAGAGGGTGTGGGTGATTGGATGAATTCGATGAAAATTGGATGAAAGTAACAATTCCAATCCACCCACAGTCTGAAGCAAACTGATTATAATGTAAAGGAAAGAACTTTGGTCTGAAGAAGGGTCTCGACCTGAATCGCCACCCATTTCTTCTCTCCCGAGATGCTGCCTGTCCTGCTGAGTTACTCCAGCATTTTGTGTCTACCTTTGATTATAATGTAAGATGGTCTTGAGGCAGAAAACCAAATGGCTACCAGTGTCACGACAAGTTGGGCAACCAATCATGCAGGTCATGGATGGGGAGCCAATATACTCACAAGAGACAGGCCAGAGGGCAGATAACTAGTTTGCACACTGGAGGCTATTAATCTCCTGAATTGCACACAATCACCAAACCTCGTGTCAATATATTTTTTCCATGCCACAAATTCCACCTCATTCTCAACGATCCATCATTCTCCACTATCTCTCCATCTCAAGCGCTTTCTCTCATCTCCTCTTCTACTATAAGATCTCACCTCTATTCCAATCCTTAATTGCCCAATTGCCCCAATCCTCAACCATGGTCTCTCCAAATAAACCATTACCTCGAATCTTCTACAAAGATCAAAATATTTAATCTCCCAGGTCTTGCTGACTGATTATGTTTCCTTCCTTACTGCTCCTTGGCTGTGGCATAAACAATCTTTCCCAACAAGCAGAAAGTCTGTCCAACAGATTGCGAGTTGACTGTGCAATTTCACAAACATCTTTCAATTTCAAAGTTTGTCTCCGAAAAGAGTATTGCTACCCCCCTTCTCCTCTTCTCCTTCTCAACTACAACCTCAATCAAGAAAGTGAATGGTGTTGGTATTGAGAATGACCTGGGTGCCATTAGTCATCTGAAAGTTTATGTGCAACAAGCAATTAAAAAAGCAGTTTGCATGTTGACCTTTAATACAAGGGAGAGTGATACAAGATCAAATATACTGAGATTGTATGAACACCCAAAGAGACTACATCTGAAATATTTTATGTAGGAAGGAACTGCAGATCCTGATTTGCAACGAAGATAGGCGCAATATGCAGCCTCAGCGGAACAGGCAGCATCTCTGAATAGAAGGAATGGGTGATGTTTTGGGCAGAGACCCTTCTTCAGTCTTCAGTTACACCAGCATTCTGTGTCTATCCTGAAATATTTTATACAGGTTTGCTCTAACATATACATTTTATAAAATGAGTGCAGATGGATTTTGGGGATTGTTACATACACTGCCAGTCATCCGAATGGTAGATGAACCCATGCCACTTGGAATTATGCTATGCCTTATTTTCAGGCTACAATAACCCACAGGTTTTCTTCGTTATGTAAGATGTTTCAGTTCCATTTTTATGCTTTATTCCACAAATGTAATAATTTCCTAGTCTTTTTACAAACCATGTTTCTCGGGGTATCTAAATCTAAATTGTATTAGTTATTTAAGTTATGACATCGGATGGAAGCTGCATACCAAATCTCGTTGCACTTATGTGCTATGACAATAACATATTATTATTATTATTAATCACATTCACCACATTATCATGAGACTTGTTAGAACCCTTAATATCCAACCCTGAGCAACGATGCAATGGAATTCCAATTTCTTTGACCATCTACTGATTTGTAAGGATCGTGAATTTTGGAAATCTGTATCTATTTTCAATGTAGGCACATGGGAGGCACTGAAGAAAAGTTTGCATCCATACGGTTCTCAGTCCCTTGCAAGTGGAATAATGCGTATAAGGTAACAAAAGTAAATGCAATTAAAAGTCACATTCACAACCAAAGAATGAGTAGTGAAGTTCAATAGAACCATAGAAGAGGTACTGTAGGGTTGCTGCACAACTTGGTTGGGGAACAGCTCTGCCCAAGACCACGAGAAATTGTGGAAAGCTGTAATGTAGTCCAGACCATCACACAGACCAGACACTACTTCATGCTGCCTCACAAAGCAGCCAACATAATCAAAGACTTGTCCAGCCCCAGTCATTCATTCTTCTGCCTGCCCCAAATGGCAGAAAGAAAGAAGTTTGAAAGCACACACACCACCAGACTCAGGAATAGCTTCTTCCTCTCTGTTATGAGGCTTATGAATGGCCTTTCCATAAGCTAGGGTGATTCACCTCTATTGTAGCCTTTGGACTTTGTCGATTGAACTGATGTACTACAATGCTGGGAACTATATTCTGCACCCTGTATCTTCCTCTTTGCCCAACATATTTTACTTGAGTTTAATTTGATTGTATTTATCTGTAGTATTATCTGATCTGATTGGATAGCATACAAAACAATACTTTTCATTGTGCCTTGGTACACATGACAATAATAAACCTAAAATCTAAAATATATCAGTTTGCAGGATATATCATTTGAAAGTTAATTGCTTAATACACAAACATTTAAAATAAAGTTCTTCAAGTACTGAACATAGAGTACCAATAGTCTGGGAAGTTGTGCATATCGTTAACTTTATTTTCATTTAATATTGAAATATTTTCTAATTTCTTCAGGTCAGAAAACATTGGGACATTGTGTTCCAAAATAACTGAAATATTTTTTGTTTATGTTAGGATTGAAGTTCATCCTCAACTGCTAAACACTAAAGATGATAATAATCTGTTTCCAATATAATTTAATTGAATTTCAAAAAAGAATTTCAAAAAAGCCTACTATTCACTCAGGTTTCTGCAAATGGAAGAGACAGGAATAATATTTAACATGGTATTTGTGTTGTATTCTAGTTTTCAGCAACAACTTAACTCATGAAATTTGTTAGAAAGTAAAAGGTGTTTGACAAAACCTTTCTTCTGATGGTTGAAACCAGTGGCTCTGATAAATTTGGAAGCGCCATTGCGACCATTGTGTTAACATATTTGTTCCAAACCCAGGAATAACAAGACCAAACACATTTATGTAACAGATTTAAAAGCAAAGGTTTTCATAGGTGCAATCAAAGAAGAATAGGTGGGGAGCTGAAATAGTAAATGGGTGATCATGGAGATCTTCGGAATCCACCATTGACACATATTATTCTGTTTTGCTTTTAATTGGGCAATTGTATTCCTACTCTCTGCAAATAAGTATAACACGTCATTAATTCAAGGGAGCGGACAAGCAGACATTCAGGACCTCATCAGTATCAACTTTGCCTGCCTGGTAGAGAAGACAGCTATTGGAATTTATTTAAATTTTCAATGTATTTTTGGTAAATTGCATCCAACAAATTGGACTATTCTGCTTAAATGGGCTATCATTTGATGCTCTTCCAACCAACACACTGATCTGCACTGTAAGATTCATCCCAATAGATCACATTCTTCTTATCGAGTCCACACACAAGATTAGAAGTAGTTCAGCCAATGCTTCTTGTGCGTGAGGGTGGAAAGATTGGTGGAAACGTGAATGCTCTTTCCTTGACCCCTATGGATTCCATTAATTGGTGTGAAATTGATAAGGCCCAATGTCATCAATGAACAAATATATTGTGGAGCAGCACATTTTTTGCAGACTAGGTTTGATTTTACGATATAAAGGTTAATTATGTAGTTCATTTTACAGTGAACTGAAATGTATGTAACACGATCAATATTTATCTTAAGTGATTTGTGTTGTAATTATAAACCGTTGAGCTGGTATATTTAAACTGGCCTTTCATTTGAAAAATTGGTTAAATATAAGCATGAAATAAAATATTAAATTAATTTTCTGAGAATTATAGTTCATTCTTTCATCAAGGGAGGATTCCATTTCAGTTTTTGGGTCAAAATGATCCAACATTTAATGTTTAATCAGCATTAACATTATTATAAATTGTAAACTGATGTCATCACTTGGTGTGAAATATTGTTTTGATATATTGATTATGGAAAAATAGGGATACTTTCATTTTCAACTATTTAAAGATGCATTGTTAATAGTTGACTGTCTTTCATCCTCAAGCTTTTAAGTTTATGGTACTTGAACCATTTTCATTATGTATGACTTATTTGGTGTAGTATACCTGAATGATCAATGGCTGTTTAGATTTAATCTCAAAATGTTTTCATTCTCTGCCCTTCAGGATTAAACAAAACCACTTTGAACTAACAGGCAATGACTGGTTAAGTTGCTTTCTTTAATGTTTCCTTCACTCCCAATCATTATTCGAAATATGAAACTCTGATCTGGTTACACTGCATAAGTTTAGTTTAGAGATACAGCGCAGAAACAGGCCCTTCGGCCCATCGAGTCCACGCCGACCAGCGATCCCCGTACACTAATACTATCCTACACACGAGGGACAATTTTTGCCAAAGCCAATTAACCTACAAACCTGTATGACTTTGGAGTGTGGGAGAAAACTGGAGCACCCAGAGAAAATCCACGCAGGACACGGAGAATGTACAAACTCACGGGGTGAACACACAAACAAACAAATAAAATGATATCAAAATCTATTAGAAAACTGTAGCTAGATGAAGAGAATTTGTGGATCGTTGTTTTGACCAAGAACAAATGCAGGAGAGATAGAAACTTAAGCCAATAAAAGTGACTAGAACTTGTGTGAAGATAGAAATAGATACTGTAGCTTCCAGGTTGAGGCCCCAAAATAACTCATAACAGAGAAGTTTTATTCCAACTTCCTTGAATTAGACTCCCTCAATTTAACACCATATTGAACTGTCATTCATAAGGTAAAGACTCAGTTTGCCATATGAGTTACTCCACACCGGAGAGTAGGAGACACTGGTTACTCCATACTAGATAGCAGGGCCTATGAGAGAGGGATGCAGGGGATACATCGTAGCTGGGCCCGGGGTCCAAAAGAGGGCCCGGTGTCCAAAAGGGGGGGAAATCTCAGAAAATGTTTGCATATATTTTGTGAAGACTAGGCATTCACATTTTGTGTGAGCCTACATAGTTTTATATATCGTAATTCATAGAAATTATGATCCATAAAAAAAGCGGGGAATTTTAATGAGCGGGTGCGTGGTCGGGCAAACTGATTAAAAGAGGGGGAAGGGAAGGACCCATCACTACTGATGGATGTACCCTGTAGGAGGGGGGGGAGCACTAGGACCCAGCAGAGTCATCACTACTGATGGGTCTTGTCTGTAAGAGGGGGGAGCACTAGGACCTAGCAGAGTCAGACCACTTGCTGTCTGCATCGTGGAGGTTGAAGGGCCTGTCCCACTTACGCGTCATTGGCTCGCAAATTACGCGACCTCGTGGTCGCTTGAGGCGTATGGGCACAGTATGGCCGGGCGGGGCCGGTCCCACTTAGAAGCGCGGTGGGGTATGTAGTTGTGCGGGGCCGGTCCCGACATCGCCTAGGGCTCCGAAATTCTTGCAGTGAACGAAATCTTCGCACGCCAACGGCCTGTCGCGGAACTGACGGCCAAAGTGGGACAGGCCCAAGACCGTGGCGCGACGCAATGTCTCACCTTCAACAGCAGCAGAAGCAGGAAAACGATCGCTGAACTCGGCCTGGGGCTCACGGCCGTTGCGGTCCGGATCCGCCCCCACTTCTACTCCCAGAGCGGGGCCAAGAAAATTGAAGATAGACACAAAATGCAGGAGTAACTTCGCGGGAACGGCAGCATCTCTGGAGAGAAGCAATGGGTGACGTTTCGGGTCAAGACCCTTCTTTTCAGACTGAAGAAGAGTCTCGACACGAAACGTCACCCATTCCTTCTCTCCAGAGATGCTGCCGGTCCCGCTGAGTTACTCCAGCATTTTGTGTCCATCTTCAAATGACATCCCGGACTCCAGAGACGGCTGTGCGTACGCGTGTAATCACGCCCGGCCTTTGCTCGACCGTCTCGGCTCAACGCGAGGTCGCGTAACATGCGTGCCAAGGACACGTAAGTGGGACAGGCCCTTGAGGATCTTTGGTTGTGGCTAAAATCTTTGGTTGTGGGCCTCGTGCTGCGCCTGGAACTTTGGAGAGGTGATGGCTCTGGCCCTCTGGTGGCCGGTGGAGAGGCGAGGGTCGGCAGAGTCGCTGGTGGGGGGGCTGGACTAGAGATTCGGGCAACAGCATCCCTTATCCCTAACCAGTCTGAAGAAGGGTCTCGGCCCAAAAAGTCACCCATTCCTTCTCTCCAGAGATGCTGCCTGTCCCGCTGAGTTACTCCTGCTTTTTGTGTCTATGATAGGTTATAAGCACCCACTGAAGTACTGAAAATCACAAATTGCAGAGTTACCATTTCTGGGATCTTCCACCGGAATGTTAACAAGTTTCTCTTTCCACAGATGCTGCCTGACCGGCTAGGTATTTCCAGCATTTTTTGTGTTTATACCACTCAAATGGTAATGTGCTGACTTAGAATAATTTTATGTGATTGAATATTCGTTAAATGATTTAAATGAATAGGCTTTAATTGTCTGTGTCAAATGCATTTGATATCTTGAATTCCTGTATAGCTTTGATACAGATAATCTTCTGACACGGACAAATACCTATGTTAGTAGATGCAAAAAAAAGCAGCAATTATTGAAGTCTTTAGAAAAGTAATAAACTGGAATAAAATTACTGGAATACTGGAATAAAATTAAGAAATGTTGGAAAATAACTTGAATCATTAACTATTTATTTTTCTAAGTACCTGATTGACTTGTTGAACATTTCTAGCACTTACTTTAGATTTTCAATTGATTAAATGGTTGGCAAAGACAGATTCTGATATACAAACATTGAGGCAGGGCATGGTTTCTGTGGCCAAATCTTAGAACAGTGCAATACTCTAACGTGCAGTCAGTGCCATATGGATTAGTAAAGAGCCTGTCCCACGAGCATGCGACCTGCATGTGGCAAGCGCAACCAAATCAGAAGCGGGGGCCGCGCGGAGGTCGAGTGAGTGACGTGAAGTTTAAGCGAAGTCCGCGTAATGTATGGCGTCAAGATGCTGCGTACGGCGTCGGGACGCTGTGTACGGCGTCGAGACGCTGCGCATGCCCGTCGAGGCGGTGCATATGGCATCGAGGCGGCGGTTGCCGCGCGGAATTTTTGAACGGTCAGTTTTTCAGAACCCCACGCGATGTCGGGACCAGCTCCGCACAACTCCATACGGCTCCGGCAATCGAAGTGGGACCGGCCCCGCGAGGCCGTACGGCTCAAGCGACCACGTTAGGTCGCGCTTGTCGCATGCTGGTGGGACAGGCCCTTTACTCTCCTAATTGCACTACCATGCACAATGTAGCCTATGTAAATAAATCCAATGTAATAACAAATGCAATGCAATTAATGCAATACCATTAAAGTTCTATGCATGAGGACCATCTGAAAAAGAATCTTGAACAGACATGGGCACATCTCATAGAGCTCTCTGGGCTTTCTGTGTGTTCATCTACACACTGTATATTACTTCATTGTGGATCAAAAGCACACCTTATACATGGCACCTGGAAACAGCAAACTGTTACCAGCAACTGCTCCTCCTGCAGCTGCCACCACAACTCTGTGCCTGATGATTTAGAGACTTGTTGGTTTGTTTCCTACAGCTATTGACAGGAACTATCTGTGAAACCAAAATAGAGGATAACTGGGAGATGAAGCGATCAAGCATCTTGGCTGTTCCTGCATTGTGCTCTTTATAATGTTCCAAGATGTGTCAACAATACGAGATTTTGATTTCAAGATTTATTGTCCCAATATCATGTAAATATCAACAAATTAAAGCACAGTATTGCCCTTGAAACTTTTATTAAAGCCTCATGCATGGAAGAATAGGAATAGAACAAAAATAAACTAAAAAAATAAGGTGCAACAATTGCTTTGGGTTATTGCCACATGCATTACAAACAAACTTTTGAAAAACTATTTCTGTAAATAATTCAATCCAGCATCCAGTGAAATCTAATATATCAGTGGGTAAATAATCATGGATTTAATAGTGAGATAACTACATGGATATTTAAAATATGATCTTTAATTTAAATAAATATAACTGTAAATTGATAATTTTGCAATGGGAAGAAAACTAAGTGGAAATATGAATGAAGATTTCTAATTTTTTAATTACTGCTGGTTTATTAAGCATAAAAAACAATCATAGCTGGGTAGATTTACAAGTTAAGAGAGCTAAAGTGGTAACATTTAGAGCAGCACTAAAATACATATTTTTTAGAAAAAAATACTTAGAATGAAGGGTTTGAAGATAGACAGGAGCCTTTTTGCAGATGATATCCTTTGACGAGCTCATTCAGTCCTGCCTTGTTGATAAACTTATATCTCAATAAGTTACACTTTGCATTCATTTCTTGATTGTCAATGCTTTCACCATTTTTTCAAATTTGAAATTTAGAATTTTGATTTATAACAATGGATTTTTAATCCCTAATTTTTCAGAAAATATCGCGAAGGAGATGTGCGAAATTGAGGTTGTTTTCTTCAGGGTCCAAACAAAAAGCTAATTTATCGGTATGTTTGGATGTGTAAAAAACCACCTTCTAATCATCCTTTTGAAAAAGTGATAGATTTTTGACAGTGAAGTAAGTGATAAAAAAGAAGCTTTAGAAAGAGGAGAGTTTGGCAGGCAGGAAGGCACAGGCCAGCTAAGTCAAGGATGGCAAGAGACTACATGGAGATTTACGGGCTGTAGGCAAGGAAACAGAGTAATTATTATGTTCAGGATGTGTAGGAAGGAGCTGCAGATTACTTTTTAGGCATATCTCGCATTCATTTGTTCTACTGTCTTGTTCACCGTCTATATCTCCCGTTTTCCTTTCCCCTGGCTCTCAGTCTGAAGAACCATCACCTAATCCTTTTCTCCAGATTGCCGTCTGACCCGCATTTTGTGTCTATCTTTAATTATTATGTTCAGTTTAGTTGTGATGAATCATTATGGAGAGAGAGCATTGTGTGTTTATTATTTGAAAGCCACTTGTTCAGATCAAAACAAGAACATCCTATAATTTCTTTGCTTGGTAAATATTATGAAAACAGCAGGGTGGCAATCTGTGCCATGTCTCACCTCAAGCATTTGTTTGTCTACCTTCAGAATGGTTGAGGGAATGCAGGTATGAAAGATACATTTGGAGACACAGAATGCTAGAGTAATGGGGCTCGCTGGAGGGGAGCGCTCCGTTTCGCTGGCCCGGGGCAGCTGGCAGCCTGAAGTCGCAGCCTGAAGCCGCGGTCTGCAGAGCTCCAGCTGGTGCGGCGTCTACAGCCCAGGATCCCTCGTGGGGGACCCGGGGGAAGAAGAAGCCATCACTGCCGGCCCGCGGCCAACTTCTACCGCGAGTGCGGCATGGACTTACCATCACCCCTGGAGGGGAGCTTCGACCGCCGGCACTGCAGTCTACGGTGCTTCTGGCTGCGGCGGGGACTTTAAATCTCGACCGCCGGCCTGCGGCCTACAACAATCTAAAGCCGCGGTCTCCGGTGAGGAAGAGCCGATCCTGGACTGACTGGACTCTGGACCTGTACACGGGGGGGAAATGGAGGAGGACTGGCCACATTTTTGTGTCTTCCACCACAGTGATGAATGCTGTGGTGGATGTTTGTGTTACAGTTTTATTGTGTGTTCTTTATTATTGTACTGCTGCTGACAACCCAAATTTCCACCAACCCTGGTTGTGTGGCAATAAATTATATCTATCTATCTATCTATCTATCTATCTATCTATCTATCTATCTATCTATCTATCTATCTATCTATCTATCTATCTATCTATCTATCTATCTATCTATCTATCTATCTCAATCTATCTATTTATCTATCTGATCAGGCAGCATCTCAGGGCAACCAAGAAATGCTGCCTGACCTACTGAGATTAGATTAGATTAGATTCGGTTTATTGTCATTCAGACCTTTCGGTCTGAACGAAATTTTGTTTCCCTGCAGTCATACATATAATTTAAAAATGGCAAAAACACACAATCAACACAAATTTAACATCCACCACAGTGAGTTCACCAAACACCTCCTCACTGTGGTGGAAGGCAAAAATCTTAAAGTCTCTGTCTCTTCCCCCTTTGTTCTCCCTCTGCGCCGAGGCGACGGTTCAAACTCCGCTGCTGTTGCTGCCTCCGCCACAACTCCAGGGCCGAGTCGGGTCTCCGCCGCCGCCGCTGCCGCTGCCACCGCCACAGCTTCGGTGCCGAGCCGGGTCTCCGCTGCTGCCGCCGCCCCCGCTACAACTCCAGGGCCGAGCCGGGCCTCCGCCGCTGCCGCCGCCGCCGCCACAGCCCCGGTGCCGAGCCGGGTCTCCTCCGCCGCCGCTGCCGCCGCCACAGCTTCGGTGCCGAGTCAGGTCTCCGCTGCTGCCGCTGCCGCCGCCACAGCTCCAGGGCCGAGCCGGGTCCCCGCTGCTGCCGCTGCCGCCGCCACAGCTTCGGTGCCGAGTCAGGTCTCCGCTGCCGCTGCTGCCGCCGCCACCGCTCCAGGGCCGAGCCGGGTCTCCGCTGCCGCTGCTGCCGCCGCCACCGCTCTAGGGCCGAGCCGGGTCACCGCTGCCGCTGCTGTTGCTGCTACAGCTTCGGTGCCGCCAGCTCCGCCATTAGGCCTCAGCGCAGCCGGAGACGGGGAATACGACCGAAGAAAAAGTCGCATCCCCCGAAGGAAGAGACCAAAGCATGTTTCTCCCACCCCACCCACACACATACACAACTTAATAAAACAAAATTAACTAAGACATGACAAAGAACAAAACGAAATAAAAAAAACAGACGGACTGCAGGTGGGCCGCAGCTGTTAAGCCAGCGCCGCCATCTTGAAGTACTCCAACATACTCTGGGTCTTCTTTTGTAAACTGCCATCTGCAGTTCCTTGTGTTTGAAAGATACATTTGTCTGGTTTAAGTCAAGCAGAGATTTGCCATTACCACCCCTGTCCATTGTCCAAGCAGACATAGGGCAGCGGAAGTTTAACGCTCACAAGAAAAGACCATTTAAGAAATTGGCTGCTACCATTAAACTGAGAAGGATGTGATGAAATTAGTTTATTTTGATGCGAAGATAAACACTAAATGCTGGAGTAACTCACTGGGTCAGGCAGCATCTCTGGAGAAAAGCAATAGGTGTTTCAGGTCGAAACCCCTCCTTCAGACTGAGAGTCAGGGGAGAGGAAAACTAGAGGTATGAAAAGGTACAAAGACCAAATTAATGAACGGTATGAAAACAACAAATTGCAGAGCAGCATGTGAAATGTTTTAACACGATGGCATCGATGCATTGATATCCATATTGGATACCTTATAAGCATGAAAATTACCGACATACTCATCAGGAATTAAATAGGTTATGGCATTATTGAAATAGCAATGAGAGGAATTTGATCAGTGCAGATTAAGTATTCATATGAAAATAGTCCAGACAGTATTATAAGGCTTATGTTTTGTGACTTATTTTTTCCATCTTCACATGGCTTCATTAATATTTTTTTGATGGGCTCGCAAACTAAACCTAGGTTGCTGTTTGATGCCCACTGGATCAGGCAGTAGAGTTGACCATGTGATAAGTAATGAACCAGCAGAACTCATTGCTGATCTTGGTTAAAAAATGATCTTACTTTCTGCAATTCTCCCAGCGTGAATCCATATAAAAGATAGTGGGAATTTTCCACTGCAATGTCTTTGGCATCATAAGGAGCATCACATAATGCAGCTACAACCAGCACTGAGCACACAGTGAAATATAGACATTTGGCCAATTTCACACACAGATACAGTGGGTGTGCAATTAGCCTAATGTCAAACTCAAAACAGTTGAGGTCTTAAATCTTCAGACAATGCTTTTGTTTAAAAAAAAATGTGATAACCTTAAATAACTGCAGTCAGTAACTTGCAGTGCATTTAATATATGGTACATTCTGCAGTTATGGTGCACCTGTGATGGAGGATGTGAGAGTTGAAAGTGGTGCTTAGGATGCTTTATGTAGCATGCTTTGACTGTGGTTTTGTCAAATTTACTGCAAGTATTAGACAAATGTAGAATATTCCATCACACTCCTGACTGGTGGATTAAGTGCGGGTGGAGATGAGTGATCCACATCAATGAACATCACACATGACTTGCTTTTGCCAAATCAATATGAAAGAAACGGGTACAAAGGTCTACTCCTCAGGATCTGGAAGAAGATTCATAGTCTTCCAGGGAGATTGCATTCCGCCAACCTACAAGCTTCTGAGGCCTGGACTACTTTCGAACTGCAGGTATCTCATGACATTGGAGAAATACCATTAACACAGTGTCTGTCAAATTCCCAAATTCACTGGATTAAAGAACTGAGGTCAGCATCCTCTGCCACTTCAGACTTTAGGAAAACAGGCCCTTCAGATGTTTGTGTCTATACCACTGAGTCTGCACCGACTCGTCATCACCCTTTTAGAAACATAGAAACATAGAAAATAGGTGCAGGAGTAGGCCATTCGGCCCTTCGAGCCTGCACCGCCATTCAATATGATCATGGCTGATCATCCAACTCAGTATCCCGTACCTGCCTTCTCTCCATGCCCCCTGATCCCTTTAGCCACAAGGGCCACACCTAACTCCCTCTTAAATATAACTCCCTCTTAAATTTTCTCCAGAGATGCTGTCTGATGCTGTCTGACCCGTTGAGTTACTCCTACACATTACCCAACACTAGTCTCAATCACAAACTTTTATGGACTGTCTTTGTTTATCTGTATGTTTTGTGCTTACTGACCTGTTATCCTGCTGCAAATAAGAATGTCATTATTCAGTTGTTGGTACGTATAACAGCCAAACATTCTTCACTCTTGGCGTATACCTGATGTTTGTTTAGACCTTGCTGCTTGCATGCAGGAACTGCATCAATTTCTTCTTATTCTGAAGTGTCACAGATGGAATTGAAAATTGTGGTATTTCTGAAGCAGCTGATGATGGTTGGGTCCACAACACTGTAGGTTGTTGGGTCTACAACACTGAAGATAGCTGGGTCTACACCACTGACGATGGCTGGGTCTGCATCACTGCCTTGAAGAACTCCTGCAACTCTCCAGCTTGGGAGATTGGCCTCGAAAAATCACAACCATTTCCCTTTGTGCCTGGTCTATTATGGCTGCCAAATTCCTTCAATCTTACTAGAGTTCCTTTTCGCCAAATTTTGCCCTGCCATTTTAAGGCCAGTCACTTTTACCTCAAGTCTTGAATTCTGTCCAAAGACCAAAGCTGTGATGAGCCCTGGAACTGGAGCGGACCTGGTAAAACTCAAAGTGGACACCGGTGAGTAAGTTAATGGTTAATAAATAGTGCTTGATGATCAACAGTATGCTGTAGATGCATCCATGGCATTTTTCTATATTATCATGTTGTTGCTGGTATTGTTACAGTCTGGCTGGAGTTACAGCTAATTCTGAAATTTTTCAATATTATATCTGTGATGTAGTCTGTTTCCATACCCTTTGCCATATCCAGTAATCTTGGCAGTTCCTTAATATCATCTGGAGTTAACCAAGTTGGTTGAAGGTTGGTATCTGTGATGGTTAGAATCTCAGGGGAAAGTTTAGAAAATCATCTTAGTTTTCTTAAAACAGAGTCCCTCTCTAAGGTGTGGGTTGGCAGGTTGGCTCATTGTACTTTTCCTAGCATGTTCCTTTTCCTTCCTCAAGTGTTAATCCCCTGTGCTCACAGTCATGGTAGAGTGAAGGATATACAGGGCAATGAGCCTATAATCTCCCAATGCTGCTGAAGACCCACGTAGCTTATGAGTGCCTGGGTGTACGCTGTTTGGTCAGTCCTGATACTATCCTGTATTGTATACTGATAGTACCAAAGAATCATGTAAACCAGCTTCCACAGTCTGAAGAAGGATCACAACCCTGAAACGTCACCCATTCCTTCTCTCCAGAGATGCTGCCTCACCCACTGAGTTTCTCCAGCATTTTTGTCTACCTACTATACAATACATGATTATTTTGTTAATCTCTAATCATTTGTAAATTTGTAATGTAGAATTAATTCTTCTACCCGGTCTATTGTTCATGTCACTTTGTTCCATGATTTAGTTAGATCTTTTCACTAAAACAATACAGTATACAATTCTGGCAAAAGGTCATTGTCTGAACATTAACCTATTTCCTGCTTCACAGATACTGCCTGCTGAGTATCTCCAGCCCTTGCTGTTTTATTCAGATTTCAAATATCAGCAGGATATCAGAGCGCATTGGTTTGGCAGTATTTTTAAAGACCGGGGTTCACAAATTGGCCATTTTGTTGCTCATTTTCCGACTTTAGCCGTTAGACATACAGCATGGAAACAGGCCCTTTGGCCCACCGAGTCCGTGTCGACCAGTGATCACCCTATTCTCTAGCACTATCCCTCTCACTAGGGATGAATTACAATTTACAGAAGCCAATTAATCTACAACCCTGTACGTCTTTGTAGTGTGGGAGTGTGGGTTAAGATATACATGTGATTGGAAAGAGAGGGGTTGATAGTCAGCATGGTTTTGTGCATGGGAGATTGTGTCTCCTGAATGTGCTCCTTCTTTTGAAGAAATAACTAAGAAGGTTGATGAGGGCAGGTATGTAGATGTAATTTATATGGACAAGCAATATTGCACTTTAGGGGGTCTAACGAGGACGGGACCTTTGCTGTGGGCAATAGGTTTCTGGGCATTGTTGTGGAGTGGAGGGGTCTGGGAGTGTATGTGCTTAGTTACCTGGGGGGATGGGGGGGTGAGGAGAGGGTGCATTGCAGGTGGTTGAGATGGAAGGGAAGGCTTTTGGTGAGTTGGAATGTTATGTTACAGGTGTACAAGATGTTGATGTGGCCTCACGGAGTATTGTGTCCAGTTTTGGTCACGCTACTACAGGAAGGATGTCAGTAAGTATCTTTAAGCCATTAAAAGATGCAGAGAAGGTCTACGAGAATGTTGTCAGGATTTGTAGGCTTGAGCTATAGGGAGAGGTTGGGCAGGTTAGGACTTTATTCCTTAGAACGCAGGAGGTTTGGGGGGGGGTTGATCTGATAGAGTTTTATACAATCAAGAAAGGAATAGATAGGGCCTTTTTCCCAGGGTGGGCGAACCAAGAACTGGAGAGTACAGGTTTAAGGTGAGAGTAGAAAGATGGGAAAGAACCTGAGGGGTAGCTTTTTCAAACAGAGGGTGGTGGGTTTATGGAACGAGCTGCCAGAGGAAGTAGTCGACACAGGTACAATAATAATATTTAAAAGACATTTGGTACATGGATACAAAAGATTTAGAGGGATATAAACCAAATGTGGGCAAATAGGACAAGCTTAGATGAGACATCTTGGTCGGCATGGACGAGTTGGGCTGCAGGGCCTATTTACGTGCTGTATGATTCTATGACTATGACAACAGATGATGTTCAACACAACGAGGTCAATGGGACGTTTAGATGCAGAAATAGCAATTGAGAATACAGTTTAAATAAAGAAACTCGGTGGGTTAGATGAACAAACAGAATTGAAGATAAAAGTAATTAGGAGTCTGAAGAAGGGTCTCGACCCTGAACGTCATCCATTCTTTCTCCCCAGAGATGCTGCCTGTCCCGCTGAGTTATTATGCCCCTGTCCCACTTAGGAAACCTGAACGGAAACCTCTGGTGACTTTGCGCCCCACCCAAGGTTTTCGTGCGGTTCCCGGAGGTTGCAGGTAGTGGAAGCAGGTAGGGAGACTGACAAAAACATCCGGGAGCCTCCGGGAACCGCACGGAAACCTTGGGTGGGGCGCAAAGCCTCCAGAGATTTCCGTTCAGGTTTCCTAAGTGGGATAGGGGCATAACTCCAGCTTTTTGTGTCTACCATCTGCAGTTCTTTGCTACACATGAAAGTAATTAACATCTATTAACATTTAATGACTTATCAGAATGGCAGAGGGATTCACAACAAGCAGTATTGGGGTAACCTTTTGTAAACAAGATCTTCAAGTACGGCTCATTGCAACAAGAGCACTTGAAGGTTATGAGTTGCCTTCCATAATGCATGAACCAATCCATTGCGTGGAATAAAAAAATAGAAAGTGCTATGGTAGTTATTACACCTCATCAAACCCATTATTAGGGAAACATTTTGAACCAGCAGAATCATTCTTGCTCTTGTGATTTATGAATATTCCAACTAAAACATTAAGCAGCAGTATTCTGTCGCTTGATGTTCAAGAGGCCAATTAAGCTGACAGTCATAAAGAAAGGGGACAGCTAGTATTTCCCAGATGAAATCATTGCAATAAATGTAACAAGACACTCATTCTAAACTCATCCACTCAATGTAACAAATAAGGAAGTGGAAATTATTTCATGTGCTGTTATTTAAGCGTCTTGTGCAAAAATTGAAAAATAATTAATAGCTCACAATTCTGGTGTTAAAATCTTTTCTGTGCCTCTTTAGTACAAAATTTCTCAGTAGCATCAATGATTCAATGATACTCTATCATTACCTGTAACTAGGTACAGTGAAATTCTTTGTTTTTGCAAACAATCCAGTAACATCATGCAGCAGACCTCACCTAGGCAGAACACAAAGTGTCACCATGCTCCTGGTGCCGACAAAGTTACAAATGTTCATTGAACAATCTTAAGAGCCTGTCCCACTTAGGCAATCTTTTCGGCGACTACAGGCGACTGGGCCTTCGCCACATGGTCGCGGGATGACGCCTGTATGGTCGCGAGTTGTCCCTTCAGGTCGCCAAAAAAGTCGTAACTTTGTTCTTGTCGCCACTGGATTTTGAAATGTTCAAAACCTTTCGGTGACTGTGGGCTTGACGTAGCTTGAGGTAGCTGGTCTTCTCCTGTCGTTGGTGCTGTCATAGGTTGTTGCCAGGATGACGCAGGTTGTTGCCAGGTGACATTGGTTGTCGCCGGTGATGACTTTGGTGAATTCCATTGGTGACTACCTACATCAACCTATGTCAACCAGCGACAGGTACCGGCGACTGAATTGTCTTCAGTTGTAGCCGAAGGGGTCGTACCTTGTAGTTGCTTGTTGCAGGTGGATGTAGGTTGTTATAGGTGTGGTCGTGGGTGGACGTCCTAATGGGTCGCCGGTTGTCAGTAGCTTGCCGTAGCTTGACGTCGACTAGGTGGTAGGTTGTTGTAGACATCGTCGTTAGGGGGTCCAGTCGCCTGTTTTTCGGCGACCTGCTACCGCTGTGACAGTCGCCAGCAGTCGCCGAAAAAATCGCCACGTCAGATAGGCCCATTAGGCATAAATTGTCTTATGTTAATACATTCAGAGTCAGCATCTTATTGTGATCTACATCCAGTTGATAGATTTGCAATAGTAACTTGAAAGTTTTCAATTCAACAATTAAGATGTTAATTGCCTGTCCACCTCGGCTCCCAGGGATTCCGACCTCGATGTTCCTCGTCCCTCCTCGTTCTTGGCAGCGTGGTTCCCGTCGATGCCGGCGGCTCGGGCCTAATTTCGGAGTTCGCTGTGTGCGAGCTGGACCAACTAGTAGGTCCACCATCTTTGATCTGCGCCGAGCAATCCTCGGTGGTTCTCCGTTGTCGGCCTGCAGCGTCGGCGAGCCGGGCCTGCTGACCCGGACCTTCAAACTGCCGGCCTGCCCCGGCTGCCCTGAAGGCCACGCATGATGCTTTTTGGGTGCCTTATCACAGCTCTCTCAACAATCGAGCTGCATCTCTATAGTGTCGTTATTACTATAAAAATCCCAAGCACCTCATAAGGACATAAGGAATAGGAGTAGAATTAGGCCATTCGGCCCATCAAGTCTGCTCCGCCATTAAATCATGGCTGACCCATCACTCCCTCCTAAACCCATTCTCCCCCCTTCTCCCCATAACCTCTGACACCTGTACTAATCAATAATCAATTTATCGTTACCCTAAAAATATCCACTGACTTGGCCTCTAGAGCCTTTTGTGGCAAATCATTCCACAGATTCAGCATCCTCTGACTAAAGAAATTTCGCCTCATCTCCTTCCTAAAAGGACGTCCTTTAATCCTGAGGCTGACCTGTGGTCCGAGACTCTCTCACTAGTGGCAACATCCTCTCCACATCCATTCTATCCAAGCCTTTCACTATTCTGCATGTTTCAATGAGGTCCCCCCCCAGTGAGTACAGGCCCAGTGCCGACAAACGCTCATCATAGGTTAACCTATGAGGAAAAAACCTTCTGAATAAGTTATGAAACAAAATTTGATGTAGAACTGGATAAAAATATACATCAAGTGGATGATCAATCTTTTAGGCTTCGAGGATAAAAGGAGATAAAGTCAAAGTCAAAGTCAAAGTAGCCTTTATTGTCATTCAGACCTTTCGGTCTGAACGAAATTTCGTTGCCTTGCAGTCAAACATATAATAAAAATGACAAAAACACACAATAAACACAAATTTAACATCCACCAGAGTGAATTCACCAGGCACCTCCTCACTGTGATGGAAGGCAAAAATCTTAAAGTCCTTGTCTTGATTGCTATAAAGATTGCTATAGAAGGAAAAATCCTGATCATATGGCCTTGGCTGCTGAATAGATTCCAAAAGAATAGAAATGGATGGGCACAGATCTGTGGAATGGTTATAAGCCTGGAGATGGTTAGAGAGATGGAGAGAGGTGAACTCATGAAGGTATTTGAAAACGACAACGACAATTTGCTCAGTCAGGACCTAATAAAGAACATAAAGCAAGTTTATGGGCTAATAGGAATTTGTTGTAGGTTAGGACACCAGCTGCAGATTTATGCATGGATTTAATCTATGTTAATATCTCTTGGTATCCACATTTACCCTAGTATTCAATGAAATGCCAAGAAGGCAATCAACACACGCTCCATGTTTGCAAACTGATATCACATAACGGATCACCAGAGTCCTCATCTATAGTTAATTGAAGCACATTCTCATCAACAGTTCCAAGACAATCTCATTTTGCAGAAGTAGGTGGGGTCAAACCTATCAGTGCACAATCAGTTTAGATACTTTGGCCTATGTTTGACGAATGCCTTCTGTGTTACTGCCAACACTCCTCTGGGACCATCAAGCAGAGAGGAATGATTAGTGTCATTCCCAATTCAGATTATATGAATTGCTGCAGCACTGAAACTGAAGGATGTGATGAAATAAACAATCATATTGCTGGGTTAAAATATAACAAATTGCTGCAAATACCAAACAGACACCTTTCAAAATACAAGAAAGACCTTGAATCCTCATGTAATTTGGTGCTAAACTACAGTGGCATTACACTTAGACTACAGTCTGATAATGCATCATATGATCCCTAAATATTACACAGCTGGGTAGGGCAAGGATGATAAACCCTGAGGGGGAAATGAAGGAAATTAAGACAAGTGCTTCTGTTGGACAGCAGTTGTGCGCGAACACTCTCTTTCAAGGAACTTTTTAAAATTCTGAAGATCAAATCTAATTTACGTTCTGATTCAATCAATGTGAATATAAGACCATAGGAAATATAATCCAGATCCCCTTGTACCTGCTCTGCTATTCAAAAACATTTGGCTGTTCACCTTTCCTGTCCAAGCCCCACAGCCTGGATTCTCTTAATATCAGTTGTACAGAGCCCTAGTGAGACCACACCTGGAGTATTGTGTGCAGTTTTGGTCCCCTAATTTGAGGAAGGACATTCTTGCTATTGAGGGAGTGCAGCGTAGGTTTACAAGGTTAATTCCCGGGATGGCAGGACTGTCATATGCTGAGAGAATGGAGTGGCTGGGCTTATACACTCTGGAGTTAAGAAGGATGAGAGGATATCTTATTGAAACATATAAGATTGTTAAGGGTTTGGACATGCTAGAGGCAGGAAACATGTGCCCGATGTTGGGGGAGTCCAGAACCAGGGGCCACAGTTTAAGAATAAGGGGTAAGCCATTTAGAACGGAGACGAATAAACATTTTTTCTCACAGAGAGTTGTGAGTCTGTGGAATTCTCTGCCTCGGAGGGCGGTGGAGGCCGGTGGAGGCCGGTTCTCTGGATACTTTCAAGAGAGAGCTAGATAGGGCTCTTAAAGATAGCGGAGTCAGGGGATATGGGGAGAAGGCAGGAATGGGGTACTGATTGGGGATGATCAGCGATGATCACATTGAATGGCAGTGCTGGCTCGAAGGGCTGAATGGTCTACTCCTGCACCTATTGTCTATTGTCTATCCAAAAGTGTTTGAATTTCTATATTGGAAGCACTTAACAACCAAGCCGGCATAGTCATCTTGGGTAGAGAATTCTTTAGATTTATCCCCTTCTGTCGCATTCCTTCATAGACACGCTACATTGTTGACTTAATGACAATGAGGTCAGTTTGGACGAGTCCCTTCTAAATGCACAGTAGTGCAGCGGTAGAGTTGCTGCCTCACAGCGCCAGAGAACCAGGTTCGATCCTGACTACGGGTGCTGTCTTCATGGAGTTTGCACATTCTTTCTGTGGCACGCGGGTTTTTTCTGGGTGCTCCGGTTTCCTCCCCCATTCCAAAGACGTGCAGGTTGTAGGTTAATTGGCCTCTGTAAATTGACCCTCGGATGTAGGTTAGATCTAGTGTACAGGTGATCATTGGTCAGTGCAGACTCAGTGAGCCGAAGGGCCTGTTCCGCACTGTATCTCTAAAACTAAACCTACTGTAAACTAAAACTTTAAAGGGTGGAGTAAATGGTAGAAAGCAGGTGACTCCAACCTGCAGCTCTTAAAGGGATCACAAACTTTCCACAGATTAGGTGAATCTGCATTTTGTTTTCAGCCATCGGTATGACTTTATGAATGATATGGCAATTAGTGATGAATTTGCTGATTCAGACAATTTGAATGATGATTAACCATCATCATTTGTCACTGGCTTTCATGTGTGAATTCTACAGCCCCCATCTCCCCAGATACAAGGCATCTTCTAGTTCTTACCACCTACTACAGCACGACCCCCAGTACAGCAACCAAATATTTCGGAACATTGTGCATTTCCTCACTATTGTGCAGGTTAGAGTATTTTTGTGTGCATTTGCTGGCACATGTTCCAGTCGCTGTGCACCTCCCCTTGAAAGCAGCAGCAGGTTAACTGTAAACTGCACAGATTAGCTTCACTTACTACAAGGCAAGAATGATTGTAGATTCCCATCTGATGTGCACAGACAATAAATATTAAATGTAATGTGGGCTGTCCACAGCAATCATTCTCGTGAACAGTCGGCACAAGGTTTTATTGCATGGGCAAGGGTTAACTGTAAATATGAATTCCTAAATCCATTTTATGTGGAGATTACTCAATTTAGCCCTAACACATTTTGGGAATGTATTCTGGAAAAAGAAACTCTAATAAAGTATACAGACTCAGTGGAGACACAAGAAACTACAGATGCTGGAATCTTGAGTGAAACACAAGTGCTGAAGTGACTCGTGTAGGAAAGTACGGCAGATGCTGGTTTAAATCGAAGATAGACACGAAATGCTGGAGTAACTCAGTGGGACAGGCAGCATCTCTGAAGAGAAGGAATGGGTGACCCTTCTTCATACTGATGTTAAGGGAGGGTGCGGTACAGAGATAAAAAGTAGTTGGAGACTGTAAGACTGGTCAGAGAACTGGGAAGAGGGAGGGGATGGAGAGAGAGGGATAGCAAGGGCTAATGGAAGTTAGAGGCCATAGCGTGTTCATGCCGCTGGGGTGTAAACTTACCAAGTGAAATATGAGGTGCTGTTCCTCCAATTTACGCTGGGCCTCACTCTGACAATGGAGGACGCCCAGGACAGAAAGGTCAGATTGGGAATGGGAGGGGGAGTTAAAGTGTTGAGCAACTGGGAGATCAGGTAGGTTTAGGCGGACTGAGTGGAGGTGTTCAGCGAAACGATTGCCGAGCTTGTGCTTGGTCTCGCCAATACAGGAGTCCACACCTGGATCAGTGGTACAGTAGTTAAGGTTGGAGGAGGTGCATGAACCTCTGCCTCACCTGAAAAGGACTGTCAAGGTCCATGGATAGAAACATAGAAACATAGAAAATAGGTGCAGGAGTAGGCCATTCGGCCCTTTGAGCCTGCACTGCCATTCAGTATGATCATGGCTGATCATCCAACTTAGTATCCTGTACCTGCCTTCTCTCCATACCCCCTGATCCCTTTAGCCACAAGGGCCACATCTAACTCCCTCTTAAATATAGCCAATGAACTGGCTTCAACTACCTTCTGTGGCAGAGAATTCCAGAGATTCACCACTCTCTGTGTGAAAAATGTTTTTCTCATCTCGGTCCTAAAAGATTTCCCTCTTATCCTTAAACTGTGACACCTTGTTCTGGACTTCCCCAACATCGGGAACAATCTTCCTGCATCTAGCCTGTCCAACCCCTTAAGAATTTTGTAAGTTTCAATGATGAAGGCAATGGGAGAGACATAGTGACATATGTTGCACCTCCTGTGGTTATAGAAACATAGAAACATAGAAATTAGGTGCAGGAGTAGGCCATTCGGCCCTTCGAGAAATTAGGTTGCAGGGGAAGGTACCTGCGGAGGGGGTGGTTTGGGTGGGAAGGGACGAGTTGACCAGGGAGTTTCGGGGAAAACGTTCTCCGCAGAGAGTGGAAAGGGGTGGAGATGGGAAAATGTAGTAGTGCGATCCTGTTGGAGGTGGCAAAAATGTCAGAGGATTATGTGCTGTATGCGACGGTTGATGGGGTGGAAGGTGAGGACAAGGGGGACTCTGTCCTTGTTACGAATGGGGGGAAGGGGAGCAGGAGCGGTGCTGCGGGATATCAAGGAGACCCTAGTGAGAGCCTCATCTATAATGGAAGAGAGGAACCCCCGTTACCTAAAGAATGAGCACATCGTTCTCTCCAGAGATGCTGCCAGTCCCGCTGAGTTACTCCAGCATTTTGTGTCTATGCTGGAGTAACTCAGCAGGTCAGAGAGCATCTCTGGAAGTTTTGGGATCCTTCTTCAGAAACATTGCCTATTCCAGTCTTCTGGAAATGCTTACTGACCCATTCTGTTACTCCAGCACATTGTATTTTAGACAGACTCAGTTAATTAATTTTATACAACATCAATTCCCTGGTAGGTAATTACTTGCATTCTGCAGTGTGGTAGGTTTAGAAATTTTCCATTAACAATTTTTCACATTGTTTATAGTATCAAAGCACTGGTCTTTTTTTTTCAGTGTCTGCTAAATGAATACCAGATGCATATTCTTTCATTGCTCGCACACATTTTTTAATTAATTTGAGGTGAATTGGTTGCTGTGGGAATATGCATGTACACTCATTTTAATCAAGGTATCTTGCTGTGATTAATCAAGATGGAATAAAAAATAAATATTAATAAAGCATTTATCATAGGCAATTATACTCGGAGTGTTTATTGTCAAAACTCTGCAGTTAATAGGATAGAGGTGGGACAAATAGTCTACTGCAAAATAAACAAAGTTGCTTAATGTGCTGTGATGCCATTAAACTCCAATTGAACACTAGAACACAGAGTTGTGATAGTGGTGGTCTGAGCTTGCATTATACACTTTAGTTTTTACTTCGGTCATGGAAACTGAGGGTTTGATAATCATATGTTGGTTCTGGAGGTGTTAGAATGGAACTGGCTACACATGCATGATATAAAGGATGTACAGTCTGATTTGATTAAAGCTGTAATCATCTGTGCTGCTTGACATTTGATCCGTGCTTTCAGGCTGACATCTTAATGCACCGTATTGCTTTGAGTACACTCATCATCAGCCTTTGTGTGCCAAAAAAGCCCCATTAAAATCCTTATTTAAAATTCTGGGCACTCGTTAGGGAATTGACAGCTGGGCTACCGTTTTCCTGCCCTTACTTCTGTCCAAAACCCCCCACAATGTGCTGGATAAATTCAGCGGGCCAGACAGCGTCTCTGGAGGACAGGTAGATAGATGACCTTTCGAGGCGAGACAATTCTTCAGATGGTCTAGTTCACCTTGCCCAATGCGACATGATATGCCTGTATAGATGTAGTAAGTGAATATTGAAGTGCTTATAACTAGCCATGATGGCCTGTGGCTTCCAGCAAGCCTGCAGAACCAATGGAATGACTATTACTACAGGTTACAATCACAAAGCATCTTCCCTCTGTGAGGTGAAGGAGAGGGAGAAAGCCACATGGCCTCTCAAGCCTGTCCTGACATTCATGAAAGCTCTAGTACTGGTGTTAGTGATTCACAGTACCAAATCCTATCGAGATCCACTGCACCTAGTAACAGTGTAATAAGCTTGGTGCCTTGGACATGAATGTAGATGTGTCAGTGACTATGTTTGCAAATGATTCCAACATTGCTGAATGTAGATCTGCTACAGAAATGGGTGGAAAAATACTGGACATAATCGACTTTCATCCAAGCAAGTGCAATACTGCACTTTGGGAAGTCAAATGTATGGGAAAGTATACAGTCAATGGCAAGACCCTTAACAGCTTTAATGTGCAGAGGGATCATGGGATTCAAGTCCATAGCTCCATGAAAGTGGTAACACGGTAGATAGGTAGATTGTATGCTTGCCTTCATAGGTCGGGGCAAAAGTGTCAGGAAGTCATGATGCAGCTTTATAGGACACTCATTAGGCCACAATTGGAATATTGCATGCGCTCCTGGTTGTCCCAATACAGGAAGGAGGAGAAGGCTTTGCAAATGATGTAAAAGAGGTTTACTAGAACCCCTGCCTGGATTAGAGAGTATTAGGTACAAAGAGGTTGGACAGACATGGATTGTTATCTCTGAAACGTCGAAGATTGAAGGGACACATTGAATAAGTATATAAAATATGAGTGGCATTTATATAGTAGACAGTCAGAACCATTTTCCCAAAATGACAATGTCAAAGACTGGAGAGCATGGCTTTCAGATCTTATCGAGTCCACATAACAAGATGTGAAATTGTTCAGCCAGAGCTGAACACACTTCTCGACATCTGCATACAATGGCATCTTGCACTTCTTGTGCTTCTTGTGCGTGGTGGTGGAAAGATTGGTGGAAACAGGGCCGCGACGTGAACGCTCTTTCCTTGACCCCAGCTTTCAGATGAAAGGGGCAAGTTTAAAGGAGATGTGCTGGGGTAGCGGGTGCCTTGGATGCGCTGACAGGGGCGGTGGTCAAGGCAGATACAATTGTAACTCTTAAGAGGCTTTTAGATATCCATGTGGATATGCAGCGAATGGAGGGGGTATGGGATCATATACAGGCGGGTGAGATTAGTTTAACTTGGTATCATGTTTGGCACAGACACTGGGGGCCAGAGGACCTGTTCCTGTGCTACACCTTTCTATGTTCTATGTAATCTCAGTTCAATTCTTTCAATTCTATCCAAGCTCCTTCTGAGATTTCCGATACTAGTGTTAAGCTGACAGGATGAAGATACTTCAGTGAAAAATATGATAAGGTTTTTGCCTTAATAAAATAATACACGTTGCAATTTGTGAGATATTTATCTACCCATGTTGGTTAAGAAAGAACTAATTATAATTTTCTTCAGGGAAGCTTTGAAGCACATTTCCTTCATGGAGGATTGCATGCGACAAATGAAATAGAGAGCAGAAAGACAGCAGATGAATGATAACAATGCATGAGCAATGAGCCCTCAAACAGGTGCGGGTTGAAGTACAGACCAAATACATTCCCATAGCGGGGAAAGCGAGAGTTTCCTGGAAGATTACAGATTTAGAGATTAAAACAAAACAAGGAAAACTGATTAGGAATAGATATGCGGCTCACACTACAGATGATAACTGAGCTAAATACAGTGAGGAGAATTGGAGAAAGTAATGAGTGGGGCTACAAGGGCTTAGGGACAATGGTAGTTATTGTAAAGTTGAACCCAAAGGACATTTATAAATGTATAAATAGTTAAATATTATGTAATAGAATAGTGGATGCAATTTGTAACTAAATAGGACATTATATTCCAGAGGCAGACGTGGCTCTGGTATCAGATAAATTACAAGAGAAAATACATTGAAGTAGATAAATGGAAGGCATTTACGAGATTGAACGTGTTCAAAAGTAGTATTAGAAACATTATGAATTGTAGAGGGATATAAATGAGGAGATAATGAAAACTGTCCACAAAAACAAACACCATTAAAGTCCAAAAGATTGCCTTTTCCTCTGGTCCTTCTGAGATAGTGGAATATTGTCAAAGGACTAAAGGATTTTGAATATGCTCAAAAAAAGGAGAAGATGAATAAACCCATCATCCCCAGGCCAGTTAGTCTGAAGTTGCTTCTGGGGTTTCTCATGCAGGCAATTATTAAAGATAGAACACATTGCTGTTATAAAAATAGAGAACAATAAATTAAAGCTAGCACATACCTTTGGAAAGGAGATGAGGAGGAATTTGTTTAGACAGAGGATGGCGAACCTGTGGAATTTATTACCATAGATGGCTGTGGAGACCAAAATGTAATATTTTTAAAGCAGAGATTGTCAGGTTCTTGATTATTATGGGTGTGAAATGTTATGGGGAGAAGGCAGGAGAATGGGGTTGAGAGGGATAGATAGATCATCTATGATTGAATGGTGGAGCAGACTCGATGAGCCGAATGGCTTAATTTTGCTCCTATGACTTATGAACTTAGAATAACTTTGTTAAAGGTCAATGGATTTTGACTATTTTGGTTAACTTTTTTGTAGTAATAAATTCTTGATGTATACATGAACCTGCAAAAGGCATTTGATAAAGCACCACATGATGGATTTGTTTCTGAAAATGAAAACTGGTGGATTAAAGGGAACTTGGATAGCATGGATAAAAGATGACAGAAAGCAGAAAGTAATAGTGAAGGATTATTTTTACTGGTGGGAAGTGAAGATCATTTTTCTCCAGGCATAAGCGCAGGGACAAAGCTGTTTTCAAAATGAATGACCTGCATTGGAGTATATTTCATAATGGCAAGATTTTCAGATGGCAAAAGTGTTTGAAATGCAATAATGAAGAGACCAAAGGAGGACTGAACAGGAAAATAGGCAGTCACATAGAAATGAATTTTAATACACAGAAATTATGCATTTTGGTGGGAAGAATGAGGAGAGGCAATCTAAACCTAATTAACTGCAGAGGCATGGACACCTAAAGGCAAATGCACATAAACCTATGTATATTAAGATTAAATGTATATTAAGGTATAATAAGAAAGTATATTAAGAAGGCTGTTGCAAAACATTCTTGGCTTTTTTGTAGACTTTAATCCTGAATGGATTGAGTGGGAGGAATTTTGTCAGGAATTCAAACCCTGCGTGCTGTTGTTTTAATATTAAAAAGTCCATCATTTCTTCCTGGCTAGTTTCCCATCTAGGAGACCTGAAAGCAGCCTGTTTGATATGCATAGATCGTTGTCAGGCAGGGAGTTCTCCAGAAGTAGCTACAGCATGAGAGATTTGGAATCCTTCGGCTGAGATAGCTTTAGTAAGGGGGTTATGGTTTAAAAAGATGGAGAGAAAAACGTTCATGGCGTTTAAGAAATATTAGGACAGGTACATGGATAGGAGAGGTTTGGAGGGATATGGGCCAAATGCAGGCAGGTGGGACTAGTGTAGATGGGACAAGTTGGGTTGGCGTGGGCAAGTTGGGTCAAAGGGCCTGTTTCCATGTTGTATGAATCTATGACTCTATCATAGATGAATGACATGCAGCAGAAATAGCAGTTCCCAAACGAGGGAGAATTCAATACTGAGCCTAGAAGGCTGCAAAGTGCCCAGAAGGAAGACAATGTGTTCTTCCTGCTTGTGGGACATCCAGGATTGGGAAGGATTTTTACCCATTGTGAGTGAATTCAGGAACCTTGTTCTATGGGAGATTGCATTATCAGATTACATTAACATCAGTAACCACCCTGCAATAAAATCCATCAGTAATCAAAGATAATCTGACTGTATGGCAGATACTGATTCTGGTGTAATCTGATCATGTAAGGAGATGGAATCAAGCAGGGCAGAAGTAATGTGTTCTGTTCCTTGTGGAGTTCTGATGGTGTTTAGAAAACAAGTAAGTACCCTGATCCAAAACCAAAACCATAAATGGAGCATCATTACCTTTACTACAAAGCAACTCACCTCCTTTAGCTGACAAGTTTCTCAATTCCTGGACCAGTCCATGTAAAATGTAGAAGACAGGTGAAATGTGCCTTTTTATCTTTTAAAAATAATAACCAGCTTCTGTTAAACCCAGAAAGGAACACTTGGAAGTAGTTACAATGCCCGATCATCCCACGAGAGACAAGTACATTAGATAAAATCTTTATACGGTAGATATCTTATTAAAATCCAGCTGGAATCATGTATTTAAATTTGGTCATAATACTTCACAAAAGATGTAGAGAGTTTAATGTGGGGGCAGGATAGATTTTTTGGAAGGTATTAAGGAAGCTGATATTCTCTTGAAGCAGAGAGCATCGAGGGGAATTTCTGAAATGTTCAAAATCATGAAATGTTCTGAATGAGTAAATATTAAATAAATTATTTTGCGTGCCTGAAGGATCGTTAATCAAAGGGAACAGATTTATGGTAATTAGCAAAACAGCCAGGGGCAAGTTGCAGACATTTCTTTCAGTGCAACAATTAGTTGCCACCTGGAGTGCAATTTCTAAGAAGCTGGAGTGAACTCAAATCTAACTTTCAAAAAGAAAATTGGACAAATATTTGCAAGAAGATATGGAGAGTGGGGAAAGAGCAGTATATGGGGCTAATTATTTAGCCCTATGGATCTGGCAGTTATGGTACAATGGGCTGAATGGTATGATTCATTATAAAGGATAATTGTAGCTTTTTTTTAATTGTAGAGATAGCAGTAATGAAAAAAAAAGGCTGGCTCAATCTGTAGACAGTGAAACATTTTTAACATTTGTCAGAACTGAGAAAGAGAGATAAAAAAGAAAGATAAAGAGGACAAAAGATTGACTGATCCCAGAACCTAATTTTATGGGACTAATTATTTGAGATGCAGTTGTTCAAAGAGATATTTCAGAGTACACAGAATAAATATATTCCAATGAAAAACAAAAACTTCAAGGGTAGGACACCATACAAGATACAAGATACATTTATTTGTCACATGTGCCAGATGGTGCAGTGAAATGTGATTACCATACAGCCATACAATAAAAGTAAAGAACACAACACACGATAGAGTTCAATATAAAAACATCCCGAATCAAAGTTTCCCACTGTGAGGGAAGGCACCAAAGTCAGTCATCTTCCTCTAATGTTCCCCAATGTTCACCCGTGGTCGGGGCCTTCCCGAGGCCTCCACAGTCGCCGCTTCAGGCCCGCTCGCCGGGGTGATGTAATTCCTACGTTGGGGCTGGGGGACATCCTCAGCGGCCTGGACATCAGAGTCGGCCAACTCGTACCGGAGTCCGGGGCTCCCAAAGTCCACAGGCTGCGCTGGGCGGAGATGCAACACTGGCGGCCCTCGGCAAAGGGCCCCAGGACTCCGTGATGACGGTCAGCATTGGAAGCTCCCCCAAACTGCAACTCCACGATGTTGGATCAGCAGCCCAATGCTCCGGAGCTCCAAACGGCGATCCATGTAGGCATCGCCCGCTCCGCGGTGAATTCAGAGCTGCGCCGCCGCTGTTGCAGCTCTGGTCCGGTTCCCGGTCCCAGGCAGGAAAGGCCGCTCCGATCCAGGTGGTAGGCCCCGAGGAGGGGGGCGAGGACGCGACTCGGAGAAATAGTCGCGCCTCCGCCAGGAAGCGACTGGGAAACAGTGTCACTCAGCGGCTCCCATCCCCAGCGCCTGTCGTGCTTACAGCCCCCGCCCGCGAACACAGCCCAACCCCGCCCGTGAACACAGCCAGCCCCCGCCCACGAACACAGCCAGCCCCCACCCCCGAACACAGCCAGCCCCCGTCCGCGAACAGAGCCAGCCCCCGTCCGCGAACAGAGCCAGCCCCCGCCCGCGAACACAGCCAGCCCCCGCCCATGAACACAGCCAGCCCCCGCCCGCAAACACAGCCCACACTCCACTCCTTCAGCTTTATTCTCAGCGCCGGTGATTGACAGCGGGTGCCAGAAGGGGCGTCGTCATCCCGGCGAATAACGGACCAATAACTTTTGCAATATTTCACAGATCGGAACAAAACTTGGTGCGCTTGGAGCAGAGGAGAACGGTGAGTAAGGTAGCGAAAAATCCTAGCGATATAGAGTACCGTTTTTGCACAAATTTAAAAACAACGCAAACCGGAAATGGGCAATGTGAGAGTTTTAATAATAGTATAGAGGATAGATAGATAGATAGATAGATAGATAGATAGATAGATAGATAGATAGATAGATAGATAGATAGATAGATAGATAGATAGATAGATAGATAGATAGATAGATAGATAGATAGATAGAAGATAGATAATACCAAGGGGGGTGGTTAGTTTGTGTGTGACGCCGCAGGCCGCCACCCACACAACCACGCATTGAGGGGATAGGACCCAATGGGTCCCACTTGGTCTAGTCTAAATTAATTCTGGGTAATTAATCATAGAAAACAAGAAAATGGCAGATGAAGTAATTGGGAACTTTGCATCAGTTTTCTTTATAGAGAATATATGTAACAAAGTTGAAAATGTAAGTGAGGGAAATTATGACCACCAGGGCAGTACTTCTGAGCAAAATAATGGAGCTGAGTGTTAAGAGCCTGAAGGTCCTAATGGACTTCACCCTAATGACTTCAAACAAGTAGCTGGTGAGAAAGTTTCAGATTTGAATAATTATCATGTGTATTTCTTACATTCAAAAATGTTGATTTTTCAGATTGGAGGTGTGTGATCTGTGCTACAGGGATCAATGTTGGGTCATCATATTGTCTAAAAGGTAAGAGAATGCAGAGCACTGAGATGGCAAAGAATCTAGGTGTCCTTGCATACGTTTCCCAAAATGTACAGCAATTATGAAAGCACAGCAATTATGAAAGCTATCATTAAATGCAAGCGGAATTTAAAATGGGGGTAGGACTTTAAAATGGGGGTAGGACTTGACAAGCATAGGCTTCTTCCTATCCCTTTTCGAACGAGTCTAATGTGTATTATGTTGAAATTGGCTTTTGATTTTTTAATTTATGTATGTACATATATGTTATGTATATGTGTATGTGTGTATATGTGTATATGTATGAATGTATATATGTACATGTATATGTATGTATGTGTGTATGTATTTACGTATATATATATGTATATATATAATTTTTCTTTTATTTAAGCATTTTCATCTTTTCTTTTCTTCTTTTTTTTTAAATCGTTCGAAATAAAAGATATCATTCATTCATTCATTCATTCAAAATAAAAGCAAGGGGAATTGTGCTTCAGTTGTTATATGATCATGTGATAGGAGCAGAATTAGGGCATTCGGCCCATCAAATCTACTCTGGCATTCAATTATCGCTGATCTATCTCTCCCTCCTAACCCCATTCTCCTGCCTTCTCCCCACAACCACTGACATCTCTGTGTAGGACATCGATAAGACTGTAAATGGTATTTATCTCATTTAATAAAGGATGTTAATGTAGTTCAGAAATGGTTTATTAGACTAGTAGAAAGAAATTAAAAATATCACATTACTGTAACAATTGTTTAAATGGTGCCAATTGTGCAAAGTATTTGTATAAGTAAAGCATACAGAGACCATCGAGATGAGTACTGTAGGCTCTGAATCGTAAGTTAAACTAAAACACAACATGGCTGCCCCCCTGCACGAGTTGGCGGTGGTGTGGGAAACCTGACATGGATTATGGATCAGGTCATCAGCAGCAAAACCAGACAGATCAAATCAGCAATACTGTTTGATCTACATCCCCCTTCTTGGGCTTTTGCCCAAAGGACAAACAGAAAGCATGCAGGAGTAATATGTATATAAAGCTGTAAAAATTAACTATCATCTACAGTAAAGTAATGGAGGATATACTACAAGTAACGTTGGTTATAGTTCATTAGAGTTGAAGATCTGCATCTAGACATAATCTAGACATGAATCTGAATCTGAATCTGAATCCCCGTATCTAGCCACAGACTTGCTGACCCGTCCTGCACTCATACGGTACAGGCCTTTAGCAGTCCCCCTCACAGGAGATGTTGCCACAGGCATGACCTCCATCAGGAGTTTCTCAGCAGGCGACAACTCAACCAGCACAGGTTTCGCAGGGGATTTGTCGACAGGCTTCACCGGGGTCTTCATCATCGGCACCAGCCCCATTGGCAGTCCTTTTGCAGGTACAGAAAAAAAGTCCTGATCCCAGAACTACTCACTGTCTGCTGCCACATGTCCCTCCTTCATATAATCGTTTACATCCTCTGTCCATAACACATCATCTGAGTCATCTGCATCATCATATTGAACCTGCCTCAATGGCACCAGCTCATTTACTGGCAGAAGATGTCATCGGTTCGTCTGTATAGACCTCCGCCAGATTGTATCAAATAAGACCTTGGTTCGAGACACACCTCCTTGACCGTGCCCATACCGTCATACCCCTTCTGGGTTTGGAGACGGACCACCTGGCCCTCCGACAATGGTTGGAGAGGACAACTAGTACGGTCGTAGTACGCCTTCTGCGTCAGTTTTTTATGCTGCAGATGCGCCCGAACCACCTCGGGCTCACAGACTTGTGGCTGGTTTGATCTACACCAATTAGAGCAACTATTGATGACATTGGAGTTTTCACTACTTGCTTCTAAAAATATTTTATTGCTGCAATGTTTAACATAATACATTGTGCATCCACAATTTGTTAACTTATTTTTATTGCCTTCAACTAAAGGCAAGCTTTTTGCACTCCATAATTACCATGCCAGGGTTCTCGAATATCCTTAAGTGTATGGCGCCTCCCAGCTTTACTATGATCATATTCATAATTGTAATCGTAATTTATTAGCCAAGTATGTTTTGCAACGTACGAGGAATTTGGTTTGCCATACAGTCATACCAAAAAAGCAACAAGACACATAACCACATAAAAAATTGACATAAACATCCACCACAGCGACTCCTCCCCATTCCCCACTGTGATGGAAGGCAATAAAGTCTTATCTTCTTTCCTCCTTTACTCCCGTGGACGGGGGAGTCGAACCATCCGCAGCCGGTGATCGAGCTCCTACGTCGGGGCAGTCTAAGCTCCCGCATCGGGATGGTCGAAAACTCCTGCGGCTTAGAGTTCCCGAATACGATCCCTAACCAGGGACAGCGAACTTCACGATGTTAAAGTCCGCAGCTCCCGCAGGTTGGAGCACCAAATGCCGATCCCTGGCAAAGGGATCACCTGCTCCAAGATGATAAAGTCCACAGGCTCCATGGTTTTGGAGCTCTAGAAGTCCAAGCCAGAGGCCGCCAACGCCATATTGTTGGATACGACACGGAAAAAGTCGCATCTCCGTCGAGGAACGAGATTAAAAAAGTTTCCTCCACCCCCCCACAAATACAAAAACTAAACATAAGCTAAAACATACATTTTACAACAAACTAAAAACACAAAAAATAAAAAGACAAAGACAGACTGTTGGCGAGGTAGCCATCGCGCGGCGCCCCCTGGTGGTATAATAACCCACTAATGATCCTCATTTTTGTTTTGCATTTCTACACGTGTTTTTCAGCAGAATAATAACAGAAGTTGCGAGAATAGTCAGTAGAAAGGAGAGAAATGGTCACTATTTTCTATAATATTCTCCACGGTGATAATAATTTGTGACAACTGTTAGCTCATTCAGCTCATTCCTTGAACTACACATCAGTGCAGTAAATTACCATTCAGGACCACGATTCGGATTCACCAGTCAATATTGTATTTCTCAATGATTATTGTAATTTAACAATTAAATTGGAAACTATGGTTTATAATTTAAATGAACAACAATTAATCTTGTAAAATATAAATACATTATAATGCTGTGCATTGCAAGTTGCACTTTATCATTCTTGAACAGTAATATTTATCACACAGCTACTTAAGTAAATTTTAAGTCTTTTCTAATTATCTTGGTGAAACATTAATTATCCTCTCTGCACATTTGGCATCAATGTTTTTAGCATTCCTATCTTGAAATTTACAGTAGAATGTTTTTTCTATTAGAGATACAGTGTGGAAACAGGCTCTTCGGCCCATCAAGTCTGCGCTGACCAGCGATCACCCTAGACACTAACACTAAGCTACACACTTGGGACAATTTACAATTTTAACCGACACCAATTAACCTACAAACCTGCATGTGTTTCGAGTGTGGGAGGAAACCAGGGCACCCGGGGAAAACCCACATGGTCACAGGGAAAATATGCAAACTCCGTACGGACAGCACCCGTAGTCAGGATTGAAGCCGGGTACTCTGGCGCTGTAAGGAAGCAAATCTGCCGCAGCGCACAATGCTGCCCCACGCCTGATTTTTTAATTTGTCACGATTACTGCACAATTAGGGGTAGCATCTTCATTTTTCTTTGGGCAGATTTCATTTTTCGATTATTATTTATTTTACAAGTTATGAACTGTAGGCAAATGTTGGGGAATAACTCTCATCCAATATGCGTCTTTTCCCAGTTTGTATGCTCAAATGTGTTTTGTCATCTAAGATACAACCACAAAAAAAAAGTAAACTGTTCATAAATGCCGACGATGTGTCAATCTACTTTTCCTACCTTCTTCCAAACGCTAGGCTACAGCCTTCTCATTTTCACATATCCTACTCCCACTTTTCCCGTCGTGGCGATAAACATCTTCCCGTCACATTCCCACCTATATTTCCGATGATATTAAATTTTAAAAACAGCCCGAAAACTCACCCATTTTGGAAAAAAACCCGTGTGACGCCACAATGCACTCGCAAGGCAGGACGGGACACTCCGGGAGCGTGGAGGCAATCCAGCGCTCGTGGTGAACGAGGAGTGGCGGCGGCTGCCCGAGCCTGATGCTTGGGCTGGAGTAAGAGCCGAGCCCGGGGCTTGGGATAGGCCGTGACTGGGGCCAAGAAAGGAGCCGCCGCTGGAACTAAGGATGAGCCTGGGTCCGCGGTCAGGTGGGGGGGAGAGATGGTAGAGAGGGAGAGGGCCCGGAGATGAGGTTGGGGCCTGCAGTGGAGCCCAGGCGGCGGCCGAGATGACGGCTGGAGTCTACAGCCAGTGCCGAGCCGAGTACGGGAACCAGCCTGAGTTCCTGGCGCTGCTCTATGACCTTGGTACGTCCTGGGGCAGGGAATGGGAGGGGGAGGAGGATGAGGGAAATGAGGAGGAGGGAGATGGGGTGGGGAGTGAGGTGGTAGAGGGTGATGAAGGGGGGGTATGGAGGAGGGAGATGGGGAGGGGTGGAGGAGGGAGATGCCCCCTCCCTATCTGCGCACACTCCCAGCCTCTCTACCCCACTCCCTCTCTACCCCACTCCCTCTCTACCCCCTCCCGCTCCCTCCCTCGCCCTCTCCCTCTCTACCCTCTCTCCCTCCCACTTTACCCCCCTCCCTCTCCCTCTACCCCACTCCCTCTCCCTCTACCCCACCCTCTCTCTCTACACCCCTCCCTCCCTGGCCCTCTCCCTCTCTACCCCCCTCCCCCTCCATCTACCCTTCCGTGCTACTCGCCTCCCTCTCCCACTCTACCCTCTCCCCCTCCCTCTCTACCCACCTCCCTTTCTACCCTCCCTCCCTCTCTAGAGATTGAAGAGGGAGGGTGAAGAGGAGGAGGATGGAGTGCTGGGGGGATGAGGAGAAATGAGCCGTGCCTGCGCAGTTGGGGGCTATGCGTGAGTGGTGCAATATTGCGTTGAGGGAATGGCTTGCGTTGGGGGAACGGGTGAGTGGTGGAATCTTGCGTTTGGGGAGCAGATCCGATGGGTCTGCACTTGGTCCAGTTCCAATTACAATTCTGTGGAATACATTTCCTGACAATAATTTATTCAGGTAAAGTAAAATATTTTGCTAAATATACTATCTTGTGGCTTGGTATTAGCTTCAGTAATTTTTAACAATATACCAGCATCTATACAGTGAATAAGTATTCCACTGTCATTTTCTTAACTCTCGTCACCAAAATTCACAGAGTAATGTTCCGTCATACAAAGTGGGAGGAAAGTGGCATTTATTTTGTATGCAGAAGTAACATATAAAATGAAAACTGCTGCTGAGTTTATAATCATATGCACACGTCTTTGGGAAATTGTGTTGATGTATTCAATTGTTAAGTTCATTGAAAACATTTTATTTCCCCTGCTGGTTGTTTCAAGCCAATTTTCATTTGACAGATAATTCTCCTGTGAGGAATAATAAGCTCTTTGTGTCTATCATATTCACATTTCTCCTTAAATCATCACATTCAATTTCATACCATTGTCATTTGCTCCTTTCAATGATAATCTTACAGTTTCATAACAGAGGAATCCACATTGGAAAATATGCAACAGGATCTTAATAGCAGATGCATGATAACAGCGTTGCCGTATAATCTGCAGTTCCTTTTTATTATATTACTTATTATACATATTATTTCAGCATCCATTCAAGTTTAATTTATTAATGCCACACCATGGGCTCAAGTTTTGTGCGAAGCAAGTGGCATTTGATGCTTGCTGGTATCTACCAAACTCATGTTTGTTCCTCCTAACGGAAGCGTGCGAATTACCTTCAACTTCTGAGAAAGGTTATTCTCTGGGTTTTGGAAGCAATAGACCAAGATATGGCAGAAAGCAAGCACCTCACATAACTCTGCATGAAATAAAGTTTCAAACAAGGGTCTTCAATCACGGGACCCAGAAAGCCACCCTCATTCACAGGCCACAGCATATTGAAACTGAAGTAAATGCCAGGAATGAAATCCAAATGACATGGGTTCAGTTCCTGACAATATGTAATAAGTTCACCATGACCTCTATTTCCTCAGAAGTGTGAGGAGATTTGGCATGTCGCCTAACGCTCTATCAAACATCTACAAGTGTATGATGGAGAACATACTGACTGGGTGCATCACAGCCTGCTTTGGCAATTCGAACACAGGAATAAAGAGACTGCAAACATTCCCCTTTACATCAAGGTTATCAACCTCTGCACCATTGGAAAGATTCACAGGATACACTACCTCATAAAGGCAATTAATGTCATCAATCTAACTATTGACTTCAACAAGACCAATGAGTTGATAGTTGGCATTAGAAAGGGAAAGCTGCGGATCCAGAAAACCTTCTTAAATGACATATTGGCAGTGGAGAGAGTCAATAACATTGACTTCCTGGCCATGCATATCTCCAAAGATCTCTCCAGGGCTCAGCACAATGATGCATTAATAAACAATGCCCAGCAATGTCTCTGCTTCATTAGAAGCTTGGGGAGATTTGGTATATTGATGAATACTCTTGAAGTTCTGAACATGTATGGTAGAGACTATATTGACAGGTTTCATCATGACCCAGTTCGGCAACTCGAAGGCCCAGAAATAAGGAGATTACAGAGAGTGGTAGACACCGTTCGGTCCATCACCATTACTGACTTCCCCACAATAGAAGGGATCTATAGGAAGCACTGCCTCAAATAGTAGCAATGTTACAACATTTTGAGATGTTAAAAATCAAGTCTTTAATTTATCCCATCAGATAAAGCATAAAAATAAGTTTAATTTGACACCTAATTCACTTTCATATCTTCAGTATTAAAAAGGTTATGGCCATTTTCATACTCGGAAATTAGCATCTTGTTCCCTATTGCTTTTTCATTGACTTAACACAAAAGCTGTGATCGAGAACATTTAAAAGCCCATAACTTTCTTAAAATTTAAGAGAACTGAAAGAAATGTTCAGTTATTATAGATTGAAGCATTCTGAAATAAATATGAAACAATCTTACTTAGATGACTTGAAATTAAAGCATATAATTAGTTAGTTACCTAATTGTAGCTAATTACATAATTCAATTACTAGATCTAAACATCTACCCATTTCTTAAGAATAGATTAACATTTTAAAATAGCCTAAGTGACCAAATAACATTCACACAAGAATTCACAATATCACATAATTTTTAAATCTCATTGTCATGGATTTATAGGCCAAATGGAAGGAATTTAATGTTTAATACCTGTAAATTAATGGCCATTTAAATGGCCTATAACGCGACCATTTGGAACGTTGCGGTTTGCAGTGTTTTAGACACCCATAACAGCATGAAAAACACTGCCCGTTGGTATGGGGACTAAATCACCGTTTCGCAACTTAAAATATGAACTAAAGGTATCTTAAGGACTACTTTTATACATAAAAATAAACCGCTTTCTTTTACCTGTCACCTACATGAAATTCGTCCCCGTTGTCAGCGTAGACGGCTTCAGAAGCTGATTTTAAAATCACTCCAGCGCTGAACGAGTCGGGCGATTAAAAAATAAAATAGACAGAACGCCCGTCGGAACAATTCTTCAACAAAATTTTGCACTTCAACCAAATATAATCCAGGACAAGGTAAGAAAAAAAACACGTTTTAATCCCCCCCCCCCCCCCCCCCCCCCCTCAAACGCGCCAAAATCGCGCACTCGGCCAGTGGCAGAATTGCAGCGCCTCTGAAGGTAAGTATTGTAACATTGATTGCACTAAGGACTTTAGGAGTTCTTTGCACAGGTATTGTGGATTAATGTATTGATTTTTTGTTTATTTTACATTACTGATATGAATTGTGTTTGCATGCCTACTTTGCTGTTGTAAGTAAGAATGTCATTGTTCTGTTATCAGTACATTTAGCAATTGAACTCTTGAACTGATAATTTATTTGTTGTATTGTGTTTAATGAAATGCTTTGTGTTTAACAATTTCATTGTTCTGGTCCATGTGACAATTAAAAACTCTTGACTTGATTTGTTCTAATAATAATTAAAATCTTTGTTTGTACGCTATACGGTTAAATCATACCATACATGAGTACATTCAAATCACACACAAGTTATCAGATTGTGAACGTTGCTGGAATATATCACAAACTTAGAGACCCTTTTTTGAGTTAGCTCCAAAAGAGTGTGTAGAGCATTGAAATGTTTTCAGTGATTAATTGCAATTTTACAGAAAATGTGGACTCAGCAATATTAGGGAGCCAACATAAGGTCTCCCTCTCTCCCTCGAATGGCTAGAAAATGGAGGCCAAATGTAAGGCAAGAAAGAGACATTGTGTGAACAACTCAGAGTCCAGACATTGACCAGTAGGACTTTCTGGCCATATTTGTAGACTCGTTGAATGCTCAGTGAATGGCAATTTTCATTGAATGGAAACAAAGTGCTGGCGTAACTCAACAGGTCAGGCAGCAAATCTGCTGAACATGGATTGGTGACATTTTGGGTCTGGACCCTTCTTTAGACTGCTGGAAGAACTCACCAGACCTCACTAGACGTCTCATAGAATTAGTATGGTTCTACGTTTTTTCCTGAAGACCTTATAGCAAGGTGGATACAGTGGATTATATGCTGCACCATTCGGAAGCCCGGAATGTTTCCATATCCTGTGTATGCATTATCTTATGTTGTCTACTCAACAAAAAGGAAACAAATTCACCTCTTCTTGAGCAGAATCTTCTGTCAGTTCCTGAATATAGACATGGCTACATACAGTGAAGACACAAGAGAAGTCAAATTGTGGAATTTGGAGCAAAAACAAAAGCTAGAGGAAGTTTCATGTCAGGACCTTTCTTCATTCTGATACAACTTGCTCACACTGTCCCACTCTTCAATTAGAAAATCAGACCCAGTTGTTTGTAAGTTATATACCTATAGATTACAAATGTAATTGAAGTCACATCAGTTCCGGTGGGCGGCGCGACTCACGTCGCAGCGGCCTCTGCAGTCCGTCTGTCTTTTTGTTATTTTTTGTCCCGTTTTAATGTAGTTTTTTTTTTTTTTTTGATGGGGTATGTGTGTGTGTGTGTGGGGGGGGGGGGGGTGGGGGAAACTTTTAAAATCTTTCCCCTGCATGGAGAACCCGACCTTTTCCCTGTCGGGTCTCCGTTGTCATTGGGGCTGCAACGTGGAGCGGCCTCCGGCAGGAACGACCTAGGGCTCCAGTCACGGAGCTGCGGACCTATTCACCATCGTAGAGTTGGCCGAGTTTGGAGCGGGTGGAGTGGTGGTGGCGCGCTGCTGCGACCCGACCCCGGGGATTCGGAGGCTTACTGCAGGTCCGGTGGACAGTGACACCGGGAGCCCGTGGGTCCCTGGTGGGAGACCGCTTTTCGGGGCTTCCGCAACGGCGACTTCTACCTGGAGCGGGGCCTTAAATCATCGCCCGGCGTGGCTTCAACGGCTGCGGGACTTTGCTAGCGCCTGCCGGGGGCTCCAACAACAAGACCCAGAGCAGGGCCTTGCATCACCCGGCGCGGCGTTAATGGCCGCGGGACAATTGCCATCGCCCGCCGGGGGCTTTGACTCTGACATCGGGAGGGGAATGGGGAGTGCAGGGGAGAGATAAGTTTTTTTGCCTTCCATCACAGCGAGGAGGAGATGCGCTGTGATGGATGTCTGTGTAAATTGTGTTGTGTCTTGGGTCTTTTTTCTTGTGTGTATAACTGTAGAAACAACATTTCATTTGAGCCTCTATGAGGTTCAAGTGACAAATAAATTGTATTGTGTATTGTGTATTGTGTTGTGTTGTGTATCAACATCCATAACAAAAAAAGTAGATCACACAGACAATTCCTTGCTCTTCTGTATCTCTTATAGTTATTCTCCCACATGAAACATCGTATTTTATTTGAAACACAAAGTGCTGCGATAACTCCGCGAGTCAAGCAGCATATGTGGAGGGAAAAGACAGGCGACGTTTCGATGGGACCCTTGTGTAGTTTGAAGAAGAGTTCCGATCCGAAACGTCGCCTATTCATTCCCTCCACAGATGCTGCCTGAAGGACCTGTCCCACTTGTGCGTCATTTGCGCGTCACACAGGTGGCGAGCGAAGATTTTGTGAATCCCAAAATCATGGGGCACTGCGCGGCACTGCCTACGCCACCACGTCTCACCACGTGCCATGCGCGTGTCACGTGCTCGTGACGCCTAAATGATGTTGCATTGTGCGTCGTGACGCGTAAATGATGTAGCGTAAATGATGCGCAAATAACACCCAAGTGGGACATGCCCTTGACTATTTAGATTACTCCAATACTATGTTTTTTACTCAAGTTTCCAGCATCTCCAATTCCTTGTTTCTCCATCATATTTTATTTCATGCTAATGTTGCAATTATTCAGTGATGCACTTTAAATTGCACAATTCTGTTCTTCTATTACGATAATTTTGTTAGTAGTCTATTTATTTAACCGTTTAAACATATTCCAAGTTTTAAAGCAAACTTTCATTGCGGCAAGCTACTATTTTACCATTTTATTTCTTCAATCATTCATTTTCTGGCACTCAAGTCAGAGATGATGAAAATTATAATTACAGATGCGGTGATAGATGGGCAGACAATTTGAACACCATAATAATAATAATAATAATACATTTTATTTATGGGTGCCTTTCAAGAGTCTCAAGGCCACCTTACAGAAATTTAGCAGGTAGAGGAAAAACATGTAAGGGGAATGAAATAAATAGTAGAGACATGACTAGTGCACAAAGTAAAGACAGAATACAATTCAAAACACAATATGAGGCAATTAATGCACAGATGAAAAGGGAGGGGGACGTGGGGCTAAGGATAGGCAGAGGTGAAGAGATGGGTCTTGAGGCGGGACTGGAAGATGGTGAGGGACACGGAATTGCGGATCAGTTGGGGGAGGGAGTTCCAGAACCTGGGAGCTGCCCTGGAGAAGGCTCTGTCCCCAAAACTGCGGAGGTTGGACTTGTGGATGGAGAGGAGACCGGCTGATGTGGATCTGAGGGACCGTGAGGGTTGGTAGGGGGAGAGGAGGTCAGTGAGATATGGGGGGGCCAGATGGTGGAGGGCTTTGTAGGTGAGGATCAGGATTTTGTAGGTGATCCGGTGGGAGATGGGAAGCCAGTGGTTGTTTGAGGACTGGAGTGATGTGATGCCAGGATTTGGTGTGGGTGATGAGTCGGGCGGCTGCGTTCTGGACCAGTTGGAGTCGGTTGATGTAGGTGGAGCTGATGCCAAGGAGAAGTGAGTTGCAATAGTCCAGTCAGGAGGAGATGAAGGCATGGATGAGTCTTTCAGCAGCGGGAGGTGTGAGAGAGGGTCTGAGTTTGGCGATGTTGCGGAGATGAAAGCCATGTGTTCTGGAGGAGGAGGAGCTGTTGAATTGTACCTATTTTTAGTTATAAAGTGAATATGTTTCTATGTCTATATTTCTATGAATCAAGGGATATGTGGTTGTGCAAGAAAGTGAGCAAGCCTTTAGTGGTTACCTTTTCAGATTGTTCTTTAAGGCAGTCTCACCACTTTGACCATTTCAAATCAAAAAAGATATTTTCCAATATAAGATACAAAAACATAAGATAGAAGAAACTGAGGATAGAGAATTATTATAATTCAATCTGCTGTTCACTGTATTTGCGATTTTCATAAAACATAGAATATAGAACAGTACAGCACAAGAACAGGTCCTGCGGCACAAAATATCTGTGTCGAACACAATGTCAAGACCAACCCTTATCTGTCTGCACATAATCCCAATCCCTCCATTCCCTGCATAGTCATATTCCAATCCCAAAGTCTCATAAATTCCACTGTCATATCTGCCTCAACCATCACCCTTGGCAGCATGTTCCTGGCACTCACCGCCCTCCGTGTAAAAAAACATGTCCTGCACATCTCCTTTAACATTTTCTCCTCTCACCTTAAAGCTATGCCCTCTAGAATTTGATTGGCCCATTCTGGGAAAAAGATTCTGTTTACACTATCTATGCCTCTCAGGTCTCCGTGCAACCTCCGGTGTACCAGAGAAAACAATCCTAGTCTGTCCAACCTCTCCCTGGTGCTAATACCCCATAATCCAGGCATCATTCGGGTGAATCTCCTCTGCACCCTTTCCAAAGCCTCCACATCCTCCTGCATTGGGGCAACCAGAACTGCATGCAATTCCCCAAATGCAGCATATACCCTATGTATGAATTTCTTGCTCACCAATTCTTGACATGAATTACTTGTAAGTTTTACTTACAATTAATTACTTGTAAATTGTACTTACAATCTCTCTCTTGAGCATCCAAAATCAATTTGAAATTATCTTTTTGATTACACCATATTACTTGATAAAAGTTGCAAACGTTTAGCCTTTTTATTTTGCAACAAAAGCAGAGAATACTGTGCAGATCCGGCAGCATTTGTCAGAAGGGAAACTTGTTTCTGCTGAAGGACTTCATCAAAAATGGGAATGTGAGAAGACATGCATGTTTTAAGATGCAGAGAGTGGAATGTGGAAAGAAAGGGAATGTTTGTAAACGGAAGCAGACTAAATTTGTCACAATAACAATTATTTTAAAGCACACAGTGATATAGAGATGCAGTTGAGAACCTGATTAACGATCAAAGATAATGGAATTCCTTTCTCCCAGTTTCTCCATCTCCATTGTATCTGTTCTGATAAAGATATTTTCTTCCCTTAAAATGTATTCCTTTTTCTTAATTAATCATTCCCCCTACTTTAGTTGACAGGGTTCTCAATTGTGTCTCCTTTATTTCCTGGATTGGTACTATCCCCTTTTCTCCAGGTGAAAACTAGGGTAGGGGTTCCATTGTCCTCACCTTCTACCACAATAGTCTTCACATTCAGTGCATCATCCTCATAATTTCCTCATCACTTCCAATAGGATACAACCACTAGCCATTTCTTCCCCTCCCATCTCTTTTCAGAATTCTTAAGGAACCTCTCCTTGGACTCCCTGACTCCTTGACTCCCTGGTCTAGTTCTTCATTCTTCATCAACCCGTCATCGCCTCAGGGTGCTTTCCTTTTCTGCCACGGGTGACACCGCAGTTACCTTTTACCTTTTCTCTTTCCACCATTTAGTAATAATAATAATAATAAATTTTATTTATGGGCGCCTTTCAAGAGTCTCAAGGACACCTTACAAAAATTGAGCATGTAGAGGAAAAACATGTAAGGGGAATGAAATAAATAGTAGAGACATGACTAGTACACAAAGTAAAGACAGAATTCAATACAAAACACAGTATGAGGCAATTAATGCACAGATGAAAAGGGACGGGGATGTGGGGCTAAGGATAGGCAGAGGTGAAGAGATGGGTCTTGAGGCGGGACTGGAAGATGGTGAGGGACACGGAATTGCGGATCAGTTGGGGGAGGGAGTTCCAGAGCCTGGGAGCTGCCCTGGACAAGGCTCTGTCCCCAAAACTGCGGAGGTTGGACTTGTGGATGGAGAGGAGACCGGCTGATGTGGATCTGAGGGACCGTGAAGGTTGGTAGGGGGAGAGGAGGTCAATGAGATATGGGGGGGCCAGATGGTGGAGGGCTTTGTAGGTGAGGATCAGGATGTTGTAGGTGATCCGGTGGGAGATGGGAAGCCAGTGAAGTTGTTTGAGGACTGGAGTGATGTGATGCCAGGATTTGGTATGGGTGATGAGTCGGGCGGCTGCGTTCTGGACCAGTTGGAGTCGGTTGATGTAGGTGGAGCTGATGCCAAGGAGAAGTGAGTTGCAATAGTCCAGTCGGGAGGAGATGAAGGCATGGATGAGTCTTTCAGCAGCGGGCGGTGTGAGAGAGGGTCTGAGTTTGCGATGTTGCGGAGATGAAAGAAGGAGGTTTTAATGACATGGCGGATGTGAGGCTCAAGGGAGAGGGAGGAATCAAAGATCACGCCAAGGTTGCGGGCCTTGGGAGATGGGGAGACAGTGGTGCCGTCGATGGTGAGAGTGGGGTTATTGATTTTGCTGAGTGTGGCTTTGGAGCCTATGAGGAGGAATTCTGTCTTATCGCTGTAACGGGGAAAAAACGGAGGGATATCTGACCATTTCTCACTGCAATGGAAGCCTATAAATAGCGATCGATATCCCTCCGTTTTTCTCCCGTTGTCGGGGTCTGATGACGACCGCTATAGACGGCACTATGTACAGCCTCCCCCCCCACCCCTGCTCGCCCGCGGAGATGATCCGCGGCTCCGCGTTCGCGAATCGGCCGCTTATTAAATGAGACCGCGGCTTCACTTTACCGCGAGTACCTAAGTCCCGTGATCGGAGCACTTTTTCCCGGTAAGTTTTCGCAGGCAGCTCCGAGATTAGTTGTTAAAGACTTATTACTCTACAACAGGCTGGCATTAGTGACAATGTTTAATTGACTATGTTATTGAAACATATAGTATAGGCCCTCAACTTCATGAATGAATGAAGTAAGTGAATGAATGAAGTAAGTGAATGAATGAATTTATTCACATTATAAAAGGGTGCAATTAAATTAATTAAACTCCATACAGATAGATTTTCATAAATTCAGACTTTAGATCTTACCTTTTAGTTAGAGTTGGTTCCTGACTGTCTTAATCTTTGTGTTCCAGGACCTCAGCAGGGACTTTGCTTTCAAGACTTCCATCACTTTCAACACTTCCATCAACTTAGCAGCACTTTCTTCAGCCTTTTTAATGCTTTTCCCACTAAATACAATTAACCTGCTGCAAGTTTCCATGACATTTATTCCACAGAACAACAAATCGGAATATCCAGTAAAACAGGCATCTGTGAAGCCCCCTCAGCCATTTTGTGTGCTAGCCTGAAACAAAGCGTGTGATTGGCCAACTGGCAGACAACTCAATGTTAAACGTGCTTTGATTGGACTAAAAAATACCCGAGATTTTTCCGGTTTTTCTCTAATTTAATAAAAATGTGCAAGTCTTCTTCATATCGAGTTTCAGGGGTGATTTATATAATTTTTTTTACACAATATGTGAAAATTTCATGTAGTTTGGTGACTTGGGTCACGAAACTGCAGAATAAAGCTCCTCGGCCCACAGCCTATTCCAGGTAAAACAGTAATTCATTAGCCTTCTTTCACTAGTTCTCAAAGAGTGGTCTTCTCCACACCAGAGAACCAAATACAGACTGGCTGATTGCTTTGAGGATCAGTTCCCTTCAATTGATATGGTTGATCCTGAGCTTCAGGTCACCTGTCACTTTAATTTTCTGTCCCACTCCAACACTGATAAGGCTTGGGGTGGGAGATTGCAACCTTCACGTGTTCCGCCCTGTTTCGACAAATGCAATCAACCCGGTGTGCACAATCAAATAAGATCAAATAGAACAATTTTAGGAGAAGAAAAAGGAGAAGGAGAAGGAGAAGGAGAAGAAGAAGAAGAAGAAGAAGGAGAAGGAGAAGGAGAAGGAGAAGGAGAAGGAGAAGACGACTGACTAGGCTGTCTTCAGCTTTCTATATTACTCCACGATGCCCAGTATGAGGTCCAGAAATCAGCACCTGATTTTCTAACCAGGCACATGACCACAAATGAGACTTACAGTGTAATATCAACGATTTCAGGTAAATCTATTTTTTCTTCACAAATGCAGTTGTGCTTTTCTGCTTCAAATTTTCTTTGTATCATTTTGTTCTAATTGCCAGTGTTTAAACATAGAAACATAGAAAATAAGTGCAGGAGTAGGCCATTCAGCCCTTCGAGCCTGCACCACCATTCAATATGATCATGGCTGATCGTCCAAAATCAGTACTCCTTTCCTGCTTGGCCTTGATTCCGTTAGCCCTAAGAGGTACAGTATATCTAAAGTAACTGTTACCTTGACAACATTGTTGTGCACATTTGCACAGACATTCCCTTTATTTAATCCAGTTTCTTACAGCTTTATGGGCCTGTCCCACTTAGGTGATTTTTCAGCGGACTGCCGGCCACTGTCAAGTTGCCGGCAGGGCCTGAAAAATTGGCAAATGGAACGGCGACTGTCAGAGTGGAACACACACACACACATACACACACACACACACACACACACACACACACACACACACACACACACACACACACACACACACACACACACACACACACACACACACACACACACCTTCCTTCACCAGCCCGTGTGAATTTTTTTAGACATCACTCCCCCCGCTTGCCCTGTCTAAATAATTCACACGGTGCAAAGCCAAGGTGATACAGACACACACCGCGATGACCAGGAAGGTTGGGGCTATAATTAAGACGGCTAAAGCACAGTGTATGGTAAGTCCTTGAAAAGAGGGGGGGAGAAGGAGTGGAGACAACTTTTAAGAAGCCAGAGAAACACGGCTGTGAAGCTCGGCGGACATTTAACGTATCCTTGGTTCTGAAAACTACTCGTACCTTTTTTTTCCCAATGAGCCAATGAAATTCATCAGTCAGCACCGGCTACAACCTACGAGAAACTTTGACCTCCTGGCAACCCATTAGGACCTCCTGGCGACCCACCTATGGCTGGAGAATTCTCGCTACTCTCCATGGCGGCTTCATTCTAGTCGCCGCTCAATTTTCAACACGTTGAAAAATTTGCGGTGACCATAATGAGGCCGCAACTAATTCCCAGAATGCGGGAACTCCTCGCGACCATGAATGCAACTTCCCGGCAACCACCCGCGAACATGTGGCGACCATGTGGCGATTGCATAGTCTCCTGATGTCACCTAAAAAGTCGCCTAAGTGGGACAGGCCCATACGGGCCCCTCATCCAAAATATCAACCTTGTTTCACTCCTTACAGACACTGCTTGGCCTACTGAGTTCTTCCAGCTTTTTCTCTTTTCTTTTAGATTTCGAAGAGGTGTTTTTTTTTGGTCTGGAGTTTTACTTCGTTTTGATATTATAAAAACGTGTTTAATGTCCCCTTAAATTAAGTCAACGAATGTAGTCCCAGAGGGACAAATTAGGGCTTATACAAAATATGTAGCAAAAGACAAATCTGAACGATCATATAAAAATGGGTTTGTGCTGCAGGTAAAGTGGCAGATTTATTGATCTTTGATCCTACCTTGTGTGCATCCATCTGAGGAACACTGGCCTGTAAAGATCTCCTTAATGAAAATAATAAAGGTAAGTCGAGGATTTCTGAAGCCAGATAACCTGAGAGGCGGGACAAAGGGTAACCAGTGGTTGGAGCATCCAAATTGGCTAATCGAGCAGATAATAAAAAGAAGGCCTGGTGTATTGGAGTGGCCTATTGGGGTGGGGTGGTGGCAAGGGGCAAGGGGCAAGGGGCAAGGGGCAAGGGTTGTGTGGAGGTCAAGTGGTGTGTGGGGGCCAAGTGGATGTCTTTGGCTCTGGAACCTTAATTGCTATGTGAAGGGCAAACGTGTGTCTTTGGATCTGGAGTATTTGGCGAGCAGGCTGAGGCAAGAAGGCTAATACAGAGGCAAGTAGGAGAATAAGGTAGAGTCAGTCTGCTATTGTGTGTGAGCCTTGTGATTTTTTTTTTCTTTCCTGGTTTAGTGCAGTGGTGGTGGCAGGTAAGTTGGTACAATGCTCCTCCTGCTGGCTGTGGAGTGTCGGGAAAACTGCTGGTGTCCCTGATGGGAACCCACCCTTGGGAATTGTATCCAGGTGCAGATCCTTAAAGACTATGTTAGGGAATGCGAGTTACAGCTGGATGACCTTGGGATCATCTGGGAGAATGAGAGCTACTTGCAGAAGGCGCATAGTGAGGTGGTCATGCCCAAGTTCCAGGAAGAGAGAAGGTGAGTGACCATGAGGAATGGAAATAGACAGGGAGTGCAGGTGATCCCTGTGGCCATCCCCGTTCAAAACAGGTGTACCCTTTTGGATGCTGTCAGGGGGGGAGTGACACAGTGGTACCAGGCAGGGCTGTGGCACTGAGCCTGTCTCTGAGACACAACAGGGAAGGGTAATGTCAGGCAGAGCCATAGTGGTGGGAGACTCTTTGGGCAGGGTCACAGATAGGAGAGTCTGTGACAGAAGGATTGACTCCCGCATGGTATATCGCCTCCCTAGTGCCAGGGTCCAGGATGTCTTGGAGGGAGCAACTACATGATATTCTCAATGAGTAGGGTGAGCAGATGGATGTCATCGTGCATGTTGGCACAAATTACATGGGTATGAGAGGAATGGAAAGAGGTACTGCAAAATTAGCACAGGGAGTGAAGTAAAAGGCTAAAAGGTAGGTCCTCCAGGGTAGTGATCTCTGTATTACTTCCAGTGCCACGTGCTAGTGAAGGTAGGAACAGGAAGATGTGTGGCTGAGGAGGTGGTGCAGGGGGCACGGATTCCGATTTTTGGACCATTGAGATCTCTTCAGGACAGGGGTGAGCTGCACAAGAGGGGTGGGTTGCATCTGAACCGAAAGGGAACATATTCTGGCAGGCAAGTTCGCTAGTGTTACACGTGTGGGGTTAAACTATACTGGCAGGGGGCAGGAGGATTACCTTGTTCGGAGTGTACTACAGGGCCCCAAATAGTGAACGGGAATTAGAAGAGCAAATATGCCAGGAGATGGCAGGCTAATTGCAGGACTAATAAGGTTGTCATAGTAGGGGATTTTAATTTTCCTAATATTGATCAGGACTATCAGTGCAAAAGGTTTAGACAGGGCAGAATATGTCAAACGTGTTCAGGAAGGTTTTTTCTGGCAATATGTAGCAGGCCCTACACCAGAGAGGGAGATGCTTAATCTACTTAGGAAATTGGGAGGAGTAAGTGACTGAAGTGTCAGTGGGTGAGCCTTGTGAGATCATCGACTACTGTTCTATTAGTGTTAAGATAGTTATGAATAAAGATTGGGTGGGCCCATGAGTTAAAATTCTAAATTGGGGCAAGGCCAACTTTGAAGGTATTAGTCCGGAACTCGCTAAAGTTGATTGGAGCAGGTTGTTTGTAGGATAAGGAAGAGATGTTTTTAAGTGTGCTGATAAGTGTCCAGGACATACACGTTTCTGTTAGTGACGGGCAAAACAGATGGGCATAATGAAGCTTGGATGATGAAAGAAACCAAGTCCGGTCAAGAATAAGAAGGAGGCATGGGGAAGGTATAGGCAGCTGGGATCAGGTGAATCCTTGGACAAGTTTTGGGAATTTAGGAGCACGCTATAGAAGGAAATCAGGAGGACATAAAGGGGGCAGGAGATAGCCCTAGCAGATAATATTGAGGATAATCAAAAGAGATTTTATGTACATAAAGGGAAAAAGGGTAACCAGTGTGAGAATAAGGCCCCTCAGGAATCAAGGTGGTCATCTCTGTGTGGAACCACAGGAGATGGGTAAGGTCCTCAATGAATATTTCGCAACTGTTTTTACTGTGGAGAAAGACATGAGGACTGGGGAACCTGTCAGTCCCAATTGATACATTTTCTGCAGATATTTGGATTATAATATTAAAAACCCTCTCTGCTTGCCTGCACTTAATATTTACATTAAATAGTTTAACTTAATCTATAATATTGTATTATTTTAAAGACATGGACACTGATTCTCTCTTTATCTATTTTTGCTAGTTGTCCTTGCCTCTAAGTTTTGTCCCATTAAAATGAGTCCTATATTAGAAATGTTCATACAAAAAACTTTTTTGATTTTCAAAGGAGCAAGCCTATTGCAATAAGCTTTTCACCCCCTACCGCTTTGGGTCACAATGATGTATGCCAAAATTGCAATGCCATGAACAATGAAATTGAAAATGTATCTGAGTATTTTAAACGGATCACCATAATAGTTTGCACAAAGTTGGAATGTCTTGTTCTTTAAATCTTTTGTGATATTTTGTTAATTTTCATCACCACAATGCATAGTAATTGAAAATTATTCATAATTGATAAATACTTTTATTTTGTTTTACCAGAGTATAATCATTAATCATCCACCAAACCAGATTTGTGTGATTATTTGGCCACATTTCAAACTGCATGTCTCTTCAATACTAATGTGACTTTACAAGTAATTGGCTCACTTATAGTCAACAATGATCATTCTACGATAGTTGCAGTTGTGGACTGTGCTGACATTCTGCACTATTCTTCACATATTCCTCACACTTGCCTCATCCCTCTCCCCACGTCTGCTGCTACTTGGTGACTTAAATATTCACATGGACTCCCCCACCTGCAAGCTCGCATCTGAATTCGCCTTTTTACTTGACAACTTCTCTCTCACTCAGCACGTCACCTTTCCCACCCATGACAAAGGTCACATCCTTGACCTGGTCTGCTCCACAAATCAACCGGTACTCGACCTCCATCCTTGCCTCTTCCCCCTCTCTGATCATAAGCTTATACGGTTCACCATCCCTTCTCCGACACCTCGCCCCCGCTTCCTCCGAGAAATCCCCTTCCGTAATCTAAAATCCATTGATCCCCACCATCTCTCTGACCCCCTCTCCACCACTCTCCCCCTGGACTCAACCCCCATCTCACCTGATGATGTCACAAACCATCTCAACTCCACCTTGTCTACCTCCCTTAACACTATGGCCCCCCTCAAAACAAGAACCATAACTTTCAACACATCTTCACCCTGGTACACACCTGCACTTCGTAAACTGAAACAGACTGGTCGCCGACTTGAGCGACTCACAAATAAATCACCTCTCACAGTCCACCTTGAAGCTTACAAACTCCACCTCACTGATTACAAAGATGCCCTCATTGCTGCAAAATCTGCCTACCTCTCCTCCATATTCACCGATCCCTGCCTAAACCACAGAACCCTCTTCTCCACAGTGGGCAACCTCCTCAAGCCTCGAGCCAACACTCTCCCTACCTCTACTCCGGGTCTCTGCAACTCATTCCTCCACTTTTTCGCTGATAAAATCAGCACCATCTATCAATCTTTATCCCCTGTACCTGACTCCCCAGCATCTACTCCACCACCTACCAAGGCCCCTCCTTTCAACATCTCCACTGACCTCCTTACCCCTCCTCCACACTGCTTCCTCTCCCAGTTTGACCTGGTCACCCCTATTGAAATCTCCAAACTCATCAGCTCTTCCAAACCAACTACCTGCTCCCTCGACCCTCTCCCCACTCCCCTGCCGAAGTCCTGCCTCCCCGTTCTCTGCCCCTACCTCACTAATCTCTTCAACTCCTCATTGTCCCAAGGAATTGTCCCCTCCGCTTTCAAAACTGCTGCTGTTACACCAATCTTAAAGAAACCTGGTCTTGATCCCTCCTCTCTCATTAACTACCGCCCAATCTCAAACCTCCCCTTTCTTTCAAAAACCCTGGAGCGTATCGTTGCGACGCAACTTCATTCCCACCTCCTCACCTACTTGAACCCCTCCAATCTGGCTTTCATAGCACAGAAACTGCTCTCCTCAAAGTCCTCAACGACCTCCTCACCTCTGCTGACACTGGTTCCCTCAACATCCTCATCCTCCTCGACCTGAGCGCAGCCTTCGATACAGTGAACCATAACATCCTGCTCACCAGACTCAAAGACCTCGGCATTGAAGGCTCTGCACTCAGCTGGCTCCGTTCCTACCTTTCCAACAGATCCCACTTCATCTCTCTCCACAACCACACCTCTGCTACAGCCACAATCACTCAAGGCGTTCCCCAAGGCTCCGTACTCGGCCCCCTCCTCTTCATCATCTACATCGTCCCCCTTGGTCAGATACTCCGCCACTTCAACCTGGACTTCCACTGTTACGCTGATGACACCCAGATCTACCTCGGCACCAAATCCCCCCACAACCCCCCCCCTCTCCCATATCAACTCCTGTTTGTCAGCTATAAAAACCTGGATGCAACATAATTTCCTCAAACTCAACAGCGATAAGACAGAATTCCTCCTCATAGGCTCCAAAGCCACACTCAGCAAAATCAATAACCCCACTCTCACCATCGACGGCACCACTGTCTCCCCATCTCCCCAGGCCCGCAACCTTGGCGTGATCTTTGATTCCACCCTCTCCCTTGAGCCTCACATCCGCCATGTCATTAAAACCTCCTTCTTTCATCACTCCAGTCCTCAAACAACTTCACTGGCTTCCCATCTCCCACCGGATCAACTACAAAATCCTGATCCTCACTTACAAAGCTCTCCACCATCTGGCCCCCCCATATCTCACTGACCTCCTCTCCCCCTACCAACCCTCACGGTCCCTCAGATCCACATCAGCCGGCCTCCTCTCCATCCACAAGTCCAACCTCCGCAGTTTTGGGGACAGAGCCTTCTCCAGGGCAGCTCCCAGGCTCTGGAACTCCCTCCCCCAACTGATCCGCAATTCCGTGTCCCTCACCATCTTCCAGTCCCGCCTCAAGACCCATCTCTTCACCTCTGCCTATCCTTAGCCCCACGTCCCCCTCCCTTTTCATCTGTGCATTAATTGCCTCATATTGTGTTTTGTATTGAATTCTGTCTTTGCTTTGTGTACTAGTCATGTCTCTACTATTTATTTCATTCCCCTTACATGTTTTTCCTCTACCTGCTAAATTTTTGTAAGGTGTCCTTGAGACTCTTGAAAGGCGCCCATAAATAAAATTTATTATTATTATTATTATTAGATCTTGCGTTCTGTTATTGGGCTTTCTCACGGGGTGACTTGACGCAAGAGGTAACCAGAGTTGAACATCGTGGGAACCTCGTACGATAACCGTACGGCATTCGTGGACCACCGTGGCGCTAACGGCAGGTACTCGTATAACTTGTTGACTCGGGAGAAAATTCAAGCAAGCTTGAATTTCTCCAAGAGTGACTTGTACACTTGTGGTTGAAGATTGCAACATTATATGCACGTAGTGGCCAGTGCGATATCCGTAATAACTCTTGCGTTTACCGTGGGAACTCCTGCGAACGGTGAACCCGGAAGCTGGACACAGGGGACAGAAGGTGAGTAAAAAAGGTGGTCTCAATATCGCCAATAGAACATGTGTCCATCGAGGACGTCCCACCTCATTGTCATTGTTGGAGAATCTTTTTCACTGGAACACTTGCAGAGATGGCTCCCAGAAAAGCTCAAAGAAAGGGGGTAAAGCATGTCAGAAAGGTTTTTGCCTTGCAGGAGAATGAGGAGGAGACGCAGCAAGAGAGACAGGTGGAGAGGCAACAGGAGATGCCACAGATAACACTGCCTGTGGGCTCCTTGGAGCAGGGAGAGGGTGAGCAAGGTGGATTTCAGATTGCCTCCCCAGTAGCCGTTGTAGGAATAGCCTCAACAGACGCGTATATAAAGGGAAGATGGCAGAAGGTAAGGCCATATAACTTCACCCGGGAACAAGAGGGGGAACTTGTAGAATGGTACCAATTCAACGAAATTCTTTACGATAAATCCAGAGAGGATTACAGAAACAGGGAGAAAAAACGGAACCTGCTGGAGACGAAGGCTGCGGAGTATCCCGGGTGCTCATGTGAGTATATATAACGATATATTAGTACATCAACAGGAAAACCATTTAATGTTATCCATGATTTAAAAACATACATTGCTATTGATGTAAAAGTGCTGTTTTTGCAGTTAACTTAAACTTCTCTTATAAGTGTGTCTGTGCCCTGCAGCTGCAAAGTAAAAAAGTCGCAGACAGCTTTTACACGCTCTGTGTTTGAAGTTGGAATCATGTCTCCAAGAGCCATAAAATAAATTATGCATGAGGGCAGGTAATTTCCTCTTCGCACAGCACATTAAGCAGTTTATCATATTGTCCAAATAGAGGTCTCCGTTGAAAGATGGGCTTCACCCAGTGAGACTTCCTCTTAATTCTCTTTTTAATTAATCTCACCCTTCTGCCTTCACGCAAGCGTCCTCGATTCACATAGAGGGCTGCTGCATACAGCGCGTCAATGAAAAACACCACCATCCAGTACTCGAAACTACTTAGTACAGGCATGTCTCCAAATGAGCCAATTCAACCAAGGGAGGATATTTATAGTGTGTGAAAAGAAAAGTGACATCATTTGTGCCACGTGATGATTTAACAACACTTCACAGTTCACAATGTTCATTCAAGATTTAACGGGAAAGCTCGGGAGACGGACAAGTCACTCGCACAAATAACAGAAATGCCGAGTACCCGTGGGAACTCTTTATCTACCCCCCGTTATATCGTGTGATATCGTGCTAGACCACGACCACTTCACTCTGGTTACATCTTGCGTCAAGTCGCCCCGTGAGAAAGCCTCATAAGAAAGGAAGACCATATCAATCCATTTCTGGCAAGAAGTAAATTCAGATAATTCATCAGATGATATCCTTGTCGTGTTTCTTCAACACAGATAATATGGATACACTTCTTACACAATAATGAAAGCATACAACTCCTCATAACATCAGTTAAAGCAGGATGAATGACATATTGATTGACTGCCTCTGCAGGCTAGCTATATAGAATTGGACATCTTAGAAAAGTAATGAATGCCTTTATGTTTAGAATCAATTCAACTTGGCTCCCGAGAAATTTAGAATATCTTTAATTGTATTTTAAAATCTTGGATATATTTCTATAGATTTTGCAGTAACTTTTTAACTTACTGAAGAGATTTGTTGTCTTTCCACAGATTGTATTTACAAAGCGATGCATCTATCACAATGAATAATTGATACAGTCCGTACAGGAAGAGTACTTTAATGAGTACACCAAGGACCGATAGCCGACTGGATAGAAAATTAGTTTGATGGAAGAAAGCAGAGGGTGATGGTAGAAGGTTATTTTTCAGACTGGAGTCCTGTGATTCAGGGTTCAGTGCAGGCCCCATTGCTGTTTGTTATCTACATCAATGATTTGAATGAGTATGCACAAGGCATGATTAGTAAGTTTGCCGATGACACTAAAGTGAGTGAGGTTGATGGGATTTAATAGAGATAAGTGCAAGTTGTTGCATTTTAGGAAGTCTAACCAAGGCACGATCTACGCAGTGCATGGCAGGGCTCTGGGGAGTGTTGTAAAGCAGAGGGATCTAAGAGTGCAGTTACATAGTTCCTTGAAAATGCCGTCATAGGTAGATAGGACGGCAAGAAGGCTTTCGGCACATTACCCTTCATCATTGAGTAAAGAAGTTGGAAAGTGATGTTACAGTTGTACAAGACATTGGTGAGGCCATATTTAAAGTATTGTGTTCAATTTTGGTCACCTTATTAGAGGAAAGATGTTGTTATGCTGGAAAGGGTGCAGAAAAGATTTGCAAGGATGTTGCCAGCCAGGTCTCATTGGCCTGAGGTATTGGGAGAAGTGTAATATTGCGTTGGGGGACCAGCCCTCCCATGTGAACATGGGACCCAACGGGTCCCACTTAGTCTAGTAAAAATATATAATTAGTGAGAGACATTTGAGGAAATATTTTGTGATTCTTAAAAGTATATTACATTGAGAAATTAAGAATTTATGAGAGGGGTGAGCTTATCATGGCTAACTAAAGAAATTATAGATTAATTGAAAGAAAAGGTTTCAAATATTATAGATTAATCCAAGTTCAGAAGCTTGCATGATTTTGGAAACGTGGAAAGAATGGCTAGAATATAGTAAAGAAGGAACAAATAGATCATGAGCATAAACTGACAATAAATATGAAAACAATCTGTGAGGGCTTTTACTAGTGTATAAAAAGGAACAGAGAAACTAAAATGTCTTGAAAGGTGAGACTGGGAAATTAATAATTGATATTGAAGAAACAAGATTTGAACAAATATTGGTTTCTTCAAATATATTTAAAGCATTCCACTATAGGAAATCAGGGAAAAACAAGTGAGGAACTTAAAATAATCTTTATCCCGAGAGAAAAAGTTTTAGAAACGTGGAAACATAGAAAATAGGTGCAGGAGTAGGCCATTCGGCCCTTCGAGCCAGCACCACCATTCAATGCGATCATAGCTGATCATCCAAAATCAGTACCCCGTACCGGCTTTTTCCCCATATCCCTTGATTCCCTTAGTCCTAAGAGCTAAATCTAACTCTCTTAATGGAATAAGAGACTAACAAGTTGCCTTAAAATGGCCTGTGTACTCGTATCTTAAAATAAGTGGCTGCAGAGATTGTGAATGTAATGGCTTTGATCATCCAAAATTTCCTAAATACTGGAAAGGTTCCATCAGATTGAAAAATTATTGAATCCACAATCTCTGCAGCCACTTCCTTAAGATCTGAGTATATAGGTCATCAATTGAAGGCAGCTGTTTAATCATTACACGAGAAAGGAGGGTGGCAGACAGCAGAAGGCCACAGGTCTGGAGGGCTAACATTTATTTCAAGAAGGCTAGAATATAAAAACAGTGATGTAGTGTTGAGGTTCCATGAGGCGCTGGTCAGGCCACATTTGGAGTATTGTGAGCAATTATTGGCACCATATCTGAGGAAGGATGTGCTGGCTCTAGAGAGGGCCCAGAGGAGTTTACAAGAATGATCCCAGGAATGAGTGGGTTAACATATGATGATCATTTATTGGTACTGGGCCTGTACTCGCTGGAGTTTAGAAGAATGAGGGGGGACCTCATTGAAACGTACCGAATAGTGAAAGGCTTGGATAGAGTGGATGTGAAGAGGATGTTTCCACTAGTGGGAGAGTCTAGGGCTAGAGATCATAGCCGCAGAATTAAAGGATGTTCCTTTAGGAAGGAGATGAGGAGGAATTTCTTTGATCAGAGGGTGGTGAATCTATGGAATTCTTTACCACAGAAGGCTGTGGAGGCTGTCAATTGATATTTCTAAGGCAGATACAGACAGATTCTTCATTAGTACAAGTGTCAGGGGTTATGGGGAGAAGACAGGAGAATTGTGTTAGGAAGGAGATATAGATCAGCCATGATTGAATGGCAGAGTAGACTTGATAGGCCTATTGGCCTAATTCTGCTCCTATCACTTATGACCTTATGGCACTATAGAGAATGATGATTTCTGAATAACTTTTGCTTGTGGAATGACTGGGTAGCGGACGGGACTTGACACTGAAGATACTGAAAAAAATGAAAGCCCTCCCAGGGAATCTGAAACTAAGAAACATGATTTTAGTATAGGGTGTTGCTCATTTAAGTTTGAGCTCAGCAGGCATTTTTTCTTCCCAAGGATTGTAGATCTTTGAGGATCGTGGCTGAAATAGACATCCTTTTGGAGTAAAGGGTGATTGTAGTATCCATGTTGATGCAATTAAATCAAAAATATACTGGATAAATGCAAGGAGATTAAAACTATTTCCTGGAACTCAGGCTATAAACATTAGAGAGTACTTTCTTATGTCTGAATTTCTAATGTCTAATGTCTAATGAGTCTGAAGAAGGGTCTCGCCTCGAAACATCACCCATTCCTTCTCTCCAGAGATGCTGTCTGTCCCACTGAGCTACTCCAGTATTTTGTGTCTATCTTCGATTTAAACCAGCATCTGCAGTTCCTTCCTACACAGAAAGTACTTTATGCATGTGACACGTGTAAATGTCTGCAAAGGTTAGGACCACTCATGCCATTGGTGAAAATTCCAGAAAGTTGTATTTGTTAGTTGTTTACTAATCTGCAACATTTTAACTCTCTTCAACACCAGAGGAGATTCTATACCACCCATAATTCCCGTGACTTGGGAGTCTATTCAGCTTATCGAGCACATGCCAACTCTTAGTGCATTCCCATCAATTCCAGTTCAAAAAGGTAATTTATCACCACTCCCATACCAATTCGGGAAGAATATTGAATGTCAGCATATTGAACGAACATCTGTTGTGGAGTAACAAATCATTCACGTAATTGGATGCAACAGACACGTATTTGTTTGATCGATCTTTCACCTATAGACTAAATATAGAAGAACTCACAGGCACACAAATCTAAAACCCAAATAGTCTCAGTTTAGCCAAGACAGTGACTGTCATTATTGGGATCTGGGATTCCAAGTTACAGATGGTGATCACTATTGGTGACATGGTATTTTTTTGTTCTGACCTGTTGTAAACTTATATCCTCAGGGGGATCTGTGGAATACGGTCTTTAACTTGGGAAGACAATTTCATCATCTCCTCACTTAAGACTTCACGGTTGAAGGTGTTAATTGTTTTTTGCAGCCAAACTCAGTTAACGTGGGTACCATAGAGTAGGACTTGCCTGGAGGCAAACAAGTATGCTGCTGTCTTGCATGATGCATATTAATCTGGTGTCGCTGGTCTGTAGTACTCCACACCATATTCCATGAATGTATAAAAATGCTCAAAGCATATCTTTGTAAATCATTAGAAAATTTGACAAGGCATGCTTAAAAACTTTTTTTTTAAACTCAATACACACATTTGTACAAATGGATGTTATCATTGAAAGCATTTACTCTCCCTTGGCGCTAATGGTAATTAATTAGTGAAGTTTTGGAGAATTCACAAGAACCCATCTTCAAAGCTCAAATATTCCTCTCTTGGCCAACAGTGTCTTTATTGAGGTCGAGGATTTCAATTTACAAAAGGTGTTCACTATTGATCTTGAGAACCTACTGAAATGGAAAGCAGAAAAAGGTGTAATAGCCTCCTTCAATCAATATTGCCTGACTTAAGTTACTTCCCAATTTAAAAATGACTCAGCATAACAAAGTACCTAGGTCATTGTCTTCATAATTCTCTTGTACATTCCTCTTTAAAGTATTGTCCCTGGAACTTCATATTTTCCTGATTTGGATTGTTGTAAATTAATTATACTGTTAGTTTTTCCTCATGGCTCCTTTTGGGGTGGAAGATTGCAACCTTCATGTGGTCCGCCCTGTTTCGACTAATGCAATCAACTCGACGTGCACAAACGGAAGATCAAATCGAACAAGTTGTCCAACAACTTTAGGCTGTGCATGCCGCACAAAAGAAGAAGAAGAAGCATCCTTTTACGTCATGAGAAAATAAATGTGGTGAAGATTCTCCTCTGCTGCTAATGGGACTTTATCCATAAAATGTTTTTTATCTTGTTATAATTCTCCATTTCCTGTTTGCAGTTATACATGAGCATTACAACATGTAATTGCAGTGTGCCAATACTAATTAATTTAAACATCCTTGCCTGAATTATTCCTGGACATTACTTTTGATTCAAAATTGTTCTTGCATAGTTCTTTGACAAGCTACTTAACATATGGCAGACTGCAGCTTTCCCAGGAAACTGATTATAAGACCAGCTGAATACCTTGTCTAATGTTATAATCTAAATTAATAAACAAATTATCTTGACAGGCACTGAACAGGCTCTGTACCTGTCTCATCAGATTATTTTTGACATTAAAGGTTCCCTATAATGAATTATTAAAATAATAAGATGTTAGAGTGTATATTTGTATCTGAGCAGGAAGGCAGCAGTAGAATCATGGGTTAGGTGTTTGTATCCAGGAACCTATCTAGTAAACTATACACCGAGTTTGTATCTAGAATCTAGAATGCATTGCCTGAGTTGTTTTTTAGTTAACAATAGATTTTTACTGCATAATCACAGTTACAAAGTATGGCATAGATCAAAACTGCCGTGCAGTTTGCAAAATCAATTATCAAATTACAACATTATCATCCATATCACCGACACACTCCAGGCCATGTGGCGACCAACATTCAAGGAAAGCTGCCTAAGTCCCCGTGAGCACTGCGTGCCCACTCTCCAGGGACTTGCGGCACAGACTTGGGCCGGGAAGAGGGCCAGCCAGCCGATGCGGGCAGCTGCCTGCTGCCTTGTCCCTTGAGTGAACATTTTGGCCAGGCCCAGGAGCAAACCGATTAGGAGATTGCTTATGTGCGTTGGTGTGATAGGTATTCTCACAACATGTAATTAGCATCTAGACAAATTACAAATGCACAGAAGGCTGCAAATTGAGTTATGTCAAGTGAGTTGAGTATAAATGTACTTTTGGATGCTGTACTGGAGGAGTTATGAGGGAAAGTGGAAAGTAGGGGAGATAACATTTAATTGGCAGGGAGATGCTGATGGATCCAGGTAAGCCCAGAGCTGAGGAAACTCAATTTAAAACTGAGGAATTTGGTTTGTAAATTGGTAAATTAGGCTATTTATCAGTCAATATAAGCAAGATTGCTTTAAGGGAGCAGCAGCAGATTCAGCGCCGCCGCGGGGCTCCCGTGTGGAAGGGAGAGAGGGACTAGGAGTTGGCGGTTGGCATAAACTGGTTTGTGACTGGATCAAATGGCAACTCAAGTAGGATTAGAGGATGACGAAGATCAAGATGATAGGGCTTTTGGTGACTGGACGTCAGTGTCTAGTCGGAGATTAGGGAGGAATCAAGGAGAAGGAGGAATCAGGCAAAACGAGCTCAGCCAAAACAGCAAAAGGAGTTTTGAAGGGAACAGTTCAGAAGAGGATAGGAGAACGGTTCGGAAAAAGGTTGAAAGGAAGGAGGTTAAAATAATACTGAAATTTAGAAAGGAAGATGAGCATGTCAATTTAAGTCCGATAGCTTTATCCAGGGAGCTAAAGAAGAAGGTAGGAGAGGTGGAAACAGCTAAGATTTTGAGAGACGGGAACTTGTTAATAATATGTAAAACGGAGGAGCAGAAAAATAAGGCTCTGAAGATTGAAAGTGTTTGCAAGAAGATGGTTAGTGAAAGAAAGACTCTGGGTGAGAGTAGAGTGACAAGGGGAGTAATAACAGGTATTCCGGTAGATGAAGACCTGGAGAAACTCAAACGGAGTATTTTTGGTGGCCAGGTGAGTGTAGCTAAGAGATTGTTAAGGACAGTGGAGGGTAAGAGGGTAGAGAGCTTGTCTGTGCTTCTGGAGTTTCAGCAGACTGAACTACCAGAAAAAGTGAGAATCGGATGCATGATCTTTCCAGTGAGGCCTTATATCCCTCCACCGCTCCGATGTTATAAATGCCAGAGGTATGGACATATAGCAGCGGTGTGTAAGGGGAATCAGAGGTGTCCCAAGTGTGGAGGAGAGCATAGATTTGAAGAGTGCAGAGAAAATATGCAGGATAAATGCTGCAATTGCGGAGGACCGCACAGGGTAATGTATGGGGGATGTGAAGTCAGGAAGAGGGCTGTGGAGATTCAGCAAGTGAAAACAGTAAGTAACATAAGCTACTCAGAGGCAGTGAAGAAGGTGCAAGGACAAAGGGGAAGAGTGGATATTAATGGGAGAGAGAATCATCCGTTTTTGAGATCAGAGGAAAGTCAAGCAGTCAAAACTCACACAGAACTGACAGCTGATAAGCTAATTGTTTTCATTGCATATGTAATCAACTGTACTGATCAGGTTAAACACAAAACAGAAAAAATAAAAATCATTGTTAAGGGAGCAGAGAAGTTTTTGGGTTTAAAAGAAGTATCATGGGAGAGTATCAATAAAAAGCTTGAAGGAGATGGAAGGCAGGGAGGTTCTGGTGATAGGTCAAATTGATTATATTACAATGGAACGCAAGGAGCATAATAGCAAATGGACAAGAGTTTAAAGGATTCATTAAAGAGTTAAAGAAGAAACCAGAAGTCATATGTATTCAAGAAAGCTGGCTTAAGCCTTCATTAGACTTTGTCATCAAAGGTTATGATAGTATCCGTAGAGATAGGGGGGAGGGAAGTGGAGGGGGGTGTGTAATATTTATAAAGCAAGAAATACAGAATAGATTGTTGGTGAAAGGAACAGAATTAGAATATTTAGTGGTTGAAATTTGGATAAGAGAAGGTAAGGTTAAAATTGTTAATTTTTATAATCCGTGTAAAAGGCTTTCATTGGAGTTGATGGATGAACTTGCTGGGTATTTAGGGGGGAAAGTTATATGTTGTGGTGATTTTAATGCTCATAGCACGTTGTGGGATGATTCTAATGATGAAAATGGTGATTGAGGATTTAATGGAGAAGAATAACCTTGTGTGTCTTAATGATGGAAGTGGGACACGAATCAACATCAGAACAGGGTCAGAATCAGCCATAGACCTCACACTAGTGTCAGACTCATTGGCGGGTGTTTGTTCATGGGAAGTAATTCGAAAAACAACGGTAGGAAGTGACCACTACCCGATAGAAATAGTAGTAGGAGTGAGTTTAGAGGAGTATAATACAGAGAATACAAAAGTGGTCTTTTAGTGGTGCTGATTGGGAGAAATTTAAGACTATTAGTGATCAAGAAATGGAAAAAATTGATATTTATGAAGATGTGGATAATTTAAATATTTCTGTTTGCGAAGCCATTTTAGAGGCAGCAACAAAGTCCATTAAGAGGAAAGGAGGTAAGCACAAAAAAAAGAGTGTACCATGGTGGACTAAGGAATGTGACAAAGCAATTAAGTGTCGAAATAAAGCTTTTAAAATTTTGAAAAGAAATCATAATTTTCAGAATCTTATTGAATACAAAAGGTTGCAAGCATGTGTAAGAAGAGTAATAAAAAATGCAAAGAGGGAATTTTGGAGGACATTTTGTAACTCAGTGGGAAGGGAGACAAAAGTAGGTCAAGTTTGGGGAATGATGAGAATGAAAGGAATTAAAAGAGAATACAAATATCCAATCCTAACTGACGGTGAAATTACAGCAGTGAAAGACGAAGAGAAAGCAGAGATGTTGGCAAAATCTTTTGCTAAAATTCACAGTTCAGACAATGTTAGTGAAGAAGGAAGAAAAGGAAAAGAAAATACCATAGCAGAGAATAGACAGTTAATACGACATGAGGAAGACACTAACGATGTTCTAAACAAACCATTCACAAAGACAGAATTCAACCGAGCTCTTAGAAAAACCAAGATGTCAGCACCAGGTAAAGATCAGATTTGTTACACCATGTTAAACCATCTCAGTGAAACATCCAAGGATTTTTTGTTAGAATTTTATAATAAAGTGTGGGAGGGTGGGAAATTACCGCAAAGGTGGAAGGAGGCAGTAGTAATCCCAATAGGAAAGTCAGGTAAAGATCTGACAAACCCAGGGAATTATAGGCCTATTGCATTAACATCCAACATATGTAAAGTAATGGAAAAAATGGTAAATGAAAGGTTAACATATTATGTAGAAAATAAAGGATATTTATCCAATTACCAGAGTGGTTTTAGGAAGGGGAGAAACACCATGGATCCAGCTATATGTTTAGAACATGAAATTAGGAGAGCACAAATTAACAGAGAAAGTGTAGTAGCTGTATTTTTTGATATTGAGAAAGCATATGATATGATGTGGGGAGAAGGGTTATTAGTGAAACTAGGTAAATTGGGGATTAAAGGTCGTATATTTAAATGGATTAAGGATTTTTTATTTGGGAGGTCAATACAAGTACGAGTTGGAAATCAATACTCAGGAACATTAGATATTGAAAATGGAACACCTCAAGGGAGCATAATAAGTCCTTTACTATTTTAGTAATGATAAATGATGTGTATGATGAAATTGTAAATGAAATGGGAGTTTCACTGTTTGCGGATGATGGGACAATCTGGAAAAGGGGGAGAAATGTGAAGTTTATTGTGCAGAAACTACAGAGGGCTATAATAAAGGTACAAGAGTGGTCTTATAAATGGGGATTCAAATTTTCTGTGGAAAAGACAAAGATAATGTTTTTTACTAGGAAGGAAATTGGTAGTGAGGTTAAACTAAAATTATATAACCAGGAATTGGAGAGAGTAAAATACTATACATTTTTAGGTTTATGGTTTGATGAGAGGATTACATGGATGGTTCATATTCAGAAAGTAGTGGACAAATGTAAGAAGATACTTAATGTAATGAGATGTTTAGTTGGATGTGATTGGGGGGCAGATAGAACAGCTTTGAAGGCTATATACAATGGGTTAATTAGATCTGTGTTAGATTATGGTTGTGTGGTGTATGGGTCCGCATCAAGTACTTCTCTTAAGAAAATAGACAACATTCAATATCAGGCATTGAGAATATGTACAGGTGCAATAAAAACAACACCAACAGCAGCATTACAGGTTGAAATGGGGGAGATGCCTCTAGAGATGAGAAGGATACAGCTTTCATTAAATTACTGGATTAACCTACAGGGCCACAGTCAAGAACACCCAGCACAAGTTACTGTCAAACCATGCTGGGAAAAGGAGAGAAGGGAAACAAAATGTTTTGGATGGACAGTGACCCAGAGAGCAGTACAAATCGGCATAGCACAATTAAATGTGGTTCCAACAGTTCCATTACCTTCAATTCCACCTTGGATACTTCCAGATGCAACAGTAGACTTTACAACATTAGAACAGGAAAACAAGGATAAACAACATAGGTATAATTCAGTCATCATACAGGAATACATTGACAGATACTACAGTTTTGTCCAAATTTATACAGATGCATCAAAAGATTCAGTAGATAAAGTAGGAGTAGCATTTATTGTACCAGAATTTCACATCAAAGTAGGGAAGAGGATCAATAATGAGGTCTCAGTATACACAGGTGAAATGATTGCAATATTGTTAGCGGTACAGTGGGTCGAGGAAACCAGGCCTTTAAGGACAGTTATTTGTTCAGATTCAGGTTTAGCAATAAAGAGTTTACAGCACAGCCATTCAGACAGTAGACCAGACATTTTGATTGAAATACAACAAACACTATTCAGAATTCAAATGATGGGGCTTACAGTCATATTTTTATGGGTACCAGCACACATTGGCATTAGAGGAAACAAAATGGCAGATAAGGTAGCAAAAGAGGTAGCAAAAAGAAGTAAAATTGATTTAAGTATTAACATAGGTAAAACTGAAATCAAAGACATTATTAAGCAAAGACTGAAGGAAAGATGGCAAAAGCAATGGGATGAAGAGCGGAAAGGACGGTGGTTCTACAGAGTCCAGAGGAAAGTGGGAGAAATGAGATGTGCAGGAAAAAACAGAAAAGAGGAGACAGTAATCTCAAGAATTAGATTTGGACACACTGGTCTGAACAGTACACTTTTTATAATAGGCAAGCATAATACAGGTAGATGTGAATACTGTGGGCAAGAAGAGACAATAGAGCATGTCATTGTACATTGTGAGAGGTATGAGGAGGAGAGAGAACGGATGAGTGAGCAGTTCAGAAAAGAAAGAATACAATTTGATTTGGTAGATATTTTGCAAGGAAGTTCATATAAGTGCTATCAAATCCTGTTGCATTTTCTTAGGGTAACCAATTTGTTCGGAAGGATATAGGTTATTAGTATATGTAATGGTGTTGTTTGATCCACACTCCATGCCAGTTGGTGGCGGTAATGCACCAAAAAAGTTGTTTGCCAACCGCCAAAAAACACCACATAGAAGAAGAAGAAGAAGAAGAAGGGAGCAGCAGCAGCAGCGAGGGAAGTGTCTAGTGAGTAAAGTGTGAGTCTTTGGCTTGAGAGTCTTCGGAGAGGACGCTACGCAAAACGCTGGAGAGGGAGAGACGAAATAAAGAGATGTCAAGCAAGCTGATTTAGTGTGATGCTTGTAGTATGTGGGAGGTCAAGGACACCGCTGGTGCCTCTGGCTGCTACAAATGTGAGAAGTGCATCCAGGTACAGCTCCTGAAGGACCGTGTTGGGGAACTGGAGAAGCAAGTGGATGACCTCGGGTTCGTCCGAGAGGCTGAGTCGTTCCTCGACGAGTCCTACAGTAAGATTGTTACACCTAAGGCATTGGAAGAGAGAAGGTGGGTGACGGTGAGAAAGGGATGGAAACATGGAATGAAAAAGGTCCCCGGGTGTTGTACCTCTTATAAACAGGTTCACCCACTTAAAAGCTGTCGGGACAGAAGACGTTGACGCACTGAGCGGTCCGCTGGCTTGCAAAGCAAGGGGTGCTGTTGAGCCAAAACCAAAGAGACCGACATCAGGCAATGCTGTGGTGGTTGGAGACTCCATTGTGAGAGGTACGGACAGGGGTTTCTGCGGCAACAGAAGGGATTCGAGGATGGTGTGCTGCCTCCCTGGTGCCAGGATCCAGGATGTCACGGATTGAGTGCAGAAAATCCTCAAGGGCGAAGGTGAACAGCCGGAAGTTGTATTGCATGTTGGCACAAACAATGTCGGAAAGAAGGGGATGAATATTCTGCAGCGTGACTTTAGAGAGCTTGGAAAAGTGCTGAAAAGCAGGACCTCCAGGGTTGTTATCTCCGGTTTGCTTCCAGTTCCTCGTGCTGGCGAGAGCAAGCACAGGGAGATACAGGACCTGAATGTGTGGCTGAGGAACTGGTGCAGGGGGCAGGGATTTATATTCTTAGACCACTGGGATCTGTTTTGGAGTAAGGGGGAACTGTACAAAAGGGATGGATTGCACCTTAACAGGTGGGGGACCGGCATTCTGACAGGCAGGTTTGCCACTGCGACACAGATTGTTTGTGGGGGGGAGGTATTGTATTTGAATGCGCATAGTATTGCATTGAAAGTATAGTATTTGAATGCGCAAAGTATAAGAAGTAAAGTAGATGAGCTTGAGGCTCAGTTAGAGGTTGGTAGATATGACATTGTAGGGATTACCGAGACATGGCTGCAGGAGGATCGGGCCTGGGATTCAGGGTTATACATCCTATAGAAAAGACAGGCAGGTGGGCAGAGGAGGGGGGGTTAGCTCTTCTGGTGAGGGATGGAATTCAGTCCCTTGCGAGGGAAGACATAGGGACTGAGGAGGTAGAGTCACTGTGGATTGAATTGAGGAATTGCAGAGGCAAGAAGACACTAATTGGTGTTATCTACAGACCCCTAAATAGTAGCCCGGATGTAGGGTGTAAGTTGCAGCAGGAGTTAAAACTGGCATGTATCAAAGGTAATGCCACTGTGGTGATGGGGGATTTCAATATGCAGGTAGACTGGGAAAATCAGGTTGCTTCAGGACCCCAAGAAAGAGAGTTTGTAGAGTGTCTCCGAGATGGATTCTTAGAGCAGCTTGTAATGGAGCTGACCAGAGAAAAGGCAATTCTGGATTTAGTGTTGTCCAATGAACCAGATTTGATAAGAGAACTCAAGGTAAAGGAACCGCTTGGAGGTAGCGATCACAAAATGATTAGTTTTAATCTGCAATTTGAGAAGGAGAAGGTTAAATCGGAAGTGGCAATGATGCAGTTGAACAAAGGGGACTATGAAGGCATGAGAGAGTAGCTGGCCAAGGTAGACTGGAAAGGGATCCTAGCAGGAATGACGGTGGAACACCAATGGCAGAATTTTCTGGGCATAGTCCGGAAGACGCAGGATCATTTCATTCCAAAAAGGAAGAAAGATTCTAAGGGGAGAAGTTAGGGATAGAATAAAACTAAAAGAAAATATGTATAACACAGCAAAGAGTAGTCAGAAGCCAGAGGATTGGGAAACTTTCATAGGACAAGAGAAGGAAACAAAACGGGCAATACAGGCTGAAAAGATGAAGTAGGAGGGGAAGCTGGCCAGGAATATAAAGAAGGATAGTAAAAGCTTCTTTAGATATGTTAAGGGAAAAAGAGTAGCAAAATCAGATGTGGGTCCCTTGAAGGCAGACAGGGGTGAAATAATTATGGGGAACAAGGAAATGGCAGAAGAGTTGAACAGGTACTTTGGATCTGTCTTCACTAAGGAAGACACAATCTCCCAGAAGTACTGGAGGACAGAGGATCAAAGGGGGTAGAGGAACTGAAAGAAATTATTATTAGGCGATAAATAGTATTGGGTAGGCTAATGGGACTGAAGGATAATAAATCCCCTGATGGTCTGCATCCCTGGGTCCTCAGGGAGGTGGCTCTAGAAATAGCGGACGCACAGGTAATCATTTTACAATGTTCAATAGATTGAGGATCAGTTCCTGTGGATTGGAGGATAGCTAATGTTATCCCACTTTTCAAGAAAGGAGCAAGAGAGAAAACGGGGAATTACAGACCAGTTAGCCTGACTGGTGGGAAAGATGCTGGAGTGAATCAATAAAGAGGTAATAATGGGGCATTTGGATAGCAGTAAAATGATTAGTCCAAGTCAACATGGATTTATGAAAAGGAAATCATGCTTGACTAACCTTCTGGAATTTTTTTGAGGATGTGACAAGCAAAATGGATGAAGGGGAGCCAGTGGATGTAGTGTATCTAGACTTTCAGAAAGCCTTTGATAAGATCCCGCATGGGAGACTGGTGACTAGAATTAGAGCACATGGTATTGGGGGTAGGGTTTTGACGTGGATAGAAAATTGGTTGGCAGACAGGAAGCAAAGAGTAGGAGTGAATGGATCCTTTTCAGAATGGCAGGCAGTGGTGAGTGGAGTGCCGCAAGGCTCGGTGTTGGGGCCGGAACTGTTTACCATATATATAAATGATTTGGAAGAGAGAATTAGGAGCAACACTAGCAAGTTTGCTGATGACACAAAGCTGGGTGGCAGTGTGAACTGTGAAGAGGATGTTAGGAGGTTGCAGGATGACTTGGACAGGTTGAGTGTGTGGGCAGATGCGTGGCAGATGCAGTATAATATAGATAAATGTGAGGTTATCCACTTTGGTGGCAAAAACAAGGGGGCAGATTATTATCTCAATGGGGTTAGGTTTGGTAAGGGGGAGGTACAGCGAGAACTGGGTGTCCTTGTACACTGGTCACTGAAAGTTGGCGTGCAGGTACAGCAGGCAGTGAAGAAAGCTAATGGAATGTTGGCCTTCATAACAAGAGGATTTCAGTATAGGAGTAGAGAGGTTCTTCTGCAGTTGTATAGGGCTCTGGTAAGACCACAACTGGAGTATTGTGTACAGTTTTGGTCTCCTAATTTGAGGAAGGACTTCCTTGTGATTGAGGCAGTGCAGCATAGGTTCACGGGATTGATCCCTGGGATGGCGGGACTGTCATATGAGGAAAGATTGAAAAGACTAGGCTTGTATTCACTGGAGTTAGAAGGATGAGGGGGATCTTATAGAAACATATAAAATTATAAAAGGACTGGACAAGCTAGATGCAGGAAAAATGTTCCCAATGTTGGGCGAGTCCAGAACCAGGGGCCACAGTCTTTGAATAAAGGGAGGCCATTTAAGACTGAGGTGAGAAAAAACGTTTTCACCCAGAGAGTTGTGAATTTGTGGAATTCCCTGCCACAGAGGGCAGTGGAGGCCAAAGCACTGGATGGATTTACGAGACAGTTAGATAGAGCTCTAGGGGCTAGTGGAATCAAGGGATATGGAGAGAAGGCAGGCACGGGTTATTGATTGGGGACAATCAGCCATGATCACAATGAATGGCGGTGCTGGCTCGAAGGGCCGAATGGCCTCCTCCTGCACCTATTTTCTATGTTTCTATGACTGTGTAGGAAGGAACTACAGATGTTAATTTAAACCGAAGATAGACACAAAGAGCTGGGGTAATTCAGCTGTTTCGCGTTTGTGGGAACTATTATCTGGAGAACAATCTAAAGTCAAGTCCCATCATACCAGATGCATGCCACAAGAGATCCAATGAATACACAAAAGTGGTCAAGGTTAGAGAATGTATTTTTAATTGCCGTATCCTATCAACTCCAGTGATACCCACAGACTGCTTTAAAAATCAGCACACCCCTTCAATCAGACAACATCAATCTTTGTCAATAAAGACTCGTAACCATCATTTATTTGAACCATTACCCCTCTCAAAGGTTTCACTGCTGCAAGCCAAAATCTATATTTAAATATGACAGTCAAATCATCCAGCAGATTGCACAGTATTTAGTGATGCATTTTCTTTTTCTTTCAAGATGAGGTAATGCACAACTCAAGGCAGCAGAAGCCATTCAGAGGGAGAGTGATCGACCTCCCCACAGAAGATATTATTCTGTCACCACTGATCCTGTAAGCAGATGCTGAACTGAAATCATTGAAGGTGAAATAATCCTCAAATCTCATTCTCATATCAAAAGCATCTCTGCTCTCTTTAGATTTACAAGCTGCAGATGATGCAAGTGACCACCTCCAACATTCATCCCATCCATGTGTCATTGATTTAACATTGATAGCTGCACCTACAGATGCATACACCTACCATGAAATGTTCTACCCCTTTAAAACCCTCCTCTTTGATTCAGCTCTTAATGTCCTGGAATAATATTGATTTATTTGGCTCACTACATTAATTAGTTCATGGTCATGAGTGATAGGAGCAGAATTGGGCCATTTGGCCCGTCAAGTCTACTCTGCCATTCAATCACAGCTGATCTGCCTTTCCCTATCACACCCCCATCAGGGCACAGCTGGAGTACTGTGTGCATATGGGAAGGTTGCAATTGCATTGTAGAGGGTACAGTGGAGATGTACCAAGATGTTGCTGATATGGAACATTTCAGTCAGGAGGGTGGCACTTCTTCTTTCGTGTGGCGTGCACAGCCAAAAGTTGTAGGACAACTTGTACTATTTGATCTTCCGTTTGTGCATGTCGAGTTGATTGCATTAGTCGAAACCGGGAGGACCACGTGAAGGTTTGCAAAGGCTACTGGGGAGACTTTAAACTAGTATGGTAGGGGGAGGGACTCGAATTGGGAAAGCTAGCAGTCAGTGTGTGAGGCAGGAGGCAGAGAATGGTAGCACTCTGACCCAAAATGTAGGGGAGAGAGAAGAAAAAGACAATAAACAGAGAATAAGAGAGGGTGGGTTTCTTAAATGTGTATATTTTATTGCTAGGAGCATTGTAAGAAAGGTGGATGAACTTAGAGCCTGGATTGACACCTGGAAGTATGATGTTGTGGCGATCAGTGAAACATGGTTGCAGGAGGGCTGTGATTGGAAACTAAATATTCCAGGATTTCGTTGCTTCAGGTGTGATAGAATTGGAGGGGCAAGAGGTGGAGGTGTTGCATTGCTTATCAGGGAAGATATTACAGCAGTGCTTTGGCAGGATAAATAATAGGGCTCGTCTAGGGAGGCTATTTGGGTGGAACTGAGAAATGGGAAAGGGGTAGCAACACTTATAGGGGTGTATTATAGACCGCCAAATGGGGAGTGAGAATTGGAAGAGCAATTGCAGAGTAAGGAGATTGCAGAGTAAGGAGATTGCAGATATTAGTAGTAAGCACAAGGTAGTGATTGTGGGAGATTTCAATTTTCCACACATAGACTGGGAAACACATTCTGTAAATGGGCTGGATGGGTTGGAGTTTGTAAAATGTGTGCAGGATAGTTTTTTGCAGCAATACATAGAAGTACCTACTAGAGAAGGGGCGGTGCTGGACCTCCTGTTAGGAAATGAGACGGGTCAGGTGGCAGAGGTATGCGTTGGGGAACAGTTCGGGACCAGTGATCACAATACCATTAGTTTCAATATAATTATGGAGAGGGTCAGAACTGGACCTAGGGTTGAGATTTTTGATTGGAGAAAGGCTAACTTTGAGGAGATGCGAAAGGATTTAAAAGGAGTAAATTGGGACATTTTGTTTTATGGGAAAGATGTGGAAGAGAAATGGAGTACATGTAAAGGTGAAATTTTAAGAGTACAGAATCTTTATGTCCCTGTTCGGTTGAAAGGAAATAGTAAAAATCGGAAAGAGCCATGGTTTTCAAGGGAAATTGGACACTTGGTTCGGAAAAAGAGGGCGATCTACAATTATTATAGGCAGCATGGAGTAAATGAGGTGCTTGAGGAGTATAAAGAATGTAAAAATATCTTAAGAAATAAATTAGAAAAGCTAAAAGAAGATATGAGGTTGCTTTGGCAAGTAAGATGAAAGTAAATCCAAAGGGTTTCTACAGCTAAATTAATAGCAAAAGGATAACGAGGGATAAAATTGGTCCATTAGAGAGTCAGAGTGGACAGCTATCTGCAGAGCCAAAAGAGATGGGGGAGATATTGAACAATTTTTTTTCTTCGGTATTCACCAAGGAGAAGGATATTGAATTATGTGAGGTAAGGGAAACAAGTAGAGTAGCTATGGAAACTATGAGATTCAAAGAAGAGGAAGTACTGACACTTTTGAGAAATATAAAAGTGGATAAGTCTGCAGGTCCGGATAGGATATTCCCTAGGACATTGAGGGAAGTTAGTGTAGAAATAGCAGGGGCTATGACAGAAATATTTCAAATGTCATTAGAAACAGGGAATAGTGCCGGAGGATTGGCGTACTGCGCATGTTGTTCCATTGTTTAAAAAGGGGTCTAAGAGTAAACCTAGCAATTATAGACCTGTTGACGTCAGTGGTGGATTAATGGAAAGAATACTTAGAAATAACATATATAAGCATCTGGATAAACAGGGTCTGATTAGGAACAGTCAACATGGATTTGTGCCTGGAAGGTCATGTTTGACTAATCTTCTTGAATTTTTTGAAGAGGTTACTCGGGAAATTGATGAGGGTAAAGCAGTGGATGTTGTTTATATGGACTTCAGTAAGGCCTTTGACAAGGTTCCTCATGGAAGGTTGGTTAAGAAGGTTCAATGGTTGGGTATTAATGGTGGAGTAGCAAGATGGATTCAACAGTGGCTGAATGGGAGATGCCAGAGAGTAATGGTGGATGGTTGTTTGTCAGGTTGGAGGCCAGTGACTAGTGGGGTGCCACAGGGATCTGTGTTGGGTCCACTGTTGTTTGTCATGTACATCAATGATCTGGATGATGGTGTGGTAAATTGGATTAGTAAGTATGCAGATGATACTAAGATAGGTGGGGTTGTGGATAATGAAGTAGATTTTCAAAGTCTACAGAGATTTATGCCAGTTGGAAGAGTGGTCTGAAAGATGGCAGATGGAGTTTAATGCTGATAAGTGTGAGGTGCTACATCTTGGCAGGACAAATCAAAATAGGACGTACATGGTAAATGGTAGGGAATTGAAGAATGCAGGTGAACAGAGGGATCTGGGAATAACTGTGCACAGTTCCCTGAAAGTGGAATCTCATGTAGATAGGGTGGTAAAGAAAGCTTTTGGTGTGTTGGCCTTTATAAATCAAGCATTGAGTATAGAAGTTGGGATGTAATGTTAAAATTGTACAAGGCATTGGTGAGGCCAATTCTGGAGTATGGTGTACAATTTTGGTTGCCTAATTATAGGAAGGATGTCAACAAAATAGAGAGAGTACAGAGGAGATTTACTAGAATGTTGCCTGGGTTTCAGCAACTAAGTTACAGAGAAAGGTTGAACAAGTTAGGGCTTTATTCTTTGGAGCGCAGAAGGTTAAGTGGGGACTTGATAGAGGTCTTTAAAATGATGAGAGGGATAGACAGAGTTGACGTGGATAAGCTTTTCCCACTGAGAGTAGGGAAGTTTCAAACAAGGGGACATGACTTGAGAATTAAGGGACTGAAGTTTAGGGGTAACATGAGGGGGAACTTCTTTACTCAGAGAGTGGTGGCTGTGTGGAATGAGCTTCCAGTGAAGGTGGTGGAGGCAGGTTCGTTTTTATCATTTAAAAATAAATTGGATAGTTATATGGACGGGAAAGGAATGGAGGGTTATGGTCTGAGCGCAGGTATATGGGACTAGGGGAGAATACGTGTTCGGCACGGACTAGAAGGGTCGAGATGGCCTGTTTCCGTGCTGTAATTGTTATATGGTTATATGGTTATATGGTTGCATCTTCCACCCCAGGAGAGTGGCACAGTTGCGCAGCAGTAGAGCAGCTGCCTCGCAGCGCCAAAGACCAGGGTTCAATCCTGACCACGGGTGCTGTCTGTGCAGAGTTGGCACCTTCTCCCTGTGACCATTTGAGTTTCCTCCCACATTTCAGAGATGTGCAGGTTTGTAGGTTAATTAGCTTCTGCAAATTGCGCCTACTATGTAGGACATAGAAGTATATGTCATGGCGTATGCGAGATCGATGTTGGTGCGGGCTCAGTGGGCTGAAGGGTCTGTTATCATGCTGTATCTCTAGACTAAACTGAAAGACAGGATAGGCCAGGTTTATTTTCCTTGGAGCAAGGTAGGCTGAGGGGGGAACCAAATAGAGGGGTATACAAAGTGCCCCTCTATTTTGTATAGAGGGTATTTCTACCCTCATAACGGGATAGAAATATTTTCCAACAGCAGAGGAGTCTAAAACTGGGGGGGAAGATATTTAAGGTAAGGGTTAGAGGTTTAGCTGGGATATGATAAAGATGTTTTTTCCCCTCGGAAGATGGAATTAATTTAGAGTACCCTGCCTGAGTAGGTGGGCAGACGGGTGATCTCACAACATTTATTTATTATATAGACGAGCTCTTGAAACACCAACGCATGGCAAACGACAGACTGAGCATTCCAAATGGGAAGAACATAAATGAGTAGTTGATGGTAGATGTGGACATTTTAGTCCGTAGGGCCTGTTTCTTTGCTGTTTTGACGCTATGATTTTATTTCTGCCTGATTCTGCTCAGCGACACACTTTGGTATGTTTAAGAGCATTGGTATAAAAATGTTGATTTTATTTCTCCCCAGTTCAGGAGAAATAAAACCAATTCCCATACCCATGCTGTTGTGCTAGCTACAATTTGGTAAACAGTTGTAGATCAGGAATTAAACAATATTATATCAGTCTCTGCAGCCCAAGTTACAGACAATGGGCTGTAACATTGCAATGTCAGGCAGAAGATAGGCACATAAAATGCTGGAGTAACTCAGCGGGGCAGGCAACACCTCTGGAGAGAAGTAATGGGTGAAGTTTTGGGTCGAGGCCCTTCTTCAGGCTGATGTCAGGCACATTGATTAGACTAAAAAAAACCTAGAGCATCTGTGGAGGCAGTAGGATTATTGACATTTGGGGATGAATGCAGACCTGAAAGATCGACTATCACTTTGTCTCCACAGATGCTGGCTGCCCCAGTGATTTATTCTTATTATTTTATTTTGCTACAGATTATGCCTTCTGCAGCCACTTGTGTATCCATGCTGATTTAGCTCCCTGTTACATATTTAACTACACATTGTAAAGCGCTGGAAATCTGTCCATGGCCGTGCGTCTGCCATCCGCAGCAAAGTTTAAACTTGCTCTTTAAGTTTCACCAAATAAAACGCCCAAGCAGGAATTCCATGCTAAATAATTCAAACTAAGAGATTAGCTCTCAGAGTTAATTTAGTTAGCTGCCTCGTGTTCCAAAACCAATTCATTATCAAAGATGGTAAATGTATGAATCCTTTGTTTCTGATTCTATTGGTCAATCAAATAAATACTTTACCTTCCAGACAAATGATTCAGCACATTAATACTACAGTATTTATTTGAAAAGGTCAATAACGTCAGCAAAAGATGAGCAGTGTAAAAGAAGGATTATTACCAGTTCTCATCATTAAATTCACAGAATTAGGAACATTGGTATATTGATCAATAACAATTCAATTCAATTCAATTCAATTCAACTTTAATGTCATTGCACAAATACTGAGTATGGGTACAACGAAATGCAGTTTTGCGTCAGTCCGTAGTAGTAGTGTAATATAGAAATTTAAAAAAAAAGAAGATACAGAATAATCAAAAATACAGAATAATTAAACAATGGGGACGGAGGGACCGGAGAAATCTATCGGCGGGACTCCGAGTTCAGCAATGTGATGGTATAATTGTAGAAGCTGTTCCTCATCCTGCTGGTACGAGACCTGAGGCTCCTGTACCGCCTCCCTGATGGGAGGAGGGCAAACAGTCCATGGTTGGGGTGGGAGGGGTCTTTAATGATCTTCCCAGCCCGTCTCAGACACCGTTTTCGGTGGAGGGCATCCATGGCAGGGAGCGGGGCACCGATGATGTGCTGCGCGGTTTTCAACAATATTTATGAATCAAAGTAATGAGTGGTTATTGTGGTATTTTTTAAATGACATTTGCATTCCTTCCCAAATAGTTTAATTACAAGGGATGCAAAATAAACATAAGCCTAAAAATTCCTTTTTAGCTTTTTTACCCGTGTCAATCCACGATAGACAAGCACAACAAAAGCATAACTCTGCGCGTTGAAGCCAGCTAACAACCAATTCCCTGTTTGTTCCTTGACTCTGCCTTATTCATTTGTCTAAATTCTCTTTCTCGATCCAAAGATGATGCTTGGCCTGCTGAGTATTGATAATTCTGTATTTTTCCCCAAACTCTTTATATCCTTCCTCTGCTCGATGTCTGTAACATTATCCAGATTTGTAATCCTCTGAATTTCCTGCACCCTTTTTATTCTGGTCTCTTGTGCAGCCTTGATTATCATCTCCACTATTATCAATCATGCATTAATTAGCTTAGGGTCTAATGTCTGGCATTTTCTAACTAAGTCTGAAATAGGGACTCAACCCAAAAATCCTTTTCTCCAGAGACCCTTTTCTCTTTTAAGAAACTCTTTAAACTTTGTTTTTGAATTAATTGTATTAGAAGCAATTATACAGGGATAAGGCAATCGACATAACAGTTATACAATTATTGTACAGCTTCATTTTTAACATTGAAACCTAAACTTAAAAAAAAAATTTAAAAGGAAAAAAGAAGAGAATGAAGAAAGAGAAGTAAAATAAAAGAAAGCAAGAAAAAGACCCCTAAGCTACCAAAGAAGTGCAAGAGGTAAGAAAAGAAATAAGAAAAGAGAAGATGGAGATATACCTTTCCCCCCTCCCCCCCTAACAAATATTGTTAGCTTAGAGCAGGCCTCTGACATACCTAATGTGATCAGTTTTATATCAGGTTCCAATTTAATTTAAAGTATTTTAGAGAAGATATCAAATGTTCCCCTCCAGAAGTTTTGTAACTTTATACAGGAAGCGAAGGAATAGGTTATAGTCGCTTCTTGGAGGTGACATTTATCACAAATAGGAGAGACGTTTGGGAAGATCTTGTTCAATTTGATCTTTGAATAGTACAGTATTTTTAATTGTATCAGAGAGTGCCTGACATTGAGAGAGCAGTTGTGTATGTATAGTAGGCTTTCCTCCCAGCTATCCTTTGAAATTAATGAACCCAATTCATCTTCCCATGCTTGCCTATGCATCTCAGAAGATGGGATATGTGCAATTAAAAGAGTGTTGTAAATGTAGGATATTAATGCCCCTGTCCCACTTAGGAAACATGAACGGAAACCTCTGGAGACTTTGCGCCCCACCCAAGGTTTCTGTGCGGTTCCCGGAGGTTGCAGGTGGTTGCCGGAGGTTGCAGGTAGTGGAAGCAGGTAGGGAGACTGACAAAAACCTCCGGACACCGCACGGAAACCTTGGGTGGGGCGCAAAGTCTCCAGAGGTTTCCGTTCAGGTTTCCTAAGTGGGACAGGGGCATTAATATCCTGCATTTACAACACTCTTTTAATTGTAAACATTGGTGAAAGGGCACATCCTTGTCTATTACCCCTGGATAATTGAAATTTAGGTGACAGAATTTGATGTCAATATTCTGGCTGTCAGATTGTTATATAACAGCTTTACCCATGAAATAACATTTTCTCCTAGTTGGAATTTTTCCAACACTGTAAAGAGAACTCTTTAAACTTTACCCCTTAGTCTAACTTTGCCGTCCTTCCTAATATCTAGGTCTGGTGGTTCAAAGTCAATTATTTCTTTAATGCTTCTATGAAACAAATATGTTCTTATTTTCTACAATGAATGTACAATGCAAATAGAAGTTGTTAACATTTTGAAATAATGTTACATTTTTATTCACTGATAATTATATTGATTAATTTGGTACAGCATTTGAACTTTTTTTTCTTTTTCCCATAACCATGTTTAAGAAGAATATCAATTAATTGATAATGGTTCTAGTATTTGAGTGCATTAAAGATGAAATACGTTCAAGTAACCAGAATGTGGAAACAGTTTGTGTGGAAATAAGAGATAATAAGACCAAGAAGTCATTTGTGGGAGTGGTGCCCATCTCTTCAAAGTAACCTCATGAAGGCCAGAGTATAAAGGAAGAAATAATATCAAATGCGTCCGGAAACCTAAATATTGTACATTATTAAATCTCTCTTTATTCTCTTGAAAGAACGCCAAATTAGTCAAAATTGATTTTCCTTTCGCAAAACTGTGTTGACTTGTCCTAGTTACCTTGAATCTTTCCAAATGGGTCCAAACTCCTGGAACTAGGAGTCAGTTTCTAAGACTTAAATCTACCTTGTGCATTGTGAAAGGGCACCTTGGAGCAGGAGTCATCAGATGTTTGAATTTTACATTCTGTTTGAAGAAAAGACAAAAACAGAACTAGCTAAATTAAATTGCCAAATCGGGTCAATGAATTGATCAACCGATAGGCAGTGGCAGGCATTTAATGAGTTATTTCAGAATGCACAGAATAGATATATTCTTTGAGTAAGAAAAAATCTAAGTTGACAGATCACCTCTGGCTCAATAATAAAGATAGTATTAAAATAAAAGTTGTATAACTGTGTAAAGAGAAGGGGCAGATTAGAAGGTTGTACAGAACTTGAAAACGGAAACAAATGACTAAAAGTTTAATGATGGGAAAATGAGAGGATCACATAAAGCTGACCAGCAACATGACCACAGATGGTGGGAATTTTGTGGGTATTTTAAAATATCAAGAGTTAACAATGATCGTTAGTCTGGTAGAGAGTGAACCATGATCATTAATAATGGAAAACAGAAGATGACAGATTAATTAAATAGATGTTTTGGATTAGTCTTCACTATAGTGCATACTAGTAACATTCTAAAAATAGCTGCATTTCGGAAATTGAAGACAATGGTAATGAGCAATTTGTCAGAGTTGCGGATTGAAAGGTTTTTGGATCTCCATGGATCTCATCCTAAATGACAAAATAAAGTGGTTTGAGAGATAGTCACTACATTGGTGTAGGAAGGAACGGTAGATGCTGGTTTCAACCGAATATAGACACAAAAGGCTGGAGCAACATGGTGGGTCAGACAGCATCACTGGGGAAAAGGAATAGATGACGTTTTTGGTCGAGACCCTTCTTCAGACTGAAGAAGGGTCTTGACCCGAAATGTCACCTATTCCATCTCCTTCTGACTGAAGAAGGGTCTCGACCCGAAACGTCACCTATTCATTTTCTCCAGAGATGCTGTCTGACCTGCTAAATGACCCCAGCTCTTTGTTACTACTTTAGTGTTACTTTTCCAAATGTTCTAAGATTCAGAGGTTCCCTTAGAAATAAAATATCAATTTAATCTATTTTATTCGAAAGGGAGAGAGAATGCAGGAGACCACAGGCTCCTATTTTTCTATGTTTCTAATGAATACTCACCTTTCATTCTTCCACACAGCAGTGGATATTGGCCCCTTCCAGTTCATTTCCTGAAGATAAAATGAAATAATCTCCAACAAATTTGTCAAGTACACTTAAATTGTATTCCTGCTGGGGCAAGTATATTGTTTAGGTATGGATTCAAAAATGTACATTGTCTTATGTGTTGTTTCATAAAGACTCTGTGCAGCAAAATGCCTTCATATTTGTATCCGAACATGTACTTAAAAGGTTCTTGTTTGTGATTCAGAAGATTATTTTAGCTGCACCAACGCACACATTATGCTAAATAGGGTTGAACCTGTTTGGTGACTATTATCAGGTATGCAACCATCATCTATTATTTGTGGCAATTGGCAATTAAACGTAGGTACAATTAGAAACAATTCAACAGACAAATGGCACAACTTCCAACTTTTAAATACAGTGAGTACTGCCTGTCCAAAGTTTGCCTTAATATAAGATGAGGAAATTTCAGTTGTTACTAAAACAAAACCGTCTAAATTAATGAAGACATTATCTGGATCAAAATCACAATTGCTTTTATATTCCTTGTGAATATATTGGGAATTTGCAAGCATCATTGATTATAAGTTCGTAAGTCATAGGAGCAGAAATAGGCCACGTTCGGCCCGTCGAGTCTAGTCTGCCATTCAATCATGGCTGATCCATCTTTTCCTCTCAACCCCATTCACCTGCCTTCTCCCCATAACCCTTGACACCTTTATTAATCAAGTATTTGTCAATCTCTCATTAATTTAACAATAATTTGTCAGGGCCCTGCATTATATCAAAGAATATTTAGTTAATCAGTGAGTGCCATCTTCTGGATTTTCAAAAACATTGCATTGGTTGTGTTGATTCTGCAGAACACTGGTTAGGACACAACCAAAGATACTCCGCTCTAGTATCTTTGGACACAACTGGGGTCTTGGTGTTCATGGTGCCATATTTTGGAGACAATGTGAAAGTCTTCAAGAGGAAGAAGAAAAGGTTTACCAGTAAGACTTCAGAGAATAGAGATTTCAGATACAAAGTTAGAATGGAGAAAGTCGAGAAGAGACTTGCAGAAGAATACGTTCAGTCTCGGATAGGGCAAGTAGAATCCGAGAACCAGAGGGTTGTCCCAGATTTGGCCCATCATGTTCCTGCCGACCTTTAAGCCCGCAATAGGACCATATAAACAGAGGGAGCTCTTTCCATTAGCGGACGGTTTGAGGAATAGTGGATACAGGTTTAACATTTTGGATCAAAGGTACAAGGTGGGTACAATATTTTTTTTTAACCCAGATTTTTAATTCTAAAAATTCTATGATTAAGACATTTTCATCTCACATAGTAAATCAGAAAATGCTTGAAATATTCAGCAGGTCAGACTGCACTAGTGGGGGAAAAAGAGTCAATATTTCATGGCAAAGACCTTTCTTCTTTACTCTGTTTCTCTACCTACTGACACATTATGACCCGCTGGGTATTTTACATTCAAACATCTAAACTGTTTTTAGTTTCGATGTCCTGCTTCTGCAGTTTAAAAAAAAATTATCATCTCACATTATTAGATTTTGTTTGAATACAAACTTAAAAGGTTTCCCAATATATAAGGCATTCATCTGATAGATACATTTCTGTTTCATATTGCACTTAAATCATGACAAATTGTGCAATTTGTCTGTTAACAATGACTTTTCAGCCACCTCGTCCAAGTTTAAATATAAAAAGTAGTAATTACATTTTGCATTCTCAGTGTTTCTATACAACATTACTGTTAATTGCAAATTTGTTCTTTCGTTCTCGTCCCTGTTAACCCATTGTACGACCATAAAGACCAAAATATTTTTGCTTTACTGATTTCAGAAATGACAGTAAATAGCTTTGAAATGTTTGATTTGATAGTGCTACAGTACCTTTGGTCCACACGGTGTCAAAATATAGAGTGCTAAGGCCTTTGAAGCATTCACGATGCAGTGGACATGATAATATTATTGAGAAGGTTCTGTGGTAGTTGATAGTCTGTTAATGTCAGACCCTCTCTCACACCGCCTGCTGCTGAAAGACTCATCCATGCCTTCATCTCCTCCCGACTGGACTATTGCAACTCACTTCTCCTTGGCATCAGCTCCACCTACATCAACCGACTCCAACTGGTCCAGAACGCAGCCGCCCGACTCATCACCCACACCAAATCCTGGCATCATATCACTCCAGTCCTCAAAAAACTTCACTGGCTTCCCATCTCCCACCGGATCACCTACAAAATCCTGGTCCTCACCTACAAAGCCCTCCACCATCTGGCCCCCCCCATATCTCACTGACCTCCTCTCCCCCTACCAACCCTCACGGTCCCTCAGATCCACATCAGCCGATCTCCTCTCCATCCACAAGTCCAACCTCCGCAGTTTTGGGGACAGAGCCTTCTCCAGGGCAGCTCCCAGGCTCTGGAACTCCCTCCCCCAACTGATCCGCAATTCCGTGTCCCTCACCATCTTCCAGTCCCGCCTCAAGACCCATCTCTTCACCTCTGCCTATCCTTAGCCCCATGTCCCCGTCCCTTTTCATCTGTGCATTAATTGCCTCATACTGTGTTTTGTATTGAATTCTGTCTTTACTTTGTGTACTAGTCATGTCTCTACTACTTATTTCATTCCCCTTACATGTTTTTCCTCTACATGCTCAATTTTTGTAAGGTGTCCTTGAGACTCTTGAAAGGCGCCCATAAATAAAATTTATTATTATTATTATTAATGTCCTGGGCTTTGGATGAACCCGACAAAAAACAAACTTGCAATTCTATTGCGCTTTTGTGGCCTTGTATTGTTCTGAACTACTTTATAATCAATGAAATGTATTTTAAAGTGCAGCAACAATTGTGATATAAGAAATGCAGCAACAGACTGGCACAATAAGATTTTTTGACCCAGTAATGATACATAAAAACAGACAATGCTGGTAATACGTAGCAAATAATCCGAAGAGAAACCAAAACAATATTTCAAGTTGATGGCTTTCAGCAAAACTGGGGAAAAAAAAGAAAATCAAGAAACTTTAGTTGCAGAGAAAGGCTGGAGGATGGAGAAATGAAAAGGGGAAGTCTGTGATAGAGTGGCGACTGGTAAAAACTCAATGACACATGGTGGTGGTACTGGCAGTGAACATTGTTGGGCTCTGGTCACCTTGATCAAGTGAAAGACTCTCAGTGATGGTGGAACAGGTGTATAAATGTTGTGACAAGCTCTGAGCCACAATTGTTAATATTAATAGAGGAGTATACCAATGTCCTGCTCCATTATATTATTTTTGCAGTGATTAATGGTGACCAAAAGTCCTGGAATGCATGGAAATGTTTTGCTGTGTGTGTGTGATCATTGTCAGGAAAGAACAAGTATTTGTATGCCCTTTGCACTGTGTCCGGAGGATTTGAATACTTTTAGATTTGGCCTTGTGTGGAAGTACAATCCTTCTACAGCTATCTCAAAGACACGTTTGAACAGGAGGGCTAAATAGATCCCAATGGTTTAAACAAATATATAACCGTGCCTCTCTGGTATATAAGCTGAAAAACTCCAAGGCTGAGCAGTTCCTTTCTATATGGAAAGATTAGATCATGCAAAATAGTTTTGAATGAATGTGTCTTTTCCAACAATTTAAACAAACCCTCTCCAGATACACAAGGTCAAAGGCCTTCATGAAATTTATTAACCACCATTGAAGTTATAGTATTTATGTGATGCATTATCGGATGGCATGAATTCAATCACCAATTTCTTCTTTGGTGGCATCTTCAATTATTCAATTCAATGCTTTATTTTACATATACCTGTGAAGCTACAGAAATGCTTTGTTTTGCATTCAACCCAATAAAATCATGTAGCAGAGCTCACCTGGGCTGTACACAGGTGTTGCCATGTTTTGGCACCGACAAAGGTATAAAAGTTCACCAATATTCCTATTTAATTATTTGAGCTCTCCCTAATTGTGCTTCTGCTTTCACATATTCTTGAATCCTAATTTGAAGTTCTTTAAGAGGCTGGTTATGGCGCACATCAACTCCAAGCTCCCAGACAACTTTGACCCACTGCAATTCACTGAACGATGAAACGGGTCCACAGTAGAAGCCATCTCGCTAGCCTTTCACTTGTCCCTGGAACATTTGGATAACAATATCATCTCTGGCAGACTACTATTTATTGACTACTAGACTAAGTGGGACCCGTTGGGTCCCTGTCACACGAGAGGCCTGTCCCCCAACGCAACCCGTTCCCCAATGCAACCTGTCCCCCCAACGCAATATTGCACCACTCGCGCATAGCCCCCAACTGCGCAGGCACGGCTCATTTCCCCTCATCCCCCAGCACTCCCTCCCCCTCTTTACTCTCTCTCTTCTTTCCCCTCTCCTCCTCCCCTCCCCAATCCCTCCCCTTTCCCCTACCCTCAGTCACTCCCTCCCTCCCCCCCCCTCTATCCCGCACTCCTCACCTCCCCGCCCCCCCCCCCACTATCCCTCCTGACCCTCTTGAAATAAATGCTCGCATTGAGTTTGTTTTTTTTACTACCGATTTGACAGACATAGAAAATATGTGCAGAAGTAGGCCATTCGGCCCTTGGAGATTTGCAAATTAACTTTTTGGGAATCCAGCACCAGCACTCCCAAGATCCTTTGCGCCTCCAATTTCTGGATTCTCTCCCCATTTAGAAAATAATCAAAGTGGACTCAAACAATGTCGAGTATAGGAAGGAGCTAAAGAGCTCAGTAGCATAGTCAAGACAACTACCTCGCTCTTAACATTAGCAACAATGAAAGAGCTGGTTTTAGACTTCAGGAAGCAGGATGGAGTACATATCACTGTCTGTTTCAATGATGCAGAGGTTGAGATGGCCAAGAATTTCAAGTTCCTAGGTGTAAATATCACAACTAGTTTGTCCTGGTCCAACCACATTAATGCAGTAGCTAAGAAAGCACACCAACATCTTTCTTCGTCTTCAGAAACTACCAAAATGTGATATGTCTCAAATGACTTACAAATGTTTACAGATGCACCACAGAAACCGTACTACTGTATTTGGAAAAATTGCTCTGTCCAAGACTGCAAAAAAACTTGAAAGAGTTGTCACAGCCCAGTTGATTATGAAAATCAGCCATCAACTCTGTTTACACTTCCCTCTGCCTTGGGAAAGCAGCTAACATAATGAAGGATCATTCACACCCTGATCTTTTTCTTCTCTCCCCTCTCCAATCAGATAGAAGACACAAACCCTTGTAAACACCCCAGTACCATTATACTCAAGAATGGCTTATTTCCTGCTTATAACAGATTTTTGAACTGAGTTCTCATATCCTAAGAACAAATCCTGATCTTCCAATCTGCCTTGTTGCAAACGTTTATCTCGTTGCAAACGTTCTCCTTTTTAATCTGCACTTTCTCTGCAGCTGTAACATTATATTTTGAATTCTATCTTTCTTGCACTAGTATAATTTGCCATAATAGCGTGTAAACACCGTTTTTCACTGTATTTTGGTACACATGACAATAATAAACTAAGGCCAACACTTCGCAACAGCTCTTGCGGGTGACGTGAATGTGAAACCATGTCAACCATGAAGTTTTTACATAGTGGTGCATGTTCAAACAGCCTGCACTTACTACTAATTCATTTGCTCAAATACTCAGAGGTCTCCAGCACAAGCACCTGAAAAAATATCCCCTTTTTTGTTCTGCACATGTCCAAGGGGTTTTGTTCTGTGTGCTCTCCAGTTACTCCGTTGATAATGGTACTCTCAGGAATATCTCCATCCATTCCAGATACAGGAATGGTTGATATAGCTCATATTTATCCCAACACATCTGCATTCATCATTGCTTGTCTGAAGAAACCTGGTTGTTTTTGACTTTGCACTCTCACAACCCTCCGTAACTCACCACTTCCTGATGATCTTATCTGTGTGCTTTTTAATATTCTACACGCTGAAACTAATATTTCCTTTCTTTCACAGGAGTATCTGAAGGTTGAAGATGACTTGATTCCACTTGGTTTTATGGGTTGAGGTTGTTCTGAGATGGGTGGAGTAGGTGACAAAGGCTGGAGATGAAAAAACAAAAAGGTGTCAGATGAGAGAAGGGTGAAATAAACTTTATTGAAAGTCAACTTTCAACAGATGGCAATATCTGGAACAACAATGCATTAAAATGTATACATAATATATTTACAATTGCATAAATACTCTGGTATCAGGACAATATCAGACTGCATTTTGTTGTCTCTGTACTGTACACTGACAAGGACAATTAAAGTTGAATCTGAATCTGAATCTATTACACAAACAATTTTTGTCTCTGTTACTTTACAAATTTAAGAACGGAGATGAGGAAACACTTTTTCTCACAGAGAGTTGTGAGTCTGTGGAATTCTCTGCCTCAGAAGGTGGTGGACGCCGGTTCTCTGGACACTTTCAAGAGAGTGCTAGATAGGGGTCTTAAAGACAGCAGAGTCAGGGGATATGGGGAGAAGGCAGGAATGGGGTACTGATTGGGGAACTGGCCGAGTTTGGAGTGGGAGGTGCGGTGGTGGCGCGCTGCTGCGGCCCGACCCAGGAGATTCGGGGGCTCCAGCCGCCGGCCCAGTGGACGGTGACACCGGGAGCCCGTGGGTCCCTGCTGGGAGACCGCTTTTCGAGGCTTCCGCAACGGCGACTTCTCCCGCCCGAGTTGCGGGGTTGAGGATGACCCGGGGTTGAGGATGACCTGGAGCGGGGCCTTACATCGCCCAGCGCGGCTTTAAATGGCTGCGGGACTTGTTAGCGCACGCCGGGGGCTCCAACATCAAGACCCAGAGCGCGGCCTTGCATCGCCCGGCGCGGCTTTATAATTGCCGCGGGACTTATTTACCATCGCCCGCCGGGGGCTTTGACTCTGACATCGGGAGGAGAACGAGGAGTGCAGGGGAGAGATAAGACTTTGCGGAGGAGATTCACTGTGATGGATGTTCGTGTAAATTGTGTTGTGTCTTGGTTCTTCTTCTTGTTTGTATGACTGCAGAAACCAAATTTCGTTTGAACCTCTGGGTTCAAATGACAACAAATAAATTGTATTGTATTGTATTAGCCATGATCACATTGAATGGCGGTGCTGGCTCGAAGGGCCTACTCCTGCACCTATTGTCTAAATCTTAATAGATTTTCACTCAAAAAAAGAGTCCCATATTGAAGTGCAAAATAATATTATCTGGGACTAAAAGATGGATGTGGAGACATAGAGGCTGCTGAAATTTCCAATTGAAAATGAAGAGAACTTGTGAAGAAGCGGAGAGTGGGTGGAGGTGAGATAAATGGGTTGAGGTGAAAGGTGGAGAGGGGTGGGTGGGTGGGGTGAGAGGATGGAGATGGGTGCGGGGGGTGTGAGAGATTGGAGAGGGGTGGGTGGGGGTGGGTGAGAGGTTGGCGGGGGTGGGTGGTATTGAGGTTGGAGAGGAGTGGATGAGAGGAGAGGTTAGAGAGAGTGTGTGTGGGTGAGTGGAATGAACGGGGAATGGGTGAGTGAGGAGAGGAGGGTTGAGTCAATGAGAGGGTGAGGAAGAGAGGATGAGGAGAAAGAAAAGAGGAAGAAGAGAGAAGGAGGAAGGAGAGGAGGAGGATGAGAGAAGGAGGAAGAAAAGAGAAGTGAGGTGGAGAAGGAAGAGAAAGGAGGAGGAGGAGGAGGAGGAGGAGGAGGAGGAGGAGGAGAAGAGAAGGAGGAGGAGAAGAGAAGGAGAAGAAGAAGAAGAGGGGAGGAGAAGAGAAGAGGGGAAGAGAAGAAGTGAGGAGGAGAAGGAAGAGGAGGACTGATACTGCAAGAGAGGGTTGGGTTGGGTTGGGCTGACGCACGGTGCGCTGTGACGAGCGGCCGCTGGGGGCGGAGCGGAGCGGGGCGACGCCTGGAGCTGGAGCTGGAGCCGGGGCCCAGGCCCGGGCCTGTGCTGCCGCTGCTGCTGCTGCTGCTGTCTCCGCCGCTGTCTCTGCTGTCGCTGTCTCTGCTGTCGCCGCTGTCTCTGCCGCCGCTGCTGCTGCTGCTGTCTCTGCCGCCGCTGCTGCTGCTGCCGTCTCTGCTGCCGCCGCTGCGGGGACGATGAAGTGGAGCAGAACGCGGGCAGCGACGGCGTGAACTGGAGCAGGGCTCGGCCGGGCAGTCTGTGGCCACAATGGCAACGAACTGCAGCAACTTCGCGGCAATGGCCGCGGCGGCCGGAGAGATCATCCAGCTCAATGTGGGCGGCACCAGGTGAGGAGGAGAGACACTAAATAAATACTGGAGGGGCTCAGCGCGGCTGGAGACAAGGAATGGGGGACGTTTCTGGTCGAGACTCTTCTTCAGCTTTGGCCCGGTCCGGTCAGGTTCAGTATAGTCTGGTCTGGTTCAGCGTGGTCTGGTCAGGTTCAGTATAGTCTGGTCTGGTCCAGTCTGGTCTGGTTCAGCGTGGTCTGGTCTGGTTCAGTATAGTCTGGTCTGGTCCAGTCTGGTCTGGTTCAGCGTGGTCTGGTCTGGTTCAGTATAGTCTGGTCTGGTCCAGTCTGGTCTGGTTCAGCGTGGTCTGGTCTGGTTCCGTATAGTCTGGTCTGGTTCAGTGTGGTCTGGCCTGTCTGGTCTGGTTCAGCGTGGTCTGGTCTGGTCTGCCCAGGCTCAGTCTGGTCTGGTTCAGTCTGGTCTGGTTCAGTACAGCCTGGTCTGGTCTGGCCCGGCTCGGTCTGGTCTGGTTCAATATGGTCTGGCTCGGCCTGGTCTGGTCTGGTTCAGTATGGTCTGGCCTGGTTCAGTCTGGCCTGGTCTGGTTCAGTAAGGTCTGGTCTGGTTCAGTCTGGTCTAACCATACCCGACCTGGTCTCGTTCAGTATGGTCTGGGTGGTTCAGTATTGTCTGGCCCGGCATCAGGCTAGTGCAGCAGAGCGGCCCGGGTTTGTGGCGTTATTGGGCTGAGGTTTAACTGGAGTTCGGCCCGGGAATCTGCAACCACATGGGTGGGACTCCCTGACTGAGCCTCTCCAACCACCAATCTTATTACCCTTTCCCTTATTTCTGTGTCTCGCTCTCCCCTGACTCTCAGAAGGGTCTCGACCCAAAATGTCACACATTCTTTCTCTCCAAAGACGCTGCCTGTGTTACTCCAGCACTTTATGTCTATCTCTTGTTTATCTTGTTTAATGCTTGGATCTCCTGAGGGAGCTCAACAAACCATATATCAGCCGTGGCATAGTTTATGCCATCCCCCCTGCCTCTGACACATCCCACCTACAAGGCCAATTTGCCCCCAAGACTAGGCTGGCTTAAGGAGGGCTGCTGTATCAGGGTTGCTCTCTATCCAGAGGCTCTGCTTTCTCGGGATGATATGCAAAGTACAATTTAACTGAGCAGTGAACAAACTACTGGAGTAACTCAACAGGTTGAGCAGCATCTTTGGAGCTGGAGCAGGAATTGCCACTTTTCAGGAGACAAAGGCGTGTGACTGAGAGAAAGGGTGGTAACCGTGGAGTGCAGGAGACCCAGGTGGCTGTGCCTAATGAAAACAGGTACGCCCTCTTGGGAGCTGTCGAGGGAGATGACGCTTCCAGTCATAGCTGCGGACATGTTGGTGGCTCCAATCCTAGAGATGGGACTCGACCAGCAAAACCGACGTCGGGCAGAGCCATAGTGGTGGATGACTCCATTGTCCGAGGAGCAGACAGGAGATTCTGTGGCGGCTGGCGAGTTGCAAGGATGGTCTGTTGCCTCCCTGGTGCCAGGGTTCAAGATGTCACAAACCGAATTCAGAACATCCTCGAGGGGGTAGGTGAACAGTTGGCAGTAGTTGTGCACGTGGGCACAAATGACATCAGGAATAAGAGGAAGGAGGTTCTGCAACATGAGTTCAGAGAGTTAGGAAGAAGACTGAAAAGCAGAATTCTAGGGTGGTTATCTCTGGATTGCTTCCAGTACCTTGTGCTAGTGAGGACAGGAACAGGGAAATGGGGGATCTGAATGTGTGGCTGAGGGGCTGGTGCAGGGAGCAAGGATTTAGATTTATAGACCACTGGGATCTCTTCTGAGGTAGGGGTGACCTGTACAAAAGGAACGGGTTACACCTTAACTGGAGGGGGACTGACGTTCTGGCAGGTAGGTTTGCTAGGGCTACACGTGTGGGTTTAGTTGAAGGAAATGAATACAGGAAAAGTTACAAAAGACTCCCAAATTAATGGGAAGGAAAGGAAGGAAATGGCAGATAAGTTGAACAGGTACTTTGGATCTGTCTTCACTAAGGAGGACACGAACAATCTTCCTGGTATACGAGTGGCCAGAGGATCTGGGGTGACGGAGGAACTGAAGGAAATCCACATTAGGCAGGAAATGGTGTTGGGTAGACTGATGGGACTGAAGGCTGATATATCCCTAGAGCCTGATGGTCTACATCCCAGGGTGCTTAAGAAAGTGGATCTCGAAATCGTGGATGCATTGGTGATCATTTTACAATGTTCTATAAATTCAGGATCATTTCCTGTGGATTGGAGGGTAGCTAATGTTATCCCACTTTTTAAGAAAAGCGGGAGAGAGAAAACAGAATATAGACCAGTTAGCCTGACATCGGTGGTGGGAAGATGCTGGAGTCAATTATAAAAGATGAAATTTGGATAGCAGTAACAGGATCGGTCCAAGTTAGCATGGATTTACGAAGGGGAAATCATGCTTGACTAATCTTCTGGAATTTTTTGAGGATGTAACTAGGAAAATGGACAAGGGAGAACCAGTGGATGTAGTGTACCTGGACGTTCAGAAAACATTTGATAAGATCCCACATAAGAGATTAGTGGGCAAAATTAGGGCACATGGTATTTGGGGTAGAGTGCTGACATGGATAGAAAATTGGTTGCCAGACAGGAAACAAAGTGTAGGGATAAACTGGTCCCTTTCAGAATGGCAGGCAGTGACTAGTGGGGTACCGCAAGGCTCGGTGCTGGGACCGCATCTATTTACAATAATAATAATAATAATACATTTTATTTATGGGCGCCTTTCAAGAGTCTCAAGGACACCTTACAAAAATTGAGCATGTATAGGAAAAACATGTAAGGGGAATGAAATAAATAGTAGAGACATGACTAGTACACAAAGTAAAGACAGAATTCAATACAAAACACAGCATGAGGCAATTAATGCACAGATGAAAAGGGACGGGGACGTGGGGCTAAGGATAGGCAGAGGTGAAGAGATGGGTCTTGAGGCGGGACTGGAAGATGGGGAGGGACACGGAATTGCGGATCAGTTGGGGGAGGGAGTTCCAGAGCCTGGGAGCTGCCCTGGAGAAGGCTCTGTCCCCAAAACTGCGGAGGTTGGACTTGTGGATGGAGAGGAGACCGGCTGATGTGGATCTGAGGGACCGTGAGGGTTGGTAGGGGGAGAGGAGGTCAATGAGATATGTGGGGGCCAGATGGTGGAGGGCTTTGTAGGTGAGGACCAGGATTTTGTAGGTGATCCGGTGGGAGATGGGAAGCCAGTGAAGTTTTTTGAGGACTGGAGTGATGTGATGCCAGGATTTGGTGTGGGTGATGAGTCGGGCGGCTGCGTTCTGGACCAGTTGGAGTCGGTTGATGTAGGTGGAGCTGATGCCAAGGAGAAGTGAGTTGCAATAGTCCAGTCGGGAGGAGATGAAGGCATGGATGAGTCTTTCAGCAGCAGGCGGAGTGAGAGAGGGTCTGAGTTTGGCGATGTTGCGGAGATGAAAGAAGGAGGTTTTAATGACATGGCGGATGTGAGGCTCAAGGGAGAGGGTGGAATCAAAGATCACGCCAAGGTTGCGGGCCTGGGGAGATGGGGAGACAGTGGTGCCGTCGATGGTGAGAGTGGGGTTATTGATTTTGCTGAGTGTGGCTTTGGAACCTATGAGGAGGAATTCTGTCTTATCACTGTTGAGTTTGAGGAAATTATGTTGCATCCAGGTTTTTATAGCTGACAAACAGGAGTTGATATGGGAGAGGGGGGGGTTGTGGGGGGATTTGGTGCCAAGGTAAATCTGGGTGTCATCAGCGTAACAGTGGAAGTCCAGATTGAAGTGGCGGAGTATCTGACCAAGGGGGAGGATGTAGATGATGAAGAGGAGGGGGCCGAGTACGGAGCCTTGGGGAACGCCTTGAGTGACTGCGGCTGTAGCAGAGGTGTGGTTGTTGAGAGAGATGAAGTGGGATCTGTTGGAAAGGTAGGAACGGAGCCAGCTGAGTGCAGAGCCTTCAATGCCGAGGTCCTTGAGTCTGGTGAGCAGGATGTTATGGTTATACATCATACAATATACATCAATGATTTAGATGAAGGGATTCAAAGTAACATTAGCAAATTAGCAGATGACACAAAGCTGGGAGGCAGTGTGAACTGTGAAGAGGATGCTATGAGAATGCAGGGCGACTTGGACAGGTTGGGTGAGTGGGCAGATGCATGGCAGATGCAATTTAATGTGGATAAATGTGAGGTTATCCACTTTGGTAGTAAAAACAGGAAGGCAAATTATTATCTAAATGGTGTCAAGTTGGGAAAAGGGGAAGTACAATGGGATCTGGGAGTCCTTGTTCATCAGTCAATGAAAGTAAGCATGCAGGTACATCAGGCAGTGAAGAAAGCGAATGGCATGTTGGCCTTAATAACAAGAGGAGTTGAGTGTAGGAGCAAAGAGGTCCTTCTGCAGTTGTATAGGGCCCTAGTGAGACCACACCTGGAATATTGTGTGCAGTTTTGGTCCCCTAATTTGAGGAAAGACATTCTTGCTATTGAGGGAGCGCAGCGTAGATTTACAAGGTTAATTCCTGGGTTGGCGGGACTGTCATATGCTGAGAGAATGGAGCGGCTGGGCTTGTATACTCTGGTGTTTAGAAGGATGAGAAGGGAATCTTATTGAAACATATAAGATTATTAAGGGTTTGGACATGCTAGAAGCAGGAAACATGTTCCCGATGTTGGGGGAGTCCAGAACCAGGGCCACAGTTTAAGAATAAGGGGAAAGCCATTTAGAACGGAGAAGAGGAAACACTTTTTCACACAGTGTTGTGAGTCTGTGGGATTCTCTGCCTCAAGAGGGCGGTGGAGGCTTAGCTGCCAAGGGGATAAGGGGCTACGGGGAGAGGGCAGGGATATGGACCTAGGTATGGTTAGTATAGTAAGACCTGAGTGATCTCCTGGACAAGTGTCGATCGCCTGGATTGGGGTCGGAGAGGAATTTCCCGGATTTTTTTCCCGAATTGGACCTGGGTTTTTATCCGGTTTTTTGCCTCCCCCAGGAGATCGCGAGGTTCTTGGGGTGGAGAGGGGTGATAGCGGTATAAAGGGGAGGGTAGTGTCTTGTGTTCTGTGTCTTGTGTCTACTGTTTGTGGGTAAGTGTGTCTGTTTAGTGTTCAGCCATGAGCGAATGGCGGTGCGGGCTCGACGGACCTGGTGGTCTACTCTCGCACCTACTTTCTATGTTTCTATGTTTCTATGTTTCTATGGAGGCCAGTTCTCTGGATACTTTCAATAGAGAGCTAGATAGGACTCTTAAAGATAGCGGAGTGAGGGGTACGGGAGAAGGCGGGAACGGGGTACTGATTGGGGATGATCAGCCATGGTCATATTGAATGGCGGTGCTGGCTCGAAGGGCCGAATGGCCTACTCTTGCACCTATTGTCTATTGTCTAAAGTAGCTTTCCCACTTGGCTATTTTTTTTTGGCTACTGCCGGCATAATTGACTGACGTATCAGGTCACCAAAAAATTTGCGGCGTGATGACGTTGACGTCCAGTGTTTTTCAAGTGTCGCAACATTTTATTTGTCGCCGCTGGATTTTGAAATGTTCTAAATCTTTTGGCGACACTAATATGTCGCCGAAAAAATCGCCAAGTGGGACAGGCCCTTCAGCATCGACAATTCTGCCTTCCCAACATATTTTTTTGCTCCAAATTTCATGACATGCAGTCTCTTCTGCGTACAATTTCATGAAATTGTTTTGAAAACAATGAAGATATTTCCTGGTCATTATCCCTCAGCTAACATTACAGAAACAGATCATCGGGGCATCAACATCTGGCTTAGAAACATAGAAAATAAGTGCAGGAATAGGCCATTCGGCCCTTCGAGCCTGCATCGCCATTCAATATGATCATGGTTGATCATCCAACTCAGTATCCTGTACCTGCCTTCTCTTTAGCCACAAGGGCCACATCTAACTCCCTCTAAAATATAGCCAATGAACTGGCCTCAACTACCTTCTGTGGCAGAGAATTCCAGAGATTCACCACTCTCTGTGTGAAAAATGTTTTTCTCATCTCGGTCCTAAAAGATTTCCCCTTTATCCTTAAACTGTGACCCCTTGTTCCGGACTTCCCCAACATCGGGAACAATCTTCCTGCATCTAGTCTGTCCAACCCCTTAAGAATTTTGTAAGTTTCTATAAGATCCCCCCTCAATCTTCTAAATTCCAGCGAGGATAGATGTAGAAAGATACCCTCATAGAAAAAGGTAACGGTAAACAACGGCTTGTACACAAATTTCTTAAAGTTACAGCATTAAAGTGGGCATGAGGTGCTTTGACATATTCTGAAAGGCACATTAAAATTATAAATTGGGGACTGGATCTTGAGTCTATTCCTCCATTTAGATCATAGCCGGCCTTCGGTCTTAAGTCAGACAGGTTCACCATATGCTTGAATTCCATTGAGCTCAAAAGGAGCATCATTAGTTTGGAGAGCAAAATATTGATTTGTAGGATTGTAAAAAAATTAAATTGATGGGATTTGAATGATTGCAATAAACCAAACTAAATTCTTTGGAGAGATAACATGCCTTTGGAAGAGAAATAGTTTGATTGATGTTAATGACGTTTCAGCCAAGCATTTATATGGTTTAACTTACCTATTTCTATGAGGGTATCTTTCTACATCTATCATTGATTGCTGCAACTAAAAGAAGCAGTGAACAGATGGAGAGAAAGCATCAAAAGCTGTCACTGACGGAGTGTGTCACTTTTCAGTGCTGTGCTGATATCTAAATAGGATACCTTCTAAATGATGACAAAAGTCTATTAATATGGTTGACAGTAAACCAGGGAAATGCAGTAAACAATTGCAATCCACTTTGTTGATTGTTATATTTGGTTAATCCCTTAAGGCACTGTCATGTGTTGGAGCCATTTCCATTTGATGCATGCCAATCTTGTTCGAGGATATAAGCAAATGCGAATCCTTGTATTATGTAAAATATTTCTGGGCTATAGAACTGTCTAAAGTGGTTGGCATATTACAGATTATTGCCATGACTACAATTTATTAAAAAAAATACCAAGATACGTATAGGAAGAGTGTTGTAATGAGTTGTGTCTGAGCATTGATAATCATATATTGAGTTGTTTTGTGCAATGGCTGAGGCAGGATGATTTGCCAGTTGTAAATTGGACACATTACCAATTGTCTTGCCGTGTGTGGAAATTATAGTTACCTGAAATTGTTAAATTCAATATTAGCCCCAAGAGTTTATCCAGACAGAAGGTGAGCTGCTTTTTCTTGAATCTTGTTTGTAAGCTAGATATGGTTGGTGTGCAAAAGGGTGGCACAGTGGTGTAGCGGTAGATTTGCTGTCTTACAGTGCCAGAGACCTGTTTGTACATTCTCTTTGTGACTGCGTGGGTTTTCTCCGGGTGTTCTGCTTTCCTTCCACATTCCAAACACGTGCAGGTTTGTAGGTTAATTGGCTTCTGTAAATTCTCCCTGGTGTGTAGGAGAGAATTAGTGTACAGGTGATCGCTGGTTGTTGTGGACTTGGTGGCCCATGCTGAACTAAACTAAAATAAGGGAAATGTTATTGAAGCAGCAGAGAGTGTATTTGAAAAAATCCTGCCTATTTGAGATTTGGCACATTTGGTCCTATGTAGAAATAACTTTTAATTGCTTCCTTGCTTTGACCTAAAAGTGGTGGTGTAGGAAGGAACTGCAGATGCTGGTTTATACTGAAGGTAGACACAAAATGCTGGAGTAACTCAGCGGGGACAGGCCTGGAGAGAAGGAATGGGTGGTGTTTCCGGTCGAGACCCTTCTTCAGTGCTTGGTGGTTCTGGACTCTTCAAATTGGAAAAGTTCTAATCAGACACTAGGTTCCCTCACTTTGAATATAACCATAAAAGAATTGTTTTGATGGAAATTTTCTGAAAACATTTTAATCATTCTTATTACAACAGCTGCATGATTAATATAATGCAGGCTTTATCAACCAGTCTACATGGTTATGGATTGAGAAATGGATCTGACCCAAGTAGAATGAACTGTATTGTGGTGCAAGTTATTGCATAATGTGCTGGCATATTGGAAAAGCTTGAAGTAGTAATTATCATGAGCTCCTTGAATAAAGTTTGCTCATTTATTGTAATGTTCAAAAGTATTTTTTGATACTTTTTAAAATTAAACATTCTAAATCCATGGGATGTCACAGCGCTAACTTGTTTCAAAATACCTACATTGCCAAATTATAATACATCTTAATTGTTAGAAATAATCTTTTGTTAAATGAACAATATTTGTTCAAGGAACAGTAAGTTCTGTCAGCATTGCTGTGACACTCATGAGCCAGTTGACAGCTACTTCCTTAAAAAATGGTGTTGCTGAACATGAATTAACGAGGTAACGCTCTTTCATAGATGTAAGAATGATGAAATTTCAGTGTGTAGTTTCCATAGTGGGAGATAACTCACCTAGAAGTCAGATTGTTTTAAGTAATCAGGGAAACGGGCTCTTAGGCCCACCGAGTCCGCATCGACCAACGATCCACGCAAACTGACACTATCCTACACACGCTGGGGATAATTTACCCTTATTAACCTACAAACCTGTATGTCTTTGGAGGAAACCGAAGATCTCGGAAGAAACCCACGCGGTCACGGCGAGAACGTACAACCTTCGTACAGACAGCATCCGCAGTCAGGATCTACTGCTGCACCACTGTGCCACCCTTTTCGAAGGGCGTAAACATACTTTTGTAAACATTAAGTTAAATTATTTTATTTTAACTGTGGTTTGTTAAGGGATAAGGGAAAATAAGTCAAACATTACTTTTATAACTGGAAAATATCTATAGTCATTACGATAGCGACTGCTGTAATTGGGAATCTTGTATATTAGAAGAAATTGGGAGTAGGCCACTTGGTCTTTTGAGCCATTCAATATGATCATGGCGGAACATCTAAAATCAGTACCCCGTTCCTGCTTTTTCCCCATATACCTTGATTTCTTTATCCCCATGAGCTAAATCTAATTCCCTCTTGAAAACACCCAGTGTATTTGGCCGCCACTGCCTTCTGTGGTGTTGAATTCCACAGATTTACAACTCTCTGGGTGAATTTTTCCCCCTCATCTCAGTCCTAAACTGCCTACCCCTTATTCTTAAACTGTGACACCTGGTTCTGGACTCCCCCAACATCAGGAATTTTTTTCCTGCATCTAACCTGTCTAATCCTTTAAAGAATTGTATGTTTTATATTATTCCCTCTCATCCTTCTAAATTCCAGTTAATACAAGCCCAGTCGACCCATTCTTTCCTCACTCTTTCGAAAACATCATGTTTTTCTCCCCACGTACAATTAGTGACAATCGAACAGTAATCTTCTTTCAACAGAGCATAACAGATACAGTGTGAAAAAATCTAATGAAGGATCTTATTGTGCAAGGCCTGAACAATTAGTTGCTTAGTTTAGATTAGAAATACAGCGCAAAAACAGGCCCTTCAGCCCACCGAGTCCGCGCCAATCAGAGATCCCCGCGCACTATCACTATCCAACACACACTAGGGACAATTTACAATTATACCAAGCCAATGAGTCTACTGCTCTACTGCTGTGCCACTGTGCCACCCTCTAGTCTTTCTCACTAAGTTTCTTCTATTTAAGGAGTAGGACAAAATTATGACCACAAGACGGCTCCAGATTTATATTTGTCTGATAGAAATGTAAATTTTTCTAAAATCTGAGCGGTTTGTTATGGGGAATCCAAAAAGCCATTGGCTGCGTGGTCATCATTTCATATCTGAACTTTTGGAGTGATAAAAAAATTAAACCTGTTTTTGTGGTTGTAGGTTCAGTACCTCCAGGCAAACACTAATGTGGATTCCAGACTCCTTTTTCTCCAGGTAAGAGTGGAACTTAAAATACTGATTTTAATGCACCTCGAATAGCCTTGTAATTTGAAATGGCATCCCTCAAAACTGTTCAAAACTAGTTTATTTATTGTCACGTGTACCGAGGTGCAGTAAAAAGCTTTTGTTGCCTGCTATCCAGTCAGCGGAAAGATAATACATGATTACAATTGAGCCATTTACAGTGTATAGATACATGATAAGGGAATAACGTTTAGTGCAAGGTAAAGCCAGCAAACTCTGAACAAGGGTCACCAATGAGGTAGATAGTAGTTCAGTATTGCTATCTGGTCGTGGCAGGATGATTCAGTTGCCTGATAACAGCTGGGAAGAAAATGTCCCTGAATCTGGAGGTGTGCATTTTCACACTTCTATACCTTTTACACAAATGGTATTTATACCTGTAACACAAATGGAAGAATAAAATCAATATTATTAGTGTGTTTCATGTCACAATTACAGTTTCTCAATATTTGAAGAAACCGAAAATAGATGTTTGTTTTTCTTTGTGGAACCTCCTTGACTTCATAATCGACCACACAGAACTGTCGGCATATGCATATTATGTCCTCCATTAAATTGGGTGGAATCGTAAGATCTCCATAGAGTTGCTCAAATCCCGTTTCTGAAATGTTATTAAAGGTACCCTGAATGTTTACCTAATTATGCAATGTGGACCACATGAGTATTTATTTATTTTGAATGGGGAAAAAACACCATTGTAGCGGTGCGGGCTCGCGGTGGACACTTTTCTCTTTACACTGTGGGGCAGCATGGTATTTATTTATTTTCAGTTGAATCCTCTGAAGGACAGGCCATTCGTAATATGTGCATGTATATTATTCAGAATTGATTAAGAGTTTGACTTTGAACTTTGAAATAGCTCTTCAAACTAATTCCCTTGTCTACGTTTTTTATTGCAGCTTGCTGAGCGGGAGAATCTCAACACTACGGGATGAAACTGGAGCAGTAAGCTGATATTTCTTTAGTTTTTTTTATAGTTTTGAAAGCAAAATTTGGTTGTCACACAAATTTCTTAAAAATCACTATTAAAGGATAATTTTCTATTTTGCACCAATTCAAAAATCACACAAAGCCATATGTTTTACTATGCTGCTTGGCTAGGGAGTTTGTTTTTGCAAGTATTAATTGTTCATGTAAGTGGTAAAATGGATCCAAGCTAATGTTTCTCTACCTACAGTGCATTTTTTTTCAACCGTGGCAGTGTGGATATCTAACCTTTTCCTACTATTTGAGGAGCAACTGTGTTTCTCGATAGTTCTATTGGTGGCGTCTTGACATCATAACTGGATCAAGTAGCAAAAGATGAAATGGAAACATATTTCCTGGAATCTTATTTCCTATAATGTTTTTGATGCCTACAGTGTCCTTTCTTTGGTGATAATCACCAGAGCAAAAGAATGGAAGAGTAAGATAGTTAGGTTCTGCTCACTCCTCCACAGAAGTATTCCCATTTCTTGACAGTAGAGCTCAAACTATTCAAGTCTGCTTTGGATGACTCGCATGACTGATCCCGAGCATATTAGTAATGAGTTAAAAGGAATGTTTGTTGAAGTGTGGACTTTTCGGTTTAAAACTGGGTGATTTTCAGAACGTGTTGATAAATGTTTACCCAAAATGTTTATTTTTTGCAAATTAAGCAATGCCCCCCCCCCCCCCACCACACTCACAGGAAAAAGTTGAAGGAGACCTGATGGTGAAAAGTTTTTTTTGACACATAACATAATTAATGTAGAACTATGAAGGCTTAAATCTTGAATTCATGAAAACACGATACTCTGTAATGTTCAGTGGAAACGTCTCCCTGAAAGGAGGAGCAACAATTATTGGTCTTTGTTATCATAAGGTCATGTGATAGGAACAGAATTAGACCATTCAGCCCATCAAGTCTACTCCGCTATTCAATCATGGCTGATCTATATTTCCCTTCTAACCCCATTCTACTGCCTTCACCGCATAACCTCTGACACCCATACTAATCAAAGATCTATCTATCTCTGTCGTAAAAATATCCATTGATTTGGCCTCCACAGCCTTCTGTGGCAAAGAATTCCATAGATTCACCACCTTCTGACTAAAAAAAATCTTCCTGGTCTTCCTCTACAGGAACGTCCTTTAATTCTGTGGATATGACCGTTAGTCCTAGACTCCCTCTAGTGGAAACATCCTCTCCACATACAATGCACATCTGTATATTTCTTGTGATCTTCAAAACTAAATTTGCTGATACAAAGCTGGGGAGAAAGTGTTTGTTCCTTCACTGCCATTGAAATGATTACTATATTGTACTCCAGCAGAATAGGGGTAAATATGTTTAAAAGGTAGCTGAAACCTTAAAATACTTACACAAAATTGCTGACTGATTGTTTTTTTAATTGAGTATATTAATGACACTGGATTCAATTTACTTCCTTAAAGAAAGGCTTACATAACATTTCTATTCAAAATAGAAAAGCAAGATTTGCATTTATATGCCCCTTTAAGTTTTTCCTCAGTCATCAGCTTGGTCAGCATCGTGAAGTAAATAATGTGGCAGCTAATTTGTCCAAAGCAAGGTTGACAAATAGTGCTGTGATAAAGATTACATTCTTTGCTTCCAGAAGGATGAAGTTTTAATATTGGGTAAAACATCAAAGATCACTCATGTTCTTCAAAATAATGCCTTCATTTTTTAAATTATTAGTCATCTATGAAAAAAAACAGGCTTTAAGCACCAGCACCCACATACCTTAAACACCTGCCTTTCTGATAGTATAGCTTTCCCTTCGTACTGCAGTTAGCATGTATTTTGTTTGTGCTGCAGGCACTGAAGTGGGACTTGAACTCAAAGTGGCTGATTTGCGTGAGAGTTACGGCTGATTATTAAAGCTGATTCTTTCTTGTTCTAATCATCATCTACTCCTGCAGATAGTAGAAAATGCACTGTGATAGCATTGGTAAAAATACCAGCCCTGTGGTTGGGAAATTAATTTGTGGCTGTTATGCATTGCATTTTCCTTACAGATAGATAAGGAGGGGGGGCAAAGCCTATGTTCTGATTACTGTATTGCGAGTCTTTTCAATGCAGCAACTTCCTATGAAAACTGTATCCCTTGACAGCAGCAGTATTCTAGTTTTGGCTGGGCAAGAGATTCCAGATGCTAATTGCAACAGGATTCTATTGTATTGAAATACTGCAATCCCCTAATGCCATCTGCTGGTAAACAAGTCATGTTCATGACTTCATCTCTTGAAAATGATTCGGGGAAATAAACATGTTTCACAAATTCTTAGAACACAGAAAAATATATTGTGTCGGAGCCAATTATTTGGAGCAATATGCTTTAGCCTGGCACCAGAGTTTTTGTTATTTCCATAATCTTGTAAATTTGAGCTCAACTGCATGCTTAATTAGCTTTTGAAAGTTTGCAAAGAATGCCACTGACCTATTGGGTAGTGGTTTCAGATTTTAACCAACCTGTTTAAAAAGAAAATCTAATCTTTTGTCTGGTTTTGACAACTAAAACAAATTAATTTGACCCATTTGCCAGCCTGCTTGCAAGGGAAGATAGTTTTGTTTGTTTAATCAAAACTTCAGAATTTTTGTTTAGCTTAGTTTAGCGATACAACACAGAAACAGGCTGTTCGGCCCACCAAGTTCGCACCGAGCAGTGATCCCCACACATTAACACAATCCTACACTAGGGCCAGTTTTTTACATTTTTACCAAGTATTTTACAGTATGTTCTAGTGTTGTGAGGAAAACCCCCCAACATTGTAGCGGTGCGGGCTGCGCGGTGGATACTTTTCTCTTTACACTGTGTGGAGCAGCATGGTGGAGGAGAGGGGTCTTGTAATTTGCTCTTTTCTAAGCTTCTCCCCCAGTCTAGTTTCAGTAAAAACACTGAATCAAGCACTTGACACAACTACATTTTATTTCAACAAAAGTGCATTACAGTACAACTTCTGTACCTATCCCACCAAGGGTTCGATCCTCATATCTGCCTGTCCAAGCCCTCTAGGCCTTGCTCACGCAGAGACACTCCAGAAGTTCACGCAGTCCCAAGCGCTCTCCCAGAAGATCGACGCTGGACCTCGTGGCAGCGGACCTTTATAGGTCCCCGGACCTCGAGGGTCCGAACCACATGGGGGTGGTCTCTTAATAATCCAATTACAGATATCGATTAACCCCATACATAACAGACATTTCCCTAACCCAATAATACATTGTATTCAAACCGGACTTCGCAAGGAAGCCAACTTAGAAACATTTACCCTGATCTGGCAGAAACCCAGACAAGGCTCAATACCTCATCCAATCAACACTCGGCAAAGTTAAAATCTGCAACATTATTTACAAGGTGTATGTCTGGTTTGTTGCCATCTAATCCATTCTATGCATTTTGCACCTAATTGACAGGGTCTGCAGATTGTCTTATTCTTCTTGCAAATTGTATCTAGGCTCTAAGCACACTGGCACCACTTCACAGCTTGTCTCAGCTCTGCAGAGAGCAATTCCAAATTGACCAAATCTCCCAGCAGCCCTGAAGCTTTTAACCCATTTTGAAGTCCTAGCCTCTCCAATTTAGCCAGGATTAACAAGCTCAGCCGATCGCAAACCCATTCTCAGTCTCCCGATCATCCCAGAATCCCGCACTGACCGGGAGAGGCCACAACCCCCGGTCTCTCTTGGATGCCAGCTGTAAAATATGGCGGAGAAGTACACGCAACAAAACAACTATTTGTTCCATTAAGGTCTACATTTGTCTGTTAATGTTCGATTTCAAATGGTTTATTCTTAGCCAAAATAGCATCGTTTTTTCACTCTCTCATCACAACTTTCTTGTAGCCTACGACTGTAAGTTGATACCAATCATAAAAGTAATGCTTGCTAGGCAATCTTCTTCATAAGAAATGAAATTCATAAAGTGAAACATTTTGTAGTTATAGCAGAGACTGAGACACATGAGAGCTGGTTGAAAAAACGAAGGCAACGAAAGCTGTGGGAGCGTGCGTGCGTTCGCACGTGCACTACTGATCCGGCCCGCATGAAGTCGCAATATGCCCAGAACGACACGTGCCCTAAAATGAGTTTGACACCCCTGAGCGTGGACCGTTGGGTCCCCCTCCCCCAACGCAATATTCCCCCCCGTAACACTCACCGATACACAACTCTGGATGTTAAAATAGCGATCCCAGCCCGGCGATCCTTCCCCAACTGCGCAGGCGCAGCTGATGGGTCCCCGTTGTGGCATCAGAGATCACCGTTGTGACGCGAGTCAAAATAGCGATCTAAAAATGGCGGCGTGCCCGGCAACCCCCAACTCAGGGGTTCCCTGAGGCATGAAAATTATTTCAAGGGTTCTGCAAGGGTAAAACGGCTGAGAAACACTGCACTAGACTATCTCCAACTAGAGAAAGTATAACTACCTACTCTTGATGTTCAATAGCATCGCCATAATCCACATCATGGGTGCTCCTCCAATATCAACATATTGGGTGGTCCACCATTAGGCAGATACACAACCAGGTTAGCCACATAAATATCTTGAGTGGTGCAAGCTGGAGCAACTCAGCGGGACAGGCAGCATCTCTGGAGAGAAGGAATGGGTGACGTTTCGAGTCGAGACCCTTCTTCAGGATAGCATTAGGGTATCCTGTGATGAGTTACTCACCTGATGCCCCAAAGCCTTTTTCCAAGTCTGGAGTATAGAGGAATACTCTCAGATGCTTGGATGAGTGCAGCTCCAACAATTCTAAAGAGGCTGAACACTATCCAGAACAATGTAGCCAGCTTGAGCGGCACCCTTTCGACCACCCTTAATATTTATTCTCATCCCCACCATTGCAGAGGGGCCATCTACAAAATGCAGCACTGTTACTTGTCCAATACAATGTAACAGCACCTCCCAAGCAAGGGATCCTAATCACCACAAGGGCATCTGCTGCTTGGGACTCTATTACTTCCATGTTTCTTACCAAGTTGCGCACCATCATGATTTGAAAAATTATTTGTGGTCCTTCATTGTCCCTGAGTCTAAATCCTAGAACTCAGTAATTAACATCACTGTGCATATGCCTTCATCAAATGGACAGCAGCTGTTTCCTCCCCCCCCCCCCCCCCCCCCCCCCCCCCCCCCCCGATACCAGGTAATGAATTAATTAAACGCATGGTTTTTCTTCCCTAAATATCAGATGAAAACTTGGATTATATTGAATCACTGGTAATGAGTTGTCACGTTACATCAGAATAATAATGTAATGGTTTGTTGCCGGCCCATCTTTATTTTACAGAAATACTTAAAAGTACTAACCAAATCTTTGAAACTTTATACTTTTTATATTATCATGGCTTTTATTGTGGCCATCTTTATATGAGCTCCACATTAAATATTTAAAAACATTTCTTGCATTGTTACTAAAATGCTTTTCCCATAGATATTTATTGATCGTGATCCCACTGCATTTGCACCAATACTGAATTTTCTTAGAACAAAAGAGTTAGATTTAAGGTAAGGAATAATTTACTTTCAGAAAATGTATACAGTACTTAAATCGTTACAATAATAGAAATTTGCTATACTATCTCTTTATTTCTCCTTCAAAAACATACTTTTTGAAACGCCTCAGACCTCTTGACCGTTGAAATTTGTTATTTTGAGGAAGGATCTACATGTTTTGCCAGTTGTAATATATTCAGTACCCTGAATATTGGCCACGTATGCATTAAGTTTAAAAGCAAAACAGAGGAGATCTTGCTCTTTTGCATTGGGTCCCACAGAAAGTCTTAAGATAATCTAAAACATAAACTTTATAAAACAGCTTGAGTTTTTACATTTTATTGTTGATTTGTATGAACTGCAAACTTTAGTCTTATGGATGTGAATCACTGTATTCCCACTCAGTCTTGATTTTTTTTGTCTCCTAACGATCCTAATCCTAGTTTAGAATCATGAGTACTTTAGAACTCCAATAATCTGCAATCCAACTACAGGTGCACAACCTTTTATCCGAAATTCCAAATAACGAAAAGCTCCGAATAGCGGACATTTTTTCGGTCCTTGAAGAAAAGTCCTTGAAGACGTTCACCGAGGGCGGCCCGCAGAGGTGACAGCGGAACCTCCGGTCGGTCCTCGAAGAAAGGGGAACTAAATCCCCATTCATAAAAGAGAAGGTGAGGGTATATTGCGCGGGAGGGTTAATAATTGACAATCTGCTGCTGCCTGCCCGCTGAGTTTAAAAAGTTCCCACGGTAGACTCACGATACACAGTGTATCGTGAGTCTTGCGTGGGAACTTTTTAACTCAGCGGGCAGGCAGCAGCAGATTGTCGCTCCCTTCAGTTTCACCCCACCTACACCCCTCTGCTTCCCAGCCATGTGTGTGACCCCTTCCCTCCCCTCACCAGCTCCCCGCCCATTGCACTGGCGCGGGGGCTTTGCACTGTCTTCACGTCGGCGATGCCAGCAGGTCAGTGCCAGTCACCGGAGACGTCAGGACCAACGGGACACCCGACTGCAAGCACGGAGATCCCAGAGACTCACAGCCAGCAGCAACTCTAGCCCAGCCCCGTTCCAGCTCCAGAAGAACCCGGGTTGCGGATGAGGGGGCGCAGCTCGGGCTGTGGGCGAACTGCCACTTGTCGCTGTAGCGGCCCATCGGGGAGCGGGTTCCTGTTGGTCCTGACGTCTCCGGCCACCCCCCTGGACAGGAGCTGAGACTGGGAACTGTACCGCCCTTGCCCCCTCCCTCTGCAACTGCAAACAACCCCACTCTCCTGCTCACCTGCAAGGGCGGTACCGTTCCCAGTCTCAGCTCCGGAGACGTCAGGATCACCAGAAGCCGCTCCCCGATGGGCCGCTACGGCGACAAGTGGCAGTTCGCCCACAGCTCGAGCTGCGCCCCCTCATCGGGACACCGACCCCCAGGCCCACTGCAAGCACGGAGATTCCAGATCAGCAACTCCAGCCCAGCCCCGCTCCAACTCCAGAGGAACACGCTCCCCGTAGGGGCAGAAGCTGATGGTGTGCAAGGTACGTCTTGTTCTTGGGGTGGCGCAGCTCGGGCTGTGGGCGAACTGCCACTTGTTGCCGTAGCGGCCCATCGGGGAGCGGATTCCTCTGGAGTTGGAGGGGGAGGGGGGTATTGTGCTGTTTGATCGCCCCCTGCTATCCCAGGGACAGGGAGACACAGCGGCTTTTGAGAATGGTGGGCAATCACTTCCAAAGTTGTGCCCACACAGTCAGTACACCTCTCCTACACTTGTCTCCCGCACTAAGATCATCTCGCAGAGAATGATCCCAGCCTAACCCTCCCTATTCTCTCCTATTCTGCAAGAAAAAACTACATTGAAGACTCAAACTCGCGATCGAGTAACTGCCGGGATCGAGGCGCAAACTCGCGACCTTGCGGATATGAGCCGAGTACTCTACCACTGAGCCAGCCGTTAAAATCTACGCTAAAAATCTTCCATTCCGAAAGACGAAAAATTCCGAATTACGAAATGTGTCTGGTCCCAAGGCTTTCGGATAAAAGGTTGTGCACCTGTATTAGGTAATTCTGATGATCAGCATCTTGCTCCCCAGGTGATGTTTCCTATGCTTTCCTGAGACTAACTGGGGCCCAGTTTCTGCACAACTGAAACCAGTCAAGTTCACAGGAAAGTTTATCATCATATCATGTAACTGCTATAAAAACAAATTAAAGGGAATTAGCTCAGGGAATTATGTCTGGCAGCATCAAAGTCCCAAGTGTGCTAGATTATTAGAGTTTTTCTATATTGCGGTCTTATACCTCATTCCTTTAAACAAAAAAGTGACTAGATTTTTTAAATGCATCTACATTTTCTTCATGAGAATTCTTCATGTTAAGACCCCTGTCCCACCTTCACGACCTAATTGACGACCTCTGCCGAGTTTGCCCTTGACTCATACTCGCAGCATGGTCGCCACGAGGTCGTAGGAGGACTTCGTAACTCTTCCTCATGCTCGTGAGTGGTCTCTGCGTACTCGTGGCCTCAAGTAGGTTGCGGCATTTTTTCCAGCCTGATAAAAAATGTCCACAAGTAAAAAAAAGGTCGGCATGGAAAAAATTGATACTTTTTACTCATAGTTAGGTCATAGTAGGTAGTCTTGGGTCGGTAACTGGCCCGAGAAAAAAAAAATGCAAACATGACATAATTTTATCATGTGATAATTTTTCACTCGTAGCTAGTCGTAGTTGGTCTTAGGTGTGGAAGACTGAGGTCGAGGGGGGGGTGTTAGGAGGTCATAGACCTAGTCGTAGGAGGTCGTAGACATGGTCGTAGGAGGTCTTTTACTTCGGCGAGTCAACACGACCTTGACATTTTTTTCAACTCGTCTAGGGTCTTCTAAACTCGTGGATTAGGTCGTCCAAGTGGGACAGGCCCTTAACTTTATAAAATCACATGTAAATGAGTTAGTTGTCATCAGTGTAATAAGAGGTTGAGCCAAATTGAGTGTTTTCTACTTATTGCAAAATCTACTCTTCTGCAAATGTAAGAAACTTCATTAAGATTATTTTGATATATTGGATCTAGCCGATTTGTGTAAGGGTATGATTGACAACATTGTATATTTGTTATTTGAACTCCTGTGGGTTTTATGCTTAGCTGCTTTGGAGCACAATTGTGTCAAGCTACTTATTGTAAATGACGATCCCTGACATTAAAATAAAAGCTTGATCTTTAAGGGATAGTTAAACACAGAAATCATACTACTTTATACATTTTGTTCCCATTATTATCCTGAAATATAAACTCCATTAAACTCCAATAGCTGCTGCACTATGAATTAAATGCATGAGAGTTAACTCTTGATGAATTTTAGCAATTGCTCCCAGGGATACCCAAGAATTCAGGTCATGCATTTTCCTGTCCGAGTGAAGGGCAAACCAAGTGAGAATAAGGAAGCTGAGATGATGAGAGAAATTGAGGCACTGACAGAAAAAAAGGAGGGTGTATGGGACAGGCATAGGCAGGTGATAGGAAGTAAATTCTTGAAGGAGTTTTGAGAACTGAGGAGCATACCAAAGGAGGAAATCCAGAAGACAAAATGGAGATAGCTCTGGCAAATAATAGTAAGGGAAACGCAAAGAGATTTTATGTACATAAATGGAAAGAGGGTAACTAGAGAGAGAATATGGCCCCTCAGATTTTATTATAGGCCATTTTTATACATTTTGGTTTCACCACGTAGAATTACAGTTGTGTTTATACATAGTCCCCCCATTTCAGGGCACCATAATGTTTGGGACACGTGGCTTGACAGGCGTTTGTAATTGCTCAGGTGTTGAATTGCCTCTTTAATGCAAGTATAAGAGAGTTCTCAGCACCTAGTCTTTCCTCCAGTCTTTCCATCACCTTTGGAAACTTTTATTGCTGTTTATCAACATGAGGACCAAAGTTGTGCCAATGAAAGTCAAAGAAGCCATTATGAGACTAGAAACAAGAATAAAACTATTAGAGATATCAGCCAAACCTCAGGTTTACCAAAATCAACTGTTTGGAACATCATTAAGAATAAAGAGAGCACTGGTGAGCTTACTAATCGCAAAGGGACTGGCAGGCCAAGGAAGACCTCCACAGCTGATGACAGAAGAATTCTCCCTATAATAAAGAAAAATCCCCAAACATCTGTCTAACAGATCAGAAACACTCTTCAGGAGTCAGGTGCGGATTTGTCAATGACCACTGTCCGCTGAAGACTTCATGAACAGAAATACAGAGGCTACACTGCAAGATGCAAACCACTGGTTAGCCACAAAAATAGGATGGCCCGGTTACAGTTTGCCAAGAAGTACTTAAAAGAGCAACCACAGTTCTGGAAAAAGGTCTTGTGGACAAATGAGATGAAGATTAACATATCACAGAGCTGCTAAGTAGTACGTATTTTCCGTATTTTATACGGAAATGCGATAAGAATACTGATGTTCGATTTTGTTTTGTTAAATACGGATTTTAAATACGGAGTTCAGTTCAGCCTGAAGAAGGGTCTCGACCAGAAACGTCACCCAATCATTCTCTCCAGAGTCGCTGCCTGTCCCACTCCAAGTTTAAACAGAGCGCTGTCAGTTTAATGCATGAGAATTTAACCGAAGAGCTGTCGGCTGGAGCGCTATGGGCTTTAAACATAACGCTATGGATTTTACACATAGTGCTATGGCCACAGTGCTATGGGTCACAGACTGTTCAGGAAAATTCTTGTGTAACAATGAGTCTTTGGAATTCTCTTTGAGCCTTTGATTATTTTTCAGGCAGTGGTAGAATTCTGGATAAGCCTAGTGGTGAAAGGTTACCAGTGGGATTGCAGTTACATTGGGATTTACCTTGATTTTAGAACGGTGGGTGGGCTCAAGGGGGAGAGAGGGAGGGGTGGAGAGAGGGAGAGGGGAAGGGATGGAGAGAAGGAGAGGGGAGGGAGAAGGAGAGAGGGAGGGAGGGAATAAGAGAGGGAGAAAAAATAGGGTGGGAGGGAAAAGGGTAGGGAGGGAGGAAGAAAAAGAGGGAGGGCGAGAAGAGAGAGAGAGAGAGAGGGGTGCGTACAAGAGATGGCAATTGGTACTGGCTCACACCTTCATTGATTATACAACTGCTGATGGTAGTAGCATAATGAATTCTGAAGTGTATAGCCACATCCTATCTGCTCAAGTTCAAACACATGCCTCAAAACTCATTGGCCGGCGGTTCATTCTACAGCAAGACAATGATCCCAAACATACTGCTAAAGCAACAAAGGAGTTTTTCAAAGCTAAAAAATTGTAAATTCTTGAGTGGCCAAGTCAATCACCCGATCTGAACCCAATTAAGCATGCCTTTTATATGCTGAGGAAAAAACGGAAGGGGACTAGTCCCGAAAATAAGCATGCTAAAGAAGGCTGCAATACAGGCCTGGCAGTGCATCATCAGAGAAGACACCCAGCAACTGGTGATGTCCACGAATCGCAGACTTCAAGCAGTTATTGCATGCAAAGGAAATGCAACAAAATATTAAACACGACTACTTTCATTCACATGACATTGCTGTGTCCCAAACATTATGGTGTCCTGAAATGGGGAGGACTATGCATAAACACAGCAGTAATTTCTACATGGTGAAACCAAAATGTGTAAAAATGGCCTTTATTAAAATCTGACAATGTGCACTTTAACCACATGTGATTTTTTTCTATTACAAATCTCAAATTGTGGAGTACAGAGGCAAATAAATAAATGATGGGTATTTGTCTCAAACATTGTGGAGGGCACTGCACCCCTATTGATGCATATAGTATCCAGAAATGTAGCGTGAAAATATTCAGCGAATTGGCCTCTGGTCCTCTGAGGTTGCAGATTCCACAGATTGTCCACCTTGTCCAAGTGGAGACATTTCTCCTTGCATTGGTCCTAAATCTCTGATCGTGTAACTTGAAGAGGTGAGAAAACCTTAACGACATATCATTTTCCAGATGTGGTCTCACGAGGGCCCTGTGTAATATCAGCAAGACTTCCTTGTTCCTGTAAGCAAATCCTTTTGCTATACAGTGCATTCAGACCCCTTCACCTTTTCCACATTTTGTCTAGTACAGCCTTATTTTAAAATGGATTAAATTCTTTTTTTTTTTAATCATCAATCTACACATAATACCCCAGAATTAAGAAGCAAAATCAGGTTTAGAATTTTTTGCAAAGTAATAAAAATAAATAAAAAATATCACATTTACATAAGTATTCAGACTCTTTACTCTGACACTCAAAATCGATCTTAGATTCATCCTGTTTCCATTGATTATCCTTGAGATGTTTCTACAACTTGATTGGAGTCCACCAGTGGTAAATTAAATTGATTGGATATGATTTGGAAAGGCACACACCTGTCTATATAAGGTTCCACAGTTGACATTGCATGTCAGAGCAAAAACCAAGCCATGAAGACGAAGGAATTGTCCGTAGACCTTCGAGACAGGATTTTGTCGAGACACAGATCTGGGGAAGGGTATAAAACAATTTCTGCAGCATTGCAGGTCCCGAAGAGCAGAGTGGCCTACGTCATTCTTAAACGGAAGAACTTTGAAAGCACCAGGACTTTTCATAGAGCTGGCCGCCCGGCCAAACTGAGCAATCGGGGGAGAAGGGCCTTGGTCAGGGAGGTGACCAGATGGTCACTCTGACGGAATTCCAGAGTTCCTCTGTGGAGATGGGAGAACCTTCCAGAAGGACAACTGTATCTGCAGCACTCCACCAATCAGGCCTTTATGGTAGAGTGGCCAGTCGGAAGCCACTCCTCAGTAAAAGGCACATGACAGCCTGCTTGGAGTTTGCCAAAAGGCACCTAAAGGACACTCAGACCATGAGAAACAAGATTCTCTGGTCTGATGAAACCAAGATTGAACTCTTTGGCCTGAATGCTAAGCGTCACGTCTTGAGCAAACCAGTTACCGCTCATCACCTGGCCAATACCATACCTACGATGAAGCATGGTAGTGGCAGCATCATGTTGTCGGGATGTTTTTCAGCGGCTGGTACTGGGAGACTAGCCAGGATCGAGGGAAAGATGAACGGAGCAAAGTACAGAGAGATCCTTGATGAAAACCTGCTCCAGAGTGTTCTGGACCTCGACTGGGGCGGGGGTTCACCTTCCAACAGGACACTGACCCTAAGCACACAGCCATGACAACGCAGGAGTGGCTTTGTGACAAGTCTGTGAATGTCTTTGAGTGGCCCAGCCAGAGCCCGGACTTGAGCCTGATCGAGCATCTCTGGAGGGACCTGAAAATAGCTATGCATCGACGCTCCCCATCCAACCTGACAGAGCTTGAGAGGATCTGCAGAGAAATGGGAGAAATGACCCAAATACAGGTGTGCCAAGCTTGTAGCGTCATACCCAAGAAGACTTGAGGCTGTAATCAATCGCTGCCAAAGGTGCCTCAACAAAGTACTGAGTAAAGAGTCTGAATACTTATGTAAATGTGATATTTCAGTTATTTCTTTAAAACATCTGTTTTCGCTTTTTTATTATGGGGTATTGTGTGTAGATTGATGATAAAAATATATAATTTGATCCTTTTTAGAATAAGGCTGTAATGTAACAAAATGTGGAAAAAGTTAAGGGGTCTGAATACTTTCTGAATGCACTGTAAAGACCATCATACTATTTGTGTTTTTTTGAAACTGCTTGCTTCACCTGCATGTTTCCTTTCAGTAACTGATGCACGTCTCTATATACATCAACATATCCTAATCTAACAACACTTAGATAATGTATCATTGTTTTTGTTTTTCCTACCAAGATGGATAACTTTACAGTTAAACATATACTACGACATCTGCCATGTTTCGGCACGTAGAAATGGTTGAAAATGTCCTCAAGACATAAACATAGATGACTTAAGTTGATTTTGTCTTGTAACGTATGCTGATTTAAAAAATATTGTCTCAGACATTTTCTTTATCCTGCAGGGGAGTAAACATCAATGTTCTGAGACATGAAGCTGAATTTTATGGGATTACTCCTCTAGGTATGTATGATGTATCATTGACATTTTATTGCAGTGTAAGAAAAAAAGGATGTGCAGATAATTTTAAGTTAGTTATTACTTTCCAATTGCTTACATTAAAAGATAACTTTATTAATGGAATATCCCTACATACTGTTTGTTTTTTTGCATTTGTTGTTAATGATTGCATTTGTTGTTACTGATTCAAGGCACAAGGTATGCATAGAGCCAGCCTTGAAGTGAAGATACTTTTACAAATGCTTCAATTATTAATTTCTAATTTCCTGGTTGCTCTGGTTTCCTCCCATGTCCCAAAGACATGTGGGTTTATTTGATCCCTCTACTATCTATTGTTGAAATTAAAGAGAATGTCAGAGGATTCTTATTTGTTGGGAGTGTAATAAATATGTGGAAAGAGATAAAGGAGCGATTTTTAAAATCGTGTTTTTATTTTAAATTCCTGATTAGTTCGCCGCCTGTTGCTGTGTGAAGAACTTGAACGATCGTCATGTGGTAGTGTTCTCTTCCATGGGTACCTGCCTCCTCCAGGTAATTTTGATTTGATTTTAAGATGTTAAGATTTTATTTGAAGTGTTTCCATATGTGATTATGGTATTACTAGTATACTTTCAACACCAAATACATATACACACAGTAGCCTTTCATAACATTTCCACACTTCACTTCACATATATGCAGTTACTAACAGCCAGTATTTTTTCATATTTCCGGGTCATTTGTTCCTGTTGAATCTCCCCCAAAAAAGGTTCTGCAATTATCGTGATCAATCAAACTAAAATCCCTACCTAGCATTCTTATGAAACTAAATAGGTGAAAATATTTTAGAACAAAAACTCTAGTATGCATATTTTTTTAATACTGAATTCCATTCAGGAATCAATTTTAATTTGATGATGGTTTAGTTTTATAATTTTCAAGTTTCTGGTTATGTTTTCAAATCCTTCCACAATCTTATAATTCCCTCTGTATAATCCCTTCTAGTCCTGCAAGTCTAGATCTTTGAACTCCATCAGTCTTATACCATTAATATCCATAGTTGAAATTGCTGCATCAGAGTTGCCTATAACTTCAGCAACTTTGGTTCTTAGTTCTGGTAATTCTCTCCCTAAACTTCACTATCTTTTCTCCTTTGACTGGAATTAGGTAATCCGTCTTTTCACAGTCATGGAAGGTTTTGTTCGGATTAAATGCAAAATTAATTTGTTGTTAGAAATATACTATTTCTTACTGTGGTCATTAGGGGAAGGTGACCATTATGTATTAGCTTCAGGGTAGTTATGCTATAAAATAGGTCTGTGAATGTTAAAAGCCTAAATATAAGGAAGACTAATTCAATGGCATTTGATAGGAACGACCGGGTGAGGCCGTTTGAGGGATGCCTGGCAAAGGGAAGGCCTTTAAAAGTGAGAAAGGAAGAGTTCAGGCTAGCATTGTCTTGATGGAGTGAAGGGCAAGGCTGACAATATTAAAGAACCTTGCTCAATGAGAGATTTTTAAAGTCTGGTTAGGGAAAAGGAGGAGGCATGTCTCAGATATAGACACTGCGATTAAACGTGTCCCTTGAAACGTATAAGAGATGTAGCAGAGGAAATTAGGAGGGCAAAAATGGGCCATAGGAAATCCCTGGTGATGAGATAAAGAAAAAGACTAAGATATTTTACGTGTATTAAGGCAAAAGGATAGCTAGGGAAAGAGTAGGTCTTCTTAAGGATCTGTGTAGTAATCCATGTTTCTCCATGGGAAATAACAACTTAAATTAATGCATTTTATCTGCATTTACCCTGAAGAAGAATGTGGAAGCTAGCGAATTCAGGGGAGGGAACAGTGATATGCTTCACCATTATGAAGGAGAAGGTGTTAGATGGCTTAAAAGGCAGTAGGATGTTTAAGTTTAAGTTTATCCCAGGACAGGAATGAAGTTCAAGTTTATCCCAGGACAGGAATGAAGAGGTGAGATTGGTGAGGTATTAGAAGACTAGAGGACAGTTATTGTTGTGCCTCTATTTAAGATGGGTAACAGGGATAAATCAGAAAACTACAGGCTGGTGAACCTTGCAATTATAGTGGTTAAATTACGGCAAGGAATTGTGAGGGACAGGATTTGTTTGCTTTTGGAAAGACAAGGAATGATGAGGGATGGTCATCACGGCTTTGTGTCTTAATTATCTCATTCATTTGTCTTAAGTTTTTTGAAGAGGTGATAGAGGAATGTTGTTTACATGGATTTTAGCAGGCCTTTGACGAGATTTGCATGGTAGGCTGGTAGAACACATGGGATCCAGGATAAGTTGCAAAATTGCCTAGATTGGAGGGCATGAGTTATGAGGAAAGATTGGAGAAGCTGGGTCTGTTTTCTCTGGTGAAGGAAGCTGAGGTGACATGAAAGAGTTGTAGATAGAGGTATGTAGAATTATGAGACGCTTAGATAGGGCAGATAGCCAGAGTCTGTTTCCCTTGGTAAGCATGAGGTTTAAGGTGAGAGGGAAGAGGTTTAAAGCGTATCTGAGGAGTACAGTTTTCACATAAAGAATACATGGTATTTGGAATGAGATGCCAGGGAACATGGAGGAGGGAAAAGTAGTAACATTTAAGAGGCATTTGCTCAGGTATTTACACGAACAAGGCATAGAGGAATAGGGGTTTAATACGGGCAAGTGGGATTAGTATAAACAGGCATGATGTTTGGCATAGATGTGGTGGGATGAAGGGTTTGTATCTGTGCTGTTCTACTCTATGACTTGAGGATAAAAGTCAGTATTAATTCATCAAATGGGAGCATGAATAATATAAATTTGATTTGAGCTTTCGGTTCCTTTAGTTTAAAATCTTTTAAACTGAGCACATTATACAGGTAGTCCCCAGATTATGAACAGGTTCTGTTTTTTACAAATGTTCATAAAGTGATTTTGTCTATGTGGAAAATACACAAAAAACACTCTAAATGCTAACCATGACCTCCACATGATTGTAAATAATGATATTGAAAACAAATAGGAGGGTTAAAAGGAATACTTAACAATTACTAGAGGAGGCGAAGAGAGAAAGAGAGAGAGAGAGGGAGAATTATTTCAGACATTCATAGGACATGTTAGACTTTTGAATGTAATAATTTAATGGGAGCTCAATCATATATAGGGGAGTACAAAAGTATGTGCTTGCTTAGTTCAGATGTAGAAACTACTAGTGTTTAGTGATAATTATGTTTTTGTCACAGCTGGGTTATAAATGTCAGAAATGTACCATCTCCAGTGGAATAGTTCTGGTTATTTCCATTGTTCATTTGTATGATTTTCAGGGATTCTAATGGAGGCTTTCATGAAATTCTGTCTCTATAACGGTGTATTCCTTTGAGTCTGTACCTAATGGTTAAAAATTAGATTATTTTGCTCTGTTTATGAACAAATAAAAAAGTAATTTGCACTGAGTTTTCAATTTTATATTGGATTTTGCCGTGAAAAAGATGACAAAGGATCTTCAATGAAATGTTTGAATTAAACTAAAAAGGCTTCAACATTTAAAAGATTTTCCTATAGATGGCGATGTGATAGAGAAATTCACTGTTAATGTGGAATAATTGATGCTAAAACAAAGAATAGAATATTGAATTATAAATGTTACCTGCTAATATGCATGCAGATAGAGGAACTGACCACTTAATGTCACTGTTGAGCAATTTAAAATGTTAAGACATAACTAGCAACACTGCCGCAGGGGAACAATGGAGGCAAATCAGTTGGAAAGTGTAAGTTAACATGGGAATCTGCCCAGTATATCGAGATTTCATTGCTGGTAGAATTTTGTGTGATTTCTGTTTCTGTTTTGGAAGTAAGTTCCATTTAGTGCAAACAGTTATGTTTCAATTTAAAAGAAAATATCGGGCTAGAGAGCTTGAAGGGAAGACGTTGGATCATATTTCCCCAAAAAAGATAAGAGTTGGATCTTATTTCCCCAAAACAGATTGTTTAGACTAATGTCAGAGGTCACAATGCTAAAATTTGGAGTAGAACTTGAAATCACCCACTTCAGGCTTCAGTGGGGGTAGGGGAAGGGTGGTGTAGTGATCGGAGTCATGAATCGGGGAGAAAAGCCGGGAAACAAAAACAGGATTGCTCGAAGAACTCAGCCAGTCATGCAGCATCCAGAGAAAGAGAAACCAATTAACATATCAGGTTGAAGACGCTTCATAGGAACTGAGAAAATAGAAGATTCACATAGCAGAGAAGGATGGGGAGGGCAATGGGTGGAACAAAGGGAATGTCTAATAGGGTGAAATGATGGACAGAATGGTCTCTTTAATGTGTTGCTAATCTTGTGAAATCGGGGAAATGTTATATAGTGGTACCTACTGGGAAGTTCTGAACAGGCCAGAATATACAAATAAAAGATGAAAAAAGAATAGAGGAATGACAAGCACAAATGGCCTATTCTAATACAAACCGAAAGAGCAAGTTATCTTTGAAGTTGAAGCATTAATATTGGAGTGCTACACTAGTGTCTATGGCCTCTTGCACTCTTTACAATGAAGAAGGGTGCAGGAGAGATATGGAAAGGAATTTGTTAAGTGCAAACTTGTCATGACTATGAAAAGGTTGTATAAATGAGAAACTAAAACTCCCTTCTAGGTTTTATGAAAGTATTTTCATTTTTAAATAGTTAAAGACTGATATGTTTAACACTGCTAGCTATTCCCAGTAGAAAAGGAAGCATTGGGGGGTCTGGAGCCTTACAGGACAGTAAATCGGGACAAAGCACGGCAGAAGGAGCAGTGCGTCCAAATACAGCACCTTCTGTGTCAACTGGTGTCATATCTACTGAAGGATCTGCTAGATTGGGTAAGAATGTTCTCATTTTCCTCTGTTTATAATTGTAGTTACACCCACGTGTTTTTTTTTTCCATTAAACCCTGAGATTAATACCTGTTTTGATTCAATTATGAATCATCTGAATATGCCTCGTGTGTAACAATCTTTGCTGCAACTGGAGCATGTCACTATTGACGTGCTCTTGGAAGATTTGTCCCAGATTATTGATTCAATGAATTATCACAGTTCTGAATTATACTACCCAGATATGAAATGCAATGGAATGTTGACCAAATATGTCAATTTAACAGTTGCACCAAATGTTGCACAGGAATATCAAGAATTATTTTTGTTTATTTTTCAACTTTTGGGATAGTTCTTCCTCCTGAGAGGCGAGAAAATGTCCAAGGTAGTCAAAAGTGCTGGAGAAACTCAGCGGGTGCGGCAGCATCTATGGAGCGAAGGAACCCGCTGAGTTTCTCCAGCACTTTTGTCTACCTTCGATTTTCCAACATCTGCAGTTCCTTCTTAAATAGAAAATGTCCAGATGGTTTTCAAAATATACTGTGAATAACAATCTAATGTTTTAAAAACAATTGTTGTTCTTTTGATTTAACAACTGATTCAATTGTACCAGCTTGAGAGAGGGTTATGATTTGAAGAACAAATATTACATGCTGTTCATCATATTTAGATATTGATAGAGTTGAGGGATATGAAAATGGGACTGGAAAATGGTATTTGAACGAGAAAATCAGCCACGATCTTGCTGAATGGCAGAACAGGCCCAAGGGGCCGACTGGTCTACTCCTGCTCCTATATTTGTCTGGTTCCGAATTGCTAGGCAACTTGCTCCAAAATTGCAGAATAGAGATGGGTCAGTTCTTTCAAAAGCTAGTTTCCACTGCTGTACCATTGTTCCTTGTGGGCTAACCAGTTGAAATATGATGTTCAACTGAATGAATGAATTTATTAATTATGAGACATAAGGATCTCCATCTTTACCTGAATGAAGAATTTTTTATCCAGATCTGTAATCTAATCAAGTCTGCGTCCACCCTAACTCAGCCCACTGGGCCACGAAGGTCCCAGCAGGGCAGTCAATTAGTCCCATTGCCCCTTGCATCATGCTGTGAATTCATATAAATTTCAGTCATTTTTGTTGTAGACAGATTTTGTATTTCCTCTGAAATGAAATACTTGATGTATGGCTTTGATTTTTCTTTCTATTATATAATGCAGTTTTATTTTTGGCAGGTACAGTGGTTGATCCCCGGAAGGTTCTGATAGTTGCTGGTCATCACAATTGGATTGTAGTAGCTTATGCACACTTTGTGGTCTGTTACAGGTACCGGAGAGTCATTACAGTTATCATTCTGTACATAGTGGTCATAATCAATTTACTAAAAGATATCAAAGTTTGCTGTTTTCAGGTGTTTTTTAAAAAGGTCCATAAGTAATCTGCAGCTGACACTGCATTTTGAGTTTCCTATTGCAGATCTGGCATGTATATAAATTGTCATGCATAAAACATTCCATAACAACCTAATTAAAATATCAGTGCACAGCATAAGATACTACAGCATAGGAATTATATTGAAGCACTCGAAAGTACACATCTCCATCTTGAGCTGCATAAATAATTTTTGTTCTAGATCTTTAATCAAATCAAGTCTGCACCCACCCCAACTCACACACAGTCTGAATTGTCAAGTCAGTTTATCATTTCCTCCAGAGATGCTGTCTGACCTGTTGAGTTACTCCAGTACTTTGTGTTTCACTCCGAGATTGTGCCTCATGCATTTGGCTATCTTGAGACTCTGCCCACCAGCAATGCTTTGACAATTATCCAATGTCCCGTAGCATTTACAGCCAATTTATGGCAGCTTTCAGCATCTCTAAAGTCAATTTCTAGCTCCATAATCTTCCATCAGCTTACTCGTGTTAGCTTTTTAATTTCTTTCAGCAATATCCCCAAATCTTCACAGGTAAATTAAGTGGGTGTGGTAACATGGTGGTTATGTTGCTGGACTATGAACTGGGAGACCTAAATTAATAATCCAATAATTGTTGAGTTCAGATTCAACTGTAGAATGGGGGAATTTATTTTCAACCTTTGTTTTAAAGAAGAATGTGTTAAATAAGAAGCAAATGTCAATAATAACTGTTACTCTAATGGGGGGGGGGGGGGGGTGGGGTGGTTGTTTGGATAAAAGCTCGTTCTTTCATATCCTTCGGAGAAGAAAATGTGCCAATCCCATCTAATCTGGCTATTAGTGATCCTTAACTGTTCTAAAATTATTAATTATTTCAAAGGAGTTGGGGATTGCCAATGGCACTGCCATCCAATAAATAAAAAAATGTATAGAGGAAACCTACGTTATGGTGATTTGGGTAACAGAAATTTGTCCTGACGGAATTCTCAAATTACTATCCGTAGAAGTTGAGATACAGAAATAAGTTTATGTGGAGGGGGAAAATAATGTGAGCACAATCATTGAAAAAAACAATCATTTTGTCAACTTTTATTTTTAGTCACTCAATACAGTGGGACAAATCCTGACTATCTGAAAGCACTCTTTTGGCACTAAAGGAAATAAAACCTTAAAGGTAGCACTCATCTGCAATGGAATAAGGATCACAATGAGCTCCTCGTTCTGAAACCTGGGACCAATTTTATTTGGTGCCCAGCTTTGGACCACTGCCAGTTTATGCGGTTTCACTGACTCGTAACTAACTACCAGTTCCACTTTGGATGTACAGCTCCTCCTGGTTCTGGATTTGATTCGAGATTTAATCACATCATTTACATTGCTGTAAAACTGACTGGTTAAGTCATCATAGCAGATAGTGAGCAAAAAGCAATCCAACTCAGATCTTAACACCTCTCAAATTAAGAAGAGAAAATGTCAGCAGAGCAGGCAGCATTTTTGGCAAGAGAAGCGAATGTCTCATTTGATGACTTTCTGTGAGATCAGGGACTAGTTTCCACGTACTCCTCTTTCCACTCCCATTTGCAGCATGTCATTACTGTGGTTCTCAGTCCTCTTTGGTATCCCATCCAAAAATGATTGTTGTTCATGTGGAAACTCAGCATGGAGTAGAATAAAGTTACTTGATGATGGGCCATGCAATTGCTAAAGGTGGAATGAAGGCAATTCAGATGATAAATAAGCAACTATAAATGTATTCTAAATAATTATTATCAGATTACATTTACCTTGAAGTTATTACTGTCAGAGAGCAAGAGAATAAAGAATAAAATATAGTTAAAAGAGAAGAGTAAATTAACCTGCATATTCACAATGTTAAATCTTACTGAATAATGTTTTTTTTTCTAGAATTAAGGAGTCTTCTGGGTGGCAGCAGGTATTTACAAGCCCTTACCTTGACTGGACAATCGAGCGAGTGGCAGTAAATGCTAAAATTGTTGGGGGTCCGCTTGGTGATAAAGACAAGATGGTAGCTGTTGCGTCGGATAGCAGCATAATCCTATGGAGTATTCAGGATGGAGGCAATGGCAATGAAATCGGTATGTACTAGAAAGTGTGGGATAATACAACATTACTTTTCATTAATTTGGGGCTGCAGCTATTTGAAGAGACGAACAATGCACTCAATTTCACACTTTTCAACATGGCATGAATCCAGCCAATAATGAGGACCTAATCTGGATGCTTAATCTTACCATTTGCTGGATCTTGAGCATAGCCTGTGAAAGATCCAGTGTAAATAACGGGAATTAGCCATGAATGAAGTGGTGCGTACTTGTTAGTGTTCGTAACCTGGTTAGAGGAAAGGACGTTACCACTGGAGTATTAAACATACTTTTATTACCTCGAGCAGTTATTTTATCGGTCTTCTAGTTCCAATCCGTCCATGAGTCTGTGGTTTGTATTTTTTGTTATCTGTACTTTTATCACCACAAGGAGCAAGGAGAATTGGGAATTGGTTTTTAATCCTGTAAAACCTGGTCTGCAAATTAATTAGATTATAGAAGATCTGTATCACTGTTACCTTTACCCATCATTACTGCATATCCCTGAATATCTTTTGCCGTACAAATTTATTTTCTAGTGTTCGCAAGTCATTTGGAAAAGAGAGTTCCAGGTTTTCATTTCCTATTCTGTGGAACAAGCAAGTCAGTAATTTTAGGACAGTGTCCTTTTTTTGTTAGGGTTTTATCAGGGAGGAAATAGACTTTCTGTACATGATTTATGAAATAATTTTCTTTGCTTAAAGTCTTCACTTAGAAAACACTTCAGTCTTTTAAATTCAGGAGACTGTACAGATTAGTCAGATTAGTTTATTGTCATATACACCAGGGTGCAATGAAATTCTTTGTTCATGTGAAGCTCAGAGTTAACCAAGTATATGCAATTTGATTTTAATTTCTTAAAAACATCTGGCAGTCTGCCCTTGGTCCATCCTTTTATCACACGCTTCTCTAGTTTTCAACTTTTCAACTTTTATATCTATCTTCAAAACCTGGCTGACCAAACCCTGACACCAGCTGTTTATTGCAGCAGTTGGCATAAAACCATCAGCCATCACAGCTAATGATGGGAACTTCTCACTACCCTCCTAATGCTTTATACTACCTTAATAATTAACTTTCAGCAATGGTAAATCTTTTTTAAATGTGCAAATTTTTTTTTTTACATGTCATTTTTTGTGACGGGTTTGCCTTGTTTGAGCCAAAGATTATAGAGCATCTTTGGTTTGAGCTTTGACAACTTTTATGATATTTAGAGTAAGAACAATTGTGCACCAGTAATTGGATACATTATCTTAAACTGGAATCTTCTGATAATCTAAAGATAATTGAATTGTTGAGGCTGTAGTGTTGATACTTCAGCTTTGATTTTCTGTGATCCAGATTAGCTGATTTTGCTGGTAGATGCGTGAGAGATGCACTTGGCCACAATCCTGGTGGAGGATAGGAAAGGTTAGTTCATTCTAATACTATACGGTAGTATTAGTATGTGCAGCAGCTTTTACATTTTATATGATCAACTATTGGCCTAGTTGTATTGCGCTAAATGACTGCCACTTTGCCAGAAAACACTCTACAATGTTGCATGACAGGAATCCCCATTTGACAGGTATCAGAGAGAGAGCTTCCATCCATGGATAGACAGTTTAGCATCTTCAGGATAACTTGAAACAGAAGTTTTGCAGAAAAGGTGCTATTGCATGCAAGGTAAAGTAGCGGGCTACCATAGGAAAATATTTCATTTAACTTTCTTCATGAGATCAGAAGCCTCCAGCTCACTAGTTTCCTGATTATTTCCTGTTTATAATTCACATTTTCAGTTTTGCAGTGTTTCATCTTTGTGAATTTTCTGGCTGTTTACTTCTCCGTTAAATTTAAGGCTTCCGAAAGAGGGCAGAGTTTCTGAAAATTCCCGATTCTGCATTTTTGACATCTATTGTTTCTTTGCTATGAACTGCGCTGGATATTTCTACAGGGACAAAACCAGCAAATAAGCAGATTTAGGTGTCAACCCAAATCTATTTCAGAATAGCTTCTAATGCATATTTTGAAAATAAATTAAAGTAAGTGATCACCATTACTGTGCCTGCCTGTAAGGTTGTCATTCCTATGCTGGGCTAGGGAGATGGTTCCTCTCCCCAGGTGAATTTATTACAAGTTACCAGTTGTCAACATACAATTGGTAAAAGTAGGCTTAATTTGCACAACAGATGTTCATGCAAATTGTAGCATTATTTAATTGGCATGAATATTTATGACACTTGACGAGCATGAGGCTGAGAGTGGAATTAAGCATGGTAGACGTTCCTGCAGAAATGCTAGAAACATCCCCACAACTTAGCTCAGAAGAGATTGATCCTCTTTTAAAGGGAGATTTTTGATTTTAAAATACTTTTTTCCAATATGTCCCTGAATGTACTAAAGTATATAATAGAAAATGATTTTTTTGTTGTATTTTTTTAAAAGAAGAATGCTTATGTTGCAAGTATGAAAAGCCGTATACTGCAGTGACATTGACTTTCACCGAGAGACAGGAGTGAGGAAAAACACCATTTAGACTCTTTAAACGTTTTAGGGCCTGATGTTGTCTTTTTTATTACATGCCCTACTGTGGAGGTTCAAAACTGGTGCTCAGATTTTAAAATGTGCAAGGCTACACTACTTCAGAATAAACTTGCGAAATTGCTGAATCAGCAGTCGGAATAAAAGTTCATAGTCTGAATGCAGTATATAGTTACAGTGAAGGAGAAATTGTCCTGTGTTGAAAATGTTTGCATGGATATACAACAGAAAAAAATGGTCAACGAGATGTGTGTGCTACCTGGTTTATTCTGAGACTAAAATATTCTTTCACTTTTTAATATTGGATCATAAATACTGTCTTTACATTTTTTCCAGCACACCCCATTATCATGGATAGTAAGCAATCATTCTAAAAGCATAAAACATCACTATAACTTCGAACTGTATACAGCCAAACTAGTTATTTAGTTAGGTAGTTATCAGTGAAAAGCTTAAAGCAGCCACTTGGAAAGCTCCAGCTATGTTTAAACATCGGCAACAACAAAGTGAGATTTCTGTAAAGTGCAGTTTTAGCACTACTATGTTAAAATGATATTATTGGTCATCGCTAATTGAATGAACATCTTTGGGAGAAAGGACATTATATGCTGAATTCATGTTTCAATTTTGCTGTGTTCAGGAGGTAAAAATTTGAATTGATTTTTGATTTCCTGATGTGCTGGGGACTTGGGTTGGGTATGCAGTATGCTTATTGCAGCAATTTTTATTCATCTGCAGCAATAATGTTATTGGCTATGTAAACAGTCCAAATATGATTGCAGTGCACAAGATTGATTTTAGATCAGGTATTTATAGACGCATTGTAAACATTACAGTTAATGAACTTTGGAATTATCTGAACTGCTAAAGTATTGAGGCAATGGGATACTGAATGCAGCATCAAGGATGCATCAAATACACAGATGCCTTGCAGAATATCTTGTTACTGGCAATGAGGTTGTATAGGGAGATCGCAATTCCTCAAATGGTGGAATTGTCCATTGCTGATTATCACGAAGGTGGGGATGGAAATAACTGAGAAAATAATCCTATGTTGTTGTAGACAAAAATGCTGGAGAAACTCAGCGGGTGAGGCAACATCTATGGAGCGTAGGAATAGGTGACGTTTCAGGTCAAGACCCTTCTGTGTTGTTGTATTCTTTCAGTGGTGTAAACTGTTTAATAACTTAATTAGATCAGGAAAGTTAACACAGTGGCAAGTTCCACTACATCCTGATTTATGTTTTAATCCAACTACTTCACTTTACTTTTTATATCTATCCAGGCTATGTTGCAAATACATCTATCGTATCTGGGTATTCAATGGTTATCTAACCAGCCACCACTCACGTTTAACTTTATCTGAAATTATACCTCTTTGTAATAGTTTATCCATTGTTAAAGGTTAGCTCCTTACGTTATCAAACATGACAAATATTATGAATTCCCCCTTGAATAAATTTTACATCTTAACATTGGATTTACCTCACAAGCATGTGCCTTGGATTTACCTCACTGATATGGAGAAAAGTGGCAAGTGGGTCATATTTAGCAAGGAAGTTTGGGAAAGCCATGAGAAACAATGGTGGCACGGGACTTGGAAGTGGTGATTCTGATCAAAACACTTTCCCTACTTGTACAAGGTACATGAAATGCATCTTTGCAGTTTTTTGTTCATGAGCAACAAGCATTTAGATCTGTTTAGAGGTGTGAGCACAGGTGGTGTAAATTGCTACATGCAATTATGCATAGATAACGTTTGCGCAAATGACCAAGTCTTGTATGATTATGGATCGAATGAACATCAATAGTTTGGAATATCTTCCAATTAGAAGGTATTCCTGAGTGCTCTGGGAATGTTTGACAGGCATAGTGTTAGTGATTCATATCTACATTTAAGAAAAGCTGGACCACAAATACTGCAATCATGTTTTTCCGATTGGCCTTGTTCATGGCACAGTTAATATAAATGGAAGGATTTTGAATATATTCCTTTTAAAATTTCAGGTAGTGTGTTATGCTTTAGTGTTGATGCAATATAAGACCATGCAAACACGGTGTCTATTACTGGCCTTGTATGTTTGTGGGCTGACTGGAAAAAATGACCCTGGAGCATAGAACTTGAATACTGTGGTCTTTGATAGCATTCAAAGCAGGAAGACAGAGAAAATAATCTGACAGCCCTTGCAGTTCCTTCCATACAGGCAACCCCTGCGTTACAAGAGGGTTGTATTCCTAGGAAACGGTACATATCATGATTTTCCATAAGGCAAAACCATATGATCCGCACATGCACCAAACGTGGGTTGAAAACAAATTTAGATATTTTTCACATACATTCAGTAAGAGCAAATTGTTTTTCATATGACACATTCTGAGGTAATAATTTATGAAATCTGTAAGGACAAATTTCCCTTACCCAAGGAACTGTGATGCGTGGGCCATCTGTATATTTGAATTAATTCTCCTGTTTTGTTTAAGCAGCTGTGAAAGCTGCCAAAATAAAGTACCTCGTGAACAATGATAGTAGTGTTGTCCTGAGGGGAATAAAGTGAACAGAGCAACCACATGCATGTTGCTACATTAGTCTGAAAAAGCATGCCACTTTAATTCTCAATCCCACTCCTCTTCGGAGCTGTCTGTCTGCTATCTCTTCCACTGCCTTGGTTGGGCCCAGTGCAAATGAGAAGATCATCATTTTATCTTCTGTTTAGGCACTTTGCAATCTTCTGGAATGATCATTGAATTTTCCAACTTCAGGTAAACTATTCTCTCCTTTTCCTTTCTTGTAAGTTTTCTTTCAAATGTCATTACTTATGCTCATCATTTGATCTGTCTTAACCTTTCGCCACTCTCACTTCTCCCGCAGCTCTTCTGAAAATTGACACCCTTCCGTTCATACCCATGTTTAAGGAAAGGTCGCAGACTCAACATGTTAATTGTTTTTCCACAAATACTGCTTGACTGAGTTCTTCCAGCATTTTCGCTTCTGTTTCAGATTCCAGCATCTGCAGTTTTACTTGTTTCTTAAACAAGACCTGCATGCACCTTGTGCAAATACACTGCTTATGAACGTGGTAATTGTTATAACCAGGTATAATTGGTGAGGCTTGTTTATTCGTACGTATCCTAACTGTGGTGCACACGGCATTGGGGGTTCAGTATTGATGTGGATAGAGAACTGGCTGGCAAACAGGAAGCAAAGAGTAGGAGTAAACGGGTCCTTTTCACAATGGCAGGCAGTGACTAGTGGGGTACCGCAAGGCTCAGTGCTGGGACCCCAGCTATCTACAATATATATTAATGATCTGGATGAGGGAATTGAAGGCAATATCTCCAAGTTTGCGGATGACACTAAGCTGGGGGGCAGTGTTAGCTGTGAGGAGGATGCTAGGAGACTGCAAGGTGACTTGGATAGGCTGGGTGAGTGGGCAAATGTTTGGCAGATGCAGTATAATGTGGATAAATGTGAGGTTATCCATTTTGGTGGCAAAAACAGGAAAGCAGACTATTATCTAAATGGTGGCCGATTAGGAAAAGGGGAGATGCGGCGAGACCTGGGTGTCATGGTACACCAGTCATTGAAAGTAGGCATGCAGGTGCAGCAGGCAGTGAAGAAAGCGAATGGTATGTTAGCTTTCATAGCAAAAGGATTTGAGTATAGGAGCAGGGAGGTTCTACTGCAGTTGTACAGGGTCTTGGTGAGACCACACCTGGAGTATTGCGTACAGTTTTGGTCTCCAAATCTGAGGAAGGACATTATTGCCATAGAGGGAGTGCAGAGAAGGTTCACCAGACTGATTCCTGGGATGTCAGGACTGTCTTATGAAGAAAGACTGGATAGACTTGGTTTATACTCTCTAGAATTTAGGAGATTGAGAGGGAATCTTATAGAAACTTACAAAATTCTTAAGGGGTTGGACAGGCTAGATGCAGGAAGATTGTTCCCGATGTTGGGGAAGTTCAGGACAAGGGGTCACAGCTTAAGGATAAGGGGGAAATCCTTTAAAACCGAGATGAGAAAAACTTTTTTCACACAGAGAGTGGTGAATCTCTGGAACACTCTGCCACAGAGGGTAGTTGAGGCCAGTTCATTGGCTATATTTAAGATGGAGTTAGATGTGGCCCTTGTGGCTAAGGGGATCAGAGGGTATAGAGAGAAGGCAGGTACGGGATACTGAGTTGGATGATCAGCCATGATCATATTGAATGGCGGTGCAGGCTCGAAGGGCCGAATGGCCTACTCCTGCACCTAATTTCTATGTTTCTATTGACTGCAAAGTGAAAAGGAAATGGAATGGAGGAGAATAAAAGGAAGAGCCGCCTGTGTGTGAGAAATTTAGCACTACCAAGTGTGATAATGCTCCCTAGTGAGTTTGAGGATCAACAAAAATATATGTAATAGAGCATTAACACAACTATTAATTCTAGGATAAGGTTTGATGATTTAGCAACAGTCATGTTTGCTTTTCTGTTTTGTAGGTGTGTTTAGTCTTGGTGTTCCAGTGGATGCACTCTTCTTCATTGGTAATCAGCTAGTTGCAACTAGTCACACTGGGAAAGTGGGTGTGTGGAATGCAGTTACTCAACATTGGCAGGTAAGCTGCATCAATGAAAGAATTATGTAAACTTAATTTCTGTGTTCAACCTAATACCATCACTACCAGTTTGGTATGAGATGAAGGAACTATGTTATTTTTATGGCTACCTTGCATTCAGAAGTTATACATGCGATATGGCCCAAAATGAATAGTTTTCACATTCTGAATCAATCATATAATAAACAAAGGATTATTGAAAGCATATTCTAGTGCCTCATGCCAAAAACGTTAACATTATGTTATATAAGCAGATATTTGCCAAATTCTTCTGAAACACCTGGTAAATAGATGTCCTACTTCAAATCTCCTTTGTTCCTGCATAGCTTAGGATATGTAGTATCCAAATGCTAGAAATATGGCTGTGAAGAATTTATTTTTTAAATGTTGCTGAGTACAAAACAGCTGACTCAGTAGGTGAGACATAATGGGGCTAAAATACCACCACCAGCACAAATTATTATTTTTTTTTTTGCTGTGTTGTCAGTACAAGAGGTTAAAATACCTTTGTCCAAAACTTCTGCTTCATTTCATTCAAATAATTATGCCCAAGCTGTCGATGCAGTTTGAAATTTGTGCCGGATGTAAGCTGTGAGGGATGAAAGGCAATGTTGACTTTTGGAGAATTCGAGCCTGTAACATTAATTGGTCTGTCTACATATGTCGACGGATATATTTTCAATCTTTAGCAAGCTGAAATAAACTTGCTAAATGTGGACGATATAATTGTTAAGAATTAAATCATTGGAAGGGAATATAATTTAAAGATGAAACAGGTTCTGAAAGACAAGTGATAGAAAAGTCCACCACTCTATGCCCCTGGTTGATGGATAATGAAACTATTGTGTTTCTGTTTTATGCCTCAAGGACATCTGTTTACCTTGGGTACACATAAATGCTGGAGAAACTCAGCGGGTGCAGCAGCATCTATGGAGCGAAGGAACCTTTCCTGGCAGCAAATTATAGCACATTCAACAATATTTTACAAAATGAAATGTTAATTTACGGGCATTACATCGATTTGGTAAATGTTTAGGAGAAACAAATTGAGTTACTGTATAATTTAACAATTACAGAAGCACATGTTAATTAAAGGCATGAATTTGAAGACATAATTGAAGACAGGGAAAATTGTTTCTGATGAACTTGATTGAAGTTTTTGAGGAGGTACTAAGGAGCAAAATTAAAATTCCTTTCAGCTGTCCGTAAAGGGTCATAAAAACCAATGGAACCCAAGGGAAAATTAGTCAGATATTTGGATCCAAATTTAATGTTAACATCATGCAAAGGGAAATGGTCATTGACTGCTTTCATGATGGAAGGTTACAGTGCAGTTTGTGTGGGTTGATGCATGTTCTGCACTAATGTTTAGCCTTATGGTATGAAATTGAGCATAAGGGACATAATTAACATGTTAGAAATGACACAAAAGTTAACCATGTGTTTTGACAGTGAGGAAGTGTTCTGTAACCTGCATGAAGAAATCGTTGGGCTAGTTAGGTGAACAAAAGAAGAGGCAAATACTGTTCATGACAGAGATGTGTAGGTAATGGATTTGGGAGCATAACTAATATAAGGGAAAATTCAAAAGTGATGGCTGGACACACTGAAGACTAGAGGGCTGTAGGGATTGTGTATGGACACAGCACTGATGAGATAGTAGGGCTGGTAGACAGAGTGGTGAAGAAGGAAGGTCATGGTGAAAATGTAGAAACTACAAAGCCAACACCTAGAATTTTGGGTGACACGTTGCAGGCAGGATGTGATAGCAACAGAGAAGGTTCAGTGTACTGAGAATTTTTTAGAAGTGTGGTATTTTCTAGGCTGCTTTATTTACATAACATTTTATTAAGCTGGGTTTCCTTTAAGGTAAAGAAGATTCAAACTATTTTAAATGTTGGGAGGCCTGGATAATGTGAATAATGAGAAAGTATTTCACGTAGCAAGGCATATATCTCTGCTCATAGATTTAAAGTAACAGGATCGGAGAGAGTTAAACTGACTTCACCCCAAGTATGTTAAGTATTAAGAGCAATATCTTCACATCTCTGAATCTTAGAGAGAAGCTGTTCCCTTGGTGAAAGGGTCAAGAACTACAGGACCTAGAATAAAGTGGGTTGGCAAAAGAACCAAAATTAGCCGAAATGGTTAAGAGCTGAAATACACTGCCATCTATAGATGTGACATGTGCTTGGATCCAGTATCACTATTATAACATTGTTTTTATTTCTATTAATGTAAATTTCACTTTAAAAGATATGATCCAATTTGCACTTGAAATTGTGTTCAAATTTGCAGGTACAGGAAGTTGTCCCTATCGCCAGCTGTGACACAGCAGGAACATTCCTTTTGCTGGGCTGTAATAACGGATCAATATATTACATAGGTAGGACATCTTCAAATCATCTGTTAACTACCTGCAGTGATGAGTAACTAGCATGGATGGGTGATGGCACAGAGTCACAGTAATGAATAACTACATTGGCGGGGACGAGGCAAACAAGGCTGATGCTTTTGCTGTGGTAATATCTCAAACCATGCATGGCCTGTATCAAACATCTTTCAGCCCAAAGATAGACACAAAATGCAGGAGAAACACAGTGGGACAGGCAGCATCTCTGGAGAGAAGGAATGGGTAACGTTTTGGGTTGGGACCCTTCTTCAGACTGAGAGTCGGGGGAGACGGAACTAGAGTAGGAAACTAGAGGAAGTGTAAATAAAGAACATTTAATGTGAGAAAAGGACAGTTCAAAGCAGCAGATGCTGTATAATGGGTCATTGTTAGCTGAAGGGAAGGACATGGCATACAAACAGTAAAATGAATGACAGTGAAACTAATTGGAGAACTAGGGTGGGGGAGGGACGGAGAGAGAGAGAGAGAGAGAGAGCATGAGCAAGGATTACTTGAAGTTAGATAAATCAATATTCATAAGCTGCCCAAGCGAAATATGAGGTGCTGTTCCTCCAATTTGCGTTTGGCTTCACTCTGTTAGTGGAGGAGGCCCAGGATAGAAAGGTCAGTATGGGAATGGGAGTGCGGATTAAGGTGTTTAGCACCAGGCGGACTGAGAGAAGGTGTTCAGCAAAATGATCGCCCAGTCTGCGCTTGGCCTCGCCAATATATAGGATTCCACACCTGGAACAGTAGATGAAGTTGGAGGAGATGCAAATGAACCTCTGCCTCTTCTGAAAGAACTGTCGGGGGTCCTTGGATGAAGTCAAGTGAGGAGGTATAGACCAAGATATGTTGTATAGTTTGACTTTCAGGTATTCTCTATTGGCTTCCATTTTACTCTCTTGAATGTTGGCCAGCTGTCCTGCGCACAGAGATGGTTTAAGGCCTTTCAGATGGGCTTCACGTCCTGATACTGCTCAGTCATCCTCATGCCCACATTGGCAGCCACAGTGTGGTGGTCACAGTGGTAGTGCTGTCATGAGAAGATCCTGCATGACTGCGGGTGTTTGTGTGGTATGACAGTATACAAGATATTTGGTGAACCCTTGTTTCTCCGTGGCTGGTGGCGCTATTTCAGTGAGATGTATCAGCTGTTGTGTTGTGCTTGAATGCTCCTTGAATCAGAGGCATTCTTACCAGCTTCAAAAGTGCATATTGAAGATAAAGCATGAAATAGTTGTTTGACGTTTGGACTTTTATTTTAGCATCATTGTGAAAATTAGGCATGAAAATACCCCTATTAATGTATTTTTCATGTGAATTACATCATTAATAAAGATATTAATTCTATTCAATATTACAGATATGCAAAAATTTCCTCTCAGGATGAAAGATAATGATCTTCTGGTCACTGAACTTTATCATGATCCATCCAATGATGCCATCACTGCACTAAGTGTGTACCTCACTCCCAAAACAAGTATGTATGTTACATGTGAACAATCCAAGATCAAGTACTGTTTAAAAATCACATATGTGATCAAGTGCAATCATAATTCATTGATGAAAACTAGAGAATACTTAGATAACTGTAACAGGCTGCATAACTCTGCACTTGTAAACTTTGGATGTAATTGAGTTGCAGCTAGTACATAGTCACCAAATGTATTTTGCTTTATTTGTAGGTGTCAGTGGAAATTGGATTGAGATTGCTTATGGTACCAGTTCTGGTGCAGTGCGTGTAATAGTGCAACATCCTGAAACTGTAGGTTCAGGTCCCCAGCTCTTCCAGACTTTCACAGTTCACCGCAGCCCAGTGACTAAAATCATGCTATCAGAAAAGTATCTGGTATCAGGTAAACGTTATTATTAATTTGAAGAGGCTTATGCCTGCATTTCTGATAATTTGTGCATTAAAATTTGCAGCCTTCCATATTGTATGTTTATTAATGTGGTAAGCCTCTTAAGCTCTTTTCCATCCTCAATAATGCAGCGTTTGCAATAACTTGACCGGAAGGCAGTAGAACATCCAAAATTAGAATAGACAAGATCGGATGAAGATCATGCGTTTAAAAAAATATTGAGCCATCTCTAAGAGTGTTTTCCAACAAGAGTTTCTTCGCATGAGTATGTGTCCACTTATCTCTTAAAACAGTGTTGCCCACTTCAGTAATGTTTTCTGCAAATGTATTCCATGTCTATCAGGTGGTGATACTCTTGCATCTGAAGCTCAAAACTTTATAAGCTCAAATGTCTGAATCATCAATCACAATTGATATCTGGATCAGTTTGGCCAATGATCTGCACAATCTTCTACATTTCAATTCAACCAGTCCATCTGAGATGTAATTCAGTTTTCTTCAGTTGTCCCTCAAAACCTGATCCCTGCTATCTAAAATAGTCTATACTCCTGATGGCAATAACATCCTTCAAACGATTAATCCTTCAAACAGAGCACACCACTCCATATTTTATTTTTAGAAAATAGCATTTATTATTTCTGTGAAAACTGTGGTGGCAGTGCCAAATACGAAGGCACTGATTACTCAAACCTGATTCATGTTTTGATAGTGCAGTCACTTTAGGAAAGAAACTTTATGTATTTATTCATAAGAAAAATTAACACAATGGAACCTCTAGCATTAAGTTCAACAGAATTGTTTCATTTATGAACATAGTATGCGAAATGTCTCCACAGTTAAACTTACAATAAACTTCAAATATTGGTTTAAATATTGTAATATTTTGCAAGAAATCATCTATGAAAGTACAAACCTAATATAATGTGTTTGGAAGTGAAGTAAAGGCATTATTGTTCTTGTACTTGATTTAATGTTAACATTGTCAAATACTGTTTCTACTTTGATCTTTTACTCTTTTAAAAAATGACGGAAGTGATCGATGATTAATGGTCTCTTACTTGCAGTGTGTGCTGATAACAACCATGTGCGGACTTGGACAGTCACTCGTTTCAGGGGAATGATCTCCACACAACCGGGGTCCACTCCATTGGCTTCTTTCAAAATACTTTCACTGGAGGAAACTGAGAGCCATGGAAGTTATACAGCTGGAAATGACATTGGTAAGTACCTGAGTTAATGAGAGAGACCATTGATGTTAAAATAAAAACATTGTTGAGGATATCAAAAAACGAGATGATTCTTAGAAATGGAATATGATCAAATTTATATTTGTTCCTCTCCCTATCTATTATTTGCACCTTTGGGACACCATTCTTTGTAGATTTGGAGTGATAGTGTTCAAAAATATGTATTTTACTCCAATTCCAAATAAATGATAAAATATATTGAGTATGATTATGAATTCAATTGCCTGTACATGTGGATTTACAGAACTGTAATCATTAATTAACACCTTTGTCTGAAATGCCTTAATATTGACAATTATAACAAACCGAAAAGCCAGAAAAATACATATGGCAAAGTTGGGACAATGCAATCTGCCTACCTTGTGCTACAGATAAAGGGCCCGCCCGTCATTCTTTGTATAAATCAGAAGACATTATTTTCTTTTGGATTCAAAACAAAAGGACTAATAGCAATTTTATAACTATCTTCAGCACAGTAAATGAACTGGGGAAAAAAAATCAGAATATTGCTTTAAATTACTCTGTGACAAGAGAAGGTTTTACAGGTTCGAATTAGTGATTGTTATAGACTTGTGTCAATAATTCTTTTCATCATTTGTGTATCAATCATTCTTTGTACGAGGCAATTGTGTACACAAAAAATAAAAATGGTTTGCTCTTAGTTAGGCATTATGTTTGAAGGAGGGATAGACTGGAGAGTTTTTCAGAATAGTGGAACATGGATGAGTCAGTTGGCATTCCTAAATTATATTCTGTGATCTTTGGTTAGGCGATGGCCCGATTTAACTGGTACATGTCACCATATCTTTTTGTCCAGTGGGAAAGGGTCATGTACAAACAAAGAACTGCAGATACAGTTTATCTGTAAAGTAGAACTTTACAGATCTAAAGTTGATACAGTTAATACACAAAAGACACAAAGTACTGGAGTAACTCAGCAGGTCAAGCAGCATCTCTGGAGAATGTGGATAGGTGACGTTTCGGGTTGAGACCTTTCTTCAGATGGATCACAGATTCCAGCAGTGTGAGGGAAGTAGGACTTTTTAAATGCAACACCAGAGGGTCAGCTCCTGAGCCAGCCACAATCAGGTCATTAACCAAAAACTACATAAAATAAATTAGGAATGGACTGAAAGTTCGACTTCCAACTTTGCCTTCAATAAATGCTGCGAGATTTTTAATGGTGTAAATATCTAAAGTTGATACATTTAAAAGTTAAGATGGTCGCAAATACAAATTAGAATCAATTTTGATCATAACTCCTACAATCCGCATTTAAATGAACAAGATCTTGTATTCTGGCCCAGATCTGTTTCCCAGTTGTTGGAACAGAGTTGGTGTTAATCCTTCAGTGAGGACTAAAACATTTGACAGCTTAACTTGGAGGTCTGGTACTTAAACATCCCGATGCTAGTAGTCTTGTTAAGAGTAAGGCGGTTGAGTTAATAAACTTGTTTACTAAATTCCTGTAAGCAATAATAGTTTTACAGATACTGTGAGAAACTTGCTACAGGTGCACAACCTTTTATCCGGAGTTCCGGAAACCGAAAAGCTCCGAAAACCGGACATTTTTTCCAGGATATCGTCTGCACACCAAAGCTCGCGTTTGGCGCCAAACTTGACCCGAAACGACCCACGGTCAACTCGGGTCTGTACTACTGTAGCGGCTGCCTCCTCCCCGGAGACCGGGGAGACACTTAAACATCTGTAAATCATTGCTTAAATGTTGGTCAGTTAGTTTGGAGGGCTTTTATGTGAGGAGGGGGGGGGGGTGAAGGGGGAAACTTTAATTCTTAGCCCCTACCTGGTCGGAGAGGCGGGGAGCGGGCAATGCCTTACCGGGTCGCCGTGCAGTAAGCTCCGGAGCGCTGTGGCCGCCGACTCCCAACATCGCGGAGCTGGGGCTGCGGGCGTCCGGCCGCGGGCGGCGCCGGTTGTAGCTCCGACCCCGGCAACTCTACCCCCGGCTGCGCGGCGCTCCAAATCCAGCGCGGCCCGCGGCCGGACGCCCGCAGCCCCAGCTCCGCAATGTGTGTCGGCGGCCACAGCGCTCCGGAGCTTACCGCACGGCAACCCGGTAAGGCATTGCCCGCTCCCCGCTGGTATCCCAGCGCTGCGACGCCGCCGGCTCCCAACATTCGTGGAGCTGGGGCCGCAGGCGGCGCTGGATTTGGAGCGCCGCGCAGCCAGGGGTAGAGTTGCCGGGGTCGGAGCTCCAACCGCCGCCCGCCCGCAGCCCCCAGCTCCGCGATGTTGGGAGTCGGCGGCCACAGCGCTCCGGAGCTTACTGCACGGCGACCCGGTAAGGCATTGCCCGCTCCCCGCCTCTCCGACCAGGTAGGGGGCTAAGAATTAAAGTTTCCCCCTTCACCCCCCCCCCCCCCCCCTCACATAAAAGCCCTCCAAACTAACTGACCAACATTTAAGCAATGATTTACAATGATTCCCCGGTCTCCGGGGAGGAGGCAGCCGCTCCAGACTTTTCAAGCCGCCCGCGCTGCCTACCTAATCTACGCTAAAAATCTTCCATTCGGAAATCCGAAAAATTCCGAAATCCGAGAAGTGGCTGGTCCCAAGGCTTTCGGATAAAAGATTGTGCACCTGTATTAAGAACCAAATCAAAAATGTTAACATTCATTTTTCAACTTAACTCAATATTCCATTGGTTATTTTATGTTTTTTTTAATAGGACCCTTTGGGGAGAGGGATGATCAACAGGTTTTCATCCAGAAAGTTGTTCCAGTCACGAATAAGCTATTTGTTCGTTTGTCTTCCACGGGGAAAAGGTAATCCATCAGCAAAACTAGTTTCATATTGCATTTTAGGGAATGATTTATAGAATTAGAAAACCTAATGTTATTTTGATTGCAGGATTTGTGAGATCCAGGCTGTGGATGGCATGACAATAACCGCTTTTACAGTGAGGGAATGTGAAGGCTCTAGTCGGATGGGTTCTCGACCAAGGCGATACCTCTTCACAGGCCATGCTAATGGAAGTATTCAGATGTGGGACCTGACAACGGCCATGGACATGGCAAACAAAGGGGAAGAGAGAGGTGAGATGAAAGCTTGTTACAAACAAACTTCAATGCAGTTTGGAGCTGCAGTGTTTACCTTTTTGTTGATATTGGCTGCAGAGATGAGAACCCTCTACTCAATTTCTATTATACACAATACTTTCACGATCCAGGCAGCAAAAAACACCCCAGAGAATATGGACATTCCCAGGTGTAGAATAGAAATGTCTGGTTTCTATTATATAAGCCAACAAAATTTAACACCACAGCTTCTTGATAAATTGATTTGTGTTTTGTTGAATTATTTTATTTTCGTTAAAACAAGTTCTCTATGTTTTGTTATCCAAGTTACAAAATGTATAATTGACTTGGACATAAATGTAGATGGTTCGGGTTAGTAAGTTTGTAGATTACACCAAAATTGGTGGAGTTGCGGACAGTGAAGGTGGCTCAGCAGGGTATTGATCAGCTACAGAAATGGGCGAAGCCACGTAAGGGTGAGTGAGGTGTTGCACATTGCAAGGTTGAGTGCAAGGAGAAAGTATATAGTTAATGGCAAGTTCCTTGCAGAGATCCCTGAGAGTGCCAACGCAGGTAGAAGGAGTGGTAAAGAAGGCTTATGGTGCGCTTCCCTTCATGGGTGGAGGCATTGAGTATAAGAGTCAAGATGTCTTGGTGCAGCGTTATCGGACTTTGGATAGGCCACATTTGGAGCACTGTGTGCAGTTCTGGTCGCCCTGTTACCGGAAATTTGTGGAGGCTTTGGAGAGGGTGCAGAAGTGTTTACCAGAATGCTGCCTGGATTAGAGGGTTTTAGCTTTAAGGAGAGGTTAGACAGACTTGACTTGTTTTCTCTGCAACGGCAGAGGTTGAAGGGAGACCTGATATATAAAATAATGAGAGGCATATATGGTAGATGGTCAGAAACTTTCTCCCAGGATGGAAATGTTGAAGACTAGAGGCCATTGCTTTAAGATGAGAGGGGCAAAGTTTAAAGGAGAGGTGTAGGGCAATATTGTTTTACATGGTGTATAGTGTCCTGGAACACAGATACAGCAGTGGCATTTAATAAGCTTTTAGATATACACTGATATGCAGGGACTGGAAGGATATAGATCACGTGCAGGCAGAGGCGATTGTATGGTTATAGCTGAACATCAAATAATAATATTGTACAAGTGAGTCGGTTGCCAAATATTTTTCAGTTGTAATTCTTCATGAGTATAGCTGAAATAAAGGTAGATACCTTTTGTAGATTTTAATGCTATATTTTAATGCCATGCTAACTAAGTGATGCGATCTGCGGAGTTATTCTTGATGCCCATTTTATAGCGATGCATGCAGTTCATAAAATCAATCCTTTCTCGTAGATGTTGGAGGCCCCACGGAAGAAGAGCTGCTGAAGTTGCTGGATCAGTGTGATCTGAGCACATCCCGCTGTGTAACTCCCAACATCAGTCCGGCTGCTTCTCTAGTACAACATACCAAACTGCGGGAGTCAAGCTCAAGGTAATAGTTATCAAACAGACTATTTTATTTGTTATCCTTTAGCAGCAGGAACAGATTCTTCCAAGAAGAAAACAGACAATTCCATTGGGTATTAGAAGTGGGGAGCTTTTTCTTTAAACTGCTTTTTTTTTTTTTTTTTTGTCAAAGCAGAAATGCTGTGGCAGCTTTTTTGTTAAAGGCTCTGAATTCACGTGAAACATTCTTACTTCGCAATTGATCATTAATGAGCTGGGTCTCACTTCCTGTCCATTTTGCATGCAATGTTTTAGAAACACTACAAAGCTCAAGGTGTGGAGAGTATCGAAGGGGAAATGACAAATTACATGTTATCCTGCTTAAGATCCAATGAAATGTTAGAATTAGGGTCTACTTGCAAGAAAAACATATCAGCTCACTAACACTCAATACTAGATTGTTTCCATTAGTCTGTAAACTGAAAACCTGATTTGATCTGAGAGTAGATTGTAAATTAATGTTTCGGCATAAAGACGGTTTATTATTTATTGATGTCATTGATCTGAAATTTTAATTATTTTTCTCTCTACACAGATGATGTGACGTGTATTACTAGAATCTATTACTTGTTTGATTTTCAAAACTTTATTTTGAGTTATTAACTATTAAAACAAGATAGTAGCTAAATAGTAACAGTGGTGGCATTCTGCATATTTAAAATGTTCTATGCTGTGTAATATCAATGCTGCAAAGTAATATATATTTTTTCATGGACCAAAGACTGAAATAAATCAAATTTCCTTGCAAATATCACCACATGTATCCTACCATCCTCTCCAATGAGGCAAAAAAATATGTCCTATTTCTTTAATTCAAAATATTATACAAAGGAAAGGGGCCTTTGGACCAAGGGTGTCACCCCATTTTCCTTGCAAGTAGCTCATAGCCTTCTCCATCTCACTGTTTCAGGGGCTCACGTAAATACTTAAATGTTATGAGGGCACCAGTCTTTTCTAGGAAGAAAAGAATTCTTCCTCAAATCCCCATTAAATCTCCCATTTCTTAGTGTAAACCTTTGCCCTTTGGTTTTGAACATGAGAAAGATTTCTCATTGGATACATCCTTAGCTTTCTCTCTGCCAAGGTAAACAAACCCAGCCTATTCAGTTTCCATAGTTAACATGTTCCATCCCAGGTAACATGCTGGTAAATCTCCTCTGCACGCTTTCCAGTTCAATCACATCTTTCTTAGGGTCTCGACCCGAAACATCACCCATTCCTTCTCTGCAGAGATGCTGCATGTCCCGCTGAGTTACTCCAGCTTTTTGTGTTTATCTTTGGTTTAAACCAGCATCTGCAGTTCCTTCTTACACATCTTTCTTACCGTCTTGGGAAAGTACTCCAACTGTGGCCACAATCATTGGTGTGCTTCAAACTTGCATGTCTTTTTTCCCCAAATATTCAGTTATTTTCACATTATTTCCCCATCCCAGACATTCTCCCACAAGCAGTATCTTTTTAGACTTTTAATTTTAGAGATACAGCGTGGAAACAGGCCCTTCGGCCCACCGAGTCCACCCAGACCAGCGATCACCCCGTACACTAACACTATCCTACACACAAGGGACAATTTACAAATTTACCGAAGCCAATTAACCTACAAACCTGTATGACGTTGGAGTGTGGGAGAAAACCTGAGCAAACCCACGTGGTCACAGGGAGAACGTACAAATTCCGTAAATACAGCACTCATAGTCAGGTTCAAACCCGGGTCTCTGGTGCTGTAAGGCAGCAACTGTGCCACTGTGCCGCCCATGTCACATTCAATTGCCATAGTAAGACCTAGCCTCCCTACAGAAATCTTATCCTGGCCCAAATGAAGAATCATCATCATGCAAAAATTAAATGTTATCGGTCTTGGATAATAATTGGCAAAGTTCAATAATAATGGATATTGTAACATTTTTGTAATTGGTGGAATGTTTTTTTTTTTTGCTCAAAGGAAGTAGTCTGATTTGTTTAAATTTTGTTTTTACCTCAGTCTTCAGCTTCAAACCTCGGAGGCATTTCATGAAACTGCAACATATGGTTCCGTGAGGCCATACAGGGAGAGCCCACTGCTGGCGAGAGCAAGGCGGACAGAAAGCTTCCATAGTTACCGAGACTTTCAGCCTTTCACGTTCAATAAGAATGTATTAGACAAAGGGAATGCTGGTTCTGAGAGCGAGTCTTCATTACAGCTGGAGGGAGAGGCAAAAATAAGGAAACTTGGAACTGGAGACCTTATCATTAGTGAGCGAAAGAGCCAAGTGAATGAGACTCGAGGAAGCAGGAGTCTGGACGGGACACTAGAAACTCCAAAAGCAGTTGAAGGTGTGACTGAAGTCAGGAAAAAGATACCGGATGAAGAAACGGATAAGTTTGAAAACAAGAAAAAAAACACATTTGAAGGAGGGTTTTTAAGCAGAAAAAAAACTGTTGCAGTCCAGCAGTTGGCATTGTGCCCTGCCGGTGCTGAAGCAGGAAGTGAGCCCCAAGGCACAGCCTCACAGTCACCGACTAAAGTGGCCACTTCTCCTCGCCACAAGAAGGTTGAGGCTGAGTGCCAGGATCAGAGTTCGTAAATTATCACTACAGTGGAAACTTGGATTTTAACTAACAAGGACTTTTAATGCTGCAGTATTCTCTTGCACCAAATTTGTACACTAAGTACTATTAAGTTCTAAGAATTTATTTCATTTGTCAGTATTATTTTGTTTTTGGTTGCATGAGTGCACACTAAACTCCCGTATAATCTCTGTAACAAAAACTGACAGAATTCCGTCCCTTGTAACTGAGCCTCTCAAAGTTTTACTTCACTTGTTATGCCTTCATTTGCCAGAGTTCCGTTGTCATTTACTCTAATTTCTAAAACGTTTTGTGCACCGTATGTCCATTCCTGTACGTTGAAGTGGTGCAAATATCGTTCTCATCATCTGTGCGCATTCTTGGCCCTGGATTGCTTCAAACAAGGGTGCTACTGCTGATCAGCTTGTGAGCTTAAATATTCATTATGCTACATTCTTTATAAGATTTCCCGTCAAAAATGCTGCAGATATGAATAAACTATATGCATCAAAAGATTACTGAAACATTTTTTATATCGAGCTATATGTAATTGTACTTGGAATATGGGTGCTACAAATTTGACACATCTGAGCTAATTTTCATTTCATACCCTGACTGGAATTAGCAATATCACCAGTAGAATTAAAGGCAATCTTTGGTGCAGGCAGAGCTTAAGTCCCGCATTGTACTGTGCAGAGAATCAAGTCAGCTTGAGATCATAATGAAATAATCTTTCATTTGATATCACCAACAGCTGACTGTTCTAATTTATGGGAAAGAGAGCAGGTTATTAGTATAAGCCATAACTTTAATTACTTGCTTCCTATCCAAGTTGATTGGGACTATTTTTAGATTCATGCTATAATGAAGGCCTTGTATTTAAATGAAAGTTGATTTTTCTGCTTATCTAAGTTCTATGCAATCAAGTGTGTTAAAAGACAAAGCTCAACATAAGCCACTGGAACTATTGGAAAGAGGCCTTTGAATTCTCAATGTGTTAGACCTTAGAAAAGGGTTGGAAAATTGAACATAACTGGATAGCAAATTTGTGAGACGTACGTGAGACATGTCAATTGTCGAACAATAAGCACTCCACTATCTGTAACAAAAAGCCTGGAAATCTTGAAGGAGCTATCTTTGGGCTATTATGTTGTAACACTGCTTTCAACAGTCTGATCTTCTACTTTTTCCAATAAACCACCAAAGTCTCATGTTGGAAATTTCTAGTTATTTTTCCTTAAAGTTTACAAATTCATAGATTTTTGACTCACTTCTACCTCTTTCAGAGCAACTGTTCCTGTGAAGTCATTCTTATTTTAATGTCATATCAGCACAGTGTTTGTGCAAGGTCAGCAATGCAGGGAGGATAACATTTCTCATATTCTGTCAGATATGCCAAAATATCGGATAAAGTAATCAACGGTTACTAGAACTTATTTCATGAGCTCTTACTATAGAGGGTTTTTTCAATTAACATGGACCATTAATATCAGAGCCTCCTAGATCAACATTTTTTTCAAAGTAGATTGGATAGATCTGCTGCAAACAGCCAAATATTTGAAAAAGAAAATTCTGTTTAATGGACGAATCTACTTAGTCACAAAAGAACCCTTAAAGTAGTGCATGTCTGCAATTGTGATGCAAGCACCTAATCCTCCCCCCCCCCCCCCTCCATTTCTAATGAAAGGAATTTCATTTAATTGTCATCAGAATCCTGTTGTCTGGTTTTAGCAGAATCTCTGACAAACAGCAGGGCTTTGATAGATTTTACATTTTACAAGACCCGTTTCCATGCAATTTAACCCTATGACTTTAAATTATAATTCTCTAGCATATTACTTGTTTGGAATATGTGTAGCCCATTTTTGCTGAGTAATGGCAGAAGTAGCAGCACCCTGTGTTACTTCTCGGGCTTCAATGTCTTGGACTTCAATGCTTGAAAGTGCATATTTGGAATTTTCTTAGGATTTTTTTTGTTCCTGACAAGATCAACATTTATTGCCCGTTCGTAATTGTCCTTGAGAAACTGGTGCCAGCTACTTCACTGAACTGCAGCAGTCCTGGTAACGGTACTTGTATAATGCTGTTGGGGAAGAAATTCAGAATTTGGACTTTTGCAAAGATGAGAAACCAGCAAGGAAATTCCAGCTGATGTGCCACTTGGAGGAGAATTTCCAGGTGATGGCTTTCCATGCACTTGTTGCTCTTGTTCGTCTAGTGGTGGAGGAGGGCAAGGTGTTGGTAGGTGCTGTTGGAGAAGCTTGGCGAGTAGAGGCAACATTTAGCCCAAACATTTAGTTTGGGGCTTACAGGTGTTCAAGTGGATGAAGGCTAACAATTCTGAATAGAAACAAATCGGAAAAATGCTTGGTTCTGAAATGATTCAGAAAACTTGACTTTACCTTGACTTCTTTATAGACAATATACAATAGGTGCAGGAGCAGGCCATTTGGCCCTTTGAGCCAGCACCGCCATTCAATGTGATCATGGCTAATTATCCCCAATCAGTACCCCGTTCCTGCCTTCTCCCCATATCCCCTGACTCCGCTATTTTCTCAGATAAACGTAAACTTAGTCATAAGTTCTGGGAGCAGAATTAGGCCATTCAGCCAATCAAGTCTATTCTGCCATTCTATCATGGCTGACCTATCTCACTCTCAACTCAATTCTCCTGCCTTTTCCCCATAACCACTGACACCCTTACTAATCAAGGATCTGTCAATATCCACCTTAAAAATATCCATTGACTTGGCCTCCACAGCCAAGTGTGGCAATGAATTCCACAGATTCACCACCCTCTGACTAAAGAGATGCATCAGAAAGTGGCTACTGCATAAGTTCATGTGATAGAAGAAGAATTAGGCCATTCGGCCCATCAAGTTAATCTGCCATTCAATTATGGCTGATCTATCTCTTCCTCCTAACTCCATTCTCCTGCCTTCTCCCCATAACCTCTGACACCTGTATTAATCTATCTCTGCCTTAAAAATATGCACTGACTTGGTCTCTGCAGCCTTCAGTGGCAAATAATTCCACAGATTAAGCACCCTCTGACTAAAGACATTTCTCCTCCTTAACAGAATGTCCTTTAATTCTACGGCTATGACCTCTCATCCTAGACTCTCACTTGTGGAAACATCTCCAAATCCACTCTATTCAAGCCTTTCACTATTCTTTATGTTTCAATGAGGTCCCCCCCCCCCTCATTCTTCTAAACTCCAGCGAGTAGAGGCCCAGTGCTGACAAATGCTCATCACAGATTAACCTACTCATTCCTAGGATCATCATTGTAAACCTCATCTGGACCCTCTCTAGAACCAGTACATCCTTCCTCATATATGGTGCCCAAAATTGCTCACAATATTCCAAATGCGGCGTTCCAAGCGCCTTATAGAGCCTCAGCATTACATCCCTGTTTTCGTATACAAACCTTGAAATAAATGCTAGCATTGAGTTTGCTTTCTTTACTACTGATTCCACTTGCAGATTAACTTTTTGGGAATTCTGCATCAGCACTCCCCAGTCCTTTAGCACCTCCGATTTCTGGATTCTCTCCCCAGTTAGAAAATAGTCTATGCCTTTATTCCTACTACCAAAATGCATGACTCCACACTTTCCAAATCTATATTCCACGTGCCACTTCTCTGCTCACTCTCCCAACCTGACCAAGTCCTTCCGCAGAGTCCCTGCTATATCTACACTATCTGCCCTTCCACCTATTTTCGTATCATCCGCAAACTTGGCCACAAAGCCTTCAATACCCTCGTCCAAATCATTAATATACAAAGTGACTAGTAGCCCTGTTTCATTCAGAATACACTTACCAGATTACCAGCCACACTGGTGTGGAAATTCAGTTGTGAATAGATCTCAATTATTATATTTTTAAATTAATACTCTAAAAGGTAGATTAATTTGAAGACAAGAAATAGGTACCACAGTGTATTGCAGTGTATTGAGGTTGATGGGAAACCTGACGGAAGTACATAACATTATGAGAGGTTTAGGGGTAGATAGAACCCTTGTCTCAGGGTGGAGATGTCAAAGAATATAGCTTTATGGTGTGAGGGGAAAAGTTTAAAGCAGATGTGCAGGTCAAGTATTTTTACACAGAGGTGGGGGTGGAGATGCCTGTAATAGCTGCCAGGGGGTTGGTGGTGGGGGCAGATACGACAGTAGCATTTAACAGGCACACGGATATGCCGGGATGGAGATGTATGGATCATGTGCAAATGATCTTGGGCAGAAGAGATTAGTTTAATTTGGCAGCATGTTTGGCACAGACTTGGTAAGCTTAAGAACCTGTTCCTGTGCTGCACTGGTCTATGTGCTATGATATGCTACTTGAGACTAAAACTATTCAGATCACTCTTGTAACTTTATTGTTACAATTAGGTAAATCCTGGCAGGCATCAAACTTTATACAGAACCAAGCCACAGTTTGGCAGTGAAGAAATATATGCAGTAGCATTGTTATGTCATTATAGCATGCAGTAATGAAGGCAAGTAATATCTTCATTTTCATTGCAAGATGTTTATACGGGCCCTTAATGTTACAACATCTGGGTTATTATATTTAAGAAATTACAGTTGTCATGGAGGAGGTGCCACAAACATTTATCAGATTGATTCTGGGATGGTGAGACTGCCATTAGAGGACCAATTAGTTAAATTGGATTTCTAATCACTGTAGTTTGGAAGAATGGGAATCAAATTGAAACTTCCAAAATGTTGACAAGACTATGCAGATTGCATGGATGCAGTGGTCAAGTTACTGTATGTATTTAAGGAGGGGATAAAAGTATTTCGTGACACCAAAGGTACCAATAACAAATAAAACTGCAGGTGATGGAATCTGAAACAAAAACAAATCCTGGAAGAACTCAGCCAACCAAGCAGCATCTATAGCAAGATAAACTAGCTATGTTTTGCATGTGGCTCATCCTCAGAATAGAAACATAGAAAATAGGTGCAGGAGGAGGCCATTCGGCCCTTCGAGCCAGCACCGCCATTCATTGTGATCATGGCTGATTGTCCCCTATCAATAACCCGTGCCTGCCTTCTCCCCATATCCCTTGACTCCACTAGCCCCTAGAGCTCTATCTAACTCTCTTAAATCCATCCAGTGACTTGGCCTACACTGCCCTCTGTGGCAGGGAATTCCATAAATTCACAACTCCGGGTGAAAAAGTTTTTTCTCACCTCAGTCTTATATGACCTCCCCTTTATTCTAAGACTGTGACCCCTGGTTCTGGACTCGCACAACATTGGGAACATTTTTCCTGCATCTAGATTGTCCAGTCCTTTTATAATTGTATATGTTTCTAACATATAATGGTTCGCATGTTCCTATTTTCATCTATTGCTGTGTTTTGTGAGATATTCCACTGGATTGATTGTTTTTAGAAATATTTAATTGTCAAAATTGTAACAACAACAATTGATGTTGACAATTTTTATTGTATAACTAGACCAAGTGGGACCCGTTGGGCCCTGTTCCCCCAAAGCAATATTCCACCACTCTCCCATAGCCCCCAACAGCGCAGGAGTGGCTGACGTTTTTTAACGTTTAAAATGGCAATAACTTGTAAAATATAAGATCAATGTGAATGCATCTCACTCTCTCTCTTCATCTCTCATCCTCTAAAACTCTCATCAAGTTTTAGTATACTAGATAGATATCTGCAAACTACTTTCAACTGTAAATCCTTAGAGACAGATTTTATAATAGTGATTTCATATCTACTTATTACTTGAAAGGCAATACTCAAATACCAAATTTAAGCATTTTTATATTAAAGAATTTGAGTTATCTTAATCCCGTACATTTTACTTAACTATCCTGAAACTAAGATAATTCCCATTCTTATGGAGCCTTTCATTCTGATCTAAATTAGATGATCCTTAATTAATTAAATTAATGCATTAAAAGTTCATCTTAAAGAAGATTAATCTATTTTAATGTAGCTGTTTCAATATTTTTGTGAAACATAATTGCATTGGGAATATACAGAACAATCTTTCACAGACTACCTAAAACTCAAAGGCTGTGGGCCGAGCATCAAAAATGTGTCTAGAAATCAACTTTCGTGACCCATGTCTCGAAACGACATGAAATTTTGCACAGATATAGATAACATATAATTGAGAAGGATGACATAACTCGTCAGTGCCAAAAGTTGCACATTAATTAATTAAACTAATTAGAGATCGAAAAAGTAAGCGCCATCTAGTGTCCAATGCCCGTATTACACCATGGGTAGCCTATTTCTGTGTTGCAGTCTATTTCAACCATATATTATTAATTAGGCTGGTTCAGGAGCCGGACCTCCGCGACAGTCTCATTCAAAAAACACACTCACAATTACATTATTTTTATATAATATAATTATACATAATATATATATGTATATATATTATATACCAGTGATATGCGATATTATCATATTTGAAACCAATGTGTTTATCTTTCAAAAATTTGTAGGACCTTTTTAGTCATGGATTGCCTGTGCTACATGAAAGCATTCAGAAGAGGTTTTTAAGAAATCAAACCTAAAAAAATGGTGTGATATGTGGTTCTATATTTCTACAAATACAAATTTCTACACATTTGCACTTGGTCTGCACACTTGCATGGCCAGTTACAATAACCCAGTACAGCTCTGTTAATATGAATGTTTTGATTAAATACAAATACATTATACCCATTACTGTACAAGTAATACTGATTCATTTAAACCTCAGTCTGCTGGGAGTTTAAAATATCCATAGCTTTCAATACAAATTATTCATGCGTGGCATTAGCTAGCTTGTTTTATACTGCTGGCTCAGCAGCATCATTCTAAGAGGCATGGATGGCCTGATTTTCTTTGCAATCCATTAACACTTCAAAAGTTTATAGATCTGAAGAAATGTGCTCTGGCTTGAAATATGATAAAATGTGGAAACAAGGTGCTGCAGATGCTGGTTTACAAAAACAGGCACAAAGTCCTAGTTTGTAACTCAGCAGATCAGGCTGCATCTCTGGAGAACATGGATAGGTGACATTTTGGGGTCGGGAACCTTCCTCGGAATAATGTCCTCACCCGTAGCGTCACCTATCCATGTTCTCCAGAGATGTTGCCTGACCCACTGAGTTATTCCAGCACTTTCTTTTGTAAATCAGCATCTGAAATTCCTTGTTTCTACATTTTTCTGCTCCACTGCAAAATCTCCTCAAGGTTTGCCTACTTTGATGAAGTTCTCCTCTCTCAAATGGGACTCTCTCTCACTGCTCCTCTTCTGTGAATCCTGCTGTTCTGCCAATTTCTAACCCAAACTCACTACCAAAGCCATGTGTGTTTCCTCGGCACTTGCCCCCGTGTGGCTTCCAGCACAGTTTCCAGGCCTCCCAGTTCAGGCCCAACCACTATTTCAGGTCCCCCCACTCAGTCCACTACTTCGCTCACCAGTTCTCCTTCCGTACCCTGCGTTCTATGCTCTCTGATATGTGCCGCATCTAGCAGGCCCTCATTCTGTCTCTCCTGTAGCTCCAGGCCTCACTCACCCCGACCCACAATGGACCTCAACTTGAAATATGTTACGCCTTTAGAGTAAGCATGTACTCTATAGTGGAACTGACGGACAACAGGAATATCATTATTTTTTTCCAATAAAATTATACTCGATCACAAAATAAATCCCAGAATTATTATCTTTAAGGACTAAAGGACTAGCAATTTTTTGTTCATTTTATAAAGCATCATTAAGTCAGTATTCTTTGATTGCAAATATAAATGCAAAATTATGCTATTCATTTGTTTAGTTTAGAGATACAGCGCGGAAACAGGCCCTTCGGCTCACCGAGTCTCCACCGACCAGCGATCCCTGCACATTAACGCTATCCTACACACACACAGGGACAATTTACACTTACACCAATCAAATTAACCTACAAACCTGTACGCCTTTAGAGTGTGGGAGGAAACCAAAGATCTCGGAAAAAATACCACGGGGATCCTGGGGAGAATGTACAAGCTCCTTACAGACAGCACCTATAGTCGGGATCGAACCCGGGTCTCTGGCACTGTATGACAGCAACTCTACTGCTGCACCACCGTGCCACCCTGATCTTTGTTTTTTTCCTGTTTTATCTAAATATTTTAAACTTTACTATCTAGAGGATCCATCTAGAACATTACTATTACTTACTCTTATTGTGAAGCATTTTTGACATTATCTTTTAATTTAAATGATGTCATCTTTTTAGTATATCTTAATTAGAATCAAGGGAGGAAATTGTAATATTGAGACATTGCTTGACTGGAAGTTAGTGAATCTGAAAAGAAGTGATGTGTGAAAATATATGGTATGAGATGGAATAAGGACATCAGAATTGTGGATCTCTACATGTTTAGTGGGAGCAATGAAAGTTACTTGTTGAAACAAAGAACTGCTGATGCTCGTTTACAAAAAAGGACACAAAGTGCTGGAGTAACTCAGTGGGTCAGGCAGCATCTCTGGAGAACATGGATAAGTGGCGCTTCAGGTCAAGACCCTTCTCCAGGCTGGCCCTGAAGAAGGGTCCTGACCCGAAAGGTTACCTTTCCATGTTCTCCAGAGATGCTGACATGTTAATGAAACTTATTTACCTGAAATAAAAATTCTATCTTTCTATTAACCATGTGTTACTAGGTGAGTGTTCTTCAGCTGTTCCTCTTTTCATTTCAGATTGTCAAATCTCCCAGGATCTTGATTTGATCTGGCCATGAACCTTTAAATTATACTATGTCATTTAAAAAAAAATCTAAAATGTGGCCCTCTGCTGGACAACACGCTTATCACACTCGAGATTGTGACTTGTGGAAGTGAAAAGTACTGATTGTAAAAACAGATAGAAAGACAATTTTACAAATGCCACACAATACAGACAATTGCAACTACTAACTGAAATTCTTGATTTGCTAACTAAATGTTCAATCCAAAGTGCAGCCTAGAAACAAATATACATCAAACAATACTTTGAAGGAACAGGAATCTGATCATGATATGTTATTTTTCTTATAACTGGGAGTCTGTGAATATTGTGTGTTCTTTTGTAATTGAACTAAAACCTTTAATTGACTCCATTAGTTCTTCATCATCTGGGTACTGAAAGAGAAATATGAAAAATACATTGTGTCCATTATTCATTTGCAACCGTTACAAATAGGTGTGCAGGATTGTATTCAGACTTAGTCAAACTGCGAGATTTGATTCACATTTTTAAATTCAATCAGACAATGAAACCATGAATCCACTTCAATCTTTTCACTGATGGATCACTGATGTATTTAATTCTGTTGAACTTTGTTGAAATAGTAAAATGTTTAAAATGCAAAGACTTGGGAACTTTAAGTCAGTGATGGTTCATACTTTAAAAAAAGTAGAGATGCTGCCTTACAGCACCAGTGACCCAGGTGTGATCCTGACTATGGGTGTTGGCTGTGTGGAGTTTGTATATTCTCCCTGTGACCATGTGTGTTTTATTCGTGTTTCCTCCCACACTCCAAAGACGTACAGGTTTGTAGGTAATTGGACTTGGGTAAAATTGTAAATTGTCCTTAGCATGTAGGATAGTTCAAGTGTACAGGGTGATCACAAGGCTTGCAGGGCCGAAGGGCCTGTTTCCGTGTTGTATCCCTAAAGTCCAATATTAGATGCCAAAGACAGAGAGGTCACAGTGGAGCATTATGGAGAATTATACTGGAAGGTGGGGTCACCCTTGTGGACTGAACAGAAATATTCGGCGTCCCTTGTTGTGCTTCACCAATGTGGAAGATATCACATCCTGAACACATCCAGTAAACTAAACTCAAAAAGTACTAGTTTCCTGAATTTCCAGCAATTTTGTTCTTTATTTTATATTTAATGAATCACGGCATGAACAATAATTGTTTATATTGAATTTCAGATTGCTCAAGTAGAACGGAGCCAATCATTTTTATGTGACTCCTTAGGTAGAAGTGTATAAAATTATGAGAGGCATGGGTAGGCTAGACAGTCAGAAAACCTTCCTAAGGTTGGAAATCTCAAAGACTAGAGGGCATAGCTTTAAGGAAAGAGAGGCATAGTTTAATGGAAATATGCAGGGCAATATTTTTTAACATTGGTGACAATGCAATAGTGGTATTTAAGAGGCTTCTGGATCGGTACATGGATATGCAGGGAAACGACGGATATGGATCATGTGTTGGTACATGACTTCAGAATTAAGGGACAGATGTTTAGGGGTAACATGAGGGGAACTTCTTTACTCAGAGAGTGGTAGCTGTGTGGAAAGAGCTTCCAGTGGAAGTGGTGGAGGCTGGTTCGATTTTATAATTTAAAAATAAATTGGATAGGTATATGGATGGGAAAGGAATGGAGGGTTATGGTCTGAGTGCAGGTAGATGGGATTAGGGGAAAATAAGTGTTCGGCACGGACTTGTAGGGCCGAGATGGCCTGTTTCCGTGCTGTAATTGTTATATGGTTATATGGTTGGTAAAGGAGATTAGTTTAACTGGACAGCATGTTCGGCACGAACCTTGTGGGCTGAAGGGCATGTTCCTCTGCTGGACTGTTATGTTCTATGTCCTTTCTTTTGCACCAAATATGTAGGATAAGGAAACTCATTGACATCAGCAGTACAGAATGGACTGTTGATAAACCATAAAACTCATTTCCATCAGTTCAGATTCTCTTTTCCATTGCCCATTTTAATCTCCTGAGTATCTTGTAAATAGATAATTTCTATAAATGTTTCACAATTCATTTACCATTCCACTGTCGCGCCCCTGTGCGAGCGATCCCCAAACTGAGCCATCCATCAGCGATTTCTTGTCGTGGGCATCAATGAGTTGACTAACACTGCGATGCAGGGAGGTCTGGGAATAGGTGTGACTCAGCTGACTCTGGCTTGGCACGCGGATCACCGACATGCTGCAATTCCTGTCGTGAGATCTATGTTCTGCAATTTTTGTGTCCACAAGCCCCTATGAGTCAAAACATTAATACTAATTAATGACGATTATCCGCCATTGGTAACAAAGGTTTGTACTGCATAATTGAGTTCTGAATCTGTGATGCACATGCTGTAGTATGAACAAAGGTTTTGTTTCACAACAACAGACTCTTTAACCAGATTTATGACATCATTATTATTTAATGAGAAGATTAATGCATTCTTACATAACGTTATCGTGTATTAATCGTAGATAAATATTGACAGCTAATTGAAAAGGAGGCTATTAATTTTCAAATTATTATTTATCTAAAACAGAAATCAGGCAGGTTCTTCCATGAGATTTAAATCAGAGAAAACGTTATCAGGGAAACATTGCATCAGTATGTGATCATTTCAACAATACTGTGTCAAGATTATCTGAGCAATTACGCGTTGACATGGTAAAGGATTTAAAATCAAACAATAATTTCAACATAATACGAACACACAACATACTCTGATCTTATTCATCTTTATCAGTGGACTGGTGTATAATGCAGGGAGATTCTATGTAGAAGGTGTTGGTGTTTGTGCATTCCCAGTGCACTCCATGCATTCAACTGAAGAATAGCAAGTCTGAAAGGAACAAATGCTGGTACATTTGGGCACCATCACCGGTATTAGCTCTGTCACACCCATTGTGCATTTTGGCTGCAGGTCTCCTTTCAACCAATGGCACAACTTTGCATAGGCCTCATTTGTACCTTAAGCTCAAGTTATATGTAACATGACATTGATGCAAGCTGTCCATGGTGGGACCAAATCAATCTGATACACTTTGTTACTCCTCACTTTCTTTTCCATGAAACTTTCAAAGAGGACATTTGCACTTGGGGGACATATTGGTCCATTATCGTAATCATTTCCAAGATATTGGTGTATCAATGGATTCTTTAGCAATTGTGCCTTCATGGTAAATACAGCAAAAATCTACAGAATTGCTGATTCATTATTGACACTGAGCCAAAAATCTTCTTATGTGTTTAAGAAGGAACTGCAGATGCTGGAAAATCGAAGGTACACAAAAATGCTGGAGAAATTCAGTGGGTGCAGCAGCATCTATGAAGCGAAGGAAATAGGCAACGTTTTGGGCCGAAACCCTTCTAACTTTCTTTGTCCAACATTAGCCCAAGCACTGCAGTATATTGGCAAGTTTATGAATCGGAGCAGTCCTGAACATTATAATGAAATCAATGGAACCACATTTTTAAGCATGGTATTGATAACATTTTGGAATTCTAATACCTTATGGAAACTAGTTATAGCATCAAGGAAGCCTCTAGATATCATGTTTAACAATGTGCATATCTTGTTCAAAAGGGAACTGCAGATGCTGGAATATCGAAGGTACACAAAATTGCTGGGGAAACTCAGCGGGTGCAGCAGCATCTATGGAGCGAAGGAAATAGGCGACGTTTCGGGCCGAAACCCTTCTTCAGACCCTTAATGCACTTAATGTGCATATCTTGTAGGGGGGCAACCAAAGATTACTCAAAGTGAATGTGGTTTGAAACCGTTTGAATTTAACCATTTCCAATTTGGATTCTAAAACAATAATGGGGTAATTTTCAAGAGGTTTGGCATAGAAAATTAACCAGCACTCCTCCTCCTCGTTTTCCAATTGCATCAGTTCTGATAACTGTTACCCGTCAACCTCCCCAATCTATCACAAGCACCAAATCCTCACACCTCAATAGTTTCCTTTGTTAGATATGGGATCCTAGTTTCAAATTGAACTAGTTCACTTTTCACCTTAGTGAAGAATTATTATGTGTTATCTTCCCTAAAAGATTGCACAAAATATTATTAATTGATATCTTCTCATTGCACAGTGCCCAATGTAAGATTGTCAGTTCCATTTTGGCTCCACAACCTTGTGAGTCTAAAAAAAAAATTCCCTCCTCTTCATCTTGATTTGTCCACAACCTTGGACACAGCTGACTGCGCCATCCTTCTCTGACGCAAATGTCTATCTGTGTAACACTGCATTTGTTTAGCTCCCTTTTTACCCATCCAGTTGTAACCAGAGAATTACTGTCATTGCTTCCCTTATTGCTTCCAGATTGTTTGCTCTGATGCCCTGAAAGATCAAACTTTGTGCCTTCCCGATCATTAATTTACATATGGCACTTCACCACCGCTCTCTGATATCACAGCACCAGTTTCCACATTTTCACTGGTGAATTGTGGACCGCATATGTATCCCAGTCACTGATAGTCTGCAGAAACAAATTTGTCCCATGCCTAGATTTATCTGCTGTGGCAATACTCGTTTTTACATTAAGGTGTCAATGAGGATTATATACTTCAGTGTCTGGAGTGGAATTGTACCTCTGACATCCCGACTCAGGTAAAATTGTTCAGCCAAGGCTGTTATCTAAATATTAATGTAGATCTGAGTAACATCATTTGCTGCCTTATAAATATATGAAATCATTGACTTGAAGTGACACTCATGCTCCACTACACAAATCTCATAAGTGCCATGTATCATCATTATAATAATTGCAATGAACTATCACTATTATTGTATCAGTGTGATTTACCAGAGCACTGGGTTCATTAATAACTGCTATTCAAAAATATGTTTGCAGTTCATTGCATAGGCGATTTATTTTGATGTACTCTAGTACGTGGCTTGGTGCTTCCATGAGAGTATTGAATCATTATAATGCTCTTGCTCCTCCAGTCCGAAATGTCATAAGCATAAACCTCCTCCCCTGACATCTGTTCAATGTGCCAGGAACTAGATGTGAACCCCTGTCCTTGCTACTGCTGCACTGAGAAACTGATGCCTGGTTCAGCAACTTGAACACCCAAGAACACAGAAGATTACAAAAAAGTGGCGAACACTGCTCAGTCCATCACGGGTACCAACCTTCCACCATCGAAGGGAGCTACAGGGGTCGCTGCCTCAAAAAGGCAGCCAGTATCACCAGAGACCCACACCATCATGGCCACACTCTGATTTCACTCCTCCTTCCACCCGGTGGCATAGCAACATGGGAACTGTAACGTCCAGGCTCAGGAGCAGCTTCTTCCCAACAACCTTCAAGCAATTAAACACTACAACCTCCAACTAAACTACATAGACTTAGGGCACTATTTATGTCTTTGGACTATTATTTTCTTACAGAGTACTATGTTTACATATCTGTTGTGCCACTGCAAGTAAAAATGTCATTGTTGCGGCTTGGGACATATGGCAGTAAAACACTTTTGACTCTCGACTCTTGAAACGCTTAGCTTCTGCTGATGCTCCTCCTGCACTGTGTTGAAGGGCTGGAGTGAGCCATGTACAGCAACTATGTGCAAGCAGCAATGCCCAGTGCTGGACTCTAGCTAGAACAGTAAAGCCCCTGTCCCACTTAGGAAACCTGAACGGAAACCTCTGGGGACTTTGCGCCCCACCCAAGGTTTCCGTGCGGTTCGCGGAGGTTGCAGGTGGTTGCCGGAGGTTGCAGGTAGTGGAAGCAGGTAGGGAGACTGACAAAAACCTCCGGGAACCGCAAGGAAACCTTGGGTGGGGCGCAAAGTCTCCAGAGGTTTCTGTTCAGGTTTCCTAAGTGGGACAGGGGCATTAGTATCCATTTGCATTCTCCTTCCTGGGAACACAATCTGAGCATTAAGCAAGGTACCCGTGCAATTTATTACGGCATCCTCTAATTTTAAACATCCATATATTTTAGTTATTCGAAAGATTGTCAAACCTTTTACACGATGCCAATTGCTTTTAACAATACTTTTGAAGCTCTCAGTTCTACATGTATTGCATTGAAGAAAATAAAAAGTCTTGCAAGTAGTTAAGCGAGTCAGACTGCACATAATTGTCACACTGTAGGATATAGGAGATAAACACAAAATGCTGGAGTAACTCAGCGGGATGGGCAGCATCTCTGGAGAGAAGGAATGGGTCGAGATCGAGACCCTTCTTCAGACTGATGTCAGGGGAGTGGGTGGGACAGAGATAGAATGTAGTCGGAGGCAATAAAACTGGTGGGAGAACTGGAAAGGGGAGTGGATGGAGAGAGAGGGAAAGCAAGGGCTATTTGAAGTTAGAGAAGTCAATGTTCATACCGCTGGGGTGTAAACTGCTACCCAAGCAAAATATGAGGTGCTGTTCCTCCAATTTCCCCATGGCCTCACTCTGACAATGGAGGAGGCCCAGGACAGAAAGGTCCGATTGGGAATGGGAAGGGGAGTTAAAGTGCTGAGCAACCGGGAGATCAGGTAGGTTAAGGCAGACTGAGCGGAGGTGTTCAGCGAATCGATCGCCGAGCCTGCGCTTGGTCTTGCCAATATACAGGAGTAGACACCTGGAACAGTGGATACAGTAGATGAGTTTGGAGGATGTGCAAGTGAACCTCTGCCTCATCTGTCAGGGTCCTTGGATGGAGTTGAGGGGGGAGATAAAGGGTCAGGTGTTGCATCTCCTGCGGTTGCAGGGGAAAGTACCTGGGGAAGGGGTGGTTTGGGTGGGAAGGGACAAATTGACCAGGGAGGGAACGGTCTCTGCGGAAAGCAGAAAGGGGTGGAGATGGGAAGATATGGCCAGTAGTGGGATCCCGTTGGAGGTGGCGAAAATGTTGGAGGATTATATGCTGTATGCGACGGCTGTTGGGGTGGAAGGTGAGGACAAGGGGGACTCTGTCCTTGTTACGAATGGGGGCGGGGGAGCACGAGCAGAACTGCAGGATATCGATATAGTTTCAGTTACATACCTCAAAGCACATTGTGTAACTCTTTAATGTGACAGAACTTGAAGCATCGGAGGGTGTTGCAATAGCATCAAACTGAAAAGAAAGGAAGATTTTAACAACTACATTTAACATGGCTCAAATATCACAAGACGGTGTAGTTGGTAAATATAAACCTTGACAGGGTGGTCCTCCCGTTTAATGAAAATCTGGAATTCCTGACATACATATTTACATTCTCTTCTCTGCCTGGTCCTTGTGTAGTTACATCAAGGGTGCTTTGCTTTCAATCCAGTTCCGTGAGTTTTAAGATGGCTGATGAGGCCAAGGTGGGATAAAGTGCTCACACAGTGGGGCATGAGATACCTGCTGGGGCAAGTGGACACCTAGTTTGGGAGGCATGTTAGGCATCTGCACTGAGCTTCTGTGTGTTCCGGTTCATGTACTTAAGGTTCTCAATTCATGAACTTAAGCTTCTCAATGCCATCCCAAATTCTCCTCCTCCATTGCGAGAGATTATGGGTTCTCATGAGTTGCTGGGGATGTTATACTTTACCAAGGAAGATTTAAGAACATCCTTAGAAACAATGCAATGAAGCGATTTTAAAAATGTATCCAAGTACAGGTGTTGCTAGCCATTGTGTGCATTGTTGGAGACTAATATTTCATGAAATGCACAAGAGGAGCTCTGAGTAAATTTATTTAATAAGATCATAGGGTGATAGGAGCAGAATTAGGCCATTCAGCCCATCAAATCCACCCCGCCATTCACTCATGACTGATCTAACTCCCTCCAAACCCCATTCTCCTGCCTTCTCCTCATAAAGTCTGACACCCGTACTAATCAAGAATCTATCTATCTCTGCCTTAAATATATCCACTGACTTGGCCTCTAGAGCCTTTTGTGGCAAAGAATTCCACAGATTCACCACAGAAATTTCCTTCATAAAAGGACATCCTTTAATTCTGAGGCTATGACTTCTGGTCCTAGACTCTCCCACTAGTGGAAACATTTTCATTGTTGTGGAAGAAGATTTTTAATAAAATAAATATGCTGCTAGTTTGTCGTTTAAAATTGGTTGATTTTGAATAGAACGTGACTGTCACAGCCACTGGATCTTAGTAAAAGTAAAATTGCAGAACCAGCACACCCTGGTGACCAGAGTAGTAACAGCATTATCTCAGAAAATGAATATAGCAACGCAGGCTCTTAAGTCGGATGCCCAGTTTATGCTGAGTAACCTGATTCATGGTTACGGTAGGGCACTGCATTTGGTCTAAATGTCCATGGCTATTCAGAGAGAGAAAAAAAAAATCCTGTTCTTGTCACACAGTGAACATTGCACGAGAGCAAGCACACTGGATAGCCTGGTGTCATAGAAAATAGGTGCAGGAGTAGGCCATTCGGCCCTTCGAGCCTGCACCGCCATTCAATATGATCATGGCTGATCATATATGATCATGGCTGATCATATATGTGTCATAATTAACCTAGTTTACTATGCAACTGGAGCAGATGCATAATAAATGCACCTCTCTCTCCCCCTCCCCCCTCTCCCCCCCTCTCACCCCCCTCTCGCCCCAAGGAAAAAAAATAGAGAGAGAAAAGCCTCCCCAAGTCCTAGAATAGAACAAATCGCTCGAAACCGGCTCAAGAAACGAGCCTCCCCCTCTCTCTCCGCCCCCCTCTCTCCTCCCCCCCTCTCCCCCCTCTCTCCTCCCCCTCTCTCCCCCCCCTCTCCCCCTCTCATCCCCCCCACCACCAAACAGACTACAATAGCCTTTGTTCCACAGGGCCAATCTTGAGCTTCCTGGTGCCTCTCGCTATAATTGTTCATTCCTCTCTCACCCCGACCTATCTGCCCATGACATCCTGCACTGTTATAAAGAGGCTCAATGTAACTTGAGGAAAAGCATCCTATCTTCCATTTGGACTTCATATTGAATTCAACAGCTTCAGGTAAGTCACTTTCTCTATTTGTATGAGGATTGAATGATTCAGCAAAAGAACATCCATCTACAATATTGGCTGTTATTCTCTTTAGTTGCATGGTCTGACCAGCTTGGTATTCCCTACAGCTCAATATTTCACAGCTTTTAAATTGCCTTATGTTCTCTCCTTCTAATCTCACTCATTAATCTATTAAATAAATTACCTTATCATGTTTGGAGAGAATTGAAGTGATTGGTGGCTTCCTGCATTATTGTCTGGTAACGAGGGTGGTATTGGGCCAGGATTTCCAGCATTGGTGAGGGTGTTACATTTTTCATGAAGGTCTTGCAAAAATGTTCCGTGTGGCAGTGGGGAATATTTTAGAGCACACTGACTATATATCTTACAGAATTTACAAGATACAAAGAATAATTGACTGAAGTTGCTTTTACAGATCCTCCTTCCCTTCCACCCACTATAAACAGGAAAGACAAAAGTAATGCTATGGGAACCCATCAAGCCATACACTAAATTGACAGACAAATAGTCTCGCTTCATCATCATCATTCTGTTAATATTCCTGGAATTGCTTACCTAACATCATTGTAAGATTGATGACTGTAATGGCTTAAGGCTCATTTGCAACTTTTCAACATAACTAGGCATGTGTAACTATTGTGATTTTGCAGGCATTTTCCTGATCCTTATGTTTTATGATTTCTTAATGATAATAGCAGAACACTGCCAACTAACTTACCATGAAGGATTCATTAGGCAGATTAGTCCTCTTCTGTAATGGAATTAAAGGTGGCCTCTCTCTCTTGTACGGTTGTTTATTTACTGCCCTATGTAGTAAGATGGATAGGAACATAGCCACAAATATCAACCCAAGAATTGCCATTAGTATAATGAACCATAGTTCATTGTAGAATGGAGTGTTTGATTGCAGCACTCCTGTCTTATCATCAACAGTGGGCAGTATAGGACCTTTAAAACCAAGAAGAGACGAGGTAAACTACTCATCATGTAGAAAACGTTCTCAGACAATTTTGCTTGGATTATTTAAGAAAATAAATATGCATGGATATGTTAAAGATTCTTCTATATATTTGCATTTTCGAAGCCACCTTATTCAGTTAACTGATAACCACTCAATGATGACTTAGAAATCCATTTAATATTATTAAAAACAAGATTATTTACAAGGTTTTCACATCTACACAGCCCCACTATATGAGGTGATGTCACAGATGCCACTTTGATTAAGATTCAATTCAACTATCTCTCTATGACTCCTATGTTTCCCCTTCTACAACGGGGATTTTAAATGTATAATTATCAAAATATTAACAGCTGTTGACTTGACAGGCTTTTCAATAATCCATCTGTCTCTGATATCAGAAAGATTATTTTTAACCTTACCTCTTCTAAATGTGCCCGAACTAGAGCTTAATAACAAAGGCACCAATCAAATGATCGTGTTGGATGGGATTGAGAGTCTTGTGTGTAGTTTTAGTTTTGTCTAAAATTACATTTCAAGAAAAATGGGTTCAGGTCCTTCCTTAACCCTTTCCTGTATGGAATGGCTAAGTGAGAACAAAGACTTTTGTAACTTTTTTAACATTAGGCATGCTTTGTGTACAAGGTCTTCTGTAAATGTGTAACTTGGTGCAAAATAGAGTTGTTACTTAAATGGCTTTTCACTGAAAGGGTAACTGTAAATGAGTTTCAACACAATTTGACATGTAAACCAGACATTACCAAAGTAATGTTATATTTGCTCAAAACAGATTGAGAACCAAATTTAAAATAGGCGTACTCCAGAATGTTATTCCAGGTGAAACTTGGATTAGAATTATTCACATTAGATCACAATAATAATTAACAGTTTATTTTACATAAATAAAAATAAGGTGTGCATGTAAGTGTGTGCATACATGTACTAAACAAATACAAGAGCTTACTCACCTACATCTGTGGCTGTATTTAATTTGATAATCGGGGTATTAACACTTGCCATTACTGCCAAGCACCCAACTTGGAATAGAAAAGCTTCAACAAATAATAATAAATGATTACAATTTTATTCATGCTTCAAGTTTTACATATAATTTCACCCCAACCAGGAAAAAGTAGCTTTCTGTGTTACCAACATTGCCATTAATGGATTGGTACTATAAGAAAATGCCGAAATACCTACTGTTTTTACACAAATTCCATGATAAAATGTACCATTCTCTGGCTGTCAAAAATACTCCCAAAATATCATGGAATTAATATATAATCATAGTAAGACAATAAGACAAACACATTCATACACGTTAATTCACAGCACTCAATAGAGAGCATGATACATTGAGTTACAACACTAAGCACGCAAGAGAGCTATGTTCTGGTAATTAGTAGGCTAATATTAAATATTTGAGCTTAATAACAAGGACACCAATCAAAAGATTATGTTGGATGGGATTGAAAGTCGTTGGTGTTGTTTTAGTTATTCCCATCCAGAGAGTTGAGTATTTTACAAATGGTGTAATAGCTCCTGACTTCCAAGAGCTTCTCTGTGATCTACAGGCACAGGTCAGGTTTGGAATTTAATACTATTTGCTTTCCATCTAATAAATATTATGATGGTGGAAAGTCTTTGAGGATCAGGAGTTGAGCTATTGTTATAGAGTTCCTAATCTCCATTTAGTCCACTTTCTGTTAATTACCATACTGATTCCTGGTATGGAATGGTGGTGGTGGAAGGGGGGGGGGGGGTACGGTTTGTCCGACGAGGATATATTTAGTAGACCAGACCTATATGCCCCACAGTGTGAAAGAATGAAAGGCCATACATATTAATAATTCTTATAGAGTTTGACAAAAAATATACAGGGATGATGTTTCTTCCAGATGGAGTATAGAGAACCGGAATGCCATAGTCCCTAAATGGGGGGTCAGCAGTTCAGTTCAGAAAAAAATATCTTCTTCCACAGATAAGTGAGTCTTTAGAATTTCCAGTACGAGAGCTATGAAGACTCAATTGCTGAGTATATTCAAGCCAGAGGTTGCTAGATGTTTGCATGTTAAGTTAATCCAGGGATATGGGGCGAGTTCAGGAAAGTGGCAGTGAGCTAACATGATCAACCATGTTCTTGTTGAATGGTGGAGTAGGCATGAGGGGACAATGTCTATCTCCTGCTTCTACGTCCTATAGTAAATGGAGGGGTCTGGTATCAGAGTCCAATACTGGAAAGGCCATTGATTATTCAGCCATACTCTTGCCTGAGTCAGAAGGGCCAGGCTGCAGTACTGAGTGAATGATGTATCTGAAGAGACGGACAAGCTTCAATCGCAACTGGTGCAAAACAATGAAAATTCTTCCTGGAGTTTGGCCAATATTTAACTTTCTATCAACATGATTAAAACAAAATTTACTTCTTACATTGACTTTCTAGTTTATTGAAGCTTGCTGTTCATTAATTGGAAGCTTATTTTAATTATTTCACAAGATGTGGATGTCATTGCACTTTGAGCTGTCTTCTTGAAACACTGCAGTCTGAGTGACAAAGGCACTTCTGCAGTCCTTTTAAGGTACATTCCAGACTTTTGACTCGGGAGTAATACATGACCAAACTGGGAATATGTGTAATTTGAAGGATGATTCGGATGCGGTGGCATCCATTTTATTTCCTCTTGAACTTGTCTTTCTGCCTGGTAGTTTTTGGAAATGTTATTAAATGGGCCTTGGAGTGTTGGCAGATAGTACCCAGTGCAGCCAATTGTATTGGCAGATTGTTGATAGGGTACCAGTGGTGCCCTTATGATATCAAGTACGGCTCAGAAAAATGAAAGGTATTCCATAACATTCATGATCTGTGTTGGTGTTGGAAAGTGAAATACATATCTTCTCTGTTATTGGACTGACAGCACTTTAAAAGTTACACATTAATTGTAACACATTAGGGTATCTAGAGATCTTGAAAGAGTGTACTTGAACGTGCATCATCCTTTCTTACACATTTGGAGGGCAGTTGCCTGAATTCTCTCACATGTTGTCTTCTTGATCACAATGAATGGCGGTGCTGGCTCGAAGGGCCGAATGGCCTCCTCCTGCACCTATTTTCTATGTTTCTGTGGCCAGACACCTATCTGCCAAAGTCTGGGTAAGAGTTTGGGTTCTCGTGCAGGTTGGACATTGAATCATTAGGAAACAAGCCCACCAGTTTTCTAATAATAGAGGCAAGATAACTGAGGAAGCAGATGAAGATGATTCAATCCCTTCCCCTGATCGTCAACTGTTGTGGCTGGGTCTTGATGAAGGTGGTGCTGTCGTCTGTCGTTGCATGTTGGTGGTGGAAGATTAACTGGGTATTCACTAGTTGGAGAATAACTCTCACTGAACAAGACTGTCAATGACACCATCACCAAGGACTTTTGTAGTTCAAAAAAACAGCCAACCACTCACTCCCTTCCATCGGTTTACTGGTGATTGGCTGGATGCCAATTAGGTAGTAAATCATAGGATGAAATTTAAATGGATTAACGTATTGGAAGCGATGAGAAGGAAAGGTTGTGTCCATATCGCACAGAGAGAAAGGGAGCAGAATTCCGTAGAATAAAGCATGCAAGATTGCTGGAGCAACTTAAAAATCATACTCTGAAAGCCAAACCAAGGGGAAAGCACAGCAGCAGTATATAAACAGCAATAGAAAAACACTTTCAATGCAAAAAAACATAAGATGACAAGCAGAGGTGACAAAAACCTTTATCTTCATTCTCCTCCCATTCCCACAGCATTCCTGAGGACAGCTGTGAGGCACATTTGTCACCCTCCTGTTTCTCTTATTCCCTCACGACCTACCTTAGTGCCATTGCTGGTGAGGCCGCCAGGCCAAATTAGGACTGCAGTAACAGGAGAACCTCGTTGTAAACTCAGAAACCCTTTTAATAATACATAAAGTTAAATGTTTTACAGCTTTATGTTTCCAGGTAGACTTTCTTGAGTGATAACCATTCAGTTGCATTAACCGATTGAATTGCGACAGGGGTGGGTAATCAGACCAGCTTTTTAAACTATGGAACATTCATGGACCATGGGATTTGTTGTCGAAGCCACCTTGCATCTGAAAATTGCTCTCTGTAGCTCCTACTCTCTAAGTTGTCCACTCAGCAGGAGTATTTGACTCTAGCTCAGATAAATTGCTGGTAAGTTGATGGTTACACTGAATAATGTTATGAAATGTGGCACTGGGGAGAAAAGGATATTGTGTGCTGAAAGCTGAACATAGGTATATTCATACCCTATGAATATACCCCTTGAGAATCATAATAGACAATTCCAATTGTTTTTCTGCATTTTCCCTTTCCATTTGAATAGATTAAGGTTTTAAAGGTTGAGATAAACATGGCAGAGTCCTTTTAAATCTATTTTTGAAGTATAGAATGGAGTGTTAAGCATTCTATGTAAGAAATATGTGTTAAAGCTATTCAAGATGCAATCCACATGTTTCCCACAACTAGAGCCTTCATTTATGGTGTATCCAATTTGCACCAAAAATTGGCCAAACCAATGTTAAAGACTGGGGAATTTTAGTGTAAACCATAAAGTAAGTCAGTTTACAACATGTAGTATGAAGAGGTGCTCAAAAGTTTGTAACACATCCAAGTTGCCTTACGAACAAGCATTTTGCATGTTAGGTTTAACTACATATGTAATTTCAATTTTGTTTTAATGAAAGCTGCTACAATAAAAAAATCACAACTTCCCTCCAAATTCTGAAGGGGGTTGATCTAAAATACACATAAACGCATCTATAATGCATAATACAAAGATTAATTACATATGAACAAGAATTTGAGGCATTGCATTATGACGTGGCTAGGAATATGAAATATGAGCATGTCAAGGCATCGTATATAAAATTTTACAATCCTGTCTATGATATAATATGATCGGTACTTTCCTCAAGTGGTTCTCAGTGCCTTAATCTCCATAGGCACACCATGCTATTCAATCTGGAGCTGTCTTTGAACCCTACATCACCAGATTATTTATTTCTTCCTGGGCCACTGCCAAACCTGCATCAGACTCTTCACTGCTGGAACTCTTCTGAAAGTTTTTGTGAGCACTAAAGTTGGAGAAATTTTAAATAGCTGCATTTCGATAAGAATCGTGAAGAAATGGCTCAAAAAATTCTCCAAGCCTACTGGAAGAATACATGTCAGCATCAGCGTTCCCAGCACTAGGGGCCTATTTACTTTCAGTCAGTTATGTTGGGCCTTCCTTGACCCAAGATCCTTCCTTCCATTTATTAGTTTTGCAGCTGATGCAAAGATGAAATGGTGATGGAAGGGATGAAGGTTCAGTGGGAAGGATGGGGTACCACTCCAGTAGACTCTTGTTTCCTTGATGGTTTTTAAAATTAATTAATATTGTTGAATTTGCATCAACTTTTACAGATCGGCTTGCAATCTCAGATATAAGTTATCATATTTGCACAGAGCAAAACCTTGTGGACCCCAGTCTTTAATATAGTCCTTTGACATTTCAATCAATTAATCCATTTTATGCACTAGTTATTTTATCTGAAAACCTTACATATGTCCCGTTAAGTGTTTTCAAGGGAGAAGGAAATCTAATGTGACATCAGTATCCTTCTGTTAGATTAAACCAGTCATTCATGCAGACAGCTCTCAGAGAGTATAACACTCTGCAGATGGTTTGATAGAGAGAAGGCTTTGAATGCTGGTGGGAGCATCGGATTTTGATACTTTCTGATCTATTGGGATAAAAAACATCTGAGTCAACAAAAATTAAACCAGCAACCTCATACTTAATAGAAGGCACATGCAATCCTCAATTAAATCCGATCTACAATAAAAAGTCAGCAGAACATTACATTCAATAATAATTTACAATTTACAATATTATAATAAAATCCTAATATTTGTTCATCAATAGATAATAGACAATAGGTGCAGTAGGCCATTTGGCCCTTCAAGCCAGTACCGCCATCCAATGTGATCGTGACTGATCATCCACAATCAGTACCCCGTTCCTGCCTTCTCCCCCATATCCCCTGACTCCGCTATCTTCAAGAGCCCTATCTCGCTCTCTGTTGAAAGTATCCAGAGAACCGGCCACCACCGCCCTCTGTGGCAGAGAATTCCACAACAATATTAAAACAAGTATATGTGACATCTCTTAAAATATATTATTTATAGTTTGCCTCATGCATGCATTGTTGGCACATCTAAAAGGGGATCAAGTGTAACAGAATGTTATTATTCCACTTGATGAGTTGAATTATACTCACTCTATTACTAGCGTGGTAATAGGAATCTACTTGGAGATTGTGTTGCCCACTAAATTGTAACTTATTATTGTAAGGTTATAACTTGTGCAAGGCTGCAGTTTTGTTCACATTGAACTTCCGGCCTTTTCCAGCACTCACAACTTTAATGAATCTAGCTTCGTAAGGCTGTGCGATTAGCTGCTTTGGTCGAGATCGGACTGTGCGCATTTAAAACTCATAGTTGGAAAAACAAAGAAGTTCAAAAACCGAAATGAAAGTCAATTGCTTAAGGGGATGTGCAAAGTTAGCACAATCCAAATACTGCAAGTTTGTCAACAACATTTTAAAAAGTCAAATAATATTTTCTTAGTGTTAATAAATGAATACTGAAATGAAATGACATTTCTTTGTCTTCTAGTTTAATGGATGCACTGGTGCATATGAACATATTGATATCACTGTTAAAATATTAAACAGAGGAATTCCATTCCAACGGGTCAGTCTTTTCCATGCAACTATTGCTAGTCTAAAGCCTTTGAAGTTTGTCATCAGACAAGGTTTGTTACTTGGGAATTAACAATGTTACATATTGAGGAAGTTGGATAGCAGAGAAGAGAATTCCCAAATAAATACAGCCCCCTGTCCTGATTTTCCCAGTGTTGCATCTTGACAATCCCATATATGGAAGTAAAACAGTGGAATATCTAAGGTTACATCTGAAATCATAAATATTTTACTTAAGTCGTAGGTTAAATTATTCAGTGTTGGCACATGAGACAATATAAGTTTCATATTATATTACACATTTTTTGTATTCTAAATAGTTTAAATTGGTACTTATTTTTCAATGCTACCATTAGGTGATAGTGGAGAGTCACACAGTAATTCAGCAGTGGTTGATATAATGTCATGATTCAGTGAAGGAAGCAGAATGACAGAAACTGATAGATGAGTAACAAATATTACCATTGGTACTTTGCTATAATGCAAGTGCATGCATTGATATGAATAATTAGTAAAGGGCTCCAAGGGATGGAATTACTTGCAGTGTTAATATTTCTTCAAATAACTGTCAGTGAAATAAAGAAAATGATCTGTTTATGTATTTTCATACAAGAACACATTTCATTCTCATCAAAGCATTAAATTATTGGGTTGGCACAACTGGTAGAGCTGCTGCCTCACAGTGCCAGAGACCCAGGTTTAATCCTGAACTTGGGAGTTGTCTGGGTGGAGTTTGCACGTCCTCCCTGTGACTGTGTGAGTTTTCGCGGGGTGCTCCCGTTTCCTCCCACGTCACAAAGCCGTGCAGGTTTGTAGGTTAATTGGCCTCTGTAAGTTTCCTCTGGTGTGCAGGGAATGGATCCAAAAGTGGAATAACATCGAACTAGTATGAACGGGTGATCAATGGTTGGTGTGGACTCGGTGGGCCGAAGGGCCTGTTTTCATGCTGCATCTCTAAAATAAACTAAACAAAATATTTGACTAAATAACATGTTCATAAGTGATAGGAGCAGAATTAGGCCAATCGGCCCATCAAGTCTACTCCGCCATTCAATCATGGCTGATCTATCTTTCCCTCTCAACCCATTCTCCTGCCATTTTATTTCAATAATATAATTTAGATGAACTTGTTCAATATATCTGGTATATATCTGGCTTGAAGGGCCGAATGGCCTACTCCTGCACCTATTGTCTATATTGGTGCAGAATATAAAAGGATGTCATGGTTGATCAACATTTTCTTTCAGAGCAATCCATGAAGGCATGTACATGTAACCGTTGAGTTGAAGCTGATCCAAAATGCTGTGGGTAGCACACATGCATACTTATGCTGTGAGTTTTATGCAAACAACATATTAACTCCATTCCACAGCAGTCTGTCTAGTCCAATCTTGGTGTTCCCACAGCCCAATAAGTGGATAAAAAAGGCCATATGTCAACAAGCAAGATTACAGGAGCAAACAGTATCCTTGCTGATGTTCTAAAGCATGGTGGAGATGAACAAATTCACAATCTCATCTCTTCTCCTTGCATTGTGCCCTATTATCACATCTAATGGGGATCAAGTGGAACAGAACATTATTATTTCATTTGACAAGTTGAATTATACTGGCTCTCATCCTCTGTAGTAATAGTAGTCCACTTGGAGGCTGTGCTGCCCACTGAATTCATTGGTGACCATTGAAATATCTTTAATCGGACTTTATCCGACCTCAATGTTATATCATGCACTAAATGCTGTAGCCCTTATCCTTCATCAGTACACTGCAAACGGCCTCATTGCATTCATGTATAGTCTTTTCTTTGATTGGATAGCACGTACACAAAAACTTTTCACTGTGATTACTATTACTTGTGATAATAATAAACTAAACTAAACTATTACTGTAAGGTTACAACTTGTGCATGGCTGCAGGTCTGTTAAATTGAACTTCGGCCTTTTCCAGCACACACAACTTTGATGAATTTAGCTTTGTAAGGCTAGGTGCAACAAGCCAAGAGACCTCAGGACTGCATTCAAGTAGAGAAAATATGATGATACATGATATCTCCCCTGTACCTGTTACATAGAAAGTTATTACAAGAATGCTCCACAACTGCCTTTCCCAATTGGCTGAAGAACACTTCCTGGTTGGCAGTGCAGATTTAATTATCAGGAGGAAGAACTGTTATGATTTCTACATAGCAGCAGTTTCTAAAACAATGAAGCTGGCAGTATCATTCTGTATGTACAATGCATGGCTTAGTTCAACTCACAGACTTTGACTTTTTCAACTGAGAGGGACTGTGGGACATCTTGTCAGAAATTTGTCCTGACTCAATATCTGCTGCTTGATGGCATATCAGCCGTGATTCTAACCAACAGGCCCACGCCAAACCCTCATGAAGACTGTGTTCAAACAACGTCGCTCAGGCCCTCTTCTGAAAGTTATTCACTGCAAATTAGAACTCACCAACCACAAGCTTCCTGAAAGAGTGAAGTGAATTGGTGAACATTCCTATCCACAGATGCAGGCCAGCCGCTCACTACCTCCAGCAGATAGTTTGTGGCTCCAGATTCCAAAATCTAGCATCTCGTGATCTCTCCATTTTACTGCTCCACTGCAAACTTTCTTCAAGGTAGGCTTAGAAGAAGCTCTCCTCCCCTCTAAGTTTCTAGTGTTTCTAGATCTCATCGTCTCCATCACTGGAGACAGACTATTGACCGGCATGTACTACAAACCCACTGACTATCTAGACTACACTTCTTCCCACCCTGCTTCCTGTAAAGATTCTATCCCCTATTCACAAATCCTTCGTCTATGCTGCACCTGCACCCAGGATGAGGTTTTCCATACCAGGGCATCGGAGGTGTCCTCATTCATTAGGAAACTGGGGTTCCCCTCTTCCATTATACCTGTAGATGAGGCTCTCACTTGGGTCTTCTCGATATCCCGCAGCTCCGCTCTTGCTCCCTCTCCTCCCATTCGTAACAAAGACAGAGTTCCCCTTGTCCTCACCTTTCATCTCATCAGCAGTCGCATACAGCATATAATCCTCCAACATTTTCACCACCGCCAATGGGATCCCACTACTGGCCACATCTTCTCATCTCCACCCCTTTCTGCTTTCCACAGAGCCTCCACAACTCCCTGGTCAACTTGTCCCTTCCCACCCAATCCACCCCCTCCCCAGGTACGTTCCCCTGCAACTGCAGGAGATGCAACACCTGTCCCTTTACCTCCTCCCCATCCAAGGACCCAGACAGTCTTTTCAGGTGAAACAGAGGTTCACTTGCACCTCCTCCAACCACATCTACCGTAACCACTGTTTCAGGTGTCAACTCCTGGTGGGAGACCAAGCGCAGACTCAGCGATCGTTTCGCTGAACACCTCAGCTCAGTCCGCATTATCCAACCTGATCTCCCGGTTGTTCAGCACTTTAACTCCCCCTCCCATTCCCAATCTGACCTTTCTGTCCTGGGCATCCTCCATTGTCAGTGAGGCCCAGCGCAAATTGGAGGAACAGCACCTCATATTTTGCTTGGGTACCTTACACCCCAGCGATATGAACATTGACTTTTCTAACTTCAAATAGCCCTTGCTTTCTCACTCTCTCCATCCCCTCCCCCTTCCCAGTTCCCCCACCAGTCTTATTGTCTCTGACTACATTCTATCTCTGTCCCACCCACTCCCCTGACATCAGTTTGAAGAAGGGTCTCGACCCGAAACATCACCCATTCCTTCTCTCCAGAAATGCTGCCTGTCCCGCTGAGTTACTCCAGCATTTTGTGTCTATATCCATTTCTATGGCTTGTGACATTGAGTGACTTAAATCTCCTGAACAGTGAAGAGCTGAAGTGCCTGCTACAGGACTATTCAAACCTATAAGCCCACGAGGATGCTCCACCATACACCCACAGTCAAATGATGTTTGAAAATATATGGTAAGTGTAAAACTAGAGATGAATATGATTTTTCACAGTTAGTACACACCATTAATCAGCAACCCATCTCAGGGTGAGAATACATTTGTTAATTCTTATCTTTGAGTGAAGAGCTGAAACAATGGTTCTCTTTAGAGATACTTTAGAGATACTTTAGAGATACAACATGGAAACAGGCTCTTCGAGTACGCGCCGACCAGCTTTCATCCTATCCTACACACTAGGGACAATTTACAATTTTTTTACCAATGCCAATTAACCTACAAACCTGTGCGTCTTTGAAGTGTGGTAGGAAACCGGAGCATCCGGAGAAAACCCACGCGGTCACAGGGAGAAAGTACAAACTCCGTATAGACAGTACCCATAGTCAGGATCAAACCTGGGTCTCTGGCACTGCAAGGCAGTAACTCTAGTGCCACGTCCTTGTGCCGCCCTTGGTTTTCATAACAAACTTTTACACTATTAATTGCTTTTTTGTTCTGAGGATAGTGATTGAATATCATTTGTCTTGCACCTACAGATTGGTGTAATCAAACTATAATAAAACATACTGCGACTGCAATTTATTTGTAGAATATCATACCTTTTACCCCCTAGGCTCAAAAGTGACCTCTTGTCTGTAATAATGCCCTCAGACTTCAACTGCTGACGTGAGATTATAATGATTGCTACTGTAGTAACCTTGGGGGAAGTGACATAGCTTCACAGTAAACCATAAATTGCCATTTAATGAACAAGCAGCATGTCAGGTTGGTGTGCAGTGCATGGAAACAGAATGCGAGTCCTGGCCGGTGAAACTATTGCCTGTGGTTATTGAGTGAAACTAGAAGTCGCACACATCACTAACTGATGCATGCATAATAATAAAATCTATGGCGGCTTGAGTCTTAGCTGGAAAAATTAAGCATCTATTGTCCGCAAAGGAAATAACAAATTCCGTTCTCATAAAATAAAGTTCTAGGAATAATAATTGTTTGAACGACACTGAAAACTATAATTTCAGGGCCTCTTGAAGCTGACGACAAACATCAAAGGTCAAAATTTCCTTTCAACTTTCGAGGAAGTACCCACTCCTAAACATAGCTTATATAAACTCTAATAGAAGTAGACCTTTCATCTAAGAGGAGTACTTTGATATCATTGATCAATGCAGTCTCAGTTATCATAGGTACTGGCAGAGTTCTTTTTCCCAGCAAATGCCAAACTGTTTTCCACTCTTGCGCTACATAAAGACATTTGAAATGTCACAGTCATCATGTTCATCCATTCTTCTCATTCTGTACAGAAAGACCACACTGCCGCTTTGCAATTACCAGTTTCCTAATAAGATTTCTGGCCTACTTGTGAGTCCACCCATGCGTTAGATAATCCAAGCATACATCCATCTTCCTACGAAGAAGTTTTGCTTTTAGCACTGATTCCACTTTAACAAAGTACTTTAACTATTGTAATATCTTGGCAACATCAGTCAGAGACAAGGTGCAGCTTGTGTAAGTGCACTTTCAGCATCCACCTCCATCTCTCCATCGGCTCTTTCCATTACCTTTGCTTTATAAATCTACTTGTATAACATATATTTGGACGAGGCAAGGGTGATATTTACGAGGATATAGGATAGTAGTTAAGATGAAAATTTTGGGAAAGTTGGGGCCAGCCAAATTTAATTGCAGGACTTTAGAATTGTTCCAGATCATTGACCATTGGCAGGTTGGCAGAAGATCATAGAACATAGAACAGTATAGCACAGGAACTGTACTGAGCATAGAACAGGTACAGTGCAATGCATGGGCCAAACATGATGTCAAGAACAACTTTTATCTGCCTGCACATAATCCATATCCTTCCATTCCATGCTTATCGATGTGCCTATCCAAAGGTCTCTTAAATGCCACGTTTGTACCTGCCTACACCACCACCCATGGCAGTGCATTCCAGGCACATACCATATGTATCAAATGACATTTATTTTAATCTTTGCCCTTCTAACCTTAAAGCTATGCCCTCTTGTATTGGATTTTTCCATCCTATGACGTTCTGACTGTTGACCTTATCTATGCCTCTCATACTTCTATCAGGTCTTCCCTCAACCTCAGGCATTCCAGAGAAAACAATCCAAGTCTGTCCAACCTCTCCTTGTAGCCAATATCCCCTAATCCAGGCTTCATTCTGCAGATACGAGTGTGAGCATCTTGTGAGTGGTATGATGTTGCGTCTATCATGACAGTAGCGGTGAGGAGGCATGGTGAAAATGCCAAGGAATATTTCATAGGAACTGGATCACAAGGAGGGATCAATAGTGATTAAACTACCAAAAGTAATTTGTAATCAGTTTTCAAATAATGGGACCTCCACTGGAAATGAATGATTACACAGTAAACCCTTGTTATTATGGACCTCTTTATAACAGATTTTGGTTATAGCGAATGGACCTACAGACCTTTGCCGCCACAGCCTGCACCATCTACCCAGCTGCTTCCAGACTGGACCTACTGCTACCTGGCCCAGTTCCAGATCAAGAGGCTGAAGAAGGGTCTCAACCCGAATCGTCACCTATCATAGTCATGGTAAGACAATATCAGGAAGACAGAGGAAATGCTTCAACGATGTTTAGTTTAGAGATACAGCATAGAAACAGGCTCTTCAGCCCACTGAGTCTACGCTGACTGTCGATCACCCATTCACACTAGTTCTGTGAGTTATCGCATTTTCTCATACACACTAGAAACAATTTCCAGAAGCCAATTATCTTACAAACCCGCACGTCTTTAGGATACGGGAGGAAACCAGAGCCCTGGAAGCCCACCGTGGTCACAGGGAGAACGTGCAAACCCCAGACAGGAGCGAACCTGGGTCTCTGGCGCTGTGAGGCAGCAGCTCTACCAGTTACGCCACTGTGCATCCCAATGCCACACCTATGCCACAATGATCTAATAGTCCAAATGAAAATATCTAACATCATCACCAATTCAAGGGAATCACTGAGCCATGGCCACTCAAAAAACAACTACTAGGATGGCACTGAAAACTTTCAGTTTCTTTATCAAGAGTCGAGAGTATTTAATTGTAGATGTACCACAATTGGAATAATAATCCGTACTGCTGTACTTTTATCAGGAACACATAGAGGCTTAGTAAAAATGGCAGGCAGCACTGTATCCAGAAGACCCAACTATCTGGCCAATTAAGAACATCCTGCACCAGCCATGGCAGAACCTGTAGATCCCACATAGGTTTCATCAGCCACCTCTGATCTGACAGAAATGGAATGGATGGATAACCTTGACCAGAGGGACTGCCTCAGATGAAGAGAGAAATCTTAACTGGGCTTCCAGGATAATTCCAGGATCCAACAGATGAGCAACATCAATGATATATCGGCACGGTGATGCTGCAGTAGAATTGTTGCATTACAGCACCAGAGGCACAGGTTTGATCCTGACTATGGGTGCTGTCTGTATGGAATTTGTACGTTCTCCCTGTGACTGCGTGGGTTTTCTCCGGTTACTCCGGTTTCCTCCCACACTCCAAAGACGTACAGGTGTGTAGGTTAATAAATGGCTTCAGTAAGATTGTATATTGTCGCTAGTGTGTAGGATAGTGCTAGTATACAGGGTGATCGCTGGTCGGCGTGGACTTGGTTGGCCGAAGTGTTCTGTTTCTGCGGTGTATGTCTACAGTAAATTCTGAAGAATGGTCCCCACTTGAAACGTCACCTATCCATGTTCTCGAGAGATGCTCTGTGACCCACTGAGTTACATAGCACTTTGTGTCTTTTTTTAGTAAACTAGCATCTACAGTTTCTTGTGATTATATTCAATTCAATTCAATTCAATTCAATTCAACTTTATTGTCATTGCGAGTACAAGTACAACGAAATGCAGTTTAGCGTCTGGTTATAGTGCAAGATAGTAGAAATAAAAATAAAAATACAAAATAAAAATACAAATAAAAATATGGTTAACAATGTGTGGACTGTGGATGAATTAAACTGGTACATAGGCAATAAATGTATACAAATGCATACACATGGGAGAGTCTAAAGATAGCTAGCGACGGGACTCTGAGTTCAGCAGTGTAATGGTGTTATTGAAAAAGCTGTTCCTCAGCCTGCTTGTGCGAGATCTGAGGCTCCTGTACCGACCGCCTCCCTGATGGGAGGAGGGCAAATGATATAATATACCCCAGATATGATATAACCCAGGTTGCTGCCTACTGTTGTACTGGAGATTTCACCAAGGTTCCATTTAAGGAAATAAATGATTTTATTTAACAGTAAATTATTTCATTTAAAATATTAACCTGCACCCTTCTTGTCCAGACCCAAGACATAGGTGAATAAGAAAAAACCCACCAAACTGATGTTTCTTTATCGTTCAAAAAGAATCAACTGTTAACACTATTTGCAGTAGGAAAAGTACAAATGCGGAACGATTGTTAGAGAATTGAGAATGATACAGTGAAGCAACTAATTCTACCAGTTGGCAAACATGTGTACAAACACTGCTTTAAGCTAAGTTCTTGTACCCACCAGATGGGAAACAGAATTTAAAGAAATTGATTGGAAACACTGAAACATTTGGTGTGTATATTTAGAAACTAGTTCACAGCAGGAATAGCAGCTGGAATCTGGAAAGGCAGTTAACTGAATCTAACAAGACCATAAATCTTGGTGTGAATGGAAAAGTTGGCTGAGATGAAGCCAAAATCAGGACATCAAATGAATAGATTATCAAATTGTTCCTATCAAAGTAGCAGGCGTATGCTGAAAATACAGATGAATATCCTTACCTCCCTGCTATGGACCTTTGTTGAGGCATCAGCCTTAACAATGTCTTGGAATCTATTAGTGTCAAAGAACCACCACAAATTAGTTGGCACCATTAATTAGTTGCATTATTTAGAGAAATATCACTCCTTGGTTCATTATGTTTAAAAAAGTTTGTGAAGAATTGTTTATTCTCAAGAGTAATACGTAGCCCATATAGAGTAGACAGTCACTTTGTTCAGGAGGTGGATTGATACTGGACCCTTGGACCACTGCTCTACCCTTTCTCAACCAGAGCTAAAAGATGTCCTGCCAGATGGCTGTTATAACCATATAACAATTACAGCACGGAAACAGGCCATCTCGGCCCTACAAGTCCGTGCCGAACAACTTTTTTCCCTTAGTCCCACCTGCCTGCACTCATACCATAACCCTCCATTCCCTTCTCATCCATATGCCTATCCAATTTATTTTTAAATGATACCAACGAAACTGCCTCCACCACTTCCACTGGAAGCTCATTCCACACCGCTACCACTCTCTGAGTAAAGAAGTTCCCCCTCATGTTACCCCTAAACTTCTGTCCCTTAATTCTGAAGTCATGTCCTCTTGTTTGAATCTTCCCTACTCTCAAAGGGAAAAGCTTGTCCACATCAACTCTGTCTATCCCTCTCATTGCAGAGAGATGACTGATGCACAAGGCCTTTCAGTCATAACCTGAAGCTGCTATTATCTGTCCACTGTGTTCTATTCTTCTATTCGTGACCATCTTGTTACAAATGTTGACCTCGCTGTCATCATCCGTCCTGAAAAGAACGCAAGCTTCCGGCGACAATCAGTGGATGCCCTCACTTGTCTGTGGTGACACTGTTCCTTATCCTTTTTCCAGCTGAAAAGCTGAAAGGGAAAAATCACCCACCTGTCTGACTCAAATCAGATAAAATATATCCACCTGCAATAAAAAGGAACTGCAAATGCTGGTTTATACCAAAGATAGACACAGAATGCAAGAGTAACTCCGCTGGTTAGGCAGCATCGCTGGAGATATTAGATAGTTGACGTTTACAATCAGGACCTTCTTCAGAAAAATATACATCTTTAAAACTTTTTTTAAACTTTACTTTTAGAGATACAGTGCGAAAACAGGCCCTTTGGCCCACCATGTCCATGCTGACCAGCGATTCCCGTACACTAGCACTATCCCATGTACAAGGGACAATTTACAATTTTACCAAAGCCAATTAGCCCACAAGCCTGAAGGTCTTTGGAGTGGGGGAGGAAACCGGAGCAAACCCACGAGGTCACAGGGAGAACGTACAAACTCCATACAGACAGCACCCCTTGGCAGGATTGAACCCGGGTCTCTAGTGCTACAAGGCAACAATTCTATGGCTACTTCACTGTGCTGCCCTCACTATATCCATGCTTTTCGTATATTTTATTGCTCTCAAATGTCTGCACTCAAATCATTGGTATGTGTTGCTTTTTATTGGTATGACTGTATGGCAAATAAAATTCCTTGTATGTTGCAAAACGTACTTGGCTAATAAAGTATGATTATGAGTATGACTATGATTAATAGAACTGGACGTACCGGAAGTGGCGGCGCTGGGAACGGCTGCGGCTCGCCTGCAGTCCGTTTGTTTTTACTTTTTTGCGTTGTTTTTTTTCGTTTTGTCTAGTTGTGTTTTTGGTTTTTAGGTTGTGTTTATGTGGGGGTGGGGGGTTGAAACGGGGTTTGCTGTCTCTCCCTTGGGGGGAATACGACTTTTTCGTCGTATCCCCCCTCTCTGCCTCCGTCTGCGCTGAGGCCTAATGGCGGAGCTGGCGACCTCGGGACTCCGGAGGCAGCCTGTCAGGACTCGCCCTGGGTTCGCTCCCGTGAGGGCGGCCCAGCTCGGGGCTGGAACTGCGCTCCCGTGAGGACGGCCTGGCGAGGGGCCGAGACTCTCCCGTGAGGGGCTGTGGCACTCCCGTCGGAGTGGCCCAGCCCGTGGGAGGAACGGCACTCCCGTCGGAGTGGCCCAGCCCGAGGGTGGAACGGCACTCCCGTCGGAGTGGCCCAGCCCGAGGGAGGAACGGCACTCCCGTCGGAGTGGCCCAGCCCGAGGGAGGAACGGCACTCCCGTCGGAGTGGCCCAGCCCGAGGGTGGAACGGCACTCCCGTCGGAGTGGCCCAGCCCGAGGGTGGAACGGCACTCCCGTCGGAGTGGCCCAGCTCGAGGGAGGAACGGCACTCACGTGAGGGCGATCCGGCTCTGGGCTGGAACGGTGCTCCGGTGGCTGGGACGGCGTTCTGGCGGCGGTGACCTGAGTCCTGGGTTCAGCCGCGGGCCAGTGGCTGCGTCCGCTGGACTGGAGGGCGGCAGCTTCGACCACCCCGGGCCGCGATGTTTGAGCCGGCCCGTTGCGGGGTTCGGTGAGCCGCGGGACTGATTTACCGTCGCCCGGTGGGGAATCGCCTCAGCGCAGAGGGAGAAGAGGAGGGAAGAGACTGCAGCCCTAAGATTTTTGCCTCCACCACAGTGAGGAGGTGCTTGGAGGACTCACTGTGGTGGTGTTAATTTGTGTTTATTGTTGTTATTATTGTATGATTGTATGTATGACTGCAGGCATGAAATTTCGTTCAGACCGTAAGGGCTGAATGACAATAAAGGCATTCAATTCAATTCAATTCAATTCAATGTGAACAAATAAATGACCCAAATGCTTCTCTCAAGTGCACCCATATCCTCCCCATTTCACCTTGTTCATTACAGCCACTATCACTGCTTTAAATGTTATATACTGTCAGAAGTCACATTAATATCACTGGAAGGTTAAGCCAGTCAAAGAAAAACTACCCAAACCTATTTTTTAATCTCACATAACACACAAAAAACTAAAAATCACCTAAATATCCTGATCCTGACCATTTATTCCTGTGCCTGTGGTAACAACAGCTATAAACAAGGAACTGCTAATCAGCATTTTGGATCCACCCTTATATTGCTACGGAAGGAATCGACTATGAATAAGACAACTAGCACAGCAATTGACAGAGCAGCAGCCCCGGCAGGACATAAGCTACGAAGCTGCATCTGTGGCTGGGAAAAGATAACATCAGAGAAGGGTCTCAAGATCCACCAGGGCAGGGAAAAGTGCCTGGGAGAGCTTGGTGTGGGGCCTCGCATTGACCATTACCTTCTAAGAGATAGGCCAAATCAGTCGAGTGAAGCCCAGTGGCAGGTTACCCACCACAATCCACAGGGTATCAGCACCTCAGGGGAAGCTGAACCAAGTACGTCCCACCAATGGACACAAGTCCAGAGCCCAACCAGCCACAGTCAGTGGTAGAGAGCAAGATGGAAGGAAAAAAGCAGAATGGAGCAGTCACTGGTTGTGGCTGAAGAGAAAAGATGCTGTCTGGTCTGCCACGTGACCATCTAGAGGCTAACCATAAGACACACACCCAGGTCTGATCATCCTGCAGTGGGCCTGCCGTGACTGAGGGTGCCTTGTGATAAAAGGCTGAAACACCCAGTGACATTGAGGTACACAACTGAAGATGTGTCTGATTGGTATCAAAATCACCTAGTGGTCATCCCCAAGAATACCGGGTGTCAGTTGTGGTGAAGAACCTTAGGGATTGTAACATCCAGTCCTACTAATCAATATGTAGGTAATAGTCAAGGAAAGACAAAAAATGCTGGAGTAGCTCAGTGGGTCAGGCAGAACTGGAGAGTATGGTTAGGTAATGTTACGGGTCGGGACCCTTCCTCAAACTAAAAATGTTCTTGCAGAGAATGAAGTGTCATTTCATTCCTGTAAGACCATTAAGACACTCCCACTTAATGGTGGCGCAGCGGTAGAGTTGCTGCCTCACAGCGCCAGAGGCACGGGTTAGATGCTGTCTGTATGGTGTTGTCTGTATGGTGTTTGTACGTTCTCCCCGTGACCTGCGTGGGTTTTCTCTGGGATCACCGGTTTCCTCCCACACTCCAAAGACGTACAGGTTTGTAGGCTAATTGGCTTGGTCCAATTGTGAATTGTCCCTAGTGTGTGTAGGGTAGTGTACGTGTGCGGGGATCGCTGGTCGGCGCAGACTGGGTGGACCGAAGGGCCTGTTTCAGCACCGTATCTCTAAACTAAAACTAAACTAAACTAAATTCCAGTTTGTCGAGATATCTGGGCTCTAACTTAATGTGCATGACTTTCACCACACATTGACTAAATTTAAATGTCATAGATCATTGGCTCAGGATCAAAATCTATGGCCCAGTTATACTGATATTTTTGTACTTTTCTGAAGGATTGATTCCTTTTAAATAATCATGTCTGGGACCTTGCTTAAATGCCTGTTACAGACAGGTCATCATCAGACATGACAGCTTTCTCTATATCTCCAGGAGTTTCAGAGACATATAGGTGATGAATAAGGAAGCTTAACAACCATTAGTATTCAATTATTTCAACAAAATGCTGTACATGCAAGCGGCATCAACCACAGAAGTATGAATATTAATTTGGCATGGTCATGGGATAACACATTGAGATGCTAATGTATGCAGGCCTACACTATAGCGTATCAGCTAATGTTAAAGGTTGATTTGTAATCCACGAGCTAAGCTCATGAACATCCACCTTACATCTTACTGCACAAAATGGCAGTGTGTTGCGTTAAATCGATGGTTTATCAAAACAGTGGAATTTAGGATGCAATTGGAACTTCAACATTTTACACATATTAAGAAATGTTGGGTTATTACTGCATGTTGACAATTAATGAATTTGTTTAATGTTTAACTTTCCAATTCCTGTATTAAATCTAAACAAATTTAGACTTTATTATGAAATGGAACTTCCTACATTGTCCGATAAAATTTTAGGTTTGAGGTTTGTGCACTAATCAGACTTAAAGAAAAGAAGACTAATGAACAAAAATTGAAGAGAAATTATAAATACAATTACAGAAGTATTTATAAAAATTATATTGCAATTATATTTACAACTTTGCACTTTACTGTTTTTTTTATAGGAACAGCAACTGGTCTGATTATCCAAAAATTCAACCAAAAAATAACCTGCAACATATTTTTTAAAGAATGCTTTCTGGATTTATTTGGCAAAAATTGCAGGTTTCTTTAACCATTGAAAACTTTGGGAGCTTAAAATTGGAAAGGTTCAAAATTGGAAAGCTCCACCCTGACTCCTTCTTGCGGTTAAAGTAAGTAGAATTAATAAATGTTGCAAGGTCTTATTTTTAAATAACAAAAGTAAGGCAATGTGTGATGGAAGGAAAAAGTTAAATGTAATGAAATTGAAATTGCCTTCAAAGGTTCCAGTGCCATAGAGCTGTACAGAACAGAAATAGTCTCTTCGGCACACACATTTATGCCAGCCAAATTGAGCTGGTCCCATTGCCTGCACCTGACCCTGATCCTTCCAAACATTTCCTACATGTATATTTACCCAAGTTTCTTTTAAATGTTGTAATTGTACCCTTCTCTACCACTTCCACTGGCAGCTTGTAAAATATATGGAGCATCCTCTATGTGAAAAGGTTGCCCCTCATGTCCCCTTTTAAATATTTCCTCTCTCACCTCTAGTTTTAGACTTCCTGACCCTGGGAAAAAGACAATGGTTCTCCACTTTATCTATGTCCCTTATGACTTTATCAAACTCTAAAAAGCCTTTGATGGTACAGGGAGAAAATTCCTAGCCTATTCAGTCTCTCATCATTCAAACCCTTCAGACCGGGTAAACATTTGGTCTGAGGGGTTTTTTGTTTTAATGTTTTTATGTTTAATGTTAAATTCTAAAGGGTTGTGTTTATCTTATCTGTGTGCCGCATGGTAAGTTTGAGAGGAGCTTCCAAGTGGAATAGCCTAGGGCCTCTCTTCATCTAAATCCGGCACTGATGGTAACTCAATTTCACGGCACCAGTTGGTGTATGTGACAATAAATGTCCTTTGTCCTTGTACATCTGTAAGAGGGAACTGCAGATGCTGGTTTAAACTGCAAGAATCTGTAAGAAGGAACTGCAGATGCTGGTTTAATGTCTGAAGTAGGGTCTCGACCCGAAACGTCACCCATTCCTTCTCTCCAGTGATACTGCCTGCGTGTTACTCCAGCTTTTTATGTCTATCCTTGTAAATCTTTTTAACACCTTTTTCAGTTTAATAACAGTTTACACACAGTTTAGTGACAGTTTCATATGTCATCTATCCCTGTTCTCTGGAGGTGTGGCCTGTCCCGATGAGTTACTCCAACACTGTCCTTTTTTGCAAACATGCATTTGCAGTTCTTTCTTTCTACATTATGCACATATACCCCACGGCGTCTCTGCTCTCCAACACTCCCAGGGCCCTACCATTTACACTTCCGACCCTCCTACCTGTGAATTTAATTCCCACATGTTAGGCTGTATGTGAGCAACCCCAGCGGGAGAGACAGCTGATCATGTTAATCATTTAACTGGATGGAGAGTCACAACTCCAGACTACATGCTGATGTCCAGCCTACAGCTCCTGTTCCGTGTAGGGTCCTAGATACCTGTGTTGCACAGTGGGCCCTTGGTGGGATGCATAGACTTCCTTTGATTTTTCTGGTCTTAATGGTTCAATGGTCTTTATTTGTCACATGTATGGAGATACAGTGACATTCCATTTTGTATATAGTTCTGTACGTATCACTATACATAAGCACCTAGATGCATCTTAGAGAAGCATCTCAGATACAATACAAATGTATAGTAGTAGTACGCTGAGACAATATGCAAAGTCATCACATTTGGCACCATTTCTAAGTCCTAGTTTGCAGCTTGCCAGCTGAGCCTCCATTGGGTTCAGTTTGAAGTAAATAAGAGCAAATCTGATCAAAATCAAGAGGAAGGCGTGTGTGGATTTTGGTTGGTGGTATAAATTTAAGTACAATTTTTCGATTAATTTTCTAAATTAGGTGCTTATCTTTAATAATTAGTTTAAATTATTTGTCAAATACATTCCATCTCAATGGCAGCTTTCAAAGCAGGCACACCCGATGTTGGACTTCTCCAGCTGCCAGATGTTCTGGGAGTGCAACCAGCCACATGTGTCTGGTGAGGCACCACACCTGCTGATCAGCTGGAAGCTTTCTTCCCAATGGACAAACACACTCAGGATCATGCTGGAAAGACAGCATGATTAAAAGCTCGGTCTCTGGCAAACTTGGGTGGTTTCACACCCAGTGCTAGATCAGGCCCAATAGTTTAATAACTAGTTGATTTGATATGAATGTAGGTTTTAAATGTAAGTGTACCATTGTGAACCAAATGTGGGGGAATCCAATATCCGCACATGCTTAAGGGCCTGTCCCACTTTCAGGACCTAATTCACGACTTCTGCCGAGTTTGTCCTTGACTCATACTCGCAGCATGATCGTCAAGAGGTCGTAGAAGGTCGTAGGAGGTCGAAGGTAGGTCGTAGGTAGGCCGTGATGCTAGTCGTAGGTACTCGTGGCATCAAGTAGGTCGGGGCGTTTTTCTAGCCTGATGAAAAATGTCCACGAGTAAAAAAGTCGTGAATTAGGTTGTGAAAGGCCCTTTACTCCAACACTAAACCATCAATCTATATTTCTATAATTCCCACAGTTTATCATCAATTCATGAATAACAAATCAATGCCACCAGCTCGTCATTGACCACAAACAGGATTTCTGAACCATGTCCTCTAATTTTCTTATCTATGAGGTTCTCACAAGAAACAGCTTCAGCAGGATCTGAACCAAAAAGGGTATTAGGATGAATAATGAACTCTGAGTGAAATGGGCGATGGATGAGAAGTGGAATCTTCCATTCTTATTTCCCCTTTCATTATCCCTTTCATGGCCCATTTACTCCTCCCTGGTTTAATGATTACGGCACAGAAGAGGACGTTATTAATACTAACTCTTCACCAAACCCCTCATTAGTTCCACTCCTTCTCCATAAACATGTTCCTGACCAAATACTTATCCAATTCCCTGTTAAAGGCCATAATGGAAACTTTCTTCACCATATCTACAGGCATTGCAATCCAGATTCCAATCACACACACTGTGAGAGAAAGATTTTCCTCATGAGCTGGTGAGAATTTTGCTACAGATTAGTCAGACATTAGTTAGCCTAAAGGGCCTGTCCCACTGATGTGACCTTTCAGCGACTGTCTTTGATCTTCAAGCTCGAGGGCACTCGCCTGAAAAATCTCGAGCTGGATCAACCATCAGCGATGAAACCGCGAGCTGGATCGACCGACCGCACACGCGCACACACACACACACACACACACACACACACACACACACACACACACACACACACACACACACACACACACACACACACACACACACACACACACACACACACACACACACACATCGCAAAGGCGGGGGCCAGGGAAAGCGGGGGAGTGCTGTCTGAAAGTCACACTGCGATGAACAGGAAGGTGAAAGACGACTGCACAGTGTACGGTAAGTCCTTTAGAGAGTGCGGAGGGGGGCGGGGGAGAGAAGGGGAGAGTGGGGGAGAGAAGGGGAGAGAAGGGGGGAGAAGGTGGGGGAAGGAGTGGAGACATTTAACTTATTGATCAGTTTTCCTTGGTCCTGAAAACTCCAATGAGCCAATTAAAATGCACGGTCAGTGAAGGAGATTGCCTACGGCTGCCCTCGACTGCCTATAACTACATAGCGACCCCACTCCACTGCACTACGAGTTCAAAAGAACCATGCCGACCAATTTTTACTCGCGGAAAATGTCTCGGCATGCTGAAAAATGTTCCTCAACCAAACTGAGGCCGCGAGTATGCGGGAACTTCCCTCAAGCATGAAGGAGAGTTCCAGTGACCTCTTAGGACGTCCTAGGACCACGTGTCGACCATGCTGCGAGTTTGAGTCAATGGCAAACTCGTCCAAACTCGCAGACTAGGTCACCGCAGTGGGACAGCCCCTTTGGGCTAGTATTTCTATGCAGTATGGCATTCATTGTGCACTTACTCTGTTGCACTATGTACTGTATGCCACCTTGAATAGAAATGCCATGAAGACCAAAATGCACTGGCTTCTTTGCTGAGTTTCTGGAGTCGTTTCCCGGAGATGCCTTCCATATTGTACATAATAACATTGTCACAGAGATCAGCGACATCTTACCATCCTTGTTCAAGGCAGACACCTCTAATCTCTCTGCATGAAGGCAATCTACAGCTGGGTCCACAGATCTCCCGTTTGCCGAGATACCCCAAGGTGTGGCATGATGTCCAGTTGCATGAAAAACAAAGTTCAGCGTCATTGGGGCAATGGAAATGTTGAAGAGAAAGTGAAGGGGAGGCTGAGGCGGACGATTGAATCTTATGGCCAGCAATAATACAGAGTTCCAGCTCTTAAAAGGTGTCAGATGCATTACCATCACAAACCCCGGATATTTAAATTGACTGAGCATGGAGCATGGCTAGATTCCAAACCTTATGGGCAAACTGCCTTCTAACCTCACTCAGACTGTGGTAGTATTAGAAAAAATAAACACAATCTCATTAAAAGAATGACAAATTGAAGCATTTGAGAGTAAGCAGCAATTATCTGCTTGTGGCTAATAAGTGAAAACTTTTGTTTGTGCGAGTCTGTTAGAAACACTCAGCACATATGTACACATAAAACCCTTATAACAGGTGACAGCTGTGCATAAAACATTGACAACAAAGTATACATAAATATTGAATATTGTGCATTATGAAGTCAGCATTTATTCTCACAATATGCTTCACAAAGATGGCACATGAAAATTGAATTTTAGCTTCATCAAGGAATGACTAAGCAAATGCACCATTCTGTAATCAGATTTATCAGAAACTATTTGTATAATTAAACATGATTACTGTCAAAGCTGGTATGGGTCAACACATGCATTTGTGAGTAATTTGTATCATGTCAGATGGAATGGACACTCTAGATGTATAAGCTTATAGGGTTAAATTAGGTTCAATAATACCTAGTTACACAGTGATCAATCAGAATGATAGATCAAAGCAGCTTTGAGAAGAGACTTGGGGAGTAATTCTCAGCAGGAGCACGTTCTACTCTTTCCACCTCCAAATGTAGAAAACTAGTAAAGCTTTGCACGAATGCCTATTGCAAAGAAACATTTTTATATTTTGCTATATAGTAATTTCAATAATTTTCTAATTATACAATAAAGTAATATCAGTATGCTGTAATACTGTAAAATGATTATTCCTCTTAGGCTGCAATTTAAATATAATAAAACTCCATTAATCCGGACTGTCCAGCACTTTCATGATGCTAGACTAGCAGATTCTGTAAACTATTGGATTGTGTTCATATTAATACTCTTGTGTACTCTTAATTCACCTTGGTTTTAAGATGTTACACAGCAGAGTAATAACTTTTTCAGATTTGTAAGGCATTGTGTTAATGGAAGTAATCAATAGTATTTCAACCCAGAAGTTACTGATTGAATGTTTCAACTCAAACATACATACACAGAACACTCCCCCCCCCCCCACTATTTTCCTGCAAGTCCTCGCACACATGAAATAATCAGACTTGCATCTTTTTTTTCCAAACAGTCTGCAGTGGAATTCGTGCAAGAGGTGCCCTATCACACTAACTGGACTTTACCCACTAGACAGTCATTTACCTAGAACAGGCTCTCCAGTAGCAAGTTTCCTCAAAGCCAGCAATGACCTGATAGCTGAGGCACACTGATGTGAAGGGCCTGCACATTGCAAATGCTTTGGCAACTGGCTGAGCCATGCAGCCAGACATTCAAAGGATTTGAATATTTGTGAACATACAAAACAAAAACTATAACCTAAAATAATCAAAATATTACACATAAACATTAAAAATAAATAAAAACACTATAACAATGAAAACATAATTGAACACAATCTATCAAAAAAGTAAATTGCTGAAATTTACTATTCAGCTGGCTGCGTGGGGCAGCACGGTGGCGTAGCGGTAGAGTTGCTGCCTTAGAGCGACAGAGACCTGGGTTCGATCCTGACTACGGGTGCTGTGTGTATGGAGTTTGTACATTCTCCCTGTGACCACATGGGTTTTGTCCAGAAGCGGCGGATTCCTCCCACATTCCAAAGACGTGCAGGTTTGTACAGTATGTCAATTGGCTTCAGCAGGAATTGTGTGTAAGATAGTGCTAGTGTACGGGGATTGCTGGTCAGCGTGGACTCGGTGGGCTGAAGGGCCTGTTTCTGTGCTATATCCCTAAACTAAACTAAACTAAACTAAACCTTCATAGTCGTATCCCTCCCAGCCAGAATTGCTCAACCTTTTGTCGATGTAACATGCTGCAAGTTCAGTAGACAATTTCACTGGATTCCTGCTGGAAATCTGCAACAAGTTGACACTGAGGAGTTCAGCAGAAGAGTAGAGTCTTTAGTCAGAGGGTGGTGAATCTGTGGAATTCTTTGCCACAGAAGGCTGTGGAGGCAAAGTCAGTGGATATACTGTACTTAAGGCAGAGATAGATAGATTCTTAATTAGTACGGGTATCAGAAGTTATGGGGAGAAGGCAGGAGAATGGGGTTAGGAGGGAGGGATGGATCAGCCATGATTGAATTGCGGAGAAGACTTGATGGGCTGAATGGCCTAATTTTACCCCTATCACCTATGATCTTATGATCTTATGATAATGACCATTCAGTAGGGATCGCCTCTGGATGTTCTGTACTTTTCTTGCACATGTGACCTGAATTTCTTGACTGTCACAGGGAACTGCCAGCAGTTCCGCTCACGAAAAGCCCAACGATTATAGGCAGATTCCATTATTTGGTGTAGGGCTGGATGTTACTGGCAAATGTCTGCCATGGTTATTTAGTTAGAAGGAAGTGGAATTTTCACATATGCATTTTCAAAGTTGCTGAATGACAGATGGTAACACATCTGTCAATAAGCTGTGTCAATAGACTCCACATGGAGTGTAGCAACATACGCACCTTGCTGGGATTTCCCAGTAGTTCTCTCAGATCCTGTGTCTGTTGACTTGGTGTCAGATCTGATCCAAGACCCCACTGATATTAAAGGGGACCGTTGCACTGTGGTGATAAGAGAAACATCATCATGGTTTATGTTGCTTTTTAAATTATAAATCAGTGTTTTTAAGTCGTGTTTTGTGGATAATTTTATATTTTTATTTTTAACAATTTATCTTTAAAGACTTCCTTCTTTCTTTATTATCAGCAGTTAAATGTCGATGAATGTCAGCTTTTCCCAAACAAAATGAACAATCCTTTGCAGTAAGGAGGAAGCGAGGCAAGGAATGAACCATTTTTTGGATACTTTGGGGATCATAAGGTCATAAGATCAGGAGTAGAATTAGGCCATTTGGCCCATCAATTCTACTCTGCCATTCAATCACGGCTGATCTGTCTCTCCTTCCTAACCCAATTCTCCCCATAACCTCTGACACCAGTACTAATCAAAAACCTATCTATCTCTGTTTTAAAAATATCTACTGATATCCACTGGGATTGCAGCTCTCCAAAGACCTTGCAGTTGCTCGGGTCCCATTGCTGGAGTCCGAGACACCTTACAACCAGCAGACAAGGTCGATCACAACCAGATCTGGTAGGCACATGTAAGGGGGATATGGGCAATGAGCCCAACCCAACAAAATTCAACCTAACATCTGGGCAGTTCAGATAAGGCACAGAATTTGAAGCACTAATCACAAAATCAAAATTGTCAACAGTTAACAAAAAGACTGTATATTTATTAAATTATCTTGTAGTTTGTTCTGGGATCAGTCAGTAAAATCGAACATTGTTCACTGCCTTTCTTTTTATAACACCGTTTTGAACTCAGTCTGATTAGATCTACAGAACTGCTTAAGAATAGAAGAGAAATTGAAGACTCTACCAGAAATTGAAGAGTTTCCACTCTCTGAACTGTAATTACAGCTGTACAAAGACTTATGTGAATGTTAGCGAACACTGATGCTGATGCGTAGCTTTATCTTGACACAGCAATCTTATCTCATCTTCAGATGAGCATACCACGGCACCAGGCAGTCACTTCTCTCCTTCACATCTAAGACAACACTGACCTCTTTGTGTTCAAACTACAGCCTTGCATTCACGAATGAATGAGCAAAACATGTTTACTTTCTGTGGATGCTAATGCAATTGGAAAATGTATTTTAGTTGTGATTCTGCCAGGCCTCCATTATTTATAAGCCACTGCAATGTATAAAATATAGAACCTAAATTTTGAAAACGTAATTATTATGAAACTGAAAATCACAACTAGCAACTCCGGTATGAATGTAAAATAATTTAAGACTGATTAGCTAGAGCTCAAATGTGGGAAGCGTCATGCTGTTTCAAGGGTTAAAAGAAAGTATTTTAGATTTTTGGATTCAAATGAATGTACACCTCTTGAAGTAAGGAACTGATCTCCTTTGGAATTGATTACCTTTTCTTTAATGATGGTAACAGATGGTAACACATCTCAAAGACAAAGTTTGTGGTAAATGTTGGGTCCTGAGAATTAGGCTCATGCACTCACATTGCGGCACTTACCACACACATACTGAACACGACTGGTGCCAGGACCATGTCAGTGTCCCCAGTATCACTTTTCTGAGCACCAGGCACCTCTATTGCTGCTCCAGAGACAACTCATTTAACCTGCAAGGCAGTAAAATCAGGCCCTGATTAAGGGCGGGCTATCAGAAACAGACTGAGTAGTGAGTGACTACAATCCATAGAAATAGCACACAGATGTCCGAGTCTTGAAGATAAACATATCATCAAATATCTATGGCACAGAAATAGGGCATTAGGCACGACCAGGCTTGCTGAAACTTCAAGTTGTTGCTTTTAAGGGATCTTGGTTTGTCTGTAAGGCATTTAAAGAAATCCCCATTATTCACAGCATCAAATATGAATTGTGATCATTGGGTTGTTGAAACGGGGTCTTAGAAAGAATTGACTCTGTCTTTTTTCTTGGTTATTTTAGGCAAAGACCTTGAACTTCAGCAAAGAATCAGTGTCCTGTACAAAGAATATTGAGAATACATCTGTGAGCGCTAGATTTACATATGGAAAATGGATTGTGCAATCTATCTTCTAGGATAATGAATGGGAAGCCATTTTAATTTAAATCAGTGCAAAATGTTTTTTTTGTCATCGACTTGGTTTGTGAGAATTGGCCATTGGACGGTGTGGTTATGCTGGAGAAAGTGCACAGCAGATTCACCAGGATGCCCTGGGTGGGATAGATGTTAGTTATGGGAAGAGATTAAATAGCCAGGATGTGTTCTCCCAGGAGTAAAGGAGGCTGAAGGGTGTGGTCAAGAAACAACACTATATATAGGATCAAGGTGAGAGAACAGTATTAATGGGAATCTGAGGTTTTTTCAATAGTGAATAGTAAACATCCATGTTTAGAACATGCTGTTAGATGATGTTTAAGAGAGATTTAGACAGACTGGTAGTTAGGGATGGGAATAGATGAGTTGTAGTTGACTGTAGTTACGTTATTGGGACTAGGTGGCCTTACATCTTTGAACATCAGAGAATAGATAGATAGATAGATAGATAGATAGATAGATAGATAGATAGATAGATAGATAGATAGATAGATAGATAGATAGATAGATAGATAGATAGATAGATAGATAGATAGATAGATAGATAGATAGATAGATAGATAGATACAAAAAGCTGGAGCAACTCAGCGGGACAGGCAGCATCTCTGGAGAGAAGGAATGGGTGACATTTCGGTCGAAAATGGGTCTCAACCCAAAACGCCCCCCTTTCCTTCTCTCTAGAGATGCTGCCTGTCCCGCTGAGTTACTCCAGCTTTTTGTGTCTATCTATGGTTTAAACCAGCATCTGCAATTCAGATAGATAGATAGATAGATAGATAGATAGATAGATAGATAGATAGATAGATAGATAGATAGATAGATAGATAGATAGATAGATAGATAGATAGATAGATAGATAGATAGATTGACTGACTGACTGACAACTGACAGAGATGGACAGATAGAGTTGGACAGAGAGAGATGGAGAGATAGAGAGATGGAGAGAGAGATATAGACCGAGAGTCAGAGAAAGAGAGAGAGCAAAGACTTGCTAGTTTAAATGTGTTTTACTGGTCCCCTGTGGGTTTTCAGAGCTGTTGAAAATTAATCCAGCTTTAGAAAGATTAAAAATTAAGAACCCTCTACACAATTTAAAAAAAGCTAAAAGTATTACCACCTTAATCCCCCACAACTCTTTCCGTCAATTGAAATCAATGGAGGAGCACTCCCTTTACCAGGTCTGATCGGTGCAGGCTCTTTGAGCACGTTCTTCATTGAATGAGCTGGGAGAATGCAGACATCACATATCCTGCAGCTGCACAAAAGCAGTCAGGAAGACAATGGTGAGTGGCTGCCAGCAGATTTGGGGCCTTCTTCTTTTGCAGTATTCACAGAAATCCAAAAGTCCAAACGCTGACATTTGCTGCAAACTTTGGCCTGTTACTATTGATATGCAGTAGCTTTTAGCCAATGGTCGTTCAATGCAATTGGCTACTAATGCCTCTAGAAAACAAGGCTTTGATACATTGGGTTTTTATGCCAAAGCTGATCATGATCCTGATCCTGCAGTATTTTGCAGATTGCTTTCTGATACTTCACTGATCAATAGTTCATTCATTCAGTAAAGATGTCTCAAAAATACATGACATAATTTAACCTAAGTAAAGGCAAAATATTTGCTTCATTACTACCGATAGAATATAGAATCATAGTGCTTGCCATGGAAAAAGAGCAACTTTAAACTTCACACTGAAGTTAAAGCTGCCCTTCACTCATCCTGTAACTCACCATCTTCTTTTGTTTCAATTATTTATTTGCTTTTATCTTAAAAATGCTGAAAGCTTTTCCCAGCGATAACACTGCATTCAAATTAATCCAGTCAGCACAATGAACTATCCCTCTCAATTTCATCCAGAAGACCTGGTGGAGGTTGATACTAACATTTAGCACATCTTGCACCAGCGGGAATTAATTTCTAGGTATCAATGCTTCTATAATTCACGACATAAAGGTATTGATCTGAAATATGTAGCTGATAGATCAGGAAAACTGTTTGCAGTACAATTTGAAACGGGCAGAAAATTTGGGATGTCCAAGGATGGAAGGTTTAAGATAGATATTCCAGAGTTGCTATTAATGATTTCTCACAGGCGGGGCTTATTTGCAATATTCTCCTTTATGTTGAAGGGGTAAACATTTCTTAATGTCACTGATATTCTTGAATGAAATATCCAGAAAATGTTGCACTTTGTTGAATGTGATGTGAATGAATTATTCTAGGTATACAAAGTCATATTTACTTCTGAATTAACCCACCTTTGAAAATAATTGATTTTATACTTGTGATTCCGTCAGATAAATATTTCTAACTCTCTTTGTAAATTCAGTTAAATCACTTCTCATTCTTCTAACTCCAGACTATACGAGCGCAATTTTCTCAATTTCTCATTCAATGAGAAACTCATCATCACAACACTAGTGTCATGAATCTTCACTGTGCTCTCTTGATAGCAAGTACAGGTACTTCCTTCTTCAGGTAACAAAACCAAAACAGGATACACTATTCCAGGTGCTGTCTCACCAAGACGGAATCAATTTGCTGTAAGGCAAGTTGACTGACACAAATTCAGTCATAATAAAGGCCAAATGTAGCATTTGCTTTCCTAATTGCTTGCTGTATTTTCATGGTTTATAAAGTTTATATGTGTTCAAGGACATTGATGTCTCTTTGAACATCAACATTTCCCAACTTCTCAGCATTTAAAAAAAACCCTCTGCTTTTTCACACTACACATTGAAGTGGATGACCTGTCATCTTCTCACGTTACGCTCCACAACCGTGCTCTTGCCCAAATACTTACCCTGCCTATATCCCCTTGAAGACTCATTTCATCTTCTACAATATTCATAATTCCATTTTGTTTTGTATCATCAGCTAACTGAGACATTTGGTCCCCTCAGAAAGTTTCAGGTTTTCAGTGTTGGGTATGCCAAGGACACGACCTTTTCATCTGAAGTAACTGAATGTAATTGGGGTATCAACATCAGGGATTATTGCCTGTGACATGATACTGACATTGGCGTGTTTAGAATTTTATAGAGACAGTACTGCTTGCATCTGCTTTAGGTTGTCCAGGTTTCAGAAGGATACAAGTATCAGAGATCAATGTTGTCCAGAGGATAATGAGCTGTGTGAGAGGCTTGGAAGGTTAATCTTCACTTTTTTCTGCAAACATCCAAAGGCTGAACTGGCTCATTGAAAGCGATGGTGAATTTTAGCAGCAATGCCTACCTTCACTGAGAGTTTGCTCCAGAGAAATGGGAGGTGATCCACAGTTCCTAGGATCTTCCTGTAGACATTTACAAGGCCATGGTGTCTTGGTGCTCAGCTATCGAATGTGCAGAACAATGACTGATATTAGCAGGCAGATTCATCTACTTTGCCAGAACCTTGTGTACCTTTGACACCGTTCATTCTTAATAGATGAGCAAAACAGTCCGATGGCATGCTGGCACAATGACCTAGCATTACACAGGTATAAAAACATTCCAGCTTCATAAAAATGCATACTCTAGGTATTTGGTGACAGCAATGAAAAATATAACTACTTAAAAACTGTATACTTGATCAAATGAAAACGATTCACCAAAGAAGAAAATATTGATTATCATAATAATTTTCCATTTTGAATTGATTCTTCACTTAATTAATTTACGCTACAGTTCTTATCTTTGATTTAGTAAGACCATTTACAGTACATTTATACCCTATGGTAAATCCTATCTTAAAGTCCTTTTTGTTTTATTCTTAATTATCACTGATTAATAACCATATCACTGGATTCATTTACCTCCAAGCAACTTTAACCTACTGATTTGTTTAATTTCTTAATCTGACTAAAGCAGGCACATCTTTCTGCTGCCAACGATGATGCAATGAAAACTGCTGAAATTTGCAGTTAAATGATTAAGTTCAGACACAGTGGAATTCCATTTACTGTGCTTGGACAATTATTTGGTTGCTGAAGACTACAATTCCTGTCGTATTTTGCTGTTATTTCTTAGTGTAGTAAAAGCTGTTTGTTTGTGAAATGGGTATTATAAACTTGAATTATGCAAAACATTTAGAAGCAAGAAGTATTCTTTACGTATACTTAAAGGCTTGTCTAAATTGCATTATTAATTGAAATTGTGAATTTCTGCAATATTGGGCCTCTCATGCAATATTATAGACTAATCCTTAGGCCCTACCTATTCATACCTCACCCACTGATTCCCTCTGTTCCAAGCCTCTACTCTGGAATGGAGAGATAGAATGGGAGAGAGCTCAGGAGAAGGACAATGCAGACAAAAGCTTTGGCATGAGTGTGGAGAAAGGAACTGCAGATGCTGGTATACACCAAAGATGGACACAAAGTGCTGGTCTAACTCAATGGGTCAAGCAGCATCTGTGGAGAAAAAGGATGGGTAACATTTTGGTTCTGAAGAAGGGTCCCGATCCAAAATGTGACCCATCCCTTTTCCCCAGAGATGCTGCCTGACCCGCTGAGTTACTCTAGCACTTTGTGTCTATCTTCGGCTTTGACATGAGATTTGGTCCATGAAGGGAGCCCTGTACCTCCAAAACCAGGTCATGAACAAAGAGAGGAAAACATGGTGGACAGGTGGACCCCTGTTTCAGGGAACCAGTCTGCACACCAGTAGTACTTGCTCCTGTGATATTAAGGCTGTGTTTGTGGTGCCCCACATACGGGACAAATATACCCCATATATGAAGCCCTTCTGCCCACTTGGGGACACCAGCGCCTGATAGCATTCTGCTCACTCCCTGGTCCTTGCTGAACAATGATACCTGATGAACAATAGTATGTGTTTCTCAAAGGGAAACACAAAGGAATAAGGTATAAACTGTTTATGCACTGTATGATCATAACTACCTACACAGCTGCCTGATATTATTGTGTGTAGGAAGAAACTGAAGATGCTGGTTTAAATCGAAGATAGACACAAAATGCTGGAGTAACTCAGTGGGACCCACAGCATCTCTGGAGAGAAAGAATGGGTGACGTTTTGGGTCGAGACCCTTCAATCCGAAGAAAGGTGTCGACCCGAAACGTCACCCATTCCTTCTCTCCAGAGATGCTGTCTGTCCCGCTGAGTTACTCCAGCATTTTGTGTCTAGGCTGATATTATAGTGCTAGTTTAGCCATGGTGACCTAAAATAAACTTCTATTAACTTCTGGTGTTAAGTTTTTAAAAGCACAGCATTAAAGACCTATTTTAGGAACTCATACATCTGCTATCAGATATTTATTGTTACAACCAAATCATAATTCGCCTTAACATCAAACTCATTTAATAACAAGAGCAATCAGCAGTCATAACTCTGACAGACAGTATATTCATAATTTGTTTCCTATGGGGTTGTAATAGGATGATTATCACATTCCCATGAGACAGTCTGGCAGACTTTAAAAGGTCTTTCCGATACCAATAACGGCTGAGGGCAGCAACTAATTCAATAGATTCGATCAAAATCATCCCTGCTTTCACTGTGTCTGATTTATTACTTCAGCGATAGCTATTCATCACTCATTTTATTTTGATGTTGAAGCCTCATAAATTATGCCTCATAAATAAGAAGAAATAATCAGTGAAATTATATTAGCTTATCTACAACCTCGGCATAAATTCTTCCCCTTGTGGAGATATTTGCTACTGATGTTCAAAAAGAATAATGTAATTTAAAGTAATTTGCAAATGAAAAATCTTTTATGCTGCAGGTCTGCTATTTTCCTCTGTTATTAAGTATATAGAACATGATGAACCTGATACTTACCCACAGTTAAAATATTGAAGGCTGGGGATAAGTTTAACATATGCATATCAGAATAAAAATGGTTTTTCAACTCTAGGTTCCATGAAAAGAAAATATTTAATGTTAAAACATAAAATGAACATGCCTTATTATTTAAACTGATTTTGATGTGAAGGCACATTTACCAAAGTAGTCACAAAAAGCACATATTATCCTAACATATGTACGATTCAAGAAGATGAAAGCAGATAGTCAAGAGAGTTTATTGTCATGTGTCCCAGATAGGACAATGAAATTCTTGCTTTGCTTCAGCACAACAGAATATAGTAGGCATGAATACAGAACAGATCAGTGTGTCCATATACCATTATATAAATATATACACACATCAATAAATAAGCAGATAAAGTGCAAATAAACAGATAATGGTGTATTAATGTTCAGAGATTTGTTTCAGTTGAGTTTAATAGCCTGATGGCTGTGGGAAAGTAGCTATTTCTGAACCTGGACGTTGCCACCTTCAGGCTCCTGTACCTTCTACCTGAAGGTAGCGGGGAGATGAGTGTGTGGCCAGGATGGTGTGGGTCCTTGATGATGCTGCCAGCCTTTTTGAGGCAGCGACTGCGATAGATCCCCATGATGGTAGGGAGGTCAGAGCCGATTATGGACTGCACAGTGTTTACTATTTTTTGTAGTCTTTTCCGCTCCTGGGCTTTGAAAAATATAACACATAAGAAAGAACACAAGCAGGTAATTAGAAGAGCCAAAAGGGGGCATGAATTTATGATGGCATCTGATTAAATTAGATCCTAAGGCTTGTTGACCATTAAAGCAATAGAGTAAGTAGAGAGAGAGAAGGTAGAAGCACTGATGGATAAAGGAGAACATTTATGCTTGGTGTTAGAGGATGGAGGCAAGTTACTAAATGAGTATTTGCATCTGTATTCACCAAGGAGAAGGACATGGAGGATAGCAATATGGTGCGGTATACAAATATGCTGTGGCAGTTTGAGATCACGAAGAAGATAGTGTTAAATCTTTTGAAAAGCATAAATGTGAATAAATACCCAGGGCCTTTTGGGATCGATCCCCATGTCATTGAGAGAGGCAAGAGAGGAGAATACTGGGACCTTGTCAAAGATCTTTGTATTCTGTAGCCAGAATTGAAGTTCTGGAGGACTAGAGAGATGCCAATGTTGTTATTTAGTTTAAGAAGGGAAATAGAGATAATCCAGAAAATAATAGGCCGGTAAACCTCACATCAGTGGTAGGGAAGCTAGTGTAGTGGATTTGTCAGGGTAGGATTTACTTGCTTTTGAAAGAGAAAGGAATAATTAGGGGCAATCACCGATGGCCTTGTCTGTGGTAGGTCACGAATACTAATTCATGAATGTACAGGTAATGGAGGGATGCGGATCATTGGAGGGGAGGAAGATTAACTTGCACAGTCATTGTGGGCCGAAGGGCCTGTTCCTTTGCTGTACTATTTATGTTCTATTTACGGTTCTATGTTGTGTGTTGGCTTGTTCTTTTTCAACCTAACATTTTATAACAGGGAGCATGTGAATTTTATTTGAATCTTGCATGCTAGATTTGATGGGGTATTTTGTGCACAGGTAATATCTGCTAATACCACTTTGATCTACTATGATCTACTATCCATTCAAGGTCCCAAGCAGTCGTTCCAGGTGCGACAAAGGTTCACCTGTATCTCCTCCAACCTCATCTACTGCATCCGCTGCTCTAGATGTCAGCTGATTTACATCGGTGAGACCAAGCGTAGGTTGGGCGATCGTTTCGCCGAACACCTCCGCTCAGTCCGCAATAACCTACCTGACCTCCCGGTGGCTCAGCACTTCAACTCCCCCTCCCATTCCCAATCCGACCTCTCTGTCCTGGGTCTCCTCCATTGCCAGAGTGAGCAACAGCGGAAATTGAAGGAACAGCACCTCATATTCCGTCTGGGGACCTTGCGTCCTTATGGCATTAACATAGAATTCTCCCAATTTTGCTAGCCCTTGCTGTCTCCTCCCCTTCCTTAACCCTCTAGCTGTCTCTGCCCACCCTCCCATCCGCCCGCCCTCGGGCTCCTCCTCCTCCTCCCCTTTTCCTTCTTTCTTTCCCCCACCCCCCATCAGTCTGAAGAAGGGTTTCGGCCCGAAACGTTGCCTATTTCCTTCGCTCCATAGATGCTGCTGCACCCGCTGAGTTTCCCCAGCAATTTTGTGTACCTTTGATCTACTATGTCCTTGTTGAGTACATTTATGGAGGCTAATGGGCATGCACTATAATATTAGTTGGTCCACAATGCTTGATGTGCATAAAATATTATCCTGACCAGAATGTTTCTGTGTTGTGTGGGTGTATGACTCTATATATGAGGTAAGGAGCCCAACTACACCTGGACAGAAAGGTAATTGAAGAGATTTATCTTCCTCAGCATAGGTTCCTGCTTTGACTTTCTCACAAGTGATAACCCACCACACATCTTCCCTCTGCCGATCACCTTTGAATATCTCCTTGATCTCTCCTCACTTCATGATCATGTGTTCAGCTCCTTCCTCTGATCTTGTATTCAGGCCCTTCACAATATGTCCTCCAATCTTACTTCTCTGCACCTCCACTCACTCTCCCACCACCCACCCCACCGCCCCACCTGGTCAATTCCTAGGTCTCCCATCCCCAACCATCTATTCATGCCCACTCACCTCAATCCTTGCTCAATGCCCCAGAGATAAATGCTTGACAAACCTTGCAGAGGCCCTTGCTCCACTGAGATCCTCTTTCCCCACCTGAGCCTCTCCAACCTTCACCCAACCTTACAATCCTATTATCTTTTCTCCATCACGGTTAATCTGAAGAAATTACATGATTTACGACTAGTCTTTTTCCACGTTCCTTCTGGTGAACGTTTATAGTACTCTCCCTGTTGTAAAAACATCCTTCCTCAGGTAGAGAGACTAGATTTGTATGCAATATTCAAGGTGGTGTCACATCAGGGCTCTAAGTAATTGCAGCCAAATGCCTGTACTCTTGTACTCAAATCATGATATGCAATAAATAAAGCATGTATGCAAATTTGCCTTATTAATTGTTTGCTGTACTGCAAATTAACTTTCCATGATTTGTGTGCAAGGACACCCAGGATCCCCTGAACATTAATATCTCACCATTTTAACATTGTTCCAATTTTGTTGTTTTTGGGCATCCTCACATATTTCCACATTATATTCCTGCCATCTTCATCCAGTCACATAGCATGGTTATATCCCTTTGAAGATTCTCATCATATGTACCACCATGCACGAATGGGGAATACAAATGTGAAGATCAAAATGTGCCTAAAATCAAAGCTATATAACAAGCTTTGTAAAATGTGCGGAACTAAACTATTTATATATTTCTCCTCCTCTTCAATCAAAGATGAGGCCCTCACACATCTCCTTGGTAGCCCATAGTTCGGCTCCTGCTCCCCCCCTCTGCAGTCGCAACAGGAAAGAGTCCCACTAGTCCTCACCTTTCACCCCATCAGCTGTAGCATAAAGCACATCATCCTCTGACATTTTCGCCACTTCCAATGGGATCCCACCACTAGTCACATCTTCCCATCTCCACCCCATTCTGCTTTCCGCAGAGACCATTCCCTCCGCAACTCCCTGGTTCACTCATCCCTTCCCACCCAAACCACCCCCTACTGAGGAACTTTCCCCTACAACTGCAGGAGTTGCAACCCCTATCCTTATACCTCCTTCCTTGACTCTATCCATGGACCCTGACAGTCCTTTCAAGTGGGGAAGTGGTTCATTTTCATCTTCTCCAACAGCATGTACTGTATCCGGTGTTCTCAGTGTGGGCTCCTATATATCGGTGAGACCAAAGGCAGACTGGGTGATCGTTTTGCTGAACACTTACGTTCAGTCCACCTTGGCCAACGCCATCTCCTGGTCGCCAAACATTTTAACTCCCCTTTCCATTCTCATGCTGACCTTTCCAACCTGTGCCTCCTCTGTTGTTAGAATGAGGCCACATGCAAATTGGAGGAACAGCACTTTATATTTTGGCTGGGCAGCTTACAACCCAGCGGTATGAATATTGATTTCTCTAATTTCACGCATTCCAACTCTCCCCCCTCCCCTATCCTAGTCACTCTATCAGTTACACTGTAGCGTAACTCGTGGATAACATACACAATCATACCAATACGTTCCTTTGCCATTCATATAGCTTCAGAGTAAATTTGTTACTAATCTTTTGTGTTTTGTTACTACTCATATCTACCACTGTTCCCATCCTTGTATCCCTTCATTATCACTTCTTTCCCAGCCAACAATGGGCCATTATGGGCTTCAGCCTCCCTTGGTCATTTGTTGCCAGCCTTGATTTGTTCTGACTTTTTCCTACCTCCATCCCTCCTCTCTACTTTCAGTCTGAAGAAGGGTTCTGACTTGAAATGTCACCCACCTTTTTTCTCCAGAGGTGCTGCCTGACCCACAGAGTTACTCCAGCACTATGTGTCTATTTTGGTATAAACCAGCATCTGCTGTACCTTTCTACATATGTATCCATTCATCTGAGCATTGTTCACATCTAATCTATTACTGTCCCATTCTGCCTGCAATTTTCTGTTATTAAAAAAGAAACATTTTCTAAAAGGCAATATTAAACACATAATCATTGCTTTTGATATTCACCAGATCACTGATGATAAAAAAATTGAAAATAAGCTCATGGATAGTGCAAAGCTTGGATAGAGTGGATGTGGAGAGGGTGTTTCCACTAGTGAGAGAGTCTAGGACTAGAGGTCGGCCTCAGAATTAAAGGATGTTCCTTTAGGAAGGAGATGAGAAAGAATCTCTTTAGTCAGAGGGTGGTGAATCTGTTGAGTTTGTTGCAACAGAAGGCTGTGGAGGTCAAGCCAATTGATGTTTTTAAGGCAGAGATAGATAGATGCATAGAAACATAGAAAATAGGTGCAGGAATAGGCCATTCGGCCCTTCGAGCCTGCACCGCCATTCAATATGATCATGGCTGATCATCCAATCATATCTTGATTAGTACGGATGTGAGAGGTTATGGGGAGAAGGCAGGAGGATGGGGTTAGGAGGGAGAGATAGATCAGCCATGATTGAATGGCGGAATAGTCGATGGGCCGAATAGCCTAAATCTGCTCCTATCACATGACTTTATGTATGCTTCTTAAAAAGGCTCTGATATAAACAAGAAGAACATTCTCTCTTATGGTACAGAACTCCATTGACTAAAAATTCAGAGACCACCAGATATTAAAAAAATATTCTGAATGAACTCTGTGTCGGGTGAAAATTATTCCATGTTTGCCTTCTTGATTGTCAAGTTTTAAATTAGCTGAACTAATGCAAAGGAATGCTGCGATTTTTCATGTTATCCATGCGTTATGATACCATTAGTGGCAGAGATTATGATGTGTTGTTTTTTATGGTCAATTTATAATTCTTTCTTTGCAATCAGATTTAACATTTTCTTAGAAATGGGGAAAGAGAGAAAACTGGTTAGTTACAAGTTTGGGGAATTGGTGTAGGGATGGATAAAACAAAGGAAATATTTCTGTTTGGGTGAGGCTGGGATTGCCACAGGAATAAGAAAGTGAACAAAAATGATATCAAAGAGCATGACAAATAATTACTGGACCCTGGACGTTCAAATCAAGGCAGGACTTTCCCAGTGAACAGTAGAGGCCTGGGGAGTGTTGTAGAGCAGAGGAATGTAGGAGTACAGGTACATGGTTCCCTGAAATCAGAGTTTCAAGTAGATAGGTGGTGAAGGTACACTGGCCTACATTAGTCTGGGAATTGAATATCAAAGTTGGGACATTATGTTACAGTTATACAAGACGTTGGTGAGGCCAAACTTGGAGCATTGTGATTACCATGCTATAGGAAAGATGCTGTTATGCTAGAAAGAGCACAGAGAAGATTAACTAGGATGTTGCCAGGGATTGCAGGTCTGATAAACGGCAAGTATGTGGGGATTGGCACATTCTTTTTATTATATATAGAATCTTATTTAAAAAAAAGAGCCACATGCATCTAATTATGTCTAAAGCAAATTCAACAAACCTTCAAAATTCACGTTTAAAGCAAATGTGTTGGAGAAATTTTTATTGAATAAAGCTATACAGTAAATATATAAAATTTATTGAGAATTATTTTAATGTATTGTGAATATAATTTTTTTGTTCATGCAATGAGTAGATAGGGGCTGGACCAACAGTTATTATTTTCCTCTAATTGCCCATGAACTAAATGGATGGATAATCCATTTCAGAGGGCAATTGAAAGATTGGCATAATTGTAGTCCTAGAGAGTCATAGAGTCTTACAATGTGGACACAGGCCCTTCGGCCCAACTTGCCGACACTGGCCAACATGCTCCATCTACACTACTCCCACTTGCCTGCATTTGGCCCATATCCCTCTAAACTCGTCCTATCCATTTACCTGTCTAAAAGATTCTTAAGCGTTGCAATAGTACCTACCTCAAATACCTCCTCTGGCAGCTCATTCTATTCACCCACCACCCTTTACGTGAAAAAGTTACTCCTCAGGTTCCTATTAGATCTTCTCCCCTCACCTTAAATCTATGTCTTCTGGTTCTCGATTCCCCTACTCTGGGCAAGAGACTCTATGCATCTATATGGGCAAAATCAGGTAGGTATGGCATATATGTTGCTGAGGACATTCGTGAACCAGATTTTTTTCCAGTAACCCAATTATTTCATGGTTACTCCTACGCTAATGAATTTATTATATAATTAATTGACTTAAATTCTTAAGCTCCACAGTGGGAATTGAACTCATGTTTCCATATCAATAGTCCAAGCCTCTGGATTGTAGTCTATTAACAATCACTACGTTTCTGTACCCGAATGACATTCCAAAGTGTTTCAACTCTTTGCACAGTTTCATGTCTTTTCTGTATGGCCTCTTTTCTATGCTATAATAGAGCCTCCATTTGTTTATTTTATGCATGGTCTAACCAAATCAACAGCACCATGATACTGATTAGACCTAACAAATATTACACGCCAGATTAAATCATGAATACAGCATATTTAGTGCTACATAGCAAATGAATCAGGTCCATTGAAACTGTGTCAAATTCATAAATGATGGGTTGGGTGGAACAACGGTGAAAGCTCTAACTTAATTTCTGGATGTTCATGGTAGTTTATGATCACTCTCGCGTCTTCATAGGGTATTGCCAATTTGTTGTGATTTTGCAACATGTCCATGCAGATAATTTTGGAATAGCCATTCCCAAAGGATCTGCAAGATCAGTTTTGCCTTAGGAAGTAGAAGTTCCTTGCCTACTATGACAGCAATAGTGCAACTATATTGTAAATCTGGTTTAGATTATGTCATTTAATTGTACATGATCATTATTGTCTATTGGGACAGAAAAGATTCTGATCCTGGGACTAATAACTTAGGTTTCAGCATATAAAGCGGTGGTGGTTCCACTGCTTGGCTGCTTACAACTGAGTTGGATGTGAACCACTGATAGTGTAGGCAATTGAAATGTGTGTGTGGCTTTCGAAGAAGAACCATTGTAATTAGCCTTGTCTGAGGCAGGTCTGATCATTATTTCCAATCTGATTCATAAATGCTTTCTAAATAGCATCGCACTTTAAGTTTGAAGTGTTGGAGAGTTTACAAAAGTTGGAGCTGTTTCAAATATTGTGTCTTTGTTGCTTTGCTAGTGGGGAAGCTTCCCATTTTACAAGCAATGCTACTGCATGATTTGCAGATGATGCTACAGTGGGTGGTATCGTAGATAGCGAAGATGGTTATCAAAAATTACAGCAGGATCTTGATCAGTTGGGCAAGTGGGCTGAGGGAAAGTGAATGTACTTTAATGCAGATAAGTGTGAGGTGTTGCATTTTAGGAAGTCAAACCAGGGCCAAACTTTCACAGTGAATGGCAGGGCCCTGGGGAGTGTTGTAGAGTAAAGGGATATAGGGTTCCTTGAAAATGGCATCACATATAGATTGGGTACCCAAGGCTTTGGGTACATTGGCCTTCGTCAGTCAAATCTGGAGTATAGAAGTTGGGATGTTGCGTTACGGTTGGCTAAGACATTGGTGAAGCTGCATCAGGCGTATTATGTTCAGTTTTGGTCACCCTGTGCAGGGAAGATTTACGAGGATGTTGCTAGGACTTGAGGGTCTAAGCTATAGGGAGAGGCTGGGCAGGGTAGGATTTTATTCCTTGGAGTACAAGAAGCTGAGGGGTGATCTTATATTGTATAAGATCATCAGCGGAATAATAGGGTGAAAGTGGGGCAGGTCTCTTACTCCGAGTAGAGGAATCAAGAACCAGAGGATATAGGTTTAAGGTGAGAAAGATTTAATAGGATCCTGAGAGGCAACTTTTACATACAGAGGTTGGTAAGAATATGGAAGGAGCTGCCAGAGGAGGTATGTGAGGCAGGTACTATAACATTTAAAAAATATTTGGACACGTACATGGATAGGTAAGGTTTAGAGCTATATAGGCCAAACACGGGCAGGTGGGAATAGTGTGGATGGGGCATCATGGTCAGCATGGGCAAGTTGGGCCGAATGTCCTAATTCTGTACTGTATAACTCTAATTGAAAAATGCATTTGTCAGTAGATCTTCATCTGTATATTTAAATGTTTACTTATCAAGCGGAAAGTATAATTACGTTTATTTCTTTGCAGTCCAAAGATTGAAGAACGCCATTGATTTTTCTCTGAAGCAGACCAAAAAATTATCTGCTTACGAGGATAGTCTGGTACAAGTTGAACTTCAAGGCAAGAAGGTCAGAGGGTGCAACCTGGTTAGTTTTTACAATTACCCATAGGCTATCTATATCTCCAGTTGAATTCCAGTTTATACATGTACCTTATCCATGGTTTTAAATTGTTATTAACGATTGCCTTTTCATCTCTGTCAGTCTCATATTCCCCAAATACTGGCTCCTCATCTATCAATAGTTCACTTTTCTCATAATTCCTTGCGTTTGTTTATTGCTTTGATGGATAGCATCATACCAAATTACTTTTCCATTTGCACTAAGTGGTTTAATTGACTTCAGTTCAATCTGTGTTGCGCTCTCTGACTGAACAGCAGGGGCAGACAGGGAGACTGGTCGGGCTTCATCTGTCCTAATGTCTTGTGCATGAAGATTGGTGCACTCTGCCTTTGTGCAAGTCCATAGCACTAGGATATAGATTGCGCGAGGCTCCAGGTGTCTGAATACAAACTGATGGGACACACCAATGCACTCCACATCACTATCATTGTAAATATTCCATGATAACCATGGCAAATTAGTCATATTTAAAATGACTTTCAGCATTGGACAAGATGACAAAAATACCTTTTTATCCCAGATTTCACCACTTTCCATAAAATTCTCATTGTCACTTCCTTCCACAATACTATACTTTAATAAGAAGGTTAACATTGAGTCTTCAGGTAAATAATTTCTTCAGAGCTACAACAGTTCGACCGACAATTGAGGGAATGGGATTCTATGCTATTTAAATGAAATACCAGAATTATTCAGTACTAATGTGCAGCGTATACGAGGCTGTAGGCCGCATGGGAGGACAAGAGTGTATAATTAATCTTTAACAGTTGTACAAGTCAAGTCAAGTCAAGTCAAGTTTATTTGTCACATATGCATACGAGATGTGCAGTGAAATGAAAAGTGGCAATGCTTGCGGATTGTGCAAAACCCCCCCCCAAAAAACTACAAAACAGAATAGAACAGAATCAGTAATTACATATTTGTGAGAAAAAAATAGCAATTTTAAAAAGACACAACAGTAAATTGGTACAGTAAGTTAGTCCCTGGTGAGATTAGAGTTTACAGTCTTAATGGCCTCCAAGAAGAAGTTCCTTCTCATCCTCTCTGTTTTCACAGCATGACAGCAGAGGTGTTTGCCTGGCAGTAGCAGCTGGAACAGTCCGTTGCTGGGGTGGAAGGGGTCCCCCATAATGTTGCTGGCTCTGGATCTGCACCTTCTGATGTATAGATCCTGCAGAGGGGCGAGTGTAGTTCCCATAGTGCGTGCAGCCGAACGCACTACTCTCTGCAGAGCCTTCTTGTCATGGGCAGAGCAATTCACAAACCAGATTGTGATGTTTCCGGACAAGATGCTTCTATAGCCGTTGAGTAGAAGCACTGGAGGATCATCAGAAATACTCTGAATTACCTCAGCTGCCTGAGGTGGTAAAGGCGCTGCCTTGCCTTACTCACCAGTGCGGCAGTGTGTGATGTCCATGCCAGATCCTCTGAGATGTGGACTCCCAGGTATTTAAAGCAGCTCACCCTATCCACGGTATCCCCATTTATCTTCAGTGGTGTGTGCGTCCTCGGATGATGTGCTTTCCTAAAGTCCACGATCAGCTCCTTAGTTTTTTTGACATTCAAGAAGAGGCTGTTGTCCTGACACCAGAGTGCCAGATCCGCCACCTCTTCCCGGTAGACCTTCTCATTATTTTCGGTGATCAGGCCCACCACCACAGTGTCATCAGCAAACTTGATTATAGAGTTGGAGCTGAACCTAGCCACACAGTCATGTGTGTACAGAGAGTACAGTAGGTGGCTGAGGACGCAACCCTGGGGGGATCCTGTACTCAGGGTGAGGGACTTTGATGTATTTCCTCCCATCTTGACAACCTGGGGCCTGGCGGTGAGAAAGTCCAGGATCAAGGCACACATGGGGGTGTTGAGCCCCAATTCCAGTAGCTTCTCAGCAACTACATATAGTTAGAAACAAATTTGGTAGCCTAACGGCAATGCATTTTCTTACCCAATGACAGGCTGCTATCGTTATGCCACTCTCTTGCAGGCCAATTCCATTCCATTCTCCTTCCTAGATTATATAAGAATCATTTAAAAATAATTTTGCTAATTCAGTTGAATATCTTGTGGTGGGAACACACAGCCTTAAATAGAAAGCAAAAAAAACCTTAAAGATCCTGGCAATCTGTAATGAAACAGAAACTGCTGAAGACAATAAGCAGGTCAGGCAGCATCTGTGACGTGAATAAATGATTTATTGCTATAGATTTTCCAAACTGCTTGGATAACATTCTAGCACACTCTGCCATACGGAACACTTGGAGCACATTTTTTTTCTGCATTGCATGGCTTGAAATGAAATGTCAAATCCAGAACATTACAAATATACATTTTTTTGTTTCATGCAAATCAGTTTTCAATGTATACAAGTTAAGGCGACCTATTTTAGTTATCTTGAGCAGTGTGTCAGAACCAACAGTTCAATTATCTGGACAATTTGTTGTTCTGGTAATTCCAAGCCTGCTTCTGTGGGGCACATCATGGAAAAGCACGATCTGTCTTGCAACAAAATGCACACACAGCAAATATCAGGTGCAGCTTGACTCCTCCTGGTTTCTTTACTGATTGGATTTTTTCCTTTATTACAGAGGAGGCGGATGGTGACTTTCAATGGCTGTGAAACTTGTAAATTCCTGAAAGGTGGAAATCTTGTTTGAGTGTAACATTAGGATCATAATAATCATAACAATCATAATCGTAATTTATTAGCCAAGTATGTTTTGCAACATATGAGGAGTTTGATTTGCCACACAGTCATACCAGAAAAGCAACAAGACACACAACTACATAAACATTTGACATAAAGATCGACCACAGCGGCTACTCCCCATTCCCCACTGTGATGGAAGGCAATAAAGTCTTATCTTCGTTCCTCCTTTTCTCCTGCGGTCGGGGGAGTCGAACCATCCGCAGTCGGGGCAATTGAAGCCCCCGCAACCGGCGATCGAAGCTCCCGCGTCGGGACGATCGAAACTCCTGCGTCGGGGCGATCGAAAGTCCCGCGTCGGGGCGATCGAAGCTCCCGTGATCGGGGTGGTAGAAGCTCCTGCGGTTTGGAGCTCCCGAAGTTGGTCTGTAACCAGGGACCGCGAGTTCCACGTTGTTAAAGTCCGCAGGCTCCTGTGGTTGGAGCTCCGTGGTCGATCCCCGGCAAAGGGATCGCAAACTCCACAATGTTAAGTCTGCAGGCTCCTGGAAATCCCAAGGTCCCAGCAAGAAGCCGCCTGCTACACGATGTTAGCCCGCATTGCGGACGGAGATACAACATGAAAAAAGTTGCATTTCCGTCGAGGAAAGAGAGAAAAAAGGTTTCCTCCACACCCCCCACCACCCCCCACATAATACAAGACAAAAGATAAACTAAAACATACATTTTACAGCAAATTAAAAACACAAATAAGGTAAAAGACGAGACAGACCGTTGGCGAGGCAGGTGTCGTTCAATCATTGGGACAGGGTTGGGCGGGACAAAATGTTGGATGCTGATTACAGAGGAAGGCAATAATTTGAGTGTCAGATGATCACTCAGGAGTTGAAAGACATCATAGTGAGGACTAAGGAGATCATTACTGAGACCTGAGATGAACATGGTAACATTATGCTTATAAATCTTTGCTTAGTTTTCTTGCATGGTTTCTTCATTGATGGAAGGACATTGGCCACTTAAACTCTATGGTTAATAACTGCTAAATTGACAGATGAAGAAATGCCATAGAAAAATGGGCAATGTTGATCAGCTAATATTGCTGACAGTAATTTTTCAACTTGTATCTACAAAATAGATTGACATTCACAAACTGAATGATTACTTTCCATAGCATAATTGAAACAAATTAACAGATTCAATCAGTGGTCAGAGATGAAGTGCTAACTGTCTAGGGAGCAATTGCCTATAGATCTATGAAATCTATTTTTCTCTGCTCATTATAGACCGAACAATGGAGGATTTTCAATATACAGCAATTTGTTCTAACAGTTGTGCTGTTCTATTGAATTACATGCTAAATGAATTGGGCATCGTGTTTTTCGATATAAATTGAATGTCAATGCCTCTAAGTTAATTATAAGCAGGATCCACTCTATTAATTGGACATTTAGGACTTGAATATCTACAGGGGCTCTACTGCATTGTTGCTAAAACATCAGTGTCAGAATCAGAAAAGCATTGGAGAAAGGTGGTGCCAATTGTTGCCATTGTTTCAGGGTTCTGTCGTTACCACCAGAGTTAAGGACCTGTCCCACGAGCATGCGACTCCATGCGGCAAGCGCGACCTAACGTGGTCGCTTGAGCCGTACGGCCACGCGGGGCCGGTCCCTCTTTGATCGCCAGAGCCGTATGGAGTTGTGCGGAGCTGATCCCAACATCGCGCGAGGCTCCGAAAAACTGACCGTGTTCAAAAATTCCTCGCGGCAATGGCCTGCCGGCCCGCAGCTGCCTCGACGCCATACGCACCGCCTCGACGCCGTACGTCACGTGCGAACTTCCCGCGGACTTCGCTCGAACTTATGTCACTCACTTGACCTCCGCGCGGCCCCCGCTTCTGGTTTGGTCGCGCTTGCCGCATGCAGTCGCATGCTCGTGGGACAGGCCCTTTAGAGTGAATGGTCAGGAGAAAGTAATAGTGTTGATATCAAACTTCTTGAAACAAGCTTGATCTGCATTACAGAATTTCACCGTCACCATAAGAGATGACAAGCTTTGCCATCTACCAAATGGCAAACAAGTGAGCGGGAACACTAGTGTGTTCAGGATAAGAATGAGTAAGAAGGGGAAGTGAGGAAGGCAACCTATAAGCCCCTGAGACTGAAGAAAGGTTCCAAACCGAAACATCACCTATCCCTTTTCTCCAGAGATGCTGACGAGCTGCTGAGTTACTCCAGCATTTTAAACCTGCATCTGCAGTTCCTTCCTACGCAACCTATAAGCACCTTTTTGGGCATGCTCCATGGAAACACTCTGAATTGCGTGCAATTCAAGTATTGACATGGTTAAGTCCCCATTTACTAAAACCCTTGGAGCTAATGACTATCATGGCATTTGCTTTGCCATAATGTTGACTCTCCTATCCATATGTCTGTCTCATCTGATACTGCTGCAGCAGAACCCGCATGTAATGTTCTCTCTTATGTACTTACTTGAGTCTCTCCAGGTGCAGATCTCACCTCTATGATATCTTCAACATTATATGCAGGTCCAATATCTATGTTGGTGGTTGCAAGTTTGAAGATTCTTCTCCCATTAACAGCACTAAGTACATTACATCAGTCCAAGGCATTGTAATCTGATTTGAAAATTGATTCTATTGGTTTCTTTATCATTGTCTTCCTTGTGTGTGAATACTTGGCCAATAGACTTATTCATTCATTCATTCATTTTTTCTCCACTGCCCAGACTGTCTTTGGGCATCCAAAAGAAGAAAGGCATAGTTTTAAGGATATGGTAGGCAAAAGTACCACACTATCTGAATTCAATAAGTCAGAAGAGAGCATGGGTCGAGGGTGAGGTTGATGTGATGAGAAGGATTAGATGTATTAATATTGTCGTCTTCGATTTTTCAGGCCCACTATTAGACATGCTAGCAATGGCCACTCCACAGATGGCTTGCACCATCTCTTCTCCAGTCTTCTTCCATTAGTTTAATTCATTCCGTTTAGTTTATTGTCACGTGTACCAAGGTACAGTGAATTTTTTGTTGTTGCGTGCTAACCAGTCAGCAGAAAGACAATACATGATTACAGTCAATCTATTACAGTGTATCGAAACATTATAAGTGAATAACGTTTAGTGCAATGTAAAGCCAGCAAAGTCTGGTCAAGGATAGTCTGAGGGACATCAGAAGTATATAGATAGTAGTATATAGGTACAGCACTGCTCTCTAGTTGTGGTAGGATGATACAGTTGCCTGATAACAGCTGTGAAGAAACTGTCCCTGAATCTGATGGTGTGCGTTTTCACACTTCTGTACCTTTTGCCTGATGGGAGAGGGAGAGGGAGAAGTCTGGGTGTGACTTGTCCTTGATTATGCTGCTGGCCTTGCCGAAGTAGCGTGAGGTATAAATGGACCCAATAGAAGGGAGGTTGGTTGTGTGATGGCCTGGGCTGCGTCCACACTTCACTGCAATTTCTTATGGTCCTGAATGGAGCTGTTCCTAAACCAAGCTGTGATGCACCCGGATAATCCCGATGCATCCTGAGTTGTTGGTGCCTTTAATTGTGACATTGTCCTGCAAGAGAAGAGGCCTGTTACTGATGTGCAACCTACTTGTGTGTAATGGTGTTGAATAGTTGGCTGTGAAATGTGGGCACGAGACTTACAGCATTACTGACGGTGTGGAGGAGTGAATGTTGTCATTTCTACTGCTGACAGTACACTGGACATGACAGGCTCTGAGCATTCAGATTATTGAAGATCTAGTACAAGTCTTTGGGGTCTTGACTTTGGGCAAGATATCTTTTCCCCGTTCCATATCCACCGCTATGAACTCCAGTGCAGTGTTAAAAAAAATATGATCTATTCTCCACCATGAAACATTATTTTATCACCAGCTCCAAGGTCAATGGCCGCTCTTGAATCCCTGGTAGAATCTGATCTGGTTATAATAGACACCTCCCTTTAAGAAATGCAAGCTAGCTTTAAACCATGCTGGAGTAGCTTTAATTGGATTTCGTGATTCCCAGTTCTCACCACCAGCTGAAAGCATCCAGCAAATGAACAACAGGATTTAGATTGTTCTAGATGCTTTAATCAAAGTAACAAGCAGCAATGTGAAGCTGGTGTGCTGTTTACAATCCACTGAATGTGTACAGATCAGTTATGCCCCTGTCCCGCTTAGGTGATTATTTAGGTGACTACAGGCGACATGGTTGCCGGGGTGTCGACTGTATGATTGTGAGTAGTCTCCTCAGTCGCCCAAAGAATCGTAGCGTTTTTCTGGTCGCCACTGGATTTTGAAATGTTTAAAACGTTTCAGCGACAGTCGGCGACAGTTGGCTTGACGCCAATGAGCGTAGCTTGACTTCTCTTGACGTAGGTGCAGTTATAGGTTGTCGCCTGGAGGGCGCAGGTTGTTGCAGGTGCTGACTTCGGTGAATTCCATTGGCGACTAGCTACGTCAACCTACGTCATCCGGCGACAGGTACCGGTGAATTGTCTTCCCTTGTTGCAGCTTGTCGTGGGTGGCCGAAGGTCATAGGTTGCCATAGGTGTGGTCGTAGGTGGACGTCCTAATGGGTCGCCGGTTGTCGGTGGCTTGCCATAGCTTGACATCGACTAGGTAGTAGGTTGTTGTAGACATTATCGTAGACATTGTCGTAGGGGGTCCAGTCCTTGGTTTTTCAGCGACCTTCTACGATTATGACAGTCACTGAAAAAAATCACCTAAGTGGGATAGGACCATTATACCTGCAATTGGTACCTGTTATAAAACTTTGATACTGTCATTGCCAGAATTTTTATTATTTTGTTATTTGGAGGAAACAGCTTAACCGCAAAATCACAATTACCCAGGAGGTGGGTTTGGCACTCATTACGGTTTTAGAAATATGTTTGTATATATATGATTGTAGCAGGTAGGTCTGTATGTTGAACACTACCTCAGAGGTATCTGTCCTGTTTGCCTCGCCTCCAAAGTATCTCCATATGTGTTACACATGTTATGATGGTGACATTGTCAGCGCTGTTTTTTCTGATATATCTGTTTCCTTGCCACAATTTATAGTTTCATTTCCCACACTTCTCTTGGTAACTTTCCTCCCAGTCAAGACGAGGGTCCACATTCAATGGATGATTGTAAAGAATGACACAATGCCAAATGTATCTCACCACCATCCTGTACCCCCAACTATTCAGTATTCCAAAAAGACTGTCTAGAATATTTGGCTCACTCTTGCACCACCATCGCTACCAACCTTTCTTTTCATAGCAACTTCCTATGCAGCTGTAAAAAAATTGCATCACCTTTTATGACTTGTGTGGTCTGACCCAACCACTCATTGCATCTTAAATGGATTCACATGCATGTATATCTCCCTCAGATTTGTGTTGTTCACTGTTCTGTAGACTCGGTATTAAGAAAAGAAAATTCTGCATCAAATGCACATGGGTAATTTTACTTACTTCATAAAATAATTCCGTCTATTGAATAACAATAGTATTTTGATAAAACTGCAAGCTATCTGATTTAATGAAGTAGGTACATGTGAAGGAGTATTTTGTTCAATTTTGCCATTAAAGTGTAAATATTTCCTGGACAAACCAAATAGAGCAAATACGGGTCTGTTTCATGCCAGATACAGAGCCTGTGTAATTTTCTGTCCAGTGACATTAAAGCAAGAAAAATTATCCACATTCCACTGCAGGCATGAAGTCCTCTTTGCCTGATTCTTTTTCTATTTCTTCTAAGGCAATTATTTATATCAAAGGAAAAGAGTAAAATCAATTCTGAAAGACCATTGTTGTTTTAATTTACAGATACAAACTAAGTTCCTAGATCCTTTTTATTATTTTTGTTTAATCTGCAATGTTTCAACTTGCTAATAAATAACGGTAGTCTCAAAATATATCTATAAGTAAATTTTCCACATTTCTTTTCAGCTGTGTAAATGCGCAATGATTTGCCAATAGAATTCTATAGATTTTGCTATATAAAATGACATGTCTATTTAGTTTAAATGTATGATTAATAAATGTTCTTGCTTCTAACATTACCTTCTCTAAGGTATTTTATTTAGCCTGAAACATTTATGCTTCAATTAACTCTGGGATTATTAATGTTACTGTTTTACTTACTCATTTTTATCTTCCAGCATCATGTTTGTCATCAGTCTCTTGAATGTGCTAAAGATGTATTCCTGATCTTCCAATCTACCTTGTTGTGGCACTTGGATTTTTTTAACTGCACTTGCTTTGTAGCTGTACACTACATTGTGTATGTAAAGGAAGTAACTGCAGATGCTGCTTTACACTGAAGATATACACAAAATGCTGGCGTAATGCAGCGGGTCAGGCAGTATCTTTGGAGAAAAGGAATAGACTACGTTTTGGGTCGATGCCCTTCTTCAGACTGAGAGGCAGGGGAAAGGGGAACTCGGGAGAGTTTCCTTTTCCTCGACTCTCAGTCTGAGAAAGGGTTTTGTCTCCAAAGATGTTGCCTGACCCACTGAGCTACTCCAGATTTTTGTGACTCTATTCTGTACGTTGTTTAACTTCTTTTTTGCACTACCTGTTGTGTTTACATATGGTATGTTCTGCCTGGAAAGTTTGCAAAACAGAATATAATCCTGTATCTCTGTATCCATGACAATAATAAACCAATGCCAAATTAACTGTTTTATCCAGACATTGTGAATGGTGCAGTGGTAGAGCTGGTGCTTCATAGCGCCAGAGACCCAAGTTTGATTCTGTCTATGGGTGCTAACTGTGCAGAGTTTATACATTCTCCCTGTGACCACATAGGTTTTCTCCAGGTGCTCTGGTTTCCTTCCACATTTCAAAGATGTGCAGGTTTGTAGATTAAATTGGCTTCTGTATATGGCCCCTATTGTTTAGGATGCAGAAGTGGAATATTGTAGATCTAGTGTAGGAAGGATCTACAGATGCTGGTTTACACTGAAGATAGACACAAGATGCTGGAGTAACTCAGTGGGACAGGCAGCATCTCTGCAGAGAAGGAATGTGTGACATTTCGGGTCGAGCCCCTTCTTCACACCCTTCCTCAGACTTAGAACTAGTGTTCGGGTAATGGTTGGCATGGACTCAATATGCTGCAGGGTCTGTTTCCCTGCTGTGTCTTTAAAACTAATAAACTAAAATTAGGATGTTCTTCTCTATAATGTCACTTCAAGTATAACATGTTTGGCAATTACACCAGTGATTATTGCTATAATCCAACAAAGTACATGCAACAAGCTCTTGCAGAGAGTCAGTATAGTTCAAGTCATACATTATCTTACCTTGATTGTTCCATTTAGGATTTTGGGTTCTGACCACTTAAGTAACATACATGGCTTTTTTCCCCAAATCTTATTAGTGAGACTACTGTTTTGTAATCAAACCATTACAAAATATTAGGTGAACCACAAAACATTTATTAAAACCCATGCAGAGAGAACAATACTGATGAGTGTAACATAGAACAATATGTTACACTCATCAGCTTTCAAACGACCAAACTAAGGGATGAGCAGGCTGTTATCAATGGCTGCAGTCCTACTCAAATCCTGGACTGGATTACATGGTGGAATGTGTATCATGCATAATATATGTGGTGAAGGCTATATTGACAGAGATTAATATGGTTGATCTACAATTACTGAGCCCTTTGGGCAGGACAATTGCAAGGCAATATTTAAGGTACATAAATCATCAATGGCAACAATATTTAATCCAAAAACACAAATTGGGCTACTTGCGCTTTGCAATAAAATTGCATTTGCTTCGCGAAGTTACAGGAGATAATAGACAATAAACAATAGATGCAGGAGTAGGCCATTTGGCCATCCAAGCCAGCACCGCCATTCATGGCTGATCATCCACATTCAGTACCCCGCTCCTGCCCTCTCCCCATATCCCCTGACTCCGCTGTCTTCAAGAGCCCTATCTAGCTCTCTCTTGAAAGTATCCAGAGAACCGGCCTCCACCACCCTCTGAGGCAGAGAATTCCACACTCACAATTCTCTGTGTGAAAAAGTGTTTCCTCATCTCCGTTTTAAATGGCTTACCCCTTATTCTTAAACAGTGGCGCCTGGTTCTGGACTCCCCCAACATCGGGAACATGTTTTCTGCCTCTAGCATGTCCAAACCCTTAATAACCCTTAACCTCACATTTATCCACATATGCCATGCATCTGCCCACCCACCCAACCTGTCCACGTCACCCTGAATTCTCATAGCATCCTCCTCCCAGTTCACACTGCCACCCAGATTTGTGTCATCTGCCAATTTGCTAATGTTACTTGTAATCCCTTCATCTAAATCATTAATATATATTGTAAATAGCTGCAGTCCCAGCACCGAACTTTGCGGTACTCTACTGCCTGACATTCTGAAAGAGACCCGTTAATCCCTACTCTTTGTTTCCTGTCTGCCAACCAATTTTCTAAATTTGTGGGTGCTGTGCTGATAGTACCATCCCTTCACAGTGCCAGAGTCCTGGATTCAATTGTGACCGTTGGTGCTGTCTTTGTGGAGTTTACGCTTTCTTCCACAGCATGGGTTTTCTCCAAGTGTTCTGGCTTCCTCCCACATCCCAAAGATGAGCCTGTTGGTTGGTTAATTTATCACTGTAAATTGTCCCTAGTCTCTAGATGAATGATAGGGACTGGGGGTAACTGATGAAAATGTGAGAAGAATAAAAAATGGGATTAATGTAAATGGGTGGCATGGATTTGGTGGGCTGAAGGGCCTATATCTATGCTGCATCTCTCGGTGACACCACTAATGAAGGATTAGTAGTGTCACTATGCTGCATCACTCAGTGACACCATCTCTCAGTGACACCACTAATGAAGGTGAGGAAGTAGATTCTGAAGGAATTCCGATATAGGCCTGGACAGTTGAAGACATGAATAAATCAAAGGGCAACCATTGGATGTACACCACATATTAGAGTTGATCAACAGGCTGGGCTGGAACAATCTTCCTCTTATTTGATGTTTCCAAATAAATCTGAGGGCAAGTTGCTCAGCACATCATTAAGGTCTCCGCATCTTTGGCCAAGCGCTCTACTTCCAATCCCACTATGTGTCCATTGGACCATTAGATATAGGAGCAGAATTCGGCCATTCAGCCCATCAATTCCGCTCTGCCATTTGATCATGGCTGATCTATTTTACTCTCTAAACCCCATTCTCCCCATAGCCCTTCTCCCCATCGGCCTTCTCCCCATAGCCTTTAACACCCTTACCAATCAAGAGCCTATCAATCTTTGCTTTAAAAATACCCAATTACTTGACCTCCACAGCATTCTGTGGCAATGAATTTCACAGATTCATCACCTTCTGGCAAAATAAATTCCTCCTCATCTCCATTCTAATTCTGCAGCTGTGCCCTCTGGTCCCAGATTCCCCCACTAGTGGAAACATCCTCTCCACATCTACTTTATCTAGGCCTTTCATTATTCAGTAGGTTTCAATTAGATCCCCTCTTATCCTTCTAAACTCCAGTGAGTACAGGCCCAGAGCCTTCAAATGCTCCTCATACATTAACCCAATCATCCCTGGGATCATTCTTGTAAATCTTCTTTGGACCCTCTCCAAAGAAAGCACATATTTCCTCACATATTGGGCCCATAACTGCTTGCAATATTCTAAATGTGGTCTGACCAGCATCTTATAAAATCTCAGCATTATATCCTTGTTTCTATATTATACACTCAAGCTGTATACAAGTACAGCAGGTAGTGCAAAGAGAAAAATAACCAGAGTGCAGAATATAAAAAATGTTAAAGGGTCGCAATGATGAGGCAGGTTGAACCCTTGGTTTAAGAGAAATCCAATAACAGACTATTTTCTCCATAGATTTATTTTTCCACAGGTGCTGTCTGAATTGCTGCGAATTTCCATAATGTTCTGTTTTAAGTTCCAATTTGCAACTTCTGCAGTCTTGTTTTATTTTTTGCATGTTTAATTTAGAAAATGGCCAGCAAAGCATTGGATTAAAAGTTTTAAGAAACCTGTGGAAAAAATAGAGCCAGAAGCAAAGAAGGGGATTATGGCAAAGCTGGAAAGGAACACAAAGTGCTGGAGTAGCTCAAATGAACAGGCAGCATCCCTGGAGAATATGGATAGCTAACATTTCAGGGATAAGGCACTTCTTCAGACTAAAGAAGGGTCTTGACCAAAAACATTACCTATCCATGTTTTCCAGGGATGCTGCCTGACCTGCTGAGTTACTTGAGCACTTTATGTCTCTTTTAGTAAACCAGCATCTGCAGTTCCTTGTTTCTGCATGACAAAGTTGGACTTGGTAGTGAGGATGAGTATGGAAGCTCAGCTCAGCTTATGATTGAGTATGATGGCATGATTGCAAGGATTGAGTTTATTGAGTAGGGAAGGAATGACATTTATATCGGCTGGGATAAGGGTTTTGGAGTCCAAAATATTATTAATTCCTAAACTTCTCAAAACTATGTCGGAGAAAAACTTTCAGAGAACTAAATGTTGACATCCACCTTTTGGCACACTGGCACCAATGTGCAAACTTTGGAGTAAGAAGCTAAGACCCAGTGGCTTTGGATCTCCTTAATATGAGATGGATGAGATGCTGGTATCAGCCACAGATACAAAAGCAGTTCCTCATCAGAAGAATTGAACACTAGGCCTGAAAGTGGTGAGCAATTGGTGGGAGAGGCGAGGCGAGGCGTGGATGTACCTGGCGTACATAGAGATGGCAGAGGACTGTCTTTCCATTGTGAACTGTTGCCGATCATTTATGAGTTCAGGGCAGAGTTGAGTGAGCAATAGCTGCTCAGTGATATTGTATTAAGCTGAGAAGAACAAAACAGGTTTTCGGCCACTTATTCAGAACTGTAAATAAGTGCCAGAAATGCCTGCAGAATTGTCTAACTCAGTATCAAATCAGACACCTTGCAGGCATCCTCTGTGGTGGGACACTAGACTCTACAATTAGCCCTTACTGCCTATAAAACTGATCGAATTTCTCCCCCTCAGAATCTAAACCAGCTGTATTATGTAGGCTTTGAGTATAATTGTTTCACATGCTTAAATCAAATTCAAATGCAAGCTCACGACTCTGTAGCAGATGGAGGAGAGAGCATAAATCGACTCAGCAATTATATAGTTTACAACATTTCCTGTGGGAGACAAAAATCAACTTACATTTCCTCTTTTCTCATGTATTTTGTATGATTATTGCCAAGGGCATTTCCAAAGGGAACACTTGTGGGATGCTAAATAAACCACACTTAGAGGGTCTAGCATACAATACATTAGAACTCAAAGACAGGTTTAAAAGCGCACACACAAAATGGGATTTTTTTCCTGCATCCACGGACTATTCCCGCTATTATCCTTGGTAATAAATATCAGAATAATTAATAATTAAGCCAAACAAAAATGCATGTTTGTCGTGGAAAAATTCTATTTGGCTATGAGCCAGCAGTGAATTACTTCTTGGCTTTGGCTAACTGAGAAACAAAACACCTTGCCAGCATCTAAACCATTTCAATCAATTCATTTTTCCAACAACAATTCATCACTGATTTTTTTCCCCCATCTTGTTTTCTTGTTGCAATGGATCTTTTCTGACCTCTTGCTGTTCTTTTCTCCTTCACTATCTGTGAACGAAATAGGTGATTATTTTTGTCCTACTTAAAAGTTCTTCTGATCATAATTGAAGTGGCAGCACTTGACAGGAGGCAAATCACTTGAAAGAACAATTAATTGTCAAGTGGCAAGAAAGTGGAAAATATCTATTGTCCGAAGACTTTGAGGTGAACGGCCGAATTTCAATTGTTCATCAAATTAACATTTACTTCCACTGTAAGTTATTAATTAAAAATTAAAACTAGTCAAGTGACTTGAAACAAAAATTGAAAAAAGACATAAAATAAAATAAAATACATTTATACAAACTGATCTCTTTGTTTTTTTCTCCGTATTTCTCCAATTCCTATTGAAATGAATGGGACTGAAAATCCTGCATTTGGTTTCCTGTTTCCACAAAACATCAGTTATTGGGCAGTGCTCATGAAATATGACTATTTAGAGTAAGTTTTTTAATACATGCTTCTTCTAACCCTCAGGTTTATGCCAGAGACATAGCAATGCAATTTTAGCTATTTTGTCCACTGTTTCTGACAATATAATTGAATTTTAATGATGAAAGCATATTACTTGAGGGAATACATGTTTAATTATATGAATGGCACAATGGAATATCCAATGCATGAGTAAAATGTAACAATGCCATATAAGAATACCAAATCCAGCCTAGCGTGTGGCTTTCTGACCAAATACTATCAGCCTTATGGATAGAAAACAAGCGTTATCGGCATGGGCTACATTGGAGTATTTGTACTTAAAACTAGTTTTAATATTCTGGAGATCTTTGCAAGGAAGCTTACATGGGACCATTCTGTACATAGTTGCAGCATGGGCAGATGCAGAGGAAAAGCTCCTTCTACCCTGTCACAACAATGTGACATGATCCCAATGTCTATTGCACCACTGTGTCATTTTTAATTTCCCAGAGCACCAATCTTTCTGTCATTTCTGAATGAAGGTGAAAAAATGGACAGCTTATATTATAGCTATGAGTAACTACGTTGAGACAGTCCAAAATTCACTGAGGGCTATTACTGAAGTAAGAAAGAAAAGAAATTCATGCTTTTACTCAGGTTTGAATTTAAATACATTTCCGTCAAACCTACAAAGGTAACCAGGTTTTTCGCTCTTCCCAACATCAGTCCCAATGTGGCAGGTTTCTTTCATTCCACGATATTCCTCACAGTTATGGATGTACCCTGGAAACATGCAACAAAGAAGGTAACATTATTTAACTATCTACTATGAGAAGTGATGCAAAAAAATCTTTAGTCGGGCTTTTGGTGAAAACTGGTTAGACAAAAATTTGAGTTTAAATATAATGATGAGCCTTCCTGTGCAGGAAATGGAAAGGAAATGGACAAAACAAATGCATTCTGATGATCAATCACTGGCCTGAAACATTAACTTTGCTTCTGATTACACAGATGCTGCTTGACTTGCTGGGCATTTCCAGTACTTTCTGCTTTTATTTGTTTTAAAACATGGGGTTAAATGTTAAATAAATCAAATCTAAGCCTGTGGAAATCCATCCATTTTCACATCAGTGAAAATGGAGGTGAGGGTTCAATCCTTGCCCAGAAGCAAGATCATCATTGAAACATTGTAAGTTGTCTGCATGCCTCTAATTTAACAAGGCTTCTATTTTAAGCTCATATCTTCCACCTTTCCTTGGCCTCATGCAAGACCTGGAGGAGAGAAGCAGTGGGGCTGTCAATTGCCTCCACAGAACATCTTACAAACCAGAGGGCCCTAAGTATTTCTGACAAAAACAACAAAGAAAATCTTCCTCATCCTCAGATTTGTCTGACCTATCCTCCCCAAAATTAAAAAAAATCCCTCTTATTTGCCTTCTGCACCTGCCCCAATACCCTACATGTAATTATGCCACTTCCCCTATCATTGCCCCAGAGCACTTTAATCCCTAAACATTATGCCTCCAATTCCCCAATGCCTCTGCTCCTGTCTCTGCCCTTCTACCTAATTTTCGACCTCCATTTTCACCAAACCTATCTTCAACCTTTGCCCTGACCAGGCCATTTAGTTCTGCTGCCTTAACTCCTGTTTAAGCAGATTGCATATGGAGTAAATTTTAATATTGTAGTTTCCCACCGAACCCAAACCTACATATTTTGAGGTTTGAATTGCTGCTATTGATTATCTGCATGTCTTGAGGAAACCACATATACTGTAAACTCTCCTTGAAGTATAATTCCAGGACATTTGAAGAAGTCCATATTTCCTCTTGTCCTGAGCATACCTCTACATCTGGTCTGAGACCAAGCCCAAATGAATTAGAAGCCACAGGATACCACCTCTTGCACTACCATGGACTTGTCTACTAATTGAGGTTTTTATGCAAGAATGCCTTGTTCTTGCAGTCTTTTTATTTTTACTGTTTTGTCGAATGTATGTGTAGTTTATATTTGTGTGTTGTCCATGTGCTGCTGCAAACAAGATTTTCATTGTTCCTCTGTACCTCACAGTACTTATGCATAAGACAATAAACTTGACGATGAGGCCCATAAGGTTTCAGGAAGTGAAATTATTTATCTATTTGCAAGACAAGCTCTCCAATTAATGTAGTAAAATATTGCCAATATATGTGTCAAACGTGGTGGCAGAATATAATCTGCGAGTAAAACATGAAACATGACAGAAAGTTGAAATAAAGTCATGTGTAGGAAGGAACTGCAGATGGTGGGTTAAACCTAAGATAGACACAAAAAGCTGGAGTAACTCAACGGGTCAGGCAGCATCTCTGGAGAAAAGAATCGTGATGTTTCAGGTCGAGATCCTTCTTCAAGTCTAAAGAATAGTCTCGACCCGAAACATCACCGATTCCTTTTCTCCAGAGATGCTATCTGATCCGCTGATTTACTCCAGCTTTTTGTATCTATCTTGAAATAATGTCTGTTAACTTGCCATCAGGAAACCTTAAATATGTGACCCTAGCCTTTGAATCATAAGAAGCAGGCACAATGCTGGTTCTCAACCACACCCAATGTTGAAGGAAATGGCGAACAGGCCGAAATTATGGGCTACACTTGGACCTAGTTCTGTCAAGTGATATACAGTAGACAGATAAGTAACCTACCAATCTGATAGATCTTCATATTTGTCTCAACTATTATCTCGACAAACTAAACCTTTTCATGCCGTGAAAATAATAAAATGTTGCAAGAGCCCTTACAAGGAATAATGTTGCTTTATAAAAAAAAGTTTAATTAATGTGTATGTTAATCCTGTTTACTCAGGTTCCAGCTGTAAAATAGCAAATGCCAAAACACGACGCACAATTAAATACAAACACTAATCAAAAATGAATAGATCAGGGGTAAAACAATTTCAGTGTCAGGAACACAGGGACATTTAAAGATACTGTTGTGTGATGAAATATGGAAACCATGTGGACTATAAAACAAAAACATATGCACATTGTCAATAGCAACAGATGTTTAATTACAGTTTATTTCAGCACAGAGAATTCTACTCTGCCCCTAGATGGCAATACTATCAAACACTTGCTGAAGAGGGACAGTCAATAATTTATAGCCTGTACTAATACATCTTAGACTTGAGGAATGGAGTTAAGTATTGATAACAAATTTGATTCCATAATGAATATCAATTGCTAAAATTGTTGTTAGACTGAACTCATAAGAACATGGTAATATCTTGGAAGATACAACGAAGCATATCTTTAAACATAGTACACACTTCATTTATTTTCATTTATTATTTTGTAAGAGAAATTTAAAGGTGACTATAAACTAGATTTAGTAAAACTTGCATTATTGTATTCGTACTTCCAACAATGGGGATGGAATTGTAGGACTTAAGTTTATGGATTTCTGTGCTTATTTAAAAAAAACAGACTAACATTACCATTAGTAATTACAGGCTACATCCAAGATGTAAATATATAGATGGAATCTGATGTCCACAGCAGTAAAGTGATGTCCTGTTTGCTCTGTGTCCTATTAACAAAGCAATTTAAATACTGAAAATAATTGAAAGCAGAGTATGTAGGATGTGACAAATTAAGTTTTTAATGTGTAGTGTGGGAAATATGGATAACACATTATAATAATAATCTATACGCAGGCTATATTGAACAATTTACATTCATTTCTGTTCTACATATGGGTTGCAGTAACAAAGCTGGGAGGCTTTTTGGTTTGTGGAGTGAAAAGCTGTGTTCCACGGGATTGCTATTCACGGCCCTAACCTTTTGTTAACTGGGCCGTCAAAGCGAATGTAAGGTATATTGGGACGGTCATATTATGTGCACCTAATCAGATATCATTCATTTTAAATTATTGTCAAAAGTTAAATTTAATCCTTAAGAATTTCAATATCCTCCTGCTATGTTGTGAAATTAAATTTAAGAAAACTCGCACTTTGAAGAAAATATGTTGTAGTTTGGATGCAGATTTCAGTGGAGGAAGCCTGCTATCTTACCTGTTCTAGCTACCTCTAAATGGTTGGTTTGTCCATCTTACAACTCCAAGGCCTAGAAACCCATTTAATTAGGAAAGAACCTAATGAAGTCAAGATTACTAAAGAATATTTCTCATAAGTAGATGGAGGGTAAATAAAATGGCCTAATTTTTCCTCCTGTTCAGTAATGGCAGATTTTGTAATACCTAACAACGAGAGCTACACTTGGCCGGCTCAGGTTTTTTTTACTAATAATGCTCAATTAAAATCACCAGCCTTTATTAAAATGGCAAGCCCTTTCTGTTTAGGGAAGGATAGAGCCAGGGGATTATGCATTGTTTTGTCATACACCACAGATCCATAGATCCATGCTATTGTGATGTACTTTATTTCTCCATGCATCGACTGACTACCAAATCTTTTCCATATCTGCACTTTAATTACACATGTTATAGATTCGCTGGCTGGTCCATCCCTGTGAAGAGGGAGTTGGGCTTATTTGTGCAGGGGAGCTCGTGATCAGGCATCTACTACTATGATGAAATGCTTGCACTGATGCACTAATTTAGACCAATAAAAACAAACGAACAAGGGGATGCTCTAACCTATATGACACCGATCAAAGATAGGAATATGGAATATTTAATATGCATTGTCATTTCAACTAACTTCTTATTCTCAAGTCACAGCAATGGGGATTTAGCAACATAATATTGTGAGCTGATCAGTACCAACGTTGCTCTAAATATTCCCAGTTATTACCAACAAGAGGATATAACTTAATATTGTTTGCTGCATATTGCATTTCTACTCCTGCTATCATTACTACAAATACTTTTGCGGAAATAATGCAATGAGTCTGTGGACTGATAATGGTCTTGACTTCCCTGATAAATGGCAGAAGTTCTGAATGGAACTGTTAATATTTACTGAAATATATGCCAGGAAAGTCTGAGATGTTTGAACATGCATAATTCAATTAATGACTGAATAGAGTCGAGTGAACGAGTAGCAAATCACTGAAAAAAAGGTGTGGATAAATATACTATCAGTCCTTCCATTCTTCTCTGGTAAGAAAACAGATGGGGGAGGGGTGATAATCAGAAGTAGCCTGGGGAACATCTTTTTGGGATTTAGACTTGGTTAATGATTTCTCCTTTAGATTTAGTCTCTGGTGAATGTTTTGGATTACTCAGTTAAAGATTTTCTGTCTGGCAGATATATTTTTAACTGCTTGGTTACTGATTATCCCTTTTGGAATGTGTCTTGGTTAATAATTCCCCCTTTCAGATGTAGTCACTGGTGAATGCCTTGACAGCTCAGTTATGGATTTTGCAACTTTTTTGTACTGCTTTCATCTTTGGCTTCCTCATAAATATTTTCCCTGTTCCAAAAATGATGGATAATTTCCTTGGTTGAGGATTTACCTATTTTGGATATTTATGGTGTATTTTGGCCTATTTGTCCAAGATGCTCCACACAATGCTATATATACCATGTTATAAGAAATATATTGTCAAGCTTGAAAGGGTTCAGAGAAGATTTATGAGGATGTTGCCAGGACTAGAGGGTCTGAGCTATAGGGAGAGGTTGAATAGGCTGGATCTCCATTCCTTGGAGCGCAGGAGGATGAGGGGTGATCTTATTGAGGTGTATAAAATCATGAGAGGAATAGATCGGGAGCATGTCTTGCCCAGAATAGGGGAATCGAGAACCAGAGGACATAAGTTCAAGTTTAAGGGGAAAAGATCTGAGGGGTAACTTTTTCTAACAAAGGGTGGTGGATGTATGGAACAAGCTGCCGGAAGAGGTAGTTGAGGCTGGGACTATCCCAACGTTTAAGAAACAGTTAGACAGGTACATGGATAAAACAAGTTTGCAGGGATATGGACCAAGTGCAGGCAAGTGGGATTAGTGTAGCTGGGACATGTTGGCTTGTGTGGGCAAGTTGGGCTGAAGGGCCTGTTTCCACACTGTATCATTCTATGACTATCTAATGCATCTTGCTTGTCATTGTTCTTCCACATTGGATAAGGTAATTCCATGTGAGAGAAAAATGTAAAGAACAAACCCTTGTCAGGGAGGTTCTGGGTCAATGATCCATGCCATTTTTATCAATACAATAATGTAATGTATAATAATAAGATATCACCCTGATTATTATTTGTGTATATTGATTTTAGAAAAAGTGCTACCCTATATCACTATGATTTTTTGCCATCTTACTCACAGTCCTCCTCAGCTGAGGCAGCCCCGAGGATTTTTCCGATTGATGAAAAACAAAAAAGTTATGAGTGTTTAAAAAATCTTGCGATCAGCTGATTGGTCCTTTCGCCTGTCAATCACCATGATGAAGGCAACGCCCCTGCCGGGCGGGGGCAGGACTATAAAATCCCGGATGCCTGGACGTGAGTCAGTCACTCTGTAAGATCACATGGGAGAGGCCACAACTGTGATTCTAAGCTGTGAATGAACTGAACTGTGATTCTGCAATGTACTTGCAATAAATGATTTGTTAGGCCTTAATGAAAATGCAATGAGTTGTTTGGCCTGCTTTGTGCTTGAAACTGCAATGGAAATGGAAATGAAATGAAAATGCAATGAGCTGTTTGGCCTGCTCTGTGCTTGAAACTGCAATGGAAATGGAAATGAAATGAAAATGCAATGAGCTGTTTGGCCTGCCCTGTGCTTGAAACTGCACTGGAAATGGAAATGAAATGAAAATGCAATGAGTTGTTTGGCCTGCCCTGTGCTTGAAACTGCAATGGAAATGGAAATGGAAATGAAATGAAAATGAAATGGGTTGTTTGGCCTGCCCTGTGCTTGAAATTGAAATAGAAATGGAAATGGAAATGAAATATGTTGTTTGGCCTGCCCTGTGCTTGAAATTGAAATAGAAATGAAATGAAATGAGTTGCTTAGCCTGCCTGAAACCACTAATTTCGGCCCACAAGACCCATATTAGCAGAGAAACCAGTCCCTTGTGCCCAAAATGCCCGTATTAGCCCAGGAGGAGCATTTTGGTCCAAAGGGCCCGTGCCAGGCCAGGAAAAGTCCAGAAAACGTGCCTTTCACCGAGATTTCACTCAGATGTTTTTAAAAGAGCCCCTTCGGCCCATCAGGCCTGTACTAGCCCATGAGGAGTCCCTTTGGCCCATCAGTAAGTATTCCACCTGCAAGTATTAAACCTCACCCCAGTATTTTTCTCTCTCCCTTCATTGGCTCCCTGTGAGTTCCAGGCCAGGATAGACTTTCCTCCTTCATGGCTGTGATGAAAAATGTCTAAAATTGATTCTCCACCCTCTCCCCCTTCTCTCTCACAGAGTTTCTCACCTGTTTTGGGCAGAATTTCTGGCAGTTTCTGAGCTGCCAGCCCACCAGGCCTGAGTGACTAAGCTGTCAGCCCACCATGCCTGAGTGACTGAGCTGCCAGCCCACCATGCCTGAGTGACTGAGCTGCCAGCCCACCAGGCCTGTGTGACTGAGCTGCCACCCCAAGAATCCATTCAGCCCACAATGTCCATACTAACCCTCTGGAATCCAGTCCCTTCAGCCCACAACACCCATACTAGCGCCCAGAAAGCCCCTCCACCCAACAAATATTGGAATTGGTGGAGAGGTGGAATATTGTGTTGGGGGACCAGCCCTCCCGTGTGAACATGGGACCCAACGGGTCCCACTTAGTCTAGTTTACAATATATTAAGCTGATTACTACTTATTTGCAATAAAATATTTCTTACAGAATCTTCCCTTTTCAACTGTGCAGGCAGATTTGGGGGTTAAAATTTGTTACACCAAGACATTTGTTTACAGACACAAAACATCACCTATTCCTTATCTCCAGAGATGTTGCCTGTCCCGCTGAGTTACTCCAGCATTCTATGCCTATCTTCGGTTTAAACCAGCATATGCAGTTCCTTCCTACACACTTCATTTGTTTTTATTCCATTATCCTTAGAAAGTACACACCAGAAAAAAGAAAAACAATTTTAGCTTTCAAAAGCTATTGCAATGTATTATCTATTATAATTTTACAATTTAGTTTCCAAAATAATTATGAAAATTGCAAATGTAATGGGTGCAATGGCCACAATGTATAAACAAAAAATCATTTGTTCTGAAAGATAAGAATGGGAAAAAAATGTGATTATTATGCTTTCATCGGTGATAATACTGAAAATCTCATATTTTGTGGTTCAAAGAGTGGTTAAAATTTTAAACGGCAGTACTGAGAAACTAAAAATAACTCATTTTAGTACATTGTATTTACTTATTCAGTGTGGTGACTTGTTGTTTCAATCTTTTCATAAAGCACAAGGGAGAAGCAACTCCTGTGAGTATTGACCTGAGGGTCATTGCATACTGTTGGGAGATCCAGCTACAGTACCAATTTCACATAGTTTACTGTGATTGCATTCAACTACTTGAAGGAGCTCAAAATGCAGTGAAGAGGTCAAGAGGCTGCAAAGGCTGAAAATGATCACAATTTTGCATTGATCTGTAGCTGTCAAGAGCTGATGTGAGTTGAAATAGAAAGGCAACACAGGAAGTTTCCAGAGAAATGTGTGCACATACTGTCTTTGGTTCCTAAACCTTTTATACCTAATGTGACTGGTGCCCAACATGTGATGGCGGCCTTTGTTTTGATTTTATATGGCTGTAACAATATTTTGACTTAGATTTGCTTTCTGTTTGAAGAGAACTGTGATGTATGACCACAAGTGTAGAAAGGAACAGCAGATGCTGCTTTAAACTGAAAATAGACACAAAAAGCTGGAGTAACTCAGCGGGACAGGCAGCATCTCTGGAGAGAAGGGATGGGTGACGTTTCTTTTCTGAAGAAGGGTCTCGACCTGAAACGTCACCCATTCCTTCTCTCATGAGATGCTGCCTGTCCCGCTGAAATACCCCAGCATTTTGTGTTTATCTTTATATATGACCACAATGTTGTGAAGCCACTTAATGCACTTGACTCTGCAGCAACAAACTAGGTTGGAAACATATGTTGTGATCACCCAAATCTTGCATTACTACTGTTTATTTTATCTGATTGAAAATTTTATTATTTAACGGCCTTCTGGAAATAAGCACATGGGCAGATTTCTTGACTGGGGGATTAGAGTAACCCAAGTTAACTGCTCCATTATGATTGCTATCCAAGCCGCTGCTAACTCTGCTGACAGAACCCATGAGTCAGAATGAGTAAGTGGCAGGATATCAGTTTGCCTCTCATCTTCTGAATGACTAGCTTTCAAAAGCATGAGTTCTCATCTTCTTTCCTTACTAAAAACAACATAAAAACACCCCTTCAACACTGGAGATGTGTCAGATGGTCAGAATTGCAGCTTGACATAATTTAGTTCATTTTCAAGCTATCAGGTGCCATGAAATAACATTAAATATGTCAAAATGAATCGCTGGGATAGAATGTCGCATTGATAAAATTGGGAAATGAAAATATGGATACAGGGCCACTCATTGGCCTAGTGAACAAATAATTACATCATTACTTTTGCAATCATCCAAACTGGAATTGAAATGAATCAGAAATCAAATGTTTGATGGCTTACTCATTTGTCATTATCTTTGACAGAATATGGGTGTCACAAGCATGGGCAGTAATTTTTGGCCATCCCTAATTTCCCTTGAGAAGGTTGGGGGAAGGGAAGGGATTGTTGCCTTGAACCGCTACAGTTTTTCCAGTGAAGGTGCTCCCACAAAGTTGCAAAGCAGGAGTTCCCTAATTAGCAAAGGAGCAGTGGTATATTGGGTGTGGGTTCAGGGATGGGGCAGTAACAGGTACCAAAGGTACGGGATCATCTGTAATTTATACCTAAGAATGTAATTCACCAGGTAGGTAATTCTATTTCATCTTTAACATTGAAATTGAGATCTGTTGCTGCATATTTCATCTTTTCTGTAATTCCATAAAATTTAATCTGAACATGTAGCGGCACCTAGTGGTGGTTTGGGGAGGTCAGAACCCTTGTCATTGGTCGGCTCAGTCACGTGACTGCGGCTTAGTCACGTGACCGTAGGCTTATATTCAATGGAATTTAGAAGGATGAGAGGGCATCTTATAGAAACATATAGAATTCTTAAGGGATTGCACAGGCTAGATGCAGGAAAAAATGTCCCCTTTTTGGGGGAGTCCAGAACCAGGGGACAGAGTTTAAGAATAAGGATTAGGCCATTTAGGACTGAGATGAGGAAATACTTTTTCACGCAGAGAGTTGTGAATCTGTGGAATTCTCTGCCACAGAAGGTAGTGGAGGCCATGTCACTGGATGTTTTCAAGAGAGAGTTTGATATGGTTCTTGGGGCTAATGGAATCAAGGGATATGGGGAGAAAGCCGTAATGGGGTACTGATTTTGGATAATCAGCCATGATCACAGTGAATGGCGGTGCTGGCTCGAAGGGCCGAACAGCCTACTCCTGCACCTTTTTTCTATGTTACTATGTTTCTACATTTTCTGGCAACTCTGATGCAAATCTGATCTGATATACAACTTAATATTACTGACAGAAATAAATAAGTGTGACTTTTGCAAAGAGCTTTAAGTAGTGTTGGCTAAGTTCCATACCTTCACTTGTTCACTTGCATTTCATGTTTCATATGTGAGGAATGGCATTTCACAATGATTACCCACTGTTGAAGGTGATGGAGCAATATTGAAGCAGCATATCATGATCTTTTTGTGTCGTCTTTATAAAGAAAGGGCTCTTTTAAATCACAGCATTGTACGAGTCTGTGTTGTACAGGTATAACATTTTCCTCCATTCAGTGCTGCAAATGGTGAAATGTGCAACAGTGAATTGAGATTTGGTTCTCAGACTGAAATGTTTGTAATATCAATTACAACTTTAAGTTATAAAGCACTTTTTTAATATGGTAAAATATTCCAAGGTGAGTATTATATTAAATAAAACTTGACTGTACTACTTAGGTTGTAAGGGCATGTAACTAGACGCTTGATCTAAGATTAAGAAAGAACTGTAGATGCTGATAATATCAAAGGTAAACACAAAATGCTGGAGTAACTCAGCGGGTGAGGCAGCATCTATGGAAAGAAGGAATTGGCGACGTTTCGGGTCATTCCTTCTCTCCATAGATGCTGCCTCACCCGCTGAGCTACTCCAGTATTTTGTGTCTATGCTTGATCTAAGATATGGGATTTAAGGAGAATCTTAAAGAAGGAAAGAGGGTTTTCTTTTTCAGAGGCCATCCCTCAAAATTGGGTTTTCCTTTATGATCTGTAGGTTCTGAAGTGGCTAATGAGGTAAATGTAGGAGCCATAGGCATTGTAAGTGGTGAGACAGAAGGTGCTTGATGTGGCACTTGGATGGGTTGTTTGGGAAACGATGTGCTTCTTCAACTATTTACATTGGGTTTCTGTGTGTACCTGTCAAAGGATAGTGAGCTTCTCTCTGCCATCTCATATATTCCATCTCCATTTTAAATGGTCATGGGCCAGGAATTCCCCTGGGTTGACAGGTGTGTTGAGAAAGAGCCAATTAAAACAGCTCTAGAGGCATTTGAAGAACAAGGTCTAACAAAAAACCATGGCAGGCAGCAGAAACAAAGAACATCTAAAAATCTGGTATACATGGATGATTTGGTGCTATCCATATTACCTGAGGCCCAATGAGCCAAGTGCCAAGAATGAAGACAAACCTGGATAAAGGCTGGAAGTGTTTGCTGGGAGGAATACTTTGAAGAACTTCTCAACTGTGACGTTGTCCTGGACATGAGTGCATTTAAGTCCATTTCACAGCAATCTGTTAGGTCCAGCCCACTAGTCCAATAAGACTGTACATCCACTGACAAACAACAAGGCTTTGAGATCAGAGAGCATCCCTGCTCAGGTTTGCTGGTGAGGAAATTCAGACACAAATTCACAGCCTCATCTCCCACAACTAGTAAGAGGAGGACATGCCAGGAATTTCAGAGATAGTTTAGTTTAATTTAGTTTAGAGATACATCATGAAAACAGACCCTTCGGCCCACCAAGTCCACACCGACCAGCGATCCTCACACACTAACAGTATCCTACAAACACTAGGGAATTTTTAAATTTGCACTAAGCCAATTGATCTACAAACCTGTACGTCTTTGGAGTGTGGAAGGAAACCGGAGCACCCGGAGAAAACCATGCAGGCATGGGGAGAACGTACAAACTCTGTACAGGTAGCACCCATTGTCAGGATCGAACCCGGACCTCTGGCATTGTAAGGCAGCAACTCTACCACTGCACTACATGCAGTTGTGCCACTATCTTCAAGAAGGGCGATAGATCCACTTGTAGTATTACCCTGCTCTCTGACATATGCATAAGTTTTCCTGACTTGTCTACTCCCAATTTCTGATATCCCAAATCATAATGTAGATTGCCTCCATCCTGAGGCATAATGGGCCTGATCATCATGACACGACAATTCTAAAAAAGAGAATCAAAGTGATTTAGAAAAGGATTTCCTGAGCATACAGGCTTGGCAAATGAAGGGGTCAACAGGAGACAAATTAAACTTGGGAATGCTCAGACGGTCAAAATGATGGGCCACAGAAATCCTGGAGAATTTTAGGATTTGAAGAGATTTAGGATTAGGGAACAAAGAAATCATGATGGATATTTTTTTAAATCAAGGCATTGCTTAATTCGTATGTCATTATGCATTATAGTGAGATGCGAATCAGCTTAAGTCATTGATGGCAGGATTTTGGGCATTTAAGTGTGTGGTGGGTAGAACAAGGAAGGGTGACTGATAGAGGGTTCAAGTATAAAGGAAACAAAGGCATAAATGTGGATTTCAGTATCAGCAGAGCTGAAGCGAGGTGCAGTTTGACAGTTAAGCAGATGGACACAAGCAGCCTTTTGGATGGAATTAACAAAGACAAATTAAATAGTTTCCATTGTACCCTTGCAAGGCAGGCTGGATTACAAATTCTACTTCTGCATTCAATGAAGGATAGTAAAACATTATTTAATAAGGTTTCTATTAAGTTAGAATCCAAGCTTAATAAAATGAATGCATGGTGGTGGGAGGTTGTGTGCAAATATTATTCATCCATTTTTCACCTACTTAAAGAGGATTGCTATGAATAAAGAAATACATATACCAAGATATTCATGTTAATTTTCTGGTAAGAATGAAATTGATCTTGTAAGGAAAATTCTAATTAAATGTTTATCATTGTATCGTGTGAGAAACCGTTAAATGGATAACTGGATCTACTTTTGCAAAATCCCAGTCCAATATAGTTTAGTAAAAAAGTATACAGTCCCGATCTGTTGTATTTTGCCTGTTTGAATTTATTTTTAAACATTCTGAGCTTGCAATTATTAAAATGTTAAGGTAATGGTAAAGGTAACTGAAAATTGAAATAATCTGACAAATAGATGAATTATATTATTACATCTGGGGATTAAAGGGCAGAAAGAACAAAGTTCTCATAGATGATAAAGATATTGAGAATTAAGATGATATTTTCAGAGGTAATTTCTCATGCAAAGGTCAAATAAAGTCCCTCTTTCTAGTTGATAATTTTCAGAGTAATAATTTTGTATATATATTTTATTCAATCATAAAGACTTCTACATTTAATTTCAAAAGAGATCCAGTCATCAAACGGTTAACTGGAACAATACTGCTAATATTTCCGATTTGTTTGTTTTCTCCAACTTCTGGTTTCTTGGCTAACAGAATTATTTACCCACTGTTGACAAATTTCCTAATGTAAATCTAACAGATTGTTACACATGCTGTTGGCATTCAGGTTTTTTTTATTTTTTAAACAATGTCCTTCATGTAACAGTAGTTAAACGCAGCAGAAGGACATCATTAGAGCCATGGTTAACTGTAATTTACACCATTAGGAAGGCAGCACAATTTTTATTGCCTGGCAATTTTCTCACTTCAGTATTTGTACCATATGGCTCAATTTGTGTAATAACCTTAATTTCTACACCCTTCAGGTCTGCTTCATCTCCTACAGAATCGGAATGCAGTTTAGCAGAAAGGGGACTGTCTATACTTCAAGAGTTGAGATTAATAATCTGTCACGTCCTGTTCTGGTGAAGGAATGTGAACAGCAGACAGATGGTATCTCTACAAATGACTGTCAGAGGTCCTGATCCAATCAATACGATGTATTAATACATCTCCCATCGCTTCTTCTCTAGGGGCTGCAGAGCACATCTGGAAAGTTCTGGGGACTGCGGTGGTGAAAGCTGATTCTTTTCAGAATCAAACTGAGTCCAATTAATTTTTCATGTATACTTGATAACCATTTTATAATTAGGTGTGTACTTCTTGATGGATATACAGTGGCAGTACAGACCGCCTGCATTTTCTATCCCCATCCAGTCCTCTTTTAGCAGCCAGTCCATTAATCAAACAGTCTGGCACAGAGCTGAACCCTCAGCACAGTTGTGATCAATACTAGCCGAAAAAACACAGAAACAGCCTCCAGCATGCATGGCTATCTGGCCATTACATCAGTTACTTCTTCTGGAAAAATAGTGTTGTTGTAATTATCTTCTTGTTAGAAAAAAAATTGCAAACTGCTTCTGTATGAGGTTTTTTTTTGCTTTGCCTTTAAACTCTGCAATATGCTATTTATGTTCAAATGTTACAGAATCATTTTTAATTAACTGTCATTGAGTTTATACTTTTGCTGATAACTAAATAAAATTACTTCTATATAAACAGCAAATATTAAAAGATTAAAAGCTTAAATAAAGTCTTATCCTCTGCTAAAATGTATTGATATTGCATATCAATGGAGAAAACGTAACTGAACTGGATAATTCAAACCCTTTCAAACTCTGGGATGCATTTCTGATATTAAATGCATGTGAAAATGACTGTCATCATTTTTTTTTCATCATCTGCTGTTGGTGCAATAGTCACTGACTAGAAAATGCTTTATATGTCACAGAAAAATATATTGATCACTGGTAATTATTAAATATATAGTAGACTGTATTCTTTTGTATATTTGAACTTGTGCTGTACAGTCACAAAACAGAGAAGTATTTGCCCAAAGAAGTAATTAACCTCTAGTCCAAATGATTGGTCCACTGGAATTAATGTTCTTTGAACTTCAATAAAGCTGTCACCTGCCAATAACCACCACTAACTCCCTTCTTAATGATATTTCTATTATATTTTGTAGGTTATAATGGAGCAGTTAGAGAGGTCACTTGTCCAGAACAGCTGCTGACTTTCCACTCTGAAGTCTCCATTAAGTTTGATTAGCTTTGAACTATGAAGATGTGGTCATCTGTTCATAATGTCCATATATCTCCTGCCCTACTTGTTCACAATACATTCCCTGGGCTTTGGTACATCAGTTAGATTGGCCCACATTGACCACTGCCCTGGAAGGTACAGTATATGGCAGACAGATTGAAAAAATAAATACCACCTATTTGATTTTTCAAGTAATTAAAAATGCCGAAAGGAGTGTTATCTATGAGTTTACATATATTTCTTCTTCTAATATTTATAACAGCTGAATAGAGACCATATATTTTAGGTAGAATTTCACACTGCAGTGCAAGTACAACTGCCACGCACATACACGTGCTCATACACACATAGACACGCACACAGACAAACGTGTACAGACACATGCACACAGATATGTGCACTCAGACACACACGCACTCAGACACACGCACTCGGACACACACGTACTCATACACACGTACTCAGACACACACACACATGCACATTGATACACGCATGCACACATGCATGCACACAGACACACGCACACACAGTCACATGGAGAGACGCAGTGGAGCTGAATTGTTTTAGCATGCAGCTGGCATGGACTCAATGGACTGAATGCCCTCCATTCATGCTGTAATCTTTCTATGATTCTGCAGGGGGAAACAGGTATTTGTTAAATTACTCCACACTTGCAAATTTTGGATTTGTATTCTCTTTTCTTGTGGTCTGGTTATTTCAAACCAAAGACTATGAATTCTCCGAGTCTAAATGGAAAGCACTGAGTGTTAGAAACACGTAGAAATTCAGACAGCACTTGGAAATCACAGAATACGTAGCGTGTGGAAGGAGAATATGTAGACAGTTGAGTTCAGCTAAACCCAATTCTTCCATTCTCTCCCCATAGCCCTGAACATTCTTTCCTTTCAGACATTTGTTCAGCTCTCTTTTAAATGTGCGCATTGAATGTTCTTCTACTTGTACACCTGCCAGTGCCCTCCAGATCTTACCAGTTGCTGCAAAAAGAAATCTTTCCCAATGTCAGTTTTCATTCTTTTGTCAAACACCTTCATTTATCTTCTGAAGATATCTTCTGTATCTCTCTATAACTCTTTGACTCCTCTTTTGAAGTCCCAACTTGAAACATCGCCTATCTATGTTCTCCAGAGACACAGCCTGACCTGCTGAGTTTCTCCAGCACTTTGTGTCTTTTGTGTAAACCAGCGTCCGCTGTTCCTTGTTTCTTCATTCTTTGTTCCCTAGTTCTTTGCTTCTCCAACAATTCCTCTCCAACAATCCATATGTATCATGATTTTAGACATTTCTATCGGATCTATTTACAGTCTCCTCTTTTCCAAGAAGAACAAATCCAATGTCTAAATTCTAGCCACATAAACCCGTTATCTCTCTATATCTCAACCCGGGCTTGCCTGAATCAGGTTTGGCTCATAACAATTGAAGCATGGAAGATGGCGCCAAACTAGGTGTCTTTTGCATGCGGGCTCAGTAGACTATTTCTGTACAATTGCTAATCAGGGGTGGTGTGGTGTGGTGATACTCTACTGGACTGTTTGTTAGAACAGAATTTCACTGCGTTTGCACTTTGCACAAGTGACAATAAAGCACAAGTGTATCATTGAACCATAAATAAGGCATTGGGCCCATGCACAATAACCTGTTGCAACTAAACCAGAGTTTGGTGAAGGTTTATCACAACTTCCTTGCTCTCGTAATTCCATACAGAAACAAGGAACTGCAGATGCTGGCTTACCAAGGAAAGACACAAAATGCTGCAGTAATGTAGCGGGTCAGGCAGCATCCCTGGAGAACATGGGTAGGTGATGTTTCAAGTAAGAGTCCTACTTGGTCCCAATCCGAAATGTCACCTATCCATATTCTCCAGGGATGCTGCCTGACCCGCTGGGACACTCCAGCATTTTGTGTCTTTTCTACTCATGCAGTCCCGAATCACAAGCTCTTTATACCATTTTCTCAACTTGCCCCACCACTTTCAATGAACGACATACATATAGTCACAGATCCTTCTATTCTCATTGCTAAATGCACAGAGATGCACAGAGACTAGATGCAGAGAGTCTCTTGCCCAGAGTAGGTGAATCGAGGACCAGAGGAAATTGGTTTAAGGAGAAGGGGAAAAGATTTAATAGGAATCTGAGGGGTAACGTTTTCACACAAAGGAAGGTGGATGTATGGAACAAGCTGCCAGAGGAGGTAGTTGAGGCAGGGACTATCCCAACATTTAAGAAACAGTTAGACAGGTACATGGATAGGACTGGTTTGGAGGGATATGGACCATATGCTGGCAGGTGGGACGTGTTGGCTGGGGCGTGCTGGCCAAGTTGGGCTGAAGGGCCTGTTTCCACATTGTATCTCTATAACTCTAGGACTCTATGACTCCTCTTTTGGAATTGTGCCCTCAGATGTTAAAATAACTTTCTCCTGCCAATGTTATAGAATGTGCCACACAAGCATCGTTCTGGACCACCTTATGACACACCTATATACTGAGTTTATCAAAGAAAATGATATTCAAACAAACCATTCCATTCCCAAAGCACCAATGGATCCACAGATCAGTCCCAGTCTAAAGAAGGGTCTCCACCCAAAACATCACCCATTCCTTCTCTCCAGAGATGCTGCCTGTCCCGCTGAGTTACTTTAACATTTTGTATCTATCACAGATCTGAACATCCCTGTTCTTACTATTGTCTACTATCTGATGCTCTTTCTTCAATACACTTTTCTGGGACATTGGATCGCTTAATATAAATGTAAACAACATCTAAGGTATAAAAAGAAAAACTGATTACCATGTACATACAATGAATGAGATGCATACAATATACTTGCCTTCATAATTTGGGGCATAGACAATAGGAGTAGCGAGGTTACAGTACATGCATAGGTACAGGTGGAGTATTGTGAGAATTCTGGCTGACACACTATAGGAAGGATATGGTAACAGTGGAGAGGATGCAGAGGATATTTGTCAGGACGTTGCCTGGGATGGAGCTGGTACTGAAGAGAAACTGTTTGCTTAGAGGATAGGCTGGGTTTATATTCCTTGGAGCAGATGAGAGCAGAACCTGAATAGATATACAGTTTTGAGAGGCATAAATACAGTGGATAGTAGGAAACCTTTCCCCTAAGCAAAGGGCTAATACTACAGGGTCAAGGTAAAGTGGTAAGAGAATTTGAGGGAGTCTGAGGAAGAACTGCTTCAACCAGAGGATGGTTTAAATTTGATCACACTGCATATGTGGGTGAATGAACAGAGAACACAGAATAGTAAAGCACAAGAACAGACCCTTCGGCCCACCTTTTCTGTGCTGAACATAATGCCTAGACCAATTCTCATGTCTCTCCATATAATCCATATCCCTCCATTTCCTGCATATCCATATGACTATCCAAAACTCTCTTAAACGCCACTATCATAACTGCCTCATCCACGACCCCTGGCTGTATGTTCTAGGCACTCATCATCTCCTGTGTAAAACAACTTGCTCCAGACATCTCCAGACTTTGCTCCTCTCACCTTAACTCTATGCCCTCTCGTATTTGATTTTTCCATCAAAGTTTCCTGCAACTTGTGGCGTCACAGAGAAAACAATCCAAGTCTGTGCAACAACTCCCTGTAGCTAATGCCCCCGAATCCAGGCATCATACTGGTAAACCTCTTCTGCACACATTCAAAAGCCTTCACATCCTTCTTCTAATGTGGTGACCAGAACTGCAAGCATACTCCAAAGGCGGCCTAATCAAACTCCTATAAAGCTGCATCATGACTTCCTGAATTTTATACTCAATGCCCGACCTATGAAAGAAAGCACACTACATGTCTTCTTTACCAGTCTATCCATGTGTTGGCACTTCCAGGGAGTTATGGACTTGGACCTCAAGATCTATCAATATATCAATGCTGTTAAGGGTCATGCTATTAATTGTATATTTCCCCCTTACATTTTGCCTCCTAAAGAGCAACACCACAAATTTGCTTCGATTAAACTCCAAATGACATTTCTCCACCCATTAATGTAGCTGGTCTATATCCCTATTAGACAGCCTTCCTCACAGTCTGCGACTCCAGCAATCTTCGTGCCATCTGACAACATTACTGACCAACCCATCTATGTTTACGTGTAATCCCCTTATCTGCATCACAAACAGCAGAGGTCCCAGCAAAGATCCCTGTGGTACTCCACTGGTCACAGACTTTGTCCTTCCACCACAGCCATCTGTCGTCTATCAGTAAACCATACTATCTGCATCCATACGACAAAGTCACTTCATTCCAACCAATTTAATCATTTGGATCAGCCTACCATGGGGAACTTTATCAAATGCCTTATTAAAATCCATGTCATCACTCACCGTCCTATCCTCATCAATCAACTTCGTCACCTCCTCAAGTTAGTAAAATATGACCTGCTGTGTACAAAGCCATGCTGATCGTCCTTAATTAACCCATTCTCTTCCAACTGGGAGTAAATCCTATCTCAAATAATCCTTTCACAATATTTAAGAAATACCTGGACATTAATTTTGAATTGTTGAGGCATAGAGGGCTACATAACATGATGGTAAATGGGATTCATACAGATAGGTGCTTAATGGTTGGCATGGATGGTGGGCTGATTAATTCTATGGTTCTATTGGAAGATAGACACAAAGTGCTGGAGTAATTCAACGGGTCAGGCAGCATCTCTGGAGAAAAAGGATGGGTGACATTTCAGATCGGGACCCTTCTTCAGATGGAAAGCAGATGGAAGTCAACTGGAGTTACGAAAAGACCAGAACAAAGCAGGGTTGGCAATAGATGACCAAGGAAGGGTGGAGTCCATAATGGCCCATTGTTGGCTAGGGAAGGGGTGATAATGAAGAGATACAAGGATGTGAACTGTGGAACGAGTTGCTGCCTTACAGTGCTTGCAGTGCTGGAGACCCAGGTTCGATCCCGACTACGGGTGCTGTCTGTATGAAGTTTGTACATTCCCCCTTGTGGGTTTTTCTCCGAGATCTTCGGTTTCATCCCACACACCAAAGATGTACAGGTTTGTAGGTTAATTGACTTGGTAGAAGTGTAAATTGTCCCTAGTGTGTGTAGGTAAGATAGTGTTAATGTGTGGGGCTCGCTGGTCGGTGCGGACGGTGGGCCAAAAGGCCGGTTTCCACGCTGTATCTCTAAATTAAACAAAACAAAACTAAACTAAACTAAACTACAGGGTTGTAAGCTGCCCAAACAAAACATGATGTTCTCTTCCTCCAATTGTCCAATCCTGCAATGACTCTATTAGTTGACCACATTTGAATAATTTTATCAGGCTGAAAATTTGAAGTGAACAGACATGTACAGAATATACTTCCTATTCTAAAGAAGGGTCGTGACCGAAACATCACCCATTCCTTCTCTCCAGAGATGCTGCCTGGCCCGCTGAGTTACTCCAGCATTTTGTGTCTATCTTCGGTTTAAACCTGCAGTTCCTTCCTACACATATACTTCCTATATTTCTGATGTGATTAGTTTTTTAGGGTACGTCATCAATAAGGTGGAAGAAATAACAGAGATTAACTGTTTTTTTCTAGCTTTAGTGTAATTGGGAACAAGATTGTAAAATTCAGCTTCATCACAGCCATCAACAGTTGTTCCAAAGCCTTCTTGTCAGTACAATATGGATAAGCTGCATGGTAATGCATTCAGTCTCCAACAATCAGTTATTAAACTGTTACTTTGATAAAAATATTTTCTTATTCTGAATTGCTGCAACCTATAGCAGGGCTTTTTTCAAATCATTGGCTGGTTTATACCTTGGGTTCAGGTTTAGTTCTGTTGTTTAAGTTTGGAAGAGTTGAATTGAATTTGGGTAATGCAAGAAGTTTTATTTCCAGTAGTAACTACTTTTCAACATTGTGCTTTCACACCAGCAGGCTCATTTTGAATTCTACCTTCCCAGCATACAAAGACATTTCAATATTGAGACAGAACTTCTAAAAGGTGACGGTTGAAATAATGGTTTTTACAGGAATTCTGCACAGATTCTTGGAGTTGAAGGAAGGTCGTATATGTTTTGACAGATGATCATACAGCAGATCATAACATTCTAAAATGATTTTAGAATTTTATTAGCCAGTAAGAATTACTGGAGGAAAAATTTGGTTTTCTTATGTTTTTTCTTATGAGATTTTGCCTGTCATTGAATTGTAAAAACTGAAACAGGCCCTTCGGCCAAACTTGCCCATGTCGACCTAGATACCCCATCCACTAGTCCTATATTTGGCCCATGTCCTTATAAACCTTCCCTATCAATGTACCTGTTCAAATGCCTTTTAAATGTCGTTATTGTACCCGCCTCAACTACCTCCTCCAGCAGCTCATTCCATACTCTGTGTGAAAAGGTTACCCCTCAGGTTCTTCTTATATATTTCCCCTCTCATGTCAAACCTATGTTCTTTGTTTCTTGATTCTTCTACTCTAGGTAAAATACGTCCACCTTATCTTTTCTCCTCATGATTTTATTCACCTCTGTAAGATCATTCCTCAGCCTCCTGCGCTCAAAGGAATAAAGTCTTAGCCAATTCAACATCTTCCTATCACACAGGCCCTATAGGCCTGGCAACATTCTTGTGTATCTTTTCTGCACTCCTTCCAACCTAACAACATCCTTCCTATAGCAGAGTGATAACCAAAACTGAAGCCTAGCTTTTCTTTTTATCAGCATCACATGTTAAAATGTGAAAACTGAAACGAGATAAATACAAAGAGGGAAATGTAAATCACCGTCAATCTCACATTCAGCTTAGAAAATAGGTGCAGGAGGAGGCCATTTGGCCCTTCGAGCCTGTACCGCTTAAAACTTTATTCTTAGCAAAACCCAGAAAACCATTAGAATTACTCTTGGCATGTAAAGAAGGATCCATTAAGTAAAAACATATTGTTCAGCAGTCAATCAAGGGAGATTATATATACTTTTGGCTTACCGAATGTTGTCACTACTATGTGTTAGATTTTTTTCTCCGTTGATTGATAAAATAAAATTGAGAAATAACGCGGTTTGGAAAGTTAGCATGAACCCATAGAGTCAGAGAGGAAAAGCACGTAGCTTGTGTGGAGGGAGCTGGTAAGCCTTGAGGAGCTGCTTCAAGGATTTATACAAAACTCCACACACTATCTATTGATCGCCTGGAGTTGCAAGCTCTGACACAATATTCATATTCAGTGTAACGCTGAAGAATATCTGCAGCATCTATAACAATCCAAAGCACCATCAGACCAAATGACAATCAACACTCTTTCTTCCAACACAATGGGCCATCTGTGTAACAGAGAGAAATGAAAACAAATATTAATTTCACTGAAGTAACCCTGGAAGGAAATAGATTTAGTTCCATCCAATTTTATTTCTTTTATGTAATATTATTAAACATTTAGTCTCTACTAATAATAAATGATTTATTATATTTGACAAAAGGTGTAATATCTTAGGGTTTCCCTTGTAAGTTACTTAAACAACTAAGAAGGATTTTGTTTTTACATGCTGGTGTGGTGGGAAAGTTGCTTGAGGGGATTCTTAAGGAATATGAATAAAGTGAATACTTGGTGGCTTTTCCTATGGTAAAGGATTCTGACATAGACTTCAGATGAGAGGGGGGATATTTAAGAGGGACCTCAGGGGCAACCTTTTCACCCAGAGGGTAGCCTGTATCTGGAATGAGCTATCGGAAGAAGCTATGGAAGCATAATAATTACGAGTTTAAAAATAAGTTTGGGCAGATATATGGACAGGAAGGGTTTAGAGGGATATGGGCCAAAAGCAGGCAAATGTGACTAACAATATTTCAACTTGGTCGAAATGGCCAAGCTCTATTTTTATTTTCTTGCCTGAATAAATATTCAGATTCAATGAGCTTTCAGTTCATGCCATTTTGTTGAATTTGGCTAAATAGTCTTTCTTTTTGCAGTTGAATTATATCACTTCACTAAACTAATCTACATTTGAGGCTTAATCTCCAATAACCAATAACAACTGGGGCCATGTGTTAGTAACCAAACTCAAACTTAATATCTGATCTCCTGCCTTTGTCTCTATTGTACCACTACTGAAATTATTCATTGGGTAAAGTTCTCTCATGTTTATTACATATTACAATATTACATGGCAATTTTATGTGCACAGTCAAGTATTAAATCTTACCTCTTTAAAATGTTAGATTGAATTTCCTCATCCATTATCCTGCAGTGGCCAGTTCAGGAAGGTGCTATCTGTGTGAAGACAGATTCTTCAACTAAATTCCTAATGGTCTTTCCTGACTTTAGGCTTCTGGCTCTGAGTTTGCATTTTTCTATAATCTCTGATGGGACTTGATTAAAGTGACTTGACAACCTCTCTATCATCTCACCAAATGAAACATCGTTCATCTTGTGTGACATGAGGAGGTCTGTTAAAGTGACAAATGTATCTGTGCCTTTCTCCATTAGTAAGATTGCTTTCTTGCATTTTCATATGGTACCTTTTGAGCATGTGTGCTTTTGTCCTGGCCCCAGTTTCACCAATATTATGTGTCCTGATGAACAACTTTATCTATTGTAATATGGACGTGTTCTGCCTGTATGGAGTTAGTATGTTCTCCCTGTGACTACAGTAAAATTGTAAATTGTCCCTAGTGTGTAGGATAGTGCTAGCGTACTGGTCGGTGTGGACTCGGTGTGTCGAAGGGGCTGTTTCTCTGACGTCTAAAGTCTAGGGTCTAAAATGAGAAACCTGTGAAATAATGTCTGCAGGGAAAATATTGTTGCAGAAATGATGAAGACATTCAATAAGAAATTGGATACTTTCATAGGAGAATGAGGACAACAGAGGGATCGGATTCAAAGGAATAATCAGCCTTTTGCCAACCTTGACATGTGTAACTCTTTCAAGATCATGAGGCATCTAATAATAAAATCTCATTGTCTTTCAAAGTACATAAAATCAATGGATACTGAATGAATATTAAATAAAAGATAGGAAAAAAAAGAGGAAGATTGAAATATAAAACGATAACTATTACTTGTGTAACTGTAACATCTGCGTATTTCTGAAAGGTAGTTTTTACACAGAGATCTCTTGTGACATTATTTGAAATAAGCTAAAGAATAAAAGCATAGCAATACAACAGTGTCTTAAAGTTTTGTCTTGGCAATTTGCAAACAAAAATCTTCATCAACTCTGGAGTGCCCAATATCTTTAGAGAAGAGGTGGGCCAGAGACTAAACATCAAGAGCTGAGTGACAAAACCTGAAAAAAGTTGACCATCTCACAGAAGGCTTCTTGGTACAAATTGGTGCCTGGAATTTGCTGCCAGAGGTGGTGCTGGAGGCAGATACAATAATGGTATTTAAAAGGCTTTGGGAAAAGCTCAAAGATATGCAGGGAATGGAGGGATATGGATCACATGTAGACCAATGAATTCAATTTATCTTTGCATTATGTTCAACACAGACATTGTGGGCTGAGGCACCTGCTCCTATGCTGTACTGTTCTATGTTTCTATATTTCTAAATTAATCGCTCAGCTCACTCTCCCCATGTGAATGCATCATTTTCTACCATTACCTACAACCGGCTTTCCCTGCTTCTCTTCACTCTGCTGCATTGAATGTATTGTACTTCACTATACCACCATCTGCTCACAAACACTGGATCTCCTGGTTTCAATTTTGATATATTTACCCCTCAGCTGTTAAACCTTGACAAGTAGATTCCTCACAACAGCTCACTAAAGCTTATCTGAAGAAAGGCCCTGACCTGAAATGGCTTCCACCCAATTCCCTCCACAGATGCTGCTTGACTCATTGAGTTCCTCCAACACATTTTGTTATAGCTCACTATGCTCTCACTTATAGATTATCTGTGGTCTGCAGTATTGGGTGAATATCTAAGCCATTGCTACGGGCCTCTATGCAATACTTATCTTCAAGCTTTAGATAAAAGCAGAATGCGTTTCGTTGTCTCTGTACTGTACACTGACAATGACAATTAAAATTGAATCTGAATCTGAATAAAAATTGAGATAAACCAATTATGGAAACAGTTTTTTTTAAAGTGCATTAATTTACTATTTGTGGGAGTTAACAATGGGACCAGCATTTAATGTCTATCTCTAATTACTCTGGAACTGATAGATTGCTGGTTGGTTCAGAACACAGTTAGAACTCAACTATTATTATTGTTGCTTGGTCTGCATACACAAACAGGCCTTACCTGGTCAGATCAGCAGCTTTACCACTTGGGCAAGAACAAACCAATGAGATTCTTCAGATAATTTGTTATTTTGATGAATAGATATACATGGAAACAAAGATGCTGGTTTACAAAAAAACAGAGATGCGGTTACTCCAGCTCTTAGTGTCTTTTTCTGGTATTTGAGTGTTGCCATCAATAATATCACAAGGCATAAGAGCAGAATTAGGCCCTTCAGCTCACTGTCTGCTCCGCCATTTGATCATGGCTGATCTATTTTTCCCTCTCAACCCTATTTCCTGCCTTCTCTCCATAACTTTTGATGCTCTTACTAACCAAGAACCCTTTTAATCTCCACTTTAAAAATACCCAATGACTTGGCCTCCACTGCCATCTGTGGTAATAAGTTCCACAGATTAGCCACCCTCTGGCTAAATAAATTCTCCTCATCTTCATTTCAAAGGTACATCCTTTTATTCTGAGGCTGTGCCCCATGTGAATATGGTTGTTTAGCAATCCAGAATATATTGAATATGTTAAGTGAATGTAACTGACCTGCTGACATGGTGGAATTTGAAATCATCCAGGTCTGAAGAAGGGTCTCCACCCGAAAGGTCACCCATTCCTTCTCTCCAGAGATGCTGCCTGTCCCACTGAGTTACTCCAGCTTTTTGTGTTTATCTTGGACTTCTGGAATGGTAGTTTTGGAATTTAGTTACCACACAACTTACTCTAAGTCTTTTAATAGACGAGAAAACCTTCAACACAAATTAAGCAAGTGACTTGTTGGATCAAAGAATTTTCAATGATCAAAATGCCATTGAATCAAAGTCAGTCATAGTCATAGATTGATAAAGGTATGCAGCACAGAAATGGCCCTTTTTCCTACAGTCCATGCTGTCTACAGTGTCTACACTAATCCCATTCCCAAGTACATTTGGCCACATTGACTCCGCCAGTGTAGTTAGTGGTTAAAGTAAAATTCCTTTAGGTTGTGTATGCCATTATTTTGGTACAACCGTGTCATCATTTTGTTTATCTCAGAAGCATTTTAAGAATCAACATAAAATTAAGAGTGATTGCTAAGAGATAAGAACGTGTGACTCCCCTATAACCTGCGATGATGAACAATTTCAATGAACTGTTTACTGCGTGTCAGATTTTGCTCTTCTTATAAACCCCTTCATAAATATTTACTAGTACAGATGTTCTATTTTTTACTTGGACAAATAATTTTTATTATGGACAAAGACAGTGAAAAATGTAACAGTATACATCAGTTAATGAATTCCCTGTTAATGAGGCTGTCTACTTAAATAGAACATTTGCTAAAATAAAGATTTATTCCCCATGTAAACTGCAGAAGCCATTTAATGGGAATATTGAGACAAAAGTAATCTTTGGATCCAATTATTTTTTTTTCTACCGTGCATTTCGGTTTGGTTTTGTGTTGCTTATTCAAAGCACAGTTAAAGATGTGGTGAAAAGCAGGCCCTCTGCCTAGCTAAGTCAAGAGTAATAAACCTTCTGCTCAAATGACACAATCAAATCAAAATCATAATTGTAGATTGTTGGATTCCTCTGTGTACAGCAGAATGTTGCTGACTGACATAGATAGAGAGCTGATTTTATTTAAAGTGCAATGAAAACGCTGCACTGGGGCACTAGATACAAATGTTATATTGGGCAATATCACAATGAATCACTTGCCAATGATTTTAGCAGGAGTTTAGAGTCATTGAAACAACCACAATATTAGATCTTTCTCTGATGACAGTGACAAAACAGATGTTTATAATGACAGAACTGGGATACTTGCTGGCAGTTTCTTTCCATTTTCTAGTGCATGCCTTTAATAGATGGAGTAATAAAGAAGATTATTTCAGGTGACATATCGGTGCTTGCTCTTTTGAAAATGGTTTTGCACTGTGTGTTTCTGCTGATAGCCGCAAAGGAGGATTTGTCACCAAATGCAGAGATTTCAGTGGAGTGCACAGTTTTTGGCCAAGTTTGTGTTCTACTGAATGGTTCTGTTTTTTTTTAAAAAAGCCTTGTGTTTATTTCCTGAGTTGACATGAAGCCCTAGACAGAGGAACAAAACGAGTTAAGGGAGAAACAGCAAAGAAGAGGCAGAGAACCAGCAATACAAAGTCCTGTGATTGATAAAGGTTTGCCAATGTTCTTTGATTTACACCGCGTAACACTCCAGAGGGACTTTAGTTGCCGAAATAAATTTGTATTTCTATCGGGATGAATGAGAAGTATTTTTGTGAGTGCATTTTTATGCAAATAATAATCTAAACACAAGGGCCCAGAGATCTGCAGTGACTATGTAAGATTGTTGCTGGCAGTCAATTATTATGAATCAGGTATAGAGCCAACTGCATGCATGCTGCCTGCTTGATTTGTGCAAATTTATAGAATAGAATGTTGGGCCTTATTGATACCACTTAAAGGAAGCCAGGACTCTCAAAGGGTATGTGCACTGTAGCTCCAGACAGCAGGAAAAAAAGAATGTTTCAAGGAATAAAATGTCTGGAAAAGGAACAAAGAGGATTACAGTTCCCAGAAGCAGTTTTGAAGTCTTTGATCCAAGCAATGGAAGAACTGGGAGAATGTGTGCTCTTTAGGGGACAGAAGCCTCTGAAAGTGATGCATTCATTGAGACTAGAGGAAATAAGTTTGAAGAATTTAACTCACTGCTCGTGCAGGTAATTGTTGAATAACCTCATCAGAGTTGCTGAGGAAAGAATCTTATCCCTTACATCAATTCCCTCTCTCACCGACAATATCTTTAATCTTACTCGAAATACATATTTCCCCAATCAGAATACTTACTGAAGATTAGCTCCTTCTCTCCAATGGAATCTCTGTGCTCTACTCTAACTACTATTGCACCCCATTGCTTATCTTCCACACAGCCTATAAACTAATCTTTCATGTAAGGCATGTCGTAAGAACAGCTTCATTTCGCACGCTTTTCTTCCTGGATGGCAGAGGCCGAGCACTGCCTGTGACAGGAAGCACCGATCAGAAAAGACAGCGTGGGAAGTCATGCAGTTATCATGGCCGCGCCATCACTTGCCTTTCATAGATGGCAGTTCCTTTTCCCTTCTTATTTCTTCCTCACCTACACACACCATAGAAAACCATGGTTGCTTTCTACAATCGGCCAATCCTCTCCTTGCTGTTCATGTAGAATGCTTTTTTAATGTTTTCATGTTTCAGATGTTGAAAACGTTTGTGCACTGTGCCATCAGGAATAGTCGGGCAGCCTTCCAAAAGATGGTCTGAAGAAGGGCTTCGACCCGAAACGTTGCCTATTTCCTTCGCTCCATAGATGCTGCCTCACCCGCTGAGTTTCTCCAGCATTTTTGTCTACCACCCAAAAGATGCATCTATATTTGATTTGCCAGCAGCAAGCCCCAGTCTAGTGACCAGTGCAAAGCTTAACTTGATATTAAATATAATTTTCTTTTCCTTTGCACTAACTTTACTCTTGTTGCTATAGTCTACACTTCAGCTCCAGAGTTTCCCAGAAATACTGGGTCTGATGTGATGAAAATGACCAAGAGATCCCGGAATTGAACTAGAAACATTGCCATGTTTCAGGCTGATCGTTACATATCTGATGATGAGATCCAACAGAAAGCTCATGATCTACAGAATTGTTGGCAGGGGGAAGGATGTCAGGAGATCCAGAACCAAGTTGACAACCATGCCATGAGTGGATTGTGCAGTGCTTTCAAGATCCTCTAGAGCCCACGCATCCAAGGAACCGCCACACACTCTGAGTCAAGAATTTATCAAATCAAGACAAGTGAGGGGTAGGAGCACTTTGAAACTTTCCTTGACTGAGACCCATATTTGATGTATGTCCTTCTCTCCATTCCACAGTGTACACAACCTGTTATATTCTGGATATTATCACAGCCTAGCAACCGTTTGCAAAGGGCAACCGATTGTTGAAAAGCCAGGTCTCAGGAGCAGGTGAAATTCCTGCTGAAATACAAAACATGACAGAGAAATTCAAATTATTGATTTCAACTTCAGCATGGGAAAGAGGAGAACATGCTGGTGAATCCCAGAGTCATTGCATCTGCATTGGGTGACTCTCAGGTAATTACAGCAGGCTCCCCCCCCACCCCCCAACCCTCCCCCATCCACTGTATACCACAGGGTCAATCTTTGCCCTCAACTACATCCTTTATGTTGATACAAGGAACTGCAGATATTAGTTGAAAGATAAAGACACAAAGTGCTAGAGTAACTCAAGGTGCCATGCAGCATCTGTGGAAAACATGCATACTTGAAGTTTTGGGTCGGGACCCTTCTTCAGACTCAGGAGAACTTCTTCAAGGTAGGCATATTTTGAGGAGGTTTTGCAGCAGAGCAAGAAAATGCAGATACAAGAAATTTCACATGCTGGTTTACAAATAAAGACATGGAGTGCCTGAGTGAGTTAGGCAGCATCAGACTGAAGAAGGTTCCCGACCTGAAAACTCGTCTATCCATGTTCTTCAGAGGTGCTGCCTGACCCGCTGAGTTACCCCAGCACTTTGTGTCTTTACATCCTTTATTTTACCAGGAGTCCCGTCCAGATTCACAATGCGGAGTCCATCATGAAGTACAATGAACATGATCAGCACGGCTTCACAACCTCGAGAAGAATGTAAAGATCGATACCAACCTTGGTGCATGATCTTTCTCAACTTCCCAAAAAACAAAAGAGAAATTATGGAAAATTGTTCACCGATTTAGTTGCCCTCAAAAATTCAAGATGATTCTACAGTAACATGCGCATTACAAACCTAGTCACAGTGCAGACTGGTGTCAGGCAGTCAACACTAACTTTCCTCTCAATCATCCTCTGGTGCACTTTTTCTCCAAAAAAGCACACCCTGGACAGCAGCTACGATGCACATTAAACTATTCATCCTTCTTTGTCTCCACTCCTGAATTAACCCAACAATGAAGAAGGGTTTCGGCCCGAAACATTGCCTATTTCCTTCGCTCCATAGATGCTGCTGCACCCGCTGAGTTTCTCCAGCTTTTTTGTGTACCTAGGGTAATGCTTATGTACGTTCACATTTGGAGGCCTTTACTGAAGATGGCCGGCTTTGTACTATACATCTGGAACACAACAGTCACCTGCTAGTCAATGCCATACATCATCACCCCCTTACAATCAAGGTCCATTACATAACTCTCAAAAACCTGAATCACTTCCAATATTTGCGAAAACATTTCCTGGGTCTGTACTCGCTGGAGTTTAGAAGGATGAAGGGAGGACCTCATTAAAACTTACCGAATAATGAAAGGCTTGGATGGACTGTTGTGGGGAGAATGTTTCCACTAGCGGGAGAGTCTAGGACCAGAGGTCATAGCTCCAGAATTAAAGGACATTCCTTTAGGAAGGAGATAAGGTGGAATTTCTTTAGTCAGAGGGTGATGAATCTGTGGAATTCTTTGCCTCAGAACGCTGTGGGGGTCGTCAATGGATATTTGTAAGGCAGAAATAGATAGATTCTTGATTAGTATGGGTGTCAGAGGTTATGGGGAGAAGGCAGGAGAATGGGGTTAGGAGGGAGAGATAGATCAGCCATGATTGAATGGCAGAATAGACTTGATGGGCCGAATGGTCTAATTCTGCTCCTATCACATGATTTTGAATCGCAAATCCATCATAAATACTGTTATAAAGGAATAGGAACCAACAACACTCTCTATCTTACCTGATTGGCATGTCTGAATTCTTATCTCAGTGTCTGTAAGTAGGCTCAGTTCTCCTATTAATAACAATTGATTATGACCAGCAGGATAAATAATTGCTTGGGCAGTACGATGATTTAAAGTAATGGGGGAAGCAAGAGGAATTTCACATTGAAATCCTCTAGAGCTGCAGAACAGATTATACAAAGTACTTTCAAAAATCGGTTCACCACGTAAACAGAATCTCAAAATGGCAGCTCAGTCTGACATATTCCTACAAAACATGAATGTTTGTTCTTTAAATTTGAAATCCCTTGAAGCTGCCCCCCCCACCCCTCCTCCTCCCATCCCCACCTTCCCCCAGCCATCACAACTATATAAAAACCCTTGTTAGGTACATAAACATTATATCCCTCACTTCGTAAAAGATTACTGCCCCAGTGTGGGTCAGTTGGGCCGAATGGCCTGTTTCCACACTGTATTATGATTAGTAAGAGTGTCAATGGTTATGCGTAGAAGGCAGGAGAATGGGGTTGAGTGGTAAAAATAACTCAGCCATGATCAAATGGCAGGGCAGACTCGATGGGCGAATGGCCTAATTCTGCTCCTATGTCTTATGGTCTTATAGTTTCATGGTTGCTATGAATAAGACACATTTTAGATTAATTTAACTTCTCACACTTAAACTCCCCAATTGCAATGTTGTGGTTTCTCTGGATCAATAAGTCCAACAAACTGACTTCTAGTCCAGTGAATTATCCAATTGACTACTGTAACTGTAGTTGGGTGCTGCCACAGAATGAAAAAGACTGGATAAAATTCCAATGTTCAGCACTGATATTTCTTGGTAAACTAAATATTTAGCTGTAGTGTTGTAATAACACCCAGCTGTTTGCTAATTCATCAGTCAGGGGCAGCATGGTGGCGCAGTGGTAGAGTTGCTTCCTTACAGCCACAGAGATCCGGAGCTTGAAACTGACTACGGGTGCTGTCAGTATGGAGATTATACATTCTCCCTGTGACCGCGTGGGTTGTCTCCGGGTGCTATGGTTTCCTTCCACATTCCAAAGATGTACAGTTTTTTTGGGTTAAATTACTTCAGTCACTGACCCGGTGGGCCGAAGGGCCTGTTTCAGCTCTGTATCTCTAAAGATAAATCCCCAATAACTGTACGCAGGAGATTTCTTCCAAATGAGTCATGTCAAAATCGCAAAACATTTAGCATATGGATTAAGTGATTTGACAAGTTTTAAATTGACCACTTATTGTCATTTATTTCTGTTTTACGGATATAGGAATACAAATTCTTTAAACTCATTGCTAATCGTGATAATTTCTGCGGTGGCCATGGCTTCTCACTTTAGTTTGTTAGCTTTCACTCTATTGACCTTTTTCATTATTCAGAACAATGAAGCATGGATAGTTAATTCAAGATTTATGAAGCTGAAATGTATGCAGAAAGCAGGTTGATTATTACTTTATCTTTACAAATGGAAAAAGGTAAATTATTTAACTTCCTTGATTAAAAAAAATGACCACCATAGACATAACTCTATGATGATGCATGGTTTTAAACTGCATTTGCTATGGTGAGATTTAACCCAAATGCTGTTGAGGTTTCTTCCCTTGAAATTCACCCAGTCGTGGTAATTATACGATACAGTAATATCCACACATTGTACCCTTAAAAATCTCTCTACGTCATGTTTGGTCTGCCTATGGCGAGCGTGAATTTCCAGGCATCTAAATGCAATACTTACAAATCTGTTACAGAAGGCAGTGGAGGCCAATTCACTGGATGTTTTCAAAAGAGAGTTATATATAGCTCTTAGGGCTAACGGAATCATAGAAACATAGAAACATAGAAAATAGGTGCAGGAGTAGGCCATTCGGCCCTTTGAGCCTGCACCGCCATTCAATATGATCATGGCTGATCATCCAACTCAGTATCCTGTACCTGCCTTCTCTCCATACCCCCTGATCCCTTTAGCCACAAGGGCCACAAGTGCTTTGGTCAACAGCTTATTGAAAACAAGAAGGGAAAAGAAACCTTTCAAGGCAAATGGGACTATGTATATCCATCAGTAACAGACCTTCTTCAAGGTTGGTTATCCTGGGAGAGAAGTGGCACAGAATTCAATAACAAATGAAAATCGAAATAAATTGTGGGATTCCAACATCTCTGTTTTTATTTCAGATTTTCAGCAGCTGCAGTTTTATTTTTATTTTTAAATACCAGAACAGGATGTCGAGGTATTAAAAATAGTTAGTCTCACGTTTTAGCTGTTAAATAGTTTATTATAAAATATGAAGAAAAAATATTCTGTTTGAAAGCAACTTTGATTTAAGCTGTTAATAACATGAATTCATCAGTTATTGGCCCTGCTTTGCCGTTTTATTTCCTCCAGTTCCCTCCCCTCTACTTTCAATCTGAAGAAGGGTCCTGACCCAAAATGTCACCTATCATTTTTCTCCAGAGATGGCTGACCCGTTGAGTTACTCCAGCACTTAGTGTTTATCTTCAGCATATACCAGCATCTGCAGTTACTTTATACACATTAATTTAAACTGAGCTTTATTTTGCCACTACAGGTACCTGCAAGTTGCTGAAGCTGGCTTTTCGGGGTTTCAGAAGCTTATCAGGGGCAGCTGACAAGTTTGTGTCAGGGTTGCCAAGGGTGAAAATGGCAAGCTGGTCAGTTCAGTGGTGTTGCCTGGAATGTTTTTCCGGGCTTGATACAATATTAAAACTACATTGAGAAAAGTAACTGTTGACAGTTGCTGGCAATGCTACAGTAAATACTGTAAAACTGTATACAAAAGGCCAAGTAATGGCTCCAGAAAATGCTGTCCATATTTGGAATTTTTAATATACTCAAGACCATGAAATACATTTAAGGGCTTCCTGGAACATTTCTATAATGAAAAGCCCAATATGACATTTTAGATGTTTTTGAGGTACAAATTTGTTCCATTTTGCTCTTTTTTCTACTTGGAATATGAAGATTACTATTTTGATGTATGTATTTCAAATTATCTTAATGCAACAGTTTCTCTAGCCTGTAGTCATATCTCTTCTTGAGCCAGAGCAGTTCTTCCTGGAACACTATTACAATACTTATGCATGCTAAACTGAAACGCACGTTAGTATAATCTTTCAGGTTCAGACCCGAGGTTACTGAAAAGGGACTGTAAATTGCTGTGGGAAATAGATACCTATTTTTGCCTTATTTAATTAAAACATAATCCAATAATGCTTCTCAAATGTCTTGCATTAGAAATGCTACTGAAAAAAAATGTACAGCATTAGTAAATCTTAATATATCAGGTGATTTCCAGACTATGAAGATAGAATATGGATGAGTCACAGTGATATTGTATGGGCAGTAATTTCTTTTGGCATTGATACTGGTGTAAAACTTCCTTTGCCACTCTTAGGCTGCACACTGGTACAACTAGTGTAGACGCTGCCTTACAGCACCAGAGACCTCGATTCAATCCTGACCTCGGGTCCTGTCTGTGTGGAGTTTGCATATTGTCTATGTAATCTTCAACTGCTCTGGATTTCTCTCGCATCAGAAAAATGTGTGGGTTAATGGATTAATTGGCCACTGTAAGTTATTCCTAGTGTATATGTGAGTGGTGATATGTTTATTTATAAGATTGTAGAGCAGAGGGATCTAGAATTGCATAGTTATTAGTTATTAGTTATAGTTATTTGAAGGTGGCATCAGGTGGATAGGGTGTTCAAAAAGGCTTTTGGTGCATTGACCTTCATCAATAGACAATAGACAATAGGTGCAGAAGTAGGCCATTCAGCCCTTCGAGCCAGCACCGCCATTCAATGTGATCATTGCTGATCATCCCCAATCATTACCCCGTTCCTGCCTTCTCCCCATATCCCCTGACTCCGCTATCTTTAAGAGCCCTGTCTAGCTCTCTCTTGAAAGTATCCAGAGAACCGGCCTCCACCGCACTCTGAGGCAGAGAATTCCACAGACTCACCACTCTCTGTGTGAAAAAGTGTTTCCTCATCTCCGTCCTAAATGGCTTACCCCTTATTCTTCTTCTTATTATTATTATTATGTAGCCCCTGGTTCTGGACTCCCCCAACACCGGGAGCATGTTTCATGCCTCTAGCATGTCCAAATTCTTTATAATCTAATTTGTTTCAATAGATATCCTCTCATCCTTCTAAATTCCAGAGTATACAAGCCCAGCCACTCCATTCTCTCAGCAAATGACATTCCCGCCATCCCGGGAATTAACCTTGTAAACCAATGCTGCACTCCCTCAATCAGTCAGAGTATTGAAGATGGAAGTTGGAATGTCATGTTGCAGCAATATAAGATATTGCTGAGGCCGCATTTAGAGTATTGTGTTCTGTTCTGGGCACCATGTTACAGGAAAGATATTGTCAAGTTTGAAAGGGTACAGAGAAGACTTACAATGATGTTGCCAGGACATGAGGGTCTGAGCTATAGGGAGAAGTTAAGCAGGCTGGGACTCTATTCCTTGGAGCACAGGAGAATGAGGGGTGATCTTATAGTGATGTATAAAATCATGAGAGGAATAGATCGGGTAGATGCATAGTATCTCTTGCCCAGAATAGGGGAATCAAGAACCATAGGGCTTAGGTTTAAGGTGAACAGGGAAAGATTTAATAGGATTCTGAGAGGTAACTTTTTCACATAAAATGTGGTGGGTGTATGGAATGAGCTGCCTGAGGAGGTAGTTAAAGCAGGGACTATTGCAATGTTTAATAAACAACTGGATAGGTACATGGATGGGATAGGTTTGGAAGGATATGGGCCAAATGCAGGCTGGTGGGACTAGTGTAGAAGGGACCTGTTGGTCGGTCTAGGCAGGTTGGGCCAAAGGGCCTGTTTCCACGCTGTATGACTTTATGACTCTAAGAATGTTGGAAAATTGTAAAATGGGAATTAATGTAGGGTTTATGTAAATTGGTGGTTGATTGTCGGCATGGACTTGGTGGACTGAAGGGAGTGTTTCCATGCTGTATTTCTCTCTGACCCTATTCCACAACCCTATTCTTCTGCTGCCTTCCAATTGGTAGTTGTCCTTAGAGAAAATTTAACTAAGAATTGACAATAGAATCCGTTAAATAATGGCATTATGTAACATAACATATTCTGCTTCCAAAGAGCGAAAATAGACAGATTTGAACTGATATTCCTCCATGTGTTATTTGCCGCATATTGATATGCTTGTGTCAAGTTCCTAAACATTGTATTCCCAAAGTCATTAACCCATTTATTTTGTGATTTGATACACATATCTTAATCAGTGCTTAAATATACCCTGCTTTCCTGTAAGATTTAACTTGAGATTATATTTATGTAGGAGTGGTGTTTAAATGCTTATATTAATGTTTAGTTCATGTACTCCTCAACTACTTTAAATCTATTTTTAGTTCCTACTCATTGTTAAAGGAATAAAAGAAAAGCTGACACAGAGTGCAATCATTAAAACGCATCAATAAACACGAGGAGTAACAAAAGACACTGGGTGATTGAATATCGCCAATATTTGTCTTTTAAGAGCTCTCCTAAAGATTAAAAAAAATTCTAATGATTAAATATCACCACTGTTTGGCTTTTTAAGAGCAAGTTAGAAGATTCTTTCAGACTCACAGATTGGATATCACCAATAATCACCGCTTAAAAGCTTGCATAGGAAGGAACTGCAGATGCTGGTTTAAACCGAAGATAGACACAAAAAGCTGGAGTAACTCAGCGGGACAGGCAGCATCTCTGGAGAGAAGGAATGGGTGATGTTTCGGGTTGAGGCCCTTCTTCAGACTAGTCAGGGATAAGGGAAACAATAGATGATGATGTAGAGAGATAAAGAACAATGAATGACAGGTAGGTCAAAAGTAATGATGATAAAGGAAACAGGCCATTGTTAGCTGTTTGTTGGGTGAAAACGAGAAGCTGGTGCAACTTGGGTGGGGGAGGGATGGAGAGAGAGAGAGAGAGAGAGAGAGGGAATGCCGGGGTTAATTGAAGTTAGAGAAATCAATATTCATACTGCTGGGCTGTAAGCTGCCCAAGCAAAATATGAGATGCTGTTCCTCCAATTTGCGTTTAGCCTCACTCTGACAATGGAGGAGACCTAGGACAGAAAGGCCAGTGTGGGAATGGGAAGGAGAATTAAAGTTTGGTACAGATCAGAAAAAGTTTTTTCTTTGTGTCAGGCTGCAAGCCAATATCCATGTACTTGAGATTTATCCTTCCACCAATGAAGATGTCTGCATCATCACAATGTAACTGAATCAGCGTGGTGATGTCCTTTGACTTTCTTGACTGTCTAATAAAATTCTACAATGTTGGGACTCGCTGCAATGTGATGGGGTTTGGCTCAATCCCCAGCAAGGAAAAGTTGTTTTTAATCAACATTTGTGTTGCTTTTCAGCTGACCTAATTAATACTATCAAGAAAAATCATCTGAGATAATTCCAATGTATTATTTAAAAACTGAACTTCATAGCAAAAATCTTTTGTCATTTAACTTCATGCTGAATTCGAATATGATTTTTTGAATTAAGAACAACAGAAATTAACTCTTAGTCGATGGTTGAGAAAAGTAATTTTTCATTGGGTCCCCAGCACAGCAACTTCTGAGCATTAAACACTAGCATTGAGCACTAATATAACTGTAAGATAGATGCTCAAATAAATATGTTTATGGCTGTAATATTAACTTCACAGAATTAATGTTTACACTTACAAGTCGATTGTCACAGAAAGGTAAGAAAGGGCACACTGATATCAGTTTTAGATTTACCTGCTGGATGGAAACTGGATGCATTAGCAGTTTAAACCACCCAAAACTGAAAGGCTTTGTAGGCGGCAAGTACTTGCCTAAGTTGCCCAAGTCATTGTGTCCTTGGGCAAGACACTTCACCCACCTTTGCCTGTGTGTGAATGTGTGTGAGTGATTGGTTGTGGTCGGAGGGGCCGTAGGCGCAGATTGGCAGCCACGCTTCCGTCAGTCTGCCCCAGGGCAGCTGTGGCTACAGAAGTAGCTTACCACCACCGAGTGTGACTGAGGAGTGAATGAATAATGCTATGTAAAGCGCCTTGAGTATTAGAAAGGCGCTATATAAATCCCATCCATTATTATTATTATTATTAAGTTAAGCGGTGAGATCTCATGAATGTATGCAGGTCAGCTTCCATTTCTTTATTGAGATTGCAATTGTATTTTAGAGAAAGCGGTCTTGTCTTTCCTATGAGATAATGGCAGATCCACATTTGAGGAAAAAGAAGAAGACACTGCTGATGTAAAGTAAGAAACAAAACCTGGTTGAGTTAGGAGGTGGAAGACAATTCTGTGGTCTGCACCATCTCAATATCATCACCATGTTTCGCTGTTTCACTCGGCTCATCAGTCACAGAACTGGAAACCACCCTTCCTCAATAACTATTTGAAACCACAGTATACCTCCTTCCTGACCACCAGGGAGTGGACTAGTATCATTTAAATGAGACTTATTTACTAATGTCACTTACACTCACTTGTAAAGGAAATGGTGCCTTTTTGGATTCTCTCTTAGTTGAAATGCTTCCTTTAATACTATTTTCAACTATCTTTTTCTTTTCCCCTTCTTTTTCTCCTTCTCACTCTGTTTTCCACTTTCCCCACCTCTTCTCACATCTTGCTTTACTTATTTCTCCTACTTATTATAACCTACTTAATATTATCTTTTTAGCCATTATTTCCAATAAAATGAAGGTTAAAACGTTCTACTTACCTAGTTTCTGCTTCATCCCAACTCCCTCTGTGCATTTTGGTGAGGGAACATTTTTATTAAAAGGTTTTACATGCCATTTGTCAGTCAACCTAAACCCAGAGATGTCAGACCGATATGGTCACATCGTAGGCAAGCGATGGGAATACATTTTGGCCTAATTTTGACATACTGAACCAGGGTAAAAACTGCAAAATACGTTTTTGAAGGGAAAATCATGAGTGCTCAAAAAAGTAATTTCACCCAGATGTTGTCATTGTTTCTCATACTTTCTGGAGAAATGTATGAGTCTTGCCTCCTGTGGGCTGACGTGCATACATCCATCAGATATGCAAGCAGTCACTGTGGAAGTATAATTAATGTGTGACCTACATCAGAATAAATAAACTTTTTAAGCACAATGTATAACTGTGTTCATGTTCATTTGCCGATTACATGTTTGGCATTGGTGCAGTTAGATGTACAAACACTATTCAGCTGAATAAACTTTCCACTGCAGTTTCCCATTCCCCCTCAATCTATGCCATTCCTCTGTAGTTTCCAATAAGCTTCTACCAAATTAAAGGTAGAGAAAATCCTCAAACACAGTCTTCCCTTTGCAATAGAAGTTTTATGCGTACATTCTTTTTCTATCTTATTAGCACGAGAAATTGGGTCAAGGAAATAGCGTTCACCTCGAACATGATGCCAAGACCATCTCTTATCTGCCTGCACATAATCCATATGCTCCATTCTCTGCATATTCATATTCCTATTAAAAGTCTCCTAAATGCCACTATCATATCTGCCTCAACCTCCATCTGAGTAAAAAAGTTGCCGCACACATCCTTTAAACTGTGCCCCCTCACCTTCAAGTCTCCTCTATCTATGCCTCTCAAAATTGTATATACTTCTATCAGGCTCTTCTTGCAACCTGTAGCGTTCCAGAGGTAACGATCCAAGCCAGCCCAACCTCTCCCTAGATTAGGTAATGTTTCACTAATCTAGGCACCATTCTGGTAAAATGAGACACAAAATGCTGGAGGAACTTAATGGGACAGGCAGCATTTCTGGATAGAAGGAATGGATAGGGGATAAAGATGATGCCTCTCCCGCTGAGTTACTCCAGCATTTTGTGTCTATCTTCAGTGGCATCTGAGTTCTCTCCTACACATCACTCAAGTAAACTTCCTCTGAACCCTTTTCAAAGTCCCCACATCCTTCCTGTATAGGGGCAACTAGAAATGCATGCAATACTCTAAATGAGGCTTAACCATAGTCCTGTAAAACTGAAAATATTTCATATTCCAAATTTGCTCACCAAACCTTACCTTAATTGCAACTAAACACTGATAGGGGGAGGGAGGTATCTAGACTTATACTTTGTGTTTCATGGTATTTATGATTCGGTCTTTTAAATTGATCAAGTATAATTGGAACATTTATATAACAAGTATTTATAGTTTGCCTTTACCACATGCTTGAATGATATCTTTCACATTGAAGCTGGTGCATATGTTTGATGTATGACACCATATGTATGTAGTGTGTGCCTGAAATTGTGCATATTATATTTTTATTGGGTCTCCGGAGGTACATTCTACTTAAGAAATAGTGACTGGAAGGTTTTATTTAAGATGGCATTCAGACTGAATGTTTAAATTAATCACCTAACACTATAGTTTTTTATCCCCTTCATAACCCATCATTAAAATGCTGTACTGTAAATCATCGTGCTTTTTCTGTGCTTAATGACATTATCAAATAGCATTTGCCGAAACATCTGTAACTTCTGTCTTGAATTGTTGCAGGATTTTGTTCATAAGGGATGCATGTTCAGATCATACAAGAGTCTTCAGTGTTCCATTGAAAATGCATTGGATTAAAATCCTGTGGTGGATTGGGTGTTTAAAAGGATTTGGCGGCATAGTGTGTCAGCAAGGAAGGCTATCTACATTTACAAAAAGATCTTGATCAGCTAGGGAAGTGGGCCAAGGAAAGGCAGATGGAATTTAACTCTGACATTTAGAAAGGCAAACCAGGGCAGGAATTATGCAGTAAATGGAAAGGCCCTGGAGAATGTTGTAGACCAGAGTGACAAAAGATACAGATATGCATTTCCCTGAAACTGGTGACACAGGTAGACACGTTGGTGAAGAAAGTGTCTAGCAAACTTGTCTTTGTTGGTAAGAGTATTGCATACAGGAGTTGGGACATTATGCTACAGCAGTGCAAGACATTTGTGAGAATATTTGGAATATTGTGTGCAGGTGTGGTCACCTTGCTTTTGGAAGGATACCATTTAGCTGAAAGGGGTGCCAAAAAGATTCATCAGGATGTCACCAGGAATCGAGGGCTTGAGTTATAGGGAGGAGGTGGATAAGCAGGGACATTTTTCCCCAGAGCGTAGGCGGCTGAGTGGGAGTCAAGGGGGAGACTGATTTTTAGTCACTTACCTCAGTGGAATGCGACTTTTCTCCTAGTCGTATTTTCGCCCTCTCTCACGGCCTAACAGCTTGAATTGGTGCAGCCTCTCTCGGAGACAGGCCCAGAGCTTCAGCAGCGGGCACAGCACGGACTTTCCATCACAGAGCCGGGCGATCCTTTGCCGAGGATCATCGCAATAAGTGCTCCTATCGCTGGCCCGCGGACTACAACATCCTGAAGCCGCGGTCCGTGGAGCTTCTAGCCGCGGACGCAGCGTGGGATCCCTCGTTGGGGATAGCCGGAGAAGAGCTCCGACCACCGGCCTGCAGCCTATAACATCGTGAAGCTGCGGTCTCCGGTAGGAAGCGGCCGATTCGGGACCTCCAAGCCGCGGAGTGAACGTCCGTCCCGACATCGAAGTTTCGAGCATCCCAACGAGAGGGCCTGAACATCGGGCTGTCCGTAGCGGCGACTACGGAGGATTCATGGTCCCGACCAAGGATGAACAAAGGAGGAGGACTGACTAAACGTTATTGCCTTCCACGACAGTGAAGAATGTTGAATCCACTGTGGTGGATGTCCGTGTTGTATTCTATTGTGTATTGTGCTCTTTTTGATTGTGTGGCTGCATGGTAAATCAAATAGCGCTGTTCCTTAATTGGTGCATGTGGCAATAAATGTGAACTTGAACTTGAAGAGGAAGCTGTGAAAGTAGGTACAATGATGGTTTAAACGGAAAAAGTCTAATTCGTTAATTTGTGCATTAACCCCAAAACAGATATCATTAATTTTATTCTTTGTGCCATCAGTGGCAAACCACCATTCTCATCAGTGAATTAAGTAGTTGTTTATCACGAATGTTACTCTGTGGTAAATGCCAATCCCATGTAGCTGGTTCCTGCATGGTGGCAGAGCCTTGCATAATGTCAATAAGTAAATAAAAATAATTAAAAAAATTGCAGGTGCTTGAAATACTCAGCAGATCAGATCACAAACGTGGGAAGAAAAAGAGAAGTTTATTAAGCAGCAGTGTGGCTGTGGGGGATGGGGAGTGTTGGGGGAGTGTGGGGAGTGTGGGGGAGTGGACGAAATATCACTAATAGGATAAAACCAGGGTGACCATGGGAATAAATTATAAACAATGTTCTCAAGTCAGAATGAATGGGAGTAGACGGAGAGTGAAAACATGGACAAAAGAACAAAGACCAAAGAATGTAGGGGTTGTTACATGCAGAGAAGGAAGAGCTACAGATGCAGTACACTTCAGTTAAAGATAAGCTGTTTTCTTTAATGCAAAGTAATGCTTACTTAATAAATAAAATATACGCATTTTATTTTGCTTTTACCAATTGTTCAAATGAAAATGAAACTGCGTTCAGTATTTATTGTTTCTGGGATACTCTACTGAGCCTAAAACTGATTTGTTGAACTTTCTTTAAGTTCCAGTCATTGCAGCCTTGCGATATCCATCGATTCACAGATTGATAATGATGCTTAATCAATGTTATGTTTTTCTATCCAATTTGTTTCAGGCCTCAGATTTGTTTAATTTTCACTAATCGTTTCCATCAGAGTCAGACCACGACACCAATGTATTGGGGCTGTTTCTAACATGCTGACTATTCAACATTATTGCATAATTTAAAAATAAAATATAGCAAGTACAACAATGAAGATAAGCAACTTATAGGGAATTAAATGTTGTATTTTCATTTAATATTGCTATTCCTATTTTTATATTTGTAGGAGTACTGATTTAGATAGTGAACTTTCTGATTATTTAAGTGCATTGGGCAGACTAACATTTTTTTGTCTGTGAATGCTTTCAAGGTGATTATCTAATCCGCGGTTCACAGTACATGCAGTTTCATGCATTCAATAAATATCATTGGCTTTGTTTACAGGAGATTCAAATGTGCTTTCATATTTCAAAACTGGGGAATAGGGTGAATGAAGGTTTTCACAGCACATTTAAACAATAACAATTTCCTGGTTAGTGGGAGCTTGATTCAATAAAGATACACTTTTCAGTATTGGGAAAATGTAGGTGTAATTTTGATATTTTTTCCATTAAGCACACATGACCTCCTGGATTAAAATCTTCCTCACTAAATTTCCTTTCAGGTGCATCCAATTTCTTTAGTGCTTATATATACGCTTCTTTTTTTTTGCCTCAGTGACATCAGCCTTGGCTTGCACACCAACTGATGTCATTGATGAGCAACCAGCAGTCTCCATATGTTGGCAAGTCCTTGGAGCACAGGACCATGATGCAGCTTCACAGTGTGTGCTAACACAAAAATACCAACCGCACTTTAAATTTCAGAGCTATCTCAAAGTGCACAAAAAGTGATACTTATCATTTTTTCACCTGCCTTGACTAAATACATGGCAGAAAAGTCCCTGCTGAAGGGTACAGAGCTCATGCTCATAGGAAAGTGGGGGGAGAGATAAGGAGGAGATCGGCCATTCTGTGGTTGGGGAGATCACAGTGGGACTTGCAAGATTGCAGGACCCTGGAAGATTCGGAAGTAAGATAATGAGGTGACTAAGGGCGGCACGGTGACACAGCTGTAGAGTTGCTGCCTTTCAGTGCCAGAGACCCGGTTGGTTTTGCCAAAGGTTGGTTTTGCATCACTGGTTGCTGTCAAAATGCAACCTTACATTTAATCATCTTGCACTGAGATCTTTCTTCCAAGTAACTACTTAAGGTGTTTGGAAGACATCAGCTTCAGCTATGCACAAATTCAAAACACAAATGCCCTTTGCCTATGTCGGCAACTAGCCTACAACAAGGGTAGTGAGAACCAGTAGGTGCTGGCGGTTGTAGCACTGGACGGCTTTCAATCACATGTTTTGCATAACATAATATTAATATGCAATCACTCATTGTTTACTTTGCATACAAGATTGGCAGTGGACAATGTGAATGATAAAATAGAAAATTGTCATTAGGTTGCTGTGTCTCCTTTGGCCATGGACTCCATCATGATCATTATCTCCAAGTCTTGCTCCTCGATAGATATAAATTGTAAGTGGCTTAGATTCCATCTCCGATGCTCTTCCCCTGTTGAACAGATGATTGGAGCATGGACATTGTAAGCCGAGGTGCCAGATTCCGTGGTGTACTGTTCTATGTTCATGTGTACTACATGTTGTGAACTCAGAGGCATTAAGGGCCATCCATTGATGCCATCAAAACTGAGCTCAATGAACTGATCTATAAGAGCCTTACACCACCTAACAAATCAGCGAAGATATCTGTGGTGCCATGCTACATCAGTTGACTTCCCTTGCCATCAGCTTTAGAATAAGGGGGAGCTGGCACAGGGGTACAGTGGTGGAGATCCAAGCTCAACCCTAACTATGGGTGCTGTCTGTATAGAGTTTGTACGTTCTCCCTGTGACTGTGTGGGTTTTCTCCAGGTGTACCTGTTTCCACACTCCAAAGACATACAGGTTTGTAGGTTAATTGGCTTTAGTAAAAACAAATGTAAATTGCCCCTAGTGTGTAGGATAGTGCTCATGTGCTGGCAATCGCTGGTCGGTGTGGACTCGGTGGGCTGAAGTGCTTGTTTGTGTGCTGTATCTGTAAAATCTAAAGTTTAATTAAGAGTAGGAACATCAGGCATTTTATGTTCTGAGGGGAGGGAGGATTTGGACATGTGCGAATATCAGCCCTTTCTCGGTGTGTTCCTATTGCCTCCAATATTGCACCATTCATTCCTGCGATGGAGTGGGAAGTGAACCACGTAATGTGTTGGGCAATAAAACACAGGATATAGAATGTGATAGAGGGTCTGCATAATAGGAGATTCACTTATATGGTCAGCAGAAAAACTAATTCGCAGTTGAAGTACATTGAGGTGGATTCATCCGAGATTTGGTGTCGTGCCCATACAGTATCCTGCAACTTCTTTATCCAGATGTGGGAGCTGAAGATGCTGACTGACCCCCTGTCTCGACAGGAATAGAAGACAGAGCAGCTCCACACTGCGGTTAGGCACTACAAAGTCGTTGACAGCTCGTTCGTTGTCAAGGGCCGCTGAAAGGCTTTCTAACAACCTTAAAATGTTTCCATTTGACAAATATCAACAAATTAATTTAAGTCATTTTTTTTATTTTTTAAACACCAAACAAAATAAATAAAAATATTGGACTACCAACGCAAACCAGAGCATTAAAATAATGTAAAATAAAATAAGTAAGGCACGTAATTTTGTCCACATGATTAGTGACATTATTTATTCCTACGGCAGCCCTCCCTGGGCTAAAGCTGAGAGGCAAATGTGAAATGAAGTTGGATCCTGTCTAAAGGAAGTCATTGATCCATCTCTGAGCTCAGAGGTGAGTCTGGAGATAGAACAGGCAGTCAGATCTGCTGGAATGTGCCTTTAGTAAATGGTACTTCCAGATCCTCTGGTCATGATTCCTACTCTTGAACGTCATCGGAAACCACCCACTGTACTCGGTGTGTCTGACCTTGAATGTGTGGAAGCCTGAGACTTCCTGGATGACTGATAGATCCATGGCCTAGATCCAGCATGAGTTGGGCCTGATTGTTGGGAATAGGTCCTGAGTGAGGGACATTATTGGTGGGTGAGAGGGTGTGGTGAATTGGGCATTTTCTGAGCCTGGCCATGCAATAATACGACTGAACCTGGTGATACATTTACCGACGTTGGTCAATTATACAAGGTCATTATGTGTAGGAACAAACTACAGATGCTGGTTTATTCTGAAGATAGACACATAGTGCTGGAGCAACTCAGCGAGTCAGGCAGCATCTCTGGAGGAAAGGAACAGGTGACATTCAGGTCAGAACCCTTTTGGCAATACAAGGTCATTACTTCCATATTCCTCTGGTCATGATTCCTACTCTTGATCCTCATAGGAAACTTCCCACTGTACTCTGTGTGTCTGTATGGCGTCCTAGAGCAAATAGCAAAGTTCTACTTCGGCCTACTCTATTAAAGCCTGTAGTACGATGCCCTGAAACCGTGAACACCATTGCCCCTTTGTGTTGACATGCTTCAAAACATCACAGGTTAAATGAACTCTGTGTGCATGGAAGCATCCACTCCACACTACATTTCCCCTTCAAGAGCTGCACACTACCTTTAAAAGGCGAGACTGGCTTCATCTGAAAGTGGGCACTAATAACACTGGTCCCATTAATGGGCCTGGCTGACATTTCAACATTGGCTGGAAGCTCAACTTATTCAAGTGGTCAAAAAGTATAAAATCCACACAGTCGGTTAATTGGTTTTGTTGACACTTTGACCTGATTTTCCAGCACTACCCAATTTTGCCCAAATTCTCTATAAGCTGAAATCTTATGTTACAACATAAAAAAACAAATTATAAATACATTCATGGGAAGCTTCTCTGTATTAGTTTAATGAATCGTGGACAAAGTAAAATTCACCCTAAAGTGTTAATTAAAATTGTTATGAATATCACACACTGATTTCAATTTCTAGGTGTGAAACATCTTGCAATCAGTGGGTTTAATTCCCTTGCTTCACTATTTTTAGCACAGCCATTAACACATTTGTATTAAATTTATTTCTGTGCTATTTTAATACAGACCCTAGCCTATTTAAAGCAAACAGGTTAATACCTTTGATAAAACAGTGAACATTGTGATGTAAAGCAAGGGTTAATGGGTGTGCTAAGAATAGTACATAGAAGGTATTGAACCCATTGAGACTTGAATTTCTATCTTCTACGCTGTTTGGGAGAATAAAATTCATGCACAATATTATTCCAATGATTTTTGGATTTTAAGTGAAAGATAGCCCAGTCCTGACATACGAAGGCTGTTTCTAGATTCTCCACCTTGAATTTAAATGCTTCTGTGTTTATGTTGAATGCACCGAAATGGAGGATACAAACAGACCTTCACAAGGGCACATGTGGTCCAGCAGCAATATAGAAAACTACAACCTCTTTTCAAATCCCTTTATTGTTCCCTTCATGTTAGCAGCTTAAAGGAGTAAGTTGATACATGTGTCAATCTTGCATTAAAGATCATCCAAAGTGACACTTTTGTGGTACATCTCATGAAAATGAGCTGGCCTCAATAATGTGTTTTTATTTATGAGATGTGATTTGGCATGCTAAGTCACCATTGATTGGCCATCCCCAATAGCTTTGATAGTTTTGTGGTGGACCCCTATTGCTGAAACTTTTGGTGAAGTTACTTCCATGGTTGGATATGGACTTCTGGGATTTAAATCCAGTGACAATGGAAGAATGGCAAACAATTCCATGTCAAGATGGTGGAATTAAATCTGGAGTTAGTGGCGTTCAAAGGCATCATGTTTGTACTGGTTTGCAGGATTAGGCGTTTGCTATCCGAGTGATGGGTGAAACATTGCTGCAGCGGTTAGTTCTGCTACCTTGAATGCCATCGGTGTGGCGTTTGTACATTTCCTTGTGAAGGAGTTTCCCCTGCCAGCTCTGGTTTCTTCCTGTGTCCTAAAGATATGTTGGTAGGGCAAATGACTACTGTAAATTATCCAAAAGAACCAAAGAAAACCATAGATATGTGAAAGAGAATATGTTCCAGTGTTACTGGAAACTAGGAAGGTCATGGGGACTGGTGTGATATCTCTGTAGGGGTGCCTACACTGAAACATAGAAACATAGAAAATAGGTGCAGGAGGAGGTCATTTGGCTCTTTGAGCGTGCACTATCATTCATTGTGATCATGGCTGATCATCCACAATTAGTAACCCATGCCTGCCTTCTCCCCATATAGATAGATATATAGATATCCCTTGATTCTACTAGCCCCTAGGGCTCTATCTAACTCTCTTTTAAATTCATCCCCTAGCTAACTCTCTTTTAAATTAATTCCACTGCCCTCTGTGGCAGAGAATTCCACAAATACACAACTCCCTGGGTAAAAAAGTTGTTTTCTCATCTCAGTTTTAAATAGCTTCCCCTTTATTCTAAAGGCCCTGTCCCACTGTACGAGCTCATTCAAGAGCTCTCCCGAGTTAAAAAAAAAATCAAACTCGTGGAAGCACGTAGAATGTATGTAGCGGGTACGTCGGAGCTCGGGACGTCTCTTAGCGGCTCGTAACGCTAACGGCAGGTACTCGGGAAACGTGGTAAGCTCGGGAAGACTCGTGTCGATTTTTCAACGTTGTAAAATGTCCACGAGAGCCCCGAGTACCTACGAGCGGCCATTACCGTAAATCTCTGAGTTCGAATCAGGGCAAACTCGGGAGAACTCTTGAATGAACTCGTACAGTGGGACAGGGCCATTAGACTGTGCCCCCTGGTTCTGGGCTCCCCCAACATTGGGAAAAATTTTCCTGCATCTAGCTTGTCCAGTCCTTTTATAAGTTTCTATAAGATCCCCTCTAATCCTATTAAATTCCAGTGAATACAAGCCCAGTCTTTCCAATCTTTCCTTATATGACAGTCCCGCTATCCCGGGGATTAACCTCGTGAACCTACGCTGCACTATCTCATAGCAAGTATGTCCTTCCTCAAATTAGGAGACTAAAACGGCACACAATACTCCAGATGTGGACTCCCCAAGGCCTTGTACAACTGCAGAAGGACCTTTTTACTCCTATACTCAAATCCTCTCGTTATGAGCATTGATCTGATGGACCAGTGTCATTGTGATTAAGTGGACTGTAATTTATTTTGAGTGGGCAGCATGGTGGTGCAGCACTAGAGTTGTTACCTTAAAGTACCAGAGATCCGGGTTCTATCCTGACTGCGGGTGCTATCAGTATGGAGTTTGCACATTCTCCCTGTGACCACATGGGTTTTCTCCGGGTGCTCCGGTTTCCTCCCACACCCCAAAGACGAACAGATTTGTAGGTTAATTGGCTTCTGGAAAAATGTATCTTGTCCGTAATATGTAGGAGAGTGCTAGCGTATGGGGTGATCGCTGGTCGGCGTGGACTTAGTGGGCCGAATGGCCTGTTTCCGTGCAGTATCTCTAAACTAAAGTAAACTAAGGTGGTGTGCACTGAGCATGGTAGAATGTGTAGGGCATTGATAAACACACAATTTGATTGGTTCTGGATGAAATTGTGCTTCTTATTTGGCATAGGTGCACTCATCTAGAGGAGTAGAGAGTGCCCCATTATATTCCTGACCTGTGGACTTATAGATGTTGGCAAGGTTTTGGGGTGCCAACAGATGAGTCTCTTGCCACACTGGCAATTGTGTAGCACAGATGTAATCCAGCACCTATCTGCCCATAGCTCAATGTTGCCTTGGCTGTATAGCATACAGATTGAATGGCGTATGGTTAGGTGTGTTGAACAGAACTGAATATTGTACAAACATGAGAAAACATTTCCAATTCTGACTTCATAATGAACCGGAGGTCATTGATGATCCTACTGAAGATGATTGGATGTAGGCCACTATCCCGACAAATTCCAGCAAAACTGTCATGTGACTGAGATTATAGTCATAGAGTGATACAGTGGGGAAACAGGCCCTTCGGCCCTACTTGCCCATACCGGCCAATGTCCCAGTTATACTAGTCCCACCTGCCTGCGTTTGGCCCATTATCTTTAACAACCACAATCATTTTCCTTTTTGCAAGTTGTCACTCCAACCCATAAGATTTCCCTTTAATTCCAATTTACTTTTGTTTAAATAAGGGTTAAATGCTGCCTTGAAGTCAAAGGCAGTTACTCTCATGTCACCACATGAATTTCACCACTTTTCTGCAAGTTTGCAATACCTCTAGGTGTGTGGCAGGCAGGTGGGCAGCACAGTGGCGCAGCGGTAGAGTTGCTGCCTTACAGTGCTTGCAGCGCTGGGATCCGGGTTCGATCCTGACTAAGGGTGCTGTTTGTATGGAAGTTTTACATTCTCTCAGTCTCCCATGGGTTTTCCTCGAGATCTTCGGTTTCCTCTCCCACTCCAAAGGTGTGTGTTCTTGTAGATTAATTGGCTTGGTATAAATGTAAATTGTCCCTAGTGTGTATAGGATAGTGTTAAAGTGCAGGGATCGCTGGTCGGCACAGACTTGGTGGGCCGAAGAGCCTGTTTCTGCACTGTGTGTCTTGAAACTTAAAAAAAATCTGGAGGCATGTCGTTTTGGCAAAGACCAACATTAGCATCAGTGAACAGGTTATTGTCAGGTAAGTACACTTGCTAACACAGCCACCTACAGCTTTCATCTTATTGTTGATGATGGGGAGTGGACTGGCAGGTTGTAATCAATCAGATTGGATTGTCCTGCTTTTTATGAACAAGGCACACAAGGGAAAAATGTTCCTAGGATTGTATCTCTTTTGGAAAAGCTTGACTAGAGGCTTGGCTAATTCTGGAGTGTAAGGCTTCTGCAATAGAGTGGGGAATTTATTTGATCACTTAGCATTTGTTTCTATCAGGTGGTTGAGCTATTTCTTGACACTATGTGGAATGAATTAAATAGACTGAAGAGTGGGGAGGCAATGGTGATGGATCCTCCACCTGAGTGGGGCTCAATGTTAGAAGGTACTTCCTGTTGCAATACTCCCACTGCTGAAATTCCAAAATATGAGACTTTAATGACTAAATCTAAACTGCTGCATTAGAGTTCCATATTCTTTTCCTTTAAGCGAATGAAAGTTCCACGTTTTACAAGGAAAAATATTTGGAAGCAACAGTGTTTCATCATTATTTAAAGAATCACAACATACGTGCCTTTGAAATGTACCATTATACCAGTGCATTCAATTAATAAAAAGCTATAAAGAAAAATTATGGGCATTTATCTGTCTGCTTTAGGGCATTATTTGTTGGATTGGGACATGTTGGGGCATAACAAGCCAAGAGATGCCTGCTGCTCCAATGCTAACTCCTGCCCATTTGCCAGTAGGTAACCTAAAACATTTGTCATTTTCTCTGGTATCTAATACAATTCTGCATCAAAACCTTAGGAGATTCAAATTGAAAATGGCCCATGGATCAGAGAATATATTCAGGGTAATTGGGCATTGCCAGGGTCCTGCCAGGACAGTCAGAATTCTCATCTTACCAGGGGATACGTGGCCTCTTTTGTGTTTTCATCAGTAGGTTTACAAGCAATGTTCTTATCGATTGAAGTACCATACCCAGTTACTTCATTGAGCAAAATTAGCCCTTGCTTAATGATTTCCCATGACTTATTTATAACTGTTATACTAGAGAAAGATTTCTTCTTGACTCATGAGAAATGTAGCAAGTATATATTACATCTGTTCGAAGTGTCAACCGTTTAGTGACAATATTTAATTCACACGTGAATGGAGGGCGATTCTTTAAAACAATCAAATGAGTTTATCGGAATGATAATATATGCAGTTAGAATAATTACTTGTTTAATTGCTGTTTCTGCTTTCATACACTGCTGCAAAATATTATGAAAAAAGATTGGGAAAGATGTGTTAAAGACTTGTTAATGCTTGTGGAAGTATTTGAGCTGAAGGGGGCAGTGTAATCCTTCCTTGTAGCTACGGCCAAAACAAAATTGATCACTGTAATTCTCTTTTGGAGTATTAGTTGGCCCATTTGTTAAATACTGATAACACAAAGTGAAACAATGCCATAACTGTCATCTAAATTGTTTTTTTACAGGATACTGGAAGTGTTCAGTAATAAATGATATAAAAAGGTCTGATATTGACAAGCTGCCATTTACTATTTGCATTAAAGAACATGAGAAGATGATGGCTGCTTCCCCCTGTCCCAAAGGTACCAAGCTCGGTGAGACAATAGAAAATGTTTCAGTTTACTTAAAGCATTGATAACGCCCGTAAATAATTAAGTGAGAACTTCCTGTCCTCAATTACTTAAATGCTTTTTTTTCCGTCTTAAGAGAATTATGAATGACTTCTGGATTTCACATGGTAAGTCAGCTCAGTCTGCCCTCTCCCCTAGAAACACTTTATAAGATCAGGTTTCTTAGGCTCAGATGTAATTAAAAATAAGCTGTCAGAAAACACTGCACCACAGTCAAAAATGGAGGAATCATGCCAGAGGAAATGTCCATTGATTTACTGGATTACAAGCCATTTATACCAATATTTCAAATGATGCTCATATTATAGTGATGGAAAAGATTAAAGGAACAATCCACTATTTTTACGACAACTGTTCAAAGCCTTTAAAAGGTAAAAAGTTACATTTTATCTATCCCTCTGTGAAAAAATATGTGCACATAATTCACTTATGGTTGACAGCAGCAAAATATATGGGATGTTTATGGAAAATAAGTAAGTATCTGTAAAGTATGGCAATTATCGGAGGTCATACTTCAAACAGATTGCACTTTTATCTCTCTGTTCATAACCCCCTAAGGGATATAGTGGTTCTTCTGCATTTTAATACACTAACGTTACAAGGTTACCATTCAAATTTATTTAGATGTTACTAATGAAATGAAATAAGATTTTTATTCAACTCTATTGTGTTTATCGAGAAAAACTATGGTAAGTTTATTAAATGTCTTTATTACATGCTTTCTATATTTGTATTTTTAGAGCATTTAATCAATAGGATTTTTCCAACTAATGATTGGTCATAATTAAAACCTGGTATAACGTTGCGGTGCCAGATACCATTTTAATGAAAAGAGTGATAATAGTAAATAGTCTAACTTTGAAGCAAAATTCACGGCAATGTTACTGCAACATTAATGTCTACTGTGGTGTACATGTGCCTTTGTATCCATGTGCATGTCGTGTGGTGGGAGCAATAATTTCCACATAGGGCCCCTGAATTCCCTCAATTGCAAATAAAAGCAAATGGAGAACTATAGATGCAACCTTGACTCAGCCTCATGATACAACTACTACTCAGTGTATCTTAATTGTTGCAATGCAGAATTAAAAAAGACAATATTTTATCTTTGATTATTTCTTCCTGTCACAATTAACTTCATCCTGCTAATAAGATGCTTCCAAGATGGCGCCCAACACAGATGACTATTTGCATGCTAGCCACAAAGCAGATCTACAAACTCGCATTACAATCGCTCCATACTCTTATATCTGTATTCCTCATGTACACTGTAAATGGATTGATTGTAATCATGTGGTGTCTTTCTGCTGACTGGTTAGCACGCAACAAAAAGCTTTTCACTGGACCTCGATACATGTGACAGTAAACTAAACTGAACTGAACTAATGTTTAAGAAAGAACTGCAGATGCTTGAAAAATCAAATGTAGACAAAAATGCTGGAGAAACTCAGCGGGTGAGGCAGCATCTATGGAACGAAGGAATAGGCGACGTTTCGGGTCGATACCCTTCTTCAGACAGATGTGGGGCGGGGCGGGAAAAAGAAAGGAAGAGGCGGAGACAGTAGGCTGTGGGAGAGCTGGGAAGGGGAGGGGAAGGAGGGAGAAAGCAAGGACTACCTGAGATTGGAGAAGTCAATGTTCAAAATATGAGGTGCTGCTCCTACAATTTGGGGTGGGACTCACTCTGGCCATGGAGGAGGCCCAGGACAGAAAGGTCGGGTTTGGAATGGGATGGGGAGTTGAAGTGCTGAGCCACCGGGAGATCAGGTTGGTTAATGCAAACTGAGCGGAGGTGTTGGGCGAAGCGATCGCCAAGCCTGCGCTTGGTCTCACCGATGTAGAGCAGTTGACACCAGGAACAGCAGATTCAATAGATGAGGTTGGAGGAGGTGCAGGTGAACCTCTGCCTCACCTGGACAGACTGCTTGGGTCCTTGGATGGAGTCGAGGGGGGAGGTAAAGTGACAAGCGTAGCATTTCCTGCGGTTGCAAGGAAAAGTACCAGGGGAGGGGGTGGTTTGGGTGGGAAGGGACGAATTGACCAGGGAGTTACGGAGGGACCAGTCTCTGCGGAAAGCGGAAAGGGGAGGAGATGGGAAGACGTGGCCAGTGGTGAGATCCTGTTGGAGGTGGCGAAAATGTCGGAGGTTTATCTGTTGTATGTGACAGGATGAGTGAGGTGTTTCAAACCAGGGTATCGGAGATGCTCTTTAGGGAATGGGGGATCCCCTCTTCGACTATAGATGAGGCTCTAACCAGGGTCTCCTCTATATACTGTAGCTCCGCTCTCACTCCCCATCCCCCCTCTTATAACCAGTACAGTCCCCCATGTCCTTACCTTCCACCCTACCAGCCCCCCACCCCACATCAGTCTGAAGATAGGTCTTGATCCAAAACGTCATCTATTCCTTCGCTCCATAGATGCTGCCTCACCCGCAGAGTTTCTCCAGCATTCTTGTCTACCCGGAACTGAGCTAATGATGTCTTGGAAGATCAGGCATTTCACATGTGGTGCATTTGGTTACCCATGGATTATACCATCTAGTTGGGACAGTAGTCTTCATATAAGTTTTGAAGAGGTTGTAGTAAGGGCAACCACTGTTGGTGAATAGGTATTTCAGGAACTCATTAGATGATAGTTACAAATTGTTACGACAAGAACAAAAATGTGACTCCATAGTTTCTCACTTATCAAACAACATCAGCTAATATATCAGAATGTTCAAGACACATCAAAGAATATTCCAACCTAGGGTTACTTCTTTAATTTTCATGATTACCTTAGAAGGAATAAGACCACGTGCCACAAAAAAAGCCAATCGAGAATCCCAATCTTCAGCAGGCAGATGGACCTAACTTCAATGCCATGACTGAAGGACACTTCCTGTGACAACCTCCTACCTGATACATCACTACAATGCCTAACATTTCCATTTCAAAATTGTGAAAACAAAGACAGCATGAAGGGCTAAGAGTAAAGAATAGATGAGTTAGACTAGGAAGTAGTGAAGACCTACTAAGAAGCTGTCTCAAATTTTGGATTTAATAGTATGTATTTTATAGGACAAAGAAAAGATATGGGAGTCATGGGCCTGTCCCATTTAGACGACTTTTTAGGCGATTGCAGGAGACTATGCAGTCGCCACATGCTCGCGGGTGGTTGCCGGGTAGTTGCCTTCATGGTCGTGAGGAGTTCCCGCATTCTGGGAACTATCACGGCCTCATTATGGTTGCCGCACATTTTACAACATTAAAAAATTAGCGGCTACCAGAATAAAGCCGCCATGGAGAGTAGCGAGAATTCCCGTGCCATAGGTGGGTCGCCAGGAGGTCCTAGTGGGTTGCCAGGAGGTCGAAGGTTCTCGTAGGTTGTAGCCGGTGCTGACCGGTGAAATTCATTGGCTCATTGGGAAAAAAACGTCAGCAGTAGTTTTCAGAACCAAGGATAACTGACCGGTAAGCTTCACAGCCGTGTACCTCTGGCTTCTTAAAAGTTGTCTCCTTCTCCCCCCATCTCCCCCCTCTCCTAAAGGACTTGCGTGACCCTTCCCGTATACTGTGCTTTCGCCGTCTTAATTACAGTACCAACCTTCCGATTCATCGCGTGACTTTGCACCGTGTGAATTTCACTCAGACGGCACTCCCCCCGCTTGCCCTGTCCCCCGCCTGCATAATGGGCTGGTGAAGGAAGCGGTGTGTGTGTGTGTGCGTGTGTGTGGTGTGTGGTGTGTGGTGTGTGGTGTGTGGTGTGTGGTGTGTGGTGTGTGGTGTGTGGGTGTGTGGGTGTGTGGGTGTGTGGGTGTGTGTGTGTGCGTGTGTGTGCGTGTGTGTGCGTGTGTGTGTGTGTGTGTGTGTGTGTGTGTGTGTGTGTGTGTGTGTGTTCCATTCTGACAGTCGCCGTTCCATTCGCCTGAAAAAGCATCTAAGTGGGACAGTCCCATAAGGAGTTTTGTGTTTGGAGATGTAAAACAAGACTGAGTTATAAAAGGATACCGGAAAAGGGAGAATATATAAAATGACAGATCTGGAGTTTAGGAAAATTTGAGGTAGAAATGACTTTGTTAGCATTGATAAATTAGAGATTATTACACCAATAACCATAGGATGCAATTTAGTGTGACCTTCAAACTGTTACATGTGGCATGCTCACTCGCTACTGTCTGCACACTGAACAATTGTACAACTCCCGGCAGGTAAGGGTGTTCCTGATAAGGCTGAATGTCTGCAGTGTCAATGAAACTGAAGTTTGTCGCTCACAAATGCTCTGCCCCATCACGTAGAACAATGTCATGTATGATAATGCCTGCTTCAATAAGAGATACTGTTTAGATGCAAAAAAAAGACACAAATCAGCTGAAAGGCAACTCTTAAAAGCATGCGATGCCCAGTAAATCTGTTACAAGCTAGCTATTATTCAGGCAGCTTTTAAATATATCTTTGACTTTTGTCATTCTTAGTACCTTTTTACTCTTTTGCAAACAGCTCCATTAAAAATAGAGTCACTCTCTAGGCTATGAACTAAATAACGGTGTTTCCTGCATCCTGGGCCAGTAATGAACAAACTGGCCTGGTGCCCATTTCACAATGTAGCCTGAATGCTAGCTGAACAAATGAGGTCATAATAATATAGAAAATTTATTGTTCCTCTTCTCTTGATGCGATCATCAGTTATTTGGTGTTGCTATGCAAATGATATAATTGATCCTTCTTATCGCTCATCAAATTAAGTAATTGCATCTTTTTCTCTGAATTTGATTTCATTTTTTGGTGGCAGAGTAACTGATATGATTCAGATTAGCTAAATCTGCAGAGGGTGTTACAAATTTGTCTTCTGTGATATAGAAGCCTGTTCCACAGATAAGTAATACTGATTGTGTGTGGGTCAGACCAATGGTACCCACTCAAGTGATTTATGTTTCTGCCAAGTCATTAGCAACGTTTTTTTAATACATGTTGAAAACTGGCAATTTATACAAAAAAGTCTCTTGTCACTACAGCTATAATTTACGACTGTAACAATGACCAGCACTGCTCAGAAGTTTATTTCACTTTAACCAGTTGTTGAAATGGCCATTACTGCACCAGTCCCATGTTTCTGGTTCTTAGCTCGTTAGAGTATATTTCTTTGCAATCAGGAATTAAACCATTTTTTCCCCTTAAGATACATCCAATTTTATGTTATCAGCAAGGGCTGAAGAATGCATTCTGTGCATGTTCCAGCTTTTGGGGCTCTATTCTGAAATACAAATAGGTGTCTCTGTGTTCTGCAGTAATCGCTCCCTTGGCTCCTGGGCAAGATGCATGCTTCAGCTGGCCTGCCCTAATGAGGTCCAGCACTGATGTTATGAATTTGAGACTCACCTAAATGCTTTCTTGAATTCAGTGGCATCAGTCACTCCCAAAAGTGGTTTGCATGCCTTACCATTTTTGTTACTGTGTGCATAGATATAGTGGGAGTTGCCTCACACTACCCCTACAGTAGTATATTGCAGGACAAAGGCAATAAAATCCTCATGACTTGATCCAGATACACATCCCCATTGCACATTTGTTCCTTTCAGTACTCAGAGTTAGATGAAGTTCGGGTTGATTCATTTAATTACCATAGAGAGAATTTATGCAGCAATAATTATATTTTACCTCCTGTAATAAATCTTGTCAAGGCTTTTTGATAGCAGGCCTATTTTTATAAAATGGAGAGTTTTTGCATCTCTTCATCTAGCTCAATCACAAAGGATATATTGGTTTATAGTAAAAGTAAATCTGAACTAAAATAACACTTAGCTGCAATTTCTGCGGCAATATCCCCAATGTCAACAGAAAATTCATGGAAGGCCCCAAAATGACAATGGAAATCCATTCCTCCAGGATTCCCATATTACAGCAGACAATTAGAAAGAGCCTGTAAGTGATATTACTGGCAGAAACTCTATTTTCATTACTTTCTTCCACAACATAGCACAATCGTGTAAAGTGTGAAGATGACACCATACGACGAAATGCAGAGGAACTGAAACAGCTAGAATTAAAAAAATGAAACTTCTAGAAATAACAGGCCTCCATAAATCGTGTTAAAACTGATATGGGTGAAGGCAAACGAAATCCAGACACCTTTGTAGACAATGTTAAACATGAATTCAGTACAGCAATCAACATAGCCAATCGGGATGTTGAACTACATAATATATAATCAGGGGAGGTAATGATGAAATGATCACACCTTGAGTACACCATTCAATTCAGGTTGCCAAGAAACAAGAGATATTAATGTGCTGACGGCGGTGTAGAGAAGGTCCACTAGATTAATTGCTAATTTCCTGGGGATGTGGGTATTATTAAAAACCAGAGGGGGAATTTAACTGAGTATAAAGTATAAGGTACTGGAGATGTTAACTTAAGATATTATTTTAAACTACAGGAAAGGAATAAAGACCACATGTTCAAGCTAAAGAATAATACTTTTCGAATTAGTATCAGGAAATTATGTCATAGGCGAGAAATTATCATCATGTAGAATAAACCATCACATGCGATTATGGATGCCTAAAAAAATATTTAAGAAGCAACTGTCACGTGGGTAGGAGATGGTTGGTGGGCTGTGATAGATGGGCGCATTGGACAATATAAATATTGAATTTGATATTGGCTAACATTATAATCTCTCTGGATGAATAAATCAGGATTGGCCAAAATGTTTTCTTCACCCAAAATGAATGAATGAAAGATACAGCATGGAAACGGGTCCTTCAGCCTTCTGAGTCCATGCTGACCATCGATCACACTAGCTCGATGTTATCTCACTCTCGCATCCACTCCATGCACACAGGGGGCTATTTACTATGTCCAATTATCCTATAAACCCGCATGCCTTTGGGATGTGGGAAGAGATCGGAGCACCCAGAGGAATCCCACACAGTCACGGGAACAATGCACAAACTCCGTACAGAGCACGGGAGGTCAGGATCGAACCTGCATCTCTGGTACCATGAAGCAGCAGCTTCATTAGCTGTGTTACTGCGTGGCTCTAATAATCTGGGAAGAATAATAAAAATAGGGAAATTATCCATCCAGTTTAGACTTTTTGACAGTGGCCTAGAGGCCCCAAAGGAAGCAGAACAAAACATGCATAAAGTAAAATGAGAAAACACACAGAAAGTAAAGATAAAATTATTAAACACTAAAACCAATCCAAATGGGAAAATCGTGATGGTAAATCCAGACAGAAACCTATAAAGAATAATCATGAGCAAAACTGAGTAAAAGGAAAGAATCCTTAATCTAATGGAAAACGAGTGGAAATTGTCAGGGATTCAAGGATACAGACAATGACTAATACAACATAACTCTATGCTTGTAAGCATAAACCTCTACAATTTTGCAGATGCAGACATCACTAGCAAGCTCAAGAAAATCTGAGGTCAATCAGGGACATGGGAAAATGGCTGGAGGTTTACATTATAAACAATATCAGAGATACCAATCAAGAAATCGGCTAATACTTGTGGCAGAATCGCAATCTAACCATTATCTGATTCATCCATTTATTTCACTCCAACCTGTCAGAAAAGGGATGTTAGTTGATAGTGGCCCAGAGTTAAGCTTCATTCACAACTACAGTAGTGAAATAACATACAGCAGCACTTGGACAATATATACGTCTGGTCTAATTTCCAATATTCTATAGATTCTGGATCAGTTCCTGTGGATTGGAGGGTAGCTAATGTTTTCCCACTTTTTAAGAAAGGTGGGAGAGAGAAAGCAGGGAATTATAGACCAGTTAGCCTGACATCGGTGGTGGGGAAGATGCTGGAGTTGATTATCAAAGATGTAATAGTGGCGCATTTGGATAGCAGTAACAGGATCAGTCCAAGTTAGCATGGATTTACGAAGGGGAAATCATGCTTGACAAATCTTTTGGAATTTTTTGAGGATGTGACAAGTAAATTGGACAAGGGAGGGCCAGTGGATGTAGTGCACCTAGACTTTCAGAAAGCCTTTGTTGAGGTCTCACACAGGAGATTAGTGGGCAAAATTAGGGCACATGGCATTGGGGGTATTCATTGACATGGATAGAAAATTGGTTGGCAGACAGGAAACAAAGAGTAGGGATTAACGGGTCCCTTTCAGAATGGCAGGCAGCTACTAGTAGGGTGCCGAAAAGCTCGGTGCTGGGACCGCAGCTATTTACAATATACGTCAATGATTCAGATGAAGGGATTACGTAACATTAGCAAATTTGCAGATGACATGAAGCTGGGTGGCAATGTGAACTGTGAAGAGGATGCTATGAGGATGCAGAATGACTTGGACAGGTTTGATGAGTGGGCAGATGTATGGCAGATGCAGTATAATGTGAATAAATATGAGGTTCTCCACTTTGGAGGTAAGAAGGGGAAGGCAGATTATTAACTGAACGGTGTCAGGTTAAGAAAAGGGGAACTACAACAAGACCTGGGTGTCCTAGTACATCAGTCACTGAAAGTAAGCATACAGGTACAACAGGCAGTGAAGAAAGCTAATGGCATAATGGCCTTCATAAAGAGAGGAGTTGAGTATAGGAGCAAAGAGGTCCTTCTGCAGTTGTACAGGGCCCCGGTGAGACCACACCTGGAGTATTGTGTGTAGTTTTGGTCTCCTAATTTGAGGAAGGATATTCTTGCTATTGAGGGAGTATAGTGTAGGTTCACGAGGTTAAATCCTGGGATGACGGGACTGTTATATGATGAAAGAATGGAGTGACTGGCCATGTATTCACTGGAATTTAGGATGAGAGGGGATCTTATAGAAACATGAAATTGTTAAGGGATTTGACATGCTAGATGCAGGAAACATGTTCCTGATGTTGGGGGAGTCCACAACCAGGAGCCACAGTTTAAGAATAAGGGGTAGGCCATTTAGAACTGAGATGAAGAAAAACTTTTTTTCACAGAGAGTTGTGAATTTGTGGAATTCTCTGCCTCAGAAGGCAGTGGAGGCCGATTCACTGGATGCATTCAAAAGAGAGTTAGATAGAGCTCTTAAGGCTAGCAGAATCAGGGGGTATGGGGAGAAGACAGGAACGGGGTACTGATTGTAGATGATCAGCCATGATCACATTGAATGGCGGTGCTGGCTTGAAGAGCCGAATGGCCAACTCCTGCCCCTATTGTCTATGTATCTATGTATCATGAAAGGTTTTGCAACATGTATAACCTGTATGAATGAAAATAAGAGAAAGTGCAGGAAAAGTGAAATTAAAACATAAAATGTGCAGGATATTTAGCAGGTCAAGCAGCGGCTGTGCAAAGAGAAGCTTTTGTAAGAGTTAGTCCCGAATCAATCTGGATTCCATTCATCCAGTGGCATGGTCAACATGATCTTCAGCATTCAAGCAGAACAATGCAGGTAGCAGCATCAGTCAATTTACTTGGCTTCTGTCGCACTCAGTTGGCTATGTTGGGCAGACCTAACCATTCACACGTTCTCCAGCAGACTGGCAAGACAGACATTCTCTTCTAAACTCTAACATTGGAAGGGATTAACAGATGGTCAGGCGAAAATATTTGATGATGTGATTAAGGACTTTTGTAAGAAATGCAACATCTCCACTGACACTGGAGAATGTCTGCCTCTTCAGCGTGGAGAAGGAGCATATGCGATAGGACTAGGAACCTTGACCCCATGTATTGGGTGCACAGAAGCTTAGAGTATGTGACAGAATACCCCCCCCCCCCCCCATTTGGCTCTCTCATAGTCTATCTGAGGAAGAGTCTGCAGTTCCCATATAAGGCACCTCAGATATCAAAGAATTGGAATGGATATAATCCTCTGTTCAGAGGGACTGTTAACGATAAGTGAAGGAGAAACAGTTAACATTTCAAGTTGAAGGTGATCCATCAGAATGGGGCCAAGGAAAGAGCGTTCCCATCCCGGCATGGTGGTGCAGAGGTAAATTTGCTACATTTCAACGCCAGAGACCCGGGTTCGATCCTGACTATGGCTGCTGTCTGTACGGAGTTTGTATGTTCTGCCTGTGGCCCGCGTGGGTTTTCTCCCGGAGCTCCGGTTTCCTCCCACACTCCAAAGTCATACAGGTTTATCAGTTGATGGGCTTGATATAAGTATAAATTGTCCCTAGTGTGTGTAGGACAGCGTTAATGTACGGGGACGCTGGTCGGCGCAGACTCGGTGGGCCGAAGGGCCCATTTCCGCTGAACTAAACTCAGCTAAATTCCTTTCAATTCAATTATCAGATTGCCTTATATGCACAGATGGAAACAGTTGCTCTGCAAAATCTGTAGTATCAAAGCAGCTGAGTGCGCACTCTACCTTAAATTTGATTTGAAAAGGAATCAAATTCAGTCAATTTCAATGACTGGTGCACAATTCTTGCTAAACCATAAGGGTAAAAGAGGAAGGCTTACAATTGGGAGAATCAGAGATGGGTAACAAAAGTAATCTTGCCAGTGTAGCCTTAACAAATTAATTTAAAAAAATGTTATTGCATATTGCAATGACTCGCAACCCAGAGGGAAACAAGTATGCAGGTCTTCATGAAGCAGTTTCATGCCATTAATTAGGGAGATGAATGTGCATTCAATGGACTTGGTCATGCAATTTTCCACATTAATAACACAAATATCTGCACTCTTGGACGATCACCCTTGAGCTTGCATCTCTCCCAGAAAATATTATGATGATGCAACATCAACAGATTACATGCATGCAACCTGGCTTCCAGTGCTCGTCCCATTTTGTGATTCACATACACAAGCAAGGTGCATAATGGACAAACAACATATTTTGTTTCCACTTTATGATAAAAGCTAACTTTTCTCCATTGCTTCTTTGCTTCTCTCCTGTTTCTGATGATCCTCCTCCCCTTCTCTTCGTTAGACCCTCAGTCCTTTCCTGAGATAGCAGCCACTCAGTGTAAAATGTTTGGAATGGCAATATTTGGCCAGATGTAGAAAGAATGTAGCACTAAATAATAGCAAAGACTTGTTTCATATTTCAGCCATCTTACCACTTATAATGTAAAATTCAATGGAAACACTCTTTCACACCCAAACTTTGGAAGTAAAATAACACACTGTAATTATTGAGATTGCATTTGTTTACTGGCATGCAATTTAAAAATTATGGTACGGTCACATGAAGATTGCAAAGACAGCTAAAACAGATAAAGGAGTTGAAACAGAAGCTGTAGTTTTGTTAATATTATTGGATAATGCTGGAAGCACTCAACAGGTCTGACGGAAGATTTTTGACCTGAAACATTAACTCGTGTGGTTTTCATTCCACAAATATTGCCTGACTTGCTGATCGTTTTTGAACGTTGGAATGGTCAGACTCATCATGCAACGGTGAAAGCAACAGGTGTCCTAAACTTTCTGAGGCGCAACTTTCATCATTGTTCAACTTCTGTCAAGGAGAAGCTATACTTCACCCTCGTTAGACCTCATTTGGATTACGCAGTTGCAGCATGGGACCCATACACAAATAAAAACATTTCTTCCATCGAACGTGTCTAAAGACAGGCAGCTCGATTTGTTACTAACACCTATGAGAGAGAAGCGCGTGTCACCAAACTTCTGAATTCTCTGGGGTGGAACCCTCTCCAAGACAGACGTGAAGCTCACCGTTTGACCTGTTTTTACAAAATGTTAAATGGTCAGCTCAACATAGATTACAAGACCTACACCAAACCCAAACCAATTAGGAGCAGACGAGGGCATTCAATCCAATTTGTGATCCCAGCTACAAAGACAGATGTGTACAGCAATTCGTTCTTCCCCCGCACAATTAAAGCATGGAATAATCTCCACCCTACTATAGTTACCCAACCAGATGCAACTAAATTTAAAGTAGCTCTTTCTTCCCAATAACCCTTTCTGGCTTAAGCCCTCCCTTCACCACCTCCAGTTTAAATTCCATTTGGAATATTTTGGAGCACCAAGAAACCAAGAACCAAGAACATTTTCTGTTTTTTATTTCAGATTTCTAGCACCTGCAGTTTCTTTTAACTATTACATTAGTTTCTTTGATTATATACTTTTTATGATGCTCACCAGAGGTCCACTGAAATGGTAGATGTAGTGAGTCAGGGAAGTGAGCTGGTCACAAGTGGGAAGCCATTTCTCATGGGATTGTTTGCTGAATGACCACCGGAATAGTTGTGATCATAACATAGTTTGTATCAAGGAAGGGTACAGTGTTGGCAAAGGAATCCCAATGCCAACTGCCACATTAAATTATTATTATCTCTCAATGGCAGATAAAAATATTTCACTATGGAACAAGGAATTTTGCGTTGCCATTTATTTAAAAAAAAAACCAGCAGGATTTCTGCACAAGTGCCTCGTGCAAATCATTTAACCTGCTTGTTGTAAATGAAAAGTGTGGGCAAGACTACAATTGCTTCCTCAGATCAGGGCCAAGTTTATTTTGCCAGCGGCTGTCAAGGTGACAGTGACCAAGTATCTTTTGCAAGTGGATTCTTTCATACTGAACCTGGAGATGTTTGCTGTGACTCACAGTTTGCCAGTTGCTGTCGCAGAATGGAGGTCAGCAATGCTCTATATTCAGAGAGCAGAACATGTGTAATTTTCTCTTGTCAGGGCGCAGCAGAGGGGCGAGCAGGAAGCTTCAGAAGATTTGCAATCTTCACTGAAGTGCAGGGTGTCATTGGCTGTGCACAATTTGCTTTCCAGATGCTTCACATCAACATAAATCTTATCAAACTGAAAAGGATTTCACTCCTTCAGCAAGGAATGTGAGCAGTGGGACGACAGATGGCACAATGGGCTAAGTGTTCGGCTGGCGACCGGAAGGTGGCCGGTTCGAGTCCCGCTTGGAGTGCATACTGTCGTTGTGTCCTTGGGCAAGACACTTCACCCATCTTTGCCTGTGTGTGAATGTGTGTGAACGTGTGTGAGTGATTGGTGGTGGTCGGAGGGGCCGTAGGCGCAGAATGGCAGCCACACTTCCGTCAGTCTGCCCCAGGGCAGCTGTGGCTACAGAAGTAGCTTACCACCACCGAGTGTGACTGAGGAGTGAATGAATAATGCGATGTAAAGCGCCTTGAGTATTAGAAAGGCGCTATATAAATCCCATCCATTATTAGTATAGTTAAGATATAGAACATAGAATAATATAGCACAGGAATAGGTCCTTCAGCCCACAATGTCTGTGTAGAACATGATGCCAGGTTAATCTCCTCTGCTTGCATGCAGTCCATTTCCCTCTGCTTGCTGCTTTTCTAAACAGCCTCTTCAATGTCACTACTGTATCTACTCCTACTAACATCCCCGGTAGTATCTTCCAGACACCCACCACTCTCTGTGTAAAATACTGCCCCTCACATCTCCTTTAAACTCTCCCTCGTTGATCTTGAAGCTTTCTCTTATGGTCTTTCACATGTTTCATCATGGGAATAAGAGTCGTTTACAGTATTCACAACTCTCACAATTTTACACACTTCTATCTGGTCTCCCCTCATCATCTGATGCTCCAGAGAAAACAATCCAAGTTTGTCCAACCTCTCCTTATAGCCAATACACGCTAATCTGGGCACCATTCTGGTAAAACATTTTCTGCACCCCCTCTAGAGCCTACACAGCCTTCCAACATAGAGCAACAGAAGTGCACACAATATTCCAAATGTGGCCTAACCAACATCCTATAAAGCTGCAAGATAACTTCCACCGACCCTTATACTCAATGTCCCTTCTATTGAATGCAAGCATATGATATGCCTTTTTTACCACTCTCTCTTCGTGTGTTTCCATTTACAAGGAGCAATGGATTTAGACTTCAAGATCCTTCTGTACTTCAATGCTGTCAAGGATTTTGACATTATCTGTACAATTTCCCATTGCTGTTGATCTCCCAAAGTGCAACACCTCATATTTGCTTGGATTAAACTCCATCTGCTATTTCTCTGCCCATATTTGTAATTGATCTACATGGCGCTGGTATCCTTTGACAGCCTTCCTCTCAGGCCACAACTCCGCCAATTTTATTGTCTTCTGCAAACTTACTAACCAACCCATTTACATTTATATTTATTCCACAAATGCAGAGGACCTAGAACAGATCCCCGTGGAACACCAATGAATACAAACCTCCAGCCAGAATAACACCTTTCCATCACAACCCTCTGTCTTCTATGGATAAGCCAGTTCTGAATTAAATCTACAAAGTCACTATACCTCTTCATCTTCTGGGTCAGCCTACTACGAGAGATTATACCAAATGCCCTACTAAAACCCATGTAGACATCATCAATTGCCTTCCCCTCATCAGTCACCTCAGTCACTTCCTCAAAAAACTCAATCAAGTTAGTAAGGCTTGACCTGTTCCAGACAAAGCTGTATTGAATGTTCCACATTATCTCTGTCAGTTCCAAATGTGCTCTAAATTTAAATGTCACATTTAAATAACGTCTCTGGACTGTTATGGACCTGTCCCACTAGGGCGATTTTTCAGCAGACTGCCAACAGTCGCCGGCAGTTGCCTGAAAAACCGGCAAGTGGAACGGCGACTGTCAGAGTGGAACACACACACACATACACATCGCTTCCTTCACCAGCCCGTGTGAATTTTTTAGACAGCGCTCCCCCACTTGCCCTGTCTAAAAAATTCACACGGTTCAAAGCCAAGGTGATACAGACACACACCGCGTTGAACAGGAAGGTTGGTGCTGTAATTAAGACGGCTAAAGCACAGTGTATGGTAAGTCCTTTAAAAGAGGGGTGGAGGGGGGGGGGGGAGAGGGGGGAGGAGGAGTGGAGACAAATTTTAAGAAGCCAGAGAAACACGGCTGTGAAGCTCGGCGGAGATTTAACGTATCCTTGGTTCTGAAAACTACTGCTTATCTGTTTTTTTTCCCAATGAGCCAATGAAATTCACTGGTCAGCACTGGCTACAACCTACGAATACCTCCGAGAACCTTCGACCTCCTGGCAACCCATTTTGGATCCTCCTGGCGACCTACCTACGGCTCGAGAATTCTCGCTACTCTCCATGGCGGCTTCATTCTAGTCGCCGCTAATTTTTCAACGTTGAAAAATTTGCGCCGACCAAAATGAGGCCGCGACTAGTTCCCAGAATGCGGAAACTCCTCACAACCATGAAGGCGAGTCCCTGGCAATTACCCGCGAACACGTGGCGACCGTGTGGCGACTGCATAGTCTCCTGCAGTCGCCTAAGTGGGACAGGGCCATTAGTCCACATTCTCTGGGTTATAAACCTGGTAATGTATCAAGGAGATATGTGAAAATGTTCCATTTGCTGTTCTCGGAAAAAATTGATTTCATTAAGACATCAATAATTCACCTTTCAAACTGCAAAACTGATCTTTAATTTGACATAACTTCTGCAGTCACCAATCTGCCCATTTGTATCCATTCCTCCAGCCTTTGACATTAATATTCTAATGATTTTCCAGATGTGGCCCAATTTATTGCTCTTTCGGGATTAGAGGGCACAGCTAATTAGAGGGCACAGCTAATTAGAGGGCACAGCTATGAGCATAGTTGTCATTGACAACTGATTCCCATCCAAAATCCTAAGAGACAATACCGGGACAAACTTGAGTCCCAGTATGATCATTTGGACATCGGCAAACAGTGGCAAGACCTGAATACGATAATCGTCTATAAAGCAAAGCCGGGCAACATTACTGATAATAGCGGCCCTACCTGATGAACTTTAATGCATTCTATGCTTGCTTTGAGCAGAAGGTCAAAGGGACAATGGCATCTGTCGCTTCAGATTCGACTAAACCTTTTCCTAGGGTCACTGCTGCAGAGGTTAGATTGTCCTTCTTGAGGGTGAACGCACGTAAAGCAATTTGGCCGGACAGAGTCCTTCGCGCTTCCTTAGGAACTGCATGGACAAACTAGTGGGAGTGTTCACGGACATCTTTTATCTCTTCCATTCCATTCTTAGGTACCTATAAGGAGACCGTTATCATCCTGGTGCCGAGGAACAGCAAGATCTCATGGCTTAACAACTACCGTCCAGTGGCCCTGATGTCCACCATCATGATGCTTTTTACAAGGCTGGTATGGAATGCATTAAATCCAGCCTACAAAGCAAACTTGATCCACTGCAGTTCACCTACCGCTACAACAGGTCCATGGCTGATGCCATCTCCCTGGCCCTATGCTTATCCCCGGAACACCTGGATATGAGAAACACCTACTTCTATTCATAGACTACAACTCTGCTTTCAAAACCATTATCCCATCCAAGCACATCTCCGTATTTGTGGAACTTGGACTCAGCACTCACCTCCGCAATTGGATCTTCGACTTCCTGTCCAACAGACCGCAATCAGTGAGGATGGGTGACAAATCATCCTCTACAATAATCCTCAACACTGGTGCTCTGCAAGGATGCATTCTCGGCACCCTTCTTTACTCCTTATACACCCACCCACGACTGTGCAGCCAACAATTTGCATACAGTATTTACAGATGACACCACCATATATTGAGCTGGATATTGAGTACAGGATGGAGATTGAGAAACTGGTGCCAAGGCAACAACCTTTCCCTCAATGTTAGCAGGGCAAAGTAGTTTGTGATCGCCTTCAGGAAACAAAACAGTACACATACTGTATATTGACAGCATCTACGTAGAGATGGTTGAATCCTTCAAATTTTCAGGAGTAAATATCACCATCAAATTGTCCTGAACCAGCCATATTGAGGCAATGGCCAAGAAAGCACACCAATGCCTCTACTTCCTGAGAAGGTTTAGGAAGCACGGCATGTCCCCAATAACTCTCACCAACTCCTACAGATGCTCCATAGAAAGCATTTTATCGGGATGCATCACAGTATGGTTTGGGAACAGTTCTATCCAAGATCTTAAGAAATTGCAGAGAGTTGTGGACATAGCACAGACCATCACGGAAACCAACCTCCCATCCATTGTCCCCATCTACACTTCACGCTGCCTCGGCAAGGCGACCAGGATAATCAAGGATGAGTCTCACTCCTTCTTGTTCTCCCATCAGGCAAGAGGTAAAGAAGTGTGAAATGCATTCCTCCAGATTCAGGGACATTTTCGTCCCAGATGTTATCAGGTAAGTGAACTATCCTGTCAACAACTAGAGAGCAGTCCTTAGCTACTATCTACCTCAATGGAGACCCTCAGGTTATCTTCAATCGGACTTTATCTTGCACTAAACTGTATTCCCTTTATCCTGTATCTGTACACTGTGGACAGCTTGATTGTAATCATGTATAATCATGCTGACTGGATAGGACACAAAAAAAACAAAAATATTTTTCATTGTACCTTGGTAAACATGACAATAATGCACTCAACTATACTTTGTCACCTCTCCTCTGCCAAAGGCATGCAACACCTAATTATCTTGGAAAATACACATGCCTGAGGTCTTCTTTTCTTTACTACCAACTGTGTCATGAAGCTTTCGTCTCCGCCTCTTCATTCATCTTTTCTAAAAATAAGAGGGAGTTTATAACCTTATTCTAAGATTGGAATCATCCATTCATCTGCCTATCCACTTCCCAATGCTCCCTTAATCAGTGACTCACTCAATCTCATCCATGTTTGATCCTGCGCTTATGTTATTTCCAATTTCTCCCATCAAGTTAATCCTATTTTACCTAATTGGCAAGGTACATCTTACCATAACCTCAATGCCACTGAAAAGCTAATCACTCAACTTCCTTTCTTATATTTCATGCTAGCTGCCAATTGTAATTGATTCTTTGCTATCAATTACTATGTCTCATTCTTTCAAAGTCACCAGTTCCTCTGTCCTTGAAATAGAACATACAGACTAAGATAGACACAAAAAGCTGGATTACTCAGCGGGACAGGCAGTATCTCTGGAGAGAAGGAATGGGTGACCTTTCGGGTCAAGACCCTTCTTCAAGAAAGGTCTCGACCCGAAACATCACCCATTCCTTCTCTCTTGAAATGCTGCCTGTCCCGCTGGGTTACTCCAGCTTTTTGTGTCTATCTTCAGTTGAAACCAGCATCTGCAGTTCCTTCCAACACATAGAAACCTAATCTGTTTTTTCTGCATTCCAAAATTCCTTGAAAAAAGCTGTGCCTTTGCAAATCCAATGCACCTTTACCATTTTGAATCCTTCTAATTAGCACCCTGCCTTTGAGAGCTAGAAACTATCAAAAGCACAAAACACACCCTGAACATGTCTCCTCATCTTTTTTGACTTCTCTAGTCAATGTTTTTTGAAACGTTGAAATGTTGTGATCATTTTCTATTTGTGTTCTCTAGTTACTGTTTCAGCAGCCAAAATAAATAATTAACTACTTTTAAAATACAGTTATTCTTCATGGTCTTTAAGATTTTTACTAAGCCATGCCTTAACCTTCTCGGCCCATACCTGCCAAATCACTTTTCAAAATTATGACACTCTGAAGGTATATTTTCTACAGGACCCAAACCTATGACCTCTACTGCCAAGGAAAACGGCTTCAGATGCATGGGAACATCAAAATATGCAGACCCTCTTATGTCACTCTTTTTCTCGGATGGATAATGCTATTTTTTCATCTTCATGGAACTACATACTGAGGCCCCATAGCCAGCAGTATTTTGGGAGTACCTTCACTAGAAGGACTGCAGTATTTCAAGGTGACAACTTATTACCAATCTCCCAAGGGCAGGCAATTAAGGATAGGCAATAAATGCTGGCCCTTCCAGCAAAGCCCTAATCCCCAAAAGTTAATCAATAAAAATATCCAATGTCAACTATAGAATTTGTTCACTGTTTTATAACTTTCCTAGTTGTGTTAATATTGTGCATGGCATTCAAAACTGCAACCAAACTGCTTGTGAATGTTGAACATATCACCTTGTTATTTTTATTCTAAGTAACCAGACACAAAACAGATATTTTCACGCCTTCTGCTTTTAGCGTCTGGTCTTGCATTTTCTGCTTTTATCTCTGTTCCAACCTATTGTCGATCAAAAACCCCTCTCACCTGTGTCCACCTATTGCCTGGCACGTTTTGTAGCCGCAAGGTCTCCATAGGTTTCAGGTTACCTGAAGTAGGATTAGGATTGTGCAGGTTGGTTCAAGAATCTGTTGGTTGCAAGAAGTAGGTACTTCTAAACCTGGTGGAGTGGAACTTTTGGCTTCTAGACTTCTTGCCCGATGGTAGTGGCTAGAAGAGGCATGACCTGTATGGAGGGGATTCATGGTGATAGATGATTCATGAGCTGCGCCTTTTGTAGATGTTTTTGATGGTAGGGAGGGTATGCCTGTGCTGGACCACGTTGATTCCAACACCCTTTACAGTCACTTGTGTTCCTGTACATGGGAATTGCTGTATAAGGCCATGATACAACCAATCAGGATACTTACTATAGTGCACCTGTGGAGTGTTGTTAGAGAATTTGGTGATATGATGTATTTTTTTAACTTTCTAATTCTAAGAAAGTGCTGGTGTGCCTTCATGATTACTTCTATGAGCTGGGCCCAGGTCAAATGAAACTCAATGGTCATTGAAGTGCTGAGGCAATGACCATGCATGAGGTTCGGTTTGTCAGTGTTATAATATGGTGTAACTCGTGGACAATGTCTTCCTTCATTCAATAATTTCTACTAAAACAATAAAAAGATAATTTCATATTCATTTTCATGCTCATTTTTTGAACTCGCTTAACAGAGCTTCTCTTCTTGGCATTGATGGTATGTGAAGTGTGTGTCAACGGGGTGGTATTTTACAGGATTATAGTAGCTTGAATTATGTTGGTGGTTTGTATTGAGGAGCTTCCTTCAAGGCGTCAGTTTTAATAAAAATGTCTTCACATGTGATCTAACAAAATGTGATCTCTGAACAGCGTAACAGTATAAAGGAAAGGTATTTAATGCCCCTGTCCCACTTAGGAAACCTGAACGGAAACCTCTGGAGACTTTGCGCCCCACCCAAGGTTTCTGTGCAATTCCCGGAGGTTGCAGGTGGTTGACGGAGGTTGCAGGTAGTGGAAGCAGGTAGGGAGACTGACAAAAACCTCCGGGAACCGCACGGAAACCTTGGGTGGGGCACAGAGTCTCCAGAGGTTTCCGTTCAGGTTTCCTAAGTGGGACAGGGTCATTACGTTGCATGATCAGCACATAGCTTATTTTAGTGTTAAGATAATATTGACAAAACACAATTTTTTACACTTAAATCTGTATCAATTTCAACCCAAACACCATGCCTTATTTCAAATTTCAAATAATTTGTGTTGATGTCTCGTAAAAACGGATTATGATGATCAGAAATTGGTGAAGTCTCAGGCAAAAAAAAATCCTTTGGGTGACCAGATCAAATTTCAGTGACTCTTGGTAGGATAGTACAACAGGAAAATTAGAAACCAGTGTTCATGCTGAAAGTTATAAATGTAAATATGATAAAATGTGAAATGAAAGATACCTTGAAAGGTAACTGAAAAGGTAAATTAAAGTTTATTTGTTTTCGTTCAATGTAAATAGGAGCAGAAGGTTTCAAAATGAAAGTATGCACAGCAAACTGAGAACCTCATAAGAAGCCATGCAAAGCACCAGAATTTGTTAAAAGAGAAATCACACAAACATAAATTCTACATGCTGTAGCAATTATACAAAGAGACAGAGACCTGTCAGGGCAGGATGCAAATCCCAAACCCCAGAGGTACAAGTACAATGTAGTCGCTCAGTGCACCGCACAATCCTACAACAGAATATATTTAATTTCTGATGGCCTAACAAATCAGTTATGTCATCCCAATTGGTTGCAAAGTGTTACAATGTAAACCAACACCGTTGAGACTGTATATTATATTTTTAAAGGTCAAATGAGAATGCTCTTAGAATAAATTGCAACAATGGAAGAAATTTAAAAAAAACTTCTCAATCAAACCAACTAAACTGCACCATGTTGAGTCCTAGATTGCACCTACATGATATTTGCATTGGTGTCTTACATATTAATGCAAGATATTAGCACCCACTGTGGGAGTTGTTCGTGGCATTACTGTTCGGCACATTCCCAAACAAAGTAAGAATATATTTATTCATTTGTCTCCATAATTTCTAGTGAAGCGACAACCTAAATATGTGCTCTTACAAGTTGTCATGATGATTATTTGGTAAGGCAGCAATGATGGACCTAAGAAAATACCACTGAGTGCAGGTGTATCAGCCATTGGTTGCTCCCAACACCTGCACCTCTGGGACAGACTGTCAAGTTTGTGGCATTACTCTTAGACATGGATCGCATGGGTAACCAAAAATGAAATCCTGCCCTTTGCCTTTATGTATAATAAGTCTTTGAAGTCCTTGAATAGCTTGTATTTTAAAATTAAGACAAATAACAAAATGCAAATTGGAAAGTGATTGTATTTTGTTCCATAAAAGGCATTCTAATTATGGACATTAAGAAAACAACAATGGAGGAGATAGGAAATATGGTTTTTTTATGTACTTATAAATGTGTAGATGCCATGACCTCTTTAGTTAAAGTTTTTTTTTCTGACTAAAAGCAAAGCTTTCCATGCTACTCAGTGGAGTGGGAACCTTCATTACTTTTCACTAAATGCAAATATAAGGATCGGAATGAAAATCACAGATGTTCAATATGCTCCAGCTATCTAAAGGTAATGGGAAAACAGTGCTGGTGTCAACATTTTAGGCAGAAATCTTCATCAAACTTGATCAACAGGGATGAAAAGCAATATGAAATGGTTGAAGTAAGGAACTGCAGATGCTGGTTTACAAAATAAAGACACAAATTGCTGAAGTAACTCAGCAGGTCAGGCAGCATCACTGGAGAACATGGATAAGTGACATTTTGAGTTGGGACCCTTCTTCAGACTGAAGTAGTCGTAGGGGATGGGCAAGCTCCTCAATGAATATATTTTCTGAGGTAAATACCAGAGAACTTAGGGAAAGTTAATGCAATGTCTCTCTGTATTATAGTCATTGAGATACTGAATATCCTGAGGTGTACAAAAGTAGATGTATCTCTTGGGCCTGATCAAGGACCCTGCAGGAAGCTAGAGAAGAGATTGCAGGAGACCTGGTTGTAATATATTAATCTTCATTAGCCACGCGTGAAATGTCAGCAGACTGAAGGGTGGCTATTATTTAGTTTAGTTTAGAGATACAGCATGGAAACTGGCCCTTCGGTCCACTGAGTCTGCACTGAGCACTATCCAACACACTAGGGACAATTTACTATCTTAATCAAAGCAAATTAACCAACAAACCTGTACGTCTTTGGAGTGTGGGCGGAAACCGGAGCATCTGGGGAAAACACACGCGGTCACGGAGAGAACATAAAAACTCCGTACCCGTATTCAGGATCGAACCTGGGTCTCTGGTGCTGCAAGGCAGCTCTACTGCTGCAGCACCATGCCACCCACGGCTTGACTTTCTTTAAGAAGGGTGCAGAGAAAAACTGAGGAACTATAGATCAGTAAGCATAACATCTGTGATAGGAAAGTTAGTGGAGAGGGCTCAGAGGGTTAAGCTATGCATGCATTGGGAAAGACAAGTGTTGATTAGGGATTGTCAACATGGTTTTGTGCATAGGAGATTGTGCCTTGTGAGTTTTTTTGAAGAAGTAACCACGAACGTTGATGATGGCAGGGACATAGATATGGTCTATATGGAGTTCAGCAAGGCCTTTGATAAAGTTCCGCATGATAGAATGCTCTGGAGGGTTAGATCGCATGGGATCCAGGGTGGACTAGCTAAATGGATACAGTATTGACTCCATAGTAGGACCAAGAGGGCAGTAATGCAATTATGAATATTTTGGTTTAGTCTTTGGAAGAAACATCAACAAACAGCTTTATCTCTTCATGATGGATCATTTGTTGCTGTGTAGGGGAACCCTATGTAAAAAGGTAAAGCCTGACTCCCTGCCCAATGAAGGCAGGTGTGTGAGATTCTGTCAGGTGCAACCTTAACACACTGCTCATGGTGAACTTAATCATCTCTTATTTTAACTCACAACTTTGATTCTGTATGTCTGCTCGGACAAACGTATTAATCTTCGTATCATTTGGATGTTTGCAGTTTAATAACAGAGTGACAGGTTGCTATAAATGATTGGCATGTTAAGGATATTAAACCAATATAATATGTTGCATTTCAGAAACCTCCGCTACGGAGCTAAAAGAAGCTCTTAAATGCTACTAGACTAAGTGGGACCCGTTAGAGGGCTGGTTCCCCAACGCAATATTCCACCTCTCCACCAATTCCAATATTGGTGGCCAGTGGGGGAGGGGTCTTTCTGGAGCACTAGTATGGGTGTCGTGGGCTGAAGGGACTGGTTTCCAGAGGGCTAGTATGGACATTGTGGGCTGAATGGATTATTGGGCTGGCAGTTCAGTCACTCAAGCCTGGTGTGCTGGCAACTCACTCACTCACGGCTGCTGGGCTGGCAGTTGAGTCACGGCTATTCCTCGAAATTCCATTTCAAGCTGGGTGCAGGGCCACCAAATTCAAGTGCAGTTTCCTACCACTTCAAACAGGGTGCAAGGCCACCAAATTCAAATGCAGTTTCATACCACTATAAGCAGTGTGCAAGGCCACCAAATTCAAATGCAGTTTCATACCACTTCAAGCAGGGTGCAAGGCCACAAAATTCAAATGCAGGTTCATACCACTTCAAGCAGGGTACAAGGCCACCAAATTCAAATGCAGTTTCATACCATTTCAAGCAGGGTGCAAGGCCACCAAATTCCAGTGCAGTTTCATACCATTTCAAGCAGGGTGCAAGGCTACCAAATTCAAATGCAGTTTCATACCATTTGACCTCTCCCTCCCCCATCTTGCAGAGACTGAGCCACGTCCACACTTCCGGGCTTGAGGTACCGGAAGGGGCGTGGCCTTCACGATGTGATTGACAGGAGAGAGAATCTCAACATTTAAAAAAAATTAATAAGTCTTTTATTTTTTATCGATGTGAAAAATCCTCTGGCCCTGATGAGTGGAGGGGGACTCTGAGTAAGATGGCCAACAATAACAGCCGTAAGTGATAGTGTTGTTTCTAAAGTCAATATACAGCGAAAACAGGAAGAGGCCAAGATTAGACTTTTAATTATATAGATATAATTCTCCGTAATGTGATATTTACTTAAAACAAAATCTCATACTTTCTATTATATCATTATAGAATAATTGGTGGTAGAGCTTCATTGGAAAATTGAAGGGATGAAATGCAGATTATAAATGTTCTGTTGCAGCAATATGAGGTAGCTTCATTCTTTTATTATTTGCACTGGGATATTTTTATTTCTGGGAAAAAGGCAGTGAATGTTTCCTTTATCCATATTCCTCAAGATTTTGTACACTTCAATAAGGTCACCATTTGGCCTCCCATGCTCCAAAGAAAAAAGACCCAGTCTATCCACCCTCTCCCTTTAATTCAAGCCCATAAGTCCAGGTAACAGCTGGGTGATGACAACTGTGCATAGTACTCAAGTGTGGTGTCACCACGACTTGCACACTTGTAACCTGATGTCCCAACGTTTGTACTCAATACCCTTTCCAATGAAGATAAGCCTGCCAAATGCCTGGTTCACCACCTTGCTTGTCTGATTCACCACTTTCATGGAACCATGCACCTGTACTCATCTACACTTTCCAGGTCACTGGCCAGTGCAACCATTTCTGTACATTTTTTCCCAAAAACAGGAACAGTCTTCCCAGCTGTTATCAAGCAACTATCAAACACCCTATCAACACCTAGAGATGAGTCCTGAGCTACTATATACCTCACTGGAGACCGTCAGCTACTTTAAATTGGACTTTAACTGGTCTTTATCTTGCACAAAACGTTATTCCCTTTATCATGTATCTGTACATTGTGGATGGCTCGATTGTAATCATGTAGTCTTTCTGCTGACTGGCTAGCATGTAACAAAAGCTGTTAACTCTACCTCAGTACACGTGACAATAAACTAAACTGAAGTAAACATTATGTCTGCCGCAAGTGGACAACCACTGATCAGTTATTTGACTTCAGCGGTAATGTAGGTGCCTCCCTGAAGAAGAATACTCAGGCTGGTGCACGGCCAAAGTTTCCCAAAGAACATAACAATGGCACCATTACAACCACAGATGATCATTGCTGAGGTACAGTAGGTTACACTCCTGCAAAAACAATAAGTCGAGTTTGACCTTGCGAGAGGTATTCCAAAGTGGCAACACATCACGCAGAGCATTTCACATTGAGCACATTGATTCATGTGGTTTTGACACCACAGATTTATTGATTCACAGGTCCAGGGTCACACACTAGAATCAGTTGCTCTGTGCTGATATGCTCAAGGCATGCTTAAACTGTAGTAATTATTTTGTGCCGAGGCACAGGGTCTGAGTGGTGCTACTGAAGGGTGATCAGCCTAATTCTCTATCATGTTGTCACCTCGATCTGCCTCTGGTGTTGGTGCTCTCAGTTACCCAGTGTTGGGCTGCATTGTGTGTGGAGCTGTTGCTGGTCCCCTTGTCCCAGTCAGTGTCAGGCACTGCCTTGCTCCCGGAGCCGAGAACCGCAGGGCTGGTTCCTTCCCTTGCTGGATCTTCTATCCTTCTGCATTTCTGTGCATTCCTGCCTGCAGCATTGTGTTGCTGGTGAAGCGCCATCCTTGGACAAGGAGAAGCTGCTGATATCTGTCGGGGACCTCTGCCCGTTTTCCCTACTTTCTTTCCAGTTTTCTGAGATCATTTGGATTTTTGAAGGTGTCACCCGTGCTTCCACTGCAACCTTCTCTTCTATTAGGTTCATCCCCAGGAGGAGGAGGTAGAGGTATGCAAGCTGCAGGCTTGGCAGCTCGAGGTGGCTGAACCTTCTATGGGCATGATCTCTGTTGGAGCTTTGTCAGAGAGAAGGGAGGCATTCTCCTTCCTGGGGAACATTTCTTCTCCCTCTCTTACGACCTGTGTGCAACTGCAAGACCATTTGGAGCAAGTTCTGTAGAGGTGGCCTGTCGTTCCACATAGATTGAAACCCTTGGTCTCCTTTGCGGTCCTTGACTTGGTGGTCTTCCTGTTTGCAATGTTTATGGTCATATATGTTGTATACGAAACCGCATGCCCAGGTTTCTTACAGTCGCAACATACTGTACATGCATAGGAAAGGTAAGGTTGAGAGGAATATGGGCCAAACTCAGGCTGGTGGGGCTTCTTGGTTGGCCTTGGCCAGTTAGGCCAAAGGACCTGTTTCCATGCTGTTTTACACTATAATTCTATGACTATGACCTTGGGCTGTCTGGTATAAAAATGTATTTGTGATTTCTTCCAGTTGCAGAATTTGAGCATGGTGTGTGAAGGCTTCCTTCCCATCAACTTCTAGCTTGATCATAACTTGGCATTTGTTCATCCAGATCCCAAAATGAACATTGACATTGACACCAACTTCTACAGAAGCACCGTACACAGCATTTTATCGGGATGCATCACAGCGTGGTTTGGGCACAGATCCTTCCAAGACTGCAAGAAATTACAGAGAATTGAGGATGCAGCCCAGACCATCACGCAAATCAACCTCCCTCCCATTGACACCATTTACACCTCATGTTGTCTCGGCAAGGCCACCAGCAAGATTAAGGACAAGTTGCATCCCAGCCACTCCCTCTTCTCCCCTCTCCCATCAGGCAAGAGGCATAGAAGTGAGAAAATGCACACTTCCAGATTCAGGGACAGTTTCCTCCCACCTGTTATCAGGAAACTGAACCATCCTACCAACAAGTAGAGAGTGGGTTACGTCCGTGCCCGGGTGGGATTAGAAAGGGAATACGCCCTGTCTGCGGGAACCCTGAGGGAGTTCCGGGACCGCTGGGCTCCGCAGGGTGTTGAATGTATCCTCAATAAGGATTGTATCATAGTTGTATAGTAGTTTATTACATGTTTGTATTGTATTATGGTGGTGGGTTCTGGCTTGTTTTATTGTAGTGTAATATTATTTTTAATAATTGAATAAAGTGTTTTATTAATTTAAAAAAAAAAAACAAAAAAAAAAACAAGTAGAGAGTGGTTGTGAGCTACTGCCTACCACTTTGGAGACCCTCGAACTATCTTTGGTCGGACCTTCCTGGCTTTATCTTGCATTAAACGTTATTCATGTTATTCCCTTTATCATGTATCTGTACACTATGGATGGCTTGACTGTAATCATGTATTATCTTTCCGCTGACTGGTTAACATGCAACAAAAGCTTTTCACTGTACCTTGGTACACGTGACAATAAACTAAACTCAGCATCAACGTAAGTTCGTGCTCCCTCAATATATCGAGATAGGATGGTCTGTGTATCCACAATTGAGCACGTGTGTGCTGATCGTGCATTCTCTCTGTGTCTCAGGGGTAAGCAGTAGCTTAGCAGTAATGTGGCACTTCACTTTTATTCTTCTAGAACGCTTGCAGCAGCTTTAGACATCCTCCAAAAGTAACAATGAAATACCGATTACTGGAGAAGTCCTCCTGAGAGACGTCCTTGGCTCTGAGACCTCAGCAGTTGTTTCTTCACAAAGATCCACACTCTACAGGGCTTCCTTCATTCACTGTCCCCACTGCCGCTCTGTGTTTAAAACTTCTTATCCATCTGTTGGATACCTGTGTTAAAGGAGAAAACTAGATTTGTTGGAGAGTTGCATTAGACCAGCCCTAATAAGGATTGAAATGCTCCTCTACATGAGTAAAGAAATCAAATGTTCATTCTGAGGAATGAACAAAAGACTGCAAAGGTCCCGGTGCATAACCTTAGGCTAAAATACTGGCCCAATCCTGCGAGATCCACCTTTTTGCTTAAAGTCTCTGTCCTGCTGGGTGAACAGATTTTGCACAGGAAAATATGGTATCCTGATTTGGAAATGCTTTGCAGTTCTTTCACTTTGTATATGCTGGACAACAGGTGTGTAACAGGCTAACAGTCAGAAGAGGGGTTCCAACCTGAAACGTCACCCATCTTTTTCTCCAGAGATGCTGCCTGACCCGCTGAGTTACTCGAGTATATACAAGCAACTGCAGTTCCTATCCACACATCAGGTATGTAATGTTGTCTTGACTAGAACCGCTTGACAGTTAAAAAGGTGGCTGATTAACCTTTCAAGGGCAACGTATGCCTGTCTTGCCACTGACAATGACCTCCCATAAATGAATTTGTAAAAATTCCATGACAAAATTAAGAATTTAGTCCAAATTTATAATGAAGAGATAAGCCTTCAACAGTAGATCGGAATGTAATAGAACGACATCTCTAAATGATTAACCAGCAGTGTTTATTACAAATTAATAACACATTTTACACATATTATTAAAGATTTATAAACCAGGATAGTTTTGTATTTACAGTTTTACTGAAATATTACTAATTAATTATTACAATGTAATACCTTTTATCAAAGATATTTCCATTATTCATAAAATGCGATTTCAATCTTATTAAGCAACTATACATTTTTTATAAATAGAGGACTAAGGCTTTGTTAGGTATTAAGCAGTACATGACAGCACACACTTAAAATTAAGTGATACCAATCTACTTTCAAATAAAATACTCAATGTATCACTTTGCCATTGTATTCTGCATCCCAACAATCTCTGGAAGAATAAAAACATCTTAGCTCAGTGCCTTTGTATGCAACATTCTAGTCGGGTAACTCTGGGAGAAAAGGATTGTGAGGCTTGTTCCGTGATTTAGTAGAGGCACTGTAACTGGCTACAATGCCAAGGACTAGAAACATGGAAATCATCAGCCCAGTTTACTGCCCCTGAATATTATGGATTGGATAACTTCCAAGCATGGATGTTGGATGAGAATAGGTTGTATTGCTGCTATGACATCTCATGTTAGCAGAGCATTTCTTGTTTCACACGTGAAGCATAACAGATTGGCTGAAGTGCAGGATATCGGTGGCATAGTTGGAGCTTGAGGCAAGCATGAAGCATTTCATTCAAGGAAATAAATGGTTGCCCTGAAATTGGGGTGGACGTGAATGGAGGTGTTGTGGGGAAGTGAGATTGACAGTAGCATTAGGCATAATTCTTAATTTAAGAAAAATCATTTATGAGAAGCATAGAACACCAAATATTTAATCTATGGCTTTCAGTAGGGATCATACAATGGAGATGGATCACAGTTCTACCACCAAGAGAAATTGGGAAAACTGTTTTTATTGCAGGAAAGGGGACACTTTATTCTTTTACATATAGACTAGAAAGAAATAAGTAAAACATCTCACCTCACTGCATAAGGGAAGAGGTATTATGTTTACTTTTCTTAAAAAACATCTTCACGTGTTCATAAGTTTCTGTGGAGATAATAAGCTGAGTAGAATTTCCAGTTTTTTTATTTAGCAGGCTGAGGCTGAGAAAATAAATTCTCTCTATATTTGTGGAATTAAAGAACATTATGGACCATTCCTTAGTTTAGTGGAATTGATTAATGATTCAGAAGAAAGGTTTCTGGGGAATTTTATTGCTTATTTTACTGTGGATTAAATAATTAGGAACAGGGTTATTTTGATAAATAACATTGATTTTCCCTTTTCTGCCTGTGATTGCATGTGTAAAAATTGTTTATGTCTGGAATTTTAAACAAATGACTGCTTTTATTTCACAGCCAAGACAAATAATATATAGGCCCACGTGAAAATGATTTAAGTCTTGATTTTTTTAATGTTGATAATGTAAGGACATAAGGAATATGAGTAGAATTGGTCCATTCAGCCCTTCAAGACTACTTCACCATTCTATCTCTCTCACTTAACCCCATTCTCCTGCCTTCTCCCCATAACCTCTGACACCTGTGCTAATCAAGAATCTATCCATCTCTGCCTTTTCAAGAGAAAGTTAGATATAGCTCTTAGGGCTAACGGAATCAACGGATATGGGGAGAATGCAGGAATGGGGTACTGATTTTGGATGATCAGCCATGATCATATTAAATGACGGTGCTGGCTCAAAGGGCCGAATGGCCTACTCCTGCACCTATTTTCTATGTTTCTATCTGTCTGTTTCTATGTTAAAAATATCCACTGAATATGCATGAAATAACAGTGAGTTTAGCATGTGTAAATGACATATAAAAGTAAATAAATTACCTTCCCAAGTGGTGTCCTGTCAGCACTGACCTGTTTCGAGGGATTGTAACCAACCCCATTTATAGCATGGCTCATTGCTGGATAGTAGTTCAGTACCACAGCATTTTACATGCTCCATCAATGATGTGGGCTTTGCTTGATCCATCAGGCCCCAAGCAGCAAAGGGTAATCGATGCATTCACTTGGGTCCTGCCCGCAACAGACCAGCCCTAACACAAAGAAGAAGAGCAAATTTTTTTTTTTTAATCACCTTTGCTATAGCAATGCCACTCTAATTATTATCAAGCTTGTTCCAGTATGATAAATTGCTAATTGCTTAATACCCTAATCAGTGTTCATTCTTTGCAAAGATAAACTATGACAGCACCATTAATTTAAATAGCAATTTCACTTAACAGCCAGAACTACACACCAGATTTTATGCAACATTTCAGCAAATGCATCCATCACTGCAGCGTTCTGACATAAAGATGTCTGACGTGTGCTAACTCACTTAGAGAGAGCAGATGTTGCAGAGTGTGGTTTGGTAGATATTCCCAGAGTGCATCTCTTCAGCCTGAATGAGTACCACATTTGCAGCAAGGCATGGTTTTTTTTTCCTGAAATATTCTTGAATACCTATTGAATTTTGTCTTTTGTCAAGCACCTTACTTGACTTCTGTAGTTTGACATCATAACCTTTCAACGTGCCTTTCAAAATAAATATTCATCTTCTTTAAACTATTTTATGGAAGTAAAACATGAACTTGATTAAACAAATAAAATATACAGAATTATGAATAATTTTCTATGAATGGCATCTGCTTACAATCTTTGTAATTCAGGCTATTAAATATGCATGAACCATGTTCTGCAACAGTATTTTATATCTTCCCAATATAGGAATTAATCTGTATATAAATGCACTTCAATTCATATATAATTTGACGTTTTCCGCAATGGGGCTACTAATACATAGCACTTAAACATGATGTTTCCTTTTTGCTAATTCAAATAGCCAATCAATTTGAGCCAATTTTAATATTAATACATCCCAGAATTAATAACTTAATTTTCTTATCAAAAATCGGCATCTTTGGTGGAATGTGATTTGTCACTTATTAGGTATTTAACAGTAACGCAGTGTAAATAGCTCGTTCTAAGCTTCCCCCCAGTCTAGTTTCCGTCAATAAGATACTGAGTCAAGCACTTGCGCATCTAAACTTTATTTTGGAAAAACACAATAACAATTCCCCACTACTATAACTAACCACCGCGGGTTCGATCCTTGTATCTGCTTGGCCAAGCCCTTCTAGCCTCGTGCAAACAGAGACACTCGAAAAGGTCACGCAGTCCCAAATGTTCTTCCAGAAGATCGACACAGGACCTCGTGGAAGCTACCTTCAGGGGCCGAACCATATGGGGGTGGTCTCTTTACAGTCCAGTAACAGATATCAATTAACACAGTACATGATAGACATTTCCCTAACCCAATAATACAGTAACTAATACAATGTATTTGAAAGAAAATTCTAGGAAGCAAACATGAATAGACATTGAAACATGTGCCCTGAGATTCAAACGGTTTCTCCAAGGCTCAACAGTTCGACCAATCATCAACCAACAGGATGACCATCTCGCAACATTATTTATACTATTTACAATGCCCTTGCAGCGATCCAATCGAAATGATGCATTAAGGTTTGTTTGCAAAACTGCTATACACTTTATCAATTTAGGAGAAAGAAGGAGAACACCTGGACCCCTCACCATCCTGCATGCCAATCTGAGCTTAGACTGGCCGGCGCCATCCAAAGCCTGTAAATTTCAGCTGACAAGGGTTAAGCAATTCTGCAAAAGTGCAGGGATCCTCCATTTTATGGCCCGTATTAACAGCATCTGATGCAGAATATCAAAATACATTTTGAAACAAAATGTTGTCTTAGAGTTCGGTTTAGTTTATTGTTATGTATACTGAGGTACAGCCAAAAGCTTTTGTTAAATGCCTAACCTTGGTTTGAATCTTTTTCCTTGATCCCAAAATTCTGGAAATAGGCATCGTTTTAGTTACGTGACACCACTTTTTTTTCCACAATCATAGCTCAGGATTGTTGCGAGAAACTGATCACATTCTGTTTAAGTAGAATCACTGAGAGGAACAGCAAGGAAGCAAGTTGTCGACCATGCCTACCAGGATCCAATGTATACTATTCCTGTTTGGTCACATTAGGCCTGTACCCCTCTATACCTTTCCTCAGTTGCTGTCCAAATACCATTTACATGTAATTGCATCTGTTTCCACTACCCCTCTGGCAGTATGCTCCAGACATCCACAATCCCGTGTGAAAAACGTAACCCTCAAATGCCCAGTGACTACTAACTTCTATGCTGAATGGTAAGGCTAATATCTGCTTGCATAAGCACCTATTAAAATATGTGATAAATGTTATTGCAATGCAATATAATTATCTCTAAAGAAAAAAATGAAACATTTTTAAATTTGAATATCATTCCTTCAGATGACGGTCGTCTTAGATAAATTGCACTTTAGATTTCGCTACTTTCGCAGATTTACAGTCTTGTAATGTTATTTTTAATTCCTTTTAATTTTATTTCTACTTGTATCTGATTTAACTCTACATCGCACCCCTCGCATGCCTGCTGAGCATTAATAATCATGAATCTCACTTATTAAGGAGATGCACTCTGAACCCTAGTATTCACTGAGATCCTCAAAGCCTCATCGCACCTAAGAGTCAGACAAAGGGATTTTGAGAAAAAGGGCTCATATTTACATAGCACGGAACAGGCCCTTCTGCCCATCTTGTTCATGCCAATCAAGATGTCCCATGTAAGCTAGTCCCATTTGCCCATGCCTGCCCCATACCGCTCTAAACCTTTCCGAACCATGTATCTGTCCAAATATCTTTTGAATGCCTGCCTCAACTGTTTTCTCTGGCAGCTCATTCTATATCCCAACCATCCTCTGTTTGAAAACAACTATTCCTCAGATTTCTATTAAACTTATGCCCCCTACCCCGAGAAGACAACTTTGTTTATTCACCCTATTTAAGGTCCTGTCCCACTTGGGCGACCTAAGCTGCGAGTTTAGAAGAGTTTGCCCTGGACTCAAACTCGCAGCATGGTCGACACAAAGTCCTAGGAGGTCGTATGAGGTGGCTGGAACTGTTCTTCATGCTCGAGGGAAGTTCCCGCTTACTCGCTGCCGCAGCTAGGTCACGGAAATATTTTCAGCATATTAAAAAATTTCCGCAAGTAAAATTTGGTTGGCATGGGTATTTTTCACTCGTAGTGCAGTGGAGTGGGTCGCTATTTACTTACAGGCACTCAAGGGCAGCCGTAGGCCATCTCCTTCGCTCACCGGCCATTTTGATTGGCTCATTGGAGTTTCAAGACCTAGGAAGACCTACTGGTAGGTAAAATGCCCACTAACATTATTATACTCCTTCTCCCCCCACTTCTCTCCCCTTCTCTCCACGTTCTCTCCCCTTCTGTCTCCCTTCTCTCTCCTTCTCTCTCCTTCTCTTTCCCCCCCTCCCCTGCCCCCCCCCCCCCCCCGCGCACTCTAAAGGACTTACGGTGCTCTGTGGCAGCCATTTACCTTCCTATTCATCGCGCAGACAGCGCTCCTCCACTGTCCCTGGCCCCCACCTTCGCGATGTGTGTGTGTGTGTGTGTGTGTGTGTGTGTGTGTGTGTGTGTGTGTGTGTGTGTGTGTGTGTGTGTGTGTGTGTGTGTGTGTGTGTGTGTGTGTGTGTGTGTGTGTGTGTGTGTGTGTGTGTGTGGGGGGGGGGGGGGGACAGGCCCTTTATTCTCTCATGATTTTATAGACCTCTCTAAGATCACCACAGCCTCCAGAGCTCTGAGGAATACACTCCTAGCCTGCCCAACATCACCCTATAACTCAGGCATTCAAGGCCTTCAAACCCTTGCGTCTTCCAGCATAATGGCAAGTTGTAATAACAGTGTGACCAAAACTGAACACAATACACACACGTGCTGTATCACCCACATCTTCTCCATTGAAAAATAACACCCTAACATCTGTACTCAGTTCCTTGAGTGATGAAGGCCAGGTGTCAAAAGCCTCTTCACCACTGTTTCTATCTGCATTGGCAATTTCAGGAAATGAACTTGTATTCTTGGATTCTCTGCTCGACAATACTCCTCGTGACCCTAGAATTCACTATGAGGGTCCAGCCCTGGTTTGACTCCCCAAAATCCAGCACCCCACACTTATCTGAATTAAATCCCACTTGCCTAGGTGAACAAAATCCAGTAGTAATTCTGGATAACCATCTTCACTGTCCATGATACCACCTGTTTTTTTAGTAATTAATAGTAATTAATGTAGTAATTTGTGGATGGCATTAGAGCTGTGCTGGCCACACAGTCATGGGGATAAAGAGTTTAGAGCGAAGGGCAAAGCACACAGCCCTGAGGTGTACCCATGTGGATGGTCAGTGAGGAGGAGGTGCAGTTACCGATTCACACTGATTGAGTTATTAATGACATACATTTTAATTCCACATCTCTAATCCGATTTGGCCAAACGTGACAAATGACAAAGCAAGTTTAAAAAACAATGTTGACAATAATGTTCTTCTGATTTCAGGGCTAATCAGGCCATGTTATAGTTATCACAACATTATTTTTCCTGTGGTTTACAAATGAAGATGGATTTGAGTACTGATTCTACCACCTCCAAAACTTGCACACTGGATTATAGCCATTTAATTTATATCTCAGATGTATTAACTTTAAAAAAAAATTATTGCGTATGTTTCAAAACTAAGATGTACTACGTCACCACACTATAAGAAATATGTGATAGTGCTGGAGAGGGTATAGAAGAGATTCACTGGGATGTTGGCTGGGATGGAATGATTCAGTTATATAATCATACCTTAGCAACAGTCAAGTCAAGTCAAGTCAAGTCACTTTTATTTATATAGCACATTTAAAAAACAACTCTCGTTGGTGCTCTCAAAGTGCTTTACATTGGTATAAGAATAATATAACAGAACACTAGGCACCTCTTGCACTACCAAGGACTTGTTTCCAATTATGTTTCTGCACAGACGTCTTGTTTTGCACAGTCATTTTTCAATCTTGGATTACGTACGTACGATTTATGTATAGTTTCTGATTTTGTATGTTGCCTATCTTCCTGTGATGTTGCTGCAAGCAAGACTTTCATTGTACCTATAGCTCACCCTACTTGTGGATATGAGAATAAACTCAGCTTGACTTTACTTGGCATCTACCATGGCAATCTTTCACCCTCTTGGTTATTAACCTTTGCTTTAAGAATATGCAAACATGCTGCTTCCTCATGCTTTGAGGTAGAGTATTCCAAAGTCACATCAAACAACAAGGGAAAAAACTACTTTGCCTCTGTCATCACTGAGTTACCCCATTATTTGAAAACAAAGGTTCTTAGTTCTATGAGATACTAGGAACTGCAAATGCTGCTTCATAAAAAAACATGCAAGGTTAGTGGAGTAACTCAGTGGGTCAGGCAGCATCTCTGGAAAACAGAAATGTTCTAGGTAGTCCCACAAGAGAAAACACCACATCCACCTTATCAAGACACCTTGTGATATTACCTTGCAATAAAGTTACTTCTCACTCTTCTAAGCTTCAGCAAATACAAACTTGGATGGTAAATTAAAAGAAATGAGGTCCCAGTACAGATCCCTGTGACGTACCATTCATTGTTTGCCAAACTTAAGAAGATCTGTATCTTCTCCCTGTTTCTCATTAACCAACAAATCTTCAAACTGTGCCTATGTCTTTGTCTTCCACAGTAGCTTTTGATATGCATTCTGTCAAGTACCTTCTGAAAATCTTACTCATACTTCTACTGATTCCCGTTTAACACATCACCGATACTTCTTGAAAGAACACAAACGCAGAGCAGGTATTTGTGAAACATAAAAGCAAGTAGACTTTGCCTGATTTTCCTGAATTTTCATAGTGCCTACTTCTATGACTGTCTCTTTCTCTCTCACAGGTAGCCCCCAGGAAGAGCACATGATTAGGTAGTGAATAATATGCCATACATACCTGCATAGTCCAACCATATAAATATATATACAAGAGACTAGTACAGAGAAATAAGCAGTTTTTCCCCATGAGAAGACAATGTTGAATTTCATTATCAGAAAAGACAAGTGTTGGAAATAGGGCAGAGGCACGTGTGGAAGGGACATGTTGTTCATGGGAGCAAGGACAAAAGCAAAAGCCAGGGTTTTATTTGTGCAGTGGTGTGCCCACACTTCTCAATCAATGGCCAACTTCTTCTGATTTTTTTTTCTCTCAGATTCAAAGTGGATCCACTTAGTCTAGTTTATTTAAAATTTGTACAATGAACATAATTAAATATATTCTTTCAATTTCATATTGCACTGGCCAGCACTGTTTTTGGACTGAAGGTTATTCTGATTATTGTGACAAAAATGTTGTATTGAGATCTTTTGGCAAAAGTAAAAATGAAATTGCTGTTTCTTCTGTGCTTTTGTTTTTAGTTTTGATCTGTGTTCACTATCATGTGCACATTTCAATTCGAATTAGCAACAACATTCCAATATTGGTATAAATATGATTTATTTACGCCTTCTTGAAATGGCAACTGTTTGTATTATTGGTTTGTTAGTTGTATTGACGTTGTCTGAGGCCTCGATTTCTCCATTGTCACAATACATGAATTTTTCCAAACTAATTGTCTGCCACAGCAGAGTTCATTAAACCTCCTATGGAGTAAATTTGCAAAACAGACCTGTTCCCCTGTTTCAAAGTATATATTGCCCTTGCAGCATGAATTCCCGATACTCGATTTAGTGGTTCACTCGAACAGCTCACTTCACCTGTAGGCATATTATTTAATGCACTATTAGCAAGCGATAATATAAAAGTAATTCACTCCATGATTTATAAAATCTAGAAAAGATTTTAATTCCATTATGTTAAGTATGTTCCAAGTGCTTTAACTAAATGCTAATTTTATTATTGGTGATAATGAAAATTAAATGCTTTCAAGGGACAACAATTCAAAGGACTGATTCAGGCACACAGTTAAAAGTTCTGATAACACTAGTCTAGATTGCATGACTTAATTGGGAAAACAGTCTAATTTCATGATTTCAATTTGGAGAAATATAGATTTAAGTATGGAAAGCAAACATTTTCAAAATCCAACATCGTTCATTTTAGAAAATACACCATAAAGTATTGATTTTGATTTTTCATATAATAAAACACTGAAATGGCAGAATAAACGGGTTTAAAACTAACCTATATTACTCACTGGCATTACTAGATGGCATGCAGAGGATGCTTAATTAATACGTGCATAGACTTATGTATATACTTTTCGCATATCCAAAATATCCGAATGACTTGGATGTACAGAAGCAATGTAAACTTACACAGGTGTGTAATTCTGACAACTGCACACACTGTGTTGTCACATTCTTGAACGTGATACTGTAAGTTTGTGTAGATTGATTGTTTTTCCTTACCACAGCGATAACTGAATGCTACAAAGTGCGATTTTCACAAAATCTGGAGGTTTATTTGTGCAGCAATGGGAAACACAGCTTTTCTCTCACTTAACCAGACCAACATGTCAAATGCCTGAGTGTTAACACATAATTAAAGAACTGTACCCACAAAATTTCAATCTCCTACCTGATAGAACTCTAATGTAATAATTCCCACAGCAGTGAAATCCAGGTTGGAAAGTGTGAAGTAACCCACCACAACACAAAACAGAATCATTCAAACTCGACCCGGTGTGGCTGTCTTCAGCAAGTATAGTCTGACTGCTGGTTGTACAACACTCCATCACATCAAACCTATTAAGAACATTATGGAACATTTCATGCAAAACACATCATCAGTTTCTCTACAGTGAAATCTGAGTAGTAATGAATCTATTCAACTATAAAGAAGAGATTCAGTGAATCAAGAAAGTGTTTAGAATGGTTCAAATCTGCTCAGCAAACTAACCTTTGCATTGCTGATTGTGATAAATGACTTTAGCTCCAGCTTTACATGTATATTTTCAATAGGAATTCTGGATCCAAGAGTACTTTTTTTTCAAATTAACGTATTGAGAAGTCTTGTCAAACTAAGCAAGTCATGAAAAGAATATTGGTACTTGAATTACTAAAACAAACATGCTTAACGCAATCAGCAAATAGTGGACAGACGTAGACAATCTAGGGTTGCTTTGATATACAACACACAAGGGACAATCATAGTTTCAGAATGGATAGGCCCAGGGCTTGAATTAATCCTAGGCCTGATTTAAATTTGTTGGCAAGCTTTAGAGTCATCCAAGAGACTTGTTGGCAATGAAGATAGGCCCAAAATGCTGGAGTAACTCGGTGGGACAGGCAGCATCTCTGGAGAGAAGGAATGGGTGACGTTTCGGGTCAAGACCTTCAGGCAAAATGGATTCCAATGTTGGGTGTCTGATTTGTGAGAAACCAGGAGGTTTGGGAGAGAAACTGAGAAGTTCTGGAAATTATGATTTGGCAAGCGCTCAGTGCAGTCAGGTAGGGTGGTGGTGGACGGGTGAAGCAGAGAGGAGAGGTAAACATAAGGGCACTAACACGAGCAAAAATAGAAATTCAAGACCTTCATTTTTTTTATCAGCTCTGATGATTAATACTAAGGAATTAACTGGGTCAATTTTAGGAGTTATGGGCCTGTCCCACTTATGTGACTTTTTAGGCGACTGCAGGAGACTATGCTGTCGCCACATGGTTGCCACATGTTCGCGGATGGTTGCCGACTAGTCGCCTTCATGGTCGTGCAGAGTTCCCGCATTCTTGGAACTAGTCGCGGCCTCATTATGGTCGCAGCAAATATTTGAACATATTCAGCAGGAGATCGAAGGTTCTCATAGGTTGTAGCTGATGCTGACCAGTGAATTTCATTGGCTCATTGGTTAAAAAAAACACGTAAGCCGTAGTTTTCAGAACCAAGGATAACCGACCGGTAATGTTAATGTCCACCGAGCTTCACAACCATGTATCTCTGGCTTCTTAAAAGTGGTCTCCATCCCTCCCCCCCCCCCCCCCCCCTTCTCTTAAAGGACTTACGTGACTTGACAGTCGCCGGCAGTCGCCTGAAAAAGCGCCTAAGTGGGACAGGCCCATTACAGAGTCACAGAAACGCACAATGCAGAAACAGACCCTTCGGCCCACTGAGTTTGTGCCAACCATCAACCACCCATTTATATTAATGCTACATTACCATTTATTTAAATGTTCCCACATTCTCATCAGCTACCCCCAGATTCCACCACTCGCTAACACATTAAGGGTAATTTATGATGGCCAATTAACCTTAGCAGCCTGTACTTCTTTGGGATGTGGAAGGAAATCAGAGCACTCAGAGGAAACACACACAGTCACATGCAGAGCATGCAAACTCCACACACATAAATATATATATATGTGTATTTGTGAGTATGTGTATATAAACACAGACTGAACTTTTTTCTCTCTCTCATTTATTATAGTGTTTACAGTGTACTATGTTTACATATTCTGTTGTGCTGCTGCAAGTAAGAATGTCATTGTTCTATCTGGGACATATGACAATAAAACACTCTGGACTCTCTCCCTCTTGGCTTGTGAGGCAGTGACTCCATTAGCTGCACCACTGTGTTGCCATTGCATCTCTCAAGTTGACCAAGCTTTATTTTAGTCTTCTGTATACAATTTTTCTTCCTATCTTCAAAAATATAAGTAGTCCACATTGTGTCTAATGATAATATTCTTTGTCATGGCACTAAAAGACACAAGTTACCAACTTTTCCCTTCTTGCCACTTTCAACACTCTCAGACATTACTCATTCTCCAGAAGCCTGCGTCAATATCTGTTCAGATTTGAGTTTCATCTCAGGCTTCCAAGTTCTAAAGCTATTATATTTTTGGCAATGCAGTTTTGTTGTTGATAATGTTTTGTAAGACAGTGGTAGGAATTGCACAAATATTAAATCTAGATTCCTTTCCAAGGCCACCTTTTGTCAATGTCCTTGCGTGTCAACTAAAAGGTTGTCTTTCAAGAAAGAAATAGCTAGACATACCAATACACTTGAAAATTCGATGTCAAACTAAGCAAGCTAGTGCAAGCTAGTGTATCATTTATATTAACACCCACTTCCTATGCTACTCAGTTCGGTAGCAGACAGGAGCCAGTGACTACTAACATGCTGTCAAGTCTGTATGTGGCTTAAAGATGATCTTAAGTTACGTGTTGTGTAGATCTCATATTTACAGTGTCATTTTCCTGACTGGTGAGTTATCCTGATTTTGTGTGAGCTCCTGGCAGTGATATTCTAACGAACAAGCTCAATATCACGTGCACGATACAATAGACCTTGCACAACAAAGTAGGAATTAATGTGTCATCTGGTGACATTGTGGAGGGTGGAGATCACGGAGGACATTGTATTTGTCCAATCATCTGCCAATCGAATAACACCTGTGTCACCTATTACCTGCCAGGCTTTTTCCTGCTCTCCTCTCTTCCAGCTGTCTCCCCCTCCACACACAATCACTCTGAAGAAGGGTCCCGATCTAAAAAGTCACCTATCCATGTTCTCCTGAGATGCTGCCTGACCCACTGAGCTACCCCAGCACTCTGTGTCTTCGTCTGAAAGCAGCATCTGCAATCCCTTCTTTCTTTATTCCTTATGTTACTGTGATAAACTGGTCCATCACTGAGGCTTTGATAGCCGCACGAACAAGCATTAGCTTTTCCTTAGATAACAAATAGCAGAAACCTGCCTTTTAGTCTCACAAACCTAGATAAGACATCTTGAATTTGCATTTGAATTGAAACCTTCCTAATATGACAGAATGTCTTATTACCTCATCTCAAGGATAGTTAGGGACAGACAATAAATATTAGTTATGCCAGCAACTCCTACATCTCATAAATGTATTAAACATTATTCATCTGTTGCTGTAGAGCTATTACTGAACAGAATTACAGTTTAATAATAAAATCCATAAAACTGCAGAAACTGGAAAACTAAAATTTAAAAAAGAATAAACAGTGTCAATATTGAGCAGATCAGACAGCAACTGTGGGGAGAAAATCAGAGTTAATTAAAATCACAAAAGAGCATCAACCTGAAACGTTAGTTCTTATTCTCTCTGCACAGATGCTGCTCAGTACTTCCAGTATTTCCTCTCTACAACATACAGTAAATACTCTTTATTACGGACTATAGGGGGTGAGATGGTGTCCGTAATTGCCAGTTGTCCGCTGTAACCGAGTAAGTTATTATCATTGTATAAATAGTTGAAACAAACAACTACATTTGCTGGTTAATACACAGAAGGATACAGTGCTGGAGTAACTCATCTGGTCAGGAAGCATCTCTGGAGAACATGGATATGAACATGAACATGGAACATGGAAGCCGCCGACTCCGGTAGGAGGGGGCCGACTCTGGTGTCCACGCCGCTGAGGACGTCCCGCAGCCCCGACGTCGGACTTACAACACCCCGGCGAGCGGTCCTGGACATCGGGCCGCCCGTAGCGGCAACTGCGGAGGGCACGGGGAGGCCCTGACCACGGGGAACAATGGAGGAAGAGACTGACTTTGGTGCCTTCCCACACAGTGGGAAACTTTGATTCTGCTGTGTGGGGATGTTTTATGTCAAACTCTATAGTGTGTTGTGTCCCTTTTTTTATTGTATGGCTGTATGGGAATTTCATTTCACTGAGCCATCTGGCACATGTGATGAATAAATCTATCTTGTATCTTGTATCTTGTATCTCTTGTAGGTGATGTCTCAGGTCCAGACCCTTTTTCAGACTCTCGGTCTAGAGCAGGACCTGGAATCTAGGTGAGTTAATGGCCGGGGGAGAGGCGAGGATCTGCAGGCTGCTGGAGTGCAGGTATGTGTCGGTGGTGGTGGCGGTGGCGGCAGCAGTGGAGTCTGTGGCAATGGCAGCAGAGGTGGAGATAGTGGTGGAAGGAGCGGCCGGTGAGGCGGCACAGGCCGGGGTAGAATTGGCAGCCGAGCCCGACGGTGAAGGTCGGTAGGTCAGTCCGCTGTAACTGAAATCCATTATAAAGAGGTCGTAAAAACAAAGGTTTACCACACTAACATCTGTTTAATATCGTTAAATAGAATTCTAATAACATTTAAGGACCCTATTATTTATTTATTTATTAAAAATAAAAAAATAATAAATAAAGTTTTTTCATTTTATTTTTATTAGAAGTACAGTAAATTACAATAATACACATCAGATATATCTTATTACGTTTTGTTGTACCACTTTGTTTTTCGAGATTTAAAAATGAAAGAAATAAAAGAAGTAAGGAAAGTGAGCAAGAATCGTGAAGGTGCAGGAAAGTGTTGGGAGAAGAAAGCCCCTTGGGGAAGAAGTTAGAGAAGGAAGTAAAGAAAGGAAATAAGACCCTAGAAAGAAAAGAAAAAAAAGGAAAAACGATCGCTCTATTGTAACACAAAACTCGCAAAAAAGGATATACCAACCGTGTTTTAAAAAAATATATATTTTATACCCCATGTTACCAGATCCTGATACCATTTATATTTTAAATTACTATTGCACCTTATGCTTGTAATAGTTCCATAAATGCAGACCACGTCTTTTGGAAGTGGTCTGCTTTGCCTGCTAGGAGGAGTCTCATCTCTTCCAAGTGTAGTGTTTCGAACATGTTTGAAATCCACATTTTTATTGTTGGTATTGGAGCATTTTTCCAAAATTTGAGTATAAGCTTTTTTTCCCATTATTCGCCCGTAATTAAGTAAGTTCTTTTGAAACACGTTTAATTCGGGGTTACCTTCCGATAATCCAAAAATTATCCATTCTGCTTTTGGTACAAGTTTTATTTTAAATAATTTTGTGAAGATTTCAAATATTTCATTCCAGAATTTTTGGATTTTTATACAAAAAACAAAAGAATGCGCTATGGTAGCTTCTTGTGACTGACATTTATCACAAATGGGTGAGACATTGGGGAAAAGTTTATTTATTTTAGTTTTTGAATAATATAGTCTATGTAATGTTTTATATTGAATTAGAGTATGTCGTACGTTGATCGAGCATTTATGCACATATAGTAAGTGTTTATCCCAGCTGTCTTTTGAAATTTTTATGGCTAGTTCTTGTTCCCAGTCTCTTCTAATACCATCGGTTGTAGGTATTTCTATATTTAAAATAATGTTGTATAAGTATGATATTAGATTTTCTGATTCAGCCTTTGTCTTCATGGCTTCATCCAATAAGTCTGGGGGCATGTTATGATAGTCTTTTGTGTATTTTTTCAGATAGTCACGGATTTGAAGATATTTAAAATATTGATTATTTTTCAAATTATATTTCAGTTGTAATTGTTGAAATTATAATAATTTTCCTAATTCATACAAGTCTCCGAGCGTTTTGATTCCCATTCTTTCCCATTGTGTAAATGATTTATCTATAATTGAAGGTTTAAACAACGGGTTATTGACTATTGGCATTAAAAGAGATAGATTTCTTAATTTTATATTCTGTTTTATTTGTTTCCAAGTTCTAATTGTGCTATGTATCATTGGAGGAACCTATTATTAGTGCAGAATTAACTTTTCCCTTTGTTTGCAAAATAACACACACCAATTATGGAACAATTAACTGTATACTCTGCAATGTAACACACACTATTGACAAAACTTCATATCCCTGTATGTTCCTATTTGACTGCTTAGGGAATGTCCAAACAATCCTCATAGACCATGAGAAAATACAAAAAAATATAAGTTGGGGAAGAGTGACGCTGCTCTGAAGCTATCTTTCACTATCAGAATATTAACAATAGCTTACATAAGCACACATTCAATAATTTCTAATCTCATATCTTGCAAATTAATTATGTAATCTACAACTATTATGAAGTTTGAAACAAACAAAATTCTATTAGTAATCATACAAAATATCATGAGCAGTAGATGAACAGTAAATTACATATTTTATGCAACAATATGCAATAGAAGATAATGAATGATATTGAGCTACATGCTCTGCATTATACTGCAATGACCTATTTCTATCTGACCTATGGTTCATGCATTGGCTATTAACCATAACCAATGCATGAACCATAATACAACATGCATTATTGGAGGTGGTTTAGTTGATAAGATATGTTAATGATTACCTTTTGAGTATTTTGTAATATTTGTAGTCAATATGATGATATCAAAGCATAATATAGGTTTAATGCGTGTTGTAGTTTTGCTGTAACAAAGTGAACCAGTTACGATTTATATTAAACTGTTAGATTTGTGCAGAGATGGTTCCCGAGTCTGTGGGATGTTCTATTCCACTTTCAAAATTTAGTTTCATTCAAATCAATGGAACAAAATTTCCAAATTGGAATAAATCTAAAAAGCCATTACAATGGTATGTAATGTGCTTAATAGTATCAACTAGGAATATTTTTTCAAGGCATTTGTCTTTACATAAGCAACATTCATGCTGCAAAATACATCTAGGTATTTCAGATAATTTTTCCTGATGTCTTTCTCGTGACAGCCTCAATCATGTGATAAATGATGAGTTAATCTTTGATGTGGTTAACGATTGTTGAGCAATAAATTTAACCTTGGCGATACCAAGAAAACTCTTCTGGTCTTTTTCAAGTTGTAGCCTGAAATCTTTTATATCTGTCCATGAAAAATCAATGGAATCAATCTATAACATCTTACCCAAGATGCGGCATATACATTCTGTAGTAGCTGAAAGGGTTGGTTCTATTTAATTTCATACCCTGCAATATGAATATGCTTTTAAGCATGTCCAAGATAAAGCTGATTGTATTTAATTGAGAAATGTCTCAACTTTCCAGTTAATGCCTGCTTCTTTGGGACTTGGATGAGTATAATACATTTATGGAAATGACATGAAAATGCATGTCATATGCTGTTTGATGAAACTGCCGGTGTCTGATGGTCTCCTTAAGAATATACTTCATACACGTGTTTAACCCAGAATAACTTTTTTTAAATTACAGCCTCTATCCCTCCCCATCCCAACAAAGACAGGACAAAAACACAACTTAGGCGATTGTTGACCTCAGAGTTGATGTCAGCTTTTGAGGAAAGAATGCTGCCAAGGTAGGGGAAGCGGTCAACGTTTTCAGAGTGGTGTTGTCCACTTTTATAGTGGGCTGGGTAGATGGCTGGTTGGGTGGAGGTTGATGTAGGACCTGGGTCTACTTTATGTTTACGGCTAGGCCTATGGCTGTATGCCTTGGCAAAGGCATACAGGATGCCCTGGAGGTCTTGTGCAGAGTGTGCTGAATGGCGCAGTCATCCGCGTACTGAAGCTCCACGATGGCGGTGTTACTGACTTTACTCTTGGCCTTCAACCTATTAAGGCTGAAGAGCCCACCGTCAGTTCTGTCGAGGATTGGGATCCCCTGTGGCAGCTCTTCATCAATGAGGTGAAGTATGGCAGCAATGAAGACGATGTGGGTGCAATGATGCATCAGGAGTGATGTGTTGCTGTCAGTTGAGCTGCTTGGTTTCACCTTGTAGGAAGAGATAGAGTGTAAGCACTGGTGCAGTTGCTGAGCATCTATCCGAGCCTCCAATTTTCAGGCTCCAAGTGTCTTTACATTCTTGATGACCTTCTTATCTGTGCACTGTGGACGGCTTGATTGCATTCATGCAGTCTTTTCTTTAACTGGATAGCACACAAACAAATGTGTATTACTGTACACGTTGCAATAGCAAACTAAACTAAACTAAATTAAAATACTTAGACTTCTTGTAATCTTCGATCACCTGGCTTGCTTACAGCATATCTGGCCTTCAGTAGATTGGAGACCTCCTGGTTCATCCAAGGCTTCTAGTGAAGGGACACTCAGTTGTCTTGGTAAGAACACACTCTTGCATGGATTTGCTTGTAAAGTCTGTAACCTTGAACATCACCCAGTCTACCTGCTCCAAGCAATCATGAGGCCGCTTCCCTGGCTCCCCTGACCTGTTCTGTATAATCCCTTCTACAGGAGCTGCACTCTGCAGTTGCATAATAGTCATAGAGTCATACAGCGTGGAGAGAGCCCTTCGGTCCAACTTTCCCCACACCAACCAACATGTCCCATCTACACTAGAACCGCCTGTGTTTGGACAATATCCCTATAAACCTGTCTGATCCATGCAACTATCTAAATGTTCCTTAAACATTGCAATAGTACCTGCCTCATCTAGCTCCTCTAGAAGCTCGTTCCATATACCCACCGCACTTTATGTAAAAATGTTACCCCTCAGGTTCCTATTAAATCCTATATCCAGGAAGAAGCAGCACAGTCAGGTGGCTCAATCTTCCAAAGCATGAGTAAGGAATGGATCGATAGATGTCTCTGATGTAAAAGTAGCACAGGTTGAGAGTATTTGATTCTCAAATGCTGCAGGAAACCGACTGATGGTAGTTTCGAAGTAAAAGAATGACACTTCGAAGTAAAAGAATAACACAACAATTGTTTTCTAGGACTGAAATGTTCCTTTGGTTGAGGAGAGACCGAAGCAGAGAAGTCACCAACAGGAAAATAGGCACTAAACCAACAAGATAGATGTTGTGAAGAGATTCAAGGAAGTACATTCATTTGACTTGCTTAATTCTGGTTACAAACGCAAAGAATTAACAGGAGACACGTCACAGCAGTGAAAATACTGATAATGAAAAGGTATCATAATCTTAACATTTATATCTTAATGGTAAGAGGCCATCAATATCAGACTCTATAACCTACAAGATCAAAGGACGAGCGTATATATAATCACAATATCACATTGTGACTTACTTTCTAGTAAACCACTGCTGACAAGTCATTTATCCTATTTCTACTACACTTTTTAACAGAATTAGCAAATAATTTAAACTGTGGCTTTAGGGAGAAGTAAACCAGTACTTCACATACTCTGTTTGTACCAGAATGGGATTATATTCTCAATTGAGGATTGATTCCCAATATGGTTGTATCTGCAAGATAGGTTTTTAGTTTAGTTTAGTTTAGTTTATTGTCAACGATTGACTGTTGAAAATGCATTGAGTTTGTAACTTTAAAAAACGTCAATGATATGTTGTGTATAGAAATGAACCAATTACTCCTAATATTAAGATAAACATAGTCAGCTGTGTTTCCATAAGATATTGAATATAATGTTTTATGGGTATGACAAATACATTTGAACAAGACACTCCAGTACAAACAATGAGAAAATATTAAAGAATTAAAATGGGAAATTGATGAGACTTCATGTGTTTACTGGGGCAATTTCATTGCAAGAATAATTTGATTTGCACTGTATTATCTAATATTGTGCAACTATTGTGTAGATGCTGGTTTAATTCGAAGGTAGACACAAAATGCTGGAGTAACGCAGAGGGACAGGCAGCATCTCTGGAAAGAAGGAATGGGTGACGTTTCTGGTCCAGAGTTACTCCAGCATATTGTGTCTACCTTGTGCAAATATTATTAGATTGCTTTGCAAGAAAGCATTTTCTGCCTTGATTTTTGTAGGTTTCCCCCAGTTTCCTATACAGAAAAACTGTAGGAACAGCAGTTTTAGTTTTTGCCAATCTACTAGAAATGAAATCTTACCTGAATCTCACTTTGGAAAGATGTCTATTATTCACTCTTCTTGATTACATTTGAAAATTCACTTTTAGCGTTGTGCTAATTATGTCTGTAAAAACTACTTGGGTGGTGCCACCAAAACAAAAAATGAGGCAGGGTGTCAAAAGCATAGTCAGTTCACTATTGACTATTTCTCATTCAACACTATAACTTCTGCCATTTCCAAATCTTGACTGAGAGCTGAATTTGACTCTTACTATTTGTTGGAAACCGGATGGGCTACAGGAAGTTAAAACGACTTTTTGTAGTATTTAACCCCAAATTATTTACAGTGCAATAGGAAACATGTCCTGGAGACACAACAGATTACAGATGCTGGAACTTTGAGCAAATAAAACAAACTTCTGGAGAACCTTAGTGGGCCAGGCAGCATCTGTGACAAAAAAAGGTAATGTTTCAGGTTGGGACCCTTCTTCAGAATGATGTAGGGGAGAGATAGCTGGTGGAATCAGATGCAGGGAAGGGGTGAAGCAAGCTGGCACGTGATAAATGGATCAAAGTAATGGGCAGTTTAGTTCCTGAAAAGAGGTGAGGAATGAGGTGTAGTGTCAGATGTTGCACCTCCTGTTGTTATACGTTAAAGAGCTTGGGAAGAGAAAGGGGGGGGGGGGGGTAGATGGGAAGAGGTGAGCAAACAGAGTCACATGGAGAGTGGAATCTGTGGAATGCATAAAATAATGGGGAGGGAAAGATATGTCTGGTGGTGGTCTTTAGTTGAAGGTATTGAAATATTATGGAGAATAATGCATTGGATGCAAATGGGGTTGGGGTGAAAGGAAAGAACCAGGGGAACTATCCCCGTTCTATCTGGGGGAAGGGGGTGTGAGAGCAGAATTGGAGCAAATGGAAGGGTTATGGTTGAGGGCTCCATCTCAACAACTGCTGTGGGGGACAAGGTACATACGTATCCTGCACCAAGAGGAGATCTTAAAGGTCCTAGAGTGGAAAATCTCACCTTGAGAGCAGATGTTCTGTTTTATGATGCAATGGGATTTGCTAATAAATTTAATACATGTTGAACAACAATTTTTTTTGAGCCAATCTATTGGACCGGGAAGAGGAGTTAAAGTAGTTAGCAACCTGGAGATCCCATAGGATTTGGCAGACCGAGTGCATGTGTTTGGCGAAACAATCGCTGAGGCTCCATGTGGTCTCACCGATGCACAGTAGGAGCTTGATCTGTCAAAGCATAGGGGGTTTCCTGGTTGTGAACCATTTAAACTCTTCCCATTCCCACACTTACATTTCTGTCCTAGGCCTCCTCCATTCGCAAGCAAATTGGAAGAATCATGCCACATATTCCGCTTGGCTAACTCCAACTTTGGGTAACTCCCTTCTCCCCCCCCGAATCACTCCCCTACCTCCCCTGTGTCCCATCCGAACTTGCACCTATTTCTCCCCTCCTCTCCCGTTCCACCTACATTCATTCTTCTAGCTACACAATTTACAGTGTTTCAATCCTTTTTTTCTCACGCCTTCCGTCTGTTCATCTCTGGCGTTTATCCACCAACTGCCTATCATAAACACCCCTCACATGTATCAACCTATTACCTGCAACATTTTGTCTTCCCCCCCACACCCCCAACCCCACCCCCTCCGCAATCAAGAATTTCAACCAAAACGCCGTCTATCCATGTTCTCCAGAGATGTTGCTTGATCCACTTAGTTACTTCAGCACTTTGTGTTTTTTTTGCAAACCAGCATCTGCAGTTCCTGTATACTCTTTATTTTAACTTGAATATTTTTAATGAATCACCAGCAATAACGTTAGCTATTAAAACACTGTTTTTACATATCTTTTTAAGGTCAGATTAATATCCCACTGTACTGACTTAACCGAGCAGGGAAATCACGTGTAATATTATGGTCACAACTAGATTCATGATATGTTGTATATACAGTTCTTGTACACACATGAGAATTAATGAATTATCTATTGATTATATTCCACTCTAACAAATCCAGTATGGCAGATAAATGAACTACTCAGGCCACATGTAGGCCATTACAGGGTAATCAACCAGTTTTTAGTGCTCAATTGGGAAAAATCAGAAGCTGATGATAATATGAGAATTAAAAAAGGTGACAAAAAGAGCTAGATTTGTTTCAAAACATTAGAACCCCCACCCCCCCCCTTCCCCATTTTTTCTTAACTAGCTTTTTCCAATCTTCATCTGTTCTTTTAATTTCTCAAACAAAATGCCATCTTTGGCATAGTCACCTCTCCCTTTAATACCCTTTGAATATTGTGGCACTAGCCATCCAGAACTGGTTAAAGCAACATATTCAGGAACATATTTTTATTTCTCAAAATGTATTTGAATACCATATCCTGGAGGTGTACTAATAGGATCAGTTGGTCATGTCATAAGGAATAGCAGTAGAATTATGCCATTTGGCCCATCAAGTCTACTCCGCCATTCGATCATGGCTGATCTATCTCTCCCTCCTAACCCCATTCTCCTGCTTTCTCCCCATAACCTCTAATACCTGTGCTGATTCACCACCCTCTGACTAATTTTCTCCTCATCTTCCTAAAAGAACGTCCTTTAATTCTGAGGCTATGACCTCTAGTCCTAGAAACATATTACCTTCTTATTTGCACATGTGTGCACACTCATATGCATTTTTATATTTCCCAAAGTCTCCTGATACATATTAATGTGACTCCCAAGTGTCTACCAGGACCAAATAATAATTCTTTAATTTGTGACCACTGAGAGTAAACAGAGTAATAAATTGAATCATATTATATCACAATTTTGAGAAGTAGTGAAGAACATATCTGGTTGAAGTTAGTAACTTGCCCTACAAATTTTATTTGGTTTTTAACAGTATTCTTCATCTTCAGTTGCAGTCTATCGAAGAAGAAATGCAACAAAATCACTGCACACTATACCTATTACCATACTTGCATATTTTTATTTTGTCAACTGATCCTGATTTTCTTTTCCATTGAGAAAAGAAAGCTTCTCCCCACTGCACCAAGTTTGCTGCACAGATCAAGCAGGCTACATCCTTTACCTGTGACCCTCCCTCTCATTCCCTAAAATAGACACAAAAAGCTGGAGTAACTCAGCAGGACAGGCAGCATCTGGAGAGGAGGAATGGGTGACGTTTCAGAGTACATATCTCTTCGGTTTAAACCAGCATCTGCAGTTCCATCCTACACATACTCTCTTTCCCTAATGCACTCTTTATCAGTTGGTAAATATTTCAATAAAATCAGCCACCACTCCTTCTCTCGTTCTGTTCTGAGCTTATGGAAAACATCTTGTGCTATTCCCTCAAGGGAATTGGGATCGCCATCATTGAATGATCTTGGGATAACCATTGCTTTGCCTACTCCCATATCATTGATTCTTGTGACTAACAGTTTGATAAATATCAAACTAAATGGACACCTGACTCTATGCACAATGTTATGTATTCCAGAGAAACAACTGCCGAAAAATTGGACCCATTAAGAAGTGCTTTTGAACGTAGTTCGAAGCACCTGCAGTGTTTGGTTCACACCAAAGCTTCTTTGAACTGGTGCCTCAAAATGTGAGCTCGACACTGTCAATGAACATAGAGCTTGTGACCATCACCTGGAGACCTATGTGCCATCACACTCCTTGCCACTTCTGTTACCCTTTATCCCACCATTAGATCTCACTTACATGGCAGCTACAGAATCCTTTAACAGCACATCCACCCTTTCACACACCAGCAATATTTGTGAAATATGCAAATCAAATTCAATGTTTCCCAAGGGGAGTAAACATGCAAAAAGATTCCTTAGAGCAAGATAATGATTTTTGTTTACTGACTGTTTATTTGCAGTAACCGTTACATGTAGCAGCCATTTAACATATCAAATGCAGTGGAAAAAGTATTTGTTATGTATTACTCCACAGTTCCCTTGCAATGCCCTCGATTGATGTTAACTGACCTGCTGAGTTCCTCCACCAATTTTTCCTCAAGATTTGAGCACTTGCGATCTTTTGTGTGTCTGTTATTGGAATTACTGCCTATTGCAAATAAAATCAGGAAGAGAGAACAATAAACAAGTGAATTTCATATTTTAAAACTGATTTTCTATATCAGCAGTCTGAACCCCGCTCTAAGAAATGGTGAATTTGTTCATAATAGTTCACCTCCAAATCCTTTCTCTAAGGTAAAATGGCATGTCATCCCCCTTATATATACCAAAGTTTTAAACTTACTCCATCCAAAATATATCCGAATTGCACCCCATTGCTGCTCTCTGATATAATATTTGAAAAGCCAAAAAATATCTCCGAACTGAATAAATAAAAACAACGCATATCAGTCTTTTGAAGTAAGAGGATACTGCTGCTGTCTTCAAAGCTTTCAGCCTGTTGCGGCTGCATCAACTCCATTGCTCAGTTAAATGTGGTAGGAAGCAAGAGACCTCATCTAAAAGGATAACATTCAGGGCCAGGAGGAAATCGAATGAGAAAATATTGGTCCCCTTTACAGCTTCTGATCTACCTGTTACTCTACTGGCCAAAACCCTGGATTTTGGCTGTAAATTTGGCCAACTGTTCAACACCACAAAGTTCATAAGCCCAGACTTTAGAATGGACAGTGACCCCTCTCATCACGTCTGTGGTGTGTGGTGTACAAATTCCAACACTTGGCTACCTGTGAGGTGCTACACTGAGAGTTGCCTTTATATAAATAATATTAATCTCCCAACACATTTTATGGGGTGGTGACTAACATACTGAAACCCTCTCCCTTTTATTAGCATATTCATCTGAATCAGCAGTAACTCTTCTCTGCTTATAATATTTAAAAAATCCACGTTTCCTAAAATATTGACATCTTTCCATTGAAAACTATTTTATTGATAGTTCTTCCCTATTTTTACACTTCACGTCTCCATATTTGGTAATGCCATAAAATATGGTTAATGTGTTTATATTCTGTTGAGATATCTGCAATTAAAATCTATATTATTGCTAAATAATTAATTTTAGAATTACATGAGTTTACTCGCAGTGAATTGATAACATGTATATGTGGCAAATCTATCTCATTTGTTTTGTACTTGGGTACTGTTGCCCTTAATGCAAGCATAAGCTGTGCAGACTTCAACCTAACGATGTATGAAAGATTGCAAAAAATATATTACCTTCTCAAAAATTTGAAATAAAATTTAAATGCATTTTGAATTAAATCAAACTCAACAGGCATGCATATTATTCTCACTTTTAGAAGCAAGAAAAAAATGTGTGAATTATACATTCTTATACTTGATATATAACCAAGAAAATTCATAATGTCTTGTCCTTTCTACTTTCTTTGAGTCATGGGGGATTCATGATTAAACATGAAAAACTACCTTTTCAAGGAATATTGACTGGAAAATATAAAATAGTATGTAACAGATAGCAGTCAATCATAATAATCATCAGAGCTTTATATCCTTCAATGATTTGTAGGTTTGCTCTGCTATTATTCATTGTGGGATTGCCCACTGCCTCCTGGAGCAACATCAACCTGAGGCAGAAAGTTGTGGCCGCTGCCGATGACATACATTTGAAGATAGGTTGACGAGAGATGTTTTTTTTAACAGAGAACAATGTTCTCCCAGTGCATCATATTCAAAGTTATTGCAATACTAAAAGACACCGTACCAAAACATAAGGCTAACCACACGCTGAAAGGCTGAGTTCAGGATTTAGCGATTAAATCTAGAATTTTTTTGCTCCTTTGTGAATAATGGCACAAGATATTTTATATCCATTTGAGCAGACAGACAGTACCCCCCCACGACTGAAATACCAGTCTGAATTATATGATCACATAGTGAATAGTCGCCACAACCCACAAACCTATCAGCCAAATGTGAGGGCTGCCAGCCAAGATCATTTCTCACATGTTTTGTTTTTATTTATTTTCTTAAATTCCTGAAATCAGTATTTCTGTTATAACATCAATTAACACTTAACAAGTTTTTTTTTTAAAGTGTAGGAAGGAACTGCAGATGCTGGTTTAAATCGAAGATAGACACAAAATGCTGGACTAACTCAGTGGGACATGCAGCATCTCTGGAGAGAAGGAATGGGTGATGTTTCGGGTCGAGACCCTTCTTCAGACTGATTGTTGCTGTCTTATCACTGCAACTTTAATTGCAATGATATTGGCTTATACTCCTGAGGTTCTGTGGAATATTTGAGAGTAAACTTGTGGCAGGATTCATTATTTGTACCAAACCTAATGTTAAAAGATTCATGTGTTTGGAAACTGTGTACAGTTAAACTATTTGCTTTGGCTTGTATTAATTCTTAAAAACAAAATTCAGAAGTAAGATAATAAGAATATAGATTAAAGAGTTACTAGCCCTTTAACGTACAACCTATATAATTAGATAAATAAGGCAATATTGTTTGAAACTGGAACCATATTAAGGAGAAAAGTACAGAACATCTATATATTACTAAAACTCTCATCTTCTTTGTTTGTTTGTATATATATATATTTGTTTGTTTGTTCCCGAAACTCCGCAAAAATGGTACAAGATAGAGTGACAATTTTAGGCACAACTTACTCGCCATTGTCCTGTGATGTACATTAGCTAAGTTTCGTTCAGATTGATGTTATATATTTCAAATTATTGACATTTTAAATTTTAATTAACAAAACAGCGCCCCCACTTGCCGGCCGCGCATACGCAGTTGGGGGAGGCCCATCAGCCGCGTCACAATTGAAAATGGTACCGGTGATGTGGCAATGACGCAAAATGATGGCGTCTCCCCGCACATGCGCAGTGGGCCCGATATCTGCGCAAGCGCAGTTGGGGCCTTAGCAGATTTTCAGATCACTATTTTTTCCCCGCATGTACTTGCCTGGCCTCACAACGGGGACCCAACGGCTGCACGTGTATGTTTTGTTCTATTTTACAAACGGCTCCATGGGTCCTCTATTCACTTTCTTAACTTGAACTTAATTTCTGTCGTCAACGGCACAACTTTGAATGCGGCAAAAAGATATGACTGGTGGCGGAATCATGTTAAAGGTGGCGGAAATGTCAAATAATGATATGTTGGTTACAGAGGCTTGAGGGGGGGGGGGGGTGGAAGGCGAGGATAAAGTTCCATCTGGGGTGAGGGAGATGAGAGCACAACTTCAGGACACGGAACTGGAGGAGAAGAGCTCCCTACATAATAGAAAGGGGGGGGGGGGACCATGTTTACTGAAGAATGGCAACATTTTGGATGTTCTACCTGCCAAGCTTTGTCCAGCCCCCGACCTCAATATTTCAGTTTTCTGCAGAGTAGACACAATGGGCTGAATGGCCTAATTCTGCTCCTATGACTATGACTTATGAACTCCCCCATATTCTCCCAGTCTGAAGAAAGTTCCCAACCCAAAACGTCATCTATTCATTCAGGCCACAGATGCTGCCTGTCTTGTTGAGCTCCTCTAGCACTTCATCTTTTGCTCAAAATTCCAGCATCTGCAGCTTTATGTCTCCATGTAAAGGAAAAGCCTTGTTGAATCTTACAAATTCCACCCTGCTTTCAATTGTTTGAAAATAAAATTTAACACACATTACCGCCCTATGGACCATTTGACAAACAATAGATGCCTCAAATATTCCTGGACTATCCACAGACTCACATTTCAAGTGCTGCTGCTCTTGTTTAGAATCACACTGGCAAGATACTATTTCCTTATGGTGATCTAATTATACCTCTCTAAATGTGATTCTGATGCCTTTACAAAATAATTTCATTACACACTACAAACTGAACAGAAATTAAATTATGAATTCATGGTATCAATGGCTTGCAATATGATAAAAGAGTTGAAAAATGTGAATGAGCACACTCAGAATAACTAAAAGGCAAAGAAAAAATATTTATAAAACACACTTCAACCATTACTAATCCTCATGTTATACCTAATGAATGGAACCAGGTCTGCCAATACTAAATATCTAAATTTGTCTTTTGCATTCACAGAAATGTTGTCATAGTTACTTGATCAGTCGTTTTTGTTGGTGAAGTCCAAATAATATGAACAGCTGTACTATTGATCACATTGCCTGCTGGAGATAAGATGCCCTAAGGCTTCAAAAAGGGAGGAAAATAACATTCTCATTTCTAGCTGTTACAAAATGAAGCACTTTGTGAACTTAGACACACAATGGTTCAATGGCAATCTGACCATTCCGTTGAAAAATATGAACCATGAAGTAAGTTAATGCAAAATAAATGCAAACAAGTAACTTAAAACAATAGTCAATCATCAAAAGAAAAAAATAAGATTGGGTACAGTGGCACAGCTGGTAGAACTAATGGCTCACAGCACCAGAGACCCTGGTGCAATCTTGACCTTGGGTGCTGTCTGTGTGGAGTTTGCATGTTCTCACTGTGACCGTGTGGGTTTTCTCTGGGTGCTCCAGTCTCCTTCTGCATCCTAAAGACGTGTGGGTTTGTAGGTTAATTGCCCTCTGTGAATTGCTCCTTGTGTGTAGGGAGTTTGAACGTAGCACTAGTGTGAAAGGGTGATTGATGGTCGAAATGGACTCAGTGGGCCAAAGGGCTTGTTTCAACGCAGTATCTCAAAACCACTGTAAAAAACAACAAAAGTCATGGTCCCGAAAGTCCAGCGCATAGATGTATGATTGTAGGTGGATAGGTGACTGACCTTGCAAGGTTCATGATAGTTGGCCCAGGAGTGCCGTGTTATAGTCACTCCAAGGGCAACATTACTAAATTTTCTTTGCAATGATTCAATTCACATATTCCATGGTGTACAATGTCATCACACGTGCAGGTATATAGTGACTGGCGTGCAAAACATAAATATTCCAGGAAGCACTTGTTTTTGGAATGACATAGAGTGAGGCTCAATTTTCAAGCATGTAATCCAAGAGTCAGAGAGCCATAAAGCATGGAAACAGGGCCATCAGCCCATCTTGTCCATGCTGACAAAGGTACCCTATCTAAGAAGAATAGAATAGAATAGAATATGTTTATTGTCATTGCACAAAACTGAGCAACGAAATTCCATTTGCTTCTCCTCCGTTAAAAGAAATACAACACAACAACCAATACACATATGTACAGTTAATAGTAAAATAATAGATACATTTAAAAAAAAAGTTTAAAAGAATTTAGCGGTATTCCTCGAAGTTACTTCTTGCTTCCCAGTGTTCACTATTGGAGTTAAGCTCTTTTACCGCACATGGGTAGAAACTATTTTTTAGTCTGCAGAGACCTGAGTCGCCTCCCCGAGGGTAGCAGAGTAAAAAGGTGGTTGGCAGGGTGGGATGTGTCCTTCTTGATATTTATGGCCCTGCGCAAGCATCGGGCCTTGTATAAGCGAGTCCTGTCTGCCCTTCTTTGGCCCATATCCCTCTAAACCTTTCCAATCCATATACCTGTCCAAATATCTTTTAAATGTTGCTATTTCAGTTGCCTCAGATACTTTCTCTGGCAACTGGTTCCAAATGCTAACATTCCAAATGCTACCATTTACTCCAAGAGGCTCGTACACAAACACATGGATGTAATGTTGAGGCTCTACAGGGCACTGGTAAGGCTGCATTTGGAACATTGTGAGCAATTTTGGGCATCATATCTGAGGAAGGGTGTGCTGGTTCTGGAGAGGTCCAGAGGAGGTTTACAAGAATGATCCCAGGTTAACCTATGATGAGCATTTGTCGACACTCGCCTGTAATCGCTGGAGTTTAGAAGAATGAGGGGGCACCTCATTTAAACATACAGAATAGTGAAAGGCTTGGATAGAGTGGATGTGGAGAGGATGTTTCCACTAGTGAGAGAGTCTAGGGCTAGAAGTCATAGCCTCAGAATTAAAGGACGTTCTTTTAGGAAGGAGTTGAGGAGAAATGTCTTTAGTCAGAGGGTGGTGAATCTGTGGAATTATTTTTCACAGAAGGCTGTGGAGGTCATCAGTGGATATTTTTAAGACAGAGATAGACAGATAGATTCTTGATTAGTACAGGTGTCAGAGGTTAAGGGGAGAAGGCAGGAGAATGAGGTTAGGAAGGAGATTTAGATCAACCATGATTGAATGGCGGAGTAGACGATGGGCCGAATGGCCTAATTCTACTCCTATTCCTTATCACCCTATGACCTTAAATACCCATCGCCCTCAGGCTCCCATTAAATCTTTCCCATCTCATCGTAAACTCATGTCTTCTTGTTCTTGATCTCCCTACACCGGAAAGAAGACCTATTCCCGCGTTACTTTATAAGATCAGCGCTCAGCCTCCTGCACTGCATGGAATAAAGTTCTATCTTTCCCAACCGCTCTCTATCGTTCACCGGGAACCTGTCTGGAGTGGGGGGGGGGGGGGGGCCTGGCCAGGAGGAGCCGAGCCTGGCCCCTGCTCACTCCTGAAGACCGGGAATCAGAGAGAATGAAGGGGAGACAGTGGCGGATGCTGGACAAAAGGCCTCGTATGAAAAACCATGATATAGACACAAAATGCTAGAGTAACTTAGCGGGACAGGCAGCATCGCTGGAGAGAAGGATCTCGACCCGAAACGTCACCCATTCCTTCTCTCCAGAGATGCTGCCTGTCCCGCTAAGTTACTCCAGCATTTTGTGTTTATCTTTGATGTAAATAAATGAATGAATGAATTAATGAATAAATACATTTCTTGGCCAAATATTCACATACAAGGAATTTGCCTTGGTGCTCCACCCGCAAGTGACAACGACATACAGTATCAGTTAGGAATAACACATAAAACATTAAACATTAATAATAAAACATTATTGATTAAACATGTGAATTATCAGTACCTCTCTCGTGAAAGTAATCTTTGTAGGGTTTTCACAGACGACACACACGAACAAACACATACAAAACAGCAAGGAGCAGTACACCGTGGCAGCCATCGTCAGCGCCAGCAGCAGCAAGCAGCAGCAGCAGCAGCTACACTGCAAGCAGCTACACCACCATCTGCAGTTCCTTCCTACACAAAAAGCATGGGACTTACCTTCTGCGCCCCCAAGGTCGGCTGCGGGAGCCCCCCCCCCCACCCCCCACCCCCACCCCTCACCCACCCACCCACCCTCCCCAAGGGGAACAATGGCTGAGGCGGGCCACGTAAGGAGAGGGACAACAGTTCGCAAGGCAATAGCTGCAATGGGCCTTTGTGGCCAGCTGCAGCTGGGACTGTAAAATGGCACCAAAATGGCAATTGTTGCATATGGACTCAATGGGCTGTTTTGTACATTCTGTACCAGCCAGGGGATTGTGCTTATGTATGGTAATAGTCACGCTAAACTGCATGCAAAAAGGTATTCCACTGTACCTTGGTACACGTGATAACAAAGAAAAGACCAAAACACACCATGTTCACACTCACCAACTCTTGTACAACTGTAACATAACATCCCAACTTCTACACGCACTAGTAATGATGAAAATAGTAATCCTATTTTACCAAATTTCTAGGCACAGGAATTTTAGATTTAAAATTATCAAGGTAGACTTATTTTATTTTGAGAACAGTTGAATTATAAAAAAAATAAAATAGACGTTTCTTCTCATGGTGAATTGGGAATTAACACCATTGCAAAACTCTTTTTATTGGCAGAAATGTTGCAAACCCAATGTTATAGTCTTAAAGTTATTGACCAAAGATATAGAGTGAGAGGAGAAAAATCTTTACAAGCATTGAGCAGTTTTGATCTGTTTCAGCCAAAAATTAGTTTCATTTTTAGCTTTAATGTTTAAGTGTGTTTTTCTTTACTTATAAAAGAACATTTCACGATTTCCAAAATTAAGTGTCCACTTTGATGAGGATAACTAATGCGAGCTTTCAAAAAACGGACTTAGCATTTGAAAAAAAAGCACAGTGAATGATTACAACAGTGATGTGAAATAATTAGATTAAGTTACTTACTACTTTAAAAAATCATACTGTAGGAGCTCTATGTACAAAGATTGTTAGGTTGATGAAGTAAATGGATTATTTCCAATTATATACCCTTCTGACAGTAATGCTATCATCTCCATTCATATAGTTTGGTGTCTAAATTAATTTCATTTGTAACTGAAGATCAGTTTTAGCTAAATTGATTGAGCAGGTCATTTATGAAATTGCATGAGAAATTAAACTCAACTCAATATCCAACTAAACTCCTTCATTCATGTTATGATCAATACAGGTGCTCCTAAAATGACAGATTTGTGATGTTATGAAGTTTCATTTAGGAATCTTGGCTACTTGAAAAATCAAGTTGGATTCTCGGTGAAGGGATTACCTTTTCTGCATTGTGGGCTCTGATTTAGCAAGATCCCGTGAGATTTATATCTCTCTGATTGGACTGTGTGGTTAATTACTCCTTCATTCTCCTTGTTGTGAATAAGGCTGTTTAGTCTCCTGATGGAACTTCCCTGTCCTCATGGTCCTAATGTTCTTCAGCCTGCTCTCCAGGTTCTTTGGGCTGCAACATTACTTATCCTGCAGCAATGGCTCCTGGGTTTAGATTACTTGCCTGTGCATGGGTACGATGCACAATAGTGAAGTCTCTGCACCTGCCTGGTATCTTCTGGACATATGCTACAGGGATGCAAATTTTAGACTTTAGACTATAATAATAATAATAATAATAAATTTTATTTTCGGGCGCCTTTCAAATCTCAAGGACACCTTACAAAGATTAACAGAAGAGAAAAAAACATATAGTCGGAGAAAAATAAATAATAAGGACATCATCAATATACAAATTAAAGATAGAAATCGCTCCAAAGACACAAAATCAAAAAAAATCAAAAAAAATCAAAAAACACAATGTGAAGAGAGAGCAGCGGCAGCTAAAGCGCGCCAGCGTCCACTCTCTCTTCCGACAGCCATCTTGGACACAGACTAACATAGTAACTACACACAGATATATCTCTACACTATAGAGATATAACGCGGAAACAAATCCTTTGGCCCAATGAGTCCATGCTGACAAGCGATCGCCCTGTGCTTTTCTTTACCTGCTCTGGTGTATTAGAGGCCTCTTGGCTGGCATCATGTGCGTTTGGTAGCATACAAGACCTGTACCCAAAGACCGATTCGAGTTGTGAGGCAGCAAGTGGCACACTGATTGATAAGAAGCAACACTAGTGGGAAGTAGTAATGTTTTGATCAGACTCCCTACTTTCTCACCTCTTTTATACCTCATATGGCCTTCCTCATGTCTTCACAATTAATGAGTGGCACAGCACCTTATTGTAAGATGTGTGCAGCGTAGAATGACCATGGCTAGAATGTATCCATATATCGTGGTTCATGCGGGATTCACAGTGTGCATGCGCTGGACTGAACACCAAGCTTGTTGTAGATGGTCAAAAGCATCATAGCAAATGGCCGAGACATCTTGACACAAATCCTTAAAATAGGAGAGCCTTGACTCAAAACATCACCTATCCAGGTTCTCCAGAGATGCTGCCTGACCCATTGAGTTACTCCAGCAATTTGTGTATTTTTCTTTGCCAAACTAGCATCTGCAGTTCCTCGTGTCTTCTCAAATTAGGTTGCTTGATTTTCACTATGTATGCTTTTTGTATTGAGCCACATGTCAATGGCATCCATTGTTGTTTTTCTTGTGTATTAATTGCATTTGTATGACTACAAACACTGACCTAGGTCATATATTTTTACACCTTCCTGTGCTGTCGACTTAGTCTCCATCAGTTTTAACAGCTCCTTATGAATATTTGATTTGCAAAATGGCAAGCCATCTTACTCACAATCCCAATGGACACCTCCCATTCTCCAAAATAATAAGGAAGGAAAGTATAAATGAAGAGGCAATCCTCACACGCTAAATACTAGCATAAAGAATCAGCTAACAAGTGAAGCAATCCAAAAATCCAGAAATATGTGACATGAAGCAGAGGGCTTTTCACACAACTGCTATATTATATAGAGGCACCCAAATGAGAATGATCTGACATTGGACAATCCAACTTTATTCAAATCCTCCGCATACATTTTTCAAGCTTGAATTACTAATAATGTTTTGTAGTATTTGTTAATGACAGCATACAGGATATATATCATTGGTTTAATTATGGAAGGTGCTGGATAGATTATTCAATGAATTGAAAAAAATGATTACAAGAGTGTACATGTAAATAGTTCAAGTTCAAGTGAGTTTATTGTCATGTGTCGCTGTATAGGACAATGAAATTCTTGCTTTGCTTAAGCACACAGAAAATAGTAGGCATTTACAACAAAACAGATAAATGTGTCCATATACCATGATATAAATATATACACACATGAATAAATAAACTGGTAAAGTGCAAATAACAGAAAGTGGTTATTAATAATCAGAGTTTTGTCCGAGCCAGGTTTAATAGCCTGATGGCTGTGGGGAAGTTGCTATTCCTGAACCTGGTTGTTGCAGTCTTCAGGCTCCTGTATCTTCTACCTGAAGGTAGCAGGGAGATGAGTGTGTGGCCAGGATGGTGTGGGTCTTTGATGATACTGCCAGCCTTTTTGAGGCAGCGACTGCGATAAATCCTCTCGATGGAAGGAAGGTCAGAGCCGGTGATGGACTGGGCAGTGTTTACTACTTTTTGTAGTCTTTTCCTCTCCAGGGCGCTTAAATTGCCGAACCAAGCCACGATGCAACCGGTCAGTATGCTCTCGACTGTGCACCTGTAGAAGTTAGTGAGAGTCTTCCTTGCTCTTCTCTTCTCAATATGCTCTTCTCAAGCTTACCCCCAGTCAAAAACCACTGAGTCAAGCACTGGAATAACTAATCTTTATTTTTAGATTGAACAGCAAATTCCCCTATACGATACCTAAACCACCGCGGGTTCGATCCTTGTCTCTGCCTGGCCAAGTCCCTCAGCCTCGTGCAAGCAGACACACTCCAAAACGTATTGCAGTCCCAAGCACACTTCCAGAAGATCAACACCGATCTAAGATGGAGACACTTTTTATAGGTCCACGAACCTTGAGGGGCCGAACTACACAGGGGTGGTCGCTTAACAATCCAATCAAACATATTAATTACATCAGTACATTATTGACAGTTCCCCAAACCAATAACAGAGTCTCTCACACATTGTTTCTAGCAGAAGCTTCTGGAAGGAAGCTAACTTAACTGAATAATGCAAAATTTACCCTGGAATTCAAACAAACCTGCCAGGGCTTAACACTTTAGCCAATCAACAAACAGCAGGGTAACTGTCTCACAACATTATTTACACTATTTACAATTAGTTTGCAGTAATCCAATCACATCAATGCATGTAGGTTTGTTTGGTCTAGTATCCATCTAAACCTTTCCTGTCAATGTACCTGTCCTGATGTTTTTTAAATGTTGTGATAGTTTCTGCCTCAACTACCTCTGCCGACAGCTCATTCCATATACCCACCACCTTTGTTGACAAGACCGTTATATTTTTCTTTTTTATTTGAATTTTAAATATTCTGTTTTGTTCTCTCCCATGCTTATATATTCTTTCACAATCAAATTTAAACAATGGGCTTGTTTGTAATGTTACGAATTATTTCATAAGATTATAAGATCATGTGAAAGAGTAGAATTAGGCCATTTGGCCCATCAAGTCGACTCTGCCATTCAATCATGGCTGATCTAACCCCATTCTCCTGCCTTCTCCCCATAACCTCTGACAATCCTCAAGAGATGCAGCTACAGTGGGTTTAGTAAACCGGAGAACCTTGAAGTTATGAATAAAGAAGTTGCATACATATTCCTGGATTGTCTTTTTATTTTTGTAAATATAGGCATGGTGATGCACGCAGAGGCCAAGTCCGTCTTCAAAGAAAGATAAAAATTAAAATTGCACTTGGTCCTGCCAGTTCTCACACATTTATCAACATCTCATTTCAATGCATTTTTTGCCTTTGGTTTTGACTTACAGGCTCTGAGGGAAGTTTGAGGTAGAGGGGAAAAAAATCCTTACGAAATTGAATAATTTGACAGAGAGCAGACATTTAAAATTAAATAGTTTGGTTCACTTAGTACACTCCATTTAAGTGTGTGTTTTAACTAATGTTCCTTTCCCATCTGTTTTTTCCTGGATCTCTGTTCTGTCAAGTGTATAATAACAGTAATTTTCATTTAAGAGTATAGTTTTGCAGTCTATACACAAATTGCACACTTAAACAACAGATTAATGATCCTCATTCTCGTTTTTGCAAATGCTGATCTTTTAATCGTTCATCTACATGGGTCAGTTAACACCCCATTATTCACATAGAATGAGATTCTAACTGCCATATATGTCAGATTTTCTAAATTCTTTAAGCTGTTCCAAACGGTGTAATTAATGTTGCATTAAATGGCCTCTTCGTAAATATTTTTTAACCCATATATTTTTATGCGAGATATTTGTTCTGTTTTGAAAACTTCTCTTTTTTTTAATCCCAGAAATATATTCTGTATAATTAAAATTCTATCAGAGAGCTCCTGTACTGCATGTTTAAAGGTATTCCAGTTAAAAAATAATGTCCACTATAAAATCTTGTCACATCTTGCCTAAGATGAATTAATTTCATTATTAGTCAAACAAAAAAATGTAGATGCAGTAAATCTGAAGTAAAAAAAGAAAATGCTGGAATCACTCACTAGGTCAGACAGCAGCTATGGAAGGAGAAACTTATTGAATCAGGTGACCTGCTGAGTGCTTCCAGCATTTTCTATTTTGCTTCATTTGAAGGCAGTGGGGGGGGAGGAAGAAATTAAATTCCCAAATGTTGAATTAGATTTTGAAAGGGAGAGGGAACAGGCAAGAGGAAAGCTGGAAAAGTTTACCCGGCACATTAATACAATAGACAATAGGTGCAGGAGTAGGCCATTCGGCCCTTCGAGCCAGCACCGCCATTTAATGTGATCATGGCTGATCCCCAATCAGTACCCCGTTCCTGCCTTCTCCCCATATTCCCTGACTCAGCTGTTTTTAAGAGCACTATATGCTCTCTCTTGAAAGCATCCGGAGAACATGCCTCCACCGCCCTCTGAGAATTCCACAGACTCACAACTCTCTGTGAGAAAAAGTATTTCCTCATCTCCGTTCTAAATGGCTTACTCCTTATTCTTAAACTGTGGTCCCTGGTCCTGGATTCCCCCAACATCGGGAACATGTTTCCTGCCTCTAGCGTGTCCAAACCCTTAACAATCTTATATGTTTCAATGAGATCCCCTCTTATCCTTCTAAACTCCAGAGTGTACAAGCCCAGCCGCTCCATTCTCTCAGCATATGACAGTCCCACCATCCCGGGAATTAACCTTGTAAACCTACGCTGCGGGAATTAACCTTGTAAACCAATCGTAAAGAAAGCCCATCAATGCCTCAACTTTCTTAGAAGATTGACGAGATTACGGATGTCAACAAATACTCTCTTGAACTACTACAGGTATACTGTAGAGAGCATGTTGACTGGTTGCATCATGGCCTGGTTCAGCAAATCCCATGCTCAAGTGATTGCTGCTTATATTTTCCCACAAATACTCTGCGCAATTGCATCAAGTCCAGGGTAACAAGGAAATTCAAGGATGAACGAAATGAGTGGGAACCCGTCTCATTTCCTATTTGGCTCGCTGCACGTAAAAAAAAAAAATATACCAATATTACGGGAAAGCAGCTACAACAAAATGGAAGCTAGAGTGAGAAAAAATACATTGTGGGGAAAAAAACTGACTTTACAAACTCGGTTGAGGGGTAGAATGTTGCAAGAACATTTTAATTTGTATTAACGTGAAGCGATTTCAATAATATTTGGAAGAATTCCAAAATATATAAACCAAAATCATCCCATCTTTCTTCTATACAGAATGTATGGACATGGCAGGACATTTGAACCTTTATGCTTGCGCTTTTCAGAAAGATCACACTTGAGATTATACAACATGTCCATTTTTCAGTCCTGACATATTCATCCATCCCTTTGGTATCCAAAGGTTTTTAACTCCTGTCTAAAAGCCCCTGAGAAAAATAATTCTGAGGATTCGTAACCCTTTGAATGCGAAAATATTTCCTCATTCTAAATGGGCTACACTTAATTCTGCGACTATTAACTCTTATTCGAGCTTCTCCAGTCAACAGATTATAATTCTTCAGCATTTGCCCTGTCAAAATTAACTCCAATGAAATCATCTATCATCCTTCTAACTTTAGCAAAATAACTCCTGTCTATTTGAATCATTGTTCAGGCCTCTCATTCTTGGGATCAATCTCGTGATTAATCTGTATCCTCAAAGAAATTTGTTCATTGGGTAAAGAGACCAAAAATGTGCATAGTACTCCAGATTTAAGATCATCAATGCCTTTTCTGCATACAGTGAGCCATTTTCCAAATAAGGTCTGATACAATCACCAATGCATAAAAAATGAGATAATGAAGGGACATAAAAACTGAAAATGTTGGGAACACTAAGCTGGCCAGGCAACATCTGGAAGCAGGGACTCAAATTGAAATATATATATTTATATTTAATTTATAGTATTTATATTATAATTATTTATATTATAATACATTTAGTTATATATATAACTAAAAGTCTCATCTTGACCACTTCCTGTCTGCACTGTATATTGATTTTAGAAAAAAATGCTACCATATATCGCTATGATTTTTGGCCATCTTACTCACAGTCCTCCTCCGCTGAGGCAGCCCCAAGGATTTTTCGATCGATGAAAAATCAAAAAAATCATGAATGTTTATAAAATCTTGATATCAGCTGATTGGTCCACTCGCCTGTCAATCACTATGATGATTGTAACGCCCCTTCCTGAAACCAGGAGTATAAAGCCCAAATGGTATGAAATTGCATTTGAATTTGGTGGCCTGCACTCTGCTTGAAATGATATGATTTGCATTTGAATTTGGTGGCCTGCACTCTGTTTGAAATGGTATGAAATTGAATTTGAATTTGGTGGCCTGCATTCTGCTTGAAATGGTATTAAAAGTGCATTTGAATTTGGTGGCCTGCACTCTGCTTGAAATGGTATGAAATGAATTTGGTGGCCTGCACTGAGCTTGAAATGGAATTTCAAGGAATAGCCATGAGTGAACTGCCAGCCCACCAGCCATGAGTCAATCAACTGCCAGCCCTCCAGCCATGAGTCAACTGCCAGCCCACCAGCTCTGAGTCAGTCAACTACCAGCCCAACAGCCGTGAGTGAGTGAACTGCCAGCCCACCAGCCGTGAATGAGTGTGTGAACTGCCAGCCCACCTTTGGCCCACCTGAAATCACTTATTTCAGCCCAGAAACCAGTTCCCTTTGCCCAAAATGCCTGTATTAGTCCAGCAGGAGCATTTTGGTCCAAAAGGCCTGTGCCAGGCCAGGAAAAGTTCACAAAAAGTGCCTTTCACTGAGATTTCACAATTTGTTTAAGCCCCTTTGGCCCATCAGGCATATACTAGCCCAGGAGGAGTCCCTTCAGCCCATCAGTAAGTATTCCCCCTGTAAGTATTAAACCTCACCCCAGTATTTTTCTCCCTCCCTTCATTGGCTCCCTGTGAGATCCAGGCCAGGATAGACTTTCCTCCTTCATTGCTGTGATCTGTAGAAAAAGATGAAAAATGTGTAAAATTGATTCTCCACCCTCTCCCCGTTCTCTCTCAGTCTCTCACTTGTTTCTGAGCTGCCAGCCCACCAGCCCTGAGTGACTGAGCTGCCAGCCCACCAGCCCTGAGTGACTGAGCTGCCAGCCTACCAGCCCCGAGTGACTGAGCTGCCAGCCCACCAGGCCTGAGTGACTGAGCTGCCAGCCCACCAGGCCTGAGTGACTGAGCTGCCAGCCCAAGAATCAATTCGGCTACACAATGTCCATACTAGCCCTCTGTAAACCAGTCCCTTTGGCCCACCACACCGATACTAGCGCTTCAGAAAGCCCCCCCCCCTCCCCTGCTGGCCACCAATATTGGAATTAGTGGAGAGGTGGAATATTGCATGTGGGACCAGCCCTCCACTTGACTCTCGACCACCCAGGTTTTTAAAATCAGAACAAGACACAAAGTGCTCGAGTAACTCAACGGGTCAGAGAGCATCCCTGGAAGATTGATTGGTAATGTTTTGGGTTCGGACCCTTCTTCAGACTGATTGCAGAATGGGTGAACAAAAATTGGACGAGAGGAGGGGCAGGACAAAACCAATACAAATGTCTTTGAGGTGTCCTGCACAAAATTAATCCTTGGCAATTGTGACCCTCCCAAGTAAATATATTAATTGGAACAGGTATTAATGAGATAGAAACACACCATGCCAACATTTTATTTAATAAATGTATGATCAGTGTCATTCCTGGTTCTGGCCAAGGAACATAGGGACAACGGAACAAGAGTAGGCTTTTCAGCTGCTTGATTTCCAGCATTCTGTGACCCATATTCTCACTTTGTTCTTCCATCCTTTAATTACAAAAAAACCTACCTCAGATTCAAAATTATCAATTGACCTTACATCAATTACTGTGTGTCGAAATTAGTATGCATGCAGAAATATTTCTTAACCAATCTTGAAATACCTGAAGAAGGGTCTCGACCCGAAACATTACCCATTCCTTCTCTCCAGAAATTCTGCCTGTCCCACTGAGTTACTCCAGCATTTTGTGTCTACCTTTGAAATACCAAGGTGTAACTTTTAGATTACGATCCCCTAATCCTGGAGTTTCCTAATCACTGCAAATAGTTTATTTCCATTAGTTCCCGTTACCACATACACCTCAATTAAATAATTCCTTAACATTATAAATTCCAGAAAAACAAACTCAATTTCATAAATTAGGTCTTGTAGGCAGATTACATTTCATTATACCCAATTACACTCCTTCCAAAGCCAGTGTATCCTTTCTAAAGTAGGATTAGCAAAGCCACTCACAACACACCAGGTTTAATCTGAAGAAGGGTTTCGGCCCGAAATGTCGCCTATTTCCTTCGCTCCATAGATGCTGCTGCACCCGCTGAGTTTCCCCAGCAATTTTGTGTACCTTTAATCTAAATAGGGTTTTGTGAAGTTGTAACATAGCCCCTGATCCTCATGTACTGTAGACATCTAGCTATAATAACTACCATTCCATCATGCTCTTTTTGGTAAATGTGAAATTCCTGATCTTTTTAGATCCCAAATTGAGGGCACGTATAAATGAATGGAAAAGAAAACAAACTGGTGAAACTCTCTCGACTATTTCAGCTTCCTGCACATGGTTATATGGCAGAGTTTAATTAGAAGACAGATCAAAAGCCATATGGATATCAGATCGTTTGTGCTAAATATCTCCAAAGCAATTCACCCTGTTTGGGCTCTTAAAATAAGATTGCTTAATTAAAAAGAAATATCGCCTACACTTCCCCCACTGCAGGTATAGACAATGCATTTCGTTGTCTCTGTACTGTACACTGACAATGACAATTAAAATTGAATCTGAATCTGAATCTGAATCTGAAGTTCAAATTCTCTGAGGAAGATTCAGTTTTAGCAATGTAGTTGAACATGTACATCAAATCTCTGGGTACTTTAGAAATTTGCAGTGCATCCACCAGCTTTCCTAAAAGTTCACTGCTCTGCAGAACAAATCACTCAGAAACATTAATAGTTTTTATATTCCGCCATTTATTGACAAAGCAAGCTGTATTTTCCAAACAAGAGTGTGGATATATCCTGTACACAAGGGAAGATCTGAACAAACTGTGCTAATATACTCTATTAGAGCTATCTGCGACTGTCTCACTGGGGCCTTATTGATCCACCACTTGATGACAACTGCACTTAAGGGTTTTAGCATTTTACAGTAGCTATTTTCCTTCAATAACAGGAAATATTATTATGGATGGTTGACTGGTTTCAACCTCCACAAAAATCAATCACATTTATTCTCTGATTTTAAACAGTTGAGCATCTATGATTTCACCAACCTCTGTCAGATGTTGTCATGTGTACCATGCCATTCCTGCCACCTTGGACTCCATTCAATAACTCAATGAGAAAATCGGTGTGCTGTGTTTGAATGCAAAAGATCAATCAGGGTGTCGTTCATGCCAGCTAGAATGGACACGGAATTACTATAGGCAGTTTAGTTTAGAGGTACAGCGCAGAAACTGGGCCTTCAGCCCTCCGAGTCCATGCCGACCTACGATCCCCGCACACTAACTCTATGAGACAATTTTACCAAGCCACTTACCAACGTCACTTAACCTACAAACCTGTATGTCTTTGGAGTGTGGGAGGAAACTGAAGCTCCCGGAGAAAACCTACATGATTACAGGGAGAACAGACTAACTCCATACAGACAGCACCCATAGTCAGGATTGAACCCGACCCGTGTTCTGGCGCTGTAAGGCAGCAACTCTACTGCTGCGTCACTGATGCCCAATAGATGTACAAGATGTAATATTCCATAACTCCCTGGAAGTTTTGCCGAGTTAAAAAAGGAAAGTGCACACAAACTGAGGCTGGTTTGTCATTTCTCAGCAATTTGCAGAAAATGGAATAGAAAGTTATATTTTGTTCAAACATCTGTAATAATGAGTATCTGAATTAAGTACTAATTAATTATTTTGAACAGAGTCTTTGAATTGAACTTTTAATAGTGTATGTCATAGACATGTATGTGAAAATGGAGAGTGGTTAACTGGTGCATCAGCATTATCCTCCATGATGACAGTGCAATTCGGGAGAGCCCATTAATTTAAATCATGGCTTTGTATGGGGGATTTGCAAATTAGGCCAGCATGCACACGAGGCTCAGCCAGCTGGGATTGGAAATACCCTAGTAGCAGCATTGTTTAGTTTAGTTTAGAAATATAACACGGAAACAAGCCCCTCACCCCACCGAGTCCGCGCCGACCAGCGTGTTCCCCGCACACTAACACTAAATACACTGGGGACAATTTACAATTTTACCGAAGCCAATTAACCTACAAACTTGTACATGTTTGGAGTGTGGGAGGAAACCAGAGCACCCGGGAAAGACTCATGGAAGTCACGGGAAGAACATGGGAAAACTATGTACATACAGCAGCCGTGGTCTGGATCATACCCGGATCTCTGGTGCTGTAAGGCAGCAAGTTTACCGCTTCGCCACCATGCCGCTTTTAGCGTTGCTTTTAGGCAAAGTTTACTAGATTTTACAATATGTGAGAACATATTTTGGTGAAGTCTTAGGGAAGGAAAGAATGTCATTTGTTAGTATGCAACACATTCCGCAAAGTCTAACAAATCTTTTGTACTCCAAAGTTTTTCATGAGGATTGCCAATTTATTTTTGTAAAAGTCTACGTAAATGCAGCAGGTCCATTTAGACATGCATTAATGTGAAACAACATCACACTTATCACATCAATCGATTGTCGTTTTAGTACTGTAACAGTTGGAAAATAAATGTCCTCCTATTTGGTTCATTTCAAAATAGTAACCCTGAAACAAACAAATAAAGTAATGTGGTGGTCTCCCAGCCAAACGATGGTAGCACATAAGCATGGGCATGGATGTAATGCACATTAATATATATATATATATATTCTTCCCACACTATGAAGTCAGAGAGATTGATGACAAATTGCAATAAAGTGTTAATCCATTCAACCACTGCAAAGCACCTCTACAGCTGAGTTAATATGTAATGCCAAAAAGATGGTGCAGTACTAATGCGAAGATCAATACTTGTTTTTTTTTTTTAAAGCTACAAGCGACATCAATATAATGAAATATGTAAGAATATGCGTCTAAAGAGCAACACATACTTAGGATCATATCCATTAGTAAACTCCTTAAGCTTCAGCATTTCATTACATAACTTCTGATGAAAGTTCATTGACCTGAAATATTGGCTGTCTCTCCACCACTGATGCTACTTCTCCTGCTAGGTTATTTCCAGCATTTTCTCTTTTATATCATCACGTCAACCATCTGATATATACCTATTTTGTAACGTGCTTTAATAATTAATTGCTCAGTATAAATTTCCAGTTGTTCTTTGAAGGCTCAGCAAGTTTACAGTGGGATTAACTGAGCTGTGGAAAACAGAAACACCAGGCTAGCCCTGGTCTGTGTTCAGTCAGTCGATCATTGCAAGAGTGGGGTCAATCTTTCCACCACCACGCACAAGACAGACACCATTGTATGCAGATGCCGAGAAGTGTGTTCAGCTCTGGCTGAACAACTTCTAATCTAGTGTGTCGACTAGATAAGAAGAAAACTTTATGGGCCTGGCCCACTTAGGCGACTTTTTAGGTGACTGCAGAAGACTATGCAGTCGCCACATGGTCGCCACATGTTCGCGGGTGGTTGCCGGGGAGTCGCCTTCATGGTCGTGAGGAGTTCCCGAATTCTGGGAACTAGTTGCGGCCTCATTATAGTCGCCGCAAATTTTTCAACATGTTGAAAAATTAGCGGCGACTAGAATGAAGCCGCCATGGAGAGTAACGAGAATTCTTGTGCCGCAGGTGGGTCGCCACGAGGTCCTAATGGGTTGCCAGGTGACCAAAGGTTCTTGTAGGTTATAGCCAGTGCTGACCGGTGAATTTCATTGGTTCATTGGGGAAAAAAAACGTAAGCAGTAGTTTTCCGAACCAAGGATAACCGACCAGTAATATTAATGTCCGCCGAGCTTCACAGCCGTGTATCTCCACTCCTTTTCCCTCCTTCTCCCTCTTCTTTTAAAGGACTTACCGTACACTGTGCTTAGCCGTATTCATTACAGCGCCAACCTTCCTGTTCATCGTGGTGTGTGTCTGTATCACCTTGCATCGTGTGAATTTCACTCAGACAGCGCTCCCCCGCTTGTCCTGTCCCCGCCTGCATGACGGGCTGGTGAAGGAAGCGGTGTGTGTGTGTGTGTGTGTGTGTGTGTGTGTGTGTGTGTGTGTGTGTGTGTGTGTGTGTGTGTGTGTGTGTGTGTGTGTGTGTGTGTGTGTGTGTGTGTGTGTGTGTGTGTGTGTGTGTGTGTGTGTGTGTGTGTGTGTTCCACTCTGACAGTCGCCGTTCCAGTTGCCAGTTTTTCAGGCGACTGTTGGCAACTTGAATCACCGGCAATCGCCTGAACAATCGCCTAAGTGGGACAGACCCATAACAAGCCTCTGCGAGCGACTTTTAGCTGGTGAAAATTATTTTAGGTACCTATTTCTTATTGCTACCCACTCCCCTGCTGAAGGTGTGAGTTGCATGTTAGGCAAAGACACACTTGTACTTCAGTGTCCATGATGCAATGCCTCCTTAATGGAAGAGCTTGTCAAAACTAACAGGGCATGCTTACACACGAATAACCTCCTGGAACTTTAATTCTCTAAGGTGCCAATGCTCCAGGAAGAGGAAATTTGGTGAGAAAATAAATACAAATACATCCTGACAATATGCTAGACTCACTTCATTAATAAATAATTCAGAAGGAGGAGGTAGCTGCCAATGTCTTTAACATATTATAATTAGGATGACCTTCATTTCTTGCATCTTTAATCTTCAAATCAAATGTTTCGCACTAAATATTCTAACCTATTAATTTTGGCCGCCACAAATGAGGGATGCTAAGTGACCCTTCTGACAAAAAAACAGATACTTTAATTATCATGTTTTGGCAGAGACTCCAAATTACTTCAGCAGCCCAGCGACTGTCCCAAATAAAACAATGAGAAGTTTTGTTTGTTCTTTGACAAACTACCTCAGAACTCTCTTAAAAGTGTGACATCCTTCTTTCTCCCTTGGCAAAAGGAAGCTACACAGCAAATTTGCTCTCCTGAAGGAATGGCCATCATGAACAAAATAGTTTTACTGCTAGGGGCCATCAAAAAGCACAACATGCCTTTTCTTAATAGAGACTTTTCTTAATGCCTTTTCTTAATATGGATAGGACAGGTCTGGATGGATATAGACCAAACGCAGGCAGGTTGGACTAATGTAGCTGGCACATGTTGGCCGGTGGGGATAAGTTGGGCCGAAGGGGGGTCTGTTTCCACACTGCATCACTCTACGACTAATAGTCAAGCATCAATTAATGGAGGAAATGGTGCTTTCCCCTGGAGATAGAAACTCACCTTGATGGCTTATTGGGTCAAGTAGTTTGTGACAAGACAAGACAAGTAGCTAAGAAAGAGCAAGAGTTTGTGTTTTGCGTTGTATAATTAATTGCATACAAAGGATGATTAACTATCTAAAGCTACGCAAGACATTTTCGATTTGTTGGTGAAAGAGACCAAACACCACCACTGCCTAAAGAATATTATTGTGCAGGCAAAAATATATTTCCAGATAGAATCACAGGCATTATGTTTTTGCCCTGTACACATTTCATTTCCAATGTAAAGCCCGTCCCACTTACGTGTCCTTGGCACGCTAATTAAGCAACCTCGTCGTCGCGTTGAGAGTCCCGCGAGAGTCGCGCGCGTCTTCATGTGCCCGCACAGCCATCTGGAGCGAGTGGTGTCATTTGAAAATAGACACAAAATGCAGGAGTAACTCAGCGGGACCGGCAGCATCACTGGAGAGAAGCAATGGGTGATGTTTCGGGACGAGACCCTTCTTCAGTCTGAAAGAAGGGTCTTGACCCGAAAAGTCATCCTTTCCTTCTCTCCAGAGGTACTGCCGGTCCCGCTTAGTTACTCCTGCATTTTGTGTCTATCTTCAATTTCCTTGACCCCGCTCTGGGATTAGAAATGGGGGCGGATCCGGCCCGCAATGGCCGTGAGCCCCAGGCAGAGTTTGACAATCGTTTGCCTGCTTCTGCTGCTGTTGGAGGTGAGACGTTGCGTCCACATCTTGGGCCTGTCCCACGTTGGCCGTCAGTTACACGACAGGCTGGTGGCGCGCGAAGATTTCGTTCGGTACAAAATCCCTGAGCGCCGCTCGATACCGCGCACAACTCCATACCCATCTGCGCTTCTCAGTGGGACCGGTCCCGCACGGCCACACGATGCCAGTGCGCCTCAACGCGATGACAAGGTCGCGTAATTTGCGTGCCAAGGACACGTAAGTGGGACAGGGGCTTAAGATAATATGGACAGGCAGGAACATCATGTGATGCACATCATTCATTTTTCCTTCCAGATTTTCCATAGAAAATAGAAAAATAGTAAATAGGTGCAGGAGTAGGCCATTTGGCCCTTCGAGCCAGCACCGCCATTCAATATGATCATGACTGATCATCCACAATCAGTACCTTATTCCAGCTTTCTCCCCATATCCCTTGAGTCAGTTAGACGTAAGAGCTATATCTAACTCTCTCTTGAAAACCTTGCATTTGATGTGTAAAAGCACAGAAGATCCCAGATGTGAGCATTGATATCTAAGATTGAGGAATGCAAGCTAGGGCGTTTCCTTATGGGTCTTGTGTTGGTGCATTAATTGCCAGTGCTTTCTGAGGATCTCTTATGCAGAATATAGTTTCCACAGCACCCAGGGGTGTTATCAGTTTTAATTAAATTATCAACTATCACCCAGTCACACATTTGTGATCATCTGGCCCATGACTATGATGCCATGCTCCTGCTACAGATCTCATTCCATGTTGATCCACACCCTCCGCTCAAAGTTGACTGCGGCCACAACCCCTCTCTGCTCCTCACTGACCAGTCTTGGCCCAGCCTCCACCTTTCCAATCCCAGCTCAAAATCTCTTTGGTTCCCAGTTCAACAATCAAAGTTTTAGTCCTGGTTCCAAATTGCACTGCTGATTGCGGACCTTCTTTCCATAGCAACTCCATACCTTCCCCATTTACTTTGCACACTGTGATGTGAAGCATGCATTGAAAAGTCCTTTTCTAATGCAAGACCTATTCACCAGTACACAGGGCATGAGCCCAGAGTACTTTTGTGGTTAAAGACTAAAGGGGCTGTCCCACTTGTGCGACCACATTGGCGAGTTTAGAAGAGTTTGAAAAAATGACATGTTGAAGACCTCGTTCGACTATATAGAAGAACTCCTTCAAATATATTAAAGACTAGCTTCAACTAGCTACGACTAACTTCGACCATGCTGCGAGTATAAGTCAAGGGCAAACTGGCCAGAACTCGCGGATTAAGTCGCCCAAGTGGGACAGGCCCTTAAAGTTACAACCTGAAAGTGCTGAATCAACTGAAAATGATCCAAAATCAAGAAGACTCTTTAAATAGTGCACTACTGTCACTACAAAGGAAAAATAAAATTAGTAAATCTGCTTTTGCTGCATATGTATCATCAAATGTTAAGTTGAAACTAAAATGGTTCAAACTTACCGCATCAGTGATAGATTCCTTTTGCAATAGTACAGATTGTATGAATGTCAAGAACAGAATAATTAAATTCTTAATTTTAAATTCTAAATCCATAATTGTAATAATAATAATAAACAGGTATGCAATACATACTTGGTGTGTTCTTGCTCTGCCTTCATTGTTCGAGTGATTTATGGCTCATGCTTTGAGTTTATTCCCCCCAATTAGGGACACCAGCTATAGTGCCCGCAACAGCGTAGATTATCAGCTCCTATTGATATGTTGTCAGCCTAATAAAATGAAAAAAAAATTTATTTAGTCCATTTAAACATTATTATGTCAGGGTTCATACTTCTTTTTTGTGCTCATAGATATGCATTTGGAAAACCTGGTGGAATAGTTTTAAATAATAATCCAAATGTAGTTTTAAAAATTGTTTTTATTCTCAGTGGCATGTGGTAGTAATCTGTACTGTATTTATTATAGGATCTAAATAGCTTGCAATTTCGCTTTGCCTGGTATGTCAAAGGAAGTTTAACCATGGGATTCATATTAATGATTAAAATATGACAACATTTTGATGTATAATTAATATTAATCACACTTTATCAGTTTTCATTGATCTTTCAAATAATTTTTGAAATGCCTAATCACCACGCAACTCACTGGGAGGTTTAACCGCATTTGATTGAGATGAAGCTGATTTTTAGCAATTTAATGAATCAGCAGTTATTTGGCAGGAGGACTTACCAATTGCTGACCAGTGTCCCTGTCCCACTCAGCTCGAAGTGTTGAATGTATGAGTGCACCATTCTGAATTGAACCTGCATTAGATTGTAATGTACACAGTATAGATGCAGGGTGATCAATGCAGTCTCAGTAAGGGGGGGAGGGGGGGGGGGGGGGGAATGGGGGGTCATTTAGCAAAACCAGCTTAAAGACGCTCTATGTAGCTATTTACGGGTAGTGTTGGATCATTTCTACTGCACTGATTCAGAAGGAGCATAATTACATCCTACAGGCCAGACAGACCTTGTAAACCTTTCAAACTCACTCAAATCAACCCATCTCCCATCTTCCTCAGTCACCTTTTATGATCTCCGATCCCTTAATCTTCCCCTCTCTACATCACACTATTCATATCTTGCAATGAGTGACACAACACAATGATCATCCCCTCTCCTCCATCTCTCACTGTCCTTTCATGCTACACCTGCTAAGTTGCTGCAAGCTTGTACTACAGGACCTCTTAACTAATAGAACAGGTGGATGACCTCACAAGAGGCAGCAAGCCTGGTGAAGTAACTTAAAAGATTACTAGTCGTTGTGTGACAAAAACTTACTTCTGAATTTCTGCACACACTTTTTCTCTATTTTGAAATCTTTTTATTTGAATTTCACATCAATTTGCATACATACAATGATAATAAACAGTGACACTCAAGGCATAATTGTGCAACAGTATGTAAGCGGCCCTCAAAGCCCTTACCCTTACCCACCTGAATCAGGTCGGAACCAAACGGGGACGAACAACACTCACATACGTACACATCCACACAAATACGTAGAGATAAACAAAACAAAATGTTCTGGGGAGGAAAAAAAAATCAAAAAAAATCACTAATAACAGTAAATAAGTAGGTAATTAAATAAATAAGTGTGGGGAGGGAGGGACTAAGGGGGGAGCAGCTGCAGTAAAGCAGGACAGTGATGGAAAGCACTCAGTCCTCTTCCGAATCCGGGGACAAGTTAAGAGAGTTAACAAGTTCCAGGAAAGGCTTCTATGTGTCTAGGAATGTCTTGGTAGAGCCTTTGAGAGAGAACCTAAGTTTTTCAAGCTTTAAATTGTAGAGCACCTCCTTGATCCAGCGGGCGTGTGTCGGGGGACAGGTGAGCCTCCAGTTAAGCAAGATCAGTCTCCGGGCTAATGAGGTTGTAAAAGCCAGGACCCGCTTCAACGCAACAGAGAGGTTGGTGTTGGGAGGAGTACTGAAAATGGCTGACAGTGGGTTTGGAGGAATAGTCTGGCCATAGGCTCTGCTTATCACATCGAAAGCACTCCTCCAAAAGGCTGCTAGCTTAGGGCAAGACCAGAACATATGACTATGGTTGGCAGGGGATTGATTACATCTGTTGCAGGTGTCCCTAACAGCGGGGTAAATTCTAGATAATCTTGCATTTGTGTAGTGGACTTTGTGAAGGACTTTGCATTGGATTAGGCCATGACGGGCACATATGGAGGAAGAATGGATCAAATCCAAGGCAGAGTCCCATTGCTGGTCTGTTAGTTTCGTATTCAGCTCGCCCTCCTGCTTTTTCTCTATTAATATCAGAGCCAGCACCTCATTCTGCTTGGGTAGCTTAGAACTGAATTCTCCTCTCTCTTTCCTGCACCCCATCTGGACTGGCAACCATTTATCTCCTCCACCTCCCACCTACATTCCTTCTTCTGGCTTCAGAATTGCCACTTCTTCTATCCTTGTCACACACAAAATCAGTCTGAAGAAGGGTCCCGACCCACAGTGTCACTTGTTCATCCATGTTCTCCAGAGATGTGCACACATTGGTGATCATTTTCCAATGTTCTATAGATTCTGGATCAGTTCCTATGGATTGGAGGGTAGCTAATCCCACTTTTCAAGAAAGGAGGGAGAGAGAAAGCAGGGAATTATAGACCAGTTAGCCTGACATCAGTGGTGGGGAAGATGATGGAGTCAATTATTAAAGATGTAATAGCAGCGCATTTGGATAGCAATGACAGGATCGGTCCAAGTCAGCATGGATTTACGAAGGGGAAATCATGCTTGACAAATCTTCTGGAATTTTTTGAGGATGTAACAAGTAAAATGGACAAGGGAGAGCCAATGGATGTAGTGTACCTGGACTTTCAGAAAGCCGTTGATAAGGTCCCACACAGGCGCTTAGTGGGCAAAATTAGAGCACAGAGTATTGATATATATAGAAAATTGGTTGGCGGACAGGAAATAAAGAGTAGGGATTAACGGATCCCTTTCTGAATGGCAGGCAGTGACTAGTTAGGTGCCGCATGGCTCGGTGGTGGGACCGCAGCTATTTACAATATACATTAATGATTTAGATGAAAGAATTAAAAGTGACATTAGCAAATTTGCAGATGACACAAAGCTGGGTGGCAGTGTGAACTGTGAAGAGGATGCAATGAGGATGCAGGGTGACTTGGACAGGTTGGGTGAGTGGGCAGATGCAAGGCAGATGCAGTATAATGTGAATACATGTGAGGTTATCCACTGGTGGCAAGAAGGGGAAGGCAGATTATTAACTGAATGGTGTCAGGTTAGGAAAAGGGTAAGTACAATGAGACCTGGGTGTCTTGTACATCAGTCACTGAAAGCAAGCATTCAGGTTCGGCAGGCAGTGAAGAAAGTTGTACAGGGCCCTGGTGAGACCACACCTGGAGTACTGTGTGCAGTTTTGGTCTCCTAATTTGAGGAAGACCATTCTTGCTATTGAGGGAGTGCAGCGTATGTTCACAAGGTTAATTTCCAGGATGGCAGGACTGTCATATGATGAAAGAATAGAGCAACTGGGCTTGTATTCACTGGAGTTTAGAAGGATGAGATGGGATCTTATAGAAACATATAAAATTATTAAGGGATTGAACACGCTTGATGCAGGAAACATGTTCCCGATGTTGGGGGAGTCCAGAACCAGGGGGCACAGTTTAAGAATAAAGGGTAAGCCATTTAGAACTGAGATGAGGCAAAACTTTTTCACATAGAGAGTTGTGAATTTGTGGAATTTTCTGCCACAGAAGGCGGTGGAGGCTGATTCACTGGATACATTCAAAAGAAAGTTAGATTGAGCTCTTAGGGCTAGCGGAATCAAAGGATATGAGGAGAAGGCAGGAACGGGGTACTGATTTTAGATGATCAGCCATGATCACATTGAAAGGCGGTGCTGGCTTGAAGGGCCGAATGGCCTACTCCTGCACCTATTGTCTGTGTATCTATGTTGCCTGATCTTCTTTTGTACAACTGGTGTCTTCTTTTGTACAACTGGTTATTACCCATGAAATTTAAGAACTGAGAAATAAATAGCAGAAGGATTGAAAACTGGGGTGAATTAAACAGAAAGTAAGGGTTCAAAACCATATAAGGTTCAAAACAAGAAATGGAGGAAAAGAACCAGAGGAAATGCAAGAAAATAATCTAAAAGAATTCATACATTAAACTCACATTAAATTGGTGTCAGAGTTGATTGACAGACATTTACATTTATTGAAAGGGCACTTATACCCAGAACTATTAGCCATAAATATCTGCAGTGGCCTTGGTTTGCAGCTACTGCATAAAAAGATATGTTTTACATTAATGCGTGTCATTTGTGAGGCAATGAACTGCTATTTTCATTATGCTGAAGCTGAAGAGAAAGTTCAGGCCAAAGTTTTGAATATTTGCATTTAAGAATATATCTTTTCTTTGGCTGGTGTTACCTTATTTTTTACATATGATCCATTTTGAATCTCCCACTGACTCAAGTTGGGAAGTGAGTTAACCATAACCCTCTTCAATATGATACTCTCTTCTGACATATTCAGTATGATATGTGTCCATTTTTATTCAGCCATTCTCTGCATGCAATGCCTGAGTGCAGGATATTGCATGGACCATTTTGATTCAGCATGTGATCAACATCAAGAAGAAGTGGTGCACTAGCCTGCAATCAGAAAGTGTTGTTCAGAGCCAACCGTCATACTGAGAGGCAGCACCTGCCAAGAGTGGACCAGTTAACCCACCTCAACTGCACACTGTCACAAAGATAGACACAGACTACTGGAGTAACTCAGCGGGTCTGGCAGCATCTCTGGAGGAAAAGGATGGGTGATGTTTCGGGTTGGGACCCTTCTTCAGACTGCAGTTACTCCAGTACTTTGTGTCTATGGCATAACCAGCATCTGCAATTATTTGTTTCTACTCTCCGTTGTAACATTCAGCGTTTACCTGTGAATAAATCAAAATGAGAATTGCCAAATTGTTGGTATTTAACAGATTGTGCTAAAAAATGGGGAGGGTGTGGAGGGGTGCGGAGGTATTAGTCAATGAAAATGATTGTTTATAAAAGCTATTTTTTTTGTCTGATATATGTGAGCGAAACCTGAATTTGGTACGGACACTATGCTATAATGCAGGAACACCCAAGCACTGGTTTCAGAGGGAATCTGGAGAGAAGGAGATGAAAGAACCAAATCCCCAAATATTAATATTCTCACATAGAATAACTTTCCCAGTCTGCACTCTTTTACGATGGTGTCCAGACTGAGATGGACAGGCCACGTTATGAAGATGTCAGGTGATGAACTAATAAAGGAGAATTAAAGATGGGATGTTCCTCTTAGGGAGGTGAGATGCACTCTTTCAAAGGCTTGCCAATGTCAGGAATTAAGTATTTCAATATACAGTATGTTCTAAACTTTTGGTAAAATCTCACTCATGATTGTTCTACCTGCTGCAACCTTATCCATGCTGGAAAGAAGGGACATGTGAATCATCACAGGACATGTATAACTTGCAACAAGTGCATGCTCATTGTACACTTCAGACCATTTACAGCAGGTTCAGCTATTCACGCTCACTGAAACCGAAAAGTGTCAAACTGGTTGGTTATCTATCAATTGAAAGGAAAAATAACAGCAGCAACACATGAATAATGCATGCATCATCAAATTCATTATCTCACCCAATGTTTGTAATTTTGTCAGTTCTGACACACATTCGATAACTCTTCCTATAAATCTACCTTGATAATGGCATTAATTTTCAATTTTGGAACATATACATTCAATCCTCCTCTCCATTCCCTCCCCTTCCCAGTTCTCCCACCAGTCTTACTGTCTCTGACTACATTCTATCTCTGTCCCACCCACTCCCCTGACATCAGTCTGAAGAAGGGTCTCGACCTGAAACGTCACCCATTCCTTCTCTCCAGAGATGCTGCCTGTTCCGCTGAGTTACTCCAGCATTTTGTGTCTACCTTTGATTTAAACCAGCATCTGCAGTTCTTTCCTACACACAATGTTCAAAATAACATGCAGGGTGTGAGAACTAACTAAATGAAGTTTGTGAAAATTGTACATAATTATTGAGAATTGTTACATGTATACTGGCAACTAAAAGTTGAAATTCTCAGTGTCAAATTATACGAAAACACCACAAACATACAAAGCAGAATCACTGCCTACATTTTAATTAGAATGTAGGATTCGTAATATGCTTATGTCTGCTTGAAAGTATAATCTGTGGACTAGGGTTCAATTTGTTAGATGATTAGCTTCAATATTTCTATATTTTAATCATCATCTACATTGTAAAGTGAGAAATAGATTACAAATAATAAAAAAGCATTTACAATTAAACATCTCAATATGGATGATGGACGTCCAAACCAAAAATAAATGTAATTTTACCAATAAAGGAAATTTGGTTGCATGAACTCAGCTGGATTTAAATAATTATTAGAAATATATAACTCACATGCCTGGCTACACAATGATCGATGAAATTCCAGCTCATCTTCGGCTGAATATAGTCGGCAACATTCGTCGAGTTATGCGCTGGCAACAGCAATAATAATTCAATAAAAAGTATTTCCTCCCACTCATTTTCTAAAGGGCTCTTTGGAATTATCAGACCTCTATTGTTCGGGAGATCTTCAGATTTTAACTATCCATGCCACTGCTGTTTAAGAAATATTGTATGTTACGTTGATTTAAAGTTATTGAAGGGGAAAAATGACTGTACATTTTCCAGTCTTCTTGTAACATAAATTAATTTGAAATAAGTTGCATTCAATGGCTGCTGCCTAGTAATGCAAGCATTCATCCCATATCTTGTTAACAAATCCATAAAACATGAGTTTGTTGCATTTAAATTATGTTTTAATGTGATGATGTGGAACAAAAAAGACATGTTGCATAGATGTGATGTTTGTTAGTTCTGAAATACAGCCAATGTGATTTAATCACAAAGAAATTATTTCATAACGGAATATAGCACGAGGAAATGAAATTATGACAAGGTGAGAATAGCTTCCAAGAACAACTAACACATCTGTCTATCAATTTTGTTTTAATCCAAATACATTTTAAACAACAAGCAATGGTTCAAAACACTATAAAGGCTGGCAGGAAGGAATAAGCACATAATACATTATTTGTTAATCAAATCATAATTTGTTTGAAGCTGATGTAGTTTAATCTAACCTGTTAAGACCTTTATCTTCCTAGTACATTTATGTCCCTGAGTAAACAGACAGCTAAAGATTTAAATCTTCAGGGGGATTTGGTGCAAGTGGCTGCTCGGATCTGTGCCTTAGTAACTCGTATCTGAAAAAAACACAGGTTGTACAATATAATTATCAAACCCAATGTTCAGAGCAACATCATTGATATTTGCTGTGACTATAATTAAATTGCCTTCCTTTAAATGTTTTTGCAAAGCTCAATTTCTGAGATTTCTTTAAAATAAATATGTCATTTCATATCCGTGCAGTAAAATATGAAGGGCACAACATTGAGATGAGTATTGCTTGGCTGGGTAACTATTTGGGGACCAGAACTGCATATGTATGACCGGAAGCACTTAGGGCACAGTGATAGAGTTACTGCCTTACACCGCCAGAGTCCTGGGTTCGATCCTGACTGGGGAAAACAGTGTGAATGATATGAGTTGTTATCAGTAAGCAAAATCTGACAAATGTTTGTGTGAATGCAGCTCGGGTGGAGCGACAGAGGAAAACTATCTGCTGCTGATTCAAATAATCTGTGCATGAACAAGAAATTTAGTTTAGAGATGCAGCATGAAAACAGGCCCTTCGGTCCACTGAGTCCACGCTGACCAGCGATCCCCCCACACTAACACTATCCTACACACTCGGGACAATTTAGGAAAACCCACACAGGTCATGGGGAGAACGTATAAACTCTGTACAGACAGCACCCACAGTCAGGATCAAACCCAGGTCGCTGGCACGGTAGGACATCAACTCCACCGCTGCCACACAGTGTAACCCTGTGTTGTGGATAATGAGGAGGGAGTGTTCTGTCGCAATGAGACCAAACACAAGCTTGAGGAACAGCATCTCATCTGGGCATATTGCATTTTGGTCTAAATATCGAATTCATTATATTAGGCCCCCCCTCGGTCATGAATGACAATGGGTGATGCATCCTGGTTGGATGCAAACCTGGGCAATGTCATATGGAGGACAGGCTGTTGCCCATGCAGCACGTCCCCTCTCTCCACGTCGCTGATCGATCCAAAGGAACAGCAGGGCCGTTACAGTTTGGCACCAGCGCTGCCAGAGCGAGGTTGTAGACAACGACAAACTGCCTTGGGGGCTCCGACTCCGGATTTTCTTGAAGTTTACTCCTGGAGCCTTTTCCATGACTGGATATGGCCACAAGGCAGTGGAGGTTTTAAATCAGAGTTTTCCCTCTCCTAGATGGACTGCCTTTTCCAGGCTGACGAGCCCCTTCTGCCCGAGACTCGTGGGGAGCGTCTACCTTCCCGTGCAGGTCTATAGCATCTGCCCATCTGCCCCTAATTCATTAACTTAAACAGTAGAGATGTGGAGGCTTTGGAGCCTCCACATTTCGGATCAAATATTTACCAGAATGCTGCCTGGATTAGAAGGTTTCAGCTACAGCGAGAGGTTGGATAGACTTGGATAGTTTTCTCTGGAACATCGGAGGTTGAGGGAAGACTTGATAGACATATATAAAATTAGGAGAGGCTTAGATAGGGTAAACAGTCCGCCAAACAAATCTCACTGGGCCTCGGTACACGTGACAATAAAGTGTAGCGGCACCTAGTGGTGGGGCTGGGAAATCAGAACCCTCATCATTGGTCGGCACTGTCACGTGACCGTGGGGGTGCGTTCACGGGCTTTTAGAGAATCATTAGTAATTAGCGCTCCTCTCAACCAGGAGCTGTTTTTGTTAGTTAGACTAGGTATGCGGTGTTACGAGCATTTGTTAATAAAATAATTTTGCTCAACCTGCCTGGTCTCACTACATTGGTGACCCCGACGATCCGAACGTTTTTCGGGTCCAAAAACCTTGACGCCAACCCTGCCCAGCAGAACACGGTTTCGCTTAAACTTAATGGGCAGTCCAGCCTCATGTGTGGTTTCAACACTTCGAGGCCCAGTTCCAAATCCGCCAAATCGTCGCGGATTCCACTAAATATTTCTACATAGTCGGCGCGCTCAATCAGGAAACCGCCACCCGATTGCACCCTTACCTCCAAAATCCGCCTGCCGACAACTTCAAGGCGCTGCTGCTGAGTACTTTCGGGCTCAGCTACCGTGATTGCGCGGCCAGGCTCCTGCACATGGACGGCCTCGGTGACTGCAAGCTGTCAGTGCTGATGAGCGAGAAGCTGTTGCTGATGGACAGTCACCAGCCTCGTCTCCTTTTCGAGCAGGTTTTCCTGGAGCAGACGCCCGAGGACATCTGCCTGCTCCTCGCCGGGTGCGACTTCACCGCCCCCCCGCAACTTGCCGAGTGGGCGGACGAGTTGTGGCTCGCCAAGCAGCAGGACGGCGCTTCCATCAGCGACCTCAACAGTCCATTCCACCATCGACCGACAACGCCACGCCACGACCGACCACCGCGGATCACAGTAAACGGCAGTGGTGTTACTACTCCAACGCTGGGGTGCGGAGGCCCGCCGATGCCGCGCTCCATGCTTGCATCTGGGAAATGCCTAGGCCGATCACAAGTAGAGGCTATCGCGGTCGGCCTGAAACATTACCTCTACGTCTGGGACTGCCAATTTGTTTTCCTCCACATAGACTCACACAGGATTCCGCAGTAGCGCCCTTATGAGGGTCCCTTCCAGGTGTTGCAACCTGGCGTCGCGACTGTTGTTTTGGATGTCGGGGGCCGGCAGAAGGTCGTTCCGGTGGCCCGCCTCAAGCCTGCCCACCTGGATGTCGCCAGCCCGGTGTTGGTGGCCCAACTCCGTCGTAGAGATCGTCCGCTGGCCATTCGGCTTTCACCAGTTGCGCCTGTTGTGCCTGTTGTGCCGGTTGCTCCTGTTGCTCCTGTTGCTCCTGTTGCGCTTGTTCCTCCTGTTGTGCGGTTGCTCCTGGTGTGCCTGTTACGCCTGTTGTGCCTGTACCTCCTGTCTCCACATGGTCTGGTCGCCTGATTCGGACTCCCGCACGTTTTCTTTCCTCTAGTTCTGGGGGGTGGGGGGGGGGGGTCCTGTAGCGGCACCTAGTGGTGGGGCTGGGAAGTCAGAACCCTCGTCATTGGTGGTCATGGTCACATGACTGCGGGGGTTCATTCGCGGGCTTTTAGAGAGTCATTAGTAATTAGCGCTTCTTGCATCGACAGGAGCTGTTTTCGTGAGCTAGACTAGGTACGCAGTGTTACGAGCTTTTGTTTGTGTTTTTGTTACTAAAATAATTTTGCTCTACTTGCCTGATCTCACTACAAAAGTACCATTGAACCATTGAACAGTAAGAACCTTTTTCCCACGATGGAAACACTGGAGAGCATAGTTATAAGGTGAGAAGGGGAAAGTTTAAAGTAGATATGCGGGACAAGATTTTTTACATAGAGTGTAGTGGAGGCCTGGAGCGCATTGCCAGAGCTAGTGGAGGCCAAGGCAGATAAGATAGTGGCATTTCAGAGCCCTTTACATAGGCACATGGAAGTGCAGGGAATAGAGCGATATGGATCATGTACCAGGCAGATGACATGTTCGGCACAAACAGTGTGAGCCAAAGAGCCCATTCTTGTTCTGTACTGTTCTACATTCATAGTGGGACACTCAAAACTTATCGGCATCTTTATCAACCACATCAGTTTGAAAAACCTTCTCTTTTGTTCAGTTACAGAGAAACCTACTTTTACTAATGCTGATTGCAGAGAAACAACATTACTTCAAGGGTCTTTCAGATTCAAGCATTGCTCGCCAGTCGCTCAGCATGCTGCAAGTTAAAAGTCTTTGCACACTGCTTGCATTTTGAAGTCTCATGATCCTCACATCTTGAAATTGATTTACAATTGCTGTTTATGTGGCTCCACCACAACACTTGATGGATGATGTAGACACAAAACCAAAACCTCCCAGGCACAAAAGGAGATCACAGCACAAGTCATAGACATACATAGAACATCTTGGATTCATACTACCTATACTTCCTAGAACAATTGTGTCTATGCAGGCTGCATTTAGAGAAGGCAATTCTCACTGAGACCTGTGATCTCATATAAGATAATCCACAAACTCACACACAAGTCTGAATAGCTTGCTCCATCATTCTCACATCTTAGACTTGGGATCATTGCAGACTGCTTCTGAAGATGTATGCTTTATGTTAGAGCTTGCCATTCACCACTGCATTAGGGAGAGATTGACCCTTTGCACGCCACAAGAACAGATATCATCTATTTCTCCTTCAACCCACCGAACTGGACACAGCCTTTTGTTGCCAGTGCGGTCCACCTGTATTCAGGGGCTCATAGCTTCGACACAAACAGTCAATTAAACATCCATTCAGGACCCACAACCATCGCACAATCCAACCTCCCTTCAATTGACTCCATTTTCACCTCAGGCTGCCTCGGCAAGGCCAGCAGCATAATCAAGGACAAGTTGTACCCTAGTGACTCCCTCTTCTATCAGAAGCAAGGTACAGAAGTGTGAAAACGCACACCTCCAAATTCAGGAACAGTTTCTTCCCAGCTGTTATCAGGCAACTGAACCATCCATCTAGAGAGCTGTCCTGAACTACTATCTACCTCAATGGAGACGGACTATCTTTAATCGGACTTTACTGAACTTTATCTCTTTATCAAGTATTTGTACACTATGAATGGCTCGATTGTAATCACATATTGTCTTCCTGCTGACTGGTTAGCACGTGACAAAAGCTTTTCACTGTACCTTGGTGCACATGGCTAAAAACTAAACTCAACTAGGCATTGATCAAAAGGGAGGGAAGAGATTCAGTTAATATGCAGTTCATGGAAGATCATCAGAGGCCATCTCCAGATAAAACAGCACATTGCAGGGTACATTCATACCTTGCTAATCACAGCTACCTAAGAACAAGCAGGGGCTATTTCCCCCACAGGATGTAATTTGGGGACACTGACCGTTGCTCAAATCACTGCCCATTCTGTTGAGGGATCTGCACGGACATTGTTACAGTGACAGCCACATCACTACCAGAGGATTTATGGAAACCACAACATGCTTGTGGGAAGTAAGGAATTGCTGCCTACATGCCAGTCTGAAGAAGGGTTTCGGCCCGAAACGTCGCCTATTTCCTTCGCTCCATAGATGCTGCTGCACCCGCTGAGTTCCTCCAGCAATTTTGTGTACCTTTTGCTGCCTACATCTCACTGGCAATGCTCTTCAATATTCTGCAGTCAGGATCTCATATACGGTCATGGTCTGCCTGGCTCTGCTTAATTTGGCCATTGCCCCCTAGGATGGAATAAGGAGAGGACCAACAGGCAAGATTAAACCCGAACCAAGACAGTCAGGAGATGCAAGAATAAGGTGAGAGGCTGCTCAGTCCCTCAAAACCAGGTGCTCCTTGCCATTCTACCCTAGCTTATGAGTGGTGTTTAGTTAATATAGCTTAGGAGAGCTCCCCCTTCTCTCCCCCACTCACCACCAACAACACCACAGTCACATTGCGGAGTCTTTTAAGTTCCTTGGAACTATCATCTCCAGGGACCTTAACTGGGGGGCCACCATCGACTCCACAGTCAAAAATGCCCAACAGAGGATGTACTTCCTGTGAAAATGCAATCTGCACAGGCAATGATGGTTCAGTTTTATACTGCCAACACAGAGTCTGTCCTCACCTTATCCATCATGGTCTGGTTTAGCTCAGCCACCAAGCTTGACATCCGGAGGCTGCAGCGCATCGTTCGATCAGCCAAGAAGGTTGTTGGCTGCAACCTTCCCCCCCCCATCAACAAACTGTACACTGCAAGGGCCAGGAAGCAAGCGGGTATGATCATCTCTGACCCCTCCCACCCTGGCCACAAACGTTTTGAAACACTTCCCACTGGACTGTCGAAGCTGCCACAGCCAGACATAAAAACACCTTTTTTCCCCCACGAGCAGTAGCTCTATTCAACCACCAAAAGTGTGCAGCCTCCTTTTGCTCTGCTATTTTATTTAATTCCTCAAATGTTTAAATTATAATGTTTTATCCTTAATTGTTTACTGTATATCGTGTCGTTACTTGCGAGCAAAGCACCAAGGCAAATTCCTTGTATGTATACATACTTGGCTAATAAAATGTATTCAATTCAATTCAATCAATATAATAGAGTAATAGAGTGATACAGTGTGCAAACAGGCCCTTGGGCCCAACTTGCCCACACCGGCCAATATGTCCCAGCTACACTAGTCCCATAGCTTGGTCCATATTCATCTAAACTTGTATAATCAATTATTGCCAATTTACACTATAGCTGGACTACAACTCTAAATGTTCTCGAGATTACTTAACTTATCAATGACACAGTCTGTCTTTACTATCGAAGAACATTTGGAGCAGCACTAAAGATAGTCCAGCTTCAGCCCTGACCTTTGTGCAGTTTGTGTGAAGTTTATCTACTCTGCCTGTGACCATATGGGTTTCACCCAGGTTTCGTTCACATCCTAAAGATATCCTGGTTGATGGGTCAATTAGTAATGTTGAATTGACATCCGAGAGAGAATAAGTTACAGGAAAGTAAATGGGGAGCAGGATTGATAGATTTGGAGTTAGCTAGCACAGACTTGATGGGCTGAGCAGTCTCTTTATATATTATGAGGAAATACAAGAATATAAATTAAGAAAACACCATTAAGATGCTGCTTTAATGTAACACTTGATTGTGGAAGGTTCCCCAACATTCACTCTTTCCTCCATATTAATCCGTATGCTTTTAAATTCATTTGAACTGCGACAGAATCTTACAAATATTTCCAGTCTGTGCTGCAAATCAATTATTGCTTTCTTACACTCTATCCATGGTATAATTATAAATGATTTCTAGAAAATGACTCAATTTAAAATGGACACAGGCTGACTGAACCATAAATATGAGACTGAAGCTACCGATCATTGTAACAAGGGCTTTCTAGGGACCAAAGACTTAAGTGAATAAATCTATTTGTCACCGTCAAACAATCTGCAAAAAAAAAATAATTCACAAGCTGTTCCTCATTGTACACCCATCCTTTGCTGAGCCTAAAATCTGCTGCATCTTGAATTAAGCTCAGTAGCTGAATACCAACAAGCCAAACGTTTCTTCCCGTTTACATACCTTACGGTACTAATCAAACGGCTCAGTTAAGAACATCTGTCATTGAATACACCGACAGGTGTTTGGGTTCAGAACAAGCAAGGTACCAGGCTGTTCAGTGAGATTAGAAAGGCACTTTACAATTTCTTCTTGATTCAGTGGAAAATGTAGGCAACAGGTGCAAAGGATCATTGTCTCATTCATTCAAGACCATATACTCAGTAACTTTCTGGTCTCATTTGAAATTGCAGCCAAATTGATAACAAGCCTGCCACTGGAGGCCCATGTTCAAGCTTTTTGATATTAGGTCCCATGAAGACACTGCTTGAGAAGAATGGCTTTAGACCTGGGCAAAGATGAGGCTTCAAACAAATATGTTTATCTCTACCCTTTGAAAAATATGAATTTTCAATGACAGGGACTGTTCAAACAGAGAAGTAAGAGGGATGTTGACTTTTTAAATGTTGGCCATCTGTCAATGCAATGGCTAATTCAAAATAATCCTCACATTTCCAAAGGCATTTCAACTTGGCTGTTGACTCTGCTTGTAAGGTTATATTCTTCATGATATCTATCTTTACCACTTTACAATTGTTGAACACATACAGCCTCTGTAGCAAGTCGCCATGATAGGCATTTAAACTATCTGCACGTCCACTATTATTCCCAACTAAATGCGTTGGTGAGGCCGCATTTAGAGTATTGTGTTCAGTTCTGGGCACCATGTTATAGGAAATATATTATCACACTTGGAAGAGTACAGAGAAGATTTACAAGGATGTTGCTAGGACTAGAGGATCTGAGCTCTAGGGAAAGGTTGAGCAGCCTGGGTCTCTATTCCTTGGAGCGCAGGAGGATGAGGGGTGATCTTATACAGGTAGATGCACAGAGTTTCTAGCCCAGAGTAGGGGAATCGAGGACCAGAGGACATAGGTTCAAGGTGAAAGGGAAAAGATTGAACAGGAATCTGAGGGGTAACTTTTTCACACAAGGAGTAGTGGCAGTATGGAACAAGCTGCCAGAGGAGGTAGTTGAGCCTGGGACTGTCCCATCATTTAAGAAATAGTTAGATAGGTTCATGGATAGGACAAGTTTGGAGGGATATGGACGAAGAGCAGGCAGGTGGGACCAGTGTAGCCAGTGGGACATATTGGCTGGTGTGGGCAAGTTGGGCCTGTTTCCACACAGTATCACTCTATGACTCTATAATATATGATTGCCACGCAAGCCGAGAGTGGTCCTAATTATTGGACTTGGATGGCAAATTCATGCTGCATTTCAGGTGGTTTCATATCATGGCACCCTGGACAGTTCTCTTACCTCTAGGTTTAGTCAGAAATAGATGAAAGGGCATATTGCTGACATTGTGATTCTACAATGGGATATCGACAGATTGAGTGGTTAGGCAAAAAAAAAAACCCCAGGTAAATGGAGTTTAATATTGGGAGGAGTAAGGTCATGGCGTTTTGATATGTGGAATCAAATGGCAGGTTATTACCTATATGGAGAGAACATGTTAATGGGTGAAGTTCAGAGGGATTTTGATGTTCTAGGACATGAATCACAAAAGGTGAGCAGGTCCAAATAGTTAAGATGGCAAACAGCAGTTTGGCCTTTAGTGCAAAAGGAAGTTGGAGTTTAAGAAAAGGAAAGTTTTGTTACAGTTGTACAGAATGTTGAATGGAAACCACATTGGGATTACTGTTTTTACTTTAGAGGAAGAAGGGGCAACCTTATTCAAATATTCAATGTCCTAAGGGGCCTCAATTGGGTTGATGTTTTCGTTAATGATAAAGTTACTAACAATGGGACGCAGTTGTAAAATGAGGGACTAGTTACTTAAAACTAATGCTCATAGAAATGTCTTTGCTCAAAGGCCAATGCATGTCAGGAGTTATCTGACCCCATGGGTGGTGAAGCTAGAATGATTAGATTTATTTAAGGTGGAGGTAGAAACATATTTGAAAGTTTATGGAGGGTGTGGGGAGTGGAATAGAGACCACTAGAATATTTGACGGAGTTAATAAAAGCATAGTGGAGGGGTTCAGCAGCAGAAGATGTGGAGAAGGGGAGCAGACTGGGGATGTAATGGAGGAAGGCTTTAGCACAGTTGAAGATGGCAAGGATACGCTGTTGCAGCGGCAGTTCAGGGACAAATAAGATGCCTCATTTGCCCAGGGTTAGTTCAGTCTTGGATCATGGGACGATGGAGGGAATCAAGGGTATTAGGGATCTGGTACAGAAGCGGGGTTGACGCCAGCATGGATCAGACAATACAAGCTGGAGTAACTCAGCGTGACAGGCAGCATCTCTGAAGAGAAGGAATGGGTGAAGTTTTAGACTGAAGAAGGGTCTCGTCACCCATTCCTTCTCTTCAGAGATGTGCCTGTCCTGCTGAGTTACGCCAGCTTTTTGTGTCTATCTATGGTTGAAACCAGTATCTGCAGTTCCTTTCAATTCACTGTATATCTTGTATGTGTATGTGACAAATAAAGTTGACTTGACTTCCTACACATGGATCATACATGATCACATTGAATAGCAAGGCAGCAGGCTTGAAGGCCTTGGTAGCCTAATCACACTCCTATTGTTTTGTTTGTGTTCTGTCCTCTTCAAATGATACATAAAGTTGTCAGAGGAATTGTCAAAGTAAGATGCTTGTAGCAAGTTATATCCAATTTTATTAGCATTCATCTTGTGCTTTGTTATGACATTTGCTGAAGCACTCCAGTACATTTGGTTGATTTACCTTGGTTAAGTAAGAGTAAGGAACTGAGAGATATAAATGCAAGTCGAATACCCTGTGAGGTGAAATGGCTTCAATCAGCATTAGCTGTTCAAATGGAACGAAAAAGCTAGATGCAAAGAAAATATACTACGGCACAGTGGCACAGCGGTAGAGTTGCTGCCTTACAGTGCCAGAGACCAGGTTCAATCCTAACCAAGTGTGTATAGAGTGTGTATGTTCTTCCTATGACCACGTGGGTTTTCTCTGGGTGCTCTGGTTTCCTTACACATTCCGAAGACGTACAGGTGTGCATGTTAATTGGCTTTGGTAAGTTGTAAAATTGTCCCTAATGTGTAGGATAGCGTTAGTGTATGGGGTGATCATGGTTGGCATGGACTCGGTGGGCCAAAAAGCCTGTTTCCATGCTGTATCTCTAAAATCTAAAGTCTAAAGTCTACTAAAACGATGAATCAAAGTCTTATCACTATTGTTTCTTGGGTAGTATGCAAGCTTTTCCATGCAAGCTTCTAAACCATATCATGGTGCTTCCTTACAACTGCCACAAGATTGTTTGCAGACTGGCCTTTTCCTTGGATGTCCTTTCTGGACAACCACAATGAACTTGTTCTATTGATGGGCTGGCTCTAAAGTAGAAGATACCAACGAGCACACCTACAGCACGAGTTGCACTTATCAGAAGAGTGCCTGAGAGTCAGCAAGTACAGTTGAGAGACAGACATGCTGAATGAGGACAGGAATCTCAGTCCTTAAACAGCCTTATGGACTTTCATGCCACCAAGCAGACAATGGTTTGCCCAGATTGTATTCGGCAGCCTGCAGAATCATGCAAGGTTTCCAAAACAACCTGGAGACATGTAGATACATGGTTCTGCAGATACTGGTTTACAAAAAAAAAAGGCACAGAGTGCTGGAGTAACTCAACTCAGTGTTGGATCATCGAGCTCAGGAGGGCCGCAGATATGTTTCCACAGAGATTCAGATACAGCATCTCTGGGAAACATGGAGAGGTGATTTTTTTGTCGGGTCTTCAGACTGATTGTCGTGGGTGTAGGAGGGGGCTGAGGGAGAAAGCTGCAAGAGAGGTGGGGGCAGGATAGGGTGGATCCAGGTGAGGGGGTTGGACAAAGGTCAGAGATGAAAAGACAAAAAGTATGGGATAAGGGGGGTAAGGATAGATGAAGCATGAACTGTGAAGCCAGATAGAACAAGATGGGCTTGGGGGGTGGGGGTTGGGGAAGTGAAGGGGAAAGGAAGAAATAGAGTATATCCAGGTGGGTCAGAGGGAAGAGAGGGGGAAGAAACATCGGTGTTGATTGGTTAACTAAAATGTTGAATTCAATTTTAATATTATACCCAACAATATTACCAAAGTGAAATATGAGATGCTGTTCCTCCAGTGTGCATGTGGCCTCAGTCTGGCAATGGAGGAGGCCCAAGACAGAAACGTCAGCATGGTAATGGGAGGGGGAGTAAAAATGGTTGGCAGGTGGGACTAGTGTAGCTGGGACTTGTTGGCTGGTGTGGGCAAGTTGGGCTGAAGGACCTGTTTGCACACTGTATCACTCTATGACTCTATCTTCCAAATTAGTTCCAGAAACTCCTACTATTGCTGCTTCACCGTCTTTCCTGCTAGGGTCCCTTTCCAATAAACTCTAGGCAGCTCCTCTCTCATGCCTCCGTAGTTACCTTTACTCAACAGTAATGCGACACGTCTGATTTCATCTTCTCCGTCAAACAGCAGTTCGAATTTTATCATATTATGATCACTACCTCCACGGAGTCCCTTTACTTTAAGCTCCTTAATCAAATCCAGTTGGTTACACAACACCAAATCCTGAATTGCCTTCTCCCTAATAGGCTCGACTACAAGCCGCTCTAAGAAGTCATCTTGTAGGAAATCTACAAATTCCTTCTCTTGGGATCCAGTACCAACCAGATTTTCCCAGTCTACCTGCATAGTGAAAACCCCCAATGACCAGTGTAAACATTGGCATACTTTCTTGTATCTCCTGATTGCATCCACATGCCCTAAACTTCAAATGCTGGCTATAATTGGTTGGCCACTGCTGAGGTTATGCAGGAGGTTGGGATGAAGCCACCAAAGATGACAGTCAATACAGGGTATAACCTTCTTCCATTCATCCAACTTTTTCTCTTCCCTTGATCCTTTCTGATATATGTGTGTGCACCTCTATCTCAACAATGTGCAAGTTCACATCATAAGATGATCTTTGTACCTTTCTCCTTTCAGGCATTCCAAACCTGCCATCTTTGGAGTGTGGGAGGAAACTGGAACCCAAAGAAAACACACGCGGTCACAGGGAGAACATACAAAATACGTATAGACAATGCATCATCTAACAACACTTGTTACAACTTTTATTTTACGCAAGCGACAGGCACCCAATATTTAAGCACCACTGTGGAAGCTCTGATGGTTGCTGTGGAAGATTTGCTTGCTGCCATCCATGCTCAGACTGTTGGCATCATGTTCAAAGATGCTTGCGGTGTGCCATGCCAATCCAACACTTGTTCTTCCAACAGTAACTATGCTGGAGTACCATCCTGACTGACTGTGGCTCTGAGCCTGTTACCTCCTCATGGAATGACAATATCCACTTCCACTCCTGTCAGTGCATTTGGTGTTGTCTTTTATCAGCCAGCCAGCCCTGTCTGCTGCCAGCAATGTTGAGATTCTGCTTCTGCAGCCAGGATTTCCAGGGACGCGTGAAATCATCCCCTGACTTCATCTGCAATCCCCCCCCATTGAAAGTTAGCAGCCTTCCAGCAAGAATGACGTGTCCACTGGGGCAGCATGGTAGAGGGGCAGAAGAGGAGACAGAACAACATGGAAGGAAGGCACATGGAAAACAGGCACAATTGCGATTAGTTTATGTTTGTCTGTGATTGTAGATTTGTTTTGGAATGTTTCTGCACGGTTCAGTTCAGTTTAGTTTATCATCATGTGTACTGAGGTACAGTGACCTTTTGCTGCATGCTATCCAGTCTGCAGAAAGACAATTCATGATTACAATCGAGCCATTTACAGTGTATAGATACATGATCAGGGAATAAAGTTTAGTGGAAGGTTAAGCCAGCAAATTCAGATCAAGGATAGTCTGAGGGTCACCAAAGAGGTAGATAGTAGTTCAGCACTGCCCTCTGGTTGTGGTAGGATGATTCAGTTGCCTTGTATGTTGGGTCTTTGCTTGACGCCCAATTAAGCACTGTGATGGTCAGACATAGAGAGATGAATGACATGCAGGATTGTTGATGAATGGGAATTGGGTGCAATGTTTACCAGCATTATACTCAAATTCCTTAAATGGTCATTGTAGGAGCCATTTATGCTTAAGTTAGTTACTGTTAGTATATTATAGCCATGTCTAGATATTTCTAGCTGTATCATCCTGAACGCTTATCCCATCCTGAACGTGTGGGATTATATACGTAGATGGGTGTGTCTACATCTGAGAAGGCTAGCGTAGCCACAGAGAGGGGTTGGTCAGTTTAGCCTCGGGGATGGAAGAGACAACAGTTTTTACCACACGACGCCACACAATGCGAATGGAACAGTTATAGCCCTGTCTCACGGTGCGAGTTGACCCACGAGGTACCCCGAGTTTAAAACAAATTTAACTCGTGGTAATCATGTACAATTAACGTAGTGGGAACGTCGGAACTCATGGACGCAACTTAGCGACTCGTGGCGCTAACGGCAGGTACCCGTGAAACTTGTTAACTCTTGAAAAAATTCAAACATGTTTAAAGTTTTCCACGAGTAAAATGTACTGCTGAAGTTAAAAATTGAAACATTTAAACTCGTTGTAAGAACGTAGTGGCCCATGAGTTTACCTTAGTGTCTCGTGAGTCTACCATGGGCACTCTTTAACTCAGCGGGCAGGCAGCATCACTGGAGAGAAGGAATGGGTGACGGGATGGCGTTTCTATTGAACCTCGCAATGAAAGGACAATGGATTTCATATAATGGAGTTACCCTTGCACTTCAACGTACTTGCTCAAATGTTTGCAGCCGAACTGAACTCAAAATATGATTTGTATATCAAACATGCATGTTACAAGCACTAACCAACCATTGACAGATGAAAGATACATGCAGCTCCTGGAAAGTGAGCGTTAATTAGTTCCGTATTAGAGTGAAGATCTTACAGATAGCAATAATTTAATTCGGAATAGTTTAAATCTACCGAGTAGTATTTTAGTTTACACCCACCGACTCCATACTAATACACGTATATCCACATGTTGTTTCCTCCATATACCACCGGTTGTATCATTATTTAGGTGTTTTGGCCACCCTGAGTCTGAACGGCGCTGTAATACAGAGCAAGACTTTATTTCTATTTCCCTTTGTGAGAATGTTTTTTTCCCTGATTATCTTCAGTAAATAGACATGCGGGCAGCTCTAATAATGTTCACATGTTGCCTAATCGCTTTCCAAATATTGGAACGTGAGATTATATTTTATCTACCGTGCAATGCTTCATTTTGGATCTTCACAATGCCAACCGCATTGAAGCCTCTCGCTGCTTGGACGCAGGCTGTTCACTGCGGAAAATGACTATTTGTTTCCCAGATAAGGACGAGATGCAGAAGGAGTTCGGATATACAGTGGGATATTACTTAAAGTTGTATATGTGTGTTGGTGGAGTGAGATCTGGGTGCCCCGAAACTGGTTTGTTCCGCGACAAGCCGATTGTACCGCCTTCACCGTTTGTAACACCTTTTCCCACGGACGGCTTTCAGAACAAGCTCAGAAACGGCTTCTCTTTTGTCCATTTTCAGGTGAGCCGACAATGTGGAGAGGTAGGGTTTACGCGACTTTTGTCTGTAATGGATATTTGTCAACAAACCAGCCGAATTCCTGGAGACCAAACATGACTTATATAGCTTGTTCTACCTGTTTAGCTTAAAAATGACCCCCTGCCCCCACCCCCACCCCCATCCCCACCAACCCTCAGAGAGAACAGCGAGGGTTCTTTGTTCTTGTTCCGAATTGTGTAAGAGTTGAAGAAAAGTGCTCTTTTCCACGCGCGACTCAAGTGGTGACCTGATCTCTCTGGAAAAAGGGGAAGTTCAAAATGAAATAGATGCGGCCGCGCTGAATTCTATCTTTAACTCAAAGCCGCAGGATGGAGATGTCTTCTTTTTTTAACTGTTGCTTATTAAAACAGACCTTCATTCACGGTTGGCTCGAGAGTAACTCGGGAGAGGAACTTGGAACATCGCAGAAATGACAAGTAAACGGCAAACTTAGTCATATCCGTGGGAACTCGGTTAAACTCTTGATCATACACTTGGAATCTCGTACACAATCACGAGTCTGCGCGGGCTATTGCCGCGCAGAATTTTTGAGCACGGTCAGTTTTTCGGAGCCCCGTGCGATGTCGAGACCAGCTCCGCACAACTCCATACGGCTCCGGCGATCAAAGTGGGACCGGCCCCGCGAGGCCGTATGGCTTAAGCGACCACGTTAGGTTGCGCTTGCCACATGCGGGCGCATGCTGGTGGGACTGGCCCTTTAGGTCGCGCTTGCCGCATGGAGTCGCATGCCCGTGGAACAGGCCCTTAAGGCTCTATAACGGTCAGACCGCATTTGGAGTATTATGAGCAGTTTTGGGCACAATATCTGAGGAAGGATGTGTTGGCGATGGTCCAGAAGAGGTTTACGAGAATGATCGCAGGAATGATTGGGTTAATATATGATGAGTGGTCGACGGCCTCTACTCGCTGGAGTTCAAAGGTTCAAAGGTTCAAAGGTCTGTTTATTGTCACATGTACCAATTAAGGTACAGTGAAACTCGAATAACCATACAGCCATACTAAACAAAACAACAAGACACACAACCACATAAAAGTTAACATAAACATCCACCACAGCGAATTCCCCACATTCCTCACTCTGATGGAAGGCAATAAAGTCTAAACATCTTCCATTTTATTCTCCCGCAGTTGAGCAGTCGAACCATCCTCAGTCGGGGCGATCGATGCTCCTGTGTCGGGGCGATCAAAGCTCTCGCGTCGGGGCAATCGAAGCTCCCGCATCGGGGTAATTGAAGCTCCTGCTTGGGGCGGTCGAAGCTCCTGCGGCTTGGAGCTCCCGAAGTAGATCTCTAACCATGGACCGCGAGCTCCATGGTTAAAGTCCGCAGGCTCCCACAGTTACAGCTCCAAGGATGATCCCCTACAGAGATCGCCAGCTCCACGATGTTAAGTCCTACAGGCCCCCATGGTTGGAGCTCCCCGAAGTCAAACTCCAGCAAGAGGCCGCCAACTCCACGATGTTAGGCCTCAATGCAGACGGAGATACGATATGGAAAGAAATCGCATCTCCGTCGAGGTAAGAGATTTTAAAAAGTTTCCCCCAACCCCCCCCCCCCCCCACATAAAACAAGCTAAAGAACACTAAAACATACATTTAACACTTACTATAAAACAACAAACAAGGAAGGGACGAGACAGACTGTTGGCGAGGCAGCCATTGTGGGCGCCACCCGGTGGTCAGTTTAGAAGGATGAGAGAGACATCCCCCCTTACTGAAACTTACCGAATAGTGAAAGGGTTGGATAGAGTGGATGTGGAGAGGATGTTTCCACTAGTGGGAGAATCTAGGACTAGAGGGCACACCCTCAGAATAAAAGGACCTACATTTAGAAAGGAGAGGATGAGGAATTTCTTAAGTCAGAGGGTGGTGAATCTGTGGAATTCATTGCCAGGGAAGGCTATGAGGCTGTGGGTATTTTTTAAATAGAGATGAACAGATTCTGATTAGTACGGTTGTCAGGGGTTATGAGGAGAAGGCAGGAGAAAGGCGCTGACAGGGTGAAGATAGATCAAACATGCTTGAATGGCCTAATTCTGCTCCTATTTCTTATGAACATGAAATTCGATATCTGCCATGCCTACCAGCAGCCAGGAACCTTTGTGCTTTGCACAACATTTATCAGCAAGAGAAAGGGAGGTATTTCAATTCGCATTAATCTGTTTATGTGATGTGACACATGCTTTGATTGGGAGAACACTGATGTGCCTTCTCAAGCCCCCATTCGCTGTGATAGTATTTCGGTCATGGTCACAGAGGTCAACGTCAGAAAATCCTTCAGAGGGGTGAACCCTCGGAAAGTGCCTGGACCTGACGGTATACCCGGTCTTGTTCTAAAAACCTGTGCGGACCAACCGGCTGGAGTTTTTACGGACATTTTCAATCTCTCACTTCTGAGGTCTGAGGTTCCCACCTGCTTTAAAAGGGCATCAATTATACCGGTGCCTAAGAAGAGCAAGGTGACGTGCCTCAATGACTATCGACCAATGGCACTGACGTCGGTGGTGATGAAGTGCTTTGAGAGGTTGATCATGGTGCAAATCAACTCCTACCTCGACAAAAACCTGGACCCACTGCAGTTCGCTTACCGCCACAACAGATCAACGGTGGATGCGATCCCGCTGGCTCTCCACTCCGCTCTGGACCACTGGGACAACAAAAACTCATATGTCAGGCTGTTATTCATCGATTACAGCTCGGCATTTAATACAATCATCCCCTCCAAGCTGGTTACCAAACTCTCAGAACTGGGTCTCTGCGCATCCCTCTGTAATTGGATCCTCGACTTCCTCATTCACAGACCACAGTCTGTCCGTATTGGTGGAAATGTGTCAGCCTCGATAACAATCAGCACGGGAGCACCTCAAGGCTGCGTGCTCAACCCCCTGCTGTACTCACTCTATACTCATGACTGCGTAGCCGGTCATGGTGCGAACTCCATCATTAAGTTCGCTGATGACACCACTGTTGTGGGATGTATCACTAATGGAGATTAGTCAGAGTGTATAAGTGAGATCGACCGTTTGACCAAATGGTGCCAGCACAATAACCTGGCTCTCAACACCAGCAAAACCAAAGAATTGATTGTGGACTTTGGATGGGGTAGGATGGGGACTCATAGTCCCATTTATATCAACGGGTCGATGGTGGAGAGGGTCAAGAGCTTCAAATTCCTGAGCGTGCATATCTCTGAAGCTCTCTCCTGGTCTGAGAACACTGATGCAATTATATAAAAAGCACATCAGCGCCTCTACTTCCTGAGAAGATTACAGAGAGTCGGTATGTCAAGGAGGACTCCCTCGAACTTCTATAGGTGCACAATAGAGAGCATGCTGACCGGTTGCATCGTGGCTTGGCTCAGCAACTTGAGCGCCTAGGAGCGGAAAAGACTACAAAAAGTAGTAAACACTGCCCAGTCCATCATCGGCTCTGACCTCCCTACCATTGAGGGGATCTATCGCAGTTGCTGCCTCAAAAAGGCTGCCAGCATCATCAAGGATCCACACCATCCTGGCCACTCACTTATCTCCCCGCTGCCTTCAGGTAGAAGGTACAGGAGCCTGAAATCTGCAACATCCAGGTTCAGGAATAGCTACTTCCCCACAGCTATCAGGCTATTAAACTAAACTCAAACAAAACTCTAAACATTAATAGCCCATTGCATTTTTACTGATTATTTATGTGTGTATATATATATTGAATATTGTATGGTCACTGTTCTGTTCTGTATTTATTAATGCCTACTATATTCTGTTGTGCTTAAACAAAGTAAGAATTTTGTTGTCCTATCTGGGACACATGACAATAAACTCTCTTGAATCTTGAATAGTCATCATAGTTGAATAACGGTATGTATGAGGGTAAGATTGGGCATGTGAAAATTTGATATGAGCCCTGATTGATAGAAGTTGTTGGTAAGCTGACCAATTGCTTAACTGAGCAATCCTGGAGCTAGTTATGCAGTCAGTAGAAAAATGCATTAAATGATGTATTGATTCATTGGTGCATTGATTGGCTGCTTGTCATGTGAGGTTATTGAATCTCTTAAGACACTGTATCAAAAGTTGTCGCTAAGCTCTACATCTACTTTGTCTTAATATCTCCAGAGCATGTTTTTGGTGAACCTCGTTCCCCAGCTTCTATTTTGCACCTCGTCTAGCATGGCATTCATGAAGCTGATACCCATTATCTCCCGTTCTTTGCCCTTTCCCCCCGATTCTCAGTCTGAAGAAGGGTCTCGACCCAAAACATCACCTATTCCTTTTCCCCAGAGACGCTGCTTGACCCGCTGAATTACTCCAGCTTTTAGTATCTGACTCCCATTCTTCACTGCGTTCCAGGTTATCTCTACCTGCAATAATGCTTTTGAGAAGTGCTCAAGCCACAATGCACTTTAATTCAACGAGGTGCAGCAATCATTAAACAATGCAATCTAAGTGTAACTGGCAATAACAAGTTACAGTTGTGGGTCCCTGCTGAGATGTCCAGTGAATCAACAATGCAGTGAACACTGGCCAAATGCAGATGGCATTATAATGAGCAGGCAGAATACTACAAGCAGTATAATTAATTTGTGCATTTTAATCAGACATGGTGATTTTCAATCCATTTCTGGGGGTTATCCAATCTTGTACCCATAAATTTCTAAAAATTATTGCATATGGTTTATATTATTTACAGTAATATTTTCTGAATTGTCATTTCATGGGAAGATATTTTTACAAAGCATGTGCTCCGTAAAACAATAATGGACATTCATATGGTGCAGTCTGAAGGTACCAAGGTTAAAGACTTGCCTTCTCTCATTGTAGTCAAAGGTTTGAATCCCACAGAGCTTTCATTCAATCCTCAGTTATGTTTGTTTAATGAACTTGCCAGGGCACTTAACAACCTATATAATAGAGTGAGCCCATTGATATTAGTGGACAAGGTCTAGAAAGCTGTCTTATACACTGTTTGTACTGAAGATGAATGTAAGGTTTGGATCTTAACTCCACTGTAAATAAAGTGAAATTGGTCTCACTTACAACAAGGCTTGTACCCTTGCAAACCTAGAGCAAACATTTATATCTCACACTAAACTAATCATGGCCGTGTGTCGATGCCACGGGATTTATCCAAAATAATCGAAGTATAATCATGAACAAAATTCAATCTTTACTATCAAGCCAGTACTTTGTGTCCGACAAAATTATGCTTACATAAAATGTACTTCTTCAGAACTTGATATCTTGTTAATGACAAGCTAAAGTCAACAAGTTGGTGCATTCACTTAGTCTCTACAAAATTATTCTTTCAAAAAATTGCAAGAATAGATATAGCAGAGTTTCCTAAAAATTGTTGTGCATCCTAATGTGTGCACACCATTATCCGCTGGCGATAGACACAAAATGATGGAGTAACTCAGTGGGTCAGGCAGCATCTCTGGAGAAAATGGATAGGTGATGTTTCGGGTCAGGACCCTTCTTCAGACTAATACTCCACAATGTACTCCATTCAAAAACCACATTCAAAATGTCTATCCCAATCAAGCACTAACAAGGTTTGGATGATGCTGGTGGTAAGGAATTGGTACACTGGCAAAGTGGTGATGGTGAGAGATAAGTATGCCAATGAAGTATGAATGGTGACAGTATGAGTAGCTGGTATGGGTCCGATCATGGTGGTGTCTAGGATTCAGGCCAATGTGGAATGGGAAAAGCAAGACCAAGGGAAAGGCAAAATAATAGGATATTTCTGGTTTGGAGGTTGTCCAGGATATTGATGGGAGCATATTTGCTGTGCAGTGAGATATACTGGTGACTTTGGACAGGTATCCCAGTCTGGTTCTGTACTAGGAAGACATTTGTCCCAGGAATTGTCCAACAGGCATTTAGAGTCATAGAGCCATACAGCGAGGAAACAGGCCCTTCGAACCAACTTGCCCACACTGACCAACATGCTCCATTTACACTAGTCTCAAACCTGCATTTCCCTCTATATCATTCCTGTCCTGTCTAAATGTTTCATAAATGTTGCAATAGAACCTGCCTCAATTACCTCTTCCAGCAGCTCGTTCCATACATCCACCATACTTATGGCCCAAATTCATCTCCAATCCCCCGAAAAGAGCCATGCATGAAACATGATATCATTCATGCACAGGCACCACATCAAGAGAACATTTGTTCCATACTCATGTATGGAAGCCCTGGTCAAATTTCCTGAGTGACACAAAATGATCTAGAAATGGTCATTGTCAAGCTTCACCATAATGCTGAGAAATCAAATACTATCAAGACAATTATGGCCAATGGTTACAAATCATTCCGTTTAAAGGCACAGCTTAAAGGAGATGAGCGGGGCATTTATATATACAGAGGGATGCAAGTGCCTTGGACGTGCTGCTGGGGATGGTGGTGAAGGCAGATATTAAAGTGCTATTTAGGAGATATTGGACAGGCACATGCATGTGCAGAAAATGAAGGGATATGGATTATGTGCAGGCACATAAGAGTTGGTATTGTCATTGGCACTATGTTCAGCACTGACATTGTTGGTCGAAAGGCCTGCTCCTGTGCTGTACTGTTCTATGTTTTATATTCTATGTTCCATTCATGCTCCATCACTTAAAATAGACATGTGGATTGTAGCAAAGTCACACTGAATTGAATGGCAGAAATTAATTGAGGCAACAGCCAAGAAAGCACACCAATGGCTCTAGTTCCTCAGAAGACAACAACAATTTGGCCCGGTACCAATGACTATTCCCAATTTCTACAGATGCACCATCAAAGGCAGCCTCGAATGCATCACAGCTTGGTTTGGCAGCTGATCAGCCCAAGAATCAAGATCAGCCCATTGCAGAGATGTGGGCGCAGACCAGTACATCACACAACCAGCCACCTCCCCATCCTCCCCCTGCCCACCCCTCCCCCTTGCCCACCCCCCATTTCACTCTCCCCGTTGGAGAGAAGATGCAGAAGGTTGAGTCCATACATCACCTGATTCAAGAACAGCTGTTATCAGACTCAGTTACCGATCTCTCAGAAGATAAGAAAGTATTCCCAATCTCCAAAACTACCTCGTAGCAAAGCTTCCACCTTTGTTTTACCAGCATTTTCTCTGTAGATGTAACACTACATTTTGCACTGTTTGCTTTATCATATTGCTCTACTTGTGGTATGGGTTGATAGTAATCACATACGGATGATTTTCCTTGGATAGCCCACAAAGGTTTTCACTATTTTTCAGTACACATGACAATAATAAACCAATTCCAATACAGTATTATGTTTATTTTAACATGTAGGAAGAAACTCAACTCAAAACGTCACCTGTTCCTTTTCTCCAGGGATGCTTTTCTCTGGAAATACTCCGGCATTTTGTGTTTATCTTTGCTTGAGTTTGTTTATTCTGTTGCATACTGTCACTGCCCCACATCAGGTATCACCTGAAATAAATATTGTGTGAAGGAGAGAGGCTTGTACTCAGTGAGAGATCAGACCGCCAACGCTCAGCTCCCCCAGCAGGGGCAGCGCACACTGGGAATGAGGCCAGGGCTTCAAATAGTTCAAGCCTCAGAAGATGGCAATGCAACCGTGATGCAAATTCCACCTGCCATCCAATCCCCGCACCATAGCCGGAAATCTGCCGCACCCTCTACTGATCTCTTGATCATCTCATGTGATGGTTTATATGTTCCTACAGGAAAGAGAATCAGTAAAATGCTCCACTTTTCATTCATATAATATCTACATTAATGAATGGCAATACTTCACTTTGCATTTGGTCAATTTAGTCTAATGGGAGTCTGCCAGGAAGCAATAATAAATTATCCATTACGGGGGGAAGTGGGAGGGGGTATACAGTCAGGGGACCAAGAGCCTGGGGAATTGTTGGTTGGCAAACTTTCCGTGTATTCTCCATCACTGCTTCAATAACTACTGTCGCTAGGAGTTTGTGAAGGCATCAGGTTTACCACAGCATGTAGCATCGCACAGCATTGGAAATCATCACTTGATCTTGCAGTCCAATTTCGTTATGAAGGATTTCTCTATTAACCACCAGTGGAACTTGTCACCTAAGCTGCAGAAGTAAACTTACATATAGTAACCAGATTTACATTAATTTAGCATTACTTTAAATTTATACCACTTAGAAATTGTTTATTATAAAGTCAATCAGCTTTTAGAATGGTAGCCTTTTAGACTTTAGAGATACAGCATGGAAACCTCCATGTCCATGTTGACCAGCGATCGCCCCATACACTAACCCTATCTTACACACTAGGGACAATTTTACAATTTTACCAAAGCCAATTCATCTGTAAACCTGAACGTTTTTGGATACAGGTGCAGCCGGAGAAAACTCATGCGGTCACAGAGAGAACGTACAAAATCGGTACAGACAGCACCCATACACAGGATCGAACCTGGGTCTCTGGTGCTGTAAGGCAGCAATTTTACTGCTGTGCCATTGTACTGCTCTACATTGTAGCCTTATAATATATTTACTTATTTCAGTTCACTTACTTTAACCGTTTGCTATATCTATATAACTAAAAGCCTGTTCTTGACCGGTTTTGGCCGTCTGTGCTCCGATTTCCGAGAGTACGCCGCCACCTACGGCCGTCATTTTTGGCCACCTCGCTCAGAGCCCTCCTCCGCCCCAGGTCCGCCGAGGATTTTTCCCGTCGATGAAAATTGACAGAGATATTAATGTTTTTACAAAATTCACCATTCTCTCTGCTGCCCCTGCTGGAGGGAGGGGGAGGGACTATAACACCAGGAAGTGGTGTGCCTCAATTAGTCTCTGCAAGATGGAGCTCTGTCAATTAGTCTCTGTCACTGAGCTCTGAATCACTGTGAGTACCCTTAATGTGGTTTGAAAATGAATATATGGTTAGTTTGAAGTAAAAAAGCACTGCCTGCAAATGGTTATTTGGGTTTGGGTTGAAGAAAAAAGGCACTCTCTCTCTCTCTCTCTCTCGCTCTCTCTCTCCCCCCACATCTCTCTCTTCCTATCCCTCTCTTTCTCTCTCTCTCTCCCCCCTGTCTCTCTCTCCCCTCCTCTCTCTCCCCCCCTCCTCTCCCCCCCTCTCCTCTCTCCCCCTCTCCTCTCTCCCCCCTCTCCTCTCCCCCCTCCTCTTTCCCCCCTCTCCTCTCTCCCCCCTCTCCTCTCCCCCTCCTCTCTCCCACCCCCCCTCTCCTCTCTCCTCTCCCCCCTCTCCTCTCTCTCCTCTCTCCCCTCTCCTCTCTCCCCTCTCCTCTCTCCCCTCTCCTCTCTCCACTCTCCCCACATCCCTCTCCTTCCCCTCTCCTCTCCCCCTCCCCCCTCTCTCTCTCTCTCCCCTCTTTTTCCTTCCCTCCTCCCCTCCATCCCCTCCCCCACCGTCCCTCCCCTAAACCCCCCTCCCCTCCACACACCCCTACCCCCTTCCCTCCACCCTCCCTCCCCCTCCCTGCTCCCCACCTCTCCCCCTCCCCTCACCTCACCCCCCTCTCAGCACACCCTCTCTCTCCCCCTCTCCCCCCTCTCTCCCCCCCTCCCCCTCTCTTCCCCCCCTCTCCCCCCCTCTCTCTCTCTCCCCTCCTCCCCTCCATCCCCTCCCCCACCCTCCCTCCCTCCCCTAAACCCCCTCCCCTCCACACCCCCTACCCTCTTCACTCCACCCTCCCCCCTCCCTCCCCCTCCCTGCTCCCCCCCCCTCCCCCTCACCCCCCTCTCAGCACCCCCTCTCTCTCCCCCTCACTCTCACCCTCCTCCCCCACCTTTGCCCCCTCACCCACCCTCCCTCTTCTCCTCCTCTCCACCCCCCTATCCCTCTTGCCCCTCTCTCTGTGTGTGTCTCTCTCTCTCTCTGCCCCTTTTCTCTCTGCCCTCACTCTCTACCCCCGCCCCTCCCCCCTCTCTCTAGATGTGACTGCAAGTTGGGGGCTATGCGTCAGTAGATAGGGTGGTTATGGGGTAAAAGGAGCAAATTAATAATATTAATATAATATCAAGGGGGGTAATTAGCGTGAGTGCGGGGGGGGGGGGGATAGTTAGTGTGTGTGGCGCTGCATGCCGCCTCCCCCCCCCACAACCGCACGTTGGAACAGACCCAACGGGTCTGCACTCGGTCTAGTATATATATATATATATATATAACCCAGCTTCTACTTGCTTTTTTTATAGATTGAATAAACTCTATAAATAAAACTTTAGTTTGAGTTGAAGGAATGTTTGGTTAACCATCTGGAAACTGAAGATTGAAGTCATGATGCTATCAAAGCTGCCATCCACAGATGGGATATATTCATCAGTTTCTTACCAAGTGATGTATCTGCTGGGGTGAATATTGACAACATCTATCTTCCTCTGTCATGAATGTGCTTTTTGATTGCTAAATATCAGTTATTTAAATGTTTGTTATTTAAATAATTAAAAAAGTGATAACTAAGATTTAATTGTATGCAGCAAATATGAGACACCAAAATGAAAAATGAAGCTGTCTTGGCAATTTTTTTTATAATCGGATTGTGAATACATACGAGTTCAAATAATCCATAAGCAGAAAGGTTCAAAGCAGCTTAATGGAGAAATGTTTAAAAACAAACAGAAAACTTGTATCCATAGAATTAATTGCTTACCATCTCAAACCATTTCCCTGCCAATCAATTATTTTTGACATGTAGTACCTGTGTATTATAGGGAACTGTGAAAGACAAACTAAGGGAAACAAAATGAAGAAGGGGCTCAACCCAAAACGTCACCTATTCCTTTCCTCCAGAGATGCTGTCTGACCTGCTGAGATACGCCAGCTTTTTGTGTCTATCTTCAAAACAAAATGAATCGTGATTTATTTATATTGTTTTAAAGTGACATATTGATATGTACAGTTTCACTGTTGCAAGTTTTAATTTGTTTCCTTTAATTTTTTCAATGCTCATAACGATACTTGGGAATTTTAAACAGCAAATTATTTTTTTCCACAATGTTTTACACCAGTTTCAATCATCATCTCGCCACTTCACTCTCTCTGCCCAGAGAATGATTTTACTAATTTTTTGCTGTTTTGCTAATTGTAGAGAAAGGCTTTTAAACTATGACTTGTTTGAGCACTCTCACACTTGTAGTTTTCAACAGATGGGATGTTTAAGTTGTTGAGAAATTCTTCAATGATTATTGGATAAGCAGAGGAAATGGCAGAGATCAAGGGTCTGAAAAAGAAAGTGAGCCTGTCATCAGTTGAAATGGAATAAAATTCCACATCTCCCTCAACAAGACAGACACAACTATAAGAGTGATCATTTGGTTAGCATGAACAATTGTTACAACTTTTGTCAGCTCACCACAAACAGCCTGTGTAACATGCAGTCCCATGTATTTTCAATGCCAGAAATATTACATGTTCATGAAATTAGTGATCTGAAATGCAGATTTAATAACATGTGGATTCAATGTACAATGCATGTATATTTTTGGAAATGTAGTTATGTACAAATAAGTTGATGAATGGAATTTTTGGCAAAACAAAAAGTCAAGCTTTTTACCCGATATTACCTTACTGAGTGGCTAACTGATATGAATTTTTTTTTCTCAATGGTTCAAAAGTAGTTTATGTCAAATAAGAAAATTTAAAAAATGTAGTGGCCTTGGCCAGCAATAGAATTTGCTGTTCTATTCTTGAGATGAGCTGCAGGCCTCCGTCCTACAGAGAAGTATGAGAGTCAAAACTAATCGGGTTGGGGTGTTGTAACAAGACAAGGGAGCAGGTAATATACAGGTACACACTGACAGTTTAGTGTTAGTTTAGTTTAGATACAGTGCAGAAACAGGCCCTTCGGCCCACTGAATCCACACCGACCAGTGATCCCCACACGTTAACATATTTCTACACACACTCGGGACAATTTACACTTATACCAAGCCAATTTACCTATTTACCTGTACGTCTTTGGAGTGTGGGAGGAAACTGATGATCTTGCAGAAAACCCACGCAGGTCACGGGGAGAACATACAAACTCCATGCAGACAGCACCCGTAGTCGGGATTGAACCCGGGTCTCCGGTGCTGCAAGCGCTGTAAGGCAGCAACTCTACCGCTGCACCATCGTACCGCCCTTGTGCAGGCAGGGAAGAACAGAGGAAATTGGAACAATATGTCTACAGGTCTGTAAATGCAATGGGACAAGTTGATAAATTCATGAGAAAGACCTGTAGGATGCTTAGTTTTATTAGCAAAGGAAGGGAAGGGGATGAAGCCTGAACTGTGCATGACAGGATGATAACCGCATTATGAAAAAGTAATGATCAGACTGTGTATGACAGGATGATAACCGCATTATAGAAAAGTAATGATCAGACTGGAGAGGGTACAGAGAAGATCCTCAGGATTGGAAAAGTAATTGAAATGAGGAAAGACTGAAGAGGATACTTAATTCAGTTGTAAAAGAATGACGGGAAGCCTAGATATTGGGAACTAGTTGAACATATTTCACGCAACACAGATATCAAAACACAAAGATTATAATTTAAAATAATTGGTAGAAGATGTAGAAGGGAAAATGAGGAAACCATTTTCTTCACCTAGAGGACTTAAGTGTTTGGAACTCCCTGTCTGAAGAGGTGGAAGAAACCGACAATATATTTCAACAATTTATTTCATCAATAAGAGCCTTAACCTGCAGGGCTACGGATCACTGCTGGAAAATGTGATTTAATTGGGTGGCCCTTTTACAACTGGCAAGGACCCAATGAAATAAATGTCGTCCATCTGTGTTGTAAACATTAAATTATTGTATGATTCCTATGGGTTTATCTGACAGTCTGTCTTTGGCAATATGGGATTGAAAACTAGATTCACACCAAAGCTGGTGCAGATGCTGAAAATTCGAAATAAAGACATAAAATGAAACACTCAGGGAGTATCTGTGGAAGGAGAAACTATTAGTGTTTCAGGTCTAGACCTGGTGTCAGAACTGTGAAAGCGAGGAAACAACTTTGTAATAAGTAGCAAAAAAAGATGGGAGAGAGAGAGAGAGAGAGATGGAACAATAGGAATATCTTTGATAAGGTGAGACTACGACTTAAAGTGGCAAGGATAGACACAAAATGCTGGATCAGGCAGCGGGTCAGGCAGCAATGTTGGAGATAAGGAATAGATGATGTTTTGAGTTGGAACACTTCTTCAGGGGAAGTGAAGAAGTGAAGAAAGTGTCTGCTGGAAGCCCATAGCACATTATGCTTCACTCTCTCTGCGATGTGTTGCTAATAGCGAGACAGTAGGACATGCAAGTCTATACAAATAGGAATATACAAATATAAGCCAGATGTTGACAGGCATAAAGGACCATTTCTGAGGGTAAAGGGGATCCGGCACATTGAGTTGAGGTCAATGTAGACCAGCCGTGTTTTATTGAATGGTGAGGCAGGGTAAATGGGCATGGTTGTCCTCTCCTATTGCTGACGTCTTGTAGTTTTAACGATACAAACAGAAAGACAGAGCGAGTTATGTGAAGGTGGAGAATTTGTTATTGAGTCTGAAGACTGCGATGTGACCAGAGAGAAATTGAGGTGCTGTTCCTCCTGTAACTGGTGTGATATGATGCTGTTCCTCCTGTAACTGGTGTGATATGATGCTGTTCCTCCTGTAACTGGTATGATATGAGCATTTGATTCCTGAGAACTGACAATAATGAAAACAGCTTCAATCTGAATTCAGATTGGCACAGCTACATGGAGCATATAACAGTTGGTGAATGTTGAATTCAGTTTCTGAAATTCCACTTTACTGATATCAGGGAAAAAAACAATCCAGACTGGAGGTCACCTGCAGCATGGTGGCATTGTGAGACCTAACAACAATGGACACATTTCTGGAATGGACCTATCTATGAGAAGAGGTGTGTCTTCAAAGACCAGTCCACTGCATTCAGTTTATTGGAATGGTCAATGGTATCCACATTCTCCACTCATACTTGGCTACAAACTTCAATCTCAAATGTAATTTGAAGACTTTTGCTCTTCAGACAAAATGGAGCCTTCACAAATAGGCATCGTATTCAGCGGTGATAACACCTTGCATTTACATTTTTAATTAAATGCTCTGAGGTGTCCCACAGGAAAATAATCAGACTAAAGCAGACACCAAGACAAATAAGAAGATTTTCGGAGGCATGATCAAAAGCCAATACAGGCAAAAACAAATTAGTAAGATAAATCATTAAGTTACTTCAATGCAAAATGCAATCATAAAGCTTTAAAATGAACCCTCAAAGCTGGCTAGTAAGCTTTAAAATGGCAGTGCCTGTTCTATACAGGTTATCCAACATGAGATGTAATTTCCATAATTTTTACTTGCACATGGTTGAGTACATGCAAAACAACACCTTTTTTTTCTCTGCATAAAAGGTCATCAAATGTTTAGCAAAGAAGTAACTTAAACAGCTGAGGTCAGAATACTGAATCTGCAATGTGCTCACAACATCAGAAAATGCACCTTATTAAAGGTAAATTGAGAAATATATACATCCTGCATAAAACGGTTACTATACTATAAAATGAATTATACACATTTTGGCAGCAGTAATCTTTCTGTAATAGCAACTCCTGATTGGAACGCTCAATGAATTTTGGAAAAACCTACAATGGAATGTCGTATGGTGAACAGAGTAATGGAATTGCTAGAAGAAAAACTTACCGAGTGGGTCATGTGGGTTAGATTCCTGACAGATTTTACTTATTTTGATGGCAATAATTCCAGAAAAGCAACACAGGCAAAAATGAAAATATTCATCCTTGTGCCCATTACAGATACAGTAATAACATCTCAAGGGGAATATACCTGACCCCGTGCTATCCATAGTGGAAGCCAATGTTAGAAACCCAGTCTCCACAGCACGGTATAAACAACTCAACTGAGGGCTATTGATTCTGCCTTCTTTCTTCCATTCAATATTGGCATTGACAATCGGATTCTGTTGCTCTATACAATATTTGCATTCAGCACAAGTGCAAGCAATCCTATCTACATTTTAAGTCAAGAAACAATAGGGATTTGCAATCCAACATTTACACTAAACTTTTGTTATCCTTGTTTATATTTAGCTTCAAAGTAATGCCAAAAGCTTTTCTCTGTTAAAAGAATGGAAATAAATACTGATTGGACAGATGATGGTAATGCACTAAATGTGAAAGCTCTGCTTGCTGAAATGTTACATATGAGACATAAAAAATAAGGCTACTGGTGCATGAGGACCAGTAAGGCGCATGTTGGTGCATGTTTTTAATCTGTCTGTTAATTTCTTTATCCATGGATAATAAGGATGGATAAGGATGGATAAGAAATTACCAGTGAGACGAAATACAAAGAGCAGGTACCATTGGATTTTGCTATGTTGTTGAATAATTGGAGCTGAGATCTTTGTTTTTCTGCAAATAGGTTGTTCGGATTTGGGAAAAAAAGAAAAATTGCTGGAGGAACTCAATGGGTTAGTCAGCATCTGAGGTGGCAAAGGGATGGTCGATATTTCAGGTCAAGATGTCTGCTAATAATATTATTATCATCATAATCTTTCTCATGCAATGCTTAAAATATGTTTTACTGGGCCGTGGATCAGAAAGGTTCAGAAACTTCAGAGGGAAATAGGATGAGTGTAGACAAATAGGAATGGAATAAATAGACATTTTGGTCGGCATAGACAAGTTGGGCCAAAGAGCCTGTGTAAATGCTATACAACTCTATGAATCTAGCCATAATCTGTGACACCACAGAGCTGCAAAAGGTCAATTCTCATGGAATCGAGGTGTCGTGGATGCAAGATCAGGCAGAGGGGTCAGTTTGAGCAGGATTCTGTCCAATATCAAAGCTATAAAAAGCACACATTTATTCACCAGGGTGGAGAACTGTTTTTTGAGAAGAGATTTGAAAAACTGGGAACGTTCCCACCAGTGGAATCTAACAAGGTTTAAGAGAATTTGATTGTTTTTTGATTGAGAAGGGAAGGATGATGGAGTTGTTCTTAATTTTGCCCGAACTGTGCAAACTCTACAGACGTGCCAACAAATGAACAGGTTAATAAGAGCTTTCCAACTAGCAGGCTAATTGGATGTGGCACCCAATTTAAGAAAGTAGGACCTCTGAATTATGTAAATTGGAGTTGATTTACAGTAAAAGGGCAAGAGGCATGCAGATGGGAAATTTGCCAGAGTGAAGCAGATAGGTGGCATTACATGTTAAATAGGTGCAAAACTGTCCTTTCTATGAGCAGGGGGAGCAGGAATGCGGCTCAGAGCACACAACAGAAATCATGGCCATTCCTGTCTTCATTTCCCACTTCCCTTTCCTCCCACAGGACCAGACCCAGACACACTCTTTGTGAGTGGCTTGTCTTCCCTTAATGCCAACAGGTGCCCTCCAGCTGCTCACACATCTTCTCCCCACCCCCCAAGCCAGCTGGCATTTTCTACCTACCTTGAGATAATAACTGACAGCAGAGGACTTGGAATTAAAATAGTCTGCATTTCTATTGTCGATTTACAATCCACATTCTCAAAACTTAGGATTTAAAGTTGATACCCAGGACTGATCATTTCTATGGAGTTTATTCCCTTCCAGAGGCAGATGATGGCTGAAGTAAGATAGTGTCCCATTTGCACTCCTTTAAGCAAGGCTTTCAGCTTACTTCTGCACTGGCACAGAAACAACTCTGAAGAAATACTCCGCCAATTTGCCAGCTTGGGGGGGTTTTAATAAGAAAGGATCATCAATTTAAAATTGTCAGTGAAAAAGTGAGTAAGCAGATGAGGAGGCTATTCCAAGATGAAGCACACAATATTCTGCACACAGTATATCGAGGTAGAAAGTTTTGCAATTATTATGAAAAAATGACTAATGCCCAGTGGAAAAAGAGGACCATACAACTTTGTTTGAAAAGATGTTACTGAATGAATTGGCAGTTTTACATGGAAGAGAAACATCATGTTAATTATGATAAAAGATATACTGTAGGTTGAAACTATATTAGATAACTGTTCTGAGGATGATGTTCAAAATCTCTGAGAGGATCTGGTAATCAGTTCAAGAAGGAACTGCAGATGCTAAAGACAAAATTGCTGGAGAAATTCAGCGGGTGCGGCAGCATCTATGGAGCGAAGGAAATAGGCAACGTTGGTAATCAGGTCTGGTAATCAGACCTATTATTTTTAAATGTCTAAACTAATAATTTTATGTGAGCACATTAACCAATGAAATGAAAAATATATATATATTCTTCAGAATAATGCTTGAGATAGTTAGACTTTGGTACACTCATTTTAGAAACTCAAATAATTTTGTACAATAATTGCTAAATGACTGTGAAGTTACTATAGGTTCGGTCATTGTAACACTTTAATTCATTAGTGGCAAAAAATATTTTTTTATTGCTAAGATTTGAAATAACTTTTTTATGTGTTTCCCCTCCCCTCAAAAAATAGATGGCAGTGAACCTTGAAAATAATTTCAATACCTTACAAACTTAACATAACATAACATACAAAAATAATTTGATTTGTCAGTTTCAAGTTCATTATTTTAATATGCAAATATATTCCATGAAATCCCCTGTAGAGTAAAATACCCCTAAGCCTGGCACTCATACAAGTCAAATTATAAAGCAGCATCTGTGTACTTGAAAACCTAAATCTAAACTACTTGAATATGTACATTTCTTTGATTCAAGTTTACACACAAGTCAATCACTTTCAGGAAATTGTTCTACGTTAAAATATAAAATCTGAATATTATAAAAAAAGTTAACATTTATACATTAAAATTGTCATGTTTAAGATAGTTTCTGCTCTGATGCATTATTTTTGGGGGGCTTGAATGGAACCTGATCTTCAGCACAATTTTGCCAACCATAGAGTGGACACATTGATTAAAATGTTTAAAAACTCACTACATTCCAGGAGAGTTCCAGAAGATTGGAAAGCAGCCAACGTGACTCCCGTATTCAAAAGGAGAAGAAGACAGAAGGTGGGGAACTATAGGCCAGTTATTTTAACGTCTGTTGTTGGCAAGATACCCAGAGTTAATAATCAAAGAGGAAATAAGTAATCATTTAGGAGAACTGAATATAATTAAATCTAATCAACATAATTTTATGAAAGGTAAATCATGTTTGACAAGTTAGCTTGAATTTATTTGAGGATATCACGGGGCGAGTTGATAGGGGATCGCTTAGATGTATGGTATTTAGATCTCCAAAAGGCATTTGATAACTGCCACAGAAGAGGCTGGTGTGTAAATTAAGAGCCCAAAGTACGAGATGAAGAATGTCAGCAAGGGCTGAAAACTGGCTGTCACATACAAAGTAAACGGCTGGAATGAATGGATCTTTTTTAGGCTGGAGAGGGTATAACTTGTGAACTACCTCATGGATTTATTCTTGACCCTCAATTGTATATCCAACATTAATGGCTGCAGAGAAAAACATATTGTAATGTTTCCAAGATAAGGGTAACGGCATATTGTGATGAAGACATTGCAAATTAGCAACAGGATATTGAGAGACTAAAGGGCCTGTCCCACCAGCATGCGATTGCATGCGTCTAGCGCGACCAAACGTGGTCGCTTGAGGCGTACAGCCTCGCGGGGCCGGTCCCAATTCGAATCACGGAGGCGTATGGAGTTGTGCGGCGCTGGTCCCGACACCGTACTCACCAATCAGCTGGGCAGGAGGTGGGCCGACTGAATTTGGACATCGCATGGCGTCGGGCAGTGACGTCATCACGCAATGGCATGCCGGGCGATGATGTCCTCGCGCAACGCCACGCACTAGGCATACGCCATCAAGACGCTGCGTACGACGTCAAGACGATGCGTACGATGTCGAGGCGATGCGTACGATGTCGAGGCGCTGCGTACGATGTCGAAGCGCTGCGAACGGCCTCAATGCGCCGACAGGCCGTTGTCGCGCAGGATTTTCGGACAGTGCAAGATTTTCGGGGCCCCGCGCGATGTCGGGACCAGCCCCGCACAACTCCCTACGCCTCCGCCGATCGAAGTGGGACCGGCCCCGCGAGGCCGTATGCCTCAAGTGACCACGTTTGGTCATGCTGGTGGGACAGGCCCTTAAGTGATTGAACATTAACCTGGCAAATTGAGTTTAATGTGGGAAGTCTCTTGGAAGTCTCTTAATCTGAAAAAGTGTCTCGACCCGAAACATCATCTATTCCTTTTCTACAGAGATGCTGCCTGTCCTGCTGAGTTACTCCGGGATTGTGTGTCTAACTTCATGTAAACCAGCATCTGCAGTTCTTTCCTACACATGATGTGGGTAGTGTAAGGCCAGGAACTTTGGTGATCAAGTGAAACCGTAAGGCAGATTATCACCTAAATGGAGAAAAGCTGCAAATTTAATTTAGTTCAGAAATACAGCATGTATTTGGCCCACGCCAACCATTGATCACCCGTTTTCACTAGTTATTGCACTTTTCATCACCTCCCTACACACTAGGGGCAATTTACAGAAGCCAATTAACCTACAAACCAGCAAAGCTTTGAGATGTGGGAGGAAACCAGAACACCTAGAGCACCTGAATAGCAAGAATAGCAAGAACGTGCAAAGTCCACATGGACAGCACTTGAGGTAGGGGTCAAACCCGGGTCTCTGGTGCTGTGTTGGTGAGGTGACCCCTGGAACACTGTGCATAGTTTTGGTCCCCTTACAAATAAAGGATGTAGTAGCACTGGAGGCACAAGAGACTGCAGATGCTGGAATCGTTAGTAAAAAACTCAGTGAGTCTGACGCCTGTGGAGGGATGTCTCCGGGGTGAGCCTGGTCCTTGATTATCCTGTTGACCTTACCAAAGCAATGTGAAGTGTAGATGGAGTTAATGGAAGAGAGGTTGGTTTGCTTAATGGTCTGGGCTGTGCCCACAACTCTCTGTAATTTTTTTGCGGTCTTGGATGGAGCTGTTCCCAAACCATGCAGTGATGCGTGGGCCTGTCTTGGGCCTGTCCCACTTTGTCCCAGGAATCTTGGAGCCTGTCCCACTTTGGCCGTCAGTTACACGACAGGCCGTTGGCGTGCAAAGATTTTGTTCGCTACAAAAATTTCGGAACCCCGCGCGATGTCGCGCACAAATCCATAACCCTCCGCGCTTCTCAGTGGGACCGGCCCCGCGCGGCCGCACGATGCCCATGCGCCTCAACTTGACGACGAGGTCACGTAATTTGCGTGCCAACGACACGTAAGTGGGACAGGCCCTTAAGAACTAGAAGCCATCAAACATCTCAATTTAAGCAACATCATTGTATACCAGGGTTCCTGGAGTTGAGCACAATCTCCTTTGTCATGCTGACATTGAGGGAGAGGTTGTTGTCTTAACACCAGGTTACAAGATTCTCCTTCCCATACTCTGTCTCATCATTGTGTGTAGGAAGGAATGGCAGATGCCGGTTTACACCAAAGATAGACACAAAATGACCCAGTCTGAAGAAATGTCTCAACCCGAAACGTCACATATTCCGTTTCTCCAGAGATGCAGCCTGACCAACTGAGTTGCTCCAGTATTTTGTGTCTATCTTCCGTCTCATCATTATTTGATATCTGGACCACTACGGTAGGGTCATCAGCGAATTTGTAAATTGAGTTGCATTTGGATTTGTATACATGGTGTATAAGGAGTATAGATGGGGGCTGAGAACACAACCCCCATCTATAATAGATTATCGTAGAGGATGCTTCATCACCAAAGAGTTTTTTAGTTATAGGAAAATCATGAGCAAAAGGACATAGTTACAAAATAAGAGGCCGGTGACATAAAACTGAGATGTAGAAACTTCTTCTCCCAGACGTAAAGGCATCTCTAAAATTCTCTGCGCCAAAGGGTGACGGAGGTCAGATCAACAGGTTTGGAGACAGAAAAAGATTTGAAAGATCGAGGAATTGGTTATGGACAATTGGCACAGAAGCGGCCAGATAGATCAGCCATAATCATATGGGGTGGTGGGGAAGGCTTGAGAGCCTGGTGGCCTCTTGTCCTTATGTTCCTGTGTTCTTGTGTATCTGTAAAGGGACAGCCCTTGTCTTCAGTGTGCTCACAGAAGCAAGAGCATTAGGTGTAAGGACGAAGAGGAACAGGGTTGGGAGTTTACTGAAACTTACCGGATAGTGAAAGGCTTGGATAGAGTGAATGTGGAGAGGACGTTTCCACTGGTGGGAGAGTCTAGGACTAGAGGTCATAGCCTCAGATTTAAAGCACGTTCCTTTAGAAAGGAGATGAGGAGGAATTTCTTTCGTCAGAGGGTTGTGAATCTGTGGAATTATTCACCACAGAAGGCTGTGGAAGTTAAGCCAATGGATATTTTTAAGGCAGAGATAGATAGATTCTTGATTAGTACGGTTGTCAGGCGTTATGGGGAGAAGGCAAGAGTATGGAGTTAGGAGGTAGAGATAGATCAGCCACGATTGAATGGTGTAGCAGACTTGATTAGCCGAATGGCCTAATTATGCTCCTATCACTTGTGACCTTATGAAGCAAACTGGGAAGCCCCATCTGAGGCTGTCCTTCAGGAGCTGATTTAAATGAGGTTCTGGTAGCCGCATTCTCCAATAATTCTACTCCTTACTCCCCTGCTCCCTCCTCCCCCAATTATGTTGGCTGAAACGCAAAAATAAAAGCCTGCAAAATAATTTACAAATCACATTTACAGATTAATTCATACAGTCGTGCACACCAACATAAATCAATTATCCCCATGCATTCCTTGGGTATTTGTCTATCAAATCCCTTTATCTGTGCTCTTAAGCTGTCACAACCAGTGGCTGAGGTTTGATTAATGGAAGTGTGTTGACTCAGAGGAGACTACTTCCAACAGCCTCAAAGGATGTTCTAAACCAGAGGCAGATTGCAGCCAAACAATAGAGAAGCAGTAGGTTTATACTACCTGGGACAACAACGCAACAGTCTCGAAACTAAGGGAGAGCATTTCTACATCGGCTGGATGTGGATGTGGAGAGGATGTTTCCACTTGTGGGAGAGTCTAGGACAGATTCTTGATTAGTACGGGTGTTAGAGATTAAGGGGAGAAGGCAGGAGAATGGGGTTAGGAGGGAGAGATAGATCAGCCATGATTAAATGGGGTAGACTTGATGGGCCGAATGGCCCAATTCTGCTCCTATCATACTATAACCCATAGCCGCGGTGGCAGCATGGCAGCATTCTGAAGATAGAGAGGTAGAGGCAAGGACATGAAAATGCTGGATTATACAAAAGGATTCTGCCTGACACATTGAGTTACTCCAGCACTGTGTCCTTTTGGTAGCATTCTGAGCTGCTAATGTAAAACTCAGTTGTTGTAAATGTGATGGTACTGCAATAGAAGTGGCCACACCACCCACCTGTAGCCGCATCATTGCGTCTGCAAGTTTACAAATGCATTTTGGTATCATTCATGTGCTCCACTCTGTTGCACAGTGCAATGCTTGGTACACGAGGGGGGGCACATGAGGGGTAGCACAATGGCGCAGCGACAGATTTGCTGCATTGCAGCACCGGAGACCCGTGTTCGATCCTGACCTCGGGCACTATCCCAATGGAGTTTGCACGTTCTCCCTGTGATCACGTGGGTTTTCTCCAGGTGCTCCGGTTTCCCCCCACATTCAAAAGACGTGCAGGTTTGTAGGTTATTTGGCTTCTGCAAATTGTCCCTAGTTTGTAAGATATCAAATTAGTATACGGGTGATTATGGTCAGCGCAGACGCAGTGGGCTGAAGGGCCTGTTTCCATGCTGTATCTCGGAACTAAGCAAATGAGGGGGCTTGCCAAAAATCCAGTGTTAATTATCAAGGAGCCTGAAGGAGACTAGCAGGTTGGTGCTGGTCTCCTCCATGCTCTGCTTGGACTTTTGGCAAGCCCTCACATGCAACAAGCATTTTACTGTGCTGCCTTCTTCCATACAATGTCTGATCAAGGTCTTCCTTGGCATCTGGTTGTGGATTCAGTTTGTAGCCTCATGTTATGTTCACTTACATTTGCTGTATCCTGGGTTCCCATCCAGGCTCTCATTGTGTATAACAATCAACAGCATGGTTAGAACTGGAATCAATGAGGTAGACCTTCTGATCAGTTCCTCGAGCTCACTAATGGCTTGCCTTTGTGCACAGATTGTATTGGCAGCATGGTTACGAGCAGCACTCCTGAACCAAGGCAGACCAGGAGACACCGGTTCAGTGCAGGTCATATCAGGGTCAAGTCAAGTCAAGTTTATTCGTCACATACGCATACGAGATGTGCAGTGAAATGAAAAGTGACAATGCTTGCAGATTGTGCAAAAAACTACAAAACAGAATAGAACAGAATCAGTAATTACATATTGATGAGAAAAAAAACAGCAATTTTAAAAAGACACAACACAACAGTAGTTTGGCACAGTAAGTTAGTCCCTGGTGAGGTAAGAGTTTACAGTCCTAATGGCCTCTGGGAAGAAACTCCGTCGCATCCTCTTTGTTTTCACAGCATGACAGTGGAGGCGTTTGCCTGACCGTAGCAGCTGGAACAGCCCATTGCTGGGGTGGAAGGGGTCCCCCATGATGTTGCTGGCTCTGGATCTGCACCTCCTGATGTATAGTTCCTGTAGAAGGGCGAGTGTAGTTCCCATAGTGCATTCAGCCGAACGCACTGCTCTCTGCAGAGCCTTCTTGTCCCGGGCAGGGCAGTTCCCAAACCAGATTGTGATGTTTCCGGACAAGATGCTTTCCACAGCCGCTGAGTAGAAGCACTGGAGGATCCTCAGAGAGACTCTGAATTTCCTCAGCTGCCTGAGCTGGTAAAGGTGATGCCTTGCCTAAAGGGCCTGTCCCACTTACCTGTCCTTGGCACGCAAAGTACACAACCTCGTAGTCACGTTGAGCCGCGACGAGTCTGAAAAGAAGGGTCTTGACCCGAAACATCACCCATTGCTTCTCCCCAGAGATGCTGCCGGTCCCGCTGAGTGTCTATCTTCAATTTTCTTGGTCCCGCTCTGGGAGTAGGAGTGGGGATGGATCCGGACCGCAACAGCCGTGAGCCCCAGGCCGAGTTCAGCGATCGTTTGCCTGCTTCTGCTACTGTTGGAGGTGAGGCATTGCGTCGCGCCAGGGTCTTGGGCCTGTCCCACTTTGGCCGTCAGTTCCGCGACAGGCCGTTGTCGCGCGAAGATTTTGTTCGCTACAAAAATTTCGGAGCCCCGCGCGATGTCGCGCAGAACAACATACCCCTCCGCGCTTCTCAGTGGGACCGGCCCCGCGCGGCCATACGATGCCCGCACGCCTCAACGCGACCACGAGGTTGTGTAATTTGCGTGCCAAGGACACGTAAGTGGGACAGGCCCTTTACTCACCAGTGCGGCAGCGTGTGATTTCCATGTCAGATCCTCAGTGATGGGACTGGACTTTGTGCCCTTGGGGATGGGACTGGACTTTGTGCCTTCCCTCATAATGGGAACCATTGTGGGGGGATGTTTTTATGTTAAAGCTATTTATTATTGTTATGTTTGTATTCTTTTTTATGTGCTGCATTGGCAAAAGGAATTTCACTACATCTAGGTGTATGTGACAATAAATCAACCTTTGAACCTTTGAACCTTTGGATGTTGTGCCTTTCTAAAGTCCACGGTCAGTTCTTGAATGTCAAATGTTTTTTTGATATTCTGGAGGAGGCTGTTGGCCTGACACCAGAGTGCCAGATCAGCCACCTCTTCCCGGTAGGCCTTCTCATTATCTCGGTGATCAGGCCCACCACCACAGTGTCATCAGCAAACTTGATTATAGAGTTGGAGATTAACCTAGCCACACAGTCATGTGTGTACAGGATACGAGTGGCCGGTCTTGTGTGATCTTGACTGGTGAGACCAAGACCCTAGACCCACTGTGTGTCCAAGCAGTCAAGGGACCAGCGGCAGTAGTCCAAGCCACAATAGGCTGTAGAATGATTGGGAATTGATTACATGGGAAAAACTTTAAAGAAAGATGGATTTCTTACCCGACTTGCCTATTAGGAATTAAGCTGCTTCAGTCCAACATACCATGATTCTTACCTCACTGTCAGGTGTTACTTGGAATAAAACGGTCTGCGCTGCCTTTGAGCAATTAAGTGCAATTTATTTCTGTTTCAAGAATATTTACTTTGTAAATTGTTTAGGGATTTGGAGACTGCTGCCTACATCTACTTTTGAGTGCAAAATAAATCATATTAAAATGTACATTCCCCAAAGCATCATGTTCCCACAAGAACAGCAGCAGCTCTTTGGCTATGACCAGTGGTCTTTGAGTCCATACTTGAGGGTGGCAGCCCGGCTATGGAGGGCTGTGGGGGTGGCGAGGTGGGATAATCATAGAGTCACAGAGTCATATGGTAATACAGTGTGGAAACAGGCCCTTCGGCCCAACTCGCCCACACCAGCTAACAATGTCCCAGCTACCCTAGTCCCACTTGCCTGCGCCTGGTCCATAACCCTCCAAACCTGTCCTAACCATGTACCTGTCCAACTGTTTCTTAAATGATGGGGTAGTCCCAGCCTTTGGCAGCTTGTTCCATACACCCACCACCCTTTGTGTGAAAAATTTACCCCTCAGATTCCTATTAAATCTTTTTCCCTTCACCTTGAACCTATGTTCTCTTGTCCTCGATTCCCTACTCCGAGTAAAAGACTGTGCATCTACCCGATCTATTCCTCTCATGATTTTGTACACTTCTATAAGATCTCCCCTCATCCTCCTGCGCTCCATGGAATAGAGACCCAGCCTACTCAACCTCTCCCTATAGCTCACCCTCTAGTCCTAGCAACATTCTTGTTAATCTTTTCTGAACCCTTTCAAGCTTGATAATATATTTTCTATAACATGATGCCCAGAACTGAACACAATATTCCAAATGTGGTCTCACCAACGTCTTATACAACTGCAACATGACCTCCCAGTTTCTATACTCAATACTCTGACTGATGAAGGCCAAAGTGTCAAAAGCCTTTTTGACCACCTTATCTGCCTGTGACTCGACCTTCCTGGAAACATGCACTTGTACTGCTATCTCGAGGCCCTAAACTTAAGCCTGTCTAGCTTATACGTAAATATGGCCCTGGCTGGGATGTAAGGTGCCCAAACGAAATATGAGGTGTTATTCCTCCAATTTGTGCTGGGCCTAAATTGGTGGAACATTACCTCATATTTCGCTTGGGCATCTTACACCCCAGCGGTATGAATATTAACTGACAATATTAACTGTCCACCCCAGCGGTATGAATACTCTAAATGTGGCCTCACCAATATCTTATACAACTGCAACATGACCTCCCAACTTCTATACTGATGAAGGCCAATGAGCCAAATGCCTTTTTGACCACCCTATCTACCTGCGACTCCATCTTCAAGGAACCATGCACTGTACTCCTAGATCCCTCTGCTCTACAACACTCCCCAGAGTCCCACTATTCACTGTGTAGGTCCTGCCCATGTTGGACATCTCAAAATGCAACACCTCATTGTGTTGCAGTTCCTGCCACATCCCTGATTGTCACATTTAACTCCATTGTGATAGTATAACCATATAACCATATAACAATCACAGCACGGAAACAGGCCATCTCGGTTCTTCTAGTCCGTGCCTGCCTCAACTACCTCCTCCGGCAGCTTATTCCATACACCCAACACCCTTTGTTTGAAAAAGTTACCCCTATTAAATCTCTCTCCCCCCCCCCCCCCCCTCATCTTAAACCTATGCCCTTGATTCCCCATCTCTGGGCAAGAGACCCAATGCATTTACCTGATCTGTTTCATTACCATTTTGGATTAGGCATAAAGGCTAATGTTTATTCTAATGTGGTCATGAAAGAATATTTGATATTATGCCCTGTGAAAATTAGTACTTTGATTTTCATATGGAATTGTTTATTTTGTTTATTGAATAAAAATGTAAAATTCAATAAGCCTGTTAAAATAGCAGGCAAAGGGATCCCATAGTAACATATTTAAGAGACCGAGTTTAGCATAATGGTTGAAAAATTGTGGGTACTGTGCCCATGATTTACTGAAATGAATTTCAATAGGTACAACACCCCGCCGGGAATGCAATTTCATTAAATCAGATCATGATATTCACCTAATGTCATTTCAAACCCAGCAGACCCAAAATTACATTGTAATATACGGATGTATAAATGCTTGTTGCATTTAGATGAAATTTCTCTCATCACTGTATTAGTAACTGCCAGTTTGAAGCAAATATGTATTATAAATAAATTTGCATTGGCGAACATAATAAGGAAATTTGAGAGCTGCAGTTTTGAAGATTTTTAACATTATAACTACATAATCATTTTTAAAATAAGTACAGATGGGGAGGAGGTCACGAGATGATATTTCTCCAATATATCAACATGTTGCTCTGGAATGGAAGGTTTCAATCACAATGGAGAAAAAATGCTGACCACGGTCAGAAGAAGGGTCTCGACCCGAAATGTCATCTATTCCTTCTCTCCAGAGATGCTGCCTGTCCCGCTGAGTTACGCCAGAATTTTGTGTCTATCTTCAATATAAGTACATTTATGGATGGTGACAGGAATCTGGGACCTTTACTGCCCAATAGTAATAACACTGGACACCACAGGCATAAAACATGACAAGTTCAGTAGTATAGAAGTTGCGAGGTCATGTTGCAGTTGTATTAAACGTTAGTGAGGTCACATTTAGAGTATTGTGTTCAGTTCTGGGCATGATGTTATAGAAAAGATGTTGTCAAACTGGAAAGGATACAGAGAAAATTTACAAGGATGTTGCCAGGGCTAGAGGGTCTGAGCTATAGGGAAAGGTTGTGTAGGCTGGGACTCTATTCCTTGGAGCATAGGAGGATGAGTGGTGATCTTATTAAGGTGTATAAAATCATGAGAGGAATAGGTCGGATAGATGCACAGAGTCTCTGTGGTGGATGTACAGAGACCATAGCAGGTGAATCAAGGACCAGCGGACATAGGTTTAAGGTGAAGGGGATTAGATTTAATAGGAATCTGAGGGGTAGTTTTTTTTACAAAAGGGTGGTGCATGTATGGAACAAGCTGCCAGAGGAGATAGTTGAGGCAGGGACTATCCCAACATTTACGAAACAGTTAGACAGGTACATGGATAGGACAGGTTTGGAGGGATATGGACCAAATGTGGGCGGGTGGGACTAGTGTAGCTGGCCGGTGTGGGAAAGTTGGGCCAAAGGGCCTGTTTCCAAGCTGTATCAATCTATGACTCTATTAGTGCTTGCTCCTATAATCTATAGTGGTGCAGGAGCCTCAGCTCTTTGAAATGTCTAAGAAATCTAACATGTTTCAAAGTGGAAAGTGTGCACAGTCGTTCTGTTTACTGAGCTAATTTGGCCTTAAACGTTGACATAAATTAGCCCATCATCTCATGGCTGGAATGCCTGAGCACAGATCCACCTGCAAAGCACCAATTTTGCATGGGCACTGTCTAATTCTACCATTAAAAGGAAATAAATTCTGGCACCTCTGGATTGGTGCTTGGTTCTGCCTCATGACCACCTTCCCCGAGTTTGATGTCCCGTAGAGTACAAATTGTCTGCTATATACTACACACCTACAGTATAGTCCTGCCACCTGCCTTTGCACAATTAGAACTCTTAATGCTGCCCAAGCAATGTGCCTGCAGCATCTTACAATTATGCATTCCATTGTCTGCTCCATTAATAGAAATTCCAATATTTTCAGCAGTACGTTATGGGTTATGGGTTATGGGCCTGTCCCACTTAGGTGACCTTTTAGGCGATTGTAGGAGACTATGTAGTGGCCACATGGTCGCCACATGTTTGCGGGTGGTTGCCGGGGAGTCGCCTTCATGGTCATGAGGAGTTACCGCATTCTGGCCACGGCCTCATTATGGTCCCTGTGAATTTTTTAACATGTTGAAAAATTAGTGGCGACTAGAATGAGGTCGCCATGGAGAGTAGCGAGAATTCTCGAGCCGTAGGTGGGTCGCCAGGAGGTCCTAGTGGGTTGCCAAGAGGTCGAAGGTTCTTGGAGGTTCTTGTTGGTTATAGCCAGTGCTGACCGGTGAATTTCATTGGCTCATTGGGAAAAAAAAAGGTAAGCAATAGTTTTCAGAACCAAGGATAACCGACCGGTAATGTTAAATGTCCGCCGAGCTTCACAGCCGTGTATCTCTGGCTTCTTAAAAATTGTCTCCACTCCTTCTCCCCCCTTTTCCCCCCTGTCCGTCCTCCCCACCCCTCCCTCTCCCCTCTTTTCAAGGACTAACCGTACACTGTGCTTTAGCCGTCTTTTTACAGCGCCAACCTTCCTGTTCATCACGGTATGTGTCTGCAAGAGCGGAACTCGCTATCAAAACATGGAGGGGACGGGGGACACAATTTTTTGGCGGCCACGCGCGCATGTGCACACTCACACACACGTGCGCGAGGCTTCGGAGGCTCAATCCAGCGCTAAATGTAGCTCAACTCTGCGTGTCTCACCAAGTTAACTACAGCCCTGCCTGGACTGACGGGACACCAGCGCTGCTTCTCCGCGCTGGCCATATTTCACGCGTCCAGGAAGGCTGTAGGCTCACCTGGCGGGACAGGCAGAGTTAGCTGGGTTTAGCGCTGTTTCTCTGCGCTGGCCCGTCTGACTGCCGGCCAAAGATCCTATAGCGGAGGGTCTTTGCTGCCAACCTCTCTTGCCATCCGCGGGGGGGGGGGGGGGTACTTGGGTGGGGACGGGACAGCGCCGGAGAGTCGGCTGGGATCATCCTGGCTGCGGATGAAGCGCAGGTATGTGCCACGTCTCCCTCCTCCAATCACCGTGCTCTATCCTCAGTCCCACTCCTCCCTCCTCCAATCATCGCGCTGAATCATGTCCCGCCCCCATTGCCTGCTGACCGATGTCTCTCTCCTCCAATCGGCGCCCTCCATCATCAGTCCCACCCCCACTGTCTCGCGAAAAGCGGAGATTTCACCGGATTTAAAAATCCGGATCACAAAAACTTGGGGGGGATGTCCCCCACCTCTCAAAACATGGAGGGGACGTGTCCCCTCTGGCCCCTTCGGGTTTTCCGCCCCTGTGTGTCTGTATCACCTTGACTTTGCACCGTGTGAATTTTTTAGACAGGGCAAGCGGGGGGGAGCACTGTCTAAAAAATTCACATGGGCTGGTGAAGGAAGCGAGGTGTTTTGTGTGTGTGTTCTCTGACAGTCGCCGTTCCATTTCCCATTTTTTCAAGCGACTGCCAGCAACTTGACAATCGCGGCAGTCCGCTGAAAAATCACCGAAGTGGGACAGGCCCATCAGAGAGAAAAGGAGGCAGTGACAGAAAGATGGGAAACTGTTCAAGAGATATATAGTGTAGCACACAATAACAGAAATGGAAAAAGAGAGAAGCAATGTGATCAGCACCAAAGCAGCATCAAAGTGAGGGTGGAAATGTAGTTTAGTTTAGATACAGCGTGGAAACGGCCCACCGAGTTTGTGTTGACCAACGATCCCCATACACTAGCACTCCCCTACACACTAGAGACAATTTACCATTTTTACCAAAGCAATTAACCTACAAAACGGTACATCTTTGGAGTGTGGGAGGAAACCAGAGCACCCAGGGAAAATCCACGTAGTCACGGGGCGAACGTATAATCTCAGTACAGACAGCACCCATAGTCAGGATCAAACCCGGGTCTCTGGCGCTGTAAGGCAACAGCTCTTACCACACTACAATATGAAAAGTTTAAAAAAAATTAAGAGGTGATGTATTATGTCCAGTGGTCAATCAGAGATTGTACATTTCAGACAAATAGTTTGCAAAAGTGAACCAAAGGAAATTGGAACAAAGCTGGGGAATTAAACTAGAACAATTGACTACAAAAGACTTTAGACTTTACAGATACAGCACGAAACTGGCCCTTAGGCCAGAGTCTGCATCAAATATTGATCGCCTGTACTATCCTACACACTGGTGCCAATTATACAATGTTACTGAAGCCAATCAACCTACAATCCTATACATCTTTGGAGTGTGGGAAGAATCCGGCGCATCCAAAAAAGACGGAGCACCCGGAGAAAACCCTTGCCGTCACAGGGAGAAGAACAAACTCCATACAGACACCAACCATAGTGAGGATCCAACCCGGGTGTCTGTCACTGTACCACTGTACCACTGTACCACTGTACCACTGTACCACTGTACCACTGTACCACTGTACCACTGTACCACTGTGTCACTGTGCCACTGTGTCACTGTACCACTGTACCACTGTACCACTGTGTCACTGTACCACTGTACCACTGTACCACTGTGCCACTGTGCCACTGTGTCACTGTACCACTGTGCCACTGTACCACTGTACCACTGTACCACTGTGTCACTGTACCACTGTACCACTGTACCACTGTGTCACTGTACCACTGTACCACTGTACCACTGTGTCACTGTACCACTGTACCACTGTACCACTGTAGCACTGTACCACTGTGTCACTGTGCCACTGTGCCACTGTGTCACTGTACCACTGTACCACTGTACCACTGTGTCACTGTACCACTGTACCACTGTGTACTGTACCACTGTACCACTGTACCACTGTGCACTGTGCCACTGTGTCACTGTACCACTGTACCACTGTGCCACTGTGTCACTGTACCACTGTACCACTGTACCACTGTACCACTGTACCACTGTACCACTGTACCACTGTGTCACTGTACCACTGTGCCACTGTACCACTGTACCACTGTGTCACTGTACCACTGTGCCACTGTACCACTGTGTCACTGTATCACTGTACCACTGTACCACTGTGCCACTGTGTCACTGTGCTACTGTACCACTGTACCACTGTACCACTGTGCACTGTACCACTGTACCACTGTACCACTGTGCCACTGTGCCACTGTGCCACTGTGCCACTGTGCCACTGTGCCACTGTGTCACTGTGTCACTGTGCCACTGTACCACTGTACCACTGTGCCACTGTGCACTGTGCCACTGTGTCACTCTCCACTGTGTCACTGTACCACTGTGTCACTGTACCACTGTGTCACTGTACCACTGTACCACTGTACCACTGTACCACTGTGCCACTGTACCACTGTGTCACTGTACCACTGTGTCACTGTACCACTGTGCCACTGTGCCACTGTACCACTGTGCCACTGTACCACTGTGCCACTGTACCACTGTGCCACTGTACCACTGTGCCACTGTACCACTGTGCCACTGTACCACTGTGTCACTGTACCACTGTACCACTGTACCACTGTGTCACTGTACCACTGTACCACTGTACCACTGTACCACTGTGTCACTGTGCCACTGTACCACTGTGTCACTGTACCACTGTACCACTGTACCACTGTGTCACTGTACCACTGTACCACTGTGTCACTGTACCACTGTACCACTGTACCACTGTACCACTGTACCACTGTACCACTGTACCACTGTGTCACTGTGCCACTGTGTCACTGTACCACTGTACCACTGTACCACTGTGTCACTGTACCACTGTACCACTGTACCACTGTGCCACTGTGCCACTGTGTCACTGTACCACTGTGCCACTGTACCACTGTACCACTGTACCACTGTGTCACTGTACCACTGTACCACTGTACCACTGTGTCACTGTACCACTGTGTCACTGTACCACTGTACCACTGTACCACTGTACCACTGTACCACTGTGTCACTGTGCCACTGTGCCACTGTGTCACTGTACCACTGTACCACTGTACCACTGTGTCACTGTACCACTGTACCACTGTGTCACTGTGTCACTGTACCACTGTACCACTGTACCACTGTGCCACTGTGCCACTGTGTCACTGTACCACTGTACCACTGTGCCACTGTGTCACTGTACCACTGTACCACTGTACCACTGTACCACTGTACCACTGTGTCACTGTACCACTGTGCCACTGTACCACTGTACCACTGTGTCACTGTACCACTGTGCCACTGTACCACTGTGTCACTGTACCACTGTACCACTGTACCACTGTACCACTGTGTCACTGTGCCACTGTGCCACTGTGTCACTGTACCACTGTACCACTGTGTCACTGTACCACTGTGTCACTGTACCACTGTACCACTGTGCCACTGTACCACTGTGTCACTGTACCACTGTACCACTGTGCCACTGTACCACTGTGCCACTGTGTCACTGTACCACTGTGTCACTGTACCACTGTACCACTGTGTCACTGTGCCACTGTACCACTGTGCCACTGTACCACTGTGCCACTGTGTCACTGTACCACTGTACCACTGTGTCACTGTACCACTGTACCACTGTGCCACTGTCACTGTACCACTGTACCACCGTGTCACTGTACCACTGTGCCACTGTGCCACTGTGCCACTGTACCACTGTGCCACTGTACCACTGTACCACTGTGTCACTGTACCACTGTACCACTGTGTCACTGTACCACTGTACCACTGTGTCACTGTACCACTGTACCACTGTACCACGGTGTCACTGTGCCACTGTACCACTGTGTCACTGTGCCACTGTACCACTGTGCCACTGTGCCACTGTGCCACTGTGCCACTGTGCCACTGTGCCACTGTACCACTGTGTCACTGTACCACCGTACCACTGTGTCACTGTACCACCGTGCCACTGTACCACTGTACCACTGTACCACTGTGCCACTGTACCACTGTACCACTGTACCACTGTACCACTGTACCACTGTACCACTGTACCACTGTGCCACTGTACCACTGTGCCACTGTGCCACTGTACCACTGTACCACTGTGTCACTGTACCACTGTACCACTGTGCCACTGTGTCACTGTGCCACTGTGCCACTGTGTCACTGTACCACTGTACCACTGTACCACTGTGTCACTGTACCACTGTACCACTGTACCACTGTACCACTGTGTCACTGTACCACTGTACCACTGTACCACTGTGCCACTGTGCCACTGTGTCACTGTACCACTGTGCCACTGTACCACTGTGTCACTGTGCCACTGTACCACTGTGCCACTGTCACGGTGTCACTGTGCCACCGTACCACTGTACCACTGTGTCACTGTACCACTGTGCCACTGTACCACTGTACCACTGTACCACTGTACCACTGTGCCACTGTGCCACTGTGCCACTGTGCCACTGTGCCACTGTGCCACTGTACCACTGTGCCACTGTGCCACTGTACCACTGTACCACTGTGTCACTGTGCCACTGTGTCACTGTGTCACTGTACCACTGTGTCACTGTACCACTGTGTCACTGTACCACTGTACCACTGTACCACTGTACCACTGTGTCACTGTACCACTGTACCACTGTACCACTGTACCACTGTACCACTGTGCCACTGTGCCACTGTACCACTGTGCCACTGTGCCAATGTGCCACTGTACCACTGTACCACTGTGTCACTGTGCCACTGTGTCACTGTGCCACTGTACCACTGTGTCACTGTACCACTGTCACTGTACCACTGTACCACTGTGTCACTGTACCACTGTACCACTGTGTCACTGTACCACTGTACCACTGTACCACTGTACCACTGTACCACTGTACCACTGTGCCACGGTGTCACTGTACCACGGTGTCACTGTGCCACTGTACCACTGTGTCACTGTGCCACGGTGCCACTGTACCACTGTACCACTGTGCCACGGTGCCACTGTACCACTGTACCACTGTACCACTGTACCACTGTACCACTGTGCAACGGTGCCACTGTACCACTGTACCACTGTACCACTGTACCACTGTACCACTGTACCACTGTGCCACTGTACCACTGTGTCACTGTGCCAATGTACCACTGTACCACTGTGTCACTGTACCACTGTACCACTGTGTCACTGTACCACTGTACCACTGTGTCACTGTGCCAATGTACCACTGTACCACTGTGCCACTGTACCACTGTGCCACTGTGCCACTGTACCACGGTGTCACTGTACCACTGTACCACTGTACCACTGTGCCACTGTACCACTGTACCACTGTACCACTGTGCCACTGTACCACTGTGCCACAGTGTCACTATACCACTGTGTCACTGTGCCACTGTACCACTGTGCCACTGTACTACTGTGCCACTGTGCCACTGTACCACTGTACCACTGTACCACTGTGCCACGGTGTCACTGTACCACTGTGTCACTGTACCACTGTGTCACTGTGCCACTGTACCACTGTGTCACTGTACCACTGTGCCACTGTACCACTGTGCCACTGTGTCACTGTACCACTGTACCACTGTGCCACTGTGCCACTGTACCACTGTGCCACTGTACCACTGTGCCACTGTGTCACTGTACCACTGTACCACTGTGCCACTGTGTCACTGTACCACTGTACCACTGTACCACTGTACCACTGTGTCACTGTACCACTGTGCCACTGTACCACTGTGTCACTGTACCACTGTACCACTGTGCCACTGTGCCACTGTACCACTGTGCCACTGTACCACTGTGCCACTGTGTCACTGTACCACTGTACCACTGTGCCACTGTACCACTGTGCCACTGTACCACTGTGCCGAAATGACTGTAAACACAAGTCAGATGTTTTCTCTGTTGCTGTTCTGATGAGAGTCAATACTCAAAATGTTGTTTTGTTCCTTGCTGATTGATCTGCTCTGTGTTTCTGGTGTTTTCTGTGAATTGATTTTCTTTAATTGCCCTCTACTTCACTTGTTTTGCTGTATTTTGTGTGAACTAAGCATTTGTTAAAGTGGGATTTTCAGAATGAAACCTGCATTTTCAGATTTGTGCATTGGTCGACCAAAATTACTGAAGTCTTCCTGCAAAGAATGACATCTACCTGAACAAACTGAATTTCTAATGCAGGGAAGGGAATGGGAAAGTTATGGTTTATATGAGTTTTTGATTATACAAGTGTTTCTCTTCCTCTTGGTCCATCTGAAGAAGGGTCTCAACACAAAACGTCACCCATTCCTACTCCAGAGAAGCTGCCTGTCCCGCTGAGTTACTCTAGCTTTTTTTGTCTATCCCTGGAAGAAAGTATTCAACTCTGCAGTTCACCCTGACAATATATCTGCAGAAACAAGGAACTGCAGATGCTGGTTTACAAAAAAAAGACACAAAGTGCTGGAGTAACACAACGGGTCACACAGTATCCTGGAAATATGGATAGGCGATATTTCTGGTCAGAACCCTTTTTCAGATGGACCACTAGTCTTAGTTCAGCATGGGATCTATATCACTCTTCCTTCTGTTAGCTTTTGATACTACAGTTCCAGCCCTCATACCATGCTGTCAGGCAGGAGGACTACCAACACGCACAGCTTCTGTGTACATGAGATCATTGGGACTTCCAGCTGTGGAGTGTTGATGTAGTGTCAGCTTCATTGTAGATGTGGACATGAGAGGGCCTGGTGCCAACGATGAAGGAAAGTCATCTCTCTGTCAATTTCTGCCGCTGAGAAAAGATCCCAAATTAAATCCAATGTTCTTGAAGAGGAACTAAATGCTGAATTTGACAGCGAGCCGAACAGACCATCTTGGGCACACCATTGATGCTCCTTTTGGTGTTGTTGCATGGATAATTGTGAAGTGAACGACAGAATTTCAAATGGATTTGGGAAAGCAGACTTCCACCTCTGTGTCATTGCTTCATCTGATCTGTACCTAACACAGGTCAGCCGCCTAAATCCTGAGAAATTCAAGAATACACAGCAAATTCACCTGAGTTTTTCACATTCTTTCTTCTCAAGCATGCATCTCATCAACTGTGTCAAATAAATAACACAATGACTAATATTCTGTGGAATATTACATAGATAATGTCATACAGCCATACAGCACTGAAGCAGACCCTTTGGACTACCTTAACCCCATTTGTTTACATCAGGAGTGTATGCTTCTATACTTTATCTATTTAAGTATCTGTCTTAAATAAGTGAATAACTTTGATTCCTCCTCTTCCTCTGACAGTGAGTTCCATATATCAACCATTCTCCACATTAAATACCTACCCTTCAGATGTCTTTTGAAACTCTTTTTTCTCATCATAAACCAGTGCCCTTTTGTCTTTGATTCCCCTACCACAGGACATTTTTATTGATGATATACCCTTTCTATATATCTGATAATCTTGTATTCTTTCATCAAGTTAACCATCTGTCTCCTTCACTCCATGGAAAACACGCCCGGCCTATTCGTAACTAATCTGATAACATCTTGGTAAAACTCCTCGATATTCTTTCCAGTGTTATCACATCCTGCCTACAGTGTGGCAATTAGAACTGCACAAAATACTCTAAGTATGGCCTTACCAGTGTTGCAACATAATATCCCAATTCATATATTCCACACCTCAGTCTATTAAGGAAAGCCTGTCATATGCCTGCTTCATTACTCTTTTGACCTATGTTGCCATTTTCTGGGAACTATGAACTTGGATCCTTGGATCTCTCTGTCCATCAACATTCTATAGTACCCTCCCAATGACTACATAGGTCCTGTTAATGGTTCTCTCATTTAAAGTTTAGAATAACATAATTTCTGCATACTACTGTGGATCAATAAGCATCTCCAGAAATATTAGCTCAGATAAATAAAAGCATCAATATATTTTCTTGGGTGCTCTTTTTTCTGTGCTATATCCTATAATTTGGCATTTACATTAACATTGATTGATAATAGGGCGACACAGTGGTAGAGTTGCTACCTTATAGCACCAGAGAGTCTAGTTTAATCCTGACTACTGATGCTGTCTGTACAGAGTTTGTACATTCTCCCTGTGACCATGTGGGTTTTCTCTAGGTGCTCCGGTTTCCACTCACACTCCAAAAATGTACATGCTTATAGGTTAATTGGCTTCCATGGATTGTAAATTATCCCTGGTGTCTGGGGTAGCACCAGTGTATGGGGTGATCACTATGGCATGGACTCGGTGGGACGAAGGGCATGTTTCCACGCTGTACCTCCAAAGTAAAGTCAAAGGTAAAGTCTAAAATCAAATGGCATTTTTGTGAATAAGACTTACATTGAAAAAAAATTCAAATACCTTACCAATTTGGACTCAGAACATAAATGTGAATTGGTTCTATCCTAGGAGGTCACTTATGTCTTGTGATAACATCTTTCTGAACACTGCTATTTGTTCTTCCATTGAAAGTTCTTATATGCTGTCCATGGGTTTGGGTTCCAGAACTATTCATATATCTAAATAGCTGACTAAATATCTGAGTCACAAGGGTAAAAAATATTTTCCGTTCTTTCAACCGTTCTCTAATTATGTTATAAAGAATACCAAACGAGATTGGATGATAGATAGCAAGGTGGTTCCATGATATATTTGCTGAGCTTGGAGACTTTGAATAAAGTGCTGCATTAGAAATGTTGCAGGAGTAGCAGGAAGGGTTCAAACTGCATGTGATGCTGGTGACAGAGATCAGCTTGCTGATGATATACAGTGACACGAATAACTATAGATGCTAGTTTACAAATAACAACACAAAGTGCCGGAGTAAATCAGTGGGTCAGGCAGCATCTTTGGAAAACATGCATTGGTGACCTATTGAGTACTGCAGCACTTTTGGGTCTTTTTTTTGGTAATATTTAACTCTCTGCTTGAAAAAACTATGCAGCATATGGGCATAGATGGGTAACAGGATAGCTGGGAATGAAGCCTATCACGTGAACAACCTGGAGAAATTCTGGTAAATTTGGTAATGAGTAATTGTGGTAATTGATGACTTTAATGACAAGAAGGGGATCCAAGCAGTTGTCCCCACGTGCCTTAAAGCCACCTCCATCGTGCCAGTGCCAAAACACTCCACTGCGGCAAGCCTCGACGACTTCCGCCCAGTTGCACTTACCCCCATCATCACCAAGTGCTTCGAGAGGCTGGTCCTGACACACCTCAAAAGCTGCCTACCCCCCACACTGGATCCCTATCAGTTTGCCTACCGCAAGAACAGGAGTACGGAGGATGCCATCTCAACGGCACTTCACTCCGCCCTCTCCCACCTCGACAACAGAGACACTTACGTAAGAATGCTGTTCATCGATTACAGCTCAGCATTCAACACCATTATACCATCAAAACTGATCACCAAACTCGGTAACCTGGGCATCGACCCCTCCCTCTGCAACTGGATACTGGACTTTCTAACCAACAGACCCCAATCTGTTAGGTTAGACAAGCACACCTCTTCAACCCTCACCCTGAACACCGGCGTTCCACAGGGCTGTGTGCTGAGCCCCCTCCTCTACTCCCTCTTCACCTATGACTGCACACCTGTACATGGTACTAACACCATCATCAAGTATGCAGATGATACAACGGTGATTGGCCTCATCAGCAACAACGATGAGTCGGCCTACAGGGAGGAGGTCCAGCACTTAGCAGCATGGTGCGCTGACAACAACCTGGCCCTTAACTCCAAGAAGACCAAGGAGCTCATTGTAGACTTCAGGAAGTCCAGGGGCGGCACGCACACCCCCATCCACATTAACGGGACGGAGGTGGAACGTGTTTCTAGCTTCAGGTTCCTGGGAGTCAACATCTAAGATGACCTCTCTTGGTCCCACAATACCTCAACTCTGATCAAGAAGGCTCACCAGCGTCTCTTCATCCTGAGGAGACAGAAGAAGGTCCATCTGTCTCCTCAGATCCTGGTGAACTTCTACCGCTGCACCATCGAGAGCATCCTTACCAACTGCATCACAGTATGGTATGGCAACTGCTCTGTCTCCGACCGGAAGGCATTGCAGAGGGTGGTGAAAATTGCCCAACGCATCACCGGTTCCTCGCTCCCCTCCATTGAGTCTGTCCAAAGCAAGCGTTGTCTGCGGAGGGCGCTCAGCATCGCCAAGGACTGCTCTCACCCCAACCACGGACTGTTTACCCTCCTACCATCCGGGAGGCGCTACAGGTCTCTCCGTTGCCGAACCAGCAGGTCCCGGAACAGCTTCTTCCCGGCGGCTGTCACTCTACTCAACAACGTACCTCGGTGACTGCCAATCACCCCCCCCCCCCGGACACTTATTATTATTTATTCAAATCATTTGCTATGTCGCTCTTCCAGGGAGATTCTAAATGCATTTCGTTGTCTCTGTACTGTACACTGACAATGACAATTAAAATTGAATCTGAATCTGAATCTGAATCATTGATCATGGTTTTGGATTAGATGAAATAAACGAGGGTTCTATGGAAGAAAATAGGATCATTTATCAACATTAGAGAGGCACAAAATGCTGGAGTAACTCAGTGGGTCAGGCAACATCTCTGGAGGAAAAGGATGGGTGATGTATCAGGTCTGGATCCTTCTTCAAGCTTCAGATTTCTGAGTCTGAAGAAGGGTCCCGACCCGAGACGTCACCTATCTTTTGTCTCCAGAGATGCTGCCTGACCCGCTGAGTTAAGGGCCTGTCCCACGAGCATGCGACTGCATGCGGCAAGCGCGACCTAACGTGGTCGTTTGAGACGTACGGCCTCGCGGGGCCGGTCCCACTTCGATCGTCGGAGCCGTATGGAGTTGTGCGGAGCTGGTACCGACATCGCGCGGGGCTCCGAAAAACTGACACTGTCTAAAAATTCCGCGCGGCAACGGCCTGCTGGCCCACAGCCGCATTGAGGCCGTACGCAGCGCCTCGACAGGCGTGCACAGCATCTCGACGCCGTACGCAGCGTCTTGACGTCATACGCAACGTCTTGATGGCGTACGCCTAGCACGAACTTCCCGCGGACTTCGCTCGAACCTCACGTCAACTCATACGGGATCACTCAACCTCCGCGCGGCCCCCGCTACCGGTTTGGTCGCACTCACTGCATGCAATCGCATGCTGGTGGGACAGGCCCTGTACGGGGATCACTCGACCTCCACGTGGCCCCCGCTTCCGGTTTGGTCGCGCATGCTGCATGCAGTCATATGCTCGTGGGACAGGCCCTTGACCCAAGCACTTTGTGTCTAGCTTTGGTATAAAACAGCATCTGCAGTTCCTTGTTTCTTCATTTATCAACATCTTACTCATACCTTTAGATCCACTATTTTCCACCTGTTCTATACCTAATAGCCAGCAAATGAGTGAAGCAGCACTCACAATTGACAGAGATACCACTGTTATCACCCGCAACAGCAACATCATGTGACATAGCACAGGAAAGAGATCAGGAACCTTGTGCCATGATGTCAGGGCAACCTTGTCCTTAACGTTAGAAAGGTGAAAGAGTTAGTTGTTAACCTATGGAACTGACGGGTGAACACAATCCTGTCCTCATCATTGAGATGGTCGACAGCTTCAAGTTCCTTGGCACCCATACCACCAGCAAGCTAACCTGGTCTCTTCACACTGATACCACGATAAAGAAAGTGCATCAGAGTATTTACTTTCACGGGCATCTGAGAAGATTCTGCACATCCACAACAATTTACTCCAATTTCTACCCATGTGCCATAGAACATCCTGATAGGATTCTGACTGAACTGTAGATGCTAGTTTACAAAAAAAAGACACAAAGTACTGGAGTAACTCAGTTCGTCAGGCAGCATCTCTGGAAAATGTAAACAATTAATCATAAGTTTGCTGGATTCCTTACAACATATAGTTCTGTTAAGTACGTTAGCATTGTCTATCCATTTTCATTCTCATTAATGGAGAAAAAATACGAGTACTTAAAATAAAAATATGGGAGAAAATAGTACACACAAAACTTTAACTTCACCTATAACATTAGAGAGTATTCAAAACAGAAACAAATCAATATCCTAGAGGATAATCCTAAAGGTAAGCCACTTTGGTTCTTCGTGTGATTACTGTTCAAACATGAATATCAACAGCAATTGCCTATAGATGTGTCCAACTCCGATCACTTATGAAAGTGGTTATAAGATAGGAATTACGGGAGATAACTGCCAGGCAACATAGTGCAATGGTAGTAACTTAGATTGTGAACAACTTGGATTAGCCAACTCAATACAGCCCAGGAATGAAACCTAAAACCTTCCATCATTGTAGTTTAGTGCTGAACCGAGCAAAGTCTTTATCGGCTTATCCACAGTGGATGATTTCAGCAAGGTTTTTACGATTATATTATTTGATAGATAATTAAAGTGAAATTTGCAATGAAGTAACATCACAATGATTCCCAAAATAGGATATTGCTGAAAAGAAATCTCACAACTAGCATATTAGGGGAAATTGTTCAAATACAAAGAAAGAAAGGAAGAAATGCATCTGATCTGTTTTAAGCCTCTTTTCAGAACTCTATAAAGCTGTTGAATTAATTAAATGTCTCATCTTTTTACCCAGTGCTTCCCTATTAGATAATGTATTGTTGAATCAGTACACTTTTGCCTTGCATATCTGATTGCATATATATCATATATATTTAGAAGCTATCTAATGCAATAGAGTACACTGTCATGAAGAAAAATGTAATTAAATACTACAAAATCAAATTGTATAATCATTTTGTTTTTAAGCAGAATTTAAAAAAGAATTTTATATGGTTTATTGCCCTAGTAAAACCTGCAGATACTGAAAATCTAACGAACACTAACATATTCAAATGTCAACAATATTGCATCCAATGAATCACTGATTGTTAATTCACATGATTAGATTACTGTCTTTTTATAACATCTACTGTAACAATACATTATGGAACCTTTTTCCTCAGACCGCATTCACCACAGAAATCATAATTAAATTTGTCAAACTATTGGATTTAGTAAAAGGCTGAAGTACAATGGCAGAAAACCACAGCTTCCAAGATGACATTCATTTCCAAAACAGTTAATATTACATATATGCAGATTATTTTGGATGGGGCAGCAAGTGATTCACCTTGTGACAGAAGGGCATTCAAACTTGAGAGAGAGGCATAACTGTCCACCTTAATTCATACCTCCTATTGACCAAATGCACAGTAACATGTGGCAACAGTCAGAGAGAAGCTGACAGCTTCGACCGTTTTTCTGACTGAAGAGAGATATGTTACATAAAGGAGAATGTGGGTGGGAAAGGTGTGGAACTATGGTGCAAAATATAAATAAATAACAAAGTCCATTCTGTCATTCTGAGGTTATGAGAAAACTCAAACAATACATCATGGCACCACTACAGATTTTATTGTGTTGAATGGTGAGTACGCGGAGACACTTCCTCACTCAATATTCTGCTTATCCATTGGGTTAATACAGAATACACCTCATTGTTCAAGTTCAAACTGTCAGGAAGAAATGCCAACATTTCTTAGCACTCGTGTGTTTATCATGCTAATCCAAGTTTTGGAATTCATCTACTCTATGTTAATATTACAGATGATTTTTGCTGGGATTGGGGCTGCCGATTTAGCCCCTTGCTCACTGATAAATAAACATTCCACACATCTGACCTTTAGGTTAACAGGTTTTTATGCTTGCTCCACTCAACACTGTTACTGATTCAATTATCAGAAAGGTTCAAGTGCCTTCATGAATACTGAAAGATTCCACCGTATGTCTGCATAGGTGTTATGGAACAGCAAATTTGATGCAACTCTCATGAGAAATTCCATAATTGTAAATAATTTTACCACATGAGACAATCAAGTCACCTTGAGTGCAAACCCTGGTCTGCTGAGAAATGGGTTATTTAAGCTTTACTGGTCTGTGTTAAATTCTGTAATTTGAAGGGCTGTTAAGTTTTTCAATTGAAATTTCATTTAAAATGCAGCACTTTTTATTTTATTGATGCTTTACTGCTCTCAAGGTACAAGTAAGAACATGGTGCAATAACACAAGTCCAGCTCAATCAGTGATCAGTAGCTGCTATAATTTCAGGACATTCAATATGCTTATAAAGTAGATGTTGCAATCTATAAATTGCCATCCATCTACTCAGTAATGATTACAGATCTCTATTTCTACCTATTGCATTTTATAACATTTGTATTAGAGCAATTCCTTGCTAGATTTAAGAACACGCTTTTAACAAGCAGATTTAGAGATAATTTTTGATTATTTGTATTAGGCTTGGAAAAGAGAATATATATATCTATAGATATATATATTCTCTTTTCCAAGCCTAATACAAATAATCAAAAATTATCTCTAAATCTGCTTGTTAAAAGCGTGTTCTTATATAACATTTTATATAAAATATATATAACATTTTACAATTTACTGTTTTTTTTAACTGACCAGAGCTTTCTGCATTGACTGGTGTTGTAAAAAATGAAGGATGTTACCATACAGATGCAATGATATGGTCTATTAGTGTGTATGAGGTTCTGAGTCCTAAAATATCATTGTGTGCATGTCGTGCCTGTCTGGAGCATATAGAAATGCATCATACTGAGGGGGGGAAAAAATGGCATACTGTCCCTTCTGCCTAAATATCTGAAATAAATACTACGCTGACCTGAATGGTCCGTTGCACAACACTCTGTAATTGGTTTGCAGTTCCAATTTGTCAATGAATGAATACCCCCAAAAATTGTTCTTGGAGGATGCTCCAGTCAAACATAAAATTATGTTGTTGATTAATGTACCTTTTCTCTGACATAACCGTAAACCTGCGCATTTATTACATTCAATAGTGTTTAATTAAATGTCATTTTAAAAACAATGTCTTGTCAGGAAACAAAATATCTATATAAATTATTCTAGCGAAGGATAAAGCTTTCGAACAACAAATATTTCCACATTTTCTCTTTCACTATAATTATAAAGATAGAATTTGCCTCACACAAGCAACGTCTCATTTTAAAAAAGTATTTGCACTTATTGTTACAATAGGCTTTATTCTTTGTTTTAATTCATTTACTGATGAATTCGACCAGATGATGGAACTCTCTAAATGCTTTCTATAATCTGAAAAGAGCTGTCATGGACCATTTGACTTAAATGATCCTTTAAATAATCAATAATGCAAAAAGCTTAGGATTTTGAGGGCAGCTTGACTACTCCCTAGCACGCACAAAAGAAAACTGGATATAATTCCAGCTAAAGGAGCCAGACTTTCTATGTGTCAATCAACAGCTTCATCTTTGACTACTCTGACTGGGGAAATCTACAATTTCCCAGTTCTGGCTAATGGGGAATCCCTGAAATGCTCTAACTAGATAGAATATAAACGCTCACCCTCATGCCAGTTGCAGCGGGAGCATTTAACTCAATATATACACATGGAGTCCCTGAAGAATAAAATACCTATCTACCTAAAGCTAACAATTATTTCACGACGGATTCCTGGAATGAGAGAATTCTAAAATTCTCAGCTTCCACCTGCTTGTTAAAAGGCAAAATCTATTGACAAGTGGAAATAAGGAATTTGTCCCACTCTAACTTTAGAATAATGACAGCGTAAAACAAAACAAAGTCTGTCTAAGGGAAAGGCAAAACTCCATAGGGAAGGAGACATACAGTATCAAGGAGTGGTGACTTATAAATCCTCCTGGCCCATTTTCTGTACTTCAGGTGGTCTATGGGGAAGAAGCCTGAAGCAGCCATAATTATTCCCAAAGCATACTGGGACTATACCATACTACAATTTAAAGTGGAACTTGTCTGATCAGTTTGGTCACATGGAAATAGCTACTTGATTATGTGAATCATTTAAAATAATTTGATCAATTTCGGCCGTTAAAAGGGTTCTTATGTGACTGTTAGAAACAAGCTGCTTTTCAACTGTCTCTTTCAATTGTGTCTAGAATTTGTAAATTCTTCATATATTTCCAACAAACATGAATGAAAAAAGCATAGCATTTGCTAAAGATAGGTATTGGGTAATTGGAAAAAGATATCAGTTAGGAATTAATACATCAACATATTATTATTGCAATAAACTAATATTTTTGGATATTAAAAGCATTTGCAAATTTCCATATGATAAAATCATACTCAAAGTCGAAGCTATCACAATTCAAGTAGTAAGAATTCAGGTATGAAATAGCATTACATGATGGTCATAAACTATTAATGGAAATGTAAAAGCAAAAACCAACCATTTAGTTCAATTTAAAAATCACTATACATCAAAAATGCTTCACTAGTTGCAAAATCAATGAGAAAGATAACATGGCGAATGCCGTTAAAACCGGAAAAAAAACATTTGCTAAAAACAAAAAGTGGTATATGATTTATCATCACTAAAATATTAGATGAACAATAAAATGTGAAAGAATAGAATGTTATGAAATATTTTATTAAATACCTGTTTCACATTTAGTTCTTATGATGCAACAATTGCAGATAAGTTTATTCCAGCAAGGCTAGAGAACATTCAAGTCATTGATAAAAACAAAACATGCTTTCTGAATTTCCAGCATTTTCTGTTTAAACTCAGGTATGCAGAATTCTGTTTATCTTTTGAACTTATGACACAGCACAGCAGTTAACTATTAATTTCATTTAAGGTCTCTCTGTCTCCGAATGCAAGATTCTCCTGTGCTTTGGTGGTATTTGTGGCTGAGGCAAAAAACACAATCCCAACCCACAACAGATGATTTTTTTATGCTCTCATCTCTTATTACCCATAGGAAGCACTTGACAGATTGACAAAGTTCAAAAGTGATATTTATTGTGGAGTTGCTCAGAAAGCAGTACTTGAAAGCAAATAGAAGTGAAGGCTGCTTTCGAAATAACAGAACATAAGTACAGCATTGAAATGAAAAAAAGGTGCTGTTGGAATTTATAGTTTTACCATTAAAACTCCATTGTTAATGACTCTTTATGAAGCCTCATCATTCATTTTACTTGGATAAAAGAAAACAAACTTTTAGGCTTCTTGATAAACATGGATTCCAAATGAATACAAAACAGGTTTGCAGAGCACAGCTTCCAATCAGATATGTGACAGCAAAGAAGCCACCGCTGAGAATTTCAGAATAGAAACTGAAATCTGAATTCCCAGGTAACTAAAGGCAACGGGGAAGCTTATTTGATTGTAAAGATGATTAGGTGTTTTGGATGTGTGTTTGATTAAAATGTCAGGCTTACAGATCGGTACCGAGTTTATACAATGATGTTCAAAAACAGGAAGGCATTTTAATGTTGTGCAATTAAATTGATAAGACAGCCAAGCAAATTAAATAGGAGTGGATTACTGAAAAAAAACTGCCCTTTCTAGATTTTTTTTTCCTTTGTGAGTGAGCCAGAACAATGAAGCTTAATGAACTGGACCATTCCAAGATAGTTTCAGTAAATCTGGACACTGTCTCCTGCAAGCAGGCCCTATCAGAGGGGAAGGCAACAAGTGCCATTTGGCGTGGGCCTCATGCCTGTCTGCTTCAAAGGGATCTTGATTTGGGGGCCTCTAAAATTGAGGGGCCGCTGCTTGATCTTGGTTTGAGGGCCTCTAAATTGAAATTGGCCTGGGCCTCAGTTCATCTATGAGAGGGCCTACCTGCAAAGTGCCATTGACACTTGAATAACTGAAAATTATAAAATTGCATTTAATGCATTCCGTGATGCATTTTGTAACATGCAAGGATATTACAAAATCAAGGCGCATAACTGAATTTAAGATATAGATCCACCAAGATGTCACCGAATAGTCAAACAGGCTTGACGGATTGAATGGCCTACTGGTCCTAGACAGAACTAAAAAAAAAATGAGAGAACCTATACTTATCGACAAAATGTACTAAAATATTAGACACAAACTTTGAAATGACACAGAATAAAATGTGTGAAATACTGAGTAGATGTTAGAGGAATACGTTTTGTTCATTGTTAACTTCAACAAACATCTCATGTACAAATGAAGTGTGTAGGAAGGAACAGCAGATGCTGGTTTACATCAAAGATTGTCTTGTTTCAAGAGATACAAATAACCCTTAAGGGCCTGTCCCACTGTGCGAGGTAATTTAAGAGTTCTCCCGAGATTCCCCTGATTCGAACTCGGAGAATTACGGTAATAGCCGCTCGTATGTATTCGGGGCTCTCGTGGACAGTTTTCAACATGTTGAAAAAACTTCACGAGCTTACCGCATTTCCCGAGTACCTGCCGTTAGCGTTAGGAGCCGCTAAGAAACGTCCGGAGCTCTGATGTACCTGCTACGTACATTCTACATACTTACCACGAGTTTGATTTTTTTTTAATCTCAGGAGAGCTCTTGGGTAAACTCGTACAATGGAACAGGCCCTTTAGTTATCAATGCGTTTTGATACCAGAAAACTGTCAGTGAGGGATTTTCCAAAATCAGAACCTTTATATAAACATAGAAACATAGAAACATAGAAATTAGGTGCAGGAGTAGGCCATTCGGCCCTTCGAGCCTGCACCGCCATTCAATATGATCATGGCTGATCATCCAACTCAGTATCCCGTACCTGCCTTCTCTCCATACCCTCTGATCCCCTTAGCCACAAGGGCCACATCTAACTCCCTCTTAAATATAGCCAATGAACTGGCCTCGACTACCCTCTGTGGCAGAGAGTTCCAGAGATTCACCACTATCTGTGTGAAAAAAGTTCTTCTCATCTCGGTTTTAAACGATTTCCCCCTTATCCTTAAGCTGTGACCCCTTGTCCTGGACTTCCCCAACATCGGGAGCAATCTTCCTGCATCTAGCCTGTCCAACCCCTTAAGAATTTTATAAGTTTCTATAAGATCCCCTCTCAATCTCCTAAATTCTAGAGAGTATAAACCAAGTCTATCCAGTCTTTCTTCATAAGATAGTCCTGACATCCCAGGAATCAGTCTGGTGAACCTTCTCTGCACTCCCTCTATGGCAATAATGTCCTTCCTCAGATTTGGAGACCAAAACTGTACGCAATACTCCAGGTGTGGTCTCACCAAGACCCTGTACAACTGCAGTAGAACCTCCCTGCTCCTATACTCAAATCCTTTTGCTATGAAAGCTAACATACCATTCGCCTTCTTCACTGCCTGCTGCACCTGCATGCCTACTTTCAATGACTGGTGTACCATGACACCCAGGTCTCGCTGCATCTCCCCTTTTCCTAGTCGGCCACCATTTAGATAATAGTCTGCTTTCCTGTTTTTGACACCAAAATGGATAACCTCACATTTATCCACATTATACTGCATCTGCCAAACATTTGCCCACTCACCCAGTCTATCCAAGTCACTAAATTGTTAATTCTTTTGCATTTTGTGCTGTTTTTTTACTTTTAGTCAGTGTCATAGAGCACAAAACCAATACATCTATCACATAAATTCCTTAACAGCGGATTTCATTTATTTGGTATTTGGAAACGATTTGTGACTGCTGTAAGGATGAATTTCCATTACTCAAACTGTTGTATCGCGGAAGTACAGAATATTTGCATTGCCGCATGAAGGCCAGCACAAAGGTTACTTCTCTGTCCAAACATCAATTATATAAATCAAATTGCAAATTATTAATACTATTTTTAATATCTTAAATGATTTTCACAATTTATAGCTTTTAATGCCTAATTTATTAGTCTGCATTTATTAATTTCCCAATATGCATTGTCTCTTTGTGCGTTATGAATATTTTTAGTATTTTCCTTAAGTACTACACATCTGTAGGAAATCTTCCCTTGGAGACGGCTGCTGCAAAACTGTTGATAACATTTGAAAGCCATAATATTCACCTGAGTAGCATTCAGTCCTTGAGTATAATAGATGGCAATTTGGTTACAATATATCATCCAGTGTGCACATTTTGTGCACAAAATACATTTTGGAAAGGGTGTTAATATGTGCAATGCACTATCATGCTACAAGTATGAAGTGATGCAGTGTCAGCAGATTGTAGCGATATTCAGGATACAAAACCAAATTGAAGCTAGTCCTACCAAAACTGACCTCCACATTGCAGGTAATGTCAAAAGGAAGGATGTCCATATCCCACACCCGATGGCTCCCCCCCCCCCCCCCTCTATCAGCCCCCTGCCTGCTCCCCCAAATATAAGAGTCATAAATTCATAAATTGCTTACAGATTAGTTACTGATTGATTGGCAGAGTGTCATTTGGTGTTTCTGGACTTCAAGGTAATTGGTGAACTACAACGGGTAGCGTTGCAGGATCGTGTCTCTTCTGTTCAAGGCTTCAGCGAAACCTTTTTGCTCCTGTGTGTGTAAGCTGTTGTGGTAATTTTCTTCAAGTGCACCATGGTAGTGAGGAAGAAGAGAAGACCTCACTCACAAAGCAGTGCAACCTATAAGGCGGTTGAAGAGGAACTCTGCTTGAATAAGAAAGTCATAACAAAATTATATTACGTGCTGCCTATGCCTGCAGTTATAGAGATGGGTCAGGACCATGTTGCCAGTGAACCTGATTTCCCCCGCCCCCCCCCCCCCCCCCCCCAACACCTTCCAAAGCACTCCCTCCTCCAGCTTCACAATTCACAACTATTCTATCCTTTTGTTTTACCCCATCTGGTTTTTCATCTTTGGCCTTTGTCCACCATCTGCCTAACAAACACCCTCTTCACCTTCATCAATTTATTACCTGCAAGACTTTGTTCTGCCCCCTTTCCCTTCCAGCTTTCTACCCCCCCTCCCCCCCACCCCCACCCTACAATTAGTCAGAAGAAGGGACCCAACACAAAAACCTATCTGTTTTCCCCAGCGATGCTGCTTGACCTGCTGAGTTACTCCAACACTTTGTGTATTGCTTTATAAAAAATAATCTGCAAATCCTTGTGTGTACTTCGCCAGTATATTGTTACATCTTTCATGTAACAACATGGCGACACCTCAAAGTTTACAGCACAGTATTGCAGTTACAGATGTGCACAACTTTAGGTTACGTGTCAGATGATTTTGTGATACTTTGAGAGTGTGCAAATTCATGTAATTATTCCTCAGAATGCAGGACTAATTGAAAAATTGCTGAAGAACTAATCAGTTAAATAGTCTGGAGTCAAGGTGTAATATTGAGGAGTTGAAGGACAATATGGTATTGGGGTATTTGTGAGCTGGGAAGGTAATCAGGGATTTGGGGCCAGTTAGCAAGGAGAATTTGGAGTGGGGTTGGTTCTCGAGGTGAAGTGGAGCAGGCAGATGCATTAGGTGATCAAGGAGGCAGGGAGTGGAGAAAAGGAAATCAGTATTAGAGTGTGGGGGAGAGGAGATACCACCTAAACTAATTTATAGTCTCAGGGCAGTTTTGAGGACCTCCAATGTCTGATGAGAAGCTGATGAGTTGTGTGATATCTTTGGCCATGGAGAACCATGGCAGTGCGAAGGAGGAGAGGGTGCAGAAAGGAGAACAGCCTACGATGAAGAGGAGGCGGAGGAGGAGGAGGAAATAAACCTTAATGTGTTTCTGTATATCAGGGGACTCTGCTTGAGTAAGAAAGCCATAACAAAATTTCATTACATGCTGTGTCGGAAGGAACTGCAGATATTGTTTTCTACCCAAGATAGACGCAAAGTGCTGGAGTATCTCAGTGGGTCAGCCAGGGTCTGAAGAAGCGTTCTGACCCGGAACATCATCCATCCATCCTTTTTCTACAGAGATGTTGACTGACCCGCTGAGTTACTCCTGCACTTTGTGTTTATTTACATTACATGCTGCTTGCTCAATGATCCCAAACTTCCCAAACAACATCTATTGCATGGAGTTTAAGAAGGAACTGCAGATGCTGGAAAATCGAAGGTACACAAAAATGCTGGAGAAACTCAGCACCCGCTGAGTTTCTCCAGCATTTTTGTGTACCATCTATTGCATGGACACAGGCATCATTCCAACTAACTTACAGCCATAATTTTAGATAAATATCCAGAGTGACAATTTGCCATTGAGTGATCCTCTTCCACTTTGGAGATATCCAAATCCCACACAAATGTTCTTTTTGGTTTTCAAATACAACTCTCTCGGCTATCAAATGCATTGTAGACTTCTCTTGCAATACCTTTCACCCATTAGTTGCTACCTGTTCATGCTAAACATTTTCCTGACCAGTCAGAAATTCTTAGCAACAAGTGCAAACTTTCTTTTTACCTCCTCTCCTTCTCACAACTGTACCTGAGCATTAAGCATTATGAAATGACAGCAATGAGAGGAAAATCTGCTGAAGAGGTGTGAAAGCTTAGAAGTGAATCCACCTAGTTTCTAGCTCATTGAAACGAAGGGGGAACAACTGTTCTATATTCTGCATTCTGTCCATGCTGAAAGACTGAAATCACCCTCAATTAAACAAAGGGACTAAGGCTTTGGTATACCATTGATGTTCAAGACTTTAAGTATTTTATTTTTTTAAATAACATCTATTAATTGTAAATATTCAATTATATTAGTTGAGTCACTTGAATTCTTTACTAAGTAAAAATAAATAAAACAATGAGATTTTTGTAACACCTAACTATCATTTAAAGAAAAATAATTCATGCCGTACATAATTCAACAATCAGTCATGTGAAGGCACCAGAGATTATGCACCATAGGACAAGAACAAGTCTCATTCACCACCATGGTTCTCACATCCTATTCCAGTGCAGGTTGCTAGCTTTTGAAAGATTGCTTCCTGGACATCTTCAATAAGATCCTCAAGATCGACTTAAGCTCTAATCAATCACTGGTTACACAGCTAATTGCCCCTGTAATTAGACCTCATTGTGATTACTCACAACTACTTCGTGATCTTTCAAATGCTGTTTTAAGTAATTTATGGACTTCTGTCAGAATTAAATTGGCATTTTTTTTTTAAACTGGGTGTGATGTACTTACACTTCCACTGATTTGGAGGTCATCTGATTGAAACATAATTATATCTGGTTCCACAATATACATTTTTTTAAAGTGGAATGGTCACTACATGGCCTGTCCCACTTGGGGGTCATATGCACGTCATTTACGTGGCATCATTTACGCGTCACGACGCACATGCACGTGACGCTCGCATGGTGCGCATTACACGCGTATGGTGCGCATTACACGCGCATGGTGCCTGGTGACGTAGGCAGTGACGCACGGTCGCACGGCGTCCCAGGATTTTGGGATATACATCTGCGTGACGTGCAAATGACGCCCATGTGGGATAGGCCCTTACCTCACACATTTTGGCTGGAGAAAACATATCAGAAGATTTGGCCTCGTATTTACACTACCCTAGAAATTCAGTCCGATTAGCATTTACTTTTAGGCTGCAAATTTTTTGAAGTAGATTGCTATTACTGTATTTCCGATATGCAATGGGCAAGCATTCTTGGGCAACGAGACTGCGACTGAAACAATTGATGGCACATTGCACATGACATTTTCATGCACAGAGCATCCGTGCACTATTAAAGGAGTAAATACGTTTTTATTGTGTTGAGATTTTTAAATTGCACATTTTAATTTTGGAGCTTCAATGATTCAAAGATACTTTATTGCTACATGTACCTAGGTACAGTGAAATGCTTTGTTTTGGATACGACCTGGTAAAATCATACAGCAGACCTCACCTACGCAATGCCCAAGAGTCACCAAAATTACAAAAGTTCACCGAACAGTCCTCTCTTTTGCCTGCTGCCTCACGTGGGACTTGGTAATACCAAGATTACCATTTTTTTTAATTTGCCTACGTTCATATAATGTGTTAACAAATGTAAAATCTGCAAATGCGCAGCAATCATGAAAAAGAAAAAGTGGTGAATACTTTGGATGAATGGCTACATCTGAAATATTCACTTATCAGGAAGTTCATTTATTGATTCATTTAAAGTGCATGTTGCTGACTGATAATGTTAGTTTTCTTGATTGAGCCCCATCCATTCTAGGTAAAAGAGACATGTTTTAATCATTAAATTTGATCATTTAATTTACTGAAGCCAATATTACCTTCAGATACAAGGGCCAAATGTAATAATTTCACTGCTTACAAAAAAAAAATCTCAAACTCAGCTGACTATTTGCAATTGGCACTCTGGAGGCAGACAGAGGGAGCTGAAAGACTAAAAGTGCTATCTCTTATACACAGAGCTACATCACCAAATTGCTCATTTCTCTTTCTTTAACAAAAATAATTATGGTTCGAAAAGATTAACACACAGGTGCATTAATAATTAAAACTGTGAAATTAGCTCAACATCTGGACATCAAAAACTAGTAATGATATAAGCAAAATGCTTAGTTGTACCATGTAACAGCGATCACATTAGCAGCAAGCTTTACTATCACCAATAAAGCAAAACCCTTTTTATCTTACACGATAATTATGTCAATTTTAAAATCGTGTTATTTAAAATTATATTAATATTTCTGCCCATTTAGAACCATTACTTGCTAAAGACTTTCGTCAGTAATATTCTTGGAAAATGTGGCTGTACTGTAAGTAAAACAAGTGACATGCTGTCAAAAGGCACTAATTGATGATTTGTCACAGTTAACATTTCTTTGAAGATTCTTCCCACTCCAAAAAAATGTCTCCATAAGCGTTAGTGAACAGTGCGCAAAAAAAACCCTTTTCTGCCTGTTAAGGTCGGCTAAATACCAGTCATTAGGAATTAAGCAGCTGAGAATAATAACATAAAATGAATATTTTTAAAAATTTAGTCAGGCCTGGCAAAAGTAAACGGAATGAATAGAAGATTTGGGGGAATTACAGAAAAATGCTTGAACCTTGGTTGAAAACGGTTATCTAACAATACAGCAACCAGAGAATGGAATAGTCTGGGAGTGCAACTCACAGCAAGTAATATCGCAATCAATGGGCCTTCTGCAATGGGGTCAGCTGTCTGGCCATGACGAACAGCATGTGTAGCCTGAGGCTCAGCAGGGAGGCTATCATTGAGATATGTCATATGGTCTGATGAAACCTGCAGGGACAGGCTGCCATCTGTACTCCACTAACCAATTTCTATCGATCCTCGAGTCTCTTGGAATGGGCACATGCTGCCACTGCAGATTGCACCCAAAAATCAACCTAGATTAAATTTTACCCCAAATATCCACTTCAATCTCACAGCACACGATTAGGTGGAAATCAACAATTGCAGATGTGAAACATGAAATAATAACAGGAAAATGGTGGAAACCTCAGCAGATCAGACAACATCTGTGCAAGGAGAAAGCCAGTTAGCATTTCTGGATAAAAAACTCTGGTGACTGAGGACTGTGAGGTTGGTGCTTAGATGTGGTACATCTTACTGGCAATTAGTTTCTCTCCACTTTTTCAGGAAAGCAGATGGGAACTTTAGAGAATATGACCACAATAATTATCATAAAACCTCATCCATACATGCACAAATAACCATTTAAGGAGTACAGTATATGTAATTCAGAGAATACAGAAGGAAGATGTACTGAAAATCATGCACCACTGCTAGAGGCAAAGATGCTGACCTATTAGCCTTTGTTGGCCATGATCTACACACTGAGAAAAGGATCACTCAGTGTTATGTATAGACACAAACATTGGCAGAATAGTATAGAGGCATTGTGTGCAGTTCTGGCACCCCATTGCAGGCAGAAGGTGGGGTTTTTGGAAAGGGCGCAAAATACCAGAATATTGTCTCAGTTAGAGAGTATTAGCTATACCGAGAGTGGACAAATTTGGATAATTTACTCTGTGGTGGCAGAGGTCGAGGGGAGAGCTGGCAGAAGTGTATAACATTACGAGAGGCAGAGATAGGAAAGACAATCAGAACCTTTTCTCACAAGGTGGTAATGTCAAAGAGCGGAGGGCAAAGCTTGAAGGAGATTTACGAGGCAATTGTTTTATAGAGTAGTGGGTGCTGGAAGAAGCAGTGGGTGCTGGAAGAAGTGGCTGTTGAAACAAGCAGAAACAGTAGTGGAGTTTAAGAGGTTCGAAGAAAGGTGCATTGATATGCAGGAAATGGAGGGATATGGATCACATGCAGGCAGGGATGAAAGAAGGAAGTTGTCAAGAATGTCCCATGTTTAATCGTCATTCGTACCGAAACGGAAGAATGAAATTCTCCCTTACAGCAGCATAACAGGCCTGTGAACACAATACACTTAGAAAAGAAACAGTTTAAAAAAAATCTATATTGATTGATTAGTAGGACTGGGTGTTACAATCCCTAAGATTTCACTACAATTGACATTCTTCGTATGACCACTAGGTGAATTTGCTACAATCAGACACATCTTCAGTTGTGTACCTCAACGTCACTGGGTGTTTCGGCCCTTTATCACAAGACACCCTCAGTCGAGGCAGGCAGGGTGATCAGGTGTGTGTCTTATGGTTAGCCTCTAGATGGTCATGTGGCAGCCCAGACAGCATCTTTTCTCTTCAACCACAGCCAGTGACTGCTCCATTCTGCTTTTTTCCTTCCATCTTCCTCTCTACCGCTGACTGTGGCTGGTTGGGCTCTGGACTCGTGTCCATTGGTGGTACTGTACTTGGTTGAGCTTCGCCTGGGGTGCTGATACCCTGTGGATTGTGGTGGTTAACCTGCCACTGGGCTTCACTCGACTGATTTGGCCTACCTCTTAGAAGGTAATGGTCAATGCGAGGCCCCACACCAAGCTCTCCCAGGCACTTTTCCCTGCCCTGGTGGATCTTGAGACCCTTCTCTGATGTTATCCTAGCCACTGTAGCTTAAGTCCTGCCGGGGCTGCAGCTCTATCAATTGCTGTGCTAGTTGTCTTATTCATAAATTAATAACCCCAATGCTAGTGCAGAAAAGATTTTTTTAAATGTAAACAAAATTTTACGTGGCATTATGTTCACCGCAGACATTGTGGGATGAAGGGCCTGTGCCTATGGAGTACCATTTTTTATGTTTGAAGCATGGGGTGGCAGTGGTAGCACAAGGAGAGAGGAGATAGACACATTTAAAATCTTTGAGATTTTGCAAGTTCACCTCATCCTCACTGGAAAGTTAGTAACAATAACCAGTACTCTTTTTGTGACAGTACGCATCATTATGGCATATTGGCACCTCTAAAAAGTTACAAAACGAGATTCATCTACAGTAGCCATTAGCCTAATTTAGTGATACAGCATGGAAACAAGTCCTTTGGCCCTCCAAGACCATGCCACACCAAGATCACCCATGCACTAGTTCTATGTTATCCCAGTTTTTCTACACACTAAGGGCAATACTTAACCGAAGCCAATTAACCTATGAACCTGCACGTCTTTGGAATGTGGGAAGAAACCAGAGCACCCAGAGAAATCCGACGTGGTCACAAGGAGAACGTACAAACTCCGTACAGATAGCACCTGTGGTCAGGATCAAACCTGGGTATTAGGTGCTGTAAGGCAGCAACCATATCACGGTGCCACCCTCATGGCGATGTATGAACTACTATTTGTGTACAGGCACCTTTTAGTCACCAAAAAAGGACAGGTAATAAGCAACATCCAGTTGAAACTATTAAAGGTGCTGATCACATAGCCAGGGACCCCAAATAAGTCACCAGATAAACGAGACTAAATCTTATATTGTCTCTTATATTGTCTCTTATATTATATATATATTATATATATAGGGACGACAGATGGCACAATGGGCTAACTGTTCGGTTGGCAACCGGAAGGTAGCCGGTTCGAATCCCGCTTGGAGTGCATACTGTCGTTGTGTCCTTGGGCAAGACACTTCACCCACCTTTGCCTGTGTGTGAATGTGTGTGAGTGATTGGTGGTGGTCGGAGGGGCCGTAGGCGCAGATTGGCAGCCACGCTTCCGTCAGTCTGCCCCAGGGCAGCTGTGGCTACAGAAGTAGCTTACCACCACCGAGTGTGACTGAGGAGTGAATGAATAATGCGATGTAAAGCGCCTTGAGTATTAGAAAGACGCTATATAAATCCCATCCATTATTATATTGCTTTCATCCCTTTAACTCCTATTGAATTAAAATTAGTCATACTGATCTTCACTAAAGTTGTACTTTAAAATATAATTGATGTGCACTCTACAGCTACATAAACAGCATTTCAATATTTATGTTAATTAAGTTCTTCAGTGTTTTTAAATAAACAATCTAGGTTCATTGCACTGATTATTATTAGCCACTTTTCATAAAATATTCACATTTATGTCAAATCTTTCATTTAATGAAGTGTCCCGAAGTGACTGTCAGCATGAGCGGTGAACTCTGAGCTGGAAAGAGAAGAACCATTTTGAATGAACTGACAAATTCGTAACTTGTAAATATTCTAAAGAAATAAAAGATAAATTGTGAGGTAAAAATGTAGAGAAAAATAAATCAGAAGTTCAGGAGTGTGTAGCAAAGATCTCTGTCATCATTGATGAAGTGGTGAGAGATTGCACAGTAGAAACATTAGAGATGCATCTAGCTGGTGGTTGTTAGGAAATGTGACTAAAAAGTAAGGAAAGCAGTCTTCCTCTGTGTTGTTGCTACTCACTAGCACATTTCAATAGGTCAATAACTCTCAGACAAGAGCTGAATAATTTCCCAATGTCATCTATCCTGACCTTTTTGACCATCCTCCTGTTTTTTCAAATTTTTGAAAGATTTCTGAATAGCTAAATATTCTACATCTACTTGTTCTGCCTTATCTGGTTTATAAATTGCAACAATGGATAAGCCAAGCATGATTTCCCTTTCATGAATCCATATTGACTCTGGTCACAGAATCATAGTCACACAGCACAGAAACAGGCCCTTTAACCTGCCATGTCCATGTCAATCGTGACATTTATCTACATTCATTCCAATTCCAAGCAGTTGGTCCAGTTTGTTCTAGATTTTCTGTCCATATATCCTTTATCATAGATTTTTGCTCTTTCCCTAATACTGATGTTCGGATGAAGGGTGGGACAGTGGCACAGCAGTAGAGTTGCTGTTTCGCGGCATCACAGACCCGGGTTTGATCCTGACTGTGGATGCTGTCTGTGTGGAGTTTGCATGTTTTCCCTGTGACCATGTGGGTTCCTCTGGGTGCTCTGGTTTCCTCCCGCATTCCAAAAACGTTCAGGTGTGTCGGTTAATTGGCTTCGGTAAAAATTGTAAATCGTCCCTAGTGTGTCGGATAGTGCTAGTGTGACAGTGGGCCAAAGGGCCTATTATTTGTGCTATTTGCGGGTTTGTAGGTTAATTGGCTTCTATAAATTGGCGCTGTTGGATGGAACTAGTGTACGGGTGGGTGATCATTGGTCAGCACAGATACGGTTGGCCAAAGGGGCTGTTTCCATGCTGTATCACTAAACTAAACGAACTAAATAGGAGTAAATCCTCTTTCACTCCAACTTACTTCTCAAGTAATGGAGTTATTTTAGCCACACTCCATTCTGCAGGAACTTAGAAAGATCATAATGAATGCACCCACAACCCTATAGCCACCTCTTTCAACTTTGGCTTTTTAGGAATTTCTGGCTTTTAGTCTCATAGGTATGTCTTGCAGTTTGTTAGAAATACATTTATTTCAATTCTTTATTCCTTCTGGACTTAATTCTTCAGTATTGTTGGATTGGCTGATCTAGTATGTTTTGTCCTAGCACAACGTTCCTTGATCCATATCTCTGTAACTTAAGATGCCAGATGTGAGATAACCAGTGGAAAATGTTCCATGATGGTTTCTCTGATTACCAAGCACAGTGCTTAAAAAAGCAGACTCATTTTCAGCTATCCTGCTTCAAAATTTGGGAGTGTCTTTGAAATTAATTTTCATCAACCAAGTGGTAAAAGAGTTGTATTTGATTGTACACACAATACACAATACACAATACAATTTATTTGTCACTTGAACCTCATAGAGGCTCAAATGAAATGTTGTTTCTACAGTCATACACACAAGAGAAAAAGACCCAAGACACAACACAATTTACACAAACATCCATCACAGCGCATCTCCTCCTCGCTGTGATGGAAGGCAAAAAAAACTTATCTCTCCCCTGCACTCCCCATTCCCCTCCCGATGTCAGAGTCAAAGCCCCCGGCGGGCGATGGTAATTGTCCCACGGCCATTAACGCCACGCCGGGTGATGCAAGGCCGCGCTCCTGGTCTTGGTGTTGGAGCCCCCGGCGGGCGCTAGCAAAGTCCCGCAGCCGTTGAAGCCGCGCCGGGCGGTGATGTAAGGCCCCGCTCCAGGTACTCTTCGACCCCGCGACTCGGGTGGCAGAAGTCGCCGTTGCAGAAGCCCCGAAAAGCGGTCTCCCACCAGGGACCCGCGGGCTCCCGGTGTCACCGTCAACCAGACCTGCGGTTGGAGCCTCCGAATCTTCGGGGGTCGGGTCGCAGCAGCGCGCCACCACAGCTCCTCCCGCTCCGAACTCGGCCAGCTCTACGATGGTGAGTAGGTCCGCAGCTCCGCGACTGGAGCCCCAGGTCGCTCCTGCCGGAGGCCGCTCCACGTGGCAGCCCCAACGACAACGGAGACCCGACAGGGAAAAGGTCGGGTTCTCCGTGCAGGGGAAAGATTTTAAAAGTTTCCCGCCCCCCCCCCCACATACACACACACACATACCCCATCAAAAAAAAAAAAAACTACATTAAAATGGGACAAAAAAATAACAAAAAGACAGACGGACTGCAGAGGCCGCTGCGACGTGAGTCGCGCCGAACTGTACTAAAATAAATTCTGAGTTCATGCAATAGTCAATAGGCATACAGCTGAATCTTGTTTGCATGAGTGCAGAGAGAAGAGATTATAAACTTTTAATTGACCTTAGAATCAGTAACTTGGTAGCACTAATCTCAATAAAATCGACCATGGCATTCACAGTGTGGAGCATATGCTACGTTTAATATGTGAATCTGTAGCTGAATGGACTGTGCCACTGAAAAAGAACAACCACAAGAATGAGTGGGGCATCTAAAAGCATCAATATAATCATTGCTATAATGGTGAAATATAAACAAGTTCCAACAAAGCTCATGTTATCGCGATAAATCTTGGTCAACATGTTGGAGATAACCCTCAATTTTTCTTCTAAGTTGTGATCTTTTACTTTTGGCTTGGGAGGATATGTGTTGACTTGGTTTAATGTCCCATTTATATGCACAAATCTGCAGTTGCCATTCATGGCATCCTTTGAACAGTGCATCAGAATTTTAAACAACAGATTAAAGAAAATGGTCGTATATACGCACTACTATATAATCAATGATGAAAGAAAATATAA